>NC_057850.1:10988154-12238154 GCF_015237465.2 Chelonia mydas | reverse complement strand
AGCACGAGCAAACTATCCCAACACACAGGAAAGACAGGAAACATTGTAATATACCACCCTGTCTTAACCAGGAGAGCTACAACCTGAAACTCAAAAATGAGCCATACAAAAAGTGAAAACCAGGTCAAATTACAAAGGATAAATTTTAAAAAAAAAAAACACCACCACATGTAAGGACAAAATTAGGAAGGCCAAGGCACAGAATGAGATTAAATTTGTTAGGGACACAAAAGGGAACAAGATTTTTTTTTTTTTAAACAAATAAGTCAGAAGCAAAAGGAAGACCAAGGACACAGTAAGCCCATTACTCAATGAGGGGAAGACGACAGAAAACACAGCAATGGCTAAAATGTTAAATACCCTCTTGTTTCAGTTTTCACAATTAAAGTTATCCAGTGATCAGATGACTAATATAATGAACATCAGTATAAATAGAGAAAGGATCTGAGACTCAAATAGGGCGAGAAGTTAAGAATTACTTGGACAAGTTAAATGTCTTCAAGTAGGCATGGCCTGATGAAATACATCCTAAAATACTTAATCACTGAAGAAATCTGAGTCATTAGTGATTATTTTGGAGAACTTGTGGAGGATGTGAAAGATCCTAGAGGACTGGAAAAGGGAAAATATAATACCTATCAATAAAAAAAGGGAATAAGGATGATCCAGGGAATTACAGACCAGTCAGTTTAACTTGGTACCCAGAAACATAATGGAGCAAATAATCAATTTGTAAGCATCTAGACGACAATAAGGTGATAAATAATAATCAATAGTATATGTCAAGAACAAATCATGCAAACCAGCCTAATATCCTTCTTTGACAGGGTAACAAGTATTGTGGATTGGTGGGAAGTAGTAGATGTGATTATCTTTACTTTAGTAAGATTTTTGATACGGTCTCACAGGACCTTCTTATAAGCAAACTAGAGGAATATAGTCCAGATAAACCTACTGTAAAATTGGTGCTCAACTTGTTGGAAAAAACACACTCAGAATAATGATCAATGGTTCACTGTCAAGCTGGAAAGGCATATTGGATCCCTCAGAGATCTGTCCTGGGTTCAAGACTATTCAATATCTTCATAGAATCATAGAAGATTAGCGTTGGAAGAAACCTCAGGAGGTCATCTAGTCCAACTCACTCCTCAAAGCAGGACCAACACCAACTAAATCATCCCAGCCAGGGCTTTCTCAAGCCGGGCCTTAAAAACCTCTAAGGATGGAGATTCCACCACCTCTCTAGGTAACCCATTCCAGTGCTTCACTACCCTCTAGTGAAATAGTGTTTCCTAATATCCAACCTAGACCTCCCCCACTGCAATTTGAGACCCTTGCTTCTTGTTCTGTCATCTGCCACCACTGAGAACCACAGAGCTCCATCCTCCAATCCTCCAATTTGTCTAGGTCACTCTGGACCCTATCCCTACACTCCAGTGTATCTACCTCTCCCCCCAACCTAGTGTCACCTGTGAACTTCCTGAGGGTGCAATGCATCCCACCATCCAGACCATTAATAAAGATGTTGAACAAAACCAGCCCCAGGACCGACCCCTTGGGCACTCCACTTGATACCGGCTGCCAACTAGATATCGAGCTGTTGATCACTACCCGTTGAGCCCGACAATTTAGCCAGCTTTCTATCCACCTTATAGTTCATTCATCCAATCCAAATTTTTTTTAACTTGCTGGCAAGAATACCGTGGGAGACCTATCAAAAGCTTTGCTAAAGTCAAGATATATCATGTCAACTGCTTTCCCCATATCCACAGAGTCAGTTATCTCATCATAGAAGGCAATCAGGTTGGTCAGACATGACTTGCCCTTGGTGAATCCATGTTGACTGGGTCAGAAATGATTTAGATAGTGGCATAGAGAACACATTTATAAAGTTTGTGGACAATAGGAAGCAGGGAGGCATTGAAAGTGCTTTGGAGGACAGAATTAGAATTCAAAATGATCTTGACAAACCAGAGAAGTTGTCTGAAATAAATAGGATGAAATTCCATCAGGCAAATGCAAAGTACTCAATTTAGGAATAATCAGTGGCAAAAATACAAAATGGGAAATAAATGCCTATGAAGGAGTATTTTGGAAAAGAATCTGGGAGATATGGTGGATCACAAACTAAATACGAGTCACCAATCTAATAGTGTTGCAAAAATAAAAGCAATAATTCTGGGATGCATTAGCAGGAACGTTGTAAGCAAGACACAAGTAGTAATTTTTCCACTCTGCTCAGCACTGATAGGACTTCAACTGGAGTACTGTGTGCATTTCTGGACACCACACTTCAGGAAACGTGTGGACTAACTGGAGAAAACAGAGCAACTAAGATCATGAAAGGTCTAAAAACACCTGATCTATAGGGAAAAATTGAAAAAAAATGTGTTTAGTCTGGAGACAAGACCGAGGAGGGGCACATTATAAAAGTTTAAGTATATAAAAGGCTGTTATAAAGAGGAGGGTGATAAGTTGTTCCTTATCCACTGAGGACACAAGAAATAATGGGCTTAAATTGCAGCAAGGGAGATTTAGGTAAATTTAGGTCAGAGAGATAAGGTGGGTGGGGTAAAAGACAAGCTTTTGACCTGAAGAAAAGCTCTGTGGAAGCTCAAAAGCTTGTCTCTCTCACCAACAGAAGTTAGTCCATTAAAAGACACTACCTCATTCACCTTGTCTCTAATAGCCTAGGAGCCATATGGCTACAACACCACTGCATAAATTTAGGTCAGACAATTTGACATAAAGAATGAATGCCAACCCCAATTAGCCTCACTCAGCATGCTCTTCTCATGCAGCAGTCTTGAAATCAACTCAGCATCTGCTTACAGTAAATAATATTAAGTTGCCGCTATTGCCCACAAAACAGAATGGCAGGAAAAATGCAGAACGGCGAGGAGCTGGTAGAATATAAGGAGAAAAGAGGTAACAGACCTCCAGATGGACTGTCACATGATTCTCTTCTTTTTGCCTGCCACATAACCCTCCCTTTTGACTCTCAAAAAAAAAATTGCTCTTACAACAGGTCCCAAAGTACCTATGTGCACAGTTACAGTTAAAAATCATTGGCCTGATTTTCACTACTGCTGAGCACCCACTGAGCCCAGGTCTTCAGTTATGTCCCAAGTCTCTTCCTTGCTGTTCTCCTGAGGTAAAGGTATCCTTTTCTGGCACTCCCCTGGACAGTCGTGGGACCAGAGCTGTGCAAATAACTATTTTTTTAATTTGATAGCAGTTCTGAGAAGTAAAAAAAAATATTCTGGATCAAACAAAATGTTTTGTTCAACCAAACGTAACATGCTTAGCTTTAAATTTTGAGTTTTCTAATTTTTCCTAAATAAAATTAAAATTCTTTGCAAAACAAAGTCATTTGGAATCAAAAATTGCAATGTGTCATTTCAGCATTTTTTAAATTAAACTTTTTTTTAACTTTTTGTTTAGGGTTTTTGTTTGTTTGTTTTTTAAACCTAAACAATTCAGCAACATCAGCACAAATTTGTGTCAAATTGTTTCGGTTTAGTCCAATCTGTATTCATTTCTGAAAAAAGTGTTGATAAAAAAATTCACCCAAGTCTACTCAGGACCATAAAGTAAGTCAACAAGAGGCATGCATTAGTTTACAGCACATTTTAGACACTATTAAATGGTCAGAATTTGCCAACAGTTCTCACACCTTGCCATGTAAGAATGGCATTTTACCAAATGAGGAGATACTTATTGTCTCCGTGTTTCCTGGTACTCCCATCTGTTTCCACCTCCTGTCTTATACTTAGCTTGTAATCACCTTGAAGCAGGAGCTCTCTTTTTATTCTGTGTTTGTACAGAACCTAGCACACTGGGGTCCTGGTCCATGACTTGGGGTCCTAGGTGCTGTCACATAAATTTTAAATAATAATTATTTGTAGTGACTATATGGGCAACAGCTGGAAAACAGCTTTCCTTGGCACTACGTTAACTGCATTCCCATTTGCAATCTTGAAAAATTCCATGGCATATTTAAAGAGAAAGGTACTTACCTTATAGTAATGAGGCTCTTCAATGTTTGGTCCCCTACACACCCGGAGCTGGAGAATTTTGAAAGCAGTGTCTGTTGGCCCACACATGCACCCTTGCTCACCTTATGCCTCGGACCAAGAAGATAAAGGGGAGGGTGGACCTCTCCAGTTCTTTCTCTGCCACAAACAAAAAGACAATATGAAGCAGAGGGGAAGGAGAGTGGGTTGTGGAAAACATATAGGGACCACACTTTATAGTAACAGAGTTCTTCGAGATGTGAGTAATGTACTCTTCGAGGGCTGGTCCCAATGTGTAGTCCACTGTGGGTGACTGATAAGCAGTACTCCAGTAGGAGGAGGATGCAGATAGGAGAGCCAAATGAAGGACCACCATTCCAAAAGATGCATCAGTAGAGAAGTCATGCAGCAGTAGTCCATTGCTGACTATGATATTGTCACAGTTCTTATGATAGCAGTGGTAGAACTGTTGATTCATCAATCTAGGCCTATGAAATTTTCTTTTCAGGGCAGACGTGTATACACACACACACACACACACAGGAAACGAAGTGTGGCCATGGAATCCTTCAGGGTGTGCAAAGACTCACCAGTCTTCTGGTTACACAGATGAGTGTCATCGAAGGATAAGTCCTCCATGGTGTTCTGAACCTCGCTGGGAAACCCAGAAGCATGAAGCCACAATTCCCTGTGCATTACAATGGCAGTTGCCATCATCCTTGAAGATGTATCAGCTGCATCTACCACTGATTGCCAAGACTTCTCTTCAACCATTTTGTGTTCTTCTATGAGATCCTGGAAATGAGCTCTCTCCTGCTGTGGAAGCCCTGTCAGCAAAGTTCACACATTTTGAATTTTGTTCAGGAAATTGTATTTAGCTATTAGTGATTGGCTGTTGGCTATTCTGAACTGAAGGCTAAAATAAGAAAGACCTTCCTTTCCAATAAACAGAGATGAGGTGGGCAAACATCAGTTGGTGTTGCTCTCCATGGCAGCCTGGACCACTAAAGAGTATGGGGCAGATGAGAGAACAAAAACTCCACCCCTTTGGCTGGGACACAGTAATGTTTTCTGATCTCTTAGGGAGTAGGGGCACAGGTACCTGGGGTATGCCAGACCATTCTAGTGGGCTCTTTGATGGCTTCTTTAACAGAGAGCAATATTCGACTGGAACCAGAGGATGACCAGGAGCTTGTGTTGAGGATCCTGAATCTCCTCAAAAGAAATCTGAAGCTTCCCTGCAATTCTGAGAAGTTGTCTTTGGAATTGCTCATAGTCAATGAAAGGAAATGAACACATTGGTGCCAGCTCCTCAGCTGTGGAAGACCATGACAACCATGTCGGTTCTGACAGAACTGCCAGATCCAGCATGTATTCCTCCTCCTCAGTTGAATCAGAAGGTAGCTCTGGCTGCCCTCTCAGAGGGGAGGGAATGAGTGACTCCCTAGCAGACTGATATGACTCCAAGGGATGGTTCTGGCCCCATGGCCCCCAGGATAGCCAGTAGGATTAATTGAATTGGGTTTGGGAAGTTCCCCTTGGTATGGGGTACCGATAGCTTTCAGGCAGATCATGAGGTGAAGGTTGGTCCCAAGCTGGCCCAGGTGCCCTGACTGGGAAGGCATGTCTTGGAAGAGGAAACAACAGTTCAGAATCTCCCGAGGAAGAGAAAACCAATTCCTGAGCCAATGGTAGTACCGACAGTACTCCTGGAGGGAGTTCATGACCAAAAGACGGAATGGGAGACAGATTCCTCCAAAAAGTCAGGTCTCCTGGTGGAGTCAGGCCCTCTCTGAAGAGAGGGACCCAGTGGAGCAGGAGACTGGATCAGAGAGCAAAGATGTCCTCAAGAGGAGCATGGGTCTCAGCTCTTCCCAGAGTGAGAGGGGTCCTGTCTGCTCAGACCAACAGAGTCTGTAACACAGCCATGGAAGAAAGGTCAGTACCATGGGTAACTGATGCTCTCGGTAATTTCTCTTCATTGATACTGACAGATTGAGGTTTGTGCTTGGGTGGTACCAGAGACACCCTTGTTGCCTTTGACAGAATGTACCCCTGTAGTCACACCCTACACACTATTACAATAGTCTTTGTACAAGGTGTGGCTTGAAAGGTATCATTTGAAACTCATAATTTGCTGGTCACTGCTGTCCTGATAAAATATGCATGGCATCATCATATGTGAAGTTATAAGATTCCCCTATATGATATTAACCCATGTTCCAAACCTCATAGCCTGTCCAAACTGGTGTAGGCAAACAGGTCTGTCCTAATCAAGGGAATGTGTGCTTTGCTGCTTAAATACAAATTAAGCAAACAGTCATCAAGCAGGAAGGGAAACAAAAGGAAGTTCAAACAGGTGAGGAAAAAGCAGTAGGGAACATTTTTCCAGATGGACTCTGTCTCCTAGTTCCCAGGTGGAGATTTTTTCAAGAGGGGGACTGAAACTATAAAAAGGGAGGACAGATGCCCCAAGGGATCCCTCTCTCTCCCTGAACATCACAATCAGTACACCTGAAACAAATGAAGTCTTCTTTGTACTCTGAGAGAAGGGGACCTGACCTACAGGGTTTGGTTAGTAAAGTCAGAGTTTGGTCAGCTTATTGAAAGCATATGGTGAGAAATTTTGCTTGAATCTGATATAGTTAGTTAAATTAAGCATTAGTAAATGTCTTTATTTTTCTTTTCACCATTTCTGAATTATATGCCTCATTACTTGTACTCACTTAAAATCTCTTTGCAGTTAATAAACTTATATTATCTAAGCCAGTGTGTTTAAATTGAAGTGTCTGGGAAACTCAATTTGGGGCAACAAGGTGTGTGCATACTATTCTTTTAAAAGAAAAAAAGAGACTTAATATACAATTTTAAATTGTCCAGGAGAGGGCTGGGGAGTTCAGGACATGCATTGTGCGAGGAAATCTAAATCTGGGAGGGTGTTGGGGTCACTCTGTAGTATAACCAAAGCTAGTGAGAGCCAGAGTGTAACTCAGTGTGGCTGGCAGGCTGCAGTTACCCACAGACACTCAGGGTGTGGCTTGCATGCCAGAAGGCTGTTTGTGAGTGGCCCCAGGTGGGAGCTACTTGAGTAAGGCATTGTAAGGCACCCAGGGTTTCAGGGCAAGGTCAGTCAGATGCTCATTAGTGTGGCTTGGACACTGGTATATTACACCATCAGATTGCGATCCAGTACCTGGGGAGCCCCAGACTTATGGCCTTTCTTGTCATGTCTCTGAGACTTAGGATGTACTAAGTTCTCTTGGGCTGAGCTTAAAGAGTTACTCTGTTTAAGCAGGGCTGAATCAGACTTCAAAGTGGATTTGGAGGAGGATTTAGTCTCATGCTTATGAAACTGCTCCAAGCTCTCTCACCAAGACCCCACCAAATGCTCTCAGGCAATAGACCCCCTTGTTCCTGAGTTGGGCAGAAGGTACACTCCTTGATGAATCAGGCCAATGTAGCAGGAGAGACAAGGAAATACCCCAGCCTGGGTGCAACTGCAGTCTCATGGCCTTTTCCAATGGGTGGATCCTAAGGCAAAGTTCCCACCCTTCCGGGGTATGGTGGGTGAACGAATGGCAGATATTGCACCTTGACATGATGTGGACTTACCCAAGGCAGTACAAGCAGCATTAGTGGTCATTGCTGAAGTAGAAGGAGCATGGGCAGGAGGCACAAACTCTGAAGCCCCGAGTCCTGCATATAGTCCAGTACTCAAACAGGATACGGGGGCGCTCCCCAGGTTGGAAAGGTAACTAGCTAACTATAAGGCATAAACTATTAGATAAAACTTTCAACTCTAACAATTTCTAAAGCTATTTAGAGGCAAATGAATAGAGCTGAAGCTTCATGTGGCGGTGAGAAGGAACTGGAGAGGTGGTCAATCGGCCTTGCCCTTTATCTTCTGGGTCTGAGGCACGAGGCTAGCAAGGGCGCATGTGAGGACCAACAGATGTGGTTTTCAAAATTCTCCATCTCCAGGTACATGGAGTGCATGAGTACCCATAAGGACTAGTACTTGAAGAACAAGGGGTTTTTAAACATGATGCCTTTGTCAAACATCAAGTTGAGTAATTACACATTTCGCCAGGCTAAATTCACTCTAGAGTTTCACTTAGACAAGGTATTCTGTTTCACTTGTTTTCTGAAACTGCGGACGTTAAATGTCATATTGCTGTGCTTTGAGTACCTTCCGGAAAATCCAAGCAAAAGTTCATAGAAGTCAATGTAGGCTCATCACATCAACAGCCTTTCAATGAAAATATTTTGAGAAGTATCCACTGGATTCTAAACACATACAGGCCAAATTCTGTTCTCACTTCCACCAACTTCAAAGGGGTTATATAGGGTGGTAAGGGCAGAATGTGGTATAGATATTCAATATCACTGCTGTGTATATACGAATGAAAGAAAGAACCCTCAGACTATCCAGGTATGAGCGTACAATACCTTGGCTTTGCTGCTGTGGATGTAGCCATCCAAGCAATACAAGGGAGCACAAATTAATAATCAGGACCTTTTCTGACAAGTCTGCTGACATCGCTAGTGATGCTCATTTGCATATACACACATACACTACCATTTACATATAGAGTCACACACACACACTCTATAGGCCAGGCTGGTAGAATTCCATCCACACTTGGCATACTCCAGCTTAGCACTGACCAGGACCCTCTCTGCAATTGCGGCTTTGGGCTGCATTTGGGCACCAGAAAGTGTCTGCTCCCCAATCTCCTGTGCTCCTAGTGACTCCCCTGAGCAGCCCAGTCAGCTGGGGAGGAGGAGGCTGCCTAATTCAAATACAGAGGGGACAAGAGAGACCTGTGGGAGCAGGGGGAAGTAGATTGGAACAAACAGTCAGGGGGCAGGGCAGTTAAGGACCTAGAACTAAAGGCTAGCTGGGCAGGCATGAGAAACCAGAGCTGGCTGGGCAAGGAGACTAGAACTAGGAGACAAGGAGGGAAAGGGCTGGGGGGGAGGGAAATGATGGACTGGGAGGAAACAGATAGGACTAGGAGCCAAGAGTGGAAGACTGGGAACCAGCTGGGCAGATGTAGGAGGAGGAGGACGAGAGGCGTATGAAGAGCCAGTCTGTGGGTGGATAATTGGGCTGAGTTAGGTATGGAGGTTAGGAGGAGGAGCTGGTAGGACACTGAAATGGGACGAGGAGCCTGAAGAGAAAGACTGGAACGGAAAGCCAATGGGATAAGGAAAATGGGCAGGGAGTACAGCTGGAATCCAATGAGGAAGAAAAGATTAGATGAGGAAGGACCTAAGACTAGCAAGGAGAGTGTGGAGGGGGAGACTATGCCTGGCTGGACCAGGAGAGTAGTACAAGGATGAGGAGCCAAGGGTGGGGAAGAAACAGGATAGGAGAGGGTAAAAGGAGTCAAATTCTGGAGAGACAGGCAGAAAATTCTGTGCCCAATAGAGAAAACTCACATCCAGAGCCTGGAATGGAACCCACGTTTCCTGAGTCTCACCATTTTTCTGCTATCAGCAAATATCTGTGAAACCCTCTAGTAAAGTGTCCCATTCCCGTGTAGTGCTGGTCCACACAGTGCATGGCAACATACTATTGCTGTCAGTTATTAGCTCAAATGGCAGATGTCTCTGGGTAGGGCTAAAGGTTCCATCCCTGCTGGTGAACCATGTGGGTGTTCATATAATGCCACATGGACTGTTTAAGCTTTTAAAAAAGGAAACTGAAGAAATTACACATAGAAACCTATGTGGAAAGAACATTAAGGAAGCAAAGTCTAGCACTCAAGTCAAGTTAGAGAATGCCAATATCAGGGTAGCCAGTGCATCCTTAATCCCCCCCCCACACACACACATATGCATGACAGAGCCTTTAATTACATGATCACATATAATTCCCCCCCACCACAGGACAAACCTGCTGTAGGGGTGAATCAGGGCTGCAGTGAGGGAGATTATGTGGAAGACCCATTTCATTTCTTGCAGAAGCTGGAAGGTGTGTAGTGAATGAGGCAGGGGGCTGCAGGAAGTTAAACCACCATGTCATGGTTACGGCAGTTGAATACCGTGCTAGAGAACTGAATTCTCTCGCAGTTCCTCCCATCTCTTAACTTTTGAGTGCTTGACTCTGCAACCTTAATAATGTTCTTTTCACATGTGTGTGCACATGTGTACTCTCTCTCATTCACCCAGGGACAAAATTCTGTAACTCTTTACTACAGGGTGTGATGTTTCTGACTATGTTCCTTTACAGCCAAAGGGACTTCTCACGCTAGCAAGCACTGTGTCCAGGAGTGCTTGCAGAATTGGGCCCAAAGACTACATCAAGCAATACTATGCTGTCTTTCACTGAGTAAGAATCAGACCACTAGATGAGCAGTGAGCTATGGTGTTTGGATTAGTGCTACTGTTCTTTGTTACCCCATCCTCCTTCCCCATCTGCCCGTTTGTTCCATCCACCTGATTTGTCTTGTCTTTTTGATGGTATGCTACTTGGGGGATGGACTTATTTATTTTGTTTCTAAAAGCAGCTAGTGCAACTGGGAGACCTGATTAGGTGCTATTGGAATATAAATATTATTAGTATGTGCAGAACAAAAAGGGAATAAAGTGGTAAGCGGAGAAACTTTACTGTTAGATTCCTAACTAGGTAATAAAATGTAAATTAAAAATCCCTGAAAATGAATTTAAAATACTCGAAGTACCCGTGATCTTTGAAACACCGTTGTGTGTTAAATGGCATTCTCTGATGTAGCGACTGTAAACAATTCACAGGCGTGGTGGGACACACTTCCATCACACTAGTGAAAAGGCGAACAAGCATTCTTGCACTAAGGCAACCTCAGTTAGGCACACTTACCAAATGTGTTCCATCCAGGGAAGTGAAGCCTCAAAAGAGGAAGACTGGCCACAGCGGTGGGGGAGTTTTTTCCCAGGAGGAGGGAGAACACCAGGGTCTGTTCCTTTGCTCTGGGAGCAAGGGGATCTCAGCCTGAGTCAGTTGCTAACCCTTTAATTCACCCTTTAGTGCAGACTGCCACTACCAGATCAATATGAGAAAAGGCCCTGAAGTGTGCTTCCAGCTACTGACCTATGAAGTGCCACCAGGGACTAGTGACAAGTAGGGTGACCATATTTCGCAAAGGGAAAATGGGACTCACGCAGGGAAGGCCCGAGACGCTCGCCTGAGGTCCCCCTGCACAGGGCTGGCCCGAGCTCCCCTCCCCACGTGCAGGGCTTGGGTAAGCAGTGAAACACATACCAGATAGGGTGACCATATTTCTCAAAGGCTGGGGCTGGCATCGCTGCTCACGAGAGCCCCGCGTGCCCCCAACCCGAGTCCTGCCTCCCCTCTCCCTGTGAGGCTGGCATCACCGCTCCTCCCCCTGCACGTTCCGCCGCACCTCACTTCTTTAACAAAAGTGGGCATTTGTTGCACTTGCTCTTGCAAACTGATCAAGTTGCCAAGAGCAAACGGGACAAATGCCCACTTTTGCCCCCCCCCAAAAAAGAAAAAAGTTGTGACGACCGGGATAGGCCTTAAAAAAATGGGACTGCCCTGGCCAAAATCGGATGTGTGGTAACCCTAGAGACAAGGGGATTATATAAACTGGACTCTTAAAAGATCCTGGGAATCAGCTGAACTCCCACTAGGGATAGGAAAATTGCCCAGGAGTAGGGAGCTCCAATGGGCAAGAAATTCAAAGATATGACTGAGCCCAAACTAAGGGTCAGATGACTACAACAGGCTAGCTTGTAGGATGATGGTATTGGCTCTTTGGGCAGACAGTGGTTTCCAAATGACACAAGTACAAACAATAAAATATTCAGAGCCATAATCAGATTGTTTACATGTGTTCAAAGTGTTGGGGACTAAACTGACACTGCACCAGATTTTGGTGTGCAGCAAGAGGCGAATCAAATGGTTCACAAACAAAGAGGAAGTCTGATGCTTATTTTGCATGGTATGTCTTGACCTTCCACTTCCTGTGACACACCAAGAGAGAGAGTTGCAGCTAGGCATGGGACCAACACACCAAGGTCTTGAAGTGAAGCTGACTGATCTAACCAGGCTCTGTGGCGTCTCTTCAAAACAAGGATTTCCCATGGTCAGCGCTGAAATGGCAAGTTAACCCAGCATCTAAAGGAATTTCAACAAAAGGATGAAGTTGTGCTTCAGTCTTGCAAACTGTGCCAGGCAAAAAGGCAGTTTCTTACGCTAGTACTTCCTCCTTTCTGAAAAGGAGAGCAGGACTTCTAATGCCAGCTACCACAGACCTCAGTGCACTGCCCTCTCACTGGGTCAGCTCCTAGAAGCCCTCACTCACAGGAATAGTGTTTATTCACTCTACAAAGTAACTGGCTCTTTGTGAGTTACTAAGTGCGTGCAGGATGAGGTCTATAGTGTGTTGGGAGACCCCTAAATCTGTACAGCTGGGCCCAGCCACACTTTCTGGGGTAGATTTCCTGACAGTCCTGGCACTTGGGGAAAATCCCGTTCCCTCCTCCACAGTGGGTCCCTTGTTACTGGAACTCCCATGGTTCCACGGAAGAAGGAACAGACCTACACAGGCAATGTGTACCTTTCTGTACGGGGAAGGTTCCTGTTTGGCCAGCTGAGTTCTAGGGTCGGGATTTGCCCTGAGGTTGGGCTACTGAATTCTCAGGCACAGAGAGCTAACTTACCCAGCCAAGCCACAGAGAGGTAGGGTCTACAATCACATCTCTCTCAAGTCACTAGACAAAAATTTTGACACCCTCACTTCTTCCGTGTGTTGACGTCACTCATTCCTGGAAAGTTACAGTGCTTTCCAAAATAATCTGTGCACTCAGTTGTGTGAATCTGGAGAGCACAGGCGTGCAGCTCCGAGTGAGAGGTGGGAAGCCAGCTCCTGAGTCACCAGTGCGACTTCCTGTTAAGCCACCCTGGGCTTCCCTGGGAGATCTCCCTTCCAAGCACCAAACGGCAACACATTTTGTTTGTCAAATCTGTGCAGATGGCAGCCTGAAGTGTGAAATATCTACAGGTGACTGCTTGCCAAAACCAGCGACAATTCTGTTGCTAAAAGCTCTGCGCCCACGTGAGAATCACATGCATCAGTGTGGACAGCTTGCGCACAGCCAAAAATGTTGCCCTTTCAATTGAGGCTCAAGGCCAAGTTATTTTCTGGGGGATTAGGCTACATTTGAGGATGGCTGCTCTCAGAGCTCAGCTGTTTTCACTCTGTAGCAATTAGTGTTATTAAAAGGCCAGTTTCTGGTACCCTTATGATGAGCAGCACCATAACTAATTGACTTCAATGAGACCATAATGGAGTGAGGTATGATTCCATGTGAGAGTTATTAGACTGACCCCAAGTTCTCATCATTGGGATTTGTGTACTCAGGACCATTTGCTAATTATGGGTAGGGCTAGGATTGTGTCACAGAATCCGTGACTTCCAGAGACCTCTAACTTGAGCCCCCAGCCCTACTGGGAGCTGTAGGGTCCCCCTGCCACCCATGGTGGCTGGAAACTGCAGGGCCTAGGAGCTCCTGGCCATGTGGGCGGTGGATGTGCCCAGAGCTTGGAGCCATTGGGGGTGGGGGGACCCTGCAGATCTGAGCTGGACCCCCCAGGGTGGTGTGAGGAGCCTGCAACTCTCCATTGTCATGCATATTTTTAGGCAAAGTGATGGATAGGTCATGGGCAATAAAGAAAAATTCATGGAAGCACGTAACCTGTCTGTGACTTTTACTAAAAAAAAAGAGTGACAAAATCTTAGCCTTAATTTTGGGCCCCATCATTCCCACCAGATCCATGAGTGGAGGGAACTCTGTATGCACAGACCCTCAGCTGTCTCTGCAATGGCATCCCTTGATCCCCCAAACCATGAGCAAGGGGATTATGGGAAGAGAATTCAGGCCAGGAACAGAGCAAAGAGATGGGGAAGGGACAATTATCCTCCTTCCCTGTGCCCTTCAAAGGCTAGGGAAGAAAGGCATAGCAGGCTGCATTATCCTTCCACTCCCCCACCCCCACTGCAGGGATTGCACCTTAAGGGTGGGGGTTCTGGGGGCAGCCTGGCTGCAGAGCCTTGGCCAAGTATGTAGGGCAGTACAGAAATCTGCAGGGTTTATGGGGCGCTCCATTGCCTATTACAAGGGAGAGCTGACATCCTGATGGAACAACTGGGAAAAATCTCCATGAACAGCAGCTAGCAGACAGAGCCTCCCATGACTGACTACTGCAGCAGAACCATCAAGCCCTGTAACTTTTACCAAACACTTTCAAAACTCCTTGGCAGAGTTTTCTTCCACCTTAGGCCCACCCTGCTTCCCCATCCTGCATGCTGCTAAGCCATAGTTCCTGACAAGTAGAATGAGCAAGATGTTTATTCAGAACCTTCTCTCTGAAGAGAGATACAACAGCATGGCATATTGTGTCTTAAAAGGAGGAGAACCTAGTCATTACGAAGCCAAGGGGATGCATTTCATTAGCATCCTCTGCAATATACTACGTTTCAGGGCCTGATTGCTCTTGGGGTACTGTAACCATTTACTATTTGGAGCCACTCATCATTTAATTTGTCGTCTCAGCTGATGGCAGCTTTTCTAGTTCACCTGGTAGCATTTGTGCTCTTTATAACTGTTCATTATTTTATCCAGAAACACACACATACCCCTAAAAAGAAAAGGAGTACTTGTGGCACCTTAGAGACTAACAAATGTATTTGAGCTGTAGCTCACGAAAGCTTATGCTCAAATAAATTTGTTAGTCTCTAAAGTGCCACAAGTACTCCTTTTCTTTTTGCAAATACAACTAACACGGCTGCTACTCTGAAACACATACCCCTAATTACAATCAGCAGATAAACAAGGCTGCATGCCCAAAGAATTATTGACTATGTACAGAGTCACCATGGGGGAGCAAAAAAAAACCCAAAAAGCAACACAGTCAAGCACCAGCACAACCATAGCCAAGTGACATGGGGAAACAGACCTACCACTGCTAAACTCTCTCTCTCTCTTTAGAAATAGGGGAACTTTAAAAGCTTCAGACATAAAAAGGTTCAGAATTTGGATTCCTCCTAGCTCTTTCTCCACAAACCTACTTGCTAAATCAAAGTAGTCTGCTACCACTTCTGTCATCTTTGCGGATGAACTACTTACTCAGTAGCCTTTTCGATGCCTGGCCAATAAAACATTAGTCATCACAGCACCTCCAGCGGGTGGGAAAGTCTTATATAAAAGAAGATGTACATGTGAAAACAACACCCTGACCACGTCTGGGTAGAGATCCCATAGTACTTTTTCCCACAGCAGGTTAACTCCCATTGTCTTGGCTAAGTCCCAACTCAGGTGATTATATTTTCCTCCTAGTTACATTTCCATTGCTGCTTTATTTAGAGAAGACATTCTTTGTCTCCTCCACGACACACGGTCGTCTTGTAATATTGATGCATTACAGCTCCCTCTTGTAACTCACAGGTGGCTGCATTTCAGTGTTGGGAGAAATGAGAGAGATGTATCTGGGAAAACACTTTGGAAGCTGCGTGGATGAAGGAGACAATATACATTTTTTCCACTGAATGCATCCGATGAAGTGAGCTGTAGCTCACGAAAGCTTATGCTCAAATAAATTGGTTAGTCTCTAAGGTGCCACAAGTACTCCTTTTCTTTTTGCGGATACAGACTAACACGGTTGCTACTCTGAAACCTGTCAATATAAATTTATAGTGTATTAAAACCCTAGCATAGCAGAGAGCCGCTTCCTCCTCTCAAGAAGTGTCAAGTCATTCTGGGGTGAAAGTTTAAAAAAAAAAAAAAAAAGCTTATTTTCTCCAACTCATTATGTTTTATTGTCATCAATTCACAGTGCCCAATAGATACAAGGTCCTGGCCAAAGAGTTTACAAGCTAAAATAAGTGAGAAATCAAAGGGCAAGGAAGTACCAAAGTCTTAAAACATTTTAATACAAATAAGTTCAGGATTTGGATTATAAGTGAACATTCATGATACATTTCTGATTTCATCCTCATTTAACCAGTGAGATATCCATGCATTAGAATTCTCGCAGCATGAGAACTAACAGAAGGTCAGAACAATACCTGGCAGACACATGATTTCATCAGGCTGTAAAGAGTGAACTGGGAAGCGTGTTGTTCTTTTGAATTAGAATAGCTATCACTGCCAAACAGACTAAGATAGGGAGCCTGATTTATTTACAGACCCTTGGCATAAAAAAACCCAAAACAAACACACACCCTAATATTGAGCTTCTTTAGCTTTCTCTGATTGCAGACAGAAAATGTCAAGATTATTCCTGAATACACAACTCAAACTGGAATAAAAAAACTAAGGTGTCAAGTAGCCAAGGCATAATGTACAGTAAAAGGAGGACTAGCTCATGCACAACTGAATGGGAAGAATGTGCCACAAATCAAAATATAAGGCTCTGATCTTACCAATACTGACATGCATGCTTAGCTTTATGCTTATGAATAGTCTCATTGCCTTCAGTGGGACAACTCATATGCTTAAAGTTCAGCACATGAAAAAGTGTCTGCAGGACTGTCTATGAAACTGATAGCATTGCTTAAAAATACTCTGCTATAATCACCACTCGTGCCAGACTTTGAACGCATGTGAGGAATTGGCTTGCCTGTCAGTTTTTAGAATGAGGTGCACAAACTGTAAGTAACAATTTGTTTAATACGTCACCTCTTTTTCTGTTTGCAAGTTCTGAAAACACATCACGAGTTTCTAAAACTTGTTCGTAATTTGCCAAATGCATTCAGCACTGTACACTTGATTTTTTCTTAGTTCTTAAAAGAATGTACATTTACTGCACATCTGAGTGCTTTGAGTTTACTCCATTCAACACAGATACAGCAAGTTTTCAAAGAGTCGATGTAGGGAGTGCTTCTTTTTACGTGTGATAGAAGATACATATGTCCCTAAGCATAAGGTCAAAACAATATGCTCAACCACAGGGTTTATTCCTAATGAGATGCGCTCATTGATTTTAAGCTTTTAATTTTATACACATGACAATGTGGTCTCTGCACAAGAAGACAAGAAAGCATCTACTGACATTTATGAAAAATAGGTTAAGTTAAACAGATCATATCCAAAATGTTAAAACCTGTTAATTTTGGGAAATGCAAGGAAGTCTGAGGTTCTATATAGCTGCCCAAGAAAGTTCTGCAGATTTGGATTGAATCAGAATCTGGTTTAGAAGGTCTACACACAAATGCATAGCACTGTCAGATCAGAACATGCAAACTCATCCATACAAATGATAAAACATGCACTCATGAATCTGTCAAATTGAAGGTGTTTGTGAGTTTGATCTTGAGCAAGAAACCATTAATTACCGAACAGCAGGAAAGCTGAACAACCCAAGAGCTGGGACATTTATCTGAGCTAGAGACTTAACTGATGAAGCTCAGTAGAGCTATGCCAGTTTACAGCAGTTGAGGAGCTATCCCATTGTATCTTTAAAATCTTTTATTTTTCAGTGCTTGCAGAAATAGTGATGTATTGTACAAGACAATGTCTGTGTGAGAGACACAAAAATGTCCCCTGACAGACTGCTGGATTAGAAATAGGATTTCATTTAGCAAAGCACAAAGCACACGTTTGAGTGGAAAACCATTATTAATCTTTTCAGCTCAATGCAACTTTTAAATTGTGTGGTGGCAGAGTTACTATACTTTCCTTGCAAGAAATCATTTTACATAATACTAGCATCAGTAGATAAACATTCATCCATAATCGGAAAGGTATTTGTTTTGAAGAAAAGAACCACTACTTGGTTCAATGTATACACTGTAAACTTTTCCAGGGCAGGGCCTGTGTTTTTTTGTTCTGTTTTTGTACAATGCCTAGCACAATGGGATCCTGATGGGGAATCCTAGGTGTTCCTGTACTACAAATACATAATAATCCTCTAATATTTACAAAAACTAAATTTCAACTGGGTTTTATTATGCATGGAGAACTGCCTACTGCATAACATTTTGAAAAGCATCTAAGTGCTTTAGGCTCCTGAATCCCTCAGGGAGCCAGGAAGATTTTGCAGATTATATCTATTTCTAATCTTAAACGGAAGGAATCTTTCCATCTGAAACCCTGCATTCTGAGGTTTTACCATTTCTCAGATCCAGTTTGTTATTCTGGAGCAGTGGTAACCACTTCACAGTTAACTCAAATTCAAGGGAGCTTGCTCAATTTTCAGACCCTGTCCCCTTGGCACAATTTCACCCAGAGAAATACATCTGCCCTGATTTTTCCCACACATTACATCTCATCTCCTGAGAGAATTTTTCTGGGAAGTTTTAGAGCTTTGGGTTCAGATACTCTTCTGCTAGCCCTTTTGGTAGTCCTTTACAGCTGTGCATACTGAGTGTAAAGAAGACATTGGAAATATTTTACTAACACCCCAGGCATTCATTTCTGGGAACTTTTCTAACTTTTTTGGATCATCCTATCTCCAGAGTGACTTGGCTCTCAACCTTTAACTTTGTAGTAGTACTCTGGGAAGAAGTAGTGTGGAAATGCAAGAATAGACAACGGACGGTTTATTAAGAAACTTGCTGTGCACTGCACTGCTGCAGTTGTAAGTCTGAGCTAGAGGTAAGAAAGGGCTAGGAGACCGAGGAAAATGCAGAGGACCAGGAGTCCATAAGGCTATATGGCAGGGTGAGGCATGAGGATGAGGTCTGGGGACTGACGTGCAATCAACCTTCATCCATTCCTATCACACCACCCAGCTCAGTGAGGCCTTGTCTACACACAAGTTGCACTGGCTTTTTAAATTGATGTAGTTAAACCATGACAATGCCCTGATTGTACCCTTTAATTGTTTATTTCTAGACTTCCCATACTAGGTGTGTGTTTTGTTTCTAAGGTGTAGAGTTTTTGGAAAGAAAACTTTTTTTCCTGCAAGGGGAGGAGAGGTTGTTTGCAGGATGCCACTGGAAATTCCAACCTTAAACACTTAAGTGCTCCTGTTCAGGAACAGTATATTTCATGCTGCCAACTCTGCTAAAGCCCCAATCGTGTACACCCTGAACTTCCACTGCGGTCACTGGGCATTGAGGATGCCTAAAGGAACGTGTGATCAGGCGCTTCTGCATTGGACGCTTGACTTCTCTAGGAGCTCAGCACCCTTGAAAATCAACAGCCAGGTTTTCAAAGAGTCTGGCTTGCCATGCTGTGGAAGCCTATTCAGTGAGCTTGTGTGCCTGTTACCAAGGGTCCAGGCAGTAGAGCAGATTACAGATATAACAGCTGATAAATCCACAGTGTCTTTAAAAATTAAAAATAAAAATGTATGAAGCAGTGTAAACACTAAGAAGGGGAAGAATTATTTAGGGTGCTCTAAAAGGCAATTCTAAATACTTTGGGAACCAGAGCAAAGGATCGTGGGATGCAGCTGCAACTGAATAAAGGTGGATACTCTATGCAAAAGGCTGGCAACCTGTGCATTACAGCATAAGATACCAGCAATAATAGATAAGATCAGCATTAACAACAATATTTGGCACATCTGCAGTGTCATGTGAATCTAGAGTGTTTCATCTCACCACACCCAAGTGAAGGAAGCAAGAAATATCATCCCCATTTTACAAATGCCCTTAGGCACAGAGGTGTTTGCGAAGAGGAGATCAGAGAAGCTACATTAATTCTTTGCATTGGTCTTCACTGCAGAGGATGTGAGGGAGATTGCTACACCCAAGCTATTCTTTTTAGCTGATGTATCTTAAAAACGGTCCCAAATTGAGGTGTGAATAGGGGAGGTTTTGGAACAAATTGATAAATTAAACCGTAGTAAGTCACCAGGATCACACAGCATTCATGCAAGAGTTCTGAAGAAACTCAAATGTGAAAAATTGCAGAACTACTAACTGTAGTTTGTAATCTATCATTCAAATCAGCTTCTATACCAAATGACTGGAGGATACCTAATGGGACATCAATTTTCAAAACACTCCCGAGGTGATCTTGGCAATTACAGGCTGGTAAGCCTAACTTCAGTACCAGGCAAATTGGCTGAAACTACAGTAAAGAACAGACTTATCAAACATAGACAGACACCATATGCTGGGGAAGAGTCAACATGTCTTCCGTAAAGTGAAATCATGCCTCACCAATCTATTAGAATTCTTTGAGTGGGTCACCACACTGTGAACAAGGGTGATCCAGTTGATATAATGTACTTGGGCTTTCAGAAAGCCTTTGACAAGCTCCTTTACCAAAGGCTTGGAAGCAAAGTAAGCATCAATGGGATAAGAGCTAAGGTCCTTTCGTGGACAAGTAACTCCTTAAAAGATAGGACACAAATGGTAGGAATGAATGGACAGTTTACTGAATGGAGAGGGGTAAACAGTGGTGCCCCCAGGGATCTGTACTTGGACCAGGGCTCTTGAGCATATTCATAAATGATCTTGGAAAAGTGGTAAACACTGATATAAAAAATTTGCAGATGATACAAAACTTCTCAAGATAGTTAAGTCTAAAGCAAATTGCAAAGAATTACAAAAGGATCTCACAAAACTGGATGACTGGGCAACAAAATGGCAGATGAAATTCAATGCTGATAAATGCAAAGTAATGCACATTGGAAAACATAATCCCAACTATACATAGAAAATGGAATCATTAGGAAAGGGATAGATAATACAAAAAATATAATGCCCCCCCACACACACACACAGATCTGGTCACACTAACCCAAAAAAGATATGTAAGTTGAAAAAGGTACCAAGAAGGGTAACAAACATGATGAGGGGTGTGGAACAGCTTCCATATGGGGAGAGATTGAAAAGACTGGGACTTTTCAGCTTGGAAAAGACAGCTATAGGAATATGATAGAGGTCTATACAATCATGAACTGTGTGGAAAATGTGAATACAGAAGTATTTACTTCTTCACAAAACACAAGAACCAGGGGTCACCCAATGAATTTAATAGGCAGCAGGTTTAACACAAACAAAAGGAAGTACTTCTTCACACAAAGCACATTTCCAGGGGATATTGTGAAGGCCAAAACTGTAACTGTTCAAAAATGAATTAGACACATTCAAGGAGGATAGGCCCATCAATGGCTATTAGCCAAGTCAGTCAGGGGTGCAACGCCATGCTCTGGGTGTCCCTAGCCTCTGACTGCCAGAAGCAGGAAGTAGATGACGGGATGGATCACTTGATAGTTTTTTTTTTTCTGTTCATTCCCTCTGAAGCCCCTGGCATTGCCCACTGCTGGAAGACAGGATCCTGGGCTAGACGGACCATTGGTCTAACCCAGGATAACCATTCTTATATTCAGTGGCACAGCTGTGAAAAGAACCCAGAACCAAACTCCTTCGCTTTTGCTCCACACTCTAGATCGCACTCCTCAAAAGGCAGACCAGACACTTTGGCTATGTCTACACTATACACCAGTTGTGGCAGTGTGTAGTGTATGCACAGCTACACACCATAGTGAAAAGCAGGCTGCCGCCTACCCCCTGCCAGAGCCTCTCTCCATGGAGGGGAAGAGCTCCAACAGCTAGCAGAGCCTTTCCCTGCTGGAGGAGCCTTTACCTGCAGAGGGGGAAAGGCTCCTCCAGTGAGGAGGCAGCAAAACACTACACTGCTAAAAAACAGCAGTGTAGTCAGGGAGGCACAGCTTGGGCGAGCAGAGAGCATAGAGGGTACATCCTTGTATACATACCCCACTGTTCAGGCATGTCATCTCTACTTGACTAAGCTGTGCCTGCTACATATCCCTGTACCTGGGAAGTGTGATATTACGTGGGAACAAACTAATTTTACTTTTGTATTAGAAAAGTGATCACTTTGATTAATCACTTTTCTAAGAGTTATTTTGGGGATCGTCCTCAAATCTTTAATATATCAGCATTTAGGTTGGCTAATCCCGGATTGGGGACCAGGAAAAGCAAACTAGAAATCAGATAGCACATCCCATAATTATCTGCATGTGCACGCACCCACATGTATTAATTACCTCTTCGCATGAAATGAAAATGCCTCATGCACCGCCCTCCTTGAACAAAGAAAAGCAAACCTGATATGACAAGTGTTCTGCAGTCCGAGTATAAAAGTGACCATTGAAAGTCTATTACTGACTGCTTGGCAAAGATATTTCCCATGGCAATCTGATAAATACCTTGACTTTTCTGCTCACCAAAGCCTCAGACATTTATTGCCTCATTCACTATAAGGAATGTTCAGTTATCCTCCGACTATCCAGACTATATTTAACAGATTGTCTAGTGGAACGTTACTACTGCAGAAGAAGCTGAGTGGATAGGAAAGGAAGCTAAGAACTCCCTCGCTGATTAGATCACTCCGCTATCCTTGCCAATTACAAGGAGAAAAAAAACACCTCTACACCAACAACATCCCACAGTGCGGCCAGCAGGAATCATGGAGACAGACACACAGCTTGCTGAGACTATTTTTACAATACCCAGACAGTTCCCGCTCAGGTAAGGCTCCAACAGCCAATAGGGCTTCAAACCAGGGATAACCAAGAAAAAACTATCCAGCCTCCCAGAGGCAAAAGCTAAACAGAAGTTTGCCAGGCTCACCTATTTCCAAAAACAGGAGTTTTGTGGCCACAAGTATAATGGATCCATTGAAATGACTGCCACAAATCTTTGCTCTTAACAGAGGCAGAAGTAATTGACTCTCAGCTTTAGTGAATCTTTGAGGCATGTGCTCAGGGGACTATATGACCTCAGAGTAAGATAAAATTCTTGAACTCCAAATAGGGCCCAGAAGCAAATCCCCCAACTGGCAGTATAAAATGGATAATATGGCCATGGAATTAATTTAGAAAGGCTGTAGGGAAACTAATGGTGCTACTCATATGAAGGAGAGCTGCCAAAAATAAAATCTGGAGCCAAGTAGTGAGACCCTGCAATGCAAATGTTTTATAACTTTAACACAGGGCTACCTGCTGCTCTACTTGTGGTCAATGGAGTCATTCTGAATTTGTGGAGGTGTAAACAAGGAGAAGATTGGCCCCACAATCTTCAAATGAGACTGAATACAATGGATGATCAACATCTGCAAACCACCCAGAGGCACAGTTCCCTAGAGCTAGGAGGAAAATAGGTTCTCTCCTGCCTGCACCTGCAAATTTTGACAAAACCTGTAGATTTTTCTTCTTCTGGGGAAGAAGTCAAGATTGTCCACAGAAACCAGACAAACACATTATATGGAAAATTTCATTTAATCAAAAAACCTAATGTTGACGGAAAATTTTCTACAACCCCACTGTTTCCAGCTTTTCCTTTTGGCTGTTTAGATACTTAGAGCAGCAGGGTGGAGGGATCAAAACATCTCTAAAACAGGCCAGTGGATTATAATGCCTCTGGAGCTGACATTAAAAAGCAGAGGTTTTGATAGTCTCACGTGACTTTCTTGTAAAAAAGTAGGGAAATACAACCTAGATGGAGCTACTATAAACATAGGTGCTGGAACGAAGGGTGCTACTGCACCCCCTGGCTTGAAGTGGTTACCATTATACACAGGGTTTACAGTTTGGTTCAGTGGCTCTCAGCACCCCCACTATATAAATTGTTCCAGCACCTCTGACTATAAAGTGGGTGCACAACTGATTGGAAAAACATTCCCAGAGACTAGTTAGTGGTTCAGTCAAGCTGGAAGGACATGTCAAATGGCGGGGGGGTCCCGCAGGGATCAGTTCAGGGTTCTGTTCAATATCTTCGTCAGTGATTTAGATAATAGCATAGAGAGTACACTTTTAAAGTTTGCAGATGATACCAAGCTGGGAAGGGTTGCAAGTGCTTTGGAGGAAAGGATAATTCAAAATGATCTGGACAAACTGGAGAAATGGTCTGTAGTAAATAGGATGACATTCAATAAGGACAAATGCAAAGTCCGCCACTTAGGAAGGAACAATCAGTTGCACACATACAAAAATGAGAAATTACTGCTTAGGAAGGAGAACTGCAGAAGAGGATCTGGGGGTCATAGTGGATCACAAGCTAAATATGGGTCAGTGTAACACTGTTCTTCCCCCCAACCCCCCCAAAAAACCCCCACCATAATTCTGGGATGTATTAGCAGGAGTGTTGCATGCAAGACATGAGAAGTAATTCTTCTGCTCTACTCTGTGCTGATTAGGCCTCAACTGGAGTAGTGTCTAGTTCTGGGTGCCACATTTCAGGAAAGATGTGGACAAACTGGAGACAGTCCAGAGAAGAGCAACAAAAATTAAAGGTCTAGAAAACATGACCTATGAGGGAAGATTGAAAAACATTGCATTTGTTTAGTCTGGAGAAGAGAAGACAGAGGGGACACGACAGCAGTTTTCAAGTACATGAAAGGTGGTTACAAGGAGGAGGGAGAAAAATTGTTCTTCTTAACCTCTGAGTATAGGACAAGAAGCAATGGGCTTAAAATTGCACCAAGGGCGGTTTAGGTTGGACATTAGGAAAAACTTCCTAAATGTCAGTGGTTAAGCACTGGAATAAATTGCTTAGGGAGGTTGTGGAATCTCCATCATTGGAGATTAAGAGCAGGTTAGACAAACACCTGTCAGGGATGATCTAGAGAATACTTAGTCCTGCCTTGAGTGCAGGGGACTGGACTAGATGACCTCTCGAGGTCCCTCCCAGTCCTACAATTCTATGATTCTATGAAAAGGGACAGGATTTTGTTTCCGAGAAATTTTCCAAAATGTAAATTTTTTTCCTTTGTTCTGTGTTTCTCCAAGGATAGTTTATAATTATCTGTAATATAATAGTACCTAGAGGCTCAAACTGAGATTTGGTCCACCTTCTGGTAAGCACTGTACCTATAAATAGTAACATGTAATTAACCTGTGAAACATATTTCCACACGTAATAACTTAAGCCAAGAATCTAATTGCATTCAAAAGATTATTAGACATTTATAAGGATTTTGGGACTATCTAGTTACAGAGGGCAGGTTTATATCCTGTCTCACGTATTCCCCAATCAATTAGATCTGTAGAATATCTAATGTATTAAAGGAAAAACATTCACCCAATTTTCAAAACACAGTTAAAATGACTATTAGTGTACCTAGAGACTTTCAATTTACAATTTTAATATGTTGGCATTTTAAACTAATTTCCAAAAAAAAAAATTCAATTTTAATTAGATTACACAATTGCATACATTCTGAACTAACCATTTGAAGTTTTGATAAAAATACTGCTTCTAGGTCATATGAAGTTATAAAATTCTGGAAACAGTTTCGTAAAGGAAACCGTCTCCAACCTCAGTTGGCACAAGTGTGCTGCTGTGATAAACAAAGCCCCAGTGTCTTCAGTTTTCATCTTTCATTATCCCAATGATATGGAGATCAATTATTTCATTTCACCAGGGACATATGTAATATTAATTTTTAATCAGTTAAGTCTCAAATATTTACTTAAGTTGTTAAGAATTTCTGATGAGAGAGCAATACCATTATCAAGCAATTAGAAGGATTCAGTTGGTTTTAATAACTGTCCTACTTGATTTAAAGTTCAGTCAGGCTTTAAAACTTAAAAAGAGAAATATCTTATGTTTCTTTGGGAGAACCCCCTCTTATGTAGGTATATCTAAGGTGGATTTTTCTTTTTACCTAGTTAACTTACAAACTTAAGGCCTCTTGCTGTATTTGACAAAGTACTTACTACTTAGTTGCCAAGATCCAAAGAACAGATTAAATGTATATAATAATGCAAATTTCTTTTGCTGTAAGAATATGTTACACGGGACTATTCCACATTTCAGCAGCAACAGCGTAACCCTATTACCATCCAATCAAGGTTAGAGATTCTTATTGCTTCTTAACTAAAGTATGAATTATGCACTCATTGCTGGACAAGATACAAAAGGAAGAAGGTCCTTGCTCAAAAGATCTTCAAAGTATGGCCACAATCCTGCAACAGAATTGGCACAAGCTGACCCGGATGCCTGAATGGAGCCTTATGAAGCCAACACACAAGGGAGCTGGTCACATGGATCAGTTCATAGAATCCTAGAATATCGGGTTGGAAGGGACCTTAGGAGGTCATCTAGTCCAACTTCCTGCTCAAAACACGACCAACACCAACTAAATCATCCCAGCCAGGGCTTTGTCAAGCCTGACCTTAAAAACCTGTACGAAGGAGATTCCACCACCTCCCGAGGTAACCCATTCCAGTGCTTCCCTAGGTCCCTAGTCTGTAGCGGTGCATGGGATTCTTCCATCCTAAGTGCAGGACTCTGCACTTGTCCTTGTTGAACCTCATCAGATTTCTTTTGGCCCAATCCTCCAATTTGTCTAGGGCCCTCTGAATCCTATCCCTACCCTCCAGCGTATCTACCTCTCCTCCCAGTTTAGTGTCATCTGCAAACTTGCTGAGGGTGTAATCCACACAATCCTCCAGATCATTTATGATTTATGGTAGGGATAGGATACAGAGAGACCTAGACAAATTAGAAGATTCGGTCAAAAGAAATCTGAGGTTCAACAAAGATAAGCATACAGTCCTGCACTTAGGAAGGAAGAATCCCATGCACTACTGCAGACTAGGGACCTAGGGATTGGTGAGGCCTCATCTGGAGTACTGTGTCCAGTTTTGGGCCCCACACTACAAGAAGGATGTGGAAAAATTGGAAAGAGTCCAGCGGAGGGCAACAAAAATGATTAGGGGACTGGAACACATGACTTATGAGGAGAGGCTGAGGGAACTGGGATTGTTTAGTCTACGGAAGAGAAGAATGAAGGGGGATTTGATAGCTGCTTTCAACTACCTGAAAGGGGGTTCCAAAGAGGATGGATCTAGACTGTTCCCAGTGGTAGCAGATGACAGAACTAGGAGTAATGGTCTCAAGTTGCAGTGGGGGAGGTTTAGGTTGGATATTAGGAAAAACGTTTTCACTAGGAGGGTGGTGAAGCACCGGAATGGGTAACCTCGGGAGGTGGTGGAATCTCCTTCCTTAGAAGTTTTTAAGGTCAGGCTTGACAAATCCCTGGCTGGGATGATTTAGTTGGGGATTGGTCCTGCTTTGAGCAGGGGGTTGGACTAGATGACCTCCTGAGGTCCCTTCCAACCCTGATATTCTGTGATTCTACCCTCCAGCGTATCTTCCATTCCTCCCAGTTTAGTGTCATCTGCAAGTTTGCTGAGGGTGCAATCCATGCCAATCTCCTGATCATTAATGAAGATATTAAACAAAACCAGCCCTAGGACCGACCCTTCGGGCACTCCGCTTGATACAGTTTGTAGGAAAAAGGCTACAAAAAAAGTGTTGCTAATGCTCAGTCTTAAGTCTAAAAATATTTGGTTGTTTTCTTGAAGCCCCAGCTCTAGGAGTCAAGTGAATTTGAAAATCTCAGCTTTTATATTCAAAAATTCTAGTCCTTGTGGAGGCACAGAAAAGCTTGAAAAAGGTGGCCTGAGTGCACTGTAAATGTTCAAAAACCAGAAGGCAAATGCAAAGAACCCCAAAATTACTATTTTAAACTCTCATGATTTTTAAAGGCATTGAGGCATCTGGCATGAATTTAACACTTGGGGTGGAATGTTGTGGGATGTGCTGGGAAGCCCCAGGGAAGATTAGGGGAGTTAAAATTGTTGATTTGCTTGTATGTTCACTTCTTGTGGGCTCTACGGAAGTCAAGAGAAAGTCTTCAGGAGGGACTTGAACGTAGTTGGTCCTCCTTTAGGCCCCACTACTCACGTACATAAACACTTTGCAGAAGTCACACGGACTTCAAGTACCTTGCTGAATTGGGGCTTTGGGCACCATTACCTGCTCTGTTTGTAGGCTGAACTCTGATTAAAGCAACCAACCAAGGAACCATCAATAATCAGTGACCTTGTAGGGAGGGGCATGGGGGAGGTAGAATTTTCAAGAGCACCTAAGTGACTTAGGAGCCCAAGTTCTACTTTCAAAAGCAACGCAGGCACATAGGTCCCAATTTTAAAGGTATTTAAGCACTTAACTCCCATTGATTTCCATGGTAATTTGGCACCTAAATACCTTTAAATACATGGCCATTAGGGTGTTAGGGCAAGGGGAGTTAGATAACTAGGCATTTCTGAAAATGGCACTTGATGTTTAGCTGCCTAAATTCCTTTACAAATCTGGCCCTTAACGTCACTTTTGAAAATAGGACGTAGGGTTTTTGAAAATTTTACTTGTGGTCATTAATGCAAGACTGAACATAACTGTTCTGGAAATACTGGGAATGCTTTAGAGTGATTTAATATTGGGGGGGATACTGGAAAGGAGAACTTAATGCACCATTTGATTTTACTGCTGTAGTCTACACTGTTCTAAATCTAGGCCACATACATTGAACCAAGACTATAATTTTCTCCAAATAACCTGAGGGTTTGAACAATCCATCAAACACATCCGTAGGGGTGAGGCCATGAGCCAAAGGGAGCACTGAAAAGAGAATGAGTCTCAAAGCTCCTGGGTGTCACTGCTGTCAAATATATCCACCTACTGTGAAATTGGAAAACTCAGTGCCTAGACTCCAAGCTTCTTGCTCCAGATAAACACAAACAAGCCTGAGTCAGTCGTGTCCGTCTGTGGAGAGGACTGAATGACAATATCATCAGATTGTTTGCAGGGAAGAGTAGCAACCATGTTAGTCTGTATCAGCAAAAAGAAAAGGAGTACTTGTGGCACCTTAGAGGCTAACAAATTTATTTGAGCATAATCTTACGGATGATACTAAACTGGGAGGAGTGGTAGATACGCTGGAGGGCAGGGATAGGATACAGAGGGACCTAGACAAATTGGAGGATTGGGCCAAAAGAAATCTGATGAGGTTCAGTAAGGATAAGTGCAGGGTCCTGCACTTAGGACGGAAGAACCCAATGCACAGCTACAGACTAGGGACCGAGTGGCTAGGCAGCAGTTCTGCAGAAAAGGATGTAGGGGTTACAGTGGACGAGAAGCTGGATATGAGTCAGCAGTGTGCCCTTGTTGCCAAGAAGGCCAATGGCATTTTGGGATGTATACGTAGGGGCATAGCGAGCAGATCGAGGGACGTGATCGTTCCCCTCTATTCGACATTGGTGAGGCCTCATCTGGAGTACTGTGTCCAGTTTGTGCCCCACACTACAAGAAGGACGTGGATAAATTGGAGAGAGTCTAGCGAAGGGCAACAAAAATGATTAGGGGTCTGGAACACATGACTTATGAGGAGAGGCTGAGGGAACTGGGATTGTTTAGTCTGCAGAAGAGAAGAATGAGGGGGGATTTGATAGCTGCTTTCAACTACCTGAGAGGTGGTTCCAGAGAGGATGGTTCTAGACTATTCTGAGTGGTAGAAGAGGACAGGACAAGGAGTAATGGTCTCAAGTTGCAGTGGGGGAGGTTTAGGTTGGATATTAGGAAAAACTTTTTCACTAGGAGGGTGGTGAAACACTGGAATGCGTTACCTAGGGAGGTGGTAGAATCTCCTTCCTTAGAAGTTTTTAAGGTCAGGCTTGACAAAGCCCTGGCTGGGATGATTTAATTGGGGATTGGTCCTGCTTTGAGCAGGGGGTTGGACTAGATGACCTCCTGAGGTCCCTTCCAACCCTGATATTCTATGATTCTATGATTTTGTGAGCTACAGCTCACTTCATCGGATGTATGCAGTGGAAAATACAGTGGGGAGATTTATATACACAGAACATGAAACAATGGGTGTTACCATCACTCTTGTTACAGTGTGTATGGGTGGGTAGTCCATCACTGCCAATAAAAGAATAGCTTTGTGGTTAAGAGCCTGAACTGGGACCCATGAGACATGGTTCTTGTTCTGGCTTTCCCACACAGATTTCCTGTGCAACTTCGGGCTACACACAAGGTCTAATCTAGTTCTCATTGAGGCTGATGGAAAAACTTCCGTGCGCTTTGGAACTGTCCCTTCATTTCAGGCCTCAGTTCCCATGTGCAAAATGAGAGTAATGCTGCTTCCCTTGTCTGCATCATTTAGACTGTTAACACTTCATTGCGGAGACTGTCTCTCCTGCAAGACACACGCAGATTTGTATCTACAATAGGTATAACAGCTTCATCGAAGACCACCCAGAAGTTCCCCATTCACGTCCTGGTCCTCTCTAGGAACTGGAGAGCCGAGGGCTTTATATTGTAACTTAACTCTACATTATGTGTTTGTATGGAACCTAGCACAATGGGGGTCTGATCTCCATTTTGGCCTGCACTACTGTAATACAAATTATTATTATTCAAGGCCTGGTCCTGAACATTTTACTCAGGTAAGTAATTCTGATTGGGAGAACTTCAATAGGGCTACTCACTTGAATATGGACTGCTCTGGATCAGGCCCTCCCATAGATGTTTGAATCAAGTTCAATGTCTCAGTTCTTATCTTCAGGGTGCTCAATAAAAAAAATCCCCTAAAGTTCTTGGATGAAGACTGATCAACAATTGTATTCCTCTGGCACAATGGAACTCTACAATAAAAGTAAAGCTCATCTGTGCAGGAGAGGGAGCTTTCTTGGGAGCCAGTGCCAGACTATGGAATGAATTCCATCAGGAACTAAGGGCTATCACAAACCTCATCACCTTCCACTCCAAGTGTGAGGTGCACTTTTGACCTTCCTTCTCTAACATACCAACATGTATATTTAAAATAGAAAAAACCTAAAAGCCTACCAGAACAAGCATACACTTTTTCTCCAAGGAAAAGGATACATTAATGATCTGGAGGATGGCGTGGACTGCACCCTCAGAAAGTTTGCAGTTGATACCAAACTGGGAGGAGAGGTAGATATGCTGGAGGGTAGGGATAGGATACAGAGGGACCTAGACAAATTGGAGGATTCGGCCAAAAGAAATCTGATGAGGTTCAACAAGGACAAGTGCAGAGTCCTGTACTTAGGACGGCAGAATCCCATGCACCGCTACAGACTAGGGACCGAATGACTAGGCAGCAGTTCTGCAGAAAAGGATCTGGGGGTTACAGTGGACGAGAAGCTGGATGAGAGTCAACAGTGTGCCCTTGTTGCCAAGAAGGCTAACGGCATTTTGAGCTGTATAAGTAGGAGCATTGCCAGCAGATCAATGGACGTGATCATTTCTCTCTATTCGGCATTGGTGAGGCCTCATCTGGAGTACTGTCTCCAATTTTGGGCCCCACGCTACAAGAAGGATTTGGAAAAATTGGAAAACGTCCAACGGAGGGCAACAAAAATGATTAGGGGACTGGAACACATGACTTATGAGGAGAGGCTGAGGGAACTAGGATTGTTTAGTCTGTGGAAGAGAAGAATGGGGGGGGGAGGATTAGATAGCTGCTTTCAACTACCTGAAAGGGGGGTCCAAAGAGATGATCTAGACTGTTCTCCTTGTTTTATCATCTGCTACCACTGAGTAATGGTCTCAGGTTTAGGTTGGGTATTAGGAAAAACGTTTTCACTAGGAGGGTGGTGAAGCACCGGAATGGGTTACCTCGGGAGGTGGTGGAATCTCCTTCCTTAGAAGTTTTTAAGGTCAGGCTTGACAAAGCCCTGGCTGGGATGATTTAGTTGGGGATTGGTCCTGCTTTGAGCAGGGGGTTGGACTAGATGACCTCCTGAGGTCCCTTCCAACCCTGATATTCTATGAACAACCAACACGTAACAGTCATGTTGCTTAATGCACTACTGGAAGGTGCTCAGGTGCTCAGATGCTCTGGTGCTGAGCATAGTACAAGAACCTATTTAGAATAGTGCTGTGCCTGTACCGTAACAGTGGTGTGCATGCCCAAGCTATTCTTAGCTACCTTCTACACACAGTCCATGTGGTACTGCTCATACAAGTTAGAATCATAGAATCCCAGTTCCCTCAACCTCTCCTCATAAGTCATGTGTTCCAGTCCCCTAATCATTTTTGTTGCCCTTCGTTGGACTCTCTCCAATTTTTCCACATCCTTCTTGTAGTGTGGGGCCCAAACCTGGACACAGTACTCCTCATGAGGCCTCACCAATGTTGAATAGAGGGGAACGATCACGTCCCTCGATCTGCTGGCAATGCTCCTACATATACATCCCAAAATGCCATTGGCCTTCTTGGCAACACGGGCACACCGTTGACTCATATCCAGCTTCTCGTCCACTGTAACCCCTACATCCTTTTCTGCAGAACTGCTGCCTAGCCACTCGGTCCCTAGTCTGTAGCGGTGCATGGGATTCTTCTGTCCTAAGCGCAGGACCCTGCACTTATCCTTACTGAACCTCATCAGATTTCTTTTGGCCCAATCCTCCAATTTGTCTAGGTCCCTCTGTATCCTATCCCTACTCTCCAGCGTATCTACCTCTCCTCCCAGTTTAGTGTCATCTGCAAACTTTCTGAGGGTGCAATCCACATCATCCTCCAGATCATTTATGAAGATCTTGAACAAAACCAGCCCCAGGACCGACCCTTGGGGCACTCCACTTGATATCGGCTGCCAACTAGACATGGAGCCATTGATCACCACCCATTGAGCCCGACAATCTAGCCAACTTTCTATCCACCTTATAGTCCATTCATCCAGCCCATACTACTTTAACTTGCTGGCAAGAATATTGTGGGAGACCGCGTCAAAAGCTTTGCTAAATCAAGGAACAACACGTCCACCGCTTTCCCCTCATGCACAGAGCCAGTTATCTCGTCATAGAAGGCAATTAGATTAGTCAGGCATGACTTTCCCTTGGTGAATCCATGCTGACTGTTCCTGATCACTTTCCTCTCCTCTAAGTGCTTCAGAATTGATTCCTTGAGGACCTGCTCCATGATTTTTCCAGGGACTGAGGTGAGGCTGACTGGCCTGTAGTTCCAAGGATACTCCTCCTTCCCTTTTTTAAAGATGGGCACTACATTAGCCTTTTTCCAGTCGTTCAGGCCTTCCCCGGATCGCCATGAGTTTTCAAAGATAATGGCCAATGGCTCTGCAATCACATCCGCCAACTCCTTTAGCACTCTCGGATGCAGCGCATCCAGCCCCATTGACTTGTGCTCGTCCAGCTTTTCTAAATAGTCCCGAACCACTTCTTTCTCCACAGAGGGCTGGTCACCTCCTCCCCATGCTGTGCTGCCAAGTGCAGTAGTCTGGGAGCTGACCTTGTTCATGAAGACAGACGCAAAAAAAGCATTGAGTACATTAGCTTTTTCCACATCCTCTGTCACTAGGTTGCCTCCCTCATTCAGTAAGGGGCCCACACTTTCCTTGACTTTCTTCTTGTTGCTAACATACCTGAAGAAACCCTTCTTGTTACTTTTAACATCTCTTGCTAGCTGCAACTCCAGGTATGATTTGGCCTTCCTGATTTCACTCCTGCATCCCCGAGCAATATTTTTATACTCTTCCCTGGTCATTTGTCCAATCTTCCACTTCTTGTAAGCTTCTTTTTTATGTTTAAGATCAGCAAGGATTTCACTGTTAAGCCAAGCTGGTCGCCTGCCATATTTACTATTCTTTCTACACATTGGGATGGTTTGTCCCTGTAACCTCAATAAGGATTCTTTAAAATACAGCCAGCTCTCCTGGACTCCTTTCCCCCTCATGTTATTCTCCCAGGGGATCCTGCCCATCAGTTCCCGGAGGGAGTCAAAGTCTGCTTTTCTGAAGTCCAGAGTCCGTATTCTGCTGCTCTCCTTTCTTCCCTGTGTCAGGATCCTGAACTCAACCATCTCATGGTCACTGCCTCCCAGGTTCCCATCCACTTTAGCTTCCCCTACTAATTCTTCCTGGTTTGTGAGCAGCAGGTCAAGAAGAGCTCTGCCCCTAGTTGGTTCCTCCAGCACTTGCACCAGCAAATTGTCCCCTACACTTTCCAAAAACTTCCTGGATTGTCTGTGCACCGCTATATTGCTCTCCCAGCAGAGATCAGGGTGATTGAAGTCTCCCATGAGAACCAGGGCCTGCGATCTAGTAACTTCCGTGAGTTGCCGGAAGAAAGCCTCGTCCACCTCATCCCGGTGGTCTATAGCAGACTCCCACCACGACATCACCCTTCTTGCTCACACTTCTAAACTTAATCCAGAGACTCTCAGGTTTTTCTGCAGTTTCATACTGGAGCTCTGAGCAGTCATACTGCTCCCTTACATTCAGTGCAACTCCCCCACCTTTTCTGCCCTGCCTGTCCTTCCTGAACAGTTTATATCCATCCATGACAGTACTCCAGTCATGTGAGTTATCCCACCAAGTTAGATATCACCATATGCAGAAATGTAGTGATAGTTATAAAAATCACGCTAAAAATCAATTTTTACTACAAGACATCCTGCATGAGGGATGGATCCCATATCAATCGGGGATAAACTAGACAACCCAAAAAGACTTTCCCCACTGTGCTGGTGTATTAATTCATAGCAAGTGAGTGGTGATAGGCGAACAACCCTGGAAAACAAAGTCCTCCTCACTCTACCTCTGTCTAATCCATGTTCATTCCATGCATCCGATGAAGTGAGCTGTAGCTCACAAAACCTTACGCTCAAATAAATTTGTTAGTCTCTAAAGTGCCACAAGTACTCCTGTACTTTTTGCAGACACAGACTAACATGGCTGCTACTCTGAAATCTGTCATTCCTGTGGTATCTCAGCTTCTGCTCCAGAGAGAGTGAAGTACAACCAAGAACCTTGCAGAGGTTGGGGGAAGAATGTGTGTGTCCCTGAGTCTGGGAGACCACTTCTACAGTCACTTCCTCCCATGGCCCTAAAGTCTCACGCCAGTTCTTCCAGTAGGAGGGTGATGAGCAGGAAGGGAAAAGAAAGGATCTGGAAGGACTGATGTGGGGTCAGATTAGAGAGAGACTGAAAGGCAGCAGGCATGACCTGGGAAAAGGGATGACCCTAAGAGGCAGGAGTGGGAACAACTGCTGCAAAACATTGAAACACCAAGGAAGGTGGAGAGCAAGAGAATCACCAAGACCGATGGTGTAAGGAGTGATGGGGACAGACAGAGGAGCAAGGATATAAAAGAGAAAGTACATTTTAAAAGGGTCAATACAATGCACAGACCAAGTGTTTTACTAGCTAATTAGAAATCAAGTCCATTTAAAAAAAAAAAGAAAAAAAGAAAACCACTCATGAAAATGTTTTCATTTACAACACTTAAGTCCCCCTGCCAAATTTTGTGGCTTTACAATTAAAAACAAAAATCCTTAAAAACAAACAAAAAACACCCCTCGTTGCTATGTAAATGACCCAAACCACCAATGAACAGGGGAAAACAATGAAACACACCATGAAGATAGTAAACAGGCTTTAAGAAACAAATATTTTTCTCTCCAGTTTCTTTCAGTTACTGTCATCTCAGACTGCTGCTTGTCACAACAGTAGAAACATTTTCAGGTAGAAGTATGATTTTTTACATTGACAGTCTCCTTTTAAATGAGTCACCAGAGTGGAAAAAAGAAAGGTGGCATAGAACGGAGGGAGATTTTGAAATTCACCCAATGCCAGATCTTGTAAACTCTTGCTCACATGAGCAATTCTTACTCAGAAGAGTAGTCCCATTGGCTTCAGGAGAAATACTCACCGGAATAAGGGAATGCAGGCTTATACCCCCAATCAGAGCAGTGTCCAGATGCTAGAGAGACAGGTGCTTTCACAATGCATGCAAAAACAAGTAATAAATACCCAGGGCCAGCTACCTGTAGCTCTTCTCCATCACCACTCCCGGAGTCTGGCCAACAGGTCATTACTCCATTATAAAAGGGTGGTCACATATCTGCCTATGTCCTGCTTTACTTACCTTTTGATCCCTTATTTTGGGGGTGTTGTGACACACTGTCTAAATCCAACATGTTCCTGAGATGAACCCTGGAAATCCCAACTAGCAACAGTCAAATCTCTCCCCAGCAGGGTCTAGCTCTTGAATTTTGAGGGCCAAGCATTGTATATGGGACATGGCCTGAGAGAGGACTGAGGAGCACGTCAGACCTGGAGGCACTGCATTTGCCCCAATGGTTAACATCAGTTAGTTTTCAGAGTAACAGCCGTGTTAGTCTGTATTCACAAAAAGAAAAGGAGGACTTGTGGCACCTTAGAGACTAACCAATTTATTTGAGCATAAGCTTTCGTGAGCTACAGCTCACTTCATCGGATGCATGAAGGTGCCACAAGTACTCTCTAAGGAGCCACAAGTACTCCTTTTCTTTTTATCAGTTAATTTGTTACCATAGCAGAAGCACCGTAACAGCGTCTTCTAAAGTGCACTGTGATGCTTGTACTGCAAAGTAGTAAATGGGAGGTGGGGAAGACTTTAAAGAGCCTGACTTTCATGGATGCTGAGCACCTGCATCTCCTGTTAACTTGACTCAAGACGTGTTGATGCTCCGCATATCTGAAAATCAGGCCCTAAGCTGCCAAGCCATGAAGGAGACTAAAATGAAGGACAGCCACTTTAATGTCGGTGACTCAGTGCAAAGGCCGTTCATCTTCCAACTTCCTGTACGTAATGCAATGCTTACTAATAACTTATTCCTATGCCAAGCAGCAACTGCCTAACCTTTTCAACACCTGGTTTAACTCAATACTCGTCCATCTGTGCATCTGTTTCTTCTCCAGACTATTACACAAATAATATTTGCAGAACAAATACCTTAAAAAAAATCCACCCCACAAAAAGCATCTTCGTACCAGGCAGAAATTAAAACCTCCTTGTAGTAAATTCAGAAAGTGTTCAAAGCTAAGAGAACATGACTAGAGCTGGTTCCATTCATGAAGCTGATAGAGAACAACATTTCAGTGAATGTTGATCTGGATTTAGTCTCTAAACTGAACTCAATGGAAAAGTTTTCATTGTGAAAATCCTACTTTCAAACTCATTTAGCCCATGTCACTGCAGTATGCTACATCCAGTCCCATCAATAAGCTATTAAAGTGCAGACAGATAATAGCATGTAATGCGGATTTAATTAATTAACTACATATAAACTAGAATAGGGCCTGACTTTCAAAAAGAGGCTTGCAGAAGCATGTGCGTTCTAAATGTGCAATTGCCAGCCTAATATGTATGCAGTCCCAGGAATTCTGACTGTACACATGGGATAAATGCATGTACAAAGGACCAGTTGGCACTGCAAATTGGGCCTGTCCAATAAGCATGCCTAATGATAAACCCTGAATTTTGAAAATCACATTATATAAAATTATATGTTGCATAATTCTCCAACTGTCTCATTCATTTGGTAAATTACTTTGATACACATTTCAGGAGACTCCACAAAAAAAAAAAAGTCAACTTTTAATAAGCAGCATTTATTCAATTTTCCTTCATGATCAAGTTGGGTCAGGATGGAGTGCCACCCCTTCTTGATTTGTAAGCATTTTGGCATTTACCCATAAACAATTATTGGATTGCAGAGGCACAGAGTGCTGAGCAAAGGGCTTATACCGCCTCTTCTCACACAGAGCAAATATTGTGTAACCTGCTGATATTTGAAAGCTGCTCTTTTAATCTTTATCAGGGTCTAGATATAGATATCTAATGGTTATTTCTTTTACCAGGTGAATGTTAACCTAGCACTCTAATCAGACAACTTTCATTTTAAAAAAGCTCTTTGGCAGGATTATTTTCCCCTCTTGTTCAGCAGACAGAGAAGGACAAGAGAATGACTGATAATTTAGTAAGTATCAGTTAAACACACTAGTCATTCCTTCACCCCCAAACTGAGAGCCACACGGCCACCAGATACTGAATGCAACACCCACTAAATGAATGGGAGTGAGATACCAGTATCTGAGAGCAGAATTTAGACCTACATTATTAGAAACCCACAGAGTCTTAACTTTAAGATTATTTATTGGAAGAATGTGACTGAATGCAGAATTAACAGGGGCAATTAACTAGTTGAAGGGACAATTTGAAATCAAGTGTATTTAAAAAGATTAACATATTTGTTTGTACAACACCTTTCTGAGTCCCCCTGCCAATTTTTGTGGCTTTAAAATAAAAAAATCCATTAAAAATGTTTCTCTCCCCCTATTGCTGAATAAAAGACTCAAACAACAACAGAGGAAACTGACCAAGTGACTGACTCTGCAGGGAAAACAGTGAAATGCACTACTGTATATACAAAGTACATCAAATAAACTTTTTCCTCCCATCTGTTTCAGTTGTGAGCATCTTAGATTGGTGCTTATCCCTGGGACCTACACAGCCACCACAACACTGCAAACAAACATTTTCAGGTCAAAAAAGCAATTTTTAAGTTGAGTCTTTTTAAATGATCTATTTCAAAATCCCACAGCTGGGGAAATATTGAGTCATATCATCCTGCTGTTCCAGTTCAACTGACTGCCAAAGTTGAGGTGGAGGAGCAGGGTTTATGAGGTTTCATATCTTGAGCTGACTGGGAATTTTAAAAAAACAAAACTGTCTTCAGAAAGGTTTGTCAAGTACAGACTGGAATACCACACCCCAGAATAGCCCAGGGGTTAGAGCATTCACTTGGGATGTGGGAGACTGAATCAGACAGAGCAGGGACTTCAACCTGGGTCTCCCACCTCCCAGGTAAGTGCTATTCTGGAGTGGGGTGACTGTTTCTCTGTCTTTCCCTTTCTCTGATTATTCACAAAAAAACGTCGAGGTTTGGGTTTCATCCACAAGCAGAATGGACATTTTATTTGAAAACAAAAAGATTCATAGGAAAACAGTTTCCCACTCAGCTCTAATCATCTCCTTTTATCCCTGGCCCACATGAAGTCAGCCTACAGGAACACTACATCACTGGACTTCGCGTGTGTTTGGTCAGTGGAATTTAGGGGAGCCGCTAGGGATGAAATTAAAAAATTGTCATTCTAAAATCCACCATAAATTAACGCTGCCCCTTGCGGTGACGATGAGGTACTGGAAATGCTGCCTGCTGAGTCAGGCAAGGATTATCCAGGTAAAGTCTCCCTTACAATTTTTATGTGGGACTAAAGAGGCCAAAAAGTCATTATTCAGTAGTGGGCAGCACCTCCATTAGCAAACTTCAGAGCCAAAAATCCACCAACGCACCTTCAGCAAGGTACCAATGAAGAAAACTGCAGTACAGACTGGGTTCTTATCACCGTGCCACAGAACCTTACCAGGTTGAATTATTGCTACGTTGGCCAGTATAGACAAGGCCCTAGAGACCAGGGATCAGGTAACAGCCTTGGATCTGGGGCAAGAAAGCTCATTCTATGTTAGGCACTTTAACAATTAAAATTCATTCCCAGGGCTTGTCTTCACATACCGTGCTGCAGCTGTACCATTGTAGCTAAGATGCTACGGCCCTGACAGGAGAGCTTTTCCCCCATCAGTGTAGTTAATCTACCTCCTCAAGAGGTGACAGCTATGTCAATGAGAGAAGCTCTCCCATCTACATAGTGGTGTCTACATGAGGGGATAAGATTGGTATAACTACATTGGTCAGGGGTATAGGTCTTTAGTGTAGATCTGTCCTCAATCTGGTTATGTCCAGGCAGCGAGCAGAGGCAGGACACCAGGCCTTCTCTCTACTTGAGGTATTTAAAAAAAAAGTTACAATATAGCAGCGCAAATTTATCGAATGTTTGGTTGTACTTTACTGACACACAGAACGTGCACGTGTGAGGGGAGCTTGTTCTCAGTCCACTATATTTGTCATCAGCGGAAAATGCTTAGTCATCCCTGGTCATTACAAGCAGCTGGCTCAGCTATTTAACAAGAAATAGAATTTGGTCATTTCTGACCATAAGCTTATATAGTTTATTATTTAAAACAGCAGCAAACAAGCTGTGTCATTACGGGAGGATTTCTATTGAGGGTAGACTACCAGACACTAGAAGGTGACATCACACACTCCAACCCTCCCTTCGCAGGCCTGAGGGTCCATCCAGTGACACTTATCTCTGGGAGACACACACACAATTATGCACCACAGACGCATGGCAGACCAACATTCTGAGTCACTTGCCCCCAAGACAATGCAACCTGATAGTTGACTCAAGTCTTTAGCCTTTAGAGCCTCTCATTTGTGTGTGGCTAGCAACTGCAACAGGCCTGAAAACAGTCTTTTCATATTAGAGCATATCCTCTAGGGAGGAGCATCTGAAAACATCTGGAGTGTCTATTCCAAGCAAAGGGAGACGGTGAGTGAAGACTCTGTAGAAACATGCCGAATGCATGTCAAAAGTGAAAAGCAGACCCTGCAATTTTAAAAGTGTTTGTCATTCATGTGGAAATGTTTCAAATTGCAGCCACTCTTTCTGCTATTGTTACCTCACCTCAGTGTATTACTTGCACCTGTTTTAAACAGCTGGTACAAAAACAAGCCTTGAGTTTAACGAAAATGAGCTCCTGACAATGGTGAATGGTGTAGAGGAAAAGAATCCAGAGGGATGCGCCAAGGAAGCAGTTGACAGACTCAGATCGAGCTTAGACTGGGTTTGGAGTTCTGATACCAGGCCTCACCAGGGTCAGAATTTGGTTCTAATGAGATCTGCCATTTTGAGCGCCAATCTTGGTTGTATCGCATAAGGATGGCAATTCCCAAACCAGAACTGCAACACAGGTCCCCCGTCAAAACGGTAGAGCTGAGTTTGCAGCCAAGGATCTCCCCATGCTGAAATTTGGAAGGGTTTGGTTCTGAGCTCCTGGATTTGGTCCAACTAGTAATAAATAGCAGTATTCGATTACGCCTAGCCCTGGAGCACAAGGACCCTTCCTCCCCACTCCTGTGGATGTCTGGTCTGAGAGGCCAGCTACAAGTGCAGTCCCTGTGCTATCCTGGCTACAAGGGAACCTCCCAGAACAAACTGCTCCTAAAGAGGTGAGAAGGACATGTCTCTGCCTGCCCCACTTGTTCCTCACCTGAAGACCTGGCTGGCTGTGGATGGGACCACACCTGGCAATGTACTAGAAGTGATACATTCTTCCTCTAGGCTAGGGCGCTCTGGGAAGGCAACACAATGCCCCCCGATGGCAATGGTGCAAGACCCTCCTTCCCATCCTACCACAGGGCAGTACCTAAAATGCCAAGCAGAGGCCCAAAGACTTTGACAATGATTGCAATTCAGGGAGAAGCACTGGAGCTTTCTGTAGAGAGACTGGTAGCACATGGGAGAGACAAAGGGAGCCACGACATGCCCAAGGACCTGACTTCAGTGGTGAGAAAGATATCTGCATGTTGTTCAAGACATGTAGCATAGTGGGCAGGACTTGAGCAACAGTCAGGGAACTTGTGCAGCACAGAATTCATCCTTTGCCTGAGGAGGCGGGGAATCTGGAACACAGATTGCTCCATCAGCTCAGACCTGTGGGTCCACCTAGGCCAGGATCCTGTCTCCTGACTAGTACAAGATGCTTCAGAGGAAGATGCAAGAAACCCTGATGTGGGCAATTAAGGAGCAAACTGTCCATAGGGAAAGTCGATTCACGGCTCTCATGCACTGATTGCTGGGGTTTCTCTCTACTCTCAGTTTTGTTGTAATCCCAATATAACTGTGAGTACTCCCATTATTATTTTGGATATTACAAAAATATCCATCTTAATTTCCCATGTTAGTAAGACACTGCTGCTGGACAGCCTTGTGGAAGCCAGGGAGGAGGAGACTGTGGAACCCAGTGTGGTAAGAGAAAAGCAGGCTACTCAGAGATTTGTGCAACAGGAGCTCAGTCCTTCTCAATGACGCGTGGGTAGGGGAGACAAGGCAGGCCAGAAAGTGCAGATGTTTATGAAAAGGGCCCAGCTCCACCTGTCACACAAAGCCCAGGAACACGCTTCTAAACTTGGTCTTTTCTGCCTCTGGGGGCAATTTTTTTGCATTCCCTCCAGTGGGACCTGAAAGCAACAATTGGGACAATCAATGCACTTAGCTCGGGAGGTGCTCAGACCCCATGGTGATGGGAGAAAAAAAGGCCCAGTAGGCATCAATGGCAGGCCCCAACGTGGCTTAAGAGACATCAGCAAGGGAAAGACTGTCACTGCCACCACCATGTCTCTCAGCTCTCCACACTGGTCCAGTCACAGTTCTCCAGTCAAGCTCCTAACCCAGCTCTCAATCCCCTCCTCCACTGATTTTCTGTCTCCTCCTTCAGCAAGTTGAGCCTCCCCTTCAAGGCTGCATCTCCTTCAGTTCTCTCTCTGCATGTTAAAATCCCAATGGAGGGGGCACGGCTATTTAATTTATTTGCCCATCCATGGTTCTGGATGCCTTACTCTGCCTCCATCCCAGGGAGGAAGGATGATCCAGTGGCTAGCATCCTAGCTTGCAACACAGGAAACCTGAGTTTAATTCCCTGCTTCACCACAGACATTCTTGTGTGAACTTGGGCAAGTCACTTAGTCCCTCAGTTTCTCAATTCTCCATGCATAACATTGGGATAATAGCACTTCCCTACCTCACAGGAATGTTGTGAGGATTAGCACTTTAAAGTGCTCAGATACTGTGGTAATGAGAGCCAAATAAATACCTAAATTAGAGAGAGAGAGAGAGAGACCCCCTTTCACTTCTGCCTTTTTGCAATGCTGTTCTGTTTGCCTCTCTCCTACATCATGCCATGCAATCTCACTCCCTTCCATCCACCTCCTCTTCAAATGGCTGCTATTCGACAAATACTCACTCACCCCACTGCTCTCACTTCACCCCATTAGACCTTCATTTAGCCCACATTAAACTCCTTAAAACAAATGCACTTGGAATTAGCAAGATGCATGCTGGGCTCAAACACATAACTACTTTGCTTTATGCTGCATCCCTCCCCACTTCAGCCTCATTGATATCTTGTCTAGCTAGAGGGCATGCTTTTGCCTTACATGTTTGTAGAGCTCCTCACCACACCAGTGGTGCCAGACAAAGAAGTTGAACAGAGTTGCCCAAAATCTTTTGAGTTTCACTGAAATGTTACCCAAAATCACCTACCACTCTGTTTATACAGTGCTTAGAATGGGTCCCCATTTTTGGCAGGTCCTTAGGTACTACTGTAAGAAGCATGACTACTAATATTTCAGTTGGGCGGGGATGGAATGCAATCCAGTTGCTATGGCTGTTTATGCAGGGGGTGCGAGCCTGGTCAGTGTTTGCCAATTAAGCCAGCCCTCACAGATCTTTGATGAGCGATGACAAGATCTTCATGCCACAGCGCACAAGGGCTACAGTTTTATTTTGATGGCTTCCTTCAGAGTGTAAAGCCGTGTGCCAAAAAGAGTTTTACAAACAGACTGTAAGTACAATCACAGCATTGACGAGCAGAGTGAACTGCATTTAGAGGATAAGCAAGGGCGATTAAAAAAAAACTAAACAGAAAAAAATTCTGCACTCAGTTACATCTACGCAACCTCACTGACTTCAGCGAGGTTGGATGGACACCAGAATTAGGTCGTAGGAGTGTTATGAGATAATGCACTTGGTCTCAGGAAGAAGGCAAAGCACACTGTTCTCTCTGACACTAGCAGCCGCAGAAGTTTCTGAAGCAGCTTCACAGCAGTAGATCAGGGTGCCTGTCCTCCCAAAGCAGAACACTGTGCTCGCACAGAGCATGCTCAGCTATACGAGAGGGATAAGATATCAGATTGTAGAAAGCACACGCTTGGGAAGCGCCCTAGTTCAGGACATGCACAAGGTACATGTGGGAAACAATCCTCGACCCTTTGAATTCCTCCTGTGCTCAAGAGTGAAATCAATATTAAAGCACTGATTTCCAGAGGTGCGGAGGCACTTGCATTGCTCACTGAAGACAGTCTTAATTTGAAGAGTCTGAGTGATGGAGAATCCACCACATCCTGAAGCAAGTTGTTCCAATGGTTAATTACCCTCACTGTTAAAAATGTGCCCCTTAGTTCTAATCTGAATTTGTCCACCTTCAGCTTTGAAGCAAAGAAGATCTGTGTTCTTCCTTTCTGCTTAAAGAGCTGCCTGCCATCAGAAATCTCTTTCCCACATGTGTACTTGGAGACAGTGATCAAGTCACCCCTTCACTTTCTCTTCAATAAATGAAACAGATTGAGTTTAAGTCTCTCTAAGGCATATTTTTTAGACCTTAAGTGATGCTTGTAGCGTTTTTCTAACCCCATTTTCCAGCATCCTTTTTGTGAGTCTGGACACAGTATTCAAGTACTGGTCCTACAATGCTGTATACAGATATAATACCACTTTTCTGTTAGTTGATCTCCTCCTGCTTATGAAATCCCACTGATATTCAAGACACCTATTTAGGCGTTGAGCTTTATGAACAGAAGTGAGACTATTTTGGCTTTACTGCCTTTTGGGATTCATGCAGACGTCATATTAAAGTAGCCGTTGGTAACGTGCTATAAATCACACCCCATATCTGTTACCTCAGCTGACCGCAATATGGTAATTAACACAGGCTTAATCACTCTGAGAGATAAAAACATATGAAACCAAGAAAGGCTGGAACCCAGCCCAGACGAAGGGTTATATAAGGAGGATGTTCTGAACCATTTAGTGAACAGCTCCACACTAGTGTCTTGAAAGACTTTTCTAAAATGATAACTTGACTTATGCTAGCTAGAGCAAACTCAGAGGCTTTCCCCCCACCCCAAATATAGGTGCTTTACTGATATTCGCAAAATGTATTCTTTCAATAAAGACCAAGTAACCATTGTTCAGTGTATGTAACCCATCCACAAAAGCTAGGGGCCTGACTATAGCTACTGAGGCTACATCTACACTACAGCTTATGTCGACATGATGTGTGTCACTCAGGGTTGTGAATAAACCACTCCTGAGTGACAGAAGTTACACTGACCTAAGTGCTGGTGTGGACAGCAGTGAGTCGGTGAGAGAGCTTCTCCCATTGACATAGCTACCATCACTCGTGGAGGCGGTTTCATTATGTCACTAGGAGAGCTCTCCTCTGTCAGCGTAGAGCATCTTCACCAGACATGGTGCAGCTGCAGTGCTGTATGTGTAGACATGCCCTGCCTAAGTGGATTTACTTCTTTATCTGAAGATGTATTGGGTTATATGCTTTCGTTACTGGAGATCCAGAGGTTTGATCCATTCCCGATAAGGACCCAACACAGCGGTCATTACACATGATATCACAAAAGAGCCGACCAAAGCACCACATCCTCCTCCATCCTCTCCTATCCAGCAGTCTGTGTCCCCCTGCTTTAGGGCTGTGCAAAATCCTAAAATACAATGCACTGCCTGCAGTTCCACTGACCAGGGAAGGCAGGCTCCAGGCAAGGTAAACTGAGCGACCCTGCAATCCCCATATCAGGAACAGTACAACAAAATCATGAATGAATGATAGACACAGAAGGGTCAGTTATTATGGCTTAATACATGGTGCATGTGAAGACCATACCTTGTTAATTTCTCTCATATTTGATGCATGAACCTTGCATTGACTGAAGTGCAAGGATGGTGTGCACTCAATGAGAGTCTAATTTTCAGAAGTGCTGAGCAGCACAGGTCCACCATGGACTTCCACTGGAGTTTTGGGTGTTCTCTGAAAATCAGCTCCTAGGGGCCCTGCATGTGACATTACCCGGAAGAGCCACAGTCGCGCAAATTCATTGTTTCATTTACTATAGTACTACAGAGTCCTATTTAAACAGTACGACAGGGGAAATATTTAGTTCTGTATCTATTATTCTCACAGCAAAAATGACGTATCAAGTATTTTATCCACTACAAGTGATTAATCACATCCTGATTTAATTATTAAACCAATCAGTGTTTGAATATCATGTGCTACAAAGAGCTGCAGAAGACACATTGAAGAGCCACTTGTGGCTTGAAACCACAGTCTGAGTATTGCTTCCTAGCTCAAGAGGCATTTATGCTTTGCTGCATGGGAGGAGAGGGATAAAAACTTTCATGGGCTTTGCACAAGGGACCAGGATTTGTCTGCAAGGGAATAAAGGAAATCACTCAGATGAGCACTCTCTGTCCACACTACGGAGTTTACCTAGGCTGGCTAATAACTTATGGCTCAGTCCTGCAAGGTGCTGGGTGCCCTCCACCGCCGCTGAAGTCAATAAGAGTTAAGGGACTCAGCATCTTTCCAGAAGTGCTCAGAAACATCTTTCAGGATGTAGCTGTTACTTACTAGACCTCCAGGCCCTTTGGCATTTCATTTCAACGCAGAGCCATATACACCAAGGAGTGTGCAGAAAGCAATTAGTATGAGAACTGCCTTTTCATTGCACTAGCATAGAAATCCTCTGCAATTCCCAGCAAAGCTAAAGAACACAAACAACCCCTCCCACCCACACAAAAGCTAAGTGATCTGTGGAAGCTCTAAAAAGTCCTAAATATGATAACTGTTTAAACATGATCTATGCCTGCATTTTTAAAATGCAGATTTTGTAAGTGGCATACAGAAAGTGGAGTTTTGTTATGTACTGAACAATTCCCATGTCATTTACAGTTCTTTGCCTTCAGCTAGCAGCAGTTCCTCTTGCTTCCTTGTATAGCCTTGGCACTAAGGGGGCCATCATTCTCAGCATTTAGCTCTCAGGATTCTTAGAGTCAAATATATTTAGTCTTATAAATAGAAGAGCATTTGTGTCAGGCACTACAGTATGTTAATTCCCTCAATTGCTGTATTTTCATTTCTTGTTATAAAAACACATGCATGGGTTTTTTTTTCTTTTTTTACCCCTTCATGAGGAAATGATCTCACGTGTAAAAGGGACAAATTTGGTTAGCAGTCTAATTTGAGTTAGTCCACATTTTATTGGAAAGGAAAACAAAAAACCCACCCCTGAAATATGATTTTCCCTTTCCCCAAAATATCTATATGCATCTGATCTTATCGGAAATCACCTGAAAATTGGCATATACCTATCCAGTAGATAGTACCTCAGTAGAGCCAAACAAGCTGGTGTGACACTGTCCCCTGGGGAATAGCAAACCTGGTATTTCCGAGTAGCAGTCACAGGGCCTGGATATTACGGGGAACTCTTCAAAGGGGCTAAGGGAGAGGGGTGAACCTATACCTTGTGAAACTGCAAAAGTGCTAGCATTGCCCTGAGCACTGTTTGGGTGGCTCACAGGCTGGTGTTGTGAGGGAGGTGACACCCAGCAAGTCTCTCTCTCGTGCTGGAGGCAGGGGGTAAGAAGGCAACCCTCAGCCCTGAGTACCCCAAGAAAGCCTCAGACGTGTGATCTGACCCATAATGAGTAAGATTCTCCTCATTTATTGGAGACTGGAAAAGAAGAGAACCAGCAGGATCTTTCACATCAGTTAATCATAATTACCTAATACCTGTATGGTGCTTTGAAGAAGAGCTGTAAGTGCTGCTTATTACTATTAAGGAAGGAATTCCTGCTTACAGATAGTGAAAGATACCTGAAAGATCAAGTTTCACATCTGCATTTGCGACAGAGAATATTAACTCTCCAGCCCTGGAGAACATGCTTGTAGCAACTATTGAGAATATACCTGAGAAGACAAACTTTCCCCCACACAGAAGCCTGGAGCAAGGTGTGTCAGAGAAATCCTGGCCCTGTTGGAGTCAATGGGATTTGTGCCACAGATATCGATGGAGCCAGGATTTCACCAGGAAGTGTATATTTGCAGCGTGACCTGAAAGTTCTGCTGAGAACTAGAAAACCATTGGTGGGAAGCAGATCCGAAAGGAAAACATCCTTCCTGCAGGCCCCTCTCATTGTACTTAGTTTTGAGCATCTCAGCTGACCACGTGCTACCCAAAGGGACAAGCAATCTCTGAAGTATATAGGACCCAAGCCATCTAGGGCTTCATCAGTTAAATCCAAATCCCATCCATGAGACCTTTAGTTACCTGGGAATGATACACACTTCCGGCATTTCTAACATGTACAACACTTTGCACACAGTAATCTGTATATGCAAATACCAACCACGCTGAATTCTCCCCTTAAAAGGGTCTTAAATCACCACCCTCCCTCATCTTAGCTCCGGCCACAAGAGGGAGGATTATGGCAATTCATTGGCCAGAGGTCACAAGCTCATTCTGTGCCAGTGTTACTGGGGAGCAGATGGCCTACAGCAAGAGACAGCTCTTGCAACGTGCCCTAAGTGTGCTAAGACCCAGGCTCATTGGGACTTCCACCCAATCATCTGTCACCAAGAATGACCTAAACTCAGATTACAAGCATTTCACCCTAGTGACAACAGTGATGTCCTTGCCAATCACAAAGAGAGCGACTGAGGCCCACAATATACAATAAATAATAAGTAATGAGAGAGAGTCCCCCAGAAATGGAGAAATTAGATAGAGTAAAACATACCCTGACAAGTAGTGCCCAGTGTAACTCCTATAAAGGAGCCAGGATTTATAGTTTAAAGCCAGAAGGGCTCATGGCAATCAGCTAGACTGATCTCCTGCACAACACAGGACTTCACTGAATTAATTCCTGTTCGAATTAGAGCCTATCTTTTGCCAGGGATTGGAGAATCCACCATGGCCCATAGTAAGTTAAGAAAAGTTTATTTTTCTTGATTAGTTTATCTGCAGTCAGATCAGGAAGGTCAGCTAAAATGCTGCCTCTGTAACCAAGAAACCAAGTGAAATTGGCCTCTACCTGGTCTGACATCCTTGATCACATGAGAGAGAGACTCAACTAGTAAAGGACACAGGAAAAATACCATGTGGCTTTGAACACATTAGTTGCTCCATGTGAATTCCTACAACAAACCAAGCAAAAGCAACACATACATCAACAGCAGCAGCTTTATAAGCATCCATATTGAACTCCAAAGCTTCTCCAGTCAATGACCATAACCTGAGTGAGCTACGACGTTTTCCCGGAGGCAGTTTGTACTTAGCTGAAGGTAGGCTTGGAGTTATTCTATGCTTCATGTTGAACAGCGAACTGGCACAGCTCCAAGGTTGGCCCTCGAAAATTAATGTTCTTAGTTTAGATTAAAAATTAGAAAACAGCTTGGTTTGCTTTCATGAACATTGAGAGAGCCCTTTTTGTATTTTACTTTATGGCAACTAAAATACTGGAGCATCCCTAAATGAAATGAGTAGGCTTGTAAAAAGCGTTTGCAATGTTATTGTGTAGATCACAATCCAAGGGCGTTGGCTGCAGCTATAGCACAGGAGGGATGACTCTTGAAGGTCCTTGCTTTGCTGTGTGAAGGTCCATGCGAATAGGGAGCTCTAGGAGAAAGTTCTGGCTTGTGTGCTGTTAAGTGGAGGCAAAGCCACAAATAAAGGAACTGATTTGCAGAGCTGGGCAAAAGTTTTCAACCAAAGCCTTTCCCAGTGAAAAATTCAGATGCAGCAACATCAAAACGTTTCAAGAATTCACGTGATTTTTGCCAAATTCTTCACTTAAAAAAAAATCCGGAAAAATTGTTGTGTTTTGACATTTTGGAAATGAAACTATTTGATTTTTTGGTTTGAAATTTTTATATCAAAGTTTCCTTTAATTTTTTTGTTTAAACGTAAGGCAACATTACAATAAAACATTAACATACTACACCACACATTACTTATTAAGGATCAGGTACTATTCAAAGAATTTGGCTTAAGATTTGCACTTGCTGCCTTGAAAGCATCCTCTCCTCTGCTGATTTTGCTAAAAAAAGGGTGGCCAAATTTCTAAACGCTCATCCTCTTTTTAGAGCAGCAGCCGTGTTAGCCTGTATCAGCAAAAACAACAAGGAGTCCTTGTGGCACCTTAGAGACTAACACATTTATTTGGGCATAAGCTTTCGTGGGCTAAAACCCACTTCATCAGATGCATGGAGTGAAAAATACAGTAAGCAGTATATCTATTACAGCACATGAAAAGATAGAGTTGCCTTACCAAGTGGGGGGTCAGTGCTAACGAGGCCAATTCAATTAAGATGGAAGTGGCCTATTTTCAGTTGACAAGAAGGGGTGAAGAGCAACAGAGAGAAGTTACCTTTGTAGTGCTAATTAGGCCAATGCAATCAAGGTGGACGTGGCCCATTCCCAACAGTTTGGCACTTTTCTTGTGTACATACTTGGTGTAAAAGCTTTTCCATTACCAGGACAGCCCACATTTTACTGTACCACAACTTTACAGGAGAAGTCACATTTTTCTAATAATGTGCAATATAAAGTCTGCTGCTAACAATAAAAAAAAAATTGTCGTTCTGTTTACAATGTACATCCTTTATTTGAGCATTAAGTAAGCAGGGCAGGGATCTCTGGGAAGCTAGCATTTTGTTATAAAATGAATCCCTTTAATAATTTTCTCCCCAAACTGTTTAGTTCCTGGACACAATCACCACATGTGCAAGTATGATCCCCTGTCCTGGCAACCCCTCCACCAGAGCACCTCCCTACCAGCAAAGATATGCTGGATCTTAACTGGAGTAAAAATGGATGAAATTGAAACGAACCATTTTGTCAAAACAAAATGGTTCATTTGACCTTAAACATTTTTTTTGACTTTTCAACTTGCTGAAAATTTTCACTTTACTTTTTGAAAGTGACAATGCACAAAAAAAAAAAAAACCCCACCCACCCACACAAACAAACCATTATATGTCTCCATCTCCACTTACTTGCTTAATACAAAAAGGGTTTGTGTTAATGTGGAGAACACCATAAGTGTCATTCAAAATTAAAATGAAAAGGCTACTGAGATAAAGAGCTTAGTCATGCAAGCCTGAAAACTCCTTTGAAATGTAAGAGAACATTTTTTAAAAGATGATAGAAGGCTCCTTAGTCCCCTATCCCTGTTTATTGTCAGGCACAAGCTAACTACATGGAATATCCTGCAGTCAGATAAGGCTGTGTGTAAAGAGAAGCTAAGAGTCAGCCTACATTATAGCATTTTGGAGACTTTTTATAAAGTATATAAAAGGGCCAGATTCAGCAAGAAAAATACCTGGACTTCCACACTGCAGACACCCAAGTGAAAATGGAGGATGCCAAATTATTCAGGATCCCCCCAGTTTGGTGCAGGCTTCTGCAGCATGGAAGCCAGCCATGGATTTTTGTTAAATCAGTCTCAAAATATTCAAGGTCTCTTATTTTTCTAAGTTTGATAAAGCAAGAAACTTAATGTAAGTGCCTCTCTCTGCTTACCATGCACTATAAACACTGGGTGTATTGACAATGCATGCATGTTTTCTGTATTGTGCTTGCTGTGGTTTGGGGGGGGGGGTATTTTATCAGCTTTATTTAGCAAAACATTAGTTAACATTTTTATAAACATACCAGCCCAATTAATGCTTGTTTTTCTCAAGGGGTAAACATTGTGAATATGATAAGGATTTATCACCCCAAAACCTCTGTACTGTTAAAATTAAAATTTTGGAACCCCCCCCCCAAATTTTGTTTAATAGTTAATGTAGTAGAGCAATCAAGGTTTTTACAGCAGCCTTTGGCTGCTGCTGGATGCAGCTTGCAGATCACAGTGGAACCCCTCCATGTAGGCTCACTTTTGGCACGGCCCGTTGTGGCTGCATGTGATGTAACAGCTCTGTCTAGGACCCCTACTGATCTCCAGCCCTGTGTTGTCCCCTTCTATCCCCGCAACTTGGACCTCCCAGCGGTCATGTTTAATTCCAACCCTTCCAGGGTAACAGAGTCGAACTGCTTACACCTGGTTCTCAACCCCATGGTCCTCACACCCTTCTCGGAGACCTTTAAATCTCCCTTATCCCCTTATGTCAGGAGGTGGCACATCACCTTCCCAGTAGCTAATAGGGGAATACAGGCTCTCCTGCTGCATTGGGCTCCAGTCCAGGGAACCCAGGGCGGGAAGCTGCAGTCCGTCCCATCAGACACCATACTGCTGTGTCATAAATATAAAGGGAAGGATAACCACCTTTCTGTATACAGTGCTATAAAATCCCTCCTGGCCAGAGGCAAAACCCTTTCACCTGTAAAGGGTTAAGACGCTAAGGTAACCCCACTGGCACCTGACCCAAAATGGCCAATGGGGGGACAAGATTCTTTCAAATATGGGGGGGAGGAACAAAGGGTTTGGACTGTCTGTATGATGCTTTTGCCAAGAACAGATCAGGAATGCAGCCTTACAACTCCTGTAAAGTTAGTAAGTAATCTAGCTAGAAATGCGTTAGATTTCCTTTTGTTTAATGGCTGGTAAAATAAGCTGTGCTGGAGGGAATGTATATTCCCGTTTGTGTCTTTTTGTAACTTACAGTTTTACCTAGAGGGATTCTCTATGTTTTGAATCCAATTACCCTGTAAGGTATTTACCATCCTGATTTTACAGAGGTGATTCTTTTACCTTTTCTTTAATTAAAATTCTTCTTTTAAGAACCTGATTGATTTTTCATTGTTCTTAAGATCCAAGGGTTTGGGTCTGTGTTCACCTGTACAAATTGGTGAGGATTCTTATCAAGCCCTCCCCAGGAAAGGGAGCGTAGAGCTTGGGGGGATATTTTGGGGGAAGACGTCGCCAAGTGGGCTCTTTCCCTGTTCTTTGTTTAAAACGCTTGGTGGTGGCAGCATACTGTTCAAGGACAAGGCAAAGTTGGTACCTTGGGGGAGTTTTTAACCTGAGCTGGTAAGAATAAGCTTAGGGGTCTTTCATGCAGGTCCCCACATCTGTACCCTAGAGTTCAGAGTGGGGAAGGAAACCTGACATGCTGCTTCTTGGATTCCTTCCTACTATTAGCCTTTCCTGCAATAGCCCCTTCCCGGGTTCTTTGTAAGGATCAGCACCACCCAGGCTTCTGCCCAAGAAGCCCAGTTCCTGCCTGTGTGTCAGGGTCCACCACACCTCGCTCCAATGCTGTGCCTTTCAGGTATCTTCACCCCCCACTGGCCTCCTCCTTGCCCTCCACGAGACTTTCCATTCCCTTCAGGTCTCTCCACTTTCTGCCACCAGGAGAGTGAGGGAAGAGTTTGCCCCTCTCTCTGCAGCCCACTCCTGCTCCAGGACTTCCTCTCTTTATAGCACCACCCAGTTTCTCCCCAGCGGGGCTCCAGCTTTAATTAAGCCTAGCCCACTCTCCAGAATGTGGCCAGGTATATTACTTGGCCTCTCAGGCCCACAGTGACCCTGTGTGGCGGTAGACACACTGTCACAATGCACTGACCACAAGTGTTCAAAAATCATGAGTCTGCCCTGCCCCCACCCCCCCACCCCCAAAGTCAGAGATTGGCTTAAAAATAGCAAACTTTTAAAAAAGAAAAAGAAAAAGAAATACGAGATTTGGAGTTCAGTTTCTCTGGTTTCTGAGCCTGTAAGAAACATTCTCAAACTTTTCTCCACAGCCACAGGGAACTAGAAACATTCATAGAAGAAAAAAAAAAGCAGGAGCTGAGATTCTCAAGAGCCCCTTGCCTTCAGCAGCTGGGGCTTTAGAACAGCCAGTGCTAGCCCATTGGGGGCCTAAAGCAGGAATATTTTGGGGACCCCCCCCCAAACATACAATACTAAAACAGGTTTCAGAGTAGCAGCCGTGTTAGTCTGTATTCGCAAAAAGAAAAGGAGTACTTGTGGCACCTTTAGAGACTAGCCAATTTATTTGAGCATAAGCTTTCGTGAGCTACAGCTCATTTCATCGGATGCATAAAAGTGGAAAATGCAGTGAGGAGATTTATATACACACAGACCATGAAAAAATACACATTGTAAGGAGAGTGATCACTTAAGATGAGCTATTACCAGCAGAAGAGTGGGGTGGGGGGAGAGAAAACCTTTAGAAGGCAAGCTCTTGTAATAAAAGCAAATAGGGGTCCCTGTTTGAGCTGCTCAGGGCCCTAACAAATTGCTTAGGCTGCTTATGCCTAGCGCCGGCTCTGCTTTATGATACATCAAATATTAGGAGTTTATCATGAGTCCCATGAGAGCTGGCATCTGCATTTCACCTCTTCCTTCTGCAGCAACAGAAAGCGGATGCTCAGAGCTTTCAATTTTCAGTCAGGGATGTCTAGATATTTTCACTTACACGTAGAATTTGCTGCAAGTGAAAACTGTATAGATCAGGGGCCAGATTCTCTAGTTTGGCTGAGCTGTGCTTGATGCAGGACTGACCATTAAGTCATCTTCATATTCCCTAATGTGCATCCAGACTCCTGCAGTGCCAAGCAGACTTATGGTTAGCAGAGTATTCCCCCAGTGGTTCAGGGCCACCATAGGCAGGAGGGATTGGTGTTAGAGGCCATCCAAGTCAGGGCTGTGCCCAAGAGGAGGAAGGTATTTCTGCATCCTGTATTTGGGCCTTGGCAGACAAAGGTGTGCTACGAGTTAATGGATCTGATTACCTTCATGAGACATCTGCATTACTCCAAATGCCACTAAAGATGTCATGTGTTAGAAGATAGCTTCCTAGTCACAACCACACAAGTCAAGGAACAAGGGGTACAGTGTGAAGCGATACATTATTAAAGGACACCAAAAGGAAGAGAAAAATGTAGTCTTAAGCCTTAAGGGACTGCAGAACACTTTGCTATTACATACTGCTGGCTGGCTTGCTGACAGGAAGGCAAGGTCTACAGATGGAGAAGGTGGGAGGAAATTAAACAGAGCAGTCCAGCTCATCCACTTCCTAGATCCACTTCCTAGATCCTCAGTGGTCCTTCACTGATGCTTTTTATGCAGACTTTTCACTTTCCATGGGCATGATTATTCACAGCTTTAATAAGCCACACTTTATAAATTGCAATACAGAAACAAAAAGTTCCATCATTCTTCTCCACTCTAATTTTTAGTTCAATTAGGGTCCAATCCAAGTCCTTGGGCATACCTCTATTGACTTCCATGGGCTTCGGACAGAGCCCTCTGTGAGGCAATGAAGGGTAAATCAGCAAGATTAAAAGCATCTTCCTCATTCAGGAGTCAAATCTCCAAAGCACAAATGCAAAGCAGAAGAGACCCAACCCCAGGAGGTGCTGAGCCCCGCCAATTGCTCTGAATTTCCACATGGAAATTCTCTTACTGGATCAGGCTCACAATTCCCAAATGAATTCTCCTCCTGGCACCAGGCCTCCGATACAAATAGCTTTTCTGCCAGTCACAGGTTGGTTCCCCTCCCCCCTTCAAAGGCCACTCATGTGAGAAGCAAACCGAAGATAGTTTGACAGAGAGCTGAATCCAAAAATAATTTCTCACCAAGGCATAAAGTCTCCCGAGCCCATTGTAATAAATGGGCAACACACTGCAAGACATAAACAAGCACTACTATGGATGAAGTTTCATTGTCCCAATGGGTGAGTGCTGCCTGGCACTGGGCCAGCAATGTAATTCAATAGAGTGCACGAGCACAAATGGACCTTGGGAGAAGGATTGATTTTAATTCAATCCCCATTTACTAATCAAAAGAAGCAAGAGATTACGTTTGTTAGGAGATGTCTGCACGTGTTTTCCCAGTTTATCAATAAAGATAGCGATGTTTTAATTAAGATACAAAACGTTGATTCCAGGTCTAATCTTGGCTGCAAACAATCAGTTACTGACTGTGTGTATTGCTAAAGTTTTAATGCCCTCTGCAGCTTTTGTTTCTCCATATAAGCCAGTATGAGTGCCCCTCCCTCATATGTTCACCCACCCCATCCCTCTTCCCAGGCTCCTGAGATCCACCAGGCTTAAGTGGTAAAGAGGTGACTTGTGATGACTTATACCTCAAAACGATATTTCAGTTTCGAGATTCGAGGGGTTATTAGTGTGCTGTATGTAGGGATAGAATTTAGGATCTGACATGGTTGGAAAATATATTTCTTATTAGAAAGTTCTTTTAAAAAAAATTTAAAAAACTGTATTCATAAATGTTTGGTTGAAGAATTGCGTTTCCTCACAGGAAGTTTCCAGTCAAAAACTAATTAAGTTTCTACTTGAAATTAACCAAAAATAAAACATTTTAAGTGTAAATTATTATTAGAAGAGTTGTCACTGAGTGCACAGCTCTCTTCTGAAAATGACTTTCAATAATGACATCAGAAAGAACATGGTATTTTTACCCCTTCGTGCACATTATAGCTACGACTCAGTCCCCCACTTAAAATCTGCATACAATATTATTTCAAGGCATGGCACAACTGTAATGCTAACCCAAAGACAGATAAAAATATACCATTCATAAGGCAATAGCAGTTTTGAAAAGAAATACAACCTTGTAAACTGAGCAGTAAAAGCAGATGCTGGCGTTTTGGCTGTCCTTTGACTTTTGGCAATGGAAGAGTTAATCCTGAGCCCCACTCACTCACTTTACAAAACCAATCCTGGGCTCTGCATGCAAGTTTTCAGACTCAGTCTGCAGCACAGAGACCTTACACAGCCTTTAAGCTGCTGGGATGGTCACATGCCGGCATGAGAGAATGAGCTGGATCCCCTGGGGTGAGATCAGCGCATGACACACAAGTGGTTTGGCCCAGGATACTCAGTCTCCAAGTGAGAAATGGAGCTTTTAAAAATATGTTTACCAAGGTTTTCCCACAAAGTTCAATCATCCCTGTGCCATGGCCCCCGGTCGTTGCCGCTGTGCCACAGTGCCCTACCATCACCCCTTGCGTTGCCATACTACAAGTATCATGCTTTGTACATAGTGTAGCAATGTCGCAGCAAGACACAGCTACCATACACACTTCAGGTTAACTGGTGTCTCCAAAACCCAGTCCTCATGGGCAGGGAAGGGGAGGGTAGCATTATTCCAGGGGATCTCCAGGAGCACTGCATCTGATCTGTACTGGAAGAGTTTTCAGTGGGACTTATGAGGGACAAGGACAGTCTTTATACTCTCAGGGGGAGAATTTCAAAGACAAAGATCAACTAGGTGCCCAAGTTCCACTTACATTAAAAAAAGGTTGGGGGGGGGGCACTCATTTGTATGCTTTTCTCAGTCCTCGCATTCCTTGGAGGAAGACAGCCTCTGTAGCCTTGAGCAGTCAGGAGTCCTCTGCCCTCTTTGTGCACCTGCTCTGGGATAGTTACAATCTCACCCATATAGGATCTTATGTGTACTAGCCAAGATGCATGCTGGAGAAGGGAAAAGGTAACAAGCATGGGTTGTGAAGGATGGGTCCCTTGTGGGGTAAGACAAGATACTACAAATCCCAAGCAGTTACGCATGGCATTAACATCAAACCTGTGAAAAATGAAGCAGGGTCCATCAGACATGGTCACACTAATAGGGAGGAGAAGCTGGAGGAGTGGGACATGGTGCTTAGAGTCATTGATAAATGATCCTGAAGGACAAGGAGTGGGCATAGAGAGCTCAGCCCATAAAATGCAGAACATGCTATTGATACTCGATTGCAGCATCTGAGCATCCCAAAATGCTTCACAATAATTAAGGATGTCTCACAGTCCCCCAATGAAGATGACAAGTACCATTATCCCCACTTTACCAATTGGGAAACTGAGTCTCAGAGAGGAGAAGTAACTCATCTGAGCTCACATGTAGTGAGTGAGTGACCTAGACCAAGACCTTCCGAGCCCTTAGCTCTAACCTCCAAGCCATACTCTCTCACCTAACATTAGTGCACAGAAATATTAAATCCTGTAAATCCTTTTGGCTGCACATTCCTCAATCTTTCAAAAGAAGAGAGAGAAATATTTCCAGCAACCTTTTTAATACAGATCAGCATCCTCATCCATCAAAACCCTTGCAGGATGTGTCAGCCAAGCAGATGGCATTTCTCCTAGATGGTCTGAAAACAACCATGTGTACACCACATCTTCATCCCCTTGACAACTAGTTCCATGGCATACAGCCCCTGTTCAGGTCAGAGCTACAGCTGTGTGGAAACAATGGGTTTGCTTCACTGGAGTGAGAAAACTCATTTTCTCTGTTGCAATCTCTGTGGGCTCACAGCTGGTCTCACCATCAGATTCAGTTGATGTTTGTGTTCAAATTAAACTCAAACCTCAAAAGGGGAAAGAGTCAAAACTACTGAGTTTCAGAGCAAACCCAATACAAAAACAAAAAATTCTGCATGATTTTTGGTAGAGATGGGTCCTAACTGGGAAACCTGATCAAACCCCAGCAAACTTTAGACCCAGATCCATGTGCAGATCTGAATTTCCACAGCTTGGGTCTCCAGACAAGGCCAAAATGGACAATGAATCTAGGCTCTTTGGGATAACTCCAATTCCTGATGCAAACTCTGCAACTTGAATCAGTTTCTGGATTTGCTTAAAAAAAAAAAAAAAAAACACCCCCCACCCACCCACCCAACTTAGTGCAGTTTCACTTGAAACATTTGTGTTCCAGGAGCAGTTTATACTTGACCACAAAGCCAGTAGTTACTCATTCTAGACTCTGTGCAGTAAACTGGGTCACTCTGCAACCTAATTCATCCACCGCTGGTCTCCTCACTACATCATTAAATTGTTTTTAAAACGAGAGAGATTCAGCTTGAGTTTTTATTGCACCAACCACCACCTAAGCTGCCCACTTCTCACTACTGCTGAGCTCTTAATTCAGACTTACCTGTGTTCACTGCGAGTGCCAGCTGCTAACTCTGTATTCATACCTTCCCAATACAAAGTGCAAGGACTGTGCCCCTCCTACACACTCATTTGCAATCAATCAGCTGGTGAAACCTATGACTCACCCTCTTTGACACAGACTTCAGAGACCAGTTCAAAGAGACTATTAGCTGCTCTCGTGGCAGTTGCAGCCTTAATTAGTTAATACTATTTAAAGGTATCATTTCCCTTTTCCTACCTCCCTGTGATACAGAGGGGTCAGGCCACTTCCTATTCCATCCAAAAGATGCTTGGGAGGAGGCCCCCAGGTAGGACCAAATCCCAAATTCGGATCTGTTGGGTGGCCAGATTCCATAAAAGGAGACAGCCAGATGGGAAGAAGACTACCCATCCCCCAATTAGGTTACTAGGTGCAGCAGGGGGTCAGGAGTGACTTTTTGTATGTTGGAAGGAAGGGCAACCTGGCTTTGGGGAGCAAAGCCAATTAACTGAAGGGAATAAATTGATGGTTTCCCCCCACGCCCCATCAGGCCAAACCCCTTTTCTCAGGTTCACAAAGTACAGCAAGCCTTGAAGCCCAGTTCTATTTAAGATCTAGCAGTTTTACTGGTAACATACTGAACAAAGAAGGTTGTCCCTGTGCTAGTTCCACCCACTTTCTGGGATCCAATCATCCATCAAAAACGGGCAAGTTTATCAGGCCATAAGCAGTGTTTGGTTCACATTGCACTTGCCACATACAGGAGATAGACGACAAGAATGGGACAGAACAGACTATGCAAAGTAGATCCCTTGCAAGACAAGAGCATATACTATAGATCCCCATGGTACACAGTGCAAACTAGGCACAAAGTTAGCTTTAGCAAACCGGAATGCCGCAGTGTCTAGTGGAGGAGCTGTGCCAACTGAGTGACAGGGAGAAGGGGAGCAGAGCAGGAAGTCAGCAGCAGGTAAAGGGCAGCATGTGTCCAAGAATCTAGAGATCAAGAGACCAATCCTAGCAAGTGCCAAATGACACCAGGAAAGTACCAGATACTCTGAACCCCATTGTATTCTGGGCCTTCCCTATTTGGAGGATCATGTCTAGATACATTTGCATGAAGAATAATGGCAGTGCAGAAATTTAGAATGAAACATGTCACTCATTTCTGAGATACTTTGCTATATCTCAATCTGAAAGTAAGAACTGGCCCCAAGTGTTTTGAAGAGTCCATTTTAGGGAGAGAAGCTTTTGCACAATTCTGGATGATCTTTCAGGTGGTCTAGTCAGTATCTAACAATTTCAGGGGATACAGAAGCAAAGGGGGGATAGCGGGGAGTATAAATAAAGAGCTATTTCTAAGCTGAAGGCAAGAGGAAAGAAAAGTGTTTGGAGGGGCTCTGTTGGAATACACTTCAGCGTTTCCAGCTGCATTTTCTTAGCAAATTAGCTTTCAGGATGTGGAATAAGCACTTGTGAAGTTACAGCTGGTGCCAACTCCACTGTGCCATGATGGGAATTTTTCCTACAAAATAATTTCAGGCTAAAATACAATCAAAGTAAGTAGATGGATATATCTTTGGTCCCAGAAAAGAATGGGGTCCTAATTACTTGCTTATGGAAAGTTTCCATAAGGCAGATATAGGAGAAAAATGCCTCAAGAGGCCTTGTGTGATGTCAGATTTCTTATTTCAGAAGGGGATGGAGAAAACTCAGTCATAACATGGTCCTCCTCAGAACCAGAATGCCCTCCATTCTAAGGTCAGCCAGGATTGTTTACCATTTTGTCTGTGTGCTGTGATTCAATGTTTTGTACTACCTTAAAGATTTCCCTTTTCAATAGGATAGAAAGTTCCATGCTGAGCTACTGTTATTTTCTACACTCAGGCAAATGAAATTCCCATCACATTCACAATGCAGAGAACATAACAGAACCAGTCCCATCATAAGCTAATTCACTTCTTTTCTAAGACATAGCTGCAAGAGACTAAAACACCAAAAATCTTTTCAGATGCCTTTTAAACAAGGATCACACTGTGCTCTCTCACACACACACACACACGGCGCATCACTTAAAGTATAGCCTAACATCATCCCAGGTCATATAAAGCAGATGGCGCCAGACAAACAAATACATATGATGAGGGATGCATGGGCCAGGGAAAAGAGAGAAGTCAAAGATTACTTCAAGGTTGAGGGACAGAACACAGTAGGTGCCATTCTGTGTCAGACCAATGGTCCATCTAGTCTAGGATCCTAGCAGCCAGAAGTCTCAAAAGGAAGATGCAAGCAGTTCTGCAATGGACAATTATGGAATAGCCTGGCCCATCAGGCAAGTTTTGGCTTGAACCAAAGCCTACTGAACCTGAATGGGAGTTTTTCCCATTGATTTGAACAAGCTTTGCATCAGGACCTTAGTATTTGGTTTATGCTCTGAAGTTCAAGGATTTTGATCCCCTATGCTGGTAACTACTACCAGTGCTTTCATTATCCATAACACTTTTTTTTTTCCAAAAATGAAATAATCTAAATTGACATATTACCACAGAATATCTGACCTTGTTGATTTGTCAAAATCAAACAGAAAAAAGGTTTCACTGGAAGATTTTCAACTAGCTTTGATTTTCAGTATTATCCCACACCACAGACTTTACACAGCCTTAAATTCTATTTGTGCTTTGAGCACAAGCCACCTATCGCTTTATTGAGCTGACCACATAACAGCAGGTCTTCACTCTAGGAGTGGTGACAGTTTACTTAAAACCTCGCAATGGGGATGAGTCATTCAAACTGCTCCTTCCAATGTGCATTATCTTGCATTTGTTGGCAATGAAATTCATTGTTCTTTCCCCACTTTTGTGAGGTCCCGCCAACCTTGACTAAACATAATTGTGTGTCATCTGACAAGTCTGCCACCTCCCTGTTCCCACTCCTCCTTTCCACATAATTGAATAGATTGAACACCGCATTTGGTCTCATGCTAGATTTGTTGAAATTGGATAAAAACTGATAAGCAAATATTCTGAGATGTACGGTTTAAAATGATTAAGGAGAAGAATCCTTCCTAATCCCCTGCCCCTCCTCCCACCAACGTGTAGCATGTAAAAATGGGAACAATTCTTGCAGCAATATTGGTTTTAGGCATTTTGAAATTTGTTTTAAGCCAATAACCCAGGGGATGATCCCACAACCACCGAAGTCAATGTGATTTCTCATGGGGTACTACTCATGTGATTATGGGACCTACAGGATCGAGCACTATATCTGGCATTATGGGGGAGGGGAGAGCAAACAATTTAATGCACCTTCTCAGTGTATACTGCAGGAGCAAGTCCTGTCCTTTTCCAAATAAGAAAAACTTTGGACAATGGGTTTCAAAAGTGGCAGACCTTTTGAAATATGGCCTGCAGGAATGCATGCAACAAACCAGCATCCTGCATACCCAATTCTTTATGCATCCAAAACTCCTGACATCAGTAGCAGTATTGGGAATGAGAAGAATGCAGGACTGGGGCCTAGTTGTGTAGGCCCAGATTTTCTATTAATTCAGTGTGCCACAGTTTTTAGGTGATCAATTTACAACATCTTGGGCCTGGTTTTCACGGGTGCTGAGTGCTCAAAACTCTTATCAGTTTTGCCAGGAGTCAGAGGCACTTGGCATACGTGTCCTCCTGCTGGTAATAGCTCACCTTACCTGATCACTCTTGTTACAGTGTGTATGGTAACACCTATTGTTTCATGTTCTCTGTGTATATAAAATCTCCCCACTGTATTTTCTTCTGCATGCATCCGATGAAGTGAGCTGTAGCTCACAAAAGCTTATGCTCAAATAAATTTCTTAGCCTCTAAGGTGCCACAAGTCCTCCTGTTCTTTTTGCTCTAGGCAAATGGCTGCATGGCAAAGCCAATCAGAAGCTAAGCCATGTTGGCGAAGGGCTTTCCCAGAGCCTGACTGTAAGAGACAGACTAGGGGATGGATTGGCTGCAGCTGAACATGTCTGCGGTCTCTTGCTTTCTTGTATCTCATGGATACAGTCATGAGCATGTCCCCGGGGAGGAAGCAAAAAGACAGAGCTTTGGCTACGAACAGTACTCATGGGAAAGACAGGCATGGATTTCTGAGCATATAAGCTGCTTGCTCTTGTTCATTTCTTGTTCATTGTGTTTGGGGAAACAAGACTTTGGTGCAATCCTGTTTTATTTATAATGAAATACCTCAGTCACAATCAATTTCTTCTGAAGGAAACAAACTGGCAAGGCCCTGAATATTAACTAACCATTCGAGTCAAAGGGGACAATCTATTACAAGTGCGTGAGCACATCCATGCACACAGCATCTAAGTATTGATCCAAACTATCAAGATATAGCACTTCTCTACAAAGCGTGATACTGAATTCCCCTCAACACTTGCGATTAACATGCACCTCTCATACTACATGCATTATATTTAGCAACACAAAGGAGCTTTTCCCTCCTCGTCCTTCCCATGGAATTGCACCAACAAACATCAGCCCAGGAACCACAAGCAGAGTGGCAAGCTCACACGTAAGTTGGTCACTGAATCAGTGGACCGGCTGCCACATCAAGCCAATAGCCAGACTGAATAGGAAACCTGAAAGACAAATGCTAAAGGCCCGCATGTTGCTTAAAGTGCCACTGAATACAAGCTACACTTCTCCAGCAGAATGGCTCATCATTCATGAGCATCTCACGCTATGTCCATACAGCAAAAGCCGTGCATGGGCTACCCTTCCTTAGCGAGGCTTTCATCCAGCTAGCACAGGGAGCAATAGCAGAGAAGACAGTACAGTGCGGGCTTCAGAGTGGTCATACAAGCTCAGCAGGGACCTGGGTACATACTTGGCTTGCTAGCCTGCTCTGAAGCCCATAGTGCTCTCTTGTCACTGTTCTTGTTGCCCATGTTAGCTGGATTCAAGCTAGCTCATGTAGGCTGGCCCACGTGCAGCTGTTGCTGTCGACATACAGAGTCGACACAACGAGAGGGAGCAGCGAACAACAGCCGTATCCTATACAACCGATGCAGACAGGAGCAGAACCATAACATTCTGTAAAAGATCCTTAAGACTAACACAAATTGAAAATTCAGCAAAAAACCAAGGCAAGGAGGCACCCTCAGAAATACCCTGGGGCCCTGCCCCTCTGCGGCAGGCACACCAGGTGTGGGGCAGGCAGGCAGGCTCAACCAGGCAGGATCCAGTGTGGGAGGGCTCAGTGTGGGGGGGATCCAGGTGTAGGGTGAGAGGATACTGTGTGGGTCAACCTGGATACAGGCAGCTCAGTGGGAGGGGGGTCTAAGGTGTGGGGGGGAATCTGGATGCACAGAGCCTCATTGTGGGGGTTCCAGGTGCAGGGACAATGGGACTCTGCAGGGGCCTCCAGGTGAAAATGGTCAGGGCTCAGCAAGGGAGTCTGGGTCCTGGGGGAGTGGGGCTTGGTGGAGTGAGGGTCTGGGTGAAGCTAATTGGGGGGTCAGTGGTGTGGGGGTCTGGGTATGTGGTTCAGGGTGGTAGGGCTCATTAAGGTGAGGGTTTGAGTGCAAGGAGCTCAGAGGGGAGTGGTCTGGGTGCAGGGCATCTGAATGCAAGGTGGCTCCAGATGCAGGGGTTGAAGGTCAATGGGTTGGGGTTAGGGCAATGGGCATGGAAGGCTAGGGGGTTCTGGGTGTACAGGGTGAGGGTTGGCATGTGAAGTCCAGATGCACAGGGATTGGGAAGATGGGGGAGCAGCACCCCAAACAGTGACCCCTCCCTCTGTAGCTGAGGAGTGATGATGACAGGAAGCAGGGGAGGATGCTGAGCTTCCTGCAGCTGGGGGAGGTTTCTGGGGGTGGGTCTGACACAGCATGCAGGGGAAGAGGAAGTACCGTCCTCTCCTGCCTCCAGCCCAGCTGGGACTAGCAGCTGATCCCGGCTCTGGGTGGGAGCTACGGACTGGGGTGTCCGCAGCCTTGCAGTGATTTACCTTTCTGCCGGCTGCTCTGAGTGCCTGAAACGATGTACCTGTGCAACTAGGGAGTGCTGCAAGGCTGCTCTTGCAGCTTCCCTTTGCTCTCTGTTAGAGAGTCATTTTTTCTGTGGAGAAGCAAAGAAATCTGCAGGGGACCTGAATTGTGCACACGCGCAGTGGAGCAGAATTTCCCCAGGAGTATCATCTAGCTATGCATCGAACGTATATTGAGATTAGACTGTATATGGTTTAAGACTGAGAAAAATTGCTGTCTCTAGGCCTGCAGTAAGGATGAACTAGGATTCCCTTGCCAGTGATAGCATACTAGAGAGTAAAATTACACTCACACACTCTAAGCATGTCCCAGATTTAACTTACTGACTCTTTTCCTGACAAGTTAAACATCTAGGCCATACCAATTCTTTGTTCCATGTGGTCTTTACAGTCTCATCTTTTTAGTATTCAGAACTAAGAGTTATCTGAATAAGAAAAGAAAACCTAAATTAATCTTACACGGGGTCTCAAAAAAATGAGACCATTTTCTCTGCAAGGCTTTTCCATGCAACGAGAGCTTCTGTATTTGCTCTTTCCACGTGTCAAAATTTGTCATCTCTGATCTCTTCTGGAAAATGCGTAACGATTTTCAAATTCTGCTCACTGCACATCTGCATTACAGCGTGAGAACTATTACGGCCTATCTGCAGTCTTCGAAAATGGCTGTGTGTGGAAGAAGTCACCTTGCACACATTGTACATGTGGCATCGGCCATGTCTGAAGAGCCCTTTGTCATGAAGAAAATCAATACCAAAATAGGAGAGGAGAACAGCGAGTGAACACAATTACAGTCATTCCCTTTGACATTACTGGAACTATTTACACTTCATCCAGACTAAGACATTCCCCTCGCAGCTCATACTACTCATTCATTAAACATTATATTGATACGGAACCTTCTATCCCTAAAGATTGCAAAGTGCTATATGAACACAGGGACTACTCCTTTGTCACATGGCTGGTCCTTGAGTTCATTTTAAATACTCGTATGGATTAAGGGGTTCTGAACAAGTCATTGAGCAGATGAAGGGCTGGTAGTGCCACCTATTAATGTTGCCCAACACTTCCAATACAAGACCCTGTTCCCAGTTGCTTCTAACTTTGCCGAATTTCAACTATTCCCAAATGGCTGAAATTTTTCATGCTTTGTGTCTGCACAGGTCAAATATTTGTAGATAGTGGAACCATTTTGGCTGAAACTGTTTCCATGGACAAGACTAGGAAAACTATACTGCTGTGCAATATTAAAAATAATAAAATCAATCAGGCAACCTTCTCTTTGAGGTGCCCTAGCGCCGCCATTCTTTGGAACTGGGACTTGAAATTTGGCAGGGGTGGCCTTCGTGTCAGAGACATGCCCTTTGTCACCCTGTGAAAATCTTTCAAAATTTGGACCAGTTATAAGTCTTTGGGGGGGGAAGATCTCAGTTTGCACAGGCTTAGTAGAGACTTCTTCGACTTAAGCAACTAGAATCTTTGAAGATTCAGGGTGCCCTGAGCATGCTTCATCGTGGCAATCTGAATTCTGGCATTTCCTAATTTGAGTGCTTGACTTTGTAATTTTAACAATGTCCATTTATCTTTGGGGAGTTTTATGTGTAATATACATACAGGGTGAAATCTTGGCCTCCCTGAAGTCAAAAGGAATTTTCCCATTAATTCAATGAGGCCAGGAACTCATTGATAAAAGGAATCCACTTCATCTGCCTCTGAACTGCAGCCACTTCTGGGATGTAACACGGCACCTGTTTTAACTGTGCCCTCCACCGCAGAAATGCATAATATGAACTATCCAAACAGAAACTGCAGAGTGTATTTAGGGAGGCAAAATCTGAATTACACAAGATAGACTTGGGACCAATTATTTGTATTGCAGTGGGATGTAGAGGCCACAATGAGAGATCAGGCTCCACTGTGCTAGGCATTGTATAAACCACATATGATGGACTGACCTGGCACCAAAGCATTTACAGTACAAGCCTTTTGACCAGCCTCATGAAGAAAGACAGGACAAGACTGAAGTAACTGCGTAAAGTAAGATTAGGGGTTTGTCTGTACACTGGAGTAATGTGCTCTCCGGAGAAATGATTTCTAAAGTGCGCTAACATGTTGCCTGTTAATTGGTATATGTAGCCCCCTCCTTCACCCCAAATCCCTTATCCCCAGCCCCACCCCAGAGTCCCACACCCCCAGCCAGAGCCCTCAGCTGCCCCCCTGCTGCACCCCAATCCCGTGCCCCAGCCAGGCATCCCCTCCTGCACCCAAACACCCTCCTGGAGCCTTCACCCCCCCACACACCCACCCCTACACCCTGACCCCTCCTGCACCCCAAACCCCTCATCCACAGCCCTACCCCAGAGGCTGCACCCCCAGCCAGAGTCCTCATCCCCCTGCACCCCAAACCCCTGCTCCAGCCCAGAGTACTCCCACACCCTGAACCCCTCATTTCTGGGCCCACCTGGAGCCTGCACCCACAGCCCATACCTCCCTGAACCCCAGCTCCCTGCCCCAGCCCAGAGCCCTCTCCCACACCCCAAACCCCTCATCCCCAGCCCCACGTCAGAGCCTGCAACCCCGGCCGGAGCTCTCGCCTCCCTCCCATACCCCAACCCTCTGCCCCAGACCAGTGAAAATGAGTGAGGGTGGGTTAGAGTGAGCGACGGAGGGAGGGGGGGACGGAGTGGGTGCAGGACCTCAGAGAAGGGATGGGGCAGGGGCAGGGCATGGGTGTTCACTTGTGTGATTAGAAAGTTGGCAACCCTACGTACCTCAAAGTGTCATAACGGTATCCTAGCCAGCCACAATGGACAACTAAGAACAAGTCAGAAGCGTCTCCTCTCAGAAGGTACACCTGCCTCTGCGACACACACACACACACACACACACACACACACACACACACACTGCAGAGGAAACAAGCTCCACTCAGTAAAAAGAATGCTCTTAAAGACCACTCTGCCTTGGTTCTAGCCAAGATGTCATTGCTGAGCTCAATGACATGGCTCAATCTCCCCCCCTCCCACTCCCCATGTGCTACACATCACCCACCTTGGAGAATCTTTCTGCTGGCTTCATAGCCCCGTGTTAAAGCTCCTTATCCTCAGCTTTAAGGCTTTTCACAACGATGTCTCTGACTACATGACTTCTCTCATGTCTCCCACATGTCCCAGGTGCTCTGCCCTCACTACTCCCCTTGACACGTGCGCACAGGTAAGCCGCTCTGAAGGGCCAAGTCCTGTGCTCAGTGAAGTCAGTGGAAGTTCTTTCTGCTCACTTCCATGAGGCAGGGGGTGAGATGCAGAATGGCCTTCCCTTGTGGGTGCTCATGCTGGCTGAGAGGGCAGATAGGCCCATGGTGCTTGCTTTGATTCTTCCCTCTTCCGCACCAGGCTCAGCCCAATCTAACTGAATTGAGAGGCATCGGAGGCAGGAGAATCAGGACCTGTGTCTTGTACAGCCTGGGCCCAACGCTGATCCCAGTGACTTCAGTAAGTGCAAGATCAGGGCCCATATGGTCATACCTCCACAGACTAAGAGTACCATACAGAGGGGACATGTTTGGTGGAGAATGGGGGGGGGGGCCAGGGGACAGGGTCAAGAAACCCCAGATCCTTGGCTGTAAACAGTTCAGCCAGTGGCCACCATCTTTTATACAGCATGGGGAAAAAATGTCATGCTATTGCAAAAAGGAAATGCAATTTTGGGTTGCAATTAACAGAGGCATAACATGCAAGTCACAGGACTTGATGGTACTGCAGCTGAGGTCTAACCAGCACCGCGTAGAGCTGTATTGTGCCCAATTCTGGTCATTGCTTTATAGAATGGATGTAGAGAAACTGGAAAGGATCCAGAGGTGCACAAAAAAGATGATCAAAAGGATGGAATGCAATCCATATAAGCAAAGGCCGAAGGAACTGGGTATAGTCAGTTTAGAAAAGAGGAGAGTGGGGGAGGGGGGGAATGATAGTGGTCTTTGAAAACTTGAAAGGCTGTCATAAAAAAGATGGAAAAAGTTGTTCCCTTGCCAGAGAGGGCAAAACAAGAGGCAGTGGGTTCAAACTACAGCAAAGCAGATTTAGATTAAATCTCAGGAAAAGCTTCCTGACTGGAAGAACAGTAGGACAATGGAACAGACCTGCCTAGGGAGGTTGTGGAAGCTCCTCCACGGGAGGTTTTCAAAAGGAGGCTGGAGAGCCATCTGCCTTGGATGGTTTAGACACAACAAATCCTCCATCTCAGCAGGGGTGTAGACTAGGGGATCCTTGCGGTCCCTTCTAACCCTGTGGTTCTATGATAGGAGTAAGACCTCTTCCCTAGACCCAGTACCATAGGTAACAGGCCTGGCACTGGGGCACATCCCTGGGACACTGCATGCACACAGATGGAGCTGCCTGCCTCCCCACAGTTCAGACTGCAGTTTGTGTGGTTTATTGGAGCCCTACCCTTTACCCAGTGCTCCCCAGTACATAGGGCGCCTGTGAAGCCACTTACTGAGTAGCCAAGGAAGACACCAGCTGTATGAATCACATCCAACATCCAGGACAAGTGAGCATCTCCCTCCTAGCCAGCCTGCCCACACCCTGCCTCCACCAGCATGCCGCTGTAGGTGTTAGGGTTATACAGTGGTATATTTTTAGTTCCTCTAGCAGCGACTATTTCTGCATTCTGAATTATGATGTGATTTATCCCACTTTGTCTCTCATTTAGAATGTTATTATTAGCTGAGCTGAAACAATGCACTCAGCACTGTACGTTTATTAAAGTGCTAATGTCATTCTCTCCCACCATGAGTCACCTAAAGCAAGACAGTGCTCCATTACAGCACTACTGGTAAAATCTGATCATTTCCCAGTGGTTTATTCCAAAAACAAAAAATATTTGACTTGTAATCCAGTCAGGATTCATTCCCCATTTTTCTTGTAACATTTACCACACCAAAAGCTACTGAGATCACTACTGTATTCCTTTAGCACCAATCCTCCAGTCCCTTACCTCCAAATATAACCCCTCTGGAGCCACTTCATCCTACATCTCCCCTGCCGACTCATCCAGTATCTGTCCTCACTGCTCTTCTCTCCACACATCATTAAAGGTCAACGTGTTGAACTCATTGCCAAGGGACACTGTGGTGGCCAAACGTGTAACTAGGTTAAAAAAAGTTAGAAAAGTTCATGGAGGGTAGGTCCATCAATGGTTATTAGCTAAGATGGTCACGGGCACAACCCCATGCTCCGGGTGTCCCTAAACCTCCAACTGCCAGAAGCTGGACTGGAAGACAGGGAATGGATCAGACGTAATCACCCTGTTCTGTTCATTCCCGCTGATGCATCGGATAGCGGCCACTGTCAGAAGACAGGATACTAGGCTAGATGGACTGTTGGTCTGGGCTAGTATGGCTGTTCTTATATCACTCCGGTATTCATAATGCATCACTTAGTTTCTGACCTCTCTCCATAACTTTCTTCTGGGCTGGATCCCTGGCCCACTGCAGCCTATGGAAATGGTTGCACTGAATTGATGGGCTTTGCATTAGGCTCTCTGAAACAGGCTGAGTCACTTCTTAATCTTCCTTTGCTCCTAAATTGTAGGTTATCTTCCTTGAAAAGCCTATTGCAATACTGGGCTCGATCCTACCCCTATTAAAGTCAAGGTCCAGAGTCCTATTAACGTCAGTTGTCCAGGGTCAAGCCAAGCATGCATGAAGGTAACTATGAAATGTTCTTGTTTGTACCATCTACCCTGCAAACTGCACCCTGACAGAGCCTAGCGTCAACACAGCTGCAGAGGGAGAGAAAAATGAAAAGGGATACAATGGTGAGCTAGGGACAAAAGATGTTTTCAGCTGAGATGGAGACACAAAGGAAATAAATGATGCTATAGTTTTTCTTGTTGTACAATAGATTTACAAAGTATAATATGGGCCACAAACTGCTTTCAGACCTCCACAGACCTGCCACAGAGCCCCAGATGAGCAGGATTTGGTACACAGCTAATTCACTTAAAGTCCCATTCCAGTCAGTTGCATAAGTCAGATGTGACTCCATATGACTTGGTATAATTGAGAGCCGCATGCCATAGTAAAACAGAGGGCTATAGAAATGAATGAGCAGTACACAAGTAACCCACTGGTTAGTGTGTATTACAGATCACTCTGTGCCTTATCCACAGAGGATGCAAGTCTGCAACAGCCCCAGCTACATAGCCTGGCTCTGAGCTCAAGCTGTAGCAGCTTCCCCTTCTCCTCCCCCCGCTTAAGCACTGGTGGTCCCTGGTTTGATCATATCAGCCAAAATGGCAGCCATCGCACAGGTCCACCCCAAAACCTCTGTGTGTGTGTGTGGAGGGCCCTAACCCTCACAATACAGTAGAACATCAGAGTTACAAACTGACTGGTAAACCACACACCTCATTTGGAACCAGAAGTACACAGGCAGCAGCAGAGACAAAACAATAAAAAGCCAGTACAGTACTGCAACAAAAATGATTAAGGGTATGGAACGGCTTCCGTATGAGGAGAGGTTAACAAGACTGGGACTTTTCAGCTTGGAAAAGAGATGGCTAAGGGGAGATATGATTGAGTTCTATAAAATCATGACTGGTGTAGTAGAGAAAGTAGATAAGGAAGTGTTGTTTACTACTTCTCATAACACAAACCTGTCAAATGAAGTTAATAGGCAGCAGGTTTAAAACAAATAAAAGGAAGTATTTCTTCACAAAATGCACAGCCAACCTGTGGAACTCCTTGCCAGAGGATGTTGTGAAGGCCAAGACTACAGCAGGGTTCAAAAAAAAAAAAACCCCACCACACTAGATAAGTTCATGGAGGATAGGTCCATCAGTGACTATTATCCAGGATGGGCAGGGATGGCGTCCGTAGCCTCTGTTTGCCAGAAGCTGGGAATAAGCAACAGGGGGTAGATCACTTGATGATTACCTGTTCTGTTCATTCTCTCGGGGGCACCTGGCACTGGCCACTGTCCAAAGACAGGATACTGGGCTAGATGGACCTTTGGTCTGACCCAGTATGGCCGTTCTTATGTGCTGTGTTAAACATAAACTACAAAAAAAAAAGTGAAAGCAGCATTTTTCTTCTACATAATACCGCTTTGAAACTTTACTAAGTAAATGTTCAGTTTGAAAGCTTTTGAAAGACCAACTGTAATGTTTTGTTCAGAGTTACGAACAACCTCCATTCCCAAAATGTTTGTAACTCTGAGGTTCTACTGTAGTTGGGTCTCCAAGAATCCCCTCCTGAACAAAAAACCTGTGGTCCCTTCTAACCCTATAATTCTAAGATTCTTACTACAGAAGCACCTTCTAAGAGAAAGTAGTCTGACCCTAGGTGGTATCTCCCTTTTTGGAAAATCCACAGAGTCATTGTGGGGAACAATATGAGGCCCTTTTGACCTACCCAGCCTACTGCTTCTCTCTGCCAAACTGCCCAGTCTCTTCCTGTTCCCAACCCCACAGGACAGCTATCTATGGAGCCCTGGAAAGGTAGATGACCCCCCCACTCCTCACACAGGAGAGCTTGGGCCCACTGTTTGTATCTTCCCCTTTGTCCATTCGCTATTGTGCTAGAAATAATTCATTGAAACGAGATCTCATAATGGAATCCCGTACTTAAAAAATTACATGCACACACCAAAAACAAAAACCAAACAAACAAACAAAAATCAATAATGCGGCCCCTTTATGTGAAGAAAACAGGCAAACCCATCAGGCACAGCACAGAATTCAGGGATCTAGGCACAGCATTTAGAATGGGATTTATCCTGTGACTTTCCAGTAGCCATTTGTGATAAAGTTAATGCCACTTTGTGAACTCTTATTATTTACTGGGCCCCAATGCCATACTATTAAAACCAGAAAATCTCCAAGTCAACCCAATGGGATCATTCCTCATGTACCATCTCAGTAATATTACAATATGTACTGGGGTAGAGAATAAAGCCTTTGGTCAGAAGTAAGGCCCCATTGTGCGCCAGGCACTTTACCCATCTGCAAGAAAAAGCCAGTCCCTACCACAAAGAGTTTACAATGTTAGTATCTAATGAGAGATGACTGGTGGATGTAAACAAAAAGCAGAGGGAGGATAAAGGTAAGGGAGGACAGGATTGTGGTCAGGGTCCCAATCCTGCAGTGGGCCCACACAGATACTCGTAGAATCAGAGCCTCTGAGATCTTGATCTCTTTGGTACTAAGGAAATATCCTGCTTGTAAAAGACTCAGAAAAGTTAAATGTGGATACTCTTGCTCTCCTCTTTAAGAAATAACTCTTAGAAAGATATTTGATTTCTGTATCCTTCACATATCAAAAATACAAATTTACAATAGTACCTGTCAACAACTCATTGACATGGACTCAATATTGTTTGGTGGATGTATCACACCTGATAAATATGCAGCTCCATGGGGGCAATAGAAAGACTGAGACCTGCTCCTTGGCTTACACATAAAATTCAACACGCTGCTGCGTGCTAGATATCAACAATTAATTTAAAAGAAACATCCAACAGAAACCAGTCCTCTTCCAGGTAGAATGTGCACAGTCGGTGGAAATATCACATAGGAGCTTTTACACGTTTTCCAAACAAATGGAATAAAGTTACGGCCTGGTCCTAGGAGGTGCTGAGTGAATACAGGAGACACTTAGCACCAGGTCACAATGTAACAGACAGCAGCTACTTAGGAACTTCACCTTGTGTGCAACAATATGGCCAGTGACTCCTTAAAAACCTCATGGTCACAGTGGGGATAGAGTTCAGTTCCGCACACAACAGAAGCGCAGGCTCCTAGCGCTTAACCTAAAGGAGAATCTCTGTTGGCAATCTATAACATAGAGACAAGCATTTCTGATTCATGCATTCTTGAGCAGTGGTATATTATATAAATTTTACACACACAAGCCAGTCCCTTGCAATGTCATTAATAATAAAAACTAATAACATTTAGTCATGCATTTACAACGTGTATATTCCCAAACATGTTTGGGAATACAACAAAACAGAGGACTGTTACAAAAAACGGACAGTCAGGATTCACCAAACACCAAACTGCTGCTCACCTGACCCTAATCCCATTTCTCTAACCTTCTACAGGAGCGATTAAACAACTGTAATGTGTCACAGCTAGAAAACTATTTAAAAAAACAGGATATGGTAATTATGTATAGTGCCCTTCATCTCTAAGGAGTCCTGAGTGATTTACATCGTATTGGTTCTTTGCACTTCCAGTTCAAGGGAAGGAGGGTTTGGCTGTAGTTCTCATTGGAAGGAAGGAAGGAGGGATTCTGCTCTTCTGGGCAGGAAGGCAGAAGCCAGGTTAAAAAAACAAAAACAGCCTGCATGAATTCACAGCCTGCATGAATTCAGAGGGGGAAGCACAGAAGAGAACAGTTTTACAGGCAGTTTAGTGGCAGATCCTTGTGGCAAAAAACCCAGAGCTCTCCATTAACATAGATTAATACAACACAGGACACTGGTTAGAATGAAAGAAACTGGAATTTCCATAAAAAGAAAAGGAGTACTTGTGGCACCTTAGAGACTAACAAAGAGTACTCCTTTTCTTTTTGCGGATAGAGACTCACACGGCTGCTACTCTGAAACCTGGAATTTCCATATTGCCCTTCCTTAGGAAGCTCAATCTGCAATCAGCCACTAGAGAAGTAAAACTGCAGAACAACAGAGTCACTAGCATTGCAGGCACTAATGATAGGATTAGAAAGGGAATAAAATTATATCCCTTGGATTTAGGTTTGGAAGAAAGCAACCTGTGACTCATTCTCTAGGCAGGCTGAGATCAGGGGTGTCACCAAGTTGATGAAATTGACCTTTTGAGACAGGGCTCAGAGCAACATAGCAACTGGAACTGCCCTTTGGTAGCCCCAACACCTTACCTCCTGGAACAGTGTTAGCAAAGGTCTTGCTGGAGGTCAGGCACGGCTTCCTCCAGAGAGGATGTAGAGCAGTGCTACTCAAAGTGGTGGTCCGTGGACCGGCTGCCATCGGCTGCCGGTCTGAGCGCACACTGGAAAAAAAAATTGTCGGTCCCCCACATCAGATAGCTTGAGAAGCACTAATGTAGAGCACTGCCAGTGTGCAAGGGAGGGAGTTGGATCCAGAGTAGAATACAGGAAATAAGCATGAAACTTCAACCATAATGGCAGGCTAGTTGCCTGCTTGGACACAAGCACCCGGTACACATACAGGAATATACAACCTCACACGTTGCAGAGAACAGGGAGGGGCTCCAACTGTGAAGTGTGGATCCACAGCAAAAAACACACCCAGAGTCTGGCAGAGAGGGCTTTTTTCATAAACCCCACTTACGTCAACATATGGAGGGCGATCCTGGTACCTGCACAGCTGAAGCTGTGAACACTGACAGACCCTCAAACTCTCCAGTGAGATAGCCATGAGAAGGGGCCGTGAGAGGAGACACTCGCCTCTCATGAGCACCTCCTGCACTTGCTCTCTGCCCCCGGCCAGCTGTTAACCTCCTCAGGTGCATCTTCAGTGGCCCAGCCCTCCAGCTAAGTCACACACCGCCAATACGCACAAACAAAACCAGAGTAAAAGGTCCAACAGAGCCCGTCTCTATGCCCTTGTTAACATCTACTGCCCTGTCTTTGGGCTCTGTCCTCAGCCCCCTCTGTACTAGCTTTAAGTCTGTGCCTGCCCTGGTATAGAGCAGTGCCCCCAAGGCTTTCTCTCTGGAGATTCCTAGCCTTTACCTCAGCTCTCCAGCCAGGTCATGCCTTCAAATTCAGTCCCCTTTGGGGATGGGGGGCAAGAGGAACAAAGTTCCACAAATGGTTGGCCCTCTGCAAGTTCTTCAGGCCCATCCTTGAGCCCTGTACATAGGCTTCTAAACAAAACTTGTCCCCTTCTGAGGGCTTTGGCCACTTTGCCAGTGCAGGGGACCCGGGCCAACTCACTACTCCAGATTCCAACCCGGGGACCCTAAAAATGGCAGCCCCCTTTAATGCCATTGCTGCTGCTATTCCCTGGGGCTCTTCCCATGTAGCCCCCTCCTCTTCACCTTTACCTCAGGGTTCTCTGTTCCCTCTGTAAGGGGACTGTTGCCCCCTTACTAACATTCAGTGGGGGGTGTTTTAGTTGCTAGCTCCCAGTACTAAAAAGGGGGAAGGGTCGATGGGCAATAAGGACCCTGAGACTGACAGCCCCCAGGAACAATGGGGAGAGGCCAATACTCCAGGTCAGCCTGAATGACAGGGTGGGCAGGCTAATCAGGGAGTCAGGAGGCCAGGGAGGTCCTGTCCTCTGTGTGAGCTGGATTTGCCTGGGTCAGACACAGTGGGGCCGAGCTAAGGAGAAAGCAGGGGCCCGAGCTGAGCTGGGGAGCAGAGCTGTGCCAGATCCAGAGGGAGCAGAGCTGCGGCAACCAGAGCCAGAGGGGCCAGAAAAGCAGCCCAGGAAGCAGGTCAGTGCTGGGAGCAGAGTCACAGAAGCAGCCTGCAGAGCAGACCTGTAGCAACCAGAGCCAGAGAAGCAGTCCAGGAAGCTGGAGGCAGAGCAGCAGCCGTGCTGAAGTAGAGTGGAGCTGAGGCTGGAGCAGTCCAGAGCCGGGTGTTGTGACCAGCTGGGGAGAGCAAGGGGGGACCCTGGGCAGTGGGCCTAACACAGGGAGGCACCTCAGCCAGGAGACTCTGCAGGCTAGAGTCGAAGGGGGATTGGTAACCCTGACAGGGCACGAGCAATGCTGGGAAGAAGGGCCCTGCCACCTAGAGCCTGTGGCCACCACCAGAGCGAGTGTCCAACCCACAGCATCCCTGCAGCACAGCCAGGGCCTGAGAAGAAGGCCTGGGACTTACAAGGAACAGACTGTGAACTGCCCTGACGTTCCAGAGACACCGTTTGTGATGTTCCCTGCCACAGAGCAGCTTGATGTGTTTCATTTAACCTTTCTCATTTTCTCTTATTCTTTTTAAAATTAATTGTCAATTAAGTAACTTGCAGTTGCTTTAAATTGTATGTAATGGTCAGAGAAGCGCCCAGGGCAGAGAGAGTACCCCAGAATGGGGACACCCTATCCCCTGTCCTAGGTGACCACAGCAGGGTTGGAGGTCAAGCCCCCCAGGAATCCTGGGCCCAGCCTTGTTGGGGTTACGAGGACTCTGCCAGACAGGAGAGTGGAAGGGGAGTCCTCAAGAGCAGGGAGGCCACTGGGTAAAGGAAGTGGGAGCGAGGACTCAGATCCTTTCGCTAGCCCACTTCACTGGGGTAATGCAGAAGCCAGGAAAGTTCCCCACAATAGCAGGACTATTCCCCCCACTTACACCTCCTTGAATGGGTCTCTGCCAGGATGCTTTACCTATAGAGTTTCACAGCCTCTCTCTCTCCTTTCTCCCCCCCCCCCCCCCCGGCTTCAGACAGTGACTGACCTGCTTAGACCCTGTAGCTCCTTTTATCTGGGCCTGCTGTGCTCTGATTGGCTGCTTCCTGCAGCCTTTCTAGGCAGGTCTGGAGGACCCACTTTCACTGCTCCTTCCTGGGAGCAGGGTGTGGTAGGATGACAAGGCCTCCAGCAGGGGTCCTCAAAGGGCCTGGTACACCCAGTCATAGGGACAAAGATCTACATTGTATCAGCATGGGTTACGTTGTAATTAGGATGTGTGGTTCTGTCTCATATCCAGCAGGGAACAATCTTTCCCTGACAGGGAGATGGATTAGAGGGGTTGATCCCTTGAGTTGCGGAGGCCCCATATCTCCCTTTAATTCCAAAGGGACCACAGCAGACTGCTGCTTAGCATCTCTGAAAATATTACCCTGGATCACCTTGCAATCCTTTGCCATAACTAATTTGTCTGTTTTTTATTAAAAACCTGATTTTACCCAGTTAAAAGGGCATGCCACTTAAAATACTGAGACAAGAAAAAATAAAGGGAAAATTAGAGTAAATTTTCTTCAAAGCCTCTAAATAAAATGAAGATGAATTTAAAAAAAAACAACAATATCAGATATGTTGTTCACCAGCAATGAAGAATCACTTGCCAAATAGTACCAAGCAGTGGCATGTGGAACCTGGCAGTTTCCCCTACACTTATAAGAGGAAATTAGCTGCTGTGTCTCAGAAATGACTGTTGCAACTTGTTGACAATTAAAGCTGACTTTAATGGCAGCTACCATAAACACCTGATTTTGTTCGAAGCTCCATTGAGACACAATGGAGGACTAATGAAAAAGAAACTGGATTTTTAAAAGATAGCTAATACCTTTAGGTACCAAAATAGCATTTTTTCCCCCTAGAACAGTGCCAGATACCAATGCTAGATGGTCGTCAAGAGTCCAACCCTTAACTTCCAAGTACAAAGTAAGTCAGACTATATGTCTTTCCACATTAGCATGAAATGGTAATATAAAACAAGCCATCTGATACAAGGAAAATCCTCTCAGAAGATTCTAGTTTGAGTAAGTGGGGGGTAATCACTGTCAGCTTGAAGTGTTGGCTGGCCCTGAATATTAAAAATCAGTTATTCTACGGGTACATCTACACAGTGATAACTCCCCCCGGCAACGTCTACATAGCAATTTTACAGTCCAGAGCCCGAGCCCTGCAAGCCCAAGTCATCTGAGCCGGACAAGCCACAGGTTTTTTATCACTGTGTGGATACACCCTAAGTGCCTCACACCCTGACTGTTTACAATTACACGGATACAAACGCTAAACACTGGACTGACTCTCCATAAACTGACAGCACTTTCCGTCTCTCACACTGATTTTATAGGAGCATTGCTTTGCTATAAATACACTGATTTCCTGCCTTTTCTAGAGCTGTTTTTTAACAGAAGTTTTGCAGCCCCATAGTAATCAGGAGTCAGCATATATACAGTGCTGGCTTCTATGAAATCATTCGCCTCCAGCTAGCAGCAAAGTAATAATTCAGAATATTTTGTGGACATTATGTGTAATCTCAAAGCCCCTTGACCTTTAATCATTTGTTTGCACTGATGAAATATTCACTCTGCTTCATTCTTTACAATGTTCCCTCTTGATTATGTGCTTGATATCCCTACAACATGTATAAAACTGATTAAAATGCTGCAGCTGATTTATCACCACCATAAACATGATCAGGTTCAGGTTCCTATTATTGCATTTTTTTCCCCTGACCCATCCTCTCCAAGACATATCATTGCAAAAGAGGGTTCCCAAAATTATAATAGTCTCTAGCCTTAAAACAGGAAATCAAACATGGCCAAACATATATCGTAGATCTTGCCAGGATATCCTAGTGGACGTCATCCAGCGACCTACGGTTTCACAGTACACAGATTTAATTAGAACGAGGACCAAAAATCAGCTCTTCTAATTATACTTGGCTATTTTAAAATACTTTTATTAATAAGGCCAAACATCCTCTTATGGAGAAGTCCTATAGATTTTAGTAACAATGATATCGAGAGGGTGCTAGAGAAATTACTCTGCAAGTCTACAGAATTGGATTCTGAATGTTAATCTCTGTACAGGTTTTTTAACCCATCCTACAGAATTCCAGAGCAGGGATGTAGTTATCTGTCAATTTCTACAGCACTTTCTCCATCAGGGTGATCTGTGTATATTCCGTGCTTCACAGCTTGTGTAAGTAGTGTGTATTACATATGAGAGAGAAATAATGGGCATGATTCTGAGACTTGTTCAGTGCCTCCTGCAGGGTGCAGAACACCTCCAGTTCCTGTTGATTTCAGTGGGCTTTGCAGGATTGGGACCCATATGCTCATTCTCTATCATTGTTCAACATGAAGGCAGGTGCAGGCAGGTGCAGTTTAGCCATGGCTACCTCACATCTAGACCACCCCTGGAGCATAATTATGAAGCAGAAGCAGGGTTATAATTTTGGCATTTCATGGGTACGACTTTGCTAATGTCTGGCTCGCTGTTATTGAAATGCTGATCGTCATTACAGCGAAGTACATTTCCAACCAGGCAGGCAGTGATAACCAGGGTGGGCGGGGGGGAGGAGATAGCTGCTGACGTCTCTATCTCTCCTTACTGCTGCAAAAAAATATTAGTTACGTGTAAGTGGAAAGAGCTCTCTGCAGTCATTACATAGCATACAGTTACCACTTGGCTTCAACTTACTTTTACCCTCTCCACAAACACTCACTCTCTCAGCACGATACAAGTTTGCATATGGGCATTGCATGGCATTTTTATTTATTTGTGTGTTCAATGAGGATTAATTTCCACACTCGTCTTTGCATTATTGCTGATCTTTACCCTTTTTAAATGCACCCAATGTATGTTTTTCTATATATTGATCCAGTGAGTTTCCCTTATTTCTTACTCATTACATTTTTTTTTAAGATAGGAAGTAGTGAACATTTTGGTAAGTATTTTTTTTAAATTATTGTTAATAGCTATGACGACCTTAGTGTTACTGCAACTATTTACTTTTATTTTAAAGCATGTAACACAACCCTTTCAGTGACAGATTACAATGAGGTTGCCTCTCTAGCCCATACACACACATCTATATCTTACAGATCTCTCCTAAATATGACCCGAGGAATGTATTATGTGCACTGAGGAGAGGGAAATGCATTGTTGTCCGGATTATTTTTTTCAGAGGGTTATTTATTGCTATGTCGACCTTTGCTTCATCGCAACCCTTCACTTTTATTTTGAAGCACACAGCTCGAGTCGTTCATACTCGGATCACGTTGTGTCCCCTGATCACCCCATTTCTAATCAGTCTCACTGGAATATTACAGGGATTTATTATTTTTCACATATGGGGGGAGGTGGAGAGAGGGTCTGTATGGCAAAGATCGCAAAACATGCTTTGGAAAACATGCTTGGTTGAAATGTCATTAAAATGCCTTTGAAACAGGAGAGCCAATAAACTAGCAATATGCACACATACACAAAACTGCACTGATCAAGGGGAGAGTTTGCAAGCAGCACAGCTGATCTTACCTGGGTCTTTGTGGGGTCCTCCCTCAACACACTCCCTCCCTCTCCCAGTAGGAAACAAGGTAGTGGTTACTGCTGCTGGTGTCGATGGAGCAGGTACAGAAAGGCAGTGGGCTGATTGCAGTCCCTGCTGCTGGGCTCTGGCTCCTGTCAGGGCTGCTGCTGCTCCTACTCCCGGTACTGACGATGCTAAGGAGGAGGAGAATGAGTGAGGAGGAGGAGGATGGTGATGGTGCTGATGCTGTTGCTATGGTTACTGAACTCAGCGGCAGCACCACTCAGTGCAACAGCTGCTCCAGCTCCGGGTTCTTTCAGACACAGGCTGTGGCGGAGCTAGGAACAACAACAATAATAAATGCCCACTCTTCTCCAGCACTCACTTTCTCCTGTTCTTTTGATTATTATGCTGCCGCTGACACTAGTGTGGAGCAGGGTCTAGCGCTCTGGCTCTGTGATCAGGTCCATGATTGCAATGCCTGGGTGATCCCGTCGCTCAGCAGCATGCTGGAAGCAGGTTAAAGGGACAGTAGTAGCAGCAGCAGGAGAAGGGGATGGAAGAGAAGGAGACTTTGAAAAAAGGGCCCAAGACATATCCCCAACCCCTTTCTAGTGGGGCAGTGAGGGAGGAGAACAGAGAGAATTCCATAGAGCCTGGCTGATGGGCTGCTGTGTGAGGGTGCAGCTACGAGGAAACAGGTGGTCCACAGAAGTGCATGAAATACTGTAACAGAATGCTAAGCCTCTCAGAATTGGTGGGGCGAAACCTTGACCCCACTGAAGTCAATGATACTTTTGCCATTGACTTAAATGACGCAAGGGTTTCGCTCATGGGGTGGCTGCATTTTTGTAACGAACTCACAAAAGGGACAAGTTTCAAATTGTTGTTTTCTTGCAAAAACAATTTTCCAGGTAAACACGGGCCAATTTTCAAGCAAAAAACACAGTTGGAAGTTGACCTTTTCGTTTCCCTTTGAATGAAAATGGATTTTATATGGAAAATTCACATAGTCACAATGACAAAGGATAGACACTTTCTTCCCCAGATCAGAGACTAGAATGACATTTGGGGAAAACATTAATGCATAGAGAATGGAGTTTGCCCAGCTCTGGGAATCTGCAGGACAAGGAGAGAGAGAACTAAGCTGAATGGGCTACTTACTGGAGACCTTATTAGCAAGAACTAGGACCCAAACGGCAAGAGGGGTGGGACTGCTGCACATCAGGAATTAGGGAGTGTTTGTCTTCAAATACAGTACAATATCACACAGAGCATACAGATGTAATCTTCTGGAGTCTTACCCCAGCCGAGTTTTACACAATGTCTCACTTTCTAAGAAATACCCATTTTAAGCTCAAGTTTTCTCAACTCCATCTTTGCCCAAGGTGCAATTTTTTGGAAAGTTTGAGGAAAAAGTCCTTCTCTGAGCTATGGGGGGGGGGGGGGAGGCTGGGGAAGTTACACAGTTTATGCTTTTTTAAAAAATGGTATGCACACATTTGAACAGGGCCAGGTTAACGACTGTTGATGGTTGGAAGCTGAAATTCAGTGTGAATGTGATAAATCAGTGCCTTCCCCTGCTTTGAAAAAATAGACTGAATTAAAATTTTCCTGTGGTTTGCTAACCTTGCTAGCTAAGCACAACAAAGCAAAGGCGGGTTTTCAAAAGTTCACTCACTATGGATATTTTTTTTAATTAAGTCAGGAGGCATCCTGCAAAAGAGAGATTAACTGACAACTAGTTAGGCACACAGGGTGAATACAGTCAAAAGGTATTAGCTCCTAACTTCTATTGAGGCTCCTAACTCTCCGTGAATGCTTCCTTTTGAGCATTCAGCCGCAATGTTCCAAACTGCTTAGAACCTGACTGCTGTCTCTTAACCTGCACCTTTGAGGCTAATGAACTGCTCACATGAGTAATAAGAGCTAGGTTTGTTCCTGAACATATCGCTCAGGGGCAGATCCTGAGCTGGTTTAAATCAGGGTATCGTCACTGGTTTCAATGGCACTACGCTCACTCAAACCAGCTGAGGATCTGGCCACTTTAATTCGCGACCCTGCTTGTAATACTGAGCCAAATTCTACTTCCTTCAGTTACATGAATAGTTCTACTGAAGTCCACTACGAGACTGATTCTCCAGGACCCTGCACCTCATGCAGTCATTTAGCCCTGTGTAATATGGGTGTACATTGCGACCACATCAGAATGTCCCAATTACCTTGGTGGTGGTGTTGACAGTGCTCAGGTATAAACGTGCAACAGGGAAGAATCAGGCACAAGCGTCTTTATGCTTGTGCACAAAAAAACCTGGGTAATGATAGAACATTATTAGAGAAACAGTATTTGATCCTGTAATTAAAGGTCGTCTCACAGCAGAACATACTTGCCTGACACCAGAGTTAAGGCTGCATGTTCAACCTTGACTGACTTTGGCATGCTTAATTGTGCATCCTTAACATTGCATTTTTCTTTTGCATTAAATATATGCAAAGGTAAAACAGTTGCAATTCAGTGATGGAATTAACATTGTTGTTGCAAGTCATTGCCTTTCCAAGAGGAAGACTACTCCTTGAAAGAGATTGCATTCAAAATCGAAGAAATAGTATATTACAGAGGGTTGGGAAACTACTTTAAGAGCAGGATGAAATGTAAACATCGTAGATCAAATCAGCTGCACTCAGGATAGTTAACAAGCAAAGAAACACATGCCTCTCTCTTGGAAGAATGGGAATCTGAGTTTAGTTCCTGGTTCTGCCACAGAGCACCTGCATGACTTGGCACACATTGGCCCAGATCCTCACGGGCATTTAGGCACCTAACTGCCGTTGATTTCAATGGAAGTTAGCAGTTCATATATCTTTGAGGATCTGGGCCTCTCTCCCTATGCCTCAGTTCCCTATCTGTAAAGTGGGGATAATCTTTTCACCCACCCTTTGTCCATGTAAATTATAAGCTCTGAAGAGAACAGACTGACTCTCACTATGGCCCAGATCCTCACAAGTATTTAGGCACCTAACTGCCATTGATTTCAATGAAGATAGTGGCTTATATACCATTGAGAATCTGGGCCTACCTGCCTGTGCAACCCTTTGTACTATGGGGCCTCGATCCCCGTTGGGTCCTCTAGTTGCTATTGGAATACAAATAATAAAATATAATTAATAAATGAATAATTCATAATACTATGCTGTGGCCACAGATAAAGTGGCAGAAGCCCTTTTAGAATACATGATTATTAATTGCTATGGAAGTATATTACAGCACCTTATAGAGTGCAAGTAGGCAACTTTTATGTAGAGAAACAGTCTCTGCCCCCAATTTAATTTTGTACATGATGCAACCAAGGAGCAATTAAACAGTGGTTATGGGAGGACAGGCAGGGGTCACAGCAATGAGATTACATGGTTTCTCAGCAAAGGTGAATGTGTGTTCAGCATGACTGAAGAAAATATAGCTGATTCACTTCTTTTAGGCCACTGTGGTAAAAGTGGCTGTTTAAAAGCATTTGACAGCCTTGCCAACTGGAGGGTAAAAACAAAAGTGAAGAGTGCCAGAAAAAACAATAATTCATTGCTTTATATATTATTAATTATTATTATTAATTTGTCAAACTACATATAATATTACCCACAAAAAATAAGCTAAATGAACATTATTAATCACTGATAGCAAAATCAAGCCCTTAAAAGGTAGGAACCTTAATTCGGCCCCCACTGTGTATACATATTATGATAGTCTTTAAATACACGATTGCATTCTTTTTACCCCACTGGACCCCTGCCTCATTCACTGTACAGGGTGGATGATGCTCACTTAATGAGCAGCTAATTTCATATTTTGTTTTCTCCTCATTGTTCAGCGTGAGGCCCAATGGCTTATGTAGTGCACACTACTCAAACCCTGCTCTGGAGAGAGAATTCTCCATTTCCTCCTGGCTTTAATACATCACTCTTCACGACAGTAGCTGAGTGCTTCTCAAATTTACTGTCATAACACGTCATGAGATAAAGAGGTTTAATCCCCATTTTGCAAATGGGAAACTGAGGCACGGATTTGTAAAAGTGTCCAGGCATTGCTCTGCTCAGCACTGACAGCAATGGGAGTTAGGCACCTAAATATCTTTGCGGAGCTGTGTCTAAGTGACTAGGACAGCTAAAAATTGCATTTCCGGAAGTGACACAGCCATTTAGCCAGATCTTTAAAGGTACTTAGGTATGTAAAGGTGAGGTTTAGTAAGATTCTGAAGAGTGCCTCGGCACCTAACTTCCAATGAAATCAGATCTGTCTCCCCTCTCCACTTACCGCCTACCCTGCACCTTAGTGGTTCTCAGTACCAGTCTCTTTGCCCAGCCATTTCCAGACTCCCTCCAGCTCGCACTCCTACTTTCCCTCTCCCCACCCCTCCAGCCTCCAAACCCAGTCTCCTCACTTCCTATGGCTCTTTGTCCCAGCAGGTCCAGCTCTTGTGCCCCCTGCATTTGAATCAGGCAACCTTCCTCCTCCACACTGCCTGGGCATTGCATGGGGTCACTGAGAACACAGGAGATACAGGCTCCCTGCTCTCATTTCAGGTTCTCAGACTGGGACATCGATAGCTCAGAACTGCAACTGGTGGGAAAGTTCTTCTCAGCCCCAGTTTGGAGCATGTGGATGAAATCTTTGGGAAATTTAGCAGCTAAAATCTAAAAAGTCCCTACTGAGCATGTGAAAGGTCATTTTTCAGTGGCTTATAACTTGGCCCAATTTGGACAGATTTTCATGGAGAACAGCAGAAGGCACATCCCTGAAACGAAGGCAACTCCCCTGCCAAATTTCAAGTCACTGCTCCACAGCACGAAGGCTCTACAGCTTTCAAAGAAAAGGTTAGCAGCGTTTTTTAAGGCCACAGACTTATTTTTCCTCTATTTGCATTCTTGGAAACAGCTGAATCATTTTGGCTGAAATTTCCCCTCCCCCAAGTCAGCCCAAGCCAGGCACCTGGCACAGAACATTTTAGCCCAAATTATTACAGTTTGGCAGAGTTATAAGAAACTGAATACAGGGTCTTATAATGGTAAGGGTTGGGCAACCTTAATAAGTGGCACTACCAGCTCCACCTATAATACAGATTAAGTCACTAAACAGTCAAGTGGGCTTGTTTCTTTCAGCTTTTCTCCCACTGGTTCTTAACTTTTTTTTTTTATGTTTGACAATGCAAATTACAAGTTGGGATGTTATAATTATATTACTTTGTCCTCAAGTCGAGGTTTGTAAATAAAGACTTCAAACATACTTTGGAAACAATACTGCATTAAACCTCGTAACACACCCTTACAGAGCAAGCAACTTGGATTATATTAATTTACAGCTGAGTAAACTGAGGCACGGTGAGGTTACTGATTTGCCTGTGTCACCAGGGGAGATTATGTTAAAGGCAAGAACATGACAGCAAACCACCAGTAAATCTAATGTAATTATATGTCTGCTTGACATATATTATTCAGCCATTAGTTGTCTGGGAGTGTTAACCATAGGATGTTAAACAAACACAAAGCTGGAATTCAAGGAGTGTGGAAGTCTCTTTACATGTAGATGTAACTTAAAAAAAAATACATACACCTCATATTTGAGGACTGGTTTCATATATTGTGACCTTTAGGAATCCTGATGCCCACTCCTCTGCTTTAACCACTGGAGAATACCTCTCTCTTATATTATTATAAATTACCTACAAAGCGATATAGATAGTTTCTCCAGTAAAACAAAATACACATGCCAAAAGCCATATCATACATTATAGGTAAGTCCAAAAATCATTCAAGCGGGGGACATTCAAGCTGGGGAAGTTAATACAGCAGGTTATTCTAATTGGAGGACGTGCTAGTGGACACTATTTTATCTTCTGTTGCTATTTGCAGTGTCGTAACCGTGTTGGTCCTGGGATATTAGAGAGACAAGGTGGGTGAGCTAATATCTTTTATTGGATCAACTTCTGTTTGTGAAAGAGACAAACTTTCAAACTCACCCTATTTTATCTCCTGAGACAAGGCCAACAACCACCATCTGTCCATTAAATTCTCTCTGGGAGACTCCCACACCAGCATCAACTTCCTGGATACCATGATCAGCTTCAGCAATGGACCCCTATAGACAATTACATACAAGAAATCCACAGATCACCACACGTACTTTCACAGATCCAGTAACCTCCTCAAACAGACCAAGAAATCAATTATCTACAATCAGGCACTCAGATACCACAGAACATGGTCCAAGGAGAAAGTCCAGGGATACACACCTTAACACACACAAAACCGCTTTCACCACACAAGGACACTCCACCAGAAATGTAGATGGAATGAGCTACCCAAATGCCCTGCGAGAACCTGCTTCAATACGGAAATAAAACCCCTTCCCACTGCACACCCATAGGTGTCACCTACCACCCCACATTAGAACCCATATCAAACAACTACAACTCATACTCAATGGGGACCCATCCTGAAAGAAATCTTTCCTGAACCCACTCTTCTGGCCTTCAAACAACCTCTCCAAGCTCATCATCAGAAGCAAGCTCCCCACAGACTAGGACACACCAAATCACAGTGGCACCAGACCCTGCCAGTACAACAGAGGCAAAACCTGAAGACATATCTCCAGGGCTATAATGATTAACATCCCCCACAACACACCTTTCAAGATCCATGGGTCCTACACATGCCAATCACAACATGTGGTGTACCTCATCCAGTGCACTAAATGCCCCAACAACTTTGTGGGTGAAACCAGACAATCACTACATTTGAGTGAACTTGCACAGAAGAAACGATAAGACAAAAACACCCCATCACCTGTGAGTGAACACTTGTCACAAAGTGATCACTCCACAGCTGACCTGCACAATACCTTCAAAAGACAAGCCTGGGAGCTTACATTCATAACTTGGCTAGAAACAAAAAATCATGGACTGAATAGAGACACTGGAATTATGGTTTATCACAACAACTCCTCCCAGTTGCTTACCCCCTCTCCTTCCTTTCCTCCCCCTGAGTGAAGCAGTATTAACGAGCTACTTCACCTTGCATGGTCCCTTGAAATGTGTTAACTGCTTATGCTAAACAATCTGTTCCACCTTTCCAGTTTCTGTGTAAGCTGGAAAGCTTGTCTCTCTCACCAACAGAAGTTGGTCCAATAAAAGATATTACCTCACCCTCCTTGTTTCTCTAATATCCTGGGACCAACACGGCTACAGCAACGCTGCATATTTTATCTCCTGTTTAAGTGGGCTTTGGGGAGCTGCTGATGTATAGACCTGCATAGCACCATATGGTGAGAGGAATGTGGCAAGGCAGCTTCTCAAGGATGCAAATGGGGACACTGTAAGATGAGTCTGTTTTGTTTCTTTCCTCTTTTGTAGTCTCTTTTCTTTCCCTTGAGTGACTGGTGCTGGTTACTCCTCACTTCCTTCTGGTCAGGCAAGGCCAAGCGGGAAAGTTTATAAATGGTTTTAAAAAAAAACAAAAACAAAAAAACCAACAAAGTTTAAAAAAAAACTGAGGAAAAGACAGCCTGGTCAGTTCGCGGGGACCAATTGGCTGAAATCAAAAGAGGGTGGAGCTAAGAGACAATAAAGCAGGACTCCAGTTTCCAGACAAGTCAGTTCAACTTAGACCACAACCTAAGATGGGCAAGAACTGAAGACAAGTTGGAGCTTTCTAACCAAACTAGGTCTTCAGAAGAGATAATCTAACTGGATATTACTGGAACTGTAGCAAACTAAATTAATCCACTTTGATGGGGTTTCAGAGATAAGTATCCCCAATTCTTAATATTTCCTGACATTGTTTCTGCCCTTCCTCCCTCTCAATGAATGAAACAAGTGCCAGCCCCACAATTCCCTTGCCACAGCTGTCGTGCAGCAATTATGGCATAATTACTGTGTGTTTTAGTAAGTGCACACTGTGCAGCTCGGGGGAGAATTGGCCCCTGGGGATGAGATTCTAACAGCCTTGTATGATGGCAGTACACAACGGATGCTTGTTCGTTTCAGGGGAGCCTTGTGTTTGAGGACTTCTTTAACTTTGTTTGTGATTTGCAGAGTAGGAACTAGGATTTACAAAATCCCCTTGGATGATTGGGATGGAGAGGTAGAGAAAATTCACTGTTCAGCGGGAGAGGTGGGGTTTGGTATTATACTGCAATACAAAGCAACCAATGAAGCCAAAACCTCTTGAAATGTAACAAAGTTTTTGAACTTGACTGTGTACATCCGTGAACAAGAGGCAGAGGCCACATTTGATTCCAGGTTTTAGTGTCTGGCCTCTAACTCTCCGGAGACTGGCTGAGTCAAAGAATGTTTCTGCACAATGTTAAAGCCACTATTGTTGGCTGTCTTCTCGGTGGGTGGAAAAATCCATCAGAAAAATGTGAAGTGATCCACTGGGAAAAAACATTGCAGAGCTGATGCAAGGAGGAGTCAGGTCCTTACTTCATGGGCCAGACCTATAAACAGTTATGGAACTTGCATGCATTGCACCTCTAGCGGTGAGTCTGTACCCTAAGGAACTACTCAACGGTGGGTCAGGCAAGCTACTGTGTTGTCTTTGGTCTGTGACAGTTCAAAGAAAGATACACCCTCAATATAGAAACACAACACAGTGACTGTATATGCAGGCAGGTACCTGATGCTCATTTTATAGCTTATTTACTGAACAGAATATGAGAACAAAGAAAATACTACACATGTAAAGCAAGTGATGGTGCACAAGGGAACTGGATGGCTTAGGGGATTCATAATGGGATACAGGGCTTTGAATTTATAGGTCACTGCTTCAAAGATTGGCTGTGACCCAAAGTCATTTTCATCTCCTTGGTAGCCTATGTGAAAGGAATTGCTTGCCCCAGCACAGTTAGTATTGGATGTGACGCAGCATCAGTCAGTAACAATAACTGATACTTGTATTGAGTCTCTCAACAGAAAGGCAAAAGGCTGAATGAGCAGGGAGGCTATGGGCGACTACAATGGCTGTGGGCAGAGTACGATAAAGCCAACACGATCACCACCAATCCTGTGTCTCTTCCAAGAAAAGGCGCCTTAAATATCCAGTGCGTTTGAGCTTGCACCTGCTGAGCCTGGGATTCTGGCTAAATCAGGACTGCAGGATCTGGCCCTTTGTAGGAACTAAAATCCAACTTGAGAAGCTCATGCACAAATAGAGAAAGCTATGATTTCAGCAGCACCATGCACTGTAAACTCCTGAGCTCCCTGACTGACTCAGTTTTTAAAGCTTCATTCAGGGCACAATGTCCTTTTAACCAGAGGCTGCAGGTATAATAGGCCAGGGGAGGCTAAGCCTCTCCTGATGCAGCCGCTGCCGCCAGATGCCTGGGCCACGGTGGCCCTGCCTGCCCTCTGCTTCTTCCCATCCCTGCTTCACCCCTTCCCGAGGCCCCCACTGCCTGGCTGAGTTCTTCCTCTCCTCTACTCCACCCCCTCTCTCCAGAGGTCCCCACCGCTCGCCATGTCCCTCCTTCACCCCCTCTATGAGGCCCCCGCCACCTGACGCTTACCGTGTCCCTGTAGGTGATGGGGACCTCGCGGGGGATGGAGGAAAGGAGGAACATGGCAGGCAGTCGCAGCCTCGCGGGGGAGGGGGAAGGGGAGGAGAGGAGGGACGTGGCGAGCGGTGGGGGCCTCGTGAGGGAGGAGGAAGGAGAGGAGGGATGTGGTGAGCAGCCCAAGTGGGGGTGGGAGCAGAGCCTGGGATGGAGGAGGGGTGGAGTGTGGGCAGGGCCACTGTCAGAAGAGGTGGGACAGGACGCTAACCTCCCCAGGTGAAGCTTCAGCTGTTGCCCACGCTTTTAAACACACTTACCAAGGATGGTAGTTGCTGACAACACACATTGGCCTACAGCACTCCCTAATGAAGAGGCAAATGTTAAGGCTCGCCTCACAGAAGTTCCCCCATGTCATTCCTGGGGAGGACAATGTGTATCTTTTATGCAATGAGCTGCCATTCAGGATCCTACAGGATAAAGCGGTGCTGCATGCACACATGGAACGCTGACAGATCTTGCTCAGCCATGACCGGGATCAAACTTGGGACCTCTGGAGCTTACCCTACGAGCCTCTACTGTGTGAGCTAAAAGACATGTCTCTCAGCCAAGGTCTCTTTCCATCAGCCTCCAGCTGACTGCTTATAGCCCCTCCCACCTCATTTTGTGCCCTATACTCTCCCCATTCCTCCCTCCATAGGGTGTGGTTCAGTTCTGAAGGATAACTCTGTACAAATGGCATCATGTAGTCTGCCATGAACTGGGCTCTGATTCTATATCGAATACGCTGTGTTTACAAGTAAAGGAATGTCTGGTGTCCCCCCCAACAGCTTAAAGCAATTTTATCCAAGGGATCTAAACACACAGAACAACATTATGAAGAAGCATGAAGAGTCCAAGCAGTGTTTTCTCCTCTCTGTACACCCAGGACTCATGGTATGCATGCTAATATGGTCACAAGGGAGCCTGGGTGATGGAAGGGGAGGGCAGACTGTAGACTTTTACCACCGTCATTCTGGAGCACAGCATAGGAGCCAGCCAAGGTCTGCACCATTGGCAAAAGGCGAAGCGTGTGCCTTTATGAAGGGTTGTGTGGAGAAAAACGTTGGAGTAACTTTTTTGCTGGTTACTGGGGCCGAGGGAGGCATCTCATAGTGCTGCATGAAGAGTCTGTCTCCTTCTCCCCCAACTTTCTGGAGAGAGTTCTTCCAATGGTTATACTCCACCCTAGTCAAGGAGAATTTCAAAGGCTTAGGTTGGAAGAGTCCAGCATGACTGTGAGGCTTCAGTTTAACTTGATGGGTTGCCAACTTTCTGACTGAACAAAACCAAACACCCTTGCCCCGCCCCTCTTCCCTCATTTGCTCCCCACCCTTATTCACTCGCTCATTTTCACCGGGCTGGGGAGGGTCCATTTTTGATCGGGGGTTCGGTTGAAAACTGGACACCTGGCAACCCACTGGTCTGATATCCTCAGTCACTGGTGAGACCAGGAGTATTAGCCAGGTCTACAGTGCTTCTAGCTGAGTACTTGCTAATGTCACTTCTGTCTGACCTGGATTGAGTGTGAGCCACCTGTGCTGTGCTTCATCATTCTCTTGATTTCTTTCTGGCTTTGGGACATCCTAGTGCTGATGGTGGAGCCTGAAAAATGCAGAAGACAGCGCTGGGTGCCATCACAAGTTGTTGGTCCTGGAGCCCTTGGCGTCCTACTCTCTTTGGCAGAGATCTCATATAAAGAGGAGGAGGGGAAGATAGTGTTGCCAAACTCTACATCATAGGGATCTAATAATGAGGAGCTTTGCCAGACAGGAACAAATGGATCCAGTGGAGTGCTGCCCCATTCATTGCTGCAGTAAATCATATGTGCATAATCTTCTTCATATGGTCCACAGTCTGGAGGCTACAAAGAAATCTAATGGCAGCCGTGTAGGGGGTTTGTTTCCTTCTCAAAGCCAGCAGAAGTTCAGATACCAGCCAAGAATGGCCACTTCTGTGTCAAGAGACTGACTTCACATTTAGGAACCAAAATAAGTGGCCAGATTTTTAAAACATCTCAGCATTTTGGGTGCTGAGCTCTTCTGAAAATCTTGCCATCTCTGCCACAGTAGGACCTGCTGAATACATAATGCTTTTGAAAAACTGGCCATCTACCTAAACTTCACAGGGTTCTGGGAACTGAAGCGTCTCTCTGAACACTGTCATGCTAGAACAGAAAAGAGACACTGGTAGAAGAAGACTGGATGCATCATTTCAACTCTTCAGAGAGTCTATAGCTGTGTTTTAAACGCTCATCATATTGCTTACGAGGTTGTTTATTAAAGAAGTTGACATCTTTAGCTGACAGCTGCATTGTCGTTGACATACAGTATGTAGCCCTGGATTTGTTTTGATATCTTAATGGAATTTTTGAAAGAACACAGACAAAATGACCTCTTGGATGATGAAGCTTTGCATACAGGTAAACTTGGTAATTTTATCTTGAGAGAACCTAAGCCCAGAACTTAATACGGTCAAAAGGCTGATCACAATGTGTGCCATGCCGTGGCACGTTTTCTACCCTCTCCATAGAAAAATAGAGAAATGAGGAACAGAAGGGAGTAGGAAATAGTCTAGTGCCACTACTATACCGAGTGTTTAATACAAGAACCATCTGCTGCCTGTCAGGTACCTGTTGTGAGCTCACCAGCCATAAAGTGGAGGGTTGCAATTAGAATTCAAAGATTTGCCATCAAAATATTTTTTGATGGAAAAAGTCTTTGATTAAATGGAAATTTTCATGGACAATTTTCCATTTTTGTTTAAATTTTTCAGGCTTTTGTTAATCCCTCCCCCCCCCAACAGAATACAGATATTTTTCAACTTAAAACAGATTTGTTCTTTTTTTGAAAACCCACCACCCTCCTCCAAAAAAGCAATTCTATTCAAAATTTCATCTGAAAGTTTGGGCAGGAAAAATCCTCTTTCCCCAACTAACTCTAGTTACATTAAATATTCTTAACCATGGGTTGGAATCTATTGCACAATTCATGCTTGGGGGAAAAAAAAAGATGACAGATTTGGGATACACTGAACGAATCCCCTTAGGCTACAGGTTAGAGATGTTCTAGCAATATGTCTCACCCAATGCAATCTGTCGCATCACTGCTTTATATAGGACTAATGACTCATGCCTGGATTTTTCTGCTGACTTGGCATGACATTGACTCAGAGAAGAGTGAGAGCATCCAGAATCCAGAAAGGTGAAGTATCTCAAGCCAAGAGCTACAACTAGCATACTGGTATTCAGCAGACCTGGGTTCAAGTCTCAGCACTGCTATTAGCCTAGTAGGTGATCTTGGATAAATCACGTCAGCTTTCTGTGCCCCACTTCCCAATCTGTAAAATGGGGATAATGATTACTGACCTGCTTAGTAAGTCATTTGCTGATCTAAAGATGCAAGTGCTATGTAACAGCTGGGCATTAAGAGGCAGGGTGGTCCTGCGGTCAGGGTGCAAGGCTGGGACCCAGGAGAGCTGCATTCCTTGCTCTGCCAGAGGCTTCCTGTGTGACCATGGTTAAATGATCTCTGTGCCCTAGTCCCTCATTTGCAACAGGAGGATAGCAGCACTTCCCTGCTTCACAGGGATGTTGTGAGAATAAATGCATTAAAGACTATGAGATGCTCAGGTACTGGGGGAAAGATAAGTGCCACAGATAGGCTGATTGATACTAACAGCTGATGGCCTTGCTCTCGGTCTCCCAAAAGCCACTGGTAACAATACAGGAATTCTAATGCCTAGCTCCACCTGGTCTAACTACTAAAGAACCCTCCCCTCCCTTGCATGCATATATACACGCAGTTAAAACAGAGGCACTAATGCCCAATGTAAACTGACCATGTCCACCAATGTTTTTTAGGCAGCTGCAAAGGAGATATTAGAGACTGTTTAGACTTTTGGAACAGAGCTACTTTTAGAAGTTGGCCACAGCTGCCACACTTGAGAAGCGATGGCTAGCAAAGTCTGAACTAGTATCACACAGACAGAAGGCTCCATTAACCTGCTCACTCCTTTGCGATGAATTCCCTGTGAGCATCTCAAGTAAAATCCCAGACTGGATTGTGTTGGCATAGAATCTAAATCAGTTCTAGTTACTCTCCTGGAAAGTTAAGTAAATAACCATAGTCCCCAAAAGGGATATGCTCTGTGGACATCAATAATGATCTCATGTGGTGGTGGGATCATTTCAAAGTCAGCTGTATCTGGAAGCATCTAAGATGAAGCATCCTACGCATCTTCTTCATGTAATAGTGAAGGAATTACTGCAAAGCAAGTGGAATTCTTGTTCTCTTAGGGCCAAATCCCAATAACCTTACTTAGCTCTCACTCAGGCAAACTCCCACTGAAATCAATGAGAGTTCAGATTGAACAAAAACTGAAATAAAACCTCAGAATTTGGCCCATAAAGAATGTAATCTGTAATGATGAGGCTGAAAACAACAAGAATTTGAAGTCATGTACAAACATGTTGTAGTCTTTCATATTGGGTATTATTCATTTCTAGAACTGGTCAACATTTTTAATCCAATACCTTTTTTTCCCTTAAATGTGGACATTTTTAAAAATTGGAATTTATGCCATTTTGCTTAGTCTGGGGACTGTTATTTTTTCTTTTTCCATTGCTAGTTTTGATTGGTCAGATTAGGTACATGAAGGGCTTGTTCAAAAATCAAAACTTTTCTTTATTCAACATTTAAAAAATTTCAAAATGGAAATTTCATTTTATAAAATCTGATTTTCAGAAATGAAAGCAAGATTACAATAATTTCCACGAAAAGCAAAGATATCAGCACACTTAACACCCAGTCGAACAAAACTCTGAAAATTTCAAAATGTTCAATGGAAAAGAGGAGACTAAGGGGGGGATGACATGACAGAGGTATATAAAATCATGAGTGGTCTGGAGAAAGTGAATAAGGAAAAGTTATTTACTTGTTCCCATAATATAAGAACTAGGGGCCATCAAATGAAATTAATGGGCAGCAGGTTTAAAACAAATAAAAGGAAGTTTTTCACACAGCGCACAGGCAACAGGCACAGGCAACCTGTGGAACTCCTTGCCTGAGGAGGTTGTGAAGGCTAGGACTATAACATGGTTTAAAAGAGAACTAGATAAATTCAGGTTAAGTCCATTAATGGCTATTAGCCGGGATGGGTAAGGAATGGTGTCCCTAGCCTCTGTTTGTCAGAGGGTGGAGATGGATGGCAGGGGAGAGATCACTTGATCATTACCTGTTAGGTTCACTCCCTCTGGGGCACCTGGCATTGGCCACTGTCAGTAGACAGGATGCTGGGCTGGATGGACCTTTGGTCTGACCCAGTATGGCCATTCTTATGTTCTTATTTGTGTTTTTATCAGTTCTACTCATTTCACAGAATCACAGAAGCCTGAGATCGAAAAGATCTGCTGAGTTGTGCATGAACCTGCCAACTCGAGATTTTGCCCACTAATTTCATTATATTAGTGACTGGACATGTTAAAGCATCTCAAGAAGTGAGTCTTTCATCACTTCCTTTGGGAGACTATCCTAGACTCATACTGCAGAAATCAACTTTAGCAAGTTTCTCCTGCTATTTCAACCTAAATTTCACCCCTTTTCTTTATACACTTTCCTGTCTTGCCTCCTCCCCATACACCCAGACTCACTCTCAGGCATTACAGCGCGCCTGTCTCAGAATCTGCATGCCCTGAACACCGGAGCGAAGATTTGTTACAAACCATTGACTTTAATGCTCATGATTCAGATTTTTAACTAAAACATTTCGCACTAATTATTTCTCCACGGTTTTGCAGTACCAGAAATCAGTAGTTGTTTTGCCTAAAATAGCTATGGCAATAAAAAAAAATTAAATATAATCTATGTTTCTCTTTATGGCTCCCTGAAAATGAAAGCATGAAACTGCATGGAAATGAAACTCACTTTTCAGACTCAGAGATCTTCACTGATTTACCTTTTCACTGATATATCTTAATTGTCATCCCCCTTCCCCCACCCTGTGTCTGTCTTTTCCGTTAGACTGTAAGCCCTTCATGGCAGAGACTTTTTGTTCTGTGTCTGTACAGCGCCTAGCACAACTGGGTCTAGGTCTGTGACAAGGACTCCTAGGTGTTATGGTAATACCAATATATAAATAGTAATATTAGTCTCCAGCCTATTGCAACATGGACAACTATTTCTTAAACGTTTCTCACAGCTTGGGAGGAATAATATACACCAGGGAGGCTATATACATAATAAGCAATGAACCAGACAAAATCCAAACATCCCCTTGAACCACAGTTCTCTTCTGTGCATATTACTACAGTGGGTGGGCTCTGAGCTGACGGCAAAAGTCTCTGTAGCGTACGCTACTCCCCAAGCCAACTGGTCTGCAACTGTAACGGTGCATAAATCAGTGACTTGCAGTATCAAGAGGTTTCATTTCTCTGCAACTACTAGCAACATCGAAGATCTAGAAACACAGGATAACTTAAGTGATCGTTTGGGGTAAATATTATTAGAAAACCTGCTGAGGACCCACAGAAAGTTCTGAAAAAAACCCCCAAAAAACAAAAAAACTCTTGATTATGAAGCAATCCTGTATATATATTACACGCATTCCCAGCCTGAAAATGGAGTATGCAATCATAATATGCCAGACAAGCATCCCCCTATGTTGTAGGATTATGTGGGACTTACTGATGTCTAGATCTTGTGCTGGCCCTCTGTACTGAGGATGGAGTGGAGGTTAAGGATAATCTAGGCATGGCCCAATATCTAAACAAATACTTTGCCTCAGTCTTTAATAAGGCTAATGAGGATCTTAGGGATAATGGTAGCATGACAAATGGGAATGAGGATATGGAGGTAGATATTACCATATCTGAGGTAGAAGCGAAACTCGAACAGCTTAATGGGACTAAATTGGGGGGCCCAGATAATCTTCATCCAAGAATATTAAAGGAATTGGCACATGAAATTGCAAGCCCATTAGCAAGAATTTTTAATGAATCTGTAAAATCAGGGGTTGTACCGTATGACTGGAGAATTGCTAGCATAGTTCCTATTTTTAAGAAAGGAAAAAAAAAAGTGATCTGGGTAGCTATAGGCCTGTTAGTTTGACATCTGTAGTATGCAAGATCTTGAAAAAAATTTTGATGGAGAAAGTAGTTAAGGACATTGAGGTCAATGGTAATTGGGACAAAATACAACACGATTTTACAAAAGGTAGATCGTGCCAAACCAACCTGATCTCCTTCTTTGAGAAAGTAACAGATTTTTTAGACAAAGGAAACACAGTGGATCTAATTTACCTCGATTTCAGTAAGGCGTTTGATACCGTGCCACATGGATAATTATTAAATTGGAAAAGATGGGGATCAATATGAAAATTGAAAGGTGGATAAGGAATTGGTTAAAAGGGAGACTACAGCGGGTCATACTGAAAGGTGAACTGTCAGGCTGGAGGGAGGTTACCAGTGGAGTTCCTCACGGATCGGTTTTGGGACCAATCTTATTTAATCTTTTTATTACTGACCTCAGCACAAAAAGTGGGTGTGCGCTAATAAAGTTTGCGGATGATACAAAGTTGGGAGGTATTGCCAATTTAGAGAGAGACCGGGATATCATACAGGAGGATCTGGATGACCTTGTAAACTGGAGTAATAGTAATAGGATGAAATTTAATAGTGAGAAGTATAAGGTCATGCATTCAGGGATTAATAACAAGAATTTTAGTTATAAGCTGGGGACACATCAATTAGAAGTAACGGAGGAAGAGAGGGACCTTGGAGTATTGATTGACCACACGATGACAATGAGCAGCCAATGTGATATGGCTGTGAAAAAAGCTAATGCGATCTTGGGATGCATCAGGAGAGGTATTTCCAGTAGAGATAAGCAGGTATTAGTACAGTTATACAAGGCACTGGTGAAACCTCACCTGGAATACTGTGTGCAGTTCTGGTCTCCCATGTTTAAGAAGGATGAATTCAAACTGGAACAGGTACAGAGAAGGGCTACTAGGATGATCCAAGGAATGGAAAACCTGACTTATGAAAGGAAACTCAAGGAGCTTGGCTTGTTTAGCCTAACCAAAAGAAGGTTGAGGGGAGATATGATTGCTCTCTATAAATATATCAGAGGGATAGGAATTATTTAAGCTCAGTACCAATGTGGACACAAGAACAAATGGATATAAACTGGCCATTGGGAAGTTTAGACTTGAAATTAGACGAAGGTTTCTAACCATCAAAGGAGTGAAGTTTTGGAATAGCCTTCCAAGGGAAGCAGTGGGGCCAAAAGACCTATCTGGCTTCAAGATTAAACTCGATAAGTTTATGAAGGAGATGGTATGATGGGATAACATGATTTTGGGTAATTAATTGATCTTTAAATATTCATGGTAAATAGGCCCAATAGCCTGTGATGGGATGTTAGATGGGGTGGGATCTGAGTTACTAAAGAGAATTCTTTCCTGGGTATCTGGCTGGTGAATCTTGCCCACATGCTCAGGGTTCAGCTGATCGCCATATTTGGGGTCGGGAAGGAATTTTCCTCCAGGGCAGATTGGAAGAGGCTCTGGGGGTTTTTCGCCTTCCTCTGTAGCATGGGGCATGGGTCACTTGCTGGAGGATTCTCTGCACCTTGAAGTCTTTAAACCATGATTTGAGGACTTCAATAGCTCAGACATAGGTAAGAGGTTTATTGCAGGAGTGGGTGGGTGAGATTCTGTGGCCTGCATTGTGCAGGAGGTCAGACTAGATGATCATAATGGTCCCTTCTGACCTTAATGTCTATGAATCTATAAGTCTATTATCAGTGTAGCCTGCTTCCTTCTTCCCCCTTGACATTAGATGTGATATCAAGTGAATGATATCGCATCTAACATCAAATTGTGAGCTCATCAGGGATGGACCTTTGTTTTTCTGAGTGTTTTGTTTGCTTGTTTTTACAAACAAACTTCGCTATAGGCAGGGTTCTATTATAAGTGTCAGGAATCAGGAACTGCAGCAGAGCCAGTCTGGAAGCAGGACCTGGAGAACCTGTCTCTGAGCACCCAATGAGCGCAGCTGGCCTGCCATAGACAGCCTAATAGGCCACACCACTTGATTGGCTGGAATCGTAAGCAGCCTGGCTCTGAAACCCCAATGCAGGAGCAGTTAGGTGGCTGCTTAAAGCATTTACCCTTGGCTGCAATAGTTCCTGCATGTGCTTGGACCCAGCCTGGCCCCTGCCTCAGCTCCTTATAGAATATCAGGGTTGGAAGGGACCTCAAGAGGTCATCTAGTCCAATCCCTTGCTCAAAGCAGGACCAATCCCCAGCTAAATCACTCAGCAAGGGCTTTGTCAAGCCTGACCTTAAAAACCTCTAAGGAAGGAGATTCCACCACCTCCCTAGGTAACCCATTCCAGTGCTTCACCGCCCTCCTAGTGAAAAAGTTTTTCTTAATATCCAACCTAAACCTCCCTCACTGCAACTTGAGACCATTACCCCTTGTTGTGTCATCTGCTACCACTGAGAACAGTCTAGATCCATCCTCTTTGGAACCCCCTTTCAGGTAATTGAAAGCAGCTATCAAATCCCCCCTCATTCTTCTCTTCTGCAGACTAAACAATCCCAGTTCCCTCAGCCTCTCCTCATAAGTCATGTGCTCCAGCCCCCTAACCATTTTGTTGCCCTCCGCTGGACTCCTTCTAATTTTTCCACATCGTTCTTGTAGTGTGGGGCCCAAAACTGGACATAGTACTTCAGATGAGGCCTCCCCAATGTCTATTAGAGGGGAATGATCATGTCCCTCAATCTGCTGGCAATGCTCCTGCTTATACAGCCCAAAATGCAGTTAACCTTCTTGGCAACAAGGGCACGCTGTTGGCTCATTTTCATCTTCTCATCCACTGTAACCCCTCCGTCCTTTTATGCAGAACTACTGCCTAGCCACTCGGTCCTTAGTCTGTAGCAGTGCATGGGATTCTTCCGTCCTAAGTGCAGGACTCTGCACTTGTCCTTGTTGAACCTCATCAGATTTCTTTGGCCCAATCCTCTAATTTGTCTAGGTTCTTCTGCATCCTATCCCTACCCTCCAGTATATCTACCACTCCTACCAGTTTAGGGTCATCTGCAAACTTGCTAAGGGTGCAATCCACACCATCCTCCAGATCATTAATGGTCATCTTCCAGATCATCTCCTTCCTATTCTTCACTTCTGGCATCTGGCCTCTGAATCTGGCTCTGACCCCTCAGCTCTGATTCCCAGCTTCTGACTCTTGGCATCGATTCCTGACTTAGGATCTAACCCTTGTCTCTCATTTGTGGCTATCAACTCCTGTGCCAACCCTGAGGCCGGAATCCTGCTCTAACCACTTGGCTTGCCTCCTACTCCACCGACGAGGTGTGATTACCCATGTCCCGGCCACTGACAGCAAGATGCAAAAGGACTGTACCTTACCCCTCGTTTGGATAGTGGGGAATGTCTTCTCTGCCCAGATAGAGCAGGGAGGGATGGGGAGAAAGAACCAATTGGAACAAGTCACTTTAGCACCCAAGTGAATTAATTGCTGCCTCCAGAAGAAAAACAACATAGTATGGCCCTTTGAAGGGGCTCATACGTAGGCTTGGAAGGATTCAATTTTATTGGCAGATGTTGGTAAACAAGATTTCACTGTCTGCAGACAAACCAATGAAAAAATATTTCCTTTGATAATAAATCAAAATTTACAGATAAACAGCATTTTTCTTACTTTTCTGAGAACTCAGTCAAAATCCAGCAATTTAAATGTTTGAACTAGGCTTGTTACAAATTGACTAGTGAATGAATAGTAAAAAACAGGTATGAGTCACTGATTAAATTTTGATAAATTATTGATATTTATTGTGTAATTTGACATGTGACCTTGACAATTTCTGTTCTTATGGCTTTTTAAAACTTCAAATTGTTTGAATCCCAGTATCTACTGTCATTAAATAATTGTCTCAACTGTCAAAAATGTAAAAGATCAAAATAAAAAATGCTTATAATCCACAATTTCGTGCAAGTGTGGACACAACAATAAATATGAAAAAAAAATCTTGAAAACAAACATGGAAATTATCTGTCAACATTATTTTAAAAAAAAATCAAATTGTGCCAAGCGTACTCATATGCGAAGCTCTGATTTCAGGCCATCTCTCCTCATGGTTAATACTTTTCATTTCTACAGCACAGTTTCTTTGGAGGATATCAAAGTTACTTAACCCCTGTGCAGAAGACACGTCGTAGTATCCCTGATTTACCAGGGATAAGGCAAGATGTAGAGAGATTACATCAATTAAATAAGATCACATGACAAACCAACTGGTAGAGCTGAAATGAAGACGAGTCTTGTGATTAAGGCATTGGACTGGCATCAGGAGACCTGGCCTGAGTTCCTGACTCTGCCATAGACTTTGTAGATGATTTTGGAGCAAATCTTATAATCTCTCCATGCCTAAAGCCCCAGTCTATAAAATGGGGATAATAATGCCTGTTTCCCATACCTTTTTTCTGTCTTGTCTACTTAGAGTGTAAGAGTTTTGATCTGAAGACTAGAAGGTGGCAGTGTTGCCTATTGGACAGATCACTAGACTGGGCTGAGGAGACCTGGGTTCTATTCCTGGCTCTGGCCTGCTAGGCGACCGTTGATAAGTCCCTTCAGGGCTCTGTGCCTCGGGAAATGATACTGACCTCCTTTGCAAAGTGCTATATTAGAACTAGGTGTTATTACTATGTGTCTGTTCAGGCTACTACAATACAAATATCAATAACAAGAGATAAAAATATGCAAATAATAAGTAAAAATCTGCAAGACCATACTCTCAGCCTTTAATAAAAAGGCTATATGAAAATACATGTACCTCTAAAATCTTAATGAGAAACAATGCTGAGAGTGGAGTTCAAAACATTACACTGGCCTGTGTCTGTAGCATCTGAGTGGGTCTTGCATTGCTCTGAATTGTATATGCATCAGCCACTCAGGACCGGCTGTACATTCATACATTATCTAGAAGAAAAGAGGTCAGTGCTAGGAGTGCCTGAGAAGGGAAAACACTTTGTTTGCAGTTTAATCAAATAATGAATGCATTAAAACACAAATGAATCTATAATGAAGCAAGGGAGTTATGTAATTAAACCCATTTATACAGATGACTGTTAAACTCTGTCTTTAGTGAATTCAGTAAGTCCCACCTACTAAATAATATATATCCACTGAACTATTTAACTTAGAACATAGAGCTGCATGTTGCGTATTAAATGTATAGCAAGGAGTGTTCCTTGCAGGCATACAACCATGGGCTATGATCTTAACACCTCAGACAGGTAAGCAAGGAGGGACAGTAGTCAGATGGGAGACCACCTCGGGGCTGCAGGAACTGATGAGGAGGCTTTGATGAGGACGTTTCAACGAGTGGCACATTTCCCTTTGACTTGACACAAAAGTAGTGCCCTAGCGTGAGGCTAGGGGGCGCTGTGCTGCAGACACAGGCCATGTATTGCTACTCCTATAGGCTTCTGCTTATGGAATAGTTTCTTCTGCAGCAGACAGAGGTGTAATATATTGTTTACTGTAGGACCGTCATGCTGGCCCATTAATGTTAGACATAGTACAGTGTTTCTCTTTCCCTTGTTTAAAGTTTCTCCTCCTTAATCGGAAGAAATGCCCCGTTTGGACTGTTATCCTTTTGTAATAAAGGACCTTGCCAGGGTAGGGGGACCATTTGATTTACATAAGTAGAAATGGTCCAGTTATTCAGTGAGCTATTCAACAATTTTAGCCTCTTTCCCCACCTGCTGTTCACAAGTTGTCCAAGAGCACATTAAGAGGTTGGCAAATTTGTTCATTATTCAACAGCCTTAGAGCAACAAGGAAAGTGTTCTGCGGGTATAAACAGGCATAGCTCCACTGAACTCAGTGCAGATATACCGATTTACATCAGCTGAGGATCTGATCTACAGGAGGGTTTAATGCTATGAGTTGTTTGCGAACATTCCATAGTGTGTACTCTGTCAGCTATTTGGAATTCAATACTGGAGCTCTGTAACTGGTTCCCTAGGTCACATGATATGGTTTCTGTTCCCTGGTTGGATCACCCAACTTTTCTTGACTACTATAAATTATCTCAGTTACCAAAAGTGTGGAGTGGACCACAGCTCCGAAGCGGTACAGAGAACCCACATGCTCAGGGTCCAACTGATGGCCTGATTTGAGGACAGGAAGGAATTTTCATACTGGAGGGATTTTTTTGACTTCCTCTGCAGCACGGAATACAGATCACTTGCTAAGATCATCTGGGCATATCTCATCTAATTAATTCCCTGTCGCCGCAGACACCTCAGGCAATGGTGGTGCCTGAGTCTCTCCTGTTTTCTGCATACAAAAGTTTAGTCTCCAGACTGAAATGTTTCAGCCTAACCCAAGTTATTGGGCTCAATGAAATTTCATGGCCTGTGATGTCAGACTAGATGATCTAATGGTCCCTTTCTGGCCATAAACTCTATGAAACCTGAAATGCACTGTTTGCTAATATTTGTATTAAACAAATCTTTGACTTTAGGAATGTTCCTGACCAGCGAATGACAATGGTTCTGTTCAAGATCAATAGGAAAAAAAACCCAAAGTCTTGTGTTCCATCAGAAGTAGCTCTCCCATGCCTAACTGCCATTCACTGTAACTTTTACTATTTATTAAATTATTTGTCAGGACTTAAACGTTGGAAACAGTTGCTGTAATGATTCTGCCATCTTCTTAGCAATCAAAGAGGGAAACTGTTGTTGCACGCTCTGTTTATTTGTTGGCTGGTGTTGCTCTTGAATGAGGAGATAGGGAAAAGTTAATGGGCAAGAATAAAGTTACGGATGCCATGTGGATTAATTTCAAAACACTTTTCAGTCCAGAAATGGTCTTTGTAAGAACAACATACTCCTGGCTTCCCTTTACTTCGTGCTGTTCCAGTCGATGGCAATACATTATTAATTCTTTTGATTACCATAGGACCTAGGAGCTCTAATCATGGATTAGGATCTCTGTGCTGTACAAACACAGAACAAAAAAGATGGTCCCGACTTCAGAAAATACTTATTGACCAAGGGCTGAGTTTGAATTATTCAGTATCACAGCATCATCCCACTTGCCCAGCACAAAGTATATGTACAATCTATATAAAGTCCAGCATGAGGTAAGCTAATTGGAGACTTTAGTTTTCAATGGTCATTATTGCTTTCCTAAGGGAAAACACACATCAAAGATAGACTGACCCTCCCCATGGGAATTTACTCAGAATGACTCAGGCACAACTTCAGATTGGGTTTGCTTATCTATGAGCTTTTAACTAAGACCTGAAATTGAGCCATGTGTTCTCAGGGTACAATATTAAAGTCTGAGTTTCAGTGCAGACATATACTTAGCCTGGTATGTAGATTTAATATATGCTACAAGTTATATGACTTATTTCTGTATTGCAGCAGCTAAAAAGCAATGTGATTTATGGAAAAAATAGTTAAGGATTCGACCAAGATACAAAAATGTTTTCCTCCTGTTCTGGGGAAAGGATTTACCATGCTAAGCCGAGGGAGGACTACTTCCAGTACTCCCCAGGTGTTCCTAGAACTGGACAAATATGGAGGCTGGCAAGAGAACTATTAAAAATATTAGCTGGAATAAAAACTGCAAATTCACTTTCACCTCATTCATTTGCACTGCCAGGTATGACCACTTCTCAACTCCATTTAGGTGGATTTTTTCTTCAATTGCAAGAGTATTCCTATTTAGCAAAGCACTTAGGCATGCACTTAAAGTTAAGTACATGTTTAAGTCCCGCTGACATGATTAAGTCCTCTGCTGAATCAGGATGGATTTTAGCACATTCCTACCTGCTCGGCTGAATCAAGGAGTAAAACCTACAATGTTTACCATTTTATTATTATTAATTTGTATTATTGTAACCCCAACGACCCTAATCATGGACAAGCATGCCATTGTGCTGGGGGCTTCACAAACATAGAACAAAAAGCCAATCCCTGCCCCAAAGACCTTAGAATCCAAGTATAAGACAAGAGACAACAGATGGATAAAGACAGAGGGGGAAGCACCAGGAAACAATGAGACAAAACTGGTGATAGACAGACAGCAAACCAGAAACATACCCGTTGTCAAGTTATTTGTAGGCATCACAGCATAGAGCTTGGTTATAGAAGCTTCTATTATTGTTTGAAACTTAAGATTATAACTCATTTGTGTATATATGTTTACCTGCTTTAACCTTGTAAATAACTCTCTTGTTCTCTTTTCCTATCAGGAAAACTGTATGTAGTTTATTATAGGATTGGCTACAAGCATTGCCTTTGGCTACAAGCTTAAATTGACCTGGGGTAAGTGACTGGTCCTTTTAAACTGGGAGTAACCTGAATAGTGTGTGATTCTTGCTGTAAGGGACCAGGTATTACAAAGGTAGCATGCTCACCTGGATGGAGAGACAGGTACCCCACTGGGAGTACCGAAGAGGACTGTCTGTGACCCCAGGTTTAGGCTGGTACAGTGCCTGAGCAGTTTACACTTGATAACTGGTTGGTGAAATCTAAGTGCAGAACTCACAACCAATTTGGAGTTTGGCCCGTGCTTTGTAACAATCTGTCCGGCGCTTGCTACTCACACGCAGGCAGTGTTCCCAGGCGTGAAGTAGAGCTCCATGCAGCTCAAAAGCTTGTCTCCTTTACCAACAGAAGTTGGTCCAATAAAAGATATTACCCTCACCCACCGTGTCTCTCATTTGGAATTTAGTCAGTCAGTTTTAAAAAAAAGAGTCAAAGTAGTTTCAGCTTCTACACCTGCCCTTGGGCCCTCTGCCAATGTTGGTGCTTTTATAAACATATTTTCCTGGTTTTTTTTAATTGTTTCCTCCCATGCTGTGAAAGACCCACAGAAACGAGAGGAATTGATGAAACGGACAGCACACAAAAGGAGGCTGGATAACCATCTGTCTTGCATAGTTTAATCACAACTAACCCTGCATCTTGGCAGAGGGTTAGACTAGTTGACACTTGCGGTCCCTTTCAACCCTATTGTTCTATGATTTTACGTAGAGAAAAAAAAAACGATTCCTCTCCCCACCCTCCCATTGTCTTTGGTGTGATAATTTTAGAAAACAGTGTGATGTCTAATTTGACAGCGTCCTCTTTAAGCCTTAAGAGGGACTATTTATAGTCAGCTCCCACTGACTTCAATTAAAACATTGGGTACCCAGCTACAGAGTCAGACCATTGTTTAACAAACACTCCTGAAATCCTGCATGAATTTGAGAACCTTGTGATCATTGGCTATTTCCTGGCATAGCTGCTGATGAAAGAACAAAGAGCATCCGACCTGAAGAGCTAACTAGACTTGGCAGGCTTGTCCGAACTCGTGAGAGCTGCTGCTTAGACATACAGGAAGAGAGAGAAAAGGAGCAAAGGAATCAGACCTGCCACCTGCAACTGAATACATTTAACTATTACTGATATCTTCCTAGCTTCTCTGGATCGTTTGTTTGTGTTTTGTCCCAGAACCAAATTTTTGCAACAGCAGTAAATCGTGTGAATGAAGGAGGGTTATTTTTTAAAAAAACAAACAAACTTCTTTACTTTGAGATATGAAGGGTTAAATATTTGTATTTTTAATCTCCATTATTGAGGGGGGAAGAATCAAGGTTAAACATCAAAATATGCCTTGTTCAGAGTATAATCAGATTGTCTAGGGCAATGAAGAGGTAATGTGTGTGTTGGTATCACTGTCATTTATCAGATCAATTCAAAAGTTTCATATGGTATTTCATAGGCCCTATACTGCTAACAGTGATTCTCATTTAAACCATGTGGGAGAGGCACTAGCCTTCTCAGCAGTAGGCTCTGAGTTCTATCCCCACCTTCAACAGGGAACTCCAACTCTTGGTGTGCAGTGCAGTGACTGAGGTTAAAGTTCTCAGCACCCTGAACTCCAGATCTGGTCAAAAAATTGTTCAAAATATTAAATTTCAAAAAACAAAACCACACTTTTTTTGTGAACGTCTGTTCCATTCTCTGCCCAGTTCAGCTCAGCCCCAAAGGGTGTGTGTGGGAATTTTCAGATTTGCCAAAGGGCAACATATCAAGGTTGGCATTATAAGTAAAGAGTTTCTGGCTCTCAGCCTTGTACTCAGAAGAGTGTAGCTATCATCAGTGGGAAAGGATGGGCAGTGCTATCATGAATGGCTATGTGACAGTCTATGAAGACAGTCTTCCCTAGGAAAAGGTTTTCACAGCCTGTGATATATGCCATCCCAATCAAACAACCAGTATGGAAAGATTTCTAGATAACACAAGTCTAACAATCGCTGAGAAATATATTTCTAATGACAGAAGTCCACCAAAAGAAAATATAGTTTTCTTCTGAATTTGAAAACCCCATTCCTCCTGCCCCAATTTTTGGCTCAGACACCCACATGACAAATGTATAAAACTACAGTTCATAGAACGGTGTCCACACCACGCATGGCCCATACCACAGAGAAAGAGCATGAGGGCTAAATGCTGGCACACCACTACCCTAAACTTTAAAGCACAGGGTAGGACAAAACCATTAACCACAGGATTTTATTGCTGATGAACTCAAACAGCTGCTCATCTCCCTCATAAGCAGATAAGAGTGCAAGCAACAGTTACGGCCGTGTGTTGTATTATGGATTTAAACATTTATGCAAATACAGGGAAATTAGATACAAGGACCAGGTTCCTGGTAACTTGCTAATGGGGCCTGTGGTATCACCACTAGTGTGCCCTGGGTTTATAGACAATAAATTAACAGAGATTAATAGCTAAAGTCTGGGTCTTGAATCCCAATGGGAATACAAACATCAGCGAAAGAGAAACACTGGAGAAGGCAAGGAAAATTGCTCTCCACAGGGGATCCTCGCAAACAAATTCCAGTAGTAGACGCCTCACTGAAAATAAATAGGTGTCAGAAACAAAAGCTACAGAAAGACGCAAGAAATTATCTGAACATTTCGGGACTTGTGACTCCTTTGAGAAAGTGTTGGGGAATTAACATGTAAAGATGTGCTGTAAGACAGAAGGCCCCAGGGTAGCCAACACCCTGCCTTGAGGGACTATTGATGGACACTTGAATCAGATGGTTTCAGGGTAGCCAACACCTTGCCCCGGGGGCTACTTGACAGACCAAGTGCTTGAGAAGAAGAAAAGAAAGAGTCCTTCATCTAGGACTGGTAGTTATACTTGCTTTGTTTGCCAATCAAGATACTGTGTAGGGCCAACATAGTTACTGAGGGTTTATGCTTGGGGAATTGAGGCTTATTTGGAAGAAGCATTGTATAACCTTTTGCTGCCTCTCTGTGATTCTTTCAAATAAATAACTTTGTATTGAAAAAAACTGTCACTAATACTGTAAATTCTGCTCAGCTGTGGGCCAATAAAGATCCCAGCTCTTTACTGGACATGGGTGTTTCCATAGTCCACTCCACACAAGACTTCTCCTAACAGGTGTTGTCCCATGTTGAGGGGCGGGAAGAGGAGTGGCCATGGAAAATGGTTGCCTGGCTAGTTTCCTTTAGGTCAGGTGGTGACTAGAGGAGAGGCCAGGGATGGCTCTAATCAGTCAAGTCAGTGATCACTGACAACAGCCATTGTTCTTTGGTCTAAAGACACAGCTAGTGTTATTTTGCAGCCTTAGAAGATGATGGAAACAACATTACTTAATACATGTGAAATGAATCTCTTGCTTTCTGACTGTCCCCAAAACAACAATTCCAGAGAGACCACTAGAAGGAAATCTCCTTAGAGAACACACTGTTCCACACTGTGCTCTCCAGCTGCAACGTTGCTCAATGCTTCAAGACTGACGTTGACTTTCAGTCAATATTCATTACCATTCACTCTGGAATGATGTAAGTCAAGTAGGGACAGAATTGGGTTGAGCACTTTCAATTCTTCACCCACAGAAGAAGTCTTTATGTACAGGCTCAGAATACACCAAGAACCATCCCTCATTCCCCATTGTGGGTCTTCACTTCACTTCAGTTCTTCACCTAAAACACAAAGCACAGCACTGGCCTGGTGATTGACATAGGAGATGCACATTCGAGCTTTGAACTTGGCCCCATCATTCCTGGGCCAGCCAAGAAAGCATTGGTGGGTCACAGAGTGGACACCTGAGATCTTCAAGGAAGCAGGAGAAGAGGAAGAAAATAGGAGGAGACTCTTAGTGACAACAACACAGTCTGCTTTCCATTCAGTCCTAGAGAATGATGCACTAAAGGCAGCCTTGCTTTTGTTCTCTTGGGCAGAAAATGCCACCAGAAGTTTGCATTCTCCTGGAAAGGAAGGACTGCCTTCTTTGTGCCAGATAGCCGTGTCATGCTTTACTTGGGCCCAAGGAATTAAGTTGCTTCCATTGTTCACGAGCTCATTGGGAGTGGAGAGCATGTCAACAATGCACTCGGGGACAGATTTCCAAGTACTCTGCACACAAAACTATGGCTGGATCTTCCCATGTGCTCAGCACCAAGCAGCTCCATTGAGGCCAACACCCAACATGCTCTGAGCCCTTCTGAAAGCCTGCCTACTTGTATGGGTGCCTAAATGGGAGTGGAGCTCTTTTGGGAAATACTGGCCATAGCACACCTGGCAGCACTCACCCCTCACCCAGGAGGGATCTGACATGGAGTGGCATAAACATTTAAGAGAAAACCTCAGTGTCGGCATGGACAACCTGAACGACTGGGAAAAGGCAAATACAGTGCCCATCTTTAAAAAAGGGAAGAAGGAGAATCCAGGGAACTACAGACCAGTCAGCCTCACCTCAGTCCCTGGAAAAATCATGGAGCAGGTCCTCAAGGAATCCATTATGAAGCACTTGCAGGAGAGGAAGGTGATCAGGAACAGTCAACATGGATTCACCAAGGGCAAGTCATGCCTGACTAACCTAATTGCCTTCTATGATGAGATAACTGGCTCTGTGGATGAGGGGAAAGCAGTGGACATGTTATTCCTTGACTTTATCACAGCTTTTGACATGGTCTCCCACAGTATTCTTGCCAGCAAGTTAAAGAAGTATGGGCTGGACGAATGGACTATAAGGTGGATAGCAAGCCTGCTAGCTCGTCAGGTTCAACGGGTAGTGATCAACGGATCAATGTCTAGTAGGCAGCCAGTATCTAGCACAGTACCCCAGGGGTCGGTCCTGAGGCTGGTTTTGTTCAACATCTTTATGAATGATCTCAGCAAGTTCACAGATGACGCTAAGCTAGGGGGAGAGGTAGATATGCTTCAGGGTAGGGATAGAGTTCAGAATGACCTAGACAAATTGGAGGATTGGGCCAAAATAAATCTGATGAGATTCAACAAGGACAAGTGAAGATCCTGCACTTAGGATGGAAGAATCCCATGCATTGTTCCAGGCTGGGTACCGACTGGCTAAGCGGCAGTCCTGCAGCAAAGGACCTGGGGATTACAGTGGATGATAAGCTGGATACGTCAACTGTGTGCCCTTGTTGCCAAGAAGGAAAACGGCATATTGGGCTGCATTAACAGAAGCATTGCCAGAAGATCGAGGGAAGTGATTATTCCCCTCTGTTCAGCACTGGTGAGGCCACATCTGGAGTTCTGCATCCAGTTTTGGGCCCCCCACTACAGAAAGGATGTGGACAAATTGGAGAGAGTCCAGCGAAGGGCAACAAAAATAATTAGGCTGCTGGGGCACATGACTTATGAGGAGAAGCTGAGGGAACTGGGATTATTTAGTCTGCAGAAGAGAAGAATGAGGGGGGATTTGATAGCTGCTTTCAACTACCTGAAGGGGGGTTCCAAAGAGGATGGATCTAGACTGTTCTCAGTGGTGGCAGATAACAGAACAAGGAGTAATGGTTTCACGTTGCAGTGGGGGTGGTCTAGGTTGGATATTAGGAAACACTATTTAACTAGGAGGATAGTGAAGCCCTGGAATGGGTTACCTAGGGAGGTGGTGGAATCTCCAGCCCTAGAGGTTTTTAAGGCCCAGCTTGACAAAGCCCTGGGTGTGTCGATTTAGTTGGGGTTGGTCCTGCTTTGAGCAGGGGGTTGGACTAGATGACCTCCTGAGGTCTCTTCCAACCCTAATCTTCTATGATTCTATGAACCCCTGCAGCACTCTGTCAGAGCCCCACCATCCCCACTCTCCGTGCCTCGGGCCAGGATTGCCCCAGCTCAGCTAGGGCTTGCTGTGATACCAGAAACCTTGCTGGGTCGAGGAGAAAGCCATGCAAGTTTGTGGAGGGGTAGATCTGACTGCAGGGCGAAAGCTGGCTCCCAATAACCACAGGCTATTTTAGTGGTTAATGTTTCATAAGGACCAGCTCCTGCAAGGCCCTAGGTACCATCAATTTCTATGGGACTTGAGGAGGCTCAGGATCTTGCATATACAGTTCATAAAGTGGCGCTTGAGACAGACCTTCCTGTTGCTGAAACTGAGCAGAATCCAGAGCCTGCGGTCACATATAGCTGATTAAAGAGTCTTAAACACTCAAACACTAACCCACACAAATGCCCTCCCACACACAAGGATGCTGGCTCTATTAAATCCATCTTGGCTGAAACAAGTGGGGGGAAAAGCAATATTTATTTTAATGACATTATACACCTAGATTCCCTGGATGGTTTGGTGTGTTGTTTTGTATTAGGCATTTGAGAGGTGGGAAAGAAACACTGGTTGGTTGGCTCAGTGCCAAGGCTAGAATGCTGAAACTAACGACTTGTTTTTGCACTCAGCGAGGTTTTCCTCTATGCAGTATCACTATCCTTAGCCATTAGTTACTAAGGGATTTTCTTCATTATCACATACATGGGGAGGGGGACAACAGATGGGGGTGGGGAGAAAGGGAAGGCACTGTATTTCCGTCTTTAACAACACATAAACCCACTGTTACTGTTGGGTACATTTTGGCATTCAGTGTAGCAAGGAAAATTCCCTGTAGATCTCCAGTGAATTTTGGAAGCATCACTTAAGTACCAGCTGCAACCTGGTTTATTTTTAACGAGTTTGAATACATTACATTTCGTATTGTCAGTCGTTTTTCTTGACCCACACCTTCTCAGAGATTTTCATCAACAAAAGTAGCAAAAAACAAACAAAACAAAAAACACATCAACCACATACACAGTCTGAAAGAAATGGTACAATTGTGGAATGGTACAATTACACAGGGGTTGGAAAGGCTGGGAAGAGATAGAGAAAGAACAAAGGGGGCGAGACCAGCACGTATGGCTAGTTTTGACTTTGAATTTTGCCCACTGGATCCCGTGTGCCAGACACTATCTTAAAAGCTAGTGAAAGGCCAAAGTATTGTCGCTGGGCGATTACAACTGAAGCAACTACTTAAACCTGAACAAAACTTTTTAAAACCTCTCTGGAGTTTCCATGAGGTTCCAGCCCCTGTGTAATGAACAGGCAATGGGTCGAGGTGCGTGTTGCGTTTTACCCCATGTAACTGTTTGGGGCCCGTTCTACAGGACTGAGCAAGTCCAGGAACGCTTTCACTGCAATGAGGTACACCGGTTAAAGCAAACGTGACGCAGACTAGAATTGTCCAGCAGCAGCTAGTTTTCACAGTACAATATTTTCAGTTCCAAGGGCTGTATTTTGGGACACACTGGCTAGACTGTACCCGTACAACCAGAGCTGTGTAAGAAGTGGCGCAGAGCTGTACCCCACCCCCTCAAAAAATCTAGTGTAATTCCTTCCCTGCTCCCAGGGGGCTGTGACTTCCTATTATTATGGTCCCATATCAGCAGCACATCACGCCCGTCCTTCTTGTTAGCTTAGCTGCATTGGCCAACGGGCTAGAAGGACAAGAACAAAGCTCCATCCATTCCCCCAGCACTCTGCCCGCCTGGCATGAGTGGGGGAGGGGAGTACTAGGCATGCAGCTTCTGCTTACCCCTCTGTACCTGCAGTGGAAGGCAGCTGGTTCTGGGGTCCCCTCTGTATTTGAAGGGGAGGCTGAGCAGGGTGGGGTCTAGCTTCCCCTATGACCGTAGAAGCCTGGCTACAAACAGGCCCATGGTTTTGAGAAGAATGTATCCTTTTTATGAATGAAATACAGCAGCTCTTTAACTAATGTTACAGATATTGTGGAATAGGTCATTTGCCATCCATTTAGCAGGGAGCCCTCACTCTACAGGTGTTGGATTCATGCACCTACAGCCTTAAAGGCTTTTATTTATCCACACAAGTATCACAGCATAGGCAGCAGCTCCGCATGCTTTTCCACGCTGCTCATTCTTGACCTTAGCCTATTAAGGTTTCCAATAAGGAAGCCAGTTCTGACTCTGCCCCTTGTCTGTAGCAGTGGTCTTTCCGCCGCACCAGGACTGCGATCGGACGCAGCGCGTGTACCTCCAAGCACAAATGACTGCTCGGCACATAATTAATCACACTCAATGAAAAGCCAGTGATGATGAATGCAAGGTAGTGCATAATGGGAGGAATAATTGGCATCACTCATACTCAGTGCTGTATTCTGAACTAAGCATTCAGGGAAAAGATCTGGCTGTCACTGTAGACAGCTCAGCAGAAACATTTCTCTGACGAAAAGTGGGAGTGAAAAAAAAAATCCAGCAGGGTTTTAGATTGTATAAGGAATGGGATAGAGAAGACTGAAAATATATTATTCCACTATATAAACCAGTGGCAGGCCCTCACGTGGGATGCTGTGTACAGCTCTGATCAACCAATCTGTAAACAGATCCAGCAGAATTAGGAAGGCTTCAGAAATGGGCAACAAAAATGACTGGAGGTCGGGAAAAACCTCCATATGAAGACAGACTGAAAAAGAGGGATTGGTTAGTTTGGAAAGCAGGCAAATAAAGCAGGGATATCCTAGAGATATATAAACTAACCAACGGTACAGGGAAGATTAAATCAGGTGGCTCCTCTTCACTATCTCAGAGTAAAATTGAAAGACAGCTAGTTCGTGAGCATTAAAGGAAATAATTTTTAAACACAAAATTAACCAGTGAAACTCATTGCCACAGGATGATATGGAGGGCTAAGATCTCTATAGAATTCAGAAAAGGATGAGAAATGTATCTGGATAAGAAGCATATCTACACAAGCTGGGATTTAAAAAAAAACAACAGGAGTTTAAATCTCCATGCTTCAGCCATTAGGGAAATATTAAATGACAAGGGGTGGGAAGAACATTTCCTTATGGATGAATTATTCCAGAATCATCCACTGCAGGGTTCCCTGCACCTTCCTTTGAGCAATCTGGGACTGGCCACTGTCAGAGGGCCTACTGGATTAGATGGATACACTGGTCTGTCTGATCCAGTACGGCAATTCCTACTGCTAGTGTTTAAGGGCCCAATGCTGCAAGACATGGACCACTCTGACCCCAGTCCAGCAAAGCACATAAGCAGGTACGTATCAATGGGACTCCACACAGGCTTAAAATTAAGAATGTGCTTAACTGCCTTGCTGGACTGGGGGCCAGAATGCATAGCTCTTAGCAGGATCGGGCCCGAAATACTCACTCATTCCCCAATGATAAGGTGGTCTTTCCCCCCCTAGATTATTCACTTGTATCCTTTCTGGAGTAGTTTCCAGAAAGGAGGAAAAAATATTCTTCCAAAGATGCTTGCATGGTGACAGGAGCTTTTGAAGACATACTGCCACCAACCTTTCTTTCAGTGTATCTCCCATTTCAAAGAAGCAACACTGTTACCAAGGGATGCAGACCGAAACCAAAATACCACTGCGGGGGGGACACACACAAAACTATCCCAAAACATGACTCAATACTCGGTTAAATTCAACAATTTAGAACAAAATAGTGCTATTTTAGAAGCATCAGAATTGAAAATGTTTTTAAACTGGCTTTTTACTGCATTGTTATTTTACCATGCTGCCCTGATGAAACAATCCTACTAAATTTGACAGGGATGAGAACAAATGGGGTTCCCAAAAAAATGTATCTGGGTTTTATCAGAATTAACAGAAACCTGATACTTTTCACATAGGTATGTTCGAAACCACCCTTGGGAATGCTTGTGCCAGGGCCAGATCAACAAAACATTGAAGGTTCAGTTCTGAACACAGATCAGTCCCCTAGTTTGAAGATTCTGGCTAACTTCAGACAGACACCAATTTAGTCAAAGCCTCCAACCACCTTCCCTTCTAAGCAGTTTTATACAAGCACGAAGCTCAAACATACAAAATCAAGCCTGGCCACTCCTGTGCTTGCCCCATCTCCCTTTCTTGGCTTCTTATCTGTTCAAGCCCCTTATCTCTCAACTCCAGGAGCAACCATCTCCACCCTAGTGTTATCACCTGTCCCAAATTTTTGCTGGCCAGTCCCTACATTCAAGAGACTGTCCCATCACCATGAGCTCAAGGACATGCAAAATCTTGATTTTTCAGCAGTCTGGAGGGCAAGAAAGCACAAGCAAAGAAAGACCTCTCCCCCCATAAAATAGCCCCTGTAATAGCTCCAAAATAGATCCCCCTGTAGCCTAGGAGAAGGTATGTTAAGCTGAGAACCAGGAGACCATGATTAGAAGCTCCTCCCATGCACCAGAGACCATGAGTGCCAGTCTCACCTCTTCCATCAATTGCTCTTAATATTTATTTCTGTGCATTTCACAACCCTAATCTAACGGAAAAGGGGATAATGAGATCTAATTGTTGGATCTGAATGGTTAGAAACGGAAGCTAAGCCAATTCACACTAGAAAAAAATCAACATTTTTTTTTTAACAGTGAGGGGAATTAACCATTGGAACAACCTATAGAGGGACATAGTAGGTTCTCCATCCCTTGCAATCTTTACGTCAAGACTGGATGCCTTTCTAAAAATATATGCTACAGCTCAAACAGAAGTTATGGACATGGTGCAGAAGTTACTGGGTGAGGTTCTTTGCCCTGTGTTATACCCGAGGTCAGACTACATGATCATGATAACAAGTAATCTGCAATAGACAGCTAAGGCAACCCATTTGAGGAAAGTGCATCCATTTCACATGGAGAAGAAAGGATCACAGTTGAAAATGCCTTTGAGAAGGCAAAGCTTAGAGTCTCTCTAATGACTTGCAGAAATCAGACAATGGCTCCAGACTCACCACTGTAAGCTTGTGAAAATCAGAAACTTTTCACTTTGCTGTTAAAAGACTCAGAGGACCCAGCAGTCTTAATAGCTGTCAACAGAGAGCTCCATAGCTTGTGTGTGCTGTAAACAAAGGCACTTGACCCTGATGGATTCTACTGCACAGAAGGGACAACCTGAAAACAGGCCCAGAACAGCAAAGGGAGCAAGGTAGCAGAGACGGGACAAAGCTCCCCACAAGCTAACATTAGCCCCAGCCACCAAGAGTGCCAACAGTCTGTGAAATCCATGCGCTGCTGGTGTCCCACAGACAACACAATGAAAAGTGTGATTGGGGCAGAGGGTTAGCATGCAGCAGAAATAATATAGAAAGCTGGGCACAGGATATCATTTAGTGCTCATAAAAGCAGCCGTATAGAGTGCACTACAAGCTCAAGATCTCCATTGATCTACCCAGTAGGGACAGGGCAGCGGCACCACAAGCTCTCCCCATGATGCCCCAATAAAACAGTTCATCCTCTGACATGAAGGGACTAGGAAAAAGTGGAATAAATAAACGATGGTGTGGTCAGATGTTTGGCTGCATGTGTGTATTTTCCCTGTGTGCTGCCCCAGCTTTCCACAGATAGCTGGTACAGCAGACCTCGAGTGAATCGCCGAATAACCACAAGGTCTGTTAAAGTACGAAGGAACCCAGCCAGGTTTACTGTTGACAAAGCATGGTAATAGCACCTGGCAGACTGTGGCAATGGACGCAGCTCAGTCAGTGGCAGGACCTTGCACTGCCCCCTAGCCTGGCCAAAGATACTTTTTAAAAAATACATTTTATACCCTAATATAAACAAGTTACGTACTGTCATCCTACCCTTATCTTTTAGGAGGGGTCAGTGTGTTTCTGTTATCATTGGGGAATGTTTTTGTACCATTCTTAATATCAGGATGTTCTGGCACCACTTAATATTGGGATGTATTTGCGTGAGTACTCTGTGCTTTGCACTTCTTAGGAATGTGCATTTTTGCAATATCAGCCCTGTTCTTGCCAAATTCTGTAAGCAAGTCCTGCCTCATACCAGGCCTTTAATACAAGGGCTTATATCTTCCTACTACAGATGGCTTTGAAGTGTCTGGGTGTGTGGATAATATTAGTACAATCATGGCCAGGGCTCAGTGAGGCACTCGGGTTAATTTTGATGGAATGATTAAGGTCTCTATACTCAACGGGAAAGCATCAGACAAACTGGTTAGCCGTGAGTGCTTACATCTCTGCATTGGAAGGGGTTGCTGCTGAAGGCCCTTGGTGGGCTAACCAGATACAGAGTGGAATACATCAAAACACATGGACGTGGCCGAGCTGCCTTTTAAGGCAGAGTAAAGGGCAAAGGAAGCAATTTCCACAAAGATGTATGGAGGGCACAGCTCAGCAATGAATATATGGGGCCAGATCCTCAGCTGGTGGAAACCACTTTCACTCCAGGGAAGTCAAAGGGAACTAGGCTGATTCTCCCCAGCTGAGAGTGGGGCCCATGGTAGTTACACCAAGCCAGATTCAAAAGGGTCCCACTGCAATCAATGGGGGTTCTCACAGGGCACGGAACTATCCAGCATGCATGAGGGGGCAGAATCCAGCCATTTATCAGGTTGCTGTCTGTGTCTTAATCACACTGTATAGAATCAGCCATGGGACTATTCCTGTTTGAGTAGGAAGGGGATAGTCATTGGGCCCTTTCACTAGGTAGCTTTAGTGTTTGTGCAAGCTCTGCAGGATATCACAGCACCATCAGTGCCAAATCTTCTGCTATCACCATCACACTTGCTGCATGTCTCATTGCCCAGAGGGTCACAATCACTGATACCATCTTCATTCCCACAGTTACAAGCCACAGCAATTTCCGTAGATTGTCCATCCCTCCCCCTCAGCCCCGTACCACTCTAGGATTAATAGGAATGTGCAGAATCATCTACTCCAGTGGTTGTCAACCTGTGGTCCGCGGAGCCCTGAAGATCCATAGATTATGTCTAACATTTCCAAAGGGGTCCGCTCCTCCATTCGAAATTTTTTACGGGTCCGCAAATGATAAAAGGTTTAAAACCACTGCTCTACTCTATCAAACTGTGTTAAAATGCAGCCGTTGTTTGGTCCCACTAGCATTCTAATGTTATTCCTGAGCTGACTGGCTCCTGGGTTGGGAGTTTATTCCCAATACACGGGACTTCTTTCTTTCCACCCTCCACCCCAGCATCCTTCTTGGAAGCCAACAAGGGGTGGATTTTGGATCTCTTCTTGGTGAGTATCAGAACCGCTACAAGGTAACACTCATGACTGTAATGCCCAGTGGCTAAGGTGGGCAAGGGGAAACTCAGAGCAGTCGTCAAGTGTGTTCGGGCAGTCAGGTAGCCAGGAGGTCACAGGCAGTCCAGGGGAACAGTCAGAGTTCTCGCAGGGGTCAGTGGCTGGAAGATTCAATCCCAGGGGCGGAGTCAGTGGGTTAGGGAAGCAAGGTTGGGCGAGGCAACAGGGCAAGGCAGTCTAGGCAGCAACCACCAGGCAATGGTTTGTTGCTCAGACAGCTTCCTCTTCCTGTTGGCGTCTTTATATAGACCAGATACCCAATGACAGTGCTGTCTATCCATCCAGTCAGAGGGCTGGGGCGTGGCTGGTGCAGGTCTGTAAGCCTTTAGCACTAAGGCTATTGGTCAGGGATAGTACACCGAACCCTCGGTAGAACGCAGGATTTGTGATCCATGTGCAGTACCGCATTAACGCAGGGAATGCGTTAAAATGAATTCCAATTAAAGTAATTAAATTTGGGATCCATGGCCGCAACTGCGTTATATGCGAATTCACGCAATATAGATGCGCGTTCTAGCGAGGGTCCGGTGTAATACAGTGCTTCACCATGGTGCAGCAGCCAAGGATGCCACCTAAGGGCCTGGATTTAGTCCTGGGATCCTGACGTTGACTTAAGACTGGGAGGAATCAGGCTTTGGGCCCAATTCACTACATGGCTACATAGCAATGGTGGCTGCTTACCCAGTAAGGGCTCAGCCCACCACTTACACAGGGAAAACATCTGAGCTGCATGGAATGACTGCAGCCCTGGTGTTCCTGAATGCACCATCAATGCAGCTTTCACGCCTAATTCCTGCACAGGACACAAATGGGTAAGTAGGTAAAGTAGAAGTATCGGGCCTTGTGGGTTTGTAGTCTAAGCTGTACCAGCTCCAATGAGTGAATGAGGGAAATAACAGCCAGATACTACAGAAGCACGTAGATGCTACATGAGAGTTAGCCAAAATGGTCAGGTGGACAACCCCATGCTCTGGTGTCCTAAGCCTCGAACTGCAAGCTGGGAGTGGATGACAGGGGATGGATCACTTGACTGTTGTCCTTTTCTATTCATTCACTCTGAAGTACCGGGCACTGGCCATGGTCGGAAAACAGTCTACTGGGCTAGAAGAACCACAGGTCTGACCCAGTATGGACGTTCTTATTAAAAACCCACAAACAGAAAGAATATTCCAGCCTCGGAGCTCAGAGATGAATATGGAGAGAGGAAAAGAGACAAGTGAGATATTTCTGTTTAATTCCAAGGTTGGAAGAGAGAGGAAACAAGAAATCTCCGTGAGCAGAGACAGCACAGCCTGGCTTCTGTGATTAAGAATCCAATGACTGCATTTCAGGGCATACTGTTCTCTCCTACTGAAAAACACAGCAGTCAGCACATTTGCCCCAGAGCCAAGATCAGTCCAGCCAGTAATAGCTACAACCGACACAAAAGAGCACCCAGGAAGTTATTGACAATGAAGCCATTATGGCCAGTCACTGTGGGAACCTCGTGAAATAGACCCTGCAAAGCCTCATCCTGAGAATGAATCCTGGGTGTTCTCAGTCACTGGTACCCAAGGGTGGAGTAAAGCAGATCCATGGATTTGGGCTCTGGGCTGGGACATAGGCCCCAGATGCTCAAAGTTTGATTACACTGCCGGGAAGTGCTGGGGTCACCCTAGAGAGTGAGAAACATGAGGTAGCACCAGATATGCAATGAGCTAGAGGCTTTCACACCTGGGGAGTCTTTTGTTTGGATTAAACATGTACCCTGTCAAATCTTCATCCACCACTGTGCACCAGGACTGGCACTTCCAGCTTTCCCCATTGGCAAGCGTTCAACATCACCTCCCTGTCACATGATAATCCCCACTGCACGCTACCACCCTACCTTAGCGGTGACCCTTGGGCTCAGCATCTGTATTGAATCCCTGCAGTACTTCTGCTACCAACTTCCCATTCAACTGCACATGCTCCGACGTGCCATCACACCCCAAACTGTGTAACCAGGTAGAGTCCAGGCCTCAGCAAATGTCCCCTTTTAGAGGAAAGCCCAGACAGCTCTGCCTGACCTTTCCCTGACAGCCTGTTCTGAAATCCACAGAACTATCCTGCAGGGATTTGTGACATAAGCAGCTCATCACAGGTAAGTGACATCACAACCCCTAGGAAGGACTCAGACAAGTCCCAGCCACCACCTACAGGCACCTTTGCCCTCACTGACCCGCATATCCCAAGGTGGCCTCCCACCACACATTAACTCATCTGCTTATGGAAAGCTGGTCAAAATCTCCTGTGGCACATTCTTGTGACACAGTGGGAAATTTCACCAAAATGATCCATTTTCCTCACAAGTTTTCATCAAAAAAGACCAAATCTGAAAAAAAAAATTTTTTTCAGCTTGAAACTGAATTTTAAAAATTCTTTTCACCAGTTGCAAATAAAATAAAAGTAAAAAAGATGAAAACTCCCAAAATTAAGAAAACAAATAATGTTCATATTCTCCAAAATATGTTGTGGGTGGAAAAAAATGTCCAACCCGCTCTATTACTATGACTCAGTCCTTTCCTGGCTCGGCCCTTTCAGAGCTTCCCTGAGAAACACGCTAAGTGCAGATACTGAGATCCAGTGAGTCCAGCTCCTTTGGGAAAAGAAAAGAAACAGATCCACCACAAAGGCTCCAACCAGGAGCTAGCTGGACTACTGCAGAATCCTCCAGACTCCTGAAAACTGGAGACTTCAACACCCACGGACAACAGAGCTCCGGCCTTGTGTCCAGCATGGAAACAATGAGAGCGCCTCAACCCCGCGCTGGTTCTGAATGTCTTTGGGACACCGCGGGCCCCTCTCCGTGACTGGCCCCCACCTCCCACAGGTAATTTACCACGTGTTCCACATCAGCAAGGTTCCTCTAAAATAGCTCACCCTCACTTTAACGTACACTAGTGAGCCAGAGGAAGGAAAACGCCACACTTATTAAATCCACATATGCTGCTGTTAACGTGGCTGACATGAAAGGACCTGGAGCTGTTAGAGAGAAGCTCATTTTACTTCCATTTGGTGCTGCTGCCTGAGAGCTATGTCGCCTGATCCTGGCCTCTACCTCTTTGGCCTGCCCTCTTGAGCTCTGTAAGACTCCTGGCTTCCCTGGCTATCTTATTTTCAGCCTCATTCTCTTTCATACTTGGCTTCTTTCCCTCACTCATCAGACATATCCTATATCCCCAAACCCCCACACAATGAAATCTTTGATCCCAGTTCCTGCTGCACCTACCAGGCCATCTACCTCTACCTTTTGCCTTCAAACTAGGTGACCATGTAACCTATTCCCTCTGCCTTAATATCCTCTCTTCTCCTAGGTCCCCTGCAGTCTAGTTTTCTCTGCTTCCCGTGGACACCACCAAAGCTGTCCTTACAATGTCATCAATCCCCTTTTTAGTCCAAGACAAAGAACATTTTTTCTAAGATCAAGGTGGTTAAGACATCTGCTTGCTTCTTCCTCACTCATTTCTCCTGAATTCTCTCATTCTTGCGCTGTAACCTGGGTTCTCCTCCCGCATTTCTCCTTTTATTAATGGCTCCTTTCCCTGTTCGGGGTCCCTCAGGGATTTCTGTCTTCAGCACATTCCTCTCCATCTGCATATTTTCCCTGGTGGCCTCTGCTCACACAGCGTCTGTTCCCATCTTCCAAATGACTCCCCAAATCAATCTCCCTACCCTCTGGGCAATCTCACATCTCTGCCACCTCACTCTGGATATCCTGTGTCTGACTCAAACACAACATAATGCAAGCTGAACCCCTTAGGACTGGTTCTCCGCTCTCTGGCACCTGGTGGAGGAATTTACGCCTGTGTAGGGTGAGCTTAAAGCCATGCTGAATTGGCAGCATTGTGCATGCATGTAAATGGCTATGCCAGAAATAACACTGTAACATCAGGCTCTTCCCTGTGCTGCCAAACTCTTCCTTCTCCGTGAACCAATACTTCTTTCTCATATATACGTTGCCGCTCCGACAGAAATGATGGACTTGATGCAGGAATGACTGGTTGAGGTTCAGTGGCTTGTATTATGCAGGAAGTCAGGCTAGCTGATCACAAGGGTCCCTTCCGGCCTTAAAAATCTATGAACCCCACTCCTCCCTCTTCCTTGGCCTCACAGCCTCAGTGAGGTGTTTATTTCTCTCTCTCCCCTGTCTGTCACACCCAGAGCATCACCAGATCCGCTGAGTTCTTCCTCTGCAGCAGCTCTAAAATAGCCATTCTCCATCTCACACACAGGGACAGCCAAAAATTTGTAAACCCCAACCTTATTGCCACCTCCTCGTCTCTGATGGCCTGGGTTCTCCCCTCACTCCCCTTCGCTGCCTGCAAAATGCTGCTGGGAAAGATTGCCCTTGCCCATCCTTTTGGGCTTTGAATCCCTTTACTGGCTTTCCCCCTGGTGCTTCAGGTTCAAGCTTCTCAGCCTCTCCTCCCAGTGCCTGCCCAAGTCTACTCATACAGTCTGAGCCCCTCTCTCTCCCTGCAGGGCCACTCTTCCTTCACAGCTGATACAATTTCACCAAAGAAAAATCTGGTTTTATCAAAGTGGCATTTTCTGATGGAAAACGTCTGATAAAAAATTTCAGAACAGCTCTACCACGGAGGGAAATTCTCTGTTCTACAGGAGGTCAGACTCAATGATCACAATGGTCCCTTCTGGGCTTGGAATCTATACTTAATTACCCGTTGTTTGCAATTTTTCTGCCACTCTTCAGTCCCTGTTGGTGGTAGCAGCAGTGGCCCATAAATCCTGAAGGCCGATGAGCTCTGTGTCCACACTCAGAACTAAGCCCATTCTAATTTAGATTTCCTGGGAACTTTTATCAGTTTTTTTGTCTCTTTTAGGAATTTGCACTGGTGCTCCTCAACATATTATCTGTGCACCCCCTAGGTTCATTAGATTGGTCCATCAAAAGGTCTCTTGAGCCTTTGGCTCTCCTCCATTTACTGCTTATGAGAAGGGATGGGGGTGGGGTGGTGTTTGGTGTTCACACTGAGGTGGGGAAGAGTGATTGGGTGTTCACCCCACAACAGAAAGGAAGAGGTTAAAAACAGCCTTGGGAGGCTGTGTGGGGAGCAGCCAGTTGGTGAGAGGCTGCATGGAGCAGCCAATCAGGGCTCGGTGTGCTTAAAAGGAGCTGCAGGGCACTAGACAGCCAGTTGCTGCAGGAGCCCAAGATAAGGTAGCACCTTGGACAGAGCAGTTGCTGGTGGGGACCAGGGAAGCAAGCAGGAGCTCCTGGCTGGCTGCTCGGACGTGCTGACTGGAGGCTCTGAGAAGAGAGTGAAGAAGGTGCTGAGGCTGTGGGGATGTTGCCCGGGGAATTGAAGCAGGCCTGGTGGAGAAGTTAAGGAGAGGCGGCATTAGGCTGCTATCTACAGGGTCCTCGAGCCGGGACCCAGAGTAGTGTGCGGGCCTGGGTTCCCCCCAGCTCACCACTTGGGAAGTGGATGGATTGGATTGGGATACATCCCCATGCACCCCCAGAAGGGGGAAAACACAGATGGTGACACAGCCAGAAGACTGAGTTATGAAAAGGAAGCTGTGGTTCCCGGACTAAGGCGGCAGAAAAGGCATCAATCCAGCAGAAGAGTGTATGCCAGCTGAGAAGAGGCTAGTCCTGGAGACAGCCAGCAGGAGACGCCACTCTGGTGAGTGCACCCCATTACATGAGGCTTTACCAAAAAGGCCGCGAAGCAGGACCGAAAGGTGGGAGGATTCAGAATTACTGTCTTCTAGAAGTCTGTTCATTCTGCAGCCAGATCCCTTTAGCTGAGAATGCCTCATCTTTGGCTGTCCCCCACTTTGCCCTGTGTGCTGTGATTTGCATTACCCTTTCCTAGAGTGCAGAACTATTATACCTGTTGCATTCCTTCCTGCTAATAATTCTGCAATATTATCCAATAAAGCAGTCAAGTCTGCCTGGCACCACATTTTCCCTTATGAAGATGGCTGCTTAGGTAGTGTTGCCTAGTGGTTATAGCACTGGATGGGGATTCAGGAGACCTGTGTTCAATTTCCTGCTCTACCATTACTTTACTGGGTGACCATAGACAGTCACCTGCTTCTGTGCCTCAGTTTCCCCACCTGTAAAATGGGGATAATGATACTAACCCTTGTAAAGCACTTTGAAATCAGTGGATGAAAAGCCCTACATCAGAGCCAGGTTTGATTATTATTATTATTCGCTTTTCCACAATTTAAACACACAAAATTTGAAAAGCATCCCTCACTTCAATGAGTTAGCTCAGTCCTCAATTCAGCAGCTAGGTAATCACCTCACGGCGAGCACAGATACCATGTCCCGCTGCGCTGAGGTTGCCTGTAATGGGGTTGGATGTCCCCTTTGAACAAAAGCCTGCTGTCATTGTACAGTCTGTTTTGAGACAGCTGCAAGGATACACTTCTGACGAATGCCCTGAACGTCAGGGTGGATCAGCCAGCCCCTTCTGTGTTGCTGGAGAGGGGTGATGTTAAAACAGTCAATCAGCAGATACATCCAAAGCTTTAATGTTCCACTAGGCTCCTGCCAAACCTCTGGGGTTCGAGCAGAACTTGTTCACTGCTTCACGTATGGTCAGACAGAGCTCGCTCCATCAAAATAGCCAAAGTTAAAAAAAATCTTGGAAGTTCACAAAACCTTGCTTCCATTCTGTATGGCACAATGGCCCCAATGCAGCCTGCAGGCCAAGCTCAGCTCTTCTACCATGCAAGTCTCCCGCTTCCCAGTCTGTCCTATCTTGTTAACGAAGCCCATGGAGATGTGCTTTTATAGCTCTAATCCCAGAGGGCAAATTCTGCTAATTAACGTAAGTGCTTATTTCCAGTTGACACCAGCATAACTGAGCATAGACTTTGGCCTTTCTTCTAATATCTCTGTAAACACCTGGGGGGCAAGTGCATGTGGGGTTTTTAATAAGATTATGTTAAGGTTAAATTACCTTTGTTTGCTTGAAAGCTATCAGTGAGCATTAAACGACAGGCTTGTTTGTGGGAACTCAGTCCACAAGCAGCAGCAGAATGGCACTTCTCATCCTCCAGGCAGTGCCTTCTGAGCAGCCTATAAATTACCAAGGGTTGGATTATCTGGCCAGTAGGAGGGGCTCAGAGGAGAGGAAGGATGGTCCAGTACTGACCTGAAACCTGGGTTCAAGTCCCTGTTCTACCCCAGACTTCCTGTGTGACATTGCACAAGTCATTTAGCCTCTCCGTGCCTCAGTTTCCCCTCTATCAAAAAGGCCCAGACTTGAGATGGCTGGGAGCCTAGCTCCCACAAAACTGACAGCAGTTGGACCTACCCAGCCATTGGTGATGAAAACAGCATCTGATTATTAGGGCTAGGGCCTCCTTAAGTGTAAACCTTCCTGCATGGAACTGGGGAGGTCAGTTGCCTTCATGACACTTTTGCCCAGGGTGAGGACCATGGAAAAGTAGGCTTGGGCCAAGATAATGTTTATTTCTCCTCACCCCCCATATTTAACCCCCACAAAAAAGACAGAATTATAATGCAGACTGCGGCTGTATTACCTCATCCCTACGTCCCGCCCCCGACCTGAAAGGGGAGTAGCTATCTAATGTTAGCACGGCTCCACTGGAGAGCTGCAGGGTACCCTAGTCCCAATGCAGTCCAAATCTCACAAGTCAATTGCTTTTCCAAGGACTGATTTTAGCCCATTCTTCTGGGAAATCCTGCTAGTTCCTGGTTTTCTGGTGCTAGACCGTGAGCTCAGCTAGGGCATATTTCCTAAGAGATCAGAGAGCGATAGTGTCAAGAAATAGCCCTGGCACAACAATATTTGAAAGTCGAGGTCTGCTCTGAAAACGAGCTATTGAAAGTGGCACCTTCTTAGTCACTGGCCCTGCTCTCTGTGCGTCGCCAGAGGCAGGCCTGCCGAGTTCAGGGAGTGACATATTCTTCCTGCGTTTTTCACTCCTGCTAACCTGGCGGAGACAGCACAGTCAAGAGAGAGATGGATTCTATTCCAGCCAAGCATCCGTGGAACTTGGCAAACATTCTGCCTATTGGTCACACCCATGCACGGCCATGGAATAGACTGGGGCTGCACAAGTGTCACCATGGGCCTAAGCTGACCTGCAGCATCTGGAACCCCGGGGGTGATACTGCATCCCTTGCACTCTACAGAAATGATCTCCCTGCCAGCCTTGCGTAGGCCACTTTGGGGATGAGCCAGGGTGGTCTAGGAATGGGGCCCGGGAAGGAGCCATGGATCTACAATTAAAAGATCCTCACAACCCAGTTCCCCATCCAGTCGGTGCAGCCAGACTGTAGTTGCTATTCTAGTCCACACTCTGGAATAACAACTGAGGCTGGGGGAGGAAGAAAGGTGTTGTGTGGCAACCCAGTCCCAGGGATGTAACTGAGAGCACATTCCGCCCAATGGTAGACAGGATGGAGCGCTGAACAGCCCTCCTCTTCATTGAGCACTAATCCTGAAGACTAAAGGCCCACTCCAAAGCCCACTGAAGTCAATGGAAAGACTCCCATGGACTTCTGTGGGCTTTGGATCAGTCCCTGAATGAGATGGGTCCTGCAAATAAAATTAGCATGTGATAATGTAAATGAAGGGTATGGTGGATAATACACACAACAGTATAACCCACACCAGCTTGCAGTGGCTCTCTGTCCCCCTCTGGTGGTGGCTGGGACACAATGGGTGATAAGCCTGCTATAAGTTTCGCTAGGAGGAACAGGTCTTTTTGCCCAGGTACTAGCGGCTCATGAGTTAAGATGCAGAGATCCCTGGCTTGATCTCCACTGCCAACAACTCACCCAGGGCATGGGGTAGCATAAGACTAGTTGGGCAATTTTACCATAGTCAGTTATTTCCTTTGGAGTTCTTCACTCTGCAACCTCCATATTATTGTAACACAGTTGTTTGGATGGGCTGTGTTACCAATAGCTAATAGCCAGGTTAGGTGCCTGGCCCTTATGCAGTGGGATGGCAGGGAAGGAGCATCCCCTGCACACACACCCTTTGCATGTTCTGTGTAAGAGCCGGGTGCAGTTGCAATCTTTGCACTCAGGGACTACTCCCTCCAGACATCCCCGAAGGCAGCAAGAAGTGGTGAGACTATGGACCTACCACTACAGTATAGCAGACTTTGGGAATGGGATAGGTATGAAGGTGGAGTTTATGCCAAATCCCACAGAGGGGTTTAAACAGCGGGCATGCTCCCCCTGTGCCCCAAGGAGCTCTGAATGGTAAACGCTAGACTGCCCCTCAAAAGCACAACTGGCTCCCAAAGCAGCTTAAAGGTACAACCTCTGCTTCACGCTGGGATCAGTTCAGTCATTGTTCTCCCTGGATTTTGAGGTCTATAACAAAGGTATTCGAGGTATCCCTGAAAAGCAACTGCTCTCATCAAAATACCTATAAATAAAACAGCAAGAAGAAATACACAATAGCTCCCAGAAGCCTCTATCAGGATGGACAAGTGCCCCCAAAGCCCATGTATCTGAATACAAGCCATGGGTCTGTGCTGGCTTAAAATTAACTGTAGCTTTTCAAAACAAACAAAACCCTATAGTAGTGAAAACTGGGTAGCAAAATATTTTTTTTAAACTGGAACGACTGTGATAAAATCTATGTGACAAGGAAAAATTGTCTTGTTTCATCAAGATTTATAGATCACCACCTAGCTTTTAATTCATCTTCCTTCTCTAATTAATAGACCATGTCAATGGAAGAGAAGAACATCAGTGACACAGGACAACAATGTCATCTCTACTACAAAATAAATCTTGAGGGGAAAAAATCAAGGCAGTTATTGAAAATAAATCAACAGCCCCTTTGGTGTTTGCCTTCAGAGTGGTGGTTATTTTTTGTGTCACCAGATCCCGGCAGAATAAGCACCAGTCAGGAATGCCAACCGGCCAAAAATAAATTACAATAGAGGGAACGGGACAGAGGCAGAGGCCCACTGTGTATAGTGCTCTTCTTTGTTCTTGTTTCAGGGTGAAACACCCCCCTGTTCAGAGAGGCGAGATGAGGCTTTTGTCCTATGTAAGCCCCATTGCACAGTGGTGAATTTCACCCTAAGTCAATTCTAGTGCTACTTCTCCAAAGTATATGAACTCCTGCAGACTGAAGCTAGTATTTTAAATAAATGACCAGTGATTATGGGTGCCTCCATTTTTCTAAGCCCTACTTGAGACCCAATTTTCAGAGGGCAGGTGTGCTCAGCACTTTCTGAAAATTAGGCCAGTTTAAGGAGTCTCAAGCTGGGCATCCAGCGTTACTAGTCATTTACAAACCTTGGTGTGAAGTCCTTCCTTTGCTGACAGGCTTCACTGCAGTACAGATGGCGAGAGAGCGAGCTGCTTCCCACTGATCTCAAAGACATTTCAACCTGGTTCCAGCAGTCCTACTACTACGAAAAGGAATGAGTCAGTGACTTCACTTCCTCCAGATCAAAGGTTCATCCGCTACTGAGCTGAGACCCAACCCTGTGAGGTGATCAGGACTACATTCTGAGCAACAAATTACCCCCCATTACCCTTGAAGGCAACGGGAGTCGTAGGAGACATCAACGGTTTGCAGGATCAGACCCCTGGAACGACTTTTGAACCTAGCGACAAAGGGCTCTGTATCTTAGGTACCATCCCCTGACTTAGCGGATTCCCCTCGAAAGCTGAATTCTCATTAGCATTGCAATCACATCTGTTTTGGTCTTCAGCCATCAGACGCCAAACTCAAACCCATAAATTCTCAAGCTTGCTTTTTACAGTTCACTGTGCTTTGATGAGTAAGGTGATTCCATTCTCTGTGTTTTATTTTTGCATCAGTTAAAAAAAAAAAAAAAAAAAGAGGTCAGCAATCCTGAAATCTGTTGAGCTAAAGAAAGGTTTCAGAGTAGCAGCCGCGTTAGTCTGTATCCACAAAAAGAAAAGGAGTACTTGTGGCATGCATCTGATGAAGTGAGCTCACGAAAGCTTATGCTCAAATAAATTTGTTAGTCTCTAAGGTGCCACAAGTCCTCCTTTTCTTTTTGAGCTGAAGAAGTAATTTCAATTGGTATAAAAGTCAGTTCACAGTTAAACTTAAACCTGAAGTTACTAGCAACCAGTTTGGCATGGTAATCACTTTCACTGGATGAAAGACTGAGGAGGGAGTGTCAATTCTGTGGTTAGCAGAGGGGACTGGGAGCCAGGACTCCTTGGTTCTGTTCCCTGGCCCTGCCACAGACTTGCTATGTGATTCCATAGACATTAAAGATAGAAGGAACCAGTAGTCTGAACTCCTGCATGACAAAAGCCAGAGAATCTCACTTCAGGAACAGTAGTATAAGGGACCTACCATCAATCAAACGTAGCCCCTTCCCTGACTCCTCAGGCCCCGCCCATCTGTCACCCTAAGAGCCGCCCCTGGGAGTATTGCTTCCGGGGTCATGATGGACACAAGACTGGAAGCAAAGAGTCTCGTGACTCCTCTAAGAACTCCTCCCACTGCCCTCTACCAATCAGGATGTGTTTCACCCCCATAGGACCACCCAAGAGGAGATATGACCAATCAGGGAATGGTCCAGGGCAGGGTGATCCCTCCAGAAGTGGGTCATGTGACCCCTCTAAGAATTCCTCCTACACCCTCTACCAATCAGGATGGGTTTCAGCCACAGAGGACCTCCCTAACCATGGATTTGAGCAATCAGGTGGAGTTCCAGGGCGGGATGACCTGCCCAGAAGAGGGTCATATGACCCTCTAAGAACTCCCCCCACCCTCTACAAATCAGAGTGCAGCACCACCCCTGGAAATTCCAGCGCCGCACAGAAGAGGACATTTCGTTCCAAGAGTGCGTGTTTTGGAAATTGTGGAAACACTGAGAGGAAACATTGACTCCTCCACCACCCCTGTGAGAACTTCGGACTTTGTTTTAGTTCCTAGGGTCTTCGACTACCCATGGAGGAAGCACTACATCAGCGACAGTTCCAAGGAGGACGAGGGAGCGGCCATGGGGAGCCCTTTGGCCAGCTGTTGATGGATACGCAGGAATCCGATCCTGAAACCCAAGCACTTATGAGGCAGCCCAACGAGTGTGATGGCCTCTCGTTGTCCACCCCTATGGAGGAAGGTGACCACGGCTCATGGGAGTCACTGGTGGACAAGATGAATGGAAAAGATGTCGCTCAAGTAAATGAACGATTAAGAAGTGACGGTCGAGGATGGGGTGTAATGGGGTTAGGAACCGACCCGGTTTTAGATTTTGCAAAAAATCTAAAAACAAGCAGTGGGGCTGACAGTGTTTCTCTTCTTAATATCTCAACTGCTCGACGATGCCTTTCTAGAGGCCTTTGAAAATGTACACATCGGTAGCCCTGTGGGAATAAATCTATCATGCATCAGCTGTTTTTGCTCGCGTCTGAGACACAGATCTGAAGAGGAAAATCCAGAAAAGGACAAAATGGAAGAATGAACCAGCTCAGAATCCCTAATGGTAGGGGCCATGGCGTCCATTTTCAGAGGCTGCTGGAAAAGGGGGTGTTAAACTAGGTGATCAATAAAACTTGTTTAAATTTGTCAATACGACTCTGCCCCCTCCATACTCATGTTAGTAAAAGATGGTACAAGCAGACGGCTCTGTTAAAGAAAATATATTACACCCCCGGGGAAGTTAGGAGCTTTGGTGGGGTGAACCCTCTCTTTCAAGCAGCCAAAAAGCAAAGTAAAACTTTAACTAGAAGACAGGTAACAGCTTGGCTTTCAAACCAGGATGCTTACGCTTTACAGAAACCAGTTTGAATACATTTTAAAAGAAACAAAACCATTGTTTCAGATGTGGATGCACAATGGCTGGCAGATTTGGTGGATATGCACCAGTTCTCCAAACACAACAGCAGTTTTAAGTACATCTTAACAGTAACAGACATTTCTATCCAAATATGCCTTGGCCGTAGGCCTAAAAGACAAGACGGGTGGTGAGGTATCCAAGGCCTTTAAAACTATTTTCAGCGAAGGTCACGTGCCTCAAAAATTACAAAACAATCGGGGGAAAGCATTTTTAAACAAACGTTTCAGCAGATTGTTAAAGTGGCATGGAGTCCACCATTTTGTTTCTAATAATGAAGTCAAAGCAGGGGCTGTGGAGCGATTTAACAGAACTTTAAAAACTAGGATGTGCAGATATTTTACAGCCCATAACACCTTTTGCTACACCGATGTGTTACCTGACTTTATAAAGAGTTACAACCAGAGCTTTCACAGAACTATACATACCAGCCCCGCTGATTTAACCCTCTGAAGGTATGGAAAACAGTTTATGGAGATGGTTTTAAAATAAAACCGGATGTTGCTCCTTTTAGAAAAGGTGACCATGTGAGACTATCTAAAGCCAAAGGAGCTTTTGAAAAGGGTTATGGACAAATGTTTACCGATGCAATATGCATAGTGGATGAAGCCTTAACCAGGGGCCAGAGCCCTGTATACTGATTAAAAGATAATGAGGGTGAGACAGTTACTGGATCTTTTTACCCTGAAGAATTACAAAAAGTAAACCCCAAACAAGACAGGATTTATAGGACTGAAAAAGTTCTAGAGGAGAAAGGAAAAGGGAGAAAAAAAGCAGCTATCGGTGAAATGGTTGGGGTGGGACAATAAGTTTAACAGGTGGGTGGAAGCTTCTTAACTCCGTGACATTTAGACATGAACGAAAATGATTCCTCCTGCAAAGAGAGAGAGGGAGAGAAATGAGCGGTGGTGGGTTTTACATCACTTTGCCCAGCAACGCCAGCTCTGGGTTTTTTCCCCAAAACACCAGCTCAAACTTTACAATATGGCAAATTAAGCCCTTGGATCTCCTGGGTGCCTTGGAGGTGGGGTTAGTGGAAATACAATACCCACACAGCTGGAACACTATCAACGAAGACACCCCTTTCAAAATCACCTTTGGAGCTATGGCATGGAGTTTCATCCTACAATGAGGTTATTACTCATCCATACCCGAATTACTGGATCATATGAACAGTACCGTGGCTCGTCATCCTGGACAGCCTGAGGTGGTCATGAACTATGCCCCTGTGGGTAGAAAAGTTAGACTTAAATCCGCCGATTTTATTTATATGTTTTCTGCCGGCAGGGAGCTAGCTAACATTCTGGGTTTGGGCCCCAAGCGCAACATCCAAAAAATCCCCTTCTTGGCAGACATCACAGGGGGTTTCAACTCCTGGTATCTATGCACGGATATCATAGAACACCAGTTTGTGGGGGACTTTTCCGTTCCCCTGTTATGCTGTGTCCCCGTACGAGGAAAGAACAATGAATTTGTCACCATCACCTGTGATAAACCTCATTACGTACCTATCAGTAAATGCCACATCGACGCCATCATCGTTGAAATAAAGACAGATCAGAACAGAAACATCTCATTTCGCTTTGGCAAGGTGATCGTCAAGCTGCACCTGCGTCCCCGGAAAGAGCGAGGTTTTTAAAAACCAAAGCGCTATGGTGACCCTAAAAATTATGGAGACCCCACCATTTACAGCAACTACTACAAAGCCCAGGCTGGAGATGCCCTTCCTGGATATCATGGGGCCCCCGTGATGTACGGGGCTGGTGTGGGCGGAATATTCTGTAGCCTCTTTCAAAAAGCTGTACTGCTTTTGAGGAGGGGGCTAGAGATTATTAAACCCCACGTAAAAACTGCCGCTCAAAACATAGCTCAAAACTGTTCCGGAGAAGGTGGGGAATTCAGCTGCACAGGAAGGATCGGGGCTGAAGTACATTAGAAGGAGGAAGAGAAAGAGAAATGCATCATACCTGTGATGCCCGGGTCCCCCGAAACCGTTTAAAAGAAGGGCTTTGACACGCAGGGCCGGACATAAGCGAAAGTACAAGGGGAAGCCTGCATGAAAGGAGATGCTCTCTACCTGGTAAAAGATATATTTTAAGCAACATGGCTTTTGTTCACTGTGGGTCTGAAGAGTGCACCAAGTCCAAACTAGATTTGTTCCACATAGCCCCTATGCAGACCAGCATCGAGAAAAGCATCTATATTAAGGTGCCACATCTATCAGTTGTTACAAAGGCTGCCCACAATGACTTTTTTGTCGCAGGGAATAGCCTAGATTATATGGATTTAAACAACACGCTGCTGTACCTTTGTTGCAAGATTGGAAAAGGAGATGAAACTGAACTTGCCAGGGACGCTGAGGTGGGCCTGGGGAGTTACCCCGTGGCCTCTATTTTCAGTCAGCTGGATGTCACGCTGGGAGACCGCCTTGTAAGCCAAAGCAACAACTGTTACCCTTACAGGGCCTTTATATCATCGGTGATCAATTACAGCGACGGCACCCTTGCCACTCAATTTTCCGCCAGCCTGTTTTACAAAGACATGCCTGGACAACACTAAGAAATGGAGCTGGATGGCGGGAATCTAGGGTTTGTGAGGCGGGCAAAGCTGACAGCCCTGAGCAGGATGGTAGCGCTGTTGGGTCATCTACACAGCGACATGGTTTTCCCAGAAAAACATTTGTTGAACTGAGTGGATGTGAAAATTAAACTGATGCGCAGTAAAGACGTCTTCTGTTTAACGGGCAGTGCAGCCGAAGGCATTCAACTGCACATTGTATCAGCATCCCTTTTTGTGAAGAAAGTACGGGTGGCCCCAGCCATCCATCTGGGGCACATGGAGGCCCTGCTTACCACTAATGCTAAATACCCCGTGGACCGTGTGGGAATGAAAGTGTTTAGCACCCCTGTGCGCAGCAGGGTCAGTAACCAGGAGAACCTGTTCTTGGGACAGTTACCCAAAATGCTTGTCCTAGGGTTTGTGGATAATGATGCCTTTAGTGGAAGTTATGCTAAAACCCCCTTTCATTTTAAACAGTATGAGATTAATTTTGTGGCCTTGTATGTGGATGGTGAACAGATACCAACCAAGCCCCTGCAACCAGACTTTGAGGCCAGACGCTGCATGAGAGAATACATGCATCTGGTACAGATGGCTAGTGAACACATGAAAGATCGTTCTCTGTTAATCGACCGTGAGGATTTTGCACAGGGTTACACCTTGTTTGCCTTTGATCTGTCTGCTGACCAGGAATGCACCGATCACTATTCCCTGATTAAAACTGGGAACCTGAGAGCAGAAATGCTTTTTGAGAAGGCTTTGATGGTCACTGTCAATATGATCATGTATGGAGTTTTTGACAACATCATAGAGATAAATCAGAAGAGAAACATTCTGTTTGACTACATGCGAATATGGATATCGTGCAGCTCCCACGTGTCTTATCAGCAGACCCTTGCACAAAAGAAAATTTCTTAGATGTGTTCCCCTGCGATTGGCTGCTTGGCTGCAAGCTGTCTCAGAGACCCCTAGGTTTGGTGGTCAACATGCATCCGCACAACCAACTGGGATGAACAGTGGCTCACCTTGTATCTGGCAGAGCGTAACCAGGTGGAGAATTTATTGACTCATACGGGCATCCCCCAAACAGTGTGTTGTTTCCTAGAAGCATTATGAAATTTTAAAACAAAAACGCCACCGAAATTGCGTTTCACACTAGACAATTACAAGATCCTTGCTCCGTCGCCTGCGGCTGTCACTGCGTGTTTTTCTTACATCGCCGTAGCAAGGGTTTATCTTTTGACCAGATTTTTAAATTGTATTCTAATGACAGTGCAAAACGACCAGATGGTGATGAATTTTGTAAAAAAATATAAAATGTAAATTCTCGGGCATGCCTAGCCTCGCTCCAAACATGTTTCAACAAACCCAGATGTGTGTATTTTGCAACAATTTTCATACCCATGTTACCCAATAAAGCACCCGAGGTGAGGGTTTTAAAGACAATTGATGTTTGATGGGGTTTTGTTCTTTTAAAAAAAACAAAAAAACAAAACAATGACCAATTCAGAAAAAAGTACATGTAGATATTAATTTTTTTGGAAAAGTTTAGAAATGTTTTATTTAAAGCAAAACATTACCAGTTTTATTTTTATTTTTATTTTTTTTTAGAACATGAAAAACATTACAAACAGCCATTCGGGTCTTTCGGCCAATTTTTGTTTTTTAGACGGCAAAAAAAAAAAAATTAAAAAAGCAGTGTTTCTCAATCTACCCCGGTGTCGGTGGTCGAGGCCTTCAGGCGTTCCAAAAAATCTCTGTTGGCCGCGTTGCCCATGACAGAAGATGGTACATTCAGTTCTGCCATGGCTAGGAACAGAGCGCGACTGGGTGACGGCCCTGACTAAATCGAGCAAGTTAGAACCATTAACCACTGAGCCTTTGTACACAAAAGCCCCTTTATCATTCCATGAAGAGATATTTTTATCTGGGCCCAGCTTATTTAGCAATACTAATGCATTTTTCTCATAACGCTTATTCACGTTATCCAACACCCCCTGAGCAACAGAGTCTGAGGTCTTTGGTGTTTCTGGGGCTTTGGCAGTCACACTCTGTTCCTGTTCCAATAGAAATAGACTTATTTTCCCTTTATCCGCATTGCTCTGCTTCACGTACGTTAGGTATCTTTGAAGCACACCGCTGTAAAGTTTAGCTTTTTCGTATTCGGCTAAGTTAGTCATTTGACGAACAGACTTCATTTCAGCATCCCGTAAGCGGGTTCTGGTCATTCTGATATTGTCCTCTGCCAGAGGGGGAGCCCTTAATTGCTGTAACTGGCGGCTGGGCACCAGGTACATTTTCCCTGCGTACCTATAAACTTCTGGTGTAGAAGCATTTAAATCCCCCACCAGGTAGCCATAAGGTCTCTTGGTAGCATCCTCAAAAGCTTCTAGAAAGAACTGCGCTTTGCCGGGCTACATTTGCTGAGCGAGCATAGCGATTTGTAATTTATCCCTGGGGTTTTTTTAAAAGAACCATGTACTTTGTGTTTAGGATAAACACGCAACTCTTTTTTCCCCTGACAAAATACTTCTGAACTATATACATAATGCTCAGGTTCCTATGATGCACTTACTCGGTAAAAAGAAAAGGAGTACTTGTGGCACCTTAGAGGCTAACCAATTTATTTGAGCATAAGCTTTCGTGAGCTACAGCTCACTTCATCGGATGCATAAATTGGTTAGTCTCTAAGGTGCCACAAGTACTCCTTTTCTTTTTGCGAATACAGACTAACACGGCTGCTACTCTGAAACCTGTTACTTGGTAAAGATTTTCTTGATTTCATCGCTTTCACAAGCAGAGTTCATCAGATCATCTATGATAATCATATTTATTGGTAGGAAACAAATGGTCATCATCAAAAGCATCGGGCAGCCCCTACCAATAATCAATAAAGAGATATTTACCGAGCAGTTCTTTATACAGAGATTGCCAGCAACTGTAACACCACACAGTGTTCTCAGGCATAACAGACAACGTTTGTTGGGCATTATCCAACATATTTTTTATAAAATAACTTTTCCCGCAGTTGCTAGGCCCTGTGAGAATTACAGAAAAGCGGTGTCTCCACCTCATATCCATTTTCAGAAGCCATAGGGCAGGGTTTTAAACCCTTGTCCAAGGACCCTCTTGTTGTAAATGACTTTCTGCATTTTCTTAAGGGTCTTTGTCTCTATTTGCCACTGATTTTTGTTCCTTGCGATAGAGGGCTGCTGCACCTCTCTTTGGGGGTGGGGGGTGTTCTCTCCCAGCACCACGCTATATCCAGGACTAGATCTTTCAAACTATCAAAGTTGATCTTTTCACAGTTTGCTACATTCAGGGTAATCCCTTTGACTTTCATACAGGCCTTTCCTCCAGACAGCTTGTACCCATATGTTTTTGGGCTGGCTGACACAAACTCGGTGATCTGTTAACCTGCAGAATCTCACTTGTGATGTCCCCTAAATAATCCCCCAGAGGAGGGTTCCAGCCACCCTCCCTTTTCACAAATATCACCGAGTCAGTGTCATGGTACAAGCATTGCTCTTGCAGCCTGTCTAGCAGATTGTATAGTTCTAAGCGGGCATAAGCGGTGGTGAAACAGGCAATGAAGACGTTTGAGCATTGGCCTGCTAAACCCAGGGTTGTGAGTTCAATCCTTGAGGGGGCCATTTAGGGATCTGGGGCAAAAATTGGGGACTGGTCATGCTTTGAGCAGGGGTTGGACTAGATGACCTCCTGAGGTCCCTTCCAACCTTGATATTCTATGATTCTATGATAGAGTTCTGTGCTTTTTCACAACAAGTGACACAGCTGTGGAAAAAACACCCATGAAACTCAAAAGCTGTGCATATCCCATCAACGACCGTGTAACCGTCTAGAAAGTAGGGGCCTAGCTGTAATTCTCCACCCCATAAAGCATGCCATATCTGTGTATTTTCTTTGTGAGCGGTATACAACAGCCACTGACTAGAGGGGGTTGAATATCTCTTTTTCTGCCTGTGATAGTTGTCTGGAAGGAGAAGAGCTATTGTGTTAGGCTGCAAAAACATAAACCTGTACATAGCCATGCAGACAGATGCCAGTGTTATGTACCGGAAAGGATCTATACATAATTTTACCTCTGTGAATTTAGCAGGGCCTCTCTCTACAAGCCTGTCTCAAAATTTTGACATCCCGCTGACAATAATACACAAGCTCTTTCTGCAAGTCAAACATCTCATATCTGTTGTCCTGATACCAGTCAAGAAATTCTGCTTTCTCCCTGGACATCATGCTGTCTACAACCATAGTGCTCCACCCCCGGCATAGGCCCCACATAATTTTGGTTTTCTAAAGTGTTAAAAAAAAATCCCTTTGCACCCTTCAAACCTCATCGCCTGCGGGAGCTTGCTAAGCTTCATGGGCAAGAAGTTTAAAGAGTCTATAAAACGAATGCCCAGGGCCTTAACTTCCACACACATTAATTTACTACCCTGAGTTATCAGTTCTATGCACATCTTTTCCTTCAGTAACTGTTTAACGACGAAGTACGCATCATAAGCTTTGGAATTGTGCGCTAGGAATTGTGTGTAGTCCCGGAACTCTTTGCCAGTAAAGGTCTGAACAAAGGTAAAAAGACACTCACCGCCCTTAAATTCCCAGGATTTTCCTGGCTTTAGGGACATAACAAAAATGTAATTGGGCACATGCACCCCCGTCTCTTGCGTGCGTTCAAATTCGTAAAAAATATACTTTTCCGATGATTCGGGCATTTCTAATGCTATCCATAAATCACAGGTGGCTGTCTACATCACCAGCAATCAAATCCTGACACTGCTTACAATGCCTCCCTTTACACCTGTGCCCCTTGTCCACGTAAGAGTGACACTGATCACTGATCACATACAGTTTTAGACAGGCATTCAACTTGTTTTTTTGATGCACAGTCAATGTGTCTGTCTGAACTCTCTTTGGAGAGCCAACACAGTCTACAGCTAGGACATGTCAGCTGCACGCCCACACTGTCTGAGCACATCGCACTCAAGGATAGGCAGCGACGATACCTGCAAAGTGGTCATGGCTGTACACCGTGTGGCAAAACTCATAATTATTTTTCACACTGAATATTTTTTTCATATCCAGAACCCCATAATTATGCTCATCGTGCAACAGGATGAAAAAAGTCTTGGGGTACAGCAAGCCTCCCGTTTAAAAAAATTAAAACCCACCCGCCTTTCGCCGCATAAAGCACCACCTGTATGTTGCCTCCTAAATGCTGTTCAAACGCCACTACGTTGTTGAGCACATAGACATTAAGGATAGAAGGACCCACTAGTCTGAACTCCTGCATGACACAAGCCAGAGAATCTCACTTTAGTAATCTCTGCAGTGGAGTCACCTGTCATTGAGCTAGGTCATATCTCGATCAAAACTTCAGACTTCACATTGGAAGTAAGAGACAGATTCTTAACAGTAAGGATAACTAACACCTGGGAACAGCTACACAAAGTGTATGACAAATTCTCCATCATTTAAATTCTCGCTGCGGTTTTTGGACACATCAGCAAGGCATTTTCAATCATAGGCATCGAGGTTTGATAATTTTGACAATGAAGCCCAATTCTGTCTTTGTAATCAAGGACAAAACTCCCTTAGACTTCAGTGGATCAGAGGTAGGCTCATCACCTTTTTGTTCCCAGAATCAAATGTCCATCAATAACATGGGTAGAAAATTTACCACCTCATCTTAATCACCAAGGGGCTTTTTCTGCCACCCTTATCCATGTTGTACTTGCTCTGAGTAATCCCACTGCAATGAACGAGGCTACCTGCTAAATATGGTGCTTGCGAGAGCTCGTCAAAAAATGTTCATGATTTTTCCTGAGAATATTTGTTTGTTTTTGTTTTCTTAGACACTTCCTATGTAAATATTTCCAGTGTTCACAGAAATCCATTTTTAGTTAAGAAAAGGTTTCCAGGAAACATGTTCCATTTTCAAAAAGCAAAACCCAGAAGTTTCTTTTATAGAAAGATATTGTGGGTTTGGTTCTTTCAGGAAAATTAAATTTCCAGTAAAAAAATTCAGCTTTGATCATTCCCCCCACCCTTTCCCCTAAACGTTTTGGTCTAGTTCTAGTATCACTAAATACAAGGATAATACAATGAGTATTTGTAAAGTGCTTTGAGATCCTTTCATGAAAGAGACTGTGCAAGTATAAAATAATTATTATTATATTTATTGGGCTCCATCCTAGAAAAAGGCAATAATGGAATCTATCCAAGGTACTTATACTGGCCCCATGAACACCCCATGAGTCAGGGAAGTGCTATTATTCCCATTTTGGGATGAGGAACTGAAGCACTGAGAGACTATGGGTACATTGAAACAGCAAAAATAGAAAAGAAGCACCAAGTGCCAGAGCCTGGGTGAACTGACTGAGGCTTGCACTATGGGTCTAAAAAGACCAGTGGAGACATTCCCACTCAGGCTGGAGCCTGGGCTCTGAGACCCACCCCTTGCCCAGACTCCAGCCCAAGTGAGAATGTCTACACTGCTATGTTTAGCCCCATGGCACAAGCCGGCCCCGGGCTCTAAGACTCACGGCCATGGGATTGTTGGTTTTTTTTCTGGTGTAAACATACTTTAAGTGACTTGCCAAAACTCATGCAAGAAGCCTGTGGCAGAGCTTGCCACATTCACTCGTGAACCCAGCATTCACGAGTACCAGCCTACTGCACTAGCTGCTGGATCATCCCCCCTCTCCAAGCCTCTGGAAGCCAGCAGTGGCTGTGGGAATCAAGCAGAATCGAATTTGAACCTGGAGCTGAAACAGAATATTTAAACTGAAATTCCAGTTAGTTTCTCCATTTGGCTTTGTATGTCTTTTGTTCTCCCTCTCTTTGATATGCAGTGTCGCAGAGGAACCGCTGACAGTCATGGCTTCAGATGCCAGGCTGTATCACAGCGGGATTTGTTAAGTCTCCCAGGCAGTGCATATGCAGCATCACCCCCCCCACCCCCCCACCCCCGTTTCCATTCACATCCCAGAGGCAGATGGCTGCAAGAAATGATTCTGCTCCTATTGTTCAAATTTGTGCTTTTTCATCTGTGGGAAGGATTTTGGCTCTGGGCCAAGAAGGGGGAACTCTATTGCAGGGATTATAATGTAAAGGAAGAAAGGGAGTTACATCAAAGAACAATAGATGCTCAACAGAGTTTGCTGGGAACAGACGCTTTCTTTTAACGGGCTGGCCAGACCTGCTTTCACTGAGAACATACCACCTTGCTAAGGGCATGCCTGCATTAAAAAGTTAAGTCAACATAAGACAGCTTACACCAATCTAACTATGGAGGTGTACACACCGCAATGCGCCTCCCGCAACGCACCTTTAACTTGCCTGCAACACGGACCTCTTAAAACCACCGAGGCAAGTGGCATGGAGCTTTTTGCGACGTAGTTAGAGTGACGCTGTGTCGCTGATGTCGCCCTAAGTGGCCTCCAGGAGGTGTCCCACAATGCCCACCGTGACCACGCTGGTCACCATTTTCAACTCCACTGCCCTGCAGCCAGTCATACAGGTGAATGCCCCTCCCCCTTTAAAGCCCTGGGAAGTTTGAAATTGTTCTTCCTGTTTGCTCTGCGTGCTCCCAACCAAGCGTGCCGGCTCCATGCATGGGAGGTGGTGGATCTCCTGGGTCTGTGGGGAGAGGAGGCTGTAGAGTCACGGCTCCACTCCAGCTGGAGGAACGTTGTCATCTACAGCTAGATTGCTCGGGGCATAGTGGGGAAGGGGTCTCACAGGGACATGCTGCACTGCCATGTAAAAATCCAGGAGCTGAGGCAGGCATACCAGAAGGCAAGGGAGGCAAATAGCCACACTGAGGCAGAGCTGCAAATGTGTTGCTTCTACAAGGAGCTGCACACCATCCTCTTCCACCGCCAAGAGCTGCATGGATACTTCAGGGGGAGGGGGGACGGGGGCTGGAGTCACTGGCCACTGCAGGGAACCCGGATGAGGATATGCTGGACGAGGAAGTAGAGGTGGAGGAGGATGGGGGACAGGCAACAGGGAGATCCAGTGGCGTGGTGAGCCAGGACCTCTTTTTGACTCTATAAGCCTTTCAAAATTATAAGCCTTTCAAGACTACGGTCCCCCTCGCAGGAGTCTGATTCGTCTTGTGTACCCCAAGTTTCACCTCACTTAAAAACTACACGCTTACAAAATGCCATAAAAATACAAAAGTGTCACAGCACACTATTACTGAAAAATTGTTTACTTTCACATTTTTACCATATAATTATAAAATAAATTAACTGGAATACAACTATTGTACTTGTATTTCAGTGTATATAGAGAGCAGTATAAACAAGTCGTATGAAATTTTAGTTTGCACTGACTTCGCTAGTGCTTTTTATGTAGCTTGTTGTATTAAAATGAGGCAAATATCTAGATGAGTAGATATACCCCTTGGAAGATTTCTGTGTGCCCCCCAGGGGTACACATACCCTTGGTTGAGAACCACTGCTCTAGGATATCTACTTCTCCTGGATTGTGTGAGGCTTAATTCATATTTCTAATAATTATGCTTTGCATTCTATGCACCTTTCTTCCCAGCATGGCAAAGCACTTTGCAAATATTAATTAATCCTCAGAACACCCCTGTGGGGTAGGCAGGTTGGGGTTTCACAATGACAGACTATTTAAGTGACTCGCTCAAGATCACAAAATGGGTAAATTGCAGGGACCGGACCATGATGCAGAAAACCCAGCTCCTGCTTTCTGGTCTAACCCCCAGACAAAAGTGTGAGAGGTATGGTGCCAGGAAACTATCTAAGCCTGGAGTAGCAGTTGTGTTTACAGAGCTGCGAGAGAAGCTGGAGTAGCTTTTGGTTTGGAATCACTCCTCGGGAACGGCCCCAATATCAGACATTAAAAGCCAGGGCATGCCTGGCCTTTGGACACAGGCACAGATAGACAGGAGGGTATGAGAAGACACGGGATCTCAGTGCAGAGACTGTGCACAGTTAGAGTCCCTGTGCTCTGCTGAGTAGAGGGAAATGCTCTCTTCTAGTGCCCTTGGGCTGGGGGCCTATGGCATCCCAAAAGGGGTGCAGAGGAGACATAGCCATCGTCCTGCCCTGGTGGGGTGCAGTTCTCCACTGGCCCCCTCACCCCTCTCCATGATGGAACTGTCCATAAAGATGGAGACAATGGAACAAAAACAAAAGGGAGGGACTAAGGTTATACATGCATGCGCCATACTGACCTTTCAAACAACTGGCTAATGAAACAGATGGAGATTTTTTAAGCTGACTAGGGGATTTAGCCACGAGCCCCATTCATTTACTTGGATGCTGCATGGTTAAATCCTTAGGTCAGGTTTGAGAGTCTCCTCCCTGCTAACTCATATTACTAATAATTATGTTTCCTTTGGTTGTGAAGGAAATGCAGTGACGCAATAGTAAACAGGCTTCTCATCCACTATGGGGACACCCAAAGTTTCCAGGTAGCTCTTTTGCAGCCTTGTTTGAAGGTTAGACTAGTGGACAGGGCACTCAAAAGATCTGGTTTCAATTCCCAGTTCAGCCACAGATATCTTTTGTGACCATGGCCAAGTCACTTAATCCACCCTAGACCTCAATGCCCCATCTATAAAATTGGGATAACAGCGCTGCCCTGCAGCACCAGGGTGGAGTGAGGGCACATACACTAATAATAGACTGTGAGATACTCAAATACTGCAGTGATGAGAGATGTATAAGTACCTTAGACAGAGATACAGAGAATCCTTCTGTTGTCCTGCTCAGAACCTCTGTGCCTCAGTTTCCCAACTTATACAGTGGTGATGAGAGAGCTTACCTCCCTCATAGTGGTGATAGGACGAAAAGTTACTGTTTACTACATATTTTGGAAATGTTCAGCAGTCTGATTTGCACCAAAAACTGACAAGCATCCCCCTCATTTTTTTAATTGACCCCTTTCCTTCCTTCCTTCCTCCTGTTGATCCCTAAAATGGGACCTGACCACTGCAAGCTGGATGGCAGATGATTTTCCAAAAGGAAAAAGAAAAGGAGTACTTGTGGCACCTTAGAGACTAACCAATTTATTTGAGCATAAGCTTTTGTGAGCTACAGCTCACTTCATCGGATGCATAAAATGGAAAATGCAGTGAGGATGTTTTATATACACAGAGCATGAAAAAGTGGGTGTTTATAACTTCAAAAGGTTTTCTCTCCCTCCACCCCACTCTCCTGCTGGTAATAGTGATAAACACCCATTTTTTCATGTTCTGTGTGTATAAAACATCCTCACTACATTTTCCACTTTATGCATCCGATGAAGTGAGCTGTAGCTCACGAAAGCTTATGCTCAAATAAATTGGTTTGTCTCTAAGGTGCCACAAGTCCTCCTTTTCTTTTTGCAAATGCAGACTAACACGGCTGCTACTCTGAAACCTTTCCAAAAGGAAGGAGTAGGAAGGAAAACTTGCAAGGTAAACGCATATCTGTCAAAATGACTTGTGCACAGACACTAATTAGCCAAGTCACTTAACCTGTCTCTTTCAGTTTCACCATATGCAAAACAGGGATATGAGACCTAATTAATTGCTCTTTACAAAGAGGATGGAGATCCTCTGGTGAAATGAACGACCACAGGGTTTTTCCCTATTTGATTATTTGTTGCTGTTGTCTGTGGCTATGGAAAGAGAAGCAATGGGAGAAAACAGGGAACAGAATCGCAGAGCTTTTCAGATAAGGGCACATATTGTATTCTACTCTTCCTGTAGATGAATTTTAGAGCTGTGTTCATGGTAGGGTTGTAAATCCCTGTAAATGCACTACTGGAGAATCTACCTTTCAGAAATAAACATGTTAACTAGCATTACAGGGATGAACAGGTGTGGAGAGGGTTTTTGAACAAACCTACAGAGCATTTTACAGGAATCATGAAAAATATTCCAACTGGTCTTGAGATCCTTCTGCCGTTCCTCCCCTTCTTATTATGAGAACAGACTGCATGCAATTTGGCTAATGTGTTGCATTTAGAGAAAACCAGAAACAGCCAAGTGAAAAGCCACAATAAGTTGCTTTGCTGTCATTTTTTAAAAGCCCCAATCTGCTTCATCATGATCATATTTCCTAAGAGCATGCCTTGATGTTTCCAAAGAAGATTTATAGTGGCTTTGCTAACTGCTCTAGAGGAAATTGGTTAAAGCAATTAATAGTCATTTATGACAGCCTGGCTTCTCTCCCAGCCAAGAGGTTTTTAGAGGTATCGAGCACCTGCAACTCCCGCTGAAGATTGCTCTAAACATTTGGAATGCAACCAGTCTCCAAAATAAAATCTGAACACAATTTCAACCACCCATGTACAGGTCGAAAGGGGTCAAAGTGCAAGGAGCTCCTGATTCCCGCCTACACAGCCATGCAGCCCAGACCAGGGTTGGCAAGAAATGTTTATCTCCCTGCTACCATTTGCATGGGCATTAACTTTTAGGGACCGGGAAAAAGTAGGGACATAGCCTTGTCCAGCACTCAGCACCAACCTGCAGAGCTTTCATTGAAGCCAATGGGAGCTGCAGGTGTTCACCATCTTTGAAAATCAGACCCAAGATGGCGCGAGTTGGCCACTCAAAAATGAAGGCATGCAAATACATGGCCACTTTTGAAAATTTGGCAGCATGGACCCAGAGCAAGCCTGGTGGCTTAGCTCTCCAGCTGAAAGTTTTCACCTCTTCCCAGAAATGATCTATGCATCGCCACCCTACAGGATTTGGCAGTATTACAAAGTGTACCTTATAATATGTGAGTGAGGAAGGGAAGACACACTGTCCGATTCTCCTCTCACCTCATCGGCTTTAATAGAGCCACTCCTGATATACACTGGTGTACGCGAGAAGACAATCAGGCCCATTTAACATAATATGGAGCCCAGTGAGCAACAACCTCATTGGGTGTAAATTGACATAGTTCCACTCACTTCTTCAGGGATTGGAAGAGGAAATGACAAAATACTATCAAAAAGCTGATCCTGAGGAACTTAAGATTTGAAAGTCCACACACATCTGCAAGCATATATGTCTCTGGGAGACTGTTTTGTGGGAGCTCCTTGGCAGCAAATCCCAAAAACCTCTTGAGTGCGCTTTGTCAAATTCTTGGGAGACTCCTAACTCACGTCTGCAGACCCTTGAAGTTCAGATACTTTGGATGAGGCTTATACCGGTTTAAATCCAGAGTAACTCTATGGTAGTTTATGGGGCCAGGTCCTTAACTGGTGTCAATCAGCAAAATTCCATTATCTCTGGGAATCAGATCAATCAAAATGCAGTAACCACATTGGTCATCAGTGGTTCAATGGGGGCACTGCCATGTTGTTTTCAACCTCCTCATGGAGGCGAGGCAATCATCTTTCCAGGGGGAAGCTTAGTATTTTTGCTGCCCGTGCTTCGCTATAGAGTGAACTACAGCAAACTTATGGAGCGTCTCCATCAGCAAAGCCCACTGGGTAATCCAGAAAGACTGCCTTACCCCAACCCCACACAGAGCAGGGGACATGGAATACTTGTGTGGGTTTTTTTCCCCCCAATCTGATTGCAAACTTTGTGGAGCAGGAACAGGAAAGCTTCTATCTCTTTTCTATAAAGCACCGTGTAACCCCAGGCTATGATACGCATGCCTCATTATAAACAACACGGGGCCTGTATCTGATGTAAAGTGTAAACTCCATGGAGCAGGGACTGTTTCCCCCTCTGTGTTTATGCAGTGGGGGGCACTCTGATGGCACACAATGGGATGAATCATAAAACTCCTGATTGTTCCCTTGTCAGGCAGAACTTCAATGGGAGCCTTGCCTGGAAAAGGACTGAGGACGCCAGGATTTAGCCCAATAGGAACAATAACGAACTATTGTAAATGAGCCCAGTTCTGAAGTCTCCCTATTTTATGTATTACTTTGTGAGCAATCAGCAGCAGTCTGGACAAGTCCAATACCCAGTGGACACTGTAAAGCTATAGGCTATTATATCCTGCAGGCGACCAAGCACTGGGAGTTACCTCAAGACAAGACGGGACCAGTTTCTGCTCTCATGTGTCAATCCAGAAGAACCCCATTCAAGCCAATACTCTGGGTTTACACCAGTGTAAATGGTCACAGAATCTGCCCCCTTTCTCCTTAGAGTTGATAGAGAGTACCAAGAGTGATACACTGCACTTTAATGCCCCCTCGTGTCTGTTAAGCAGTGTTGCTTCCTTCCCTCCTGCTTCCACAGCTCTTGGGTCAAGCACTTCATTGAAATTTGCTATGGCAGATGGGATTATCAATCTGGCCAGAAAAAAAGGGCTGGATTAAATCTTTAAAAGATAAATCTATGCTGCAATCACTGCCTGTGGGGAAGGGAGAGCCATCTGACATACAGAGAGAAACACATAGAGGGAAAGTATCAGGGGGAAGCCGTGTTAGTCTGTATCCACAAAAACAACAAGGAGTCCGGTGGCACCTTAAAGACTAACAGGTTTATTTGGGCATAAGCTTTCATGGGTAAAAAACCTACTTCTCCAGATGGGTCTGCAGATCTGAAGAAGTGAGGTGTTTACCCACAAAAGCTTATGCCCAAATAAACCTGTTAGTCTTCAATATGCCACCGGACTTCTCGTTGTTTTTATAGAGGGAAAGAAGGCTCCCAAATTCAGCCTCCTGAGTCTCAGCAGGGCAATGGGGAGTGGAAAGGATTTTACACCTTGAGTAACGGAAAGTGGAATGCATATCGTACTAAATAACCCATCTTGAGATCCCGGAGAGAAGCGACCTCACATCACAGCCCTGGGGTTGACTGGCTCCTGGAGACATGAAGAAGTTATCATGAGAATTCTCTCCTGCAATTTATAACCAGCTGGAGACATTCTGACTTAACTCATTTTTAACACCCCCCCGCCCCCGCTTTTTATAATCTCCACTGCAGATGTCACGGGGACAAACACTCCTTTCAGGACGTCAGTGTGAAACAGGCTTTTAAACACACTTATTTCCTGTGGAGATCACATGTAAAAAAGGGGAACATATCAGCTGATCCTCTTTCCTTCTAACCCATGTCTTCCCGAACAGATACTGTCAGTATTTGAGGCCATTTGTCAATGCCACATGGACTCCTCCTCAGAGAGAAGAAAGCACCACATCCTTGCAGTTGGTTTATAACCCCCTGATATCAGCATCGGGTAACCTTTCGAGGGAGACTGACAGATAGGATTGAGAGTGGGACAGGAGGCTTAGTGACAGCCTGAGGATGAACAAAGTGGGAGGCATGGAATTAACTGGGTTGGGGCTCACTGAACTACATAAGAGGGAAGATTGACAGGTAGGTTGGTGATGCAAGTGGGGGGAGGGGGTACGGAAAGAAGGAGTTAGGGTTTGGCAACAGTTAAGGAACATTTACACATCTAATTTACACGAAGGCCCCCGACAGTGAAAAGGGGCCTTAAAGTAATGTGCATCCATTTTAAGGCCCATCTACGATGTTGGACAGCTGTAAAGGAGCCTCAATGCAAATGAGAATCAAGGCCTAAATGACTACACGTGGCAGTGGACAATGAGGTCCTGCGAATAAACAATACCCGACAATCACCCTCAAATACTGTCCCTTCCTGCAGAATCACGTAGGAGGGGTTTGCAAATTCTGCAGAACCCTCGGTCACTCTCCATGAAAACACACTGGCTTTACACTCTGAAGACCTATGCTATAGAACTGGTCAAAACATGGTGCTTTTTGTGGCAACCTCCCCCCCCCCCCCCCCCCCCCCCCCCCCCGCAATGGGTTCTGAAATGTATCAGTCTTCCAAAGATAAATTTCTATATGTCATTTGTCATAAATTTGTCTGAAATTATTTGAAAGTTAGTGAAGTTCAATGGGCGGAGGGGAATCACTCTTGCACTTTTACACTTTCCCCCCTCCTTTTAAACAAACAAAAAAGGAGAGAAAAGGTGTTTTTAATTATAAAAAAGTCAACCAAAATAAGAAAAAAAATCACAACATTTTTCTTTTTGGTTTAAAACCCATTTTTCCATTGCAAAAACTTTCAGACCAAAAATTTTGGCCTTTGCAAAATTAAGGCATGGCCCGGCTGGAAATATGAGCAAGTTCCAAGTCATCTCAACAGTGTACAGTGTACACAGGCAAAAATCAAGAGTACAAATCCCATAAACCACAAAATATAAACCCTGTGTGAAATGTTGCTGGAAAATACAATGCTCCACTGGAAATAAGAGAAGATGGGGTTCTCATCAACAACGCTGCACAGGGACTGAGTCCGCTCTCAAACTGGTGTGAGTCAAGAGTGGCCTCAATGGGTGATAGTCTGGCCTCACTGAACTCAATGGGAATATTGGCATTGACTTCAGTGGGGCCAGGATTTCACCCAATGGACTGGTATAAACTTAGTGTAACAGAATATCAAGCCCTTAAATTAGATGCACTCCCTTAAAGAAAGCGGGCCTCATTCTGATCTCCCACTGGAGTAATTCCACTAACTTCAGTGGAGTTACTCCTGATTTAGACTGGCTTATGTGCAATCAGAATCAAAGCCTGGAGTGACTTCAAAAGAGCAGAGGAAAGAGCCACTCATGTACAGATTTACTGGTATTCCCTGTAAACTTTATCTCCAGATCTCACTAGCATCACTGAGAACAAAGGTGGAGTGGGATATTAAGAGATTCCTTATTAAGTGAACATGGGAGAATTAACTTCCCCAACAAATAAATCAGCCTGGGATTTAACAAACTTTAATAAAATCTTTTATCACATCTGAGGAGTTCCTATTTAAACAAACTAGAGAGAGCAGCACTAAATGGATCTGTGAATAATTATCAGCAGGAGAGGGTTAGGCCATTAGAAAACAACCACTGTAGTAGGAAGTGAGCCTGAAACATAAGCCCTTGTATTAGAGGCCTGGTACGAGGCAGGTCCTGCTCACAGAATCTGGCAAGAAAAGGGCTGATATTGCAAAAATGTGCATTCCTAAGAAGTGCTAAGCACAGAGTACTTACGCAAACATATCCCGATATCAAGTGGTACCAGAACATCCTGATATCAAGGATGGTACAAAAACATTCCCCAAGGATAATAGGAACACACTGACCCCTCCTAAAAGATAAAGTCAGCATGACAGTATGTAATTGAGATGTTTTGATAGAACCAACATGTACAAGGTGATGGATAATAACTAGCCACGTCAGGGGGCAGTAACTAACTATGTCAGAAGGGCAATATGTAACTTGTTTATATTAGGGTATAAAGATGTATTTTTGTCCAGGTGAGGGGGGAATGGAAAGTCCCACCATTCACTGAGTTGGTCCATTGTCACAAGCATACATGTCGTAGGGTCTGCCAGGCGCTATTACCCTGCTTTGTCAACAATAAACCTAGCCTGGCGCCTTCATACCTTAATGGAACTTGTGGTCATTGAGCAGTTCGCTGGAGGTCTGTGTGCTAGCTGTCTGAGCAGAGCTGGGGCAGTGCAAAGGGAGGACACACAAACGCAGCCAAACATCTAACCACAACCACTAGGAAGGTCTGATCTTCAAAGAAGGCACTGAGAGGAGCAGAGCAAGATCAAAACTGCCAAAATACAGCCTGACCTCATCGTCTCAACAATGGAGCTCCCATCAAAGGTCACAAATAATATCTTTACAAAGGCCCTACAAATGCCCTACAATGCCCCTACAAAGGCATCAGTCTTGTTAGTCTTTCCACTGCTAGTCCCCTACAATACAGTCTTACCTCCTTAATAATTTCAGTAACTGACAAGCTGTTACACACACTTAAGGCAATTTAGGATACAAGTTGTTGTGCTGTGAATTGTTGAAAGTAGGTGATGCATTGTAGATTGAGTTGCAAACTTGCACAGGACCAGATGATGCAGATGCTTACACATGAGAGCATCACTGAGGCCAAGGGCTTAGCAGGATTCAGAAAAGGACTGAATAACAAGAATTTACAGTTATAATAGTGAGGATTAAAAAAAAATACAAGCACCCAATTCTCCACTCCATTACATTAGCAGAACACTATTGAGTTCAGTAGAGCTGCCGTCTAGAACTGATATAAGGGAGTGGAGAATTAGGTTGGTACAGTTTTGGAAGGGATATAAAGCATTATGCTTCAGTGCATACACCAATTTTTAGCCAGTGAGGGTCAGGAGGAAACTTTCCCTGCACTCAGGTTATTCCAAAGCTGCCTTGTACAAGCTTTCTTGTACCTTGCACTGTTGTATCTGGTACTAGTGGGCACTGTTAGACTGGATGCTAGACAAGACGGATCATCAGTATGGCATGTCCAGTGTCCCTAAGTGTGATGTAAACAGCAGGAAGGGAGAGAGGAATTGTTTCAGATGGTCCAAGGGGCTATAACTTGAGGAAGACACTACTTGAGGAAAGGAAAATTTAGGCTGACTACCAGGGAGAGCTCCCTAACTTCAAGACTGTGGAATAAGTTCCCATGGGAACCATTGACAGCTCCACTGTTTTACCCAGGATAAGGTGTGGTTATTGCCATTCAAGATACAGTTACCTTCAACTTGGAGTGGAGTCTCCTATTGAAAAAACAACTACATCACCACTGGGTTACATTGTGTGTCTCTACGTATGCGTAAGTACATACCTTATAGGAGGGCCCTGTACGGGTCCCTGAGCTGCAAAGCCATGCTGGGCATTGGCATGGAAATCAGCAGATGAACCATCGCACTCTGTCTGTGAAATATCTTTCAACACAGACACTAATGCATCGTGCACCTTTTTGGATACTAATGCACTGCAATCCCCAGGGAGAGTTCAGAGAGACTAACAGCCCAATTTTCCCATAAAGCAGGTGGGAGGTAATTTCTCTCTGAGTGCCTTACATTGCTGATTCCACATATTTTATCAGCACACACCGTAACTGTTACCTAGATGTGGGTCAGATAACTAAACGATTCCGTTTGTGAGGCTATAATGCAATCACAATGGAGATGACAACACCGGTAATGGGATTACACCCCGTACAATATTTCAGCTGCTTTAGAGCTCCCTTTTGAAATCTGATATTGGTACCCTATAGAGGCTGGAATTTATTGGCAGTTCTTTATCACCGGAACATTGAATTTTCCCAAAGGAAATCTCCACATATTTGCTCAATAATAAATTCATATCCAGGTATGATATGCAACCAGGAAACCTGAAAAGCCTGTTCCTCAAACAGCAGCCCTAAAAGATACCATTTGTTTGTTTTAATTTCCTGCCCTCTTTCTCCCGACTCCCCTCCTTTCTCATCTGAGATAGCATTTGTTCCCTCTCTGCCCATTGAGCCTTGTTTTCTTTCCTCATTCCCTTTTTTCATTTGGTGTTTAAAATTTACCAGCTCTGTTCATCGTTCTGCAACAGGTGGCTTTGAAAGAAAATGCAAAAAGGAGAACAGTTGCAGCAGACGCTCCACCCAAGAGTTGGGTTATGCTAATTGAGGGCAAGGATAAGGCCCTATACACACACACACACACAGAGCAATATATATATATAAAACTATCTCACAGCTCTGGTTACGACAGTAGACAAGTCTGGGTTAGTGCTGGGGTGGGGCCGTGCTTTTGAGTCCAATATTATTTTCTTTAGGACGGCCAAAGCCATTTTGCTGTGTGTCTGTATTTCAGACCTCATGTTCAGAGAAGCTGAGCACAGGACAGAGCTCCAGTTAAAATCAGTGGGAGCTGTGGATGCTTGGCGGCTCTGAAAACCAGGCCTGTCACGTCTGTGTTACGGCTCTTCTGTTCTGTATCATGTGCTCTCCCTTTGATCTCGAACCAAATGTTGTAATAAAAGCCACTTATGCCTTGTGTGTTGTACACGAAGCCTGAATGCAGGGTTGTTACGAGCCCTTCCCAAGGCAGGGAGATGTGCTAATATCTACCAGCAGCAGTATTTTCTAATAAAGCTCATAAACCTCCTATTTATATCCAGGCAGAGACAAAAATAGACTCACCATGACAGCAGTTCTCTCTCCGTCCCTGAAATAAGATAGCACCTGGCACGGAGCTGCCTGTGTTAACAAGGTGATGTGAAAACATCGATCCTCTCAGCTGCTCCTTTCCAGGACAATGTGACTTTCTCCTGATGCATGCTCTTGTCCTTTATGCATATGTTTATGCAGCAGTCCATGTCGAAATCAGCCACTCGTACTTTCATTCAGTTTGGCCACCAATTCTGAACTGTGAAGACAGCTCAGGGTTTTCCTCCCTAAATTTTGTATCCTTAACAGTTTCTCTAGGCACAGCTACAAACACATCTGTTCCTACAACTGTTTCCAAGTACAGCAAAATTCTAAGTACCTCTTCTATTTAAAAAAAAAAAAAGCTAAGCAATACTAAAATGCACAGACTGTTTATGGTTTTACTTTCAAGACTGGGAGTCAGGATTCCCGGGTTCCATTCTCACTCATTGGGTGGCTCTGGGATAAGGCACTGCCTCAGTTTCTTCACGTGTAACATCATCCTTCCCTAACTCCCGGAGTGGACTGCAGGGAAGGGGGATTAGTAGCTGCTTGCTACAGTTTTGCCACAAAGCAGGTCATTTGGCTCTTTCTTCACCTCTGATGAAGATCACCTCAGTGGAAGATATTCCAGGGGCTCCAATAATATTCCAGGGGCACCATCCTCCATTTCAAACCCGAATTAAATATTCTGCTGTGGTATCAGTACACTGGATCTGATTCTGCAAGTCCTCCATGCATGAAACTGGCCCAGTGGGAATCCATTACGTGTACGTAGCACACGGGGCAAGGGAATGTGTTGTATAACCTTCTGGCTGGTCTACATAGAGGATAGCAGCCGAAAATTGCTACTAGCTAAAGGACTCACTTCCTTAACTCAATTAGTAAAACTCTGTGTTGCGGAGTTCAAGATCCTGGATCCTGGTGATGCCCCAAAGACGTGGTTCTTACAAATGCAGGGAGTTACAGGGTTGGGACCAGTCCGTGCACTTTGCAGAGCCAAAGTATAAATATAGCCAGTACATGCATTTACTGAGTGGCATCACCTCACCCTTAGGCAAGCAAATAAGTGAACAGATCCCTTGTCCCTGCTTATACAGGGTAGAGGTTTTAGAGACAAGCTTAGGGGGAGGAAATGTGGGAACCAGCTCTTCTTATGTTGGCAGCACATCAATAACTACCTCTGAGATAGGTTGGGATATTTAATCCAGAAGAAATTTTAAAAGCCTCTGATGCTGGCTTCAAATGGCATGTGCCAGAGAAGGGCAAAGTATGATCACTATACTGTTTTGGTTCACCCACCACCAAAATGCAGCCACCTCAGGTTCGTACATGGCAGCCCTTAAAGCACAACTCCACAGCACATTTTTGGAGGGGCAATGAGGAATAGCTTTTCCAAGTGAAGCTATAGGGGGAATTTAGGCAGAGCTGGAATTTGATTAGGATGCCACCAAAGCTACTGTGCTGTAATTTGTGTTTTAATTTGGTCACATATTGGTTTATCTGCAATGTTATTTGCTCACTATCTTTGACACTTTAGCCTGCCTTATGCTGTATGTTCCCCCTCTATCCCTCCTGCAGCATATTTACTTACACTGCAAAATTAGAAGCTGGAAAGATTTAGAATAAAGGCACACAATCTGATGACATTTATTTCTTTTTAGCCAGAAGTCTATATAAGCATTCACCACATCTCCAAGGTTGAAAAGATGCCCTGGATCTAGGTCATTTCAGTGTTTCGTACCTAGACCATTCCACTAGGTGGCCCAGGAAAGTCAGAAATAGGTAGGTAGTCCTGGGATCAGCAGGATTAAAAAACCAGTAACTCATTGCTGCATATTCTAAATTGAGTTGTGCTTTATGAGGACATCTTATGAGCACAGGAGGTACATTTTCAGAGGTAAACAATGGGTGCAGTTCCAAACTCTCTTACGGAGAAAGGCTGGGATTGTTATCTTAGAAAGAAAAAAATAAGAGGGCACATGATAAAAGGATATAATACAATAAATGGTCTGGAGAAGGTCAACCAGGAACTTCTGTTCTCCATTCTCATTACACAAGAACCAGGGGACATTCAGTGACATTAAAAGGTGGGACACTCAAAAGTAATAAAAGGAAGTATTTTTTTTTTCACACCACGTGTAATTAAACTGCAGAACTCACTGCCACAGGATGTCATGGAGGCAACAACTTAGCAGGAATTAAAAAGGGACTGAACTTTTATAGGACTATCCAGAGTTATTATAATTAACGATAATTAAACATTTTAATTTAAAATAGTCAATGCTAACAAAAATTTTGGAAGGGATATTGAACCTCATGCTTCAGGGTTTAAGACAATCTCTGACCATTAAAGACAAGGAGCAGACCTAATGTGAGGTGCAGATTATTCTAAATCTGCCTCCTGCGGGATTCTTACATCTTCCTCTGAAGTATCTAGTGCTAGCCCTTGTTGGAGAGAGGTTACTGGACTAGATGGACCTCAGGAGTGATCCCACTGACTGTTATGGGAGTTATACAGCTACTGTCCAGTGCAACTCTGAAATACTGCACCAAGCTGTGGAAGTGTTGGCTGTCAGTGTACCTATACTCCCTGAGTACTTATGTCTTCCCTACGGATGATGAGCACCATTTATCATCAGACTAATGAACTAATATTTCCCACTGATTATTCATCAACTCCCACATTTTGAGCCTAGTTCTGGGGACAGTTAGTGAATTTCTGTGTTGCTTTAAAAAAAAAAGCAACAACTGCAGTTCGTTTCAAGAAACTTCTCATTGATCATTTCAAATGGCTGTGCATTGTTTTTCTACATACAAAGCTCCGTATAAGAAAACTGACCAGTCTATTATTATTTCTACTGCAGTAGTACCTCAGAACTCGAATCAAGGACCAGGGCCCCACTGTGCTAGGAGCTGCACACATAAGTAACAAAGAAGACAGGCCCTGCCCCACAGAGCTCACACTATTTCTATTGTATCCATCACAGTGCACCTAGGTGTACAATGGGCTTAGTTCATCCCAAAAGGGGCAAGGAGGTATAGATTCTACCTCCCTGCTCCGCCAAGGCCTACTGAAGCTGACAGGGTGGGGGAGTCACCCCTAGGGAATGGCAGGCAATGCTCATCCTGTCACCTGCCTTTTGGTGACAAAGTGAGGGAAGTGGCCAGGGAAGAACTGAACCATACCGGCAGGCCTAGCAGTAGCAGTATCAAGCTGTGAAAAGGCAGCCAACAGAGGATGGGTGACATTCTCAGAGAAAGAGCTCAACAGACAAGATCCCTCATTTGAGACCAATCAATGAGAGTTACATACCTAAATACCTCGGCGGCAGTGGCGGATTTAGAGTTAGCGGGGCCCTGTGCTCAGCTTCATTTTTGGGGCTCCTCCTTGGGACCCAGTCAAGAAAAAGACCATTCTCTCTGATCTCCCCCCAGCCCCGTTTTTCATTCTTTTTTTCTTCATCCTCCTCCTATAAGTAATAGGAAGTGAATGAAAATAAAGTGAGGTACCTTGATTCTTTTTGTAGTCTAACTTATTTTTCCACAAACCACTTGAAAATCGCTGAGGGTCTCGGCAGACCACTGAATGATCTTTCCAAATACTGTTTGTACCATTAGCTAACTACTGTAAGGCGCTTTGGATAAGAGCACTTTATTAAAAAATTTAAACCACTGGGGTGCATAATGCTGTAAGCACGGTCCGGGCCACCGCTTCCCGCAGCTCCCATTGGCTGGGAGCAGCAAACCGCGGCCACTGGGAGCTGCGAGAGGCCGCACCTGCAGACGCTCAGGTAGCAAAGCATTTTGTGGCCCTCCAAGGACTTACCCTGAACAAGCCACGAACCAAGTTTTGGAACCACTGATGTAAAGGATAGGAGTACTTGTGGCACCTTAGAGACTAACCAATTTATTTGAGCATAAGCTTTCATGAGCTACAGCTCACTTCTAAGGTGCCACAAGTACTCCTTTTCTTTTTGCAAATACAGACTAACACGGCTGTTACTCTGAAACCTGATGTAAAGGATATTTCTCTAGTTTGTTTATGAGAAGGTCATGTGAGACAGTATCAGTACTAAAATCAAGATATATCACATCTACTGCTTCTCCCCTATACACAAGGCTTGTTACCCTCTCAAAGGATATTAGGTTGGTTTGACATGATTTGTTCCTGACAAATCCATGTTGACTATTATTTATCACCTTATTTTCTTCTAGGTGCTTGCAAACTGATTCTTTGATTGTTTGCTCCATTTTCTTTCCGGGTACCAAAGTAAAGCTGATAGGTCTATAATTCCCTGGGTTGTCCTTATGCCCCTTTTTATAGATAGGTACTATATTTGTCCTTTTGCAGTCCTCTAAGATCTCTCCCATCCACCACAAGTTCTCAGAGATAATTGCTAATGGCTTAAAGATCTCTTCAGCCAGTTCATTAAATATCCTAGGATGTGTTTCATCAGGCCCTGCCAATTTGAAGACATCTAACTCGTTTAGGCAATTCTTAACTTGGTCTTTCCCTGTCTGAGCCTTAGATCTTACCCCTGTACACTGATGTTCACTATGTTAGTCATACAATCATTGCTAACATTTTTGGTGAAAACTGAGAGAAAAAAGGCAGTTAATGCAGCAATGGCTGAAGTGTTTTGTTATGGTCTTTCTCTCCTCATTAAGTAACACGTATACCCTGTCCTTTGTCTTCCTCTTGCTTCTCATGTATTTGTAAAATGTTTTCTTGTTACCTTTTATGTCCCTAGCTAGTTTAATCTCATTTAGTGCCTTGACCTTTCTAATTTTGTCCCTACATGCTTGTGTTGTTTTCTTATATATATTCATCCTTCGTAATTTGACCCAGTTTCCACTTTTTGTAGTACTCTTTTTTGAATTTCAGATAATTGAAGATCTCCTGGTCAAGCCAGGATGATCTCTTACCACACTTCCTATCTTTCCTGTGCAGTGGGATAGTTTCTTTTGCGCCCTTAGTCATGTCTCTTAAAAAAAAACTGACAACTCTCCTGAACTCCTTTCCCCCTTAGACTTGGTTCCCATGGGATCTTACCTATCAATATTGTCTTTTACTTGATCAGTTCTCTAAAACAGGAGAAAGGGTTCCCATCCCAACTGTAAAAAGAAAAGGAGGACTTGTGGCACCTTAGAGACTAACAAATTTATTTGAGCATAAGCTTTCGTGAGCTACAGTTCACTTCATCGGATGTATTGTGTTTCATCTGAGGATGCTAATGTAAAGGTATTTTTCAATATCCTCCAGTAACTGCTAGAGCTAATTATTTTAGCATTCAGATCAATAGTCCTTTGAAAACAAATTTAAGTGAACTTACTGCAGCACCTTTTGCCTTGAACTCAGTCCCTTGAGATCCACGCTGTCTATCCTCCAAACAGATACATCATAGGCAACTCAGTCAGCACCCGTTACACTGCTCTACTTGTGGGCCCCATCCTTAACCTGGAAAGATCTAAGGGAACAAACAGTTTATGTTCCTAGCCCCTTCAGTATTTTAGCTTCTTTGCAGAGGGTGTCAATGAGCAGCAAGTGTGATTTGGACATCTGTGAACTAGGAAATCAATGAGGCTTTTGAACACAATCCCTCAGGTAGAATAAAGAGTTTCATTTCCTCATAGGAAATAATCTCATCCAGTTAGGTCGCCATTAAAAATATGAACCCATGTTACTGCACTGAATTGTACAGTTTTCTTTTAAATAATAAAAACACCCTTTCAATGGATACATTTCTCCAGTTGCTATCAAAGAGCAATGTGACAGGGCATTCTGTCCAGTTAAGGGAAGTAGGTGTCAGGGGTCAGCCCACCCGTGTTCCATGACATGGCTCTAAGATTTTGGGAAGTCTTATGTATACAAGGACCTAGAAAATAAGAGATATGGATAGAGATGAAGCAGATCCAGGAACAAGTAGTGTTAAGGGGGAAAACCTGTTCTTGTTTCCTTAAGGGCCCAGGACCAGGAGTCTTGCAGAGTAGGTGTTAGATACCAGGACGAGGGCATAGTGCCTAGATGTCGGAGTTGGTAGCCAGATGTCAGATGGACCCGGGAAGTGGGTGGGCAAAGCCTAAGCCCCCCCCAGCCTAAGACGGGAATCCACAGGACCAAATGAATCCGGGGGACAACTAATGAAATAACAGGGACAGGAGTGTGGTCAAAGGGTCAAACGAAGGGAACTGGACGGGGACACCGAGCAGAGAACCCCAGACAGCGCCCACTGCTCCTCAAAGGCGTCAAGGGAGTCAGTGGATGCCACCCAGAGGAACTCTGCCTGGACACATGAACGGACCGAGGATCGGAAATAGGTCCCACAGTCACATGAGACTCCATCGCAAAACCTCCTCACTCTGGTTTTATACTACCTCTGCTGCGGGGCTTAAGAGCAAGCCTGCTAGCTTCTTCAGCCAAACGGGGATGGGGGGGGTGGGGGTGGGGGAATTCCCTCAGCCTGTCTAATTGATGCAGCCCAGCTATGCTCATTAGGCTGTCAGGGACAGAGCAGCTGCAGCTAGAGGGCCTTATTCCTGAGAGTGGGCAGGGCAAGGCTCCCCTCCCTCCCAGCCAGTTGGGATGAGCTCTGGGAGGGCGATCAGCATGTATCTTGCCTCCTCCCTCACAGAGTAAATGCAGTGCAATGGCAACTGTCCCCTCAAAAGATGACGGTGTAAGTGCCCAGGCAGTTCAGTTACCATGTACCATGCTGCAGCATCACGAGTGGCTAAAAAAGCCCAATTCTTGAGCAACAGTCTTAGCCACGCAGATGAGGCAGGCGTAAGGCACAGGGCCAAAGGATGACACTGGCACACTACCGGTGCTTGTGGCCTGCTGTGTTTCCCTCTTTGCTCTCCTCTCTTCCAAGCACCTCTCTAGCTCCCTGATGCAGCACAACCTGCCCATGTAGCTTGTGCCTAGCTGCGTCTTCCCAGCTTGTGCTGTCAATGTTGAAAGACTTCATGAGTCCCTCTTGCAAATGGCCCTGAACTTGAGCTTGATCAGCCTAGTGACCTTGCAGCATCCACATCCATACAGGAGATCCTTTGGAGTGCATCCATCGTCCATCCGGTGCAGATAACCAAACCAACAGAGACATCTGTGCTTGAGAACAGTGATAAGAAAAAGCAGAATTGCCCAGTCAAGTACTCTGGCATCTGGAACTTTGGTTTCCCACTTGATATTTAGCAAGAGAAACTAAAGTCACCATTGAAAGTACAACCTACATCAAGGAAGAAAGCTGAGGGCTCCTAATTTAGGCAAGAGAGAGACACACTCCAAAGTACAAGCCAGCTCTGCAGCTTCCTGAACAGAGGAAAGGAAATGGACCAGGACTCTTACATGGACCCAGAGCGGGCGTGAACTGAAGAGACTAAGGCTGTGGCTATGCTACAGAGCTTGCCACTGCGCCACTAAATTCTCTAGTGTAGCTGCTCTAAGCTGACAGGAGAGCGCTCTCCTGGCGACTTAATTAATCCACCCCCAACAAGAAGCATCAGATATGTTGGTGGGAGAAGCTCTCCTGCTAACATAGTGCTGTCCACACTGGCACTTAGGTCGGTGTAACTTAAATTGCTCAGGAAGTGGCTTATTCACACCCCTGAGCGGCATATATTATACCGGCATAAGTGGTAGTGTAGACATAGCCTAACAGAAGTGGTTTGTACTTTATTTTTTTTTAAAAACAGAGTTAATAAACCAGACCCCCATGAAGCGGGTATTTTGTTTAAAGTAATCTGGTCTGGGTAACTGCTGGAAAGAACTGCACAGGTGCTGAGGGCAGCTCACTGACAGGACCATGAGGGGCCACGAAGGGGTGTGCTCGAGGGCAGCGCCCCATCACAAGCAACCTCAGAGATTGTTTGAAGTCATTAAGTCATCCAGTAGATTTGATGGGTTAGCTCTGATGGCCTGAGTTCGATAGCTGTGTCTTTCATTTAGACAGTGGGCTTTGATCTGAATGGATAATAAAGCAATGCGTAACTCTCTTTCTAGATAGCCCCACCATTAGAGTGCAGGGCTGCACACAGCACATTACCCCACAGGGTGGGAGAAGGATCATTTTGGGCATGGCCATTTGGCCAAACATCTGCTCTTGTAAATGTGCTGCCAAAACTTTAACCTCCACGCCGCGCAAACTGGGCACCCTTTTTAAATGTCCCATATGAAAGACCCACTCACAATAAAATGCACGCCACTAGATATTATCCATCTGGCAAGGGACCCAGAGCTGGTTTGACCCTGTATTTCCAGAGGATCTAAAGTTACACCTACACAACAGCTGGGTAGTATAATTCCCAGCTGGGGTAGATGTATGCACACTAGCCCTGCTCAAGCTAGCTTGCTAAAATTAGCAGTGTAGCTTGGGCTTGGGCTAGCCACCTGAGTATGTACCTGTGATCTCAGATGAGGCTGCATACACCAAGTAGTCCAGGTATGGTTTAGAGAAGCATAGGTTTCTTCTACCTTTACAGGAATCGCAACTCCTGAGTGCTGTCCCAAATGAACACGTGATCTATATTTCTCTGCTGATTTTGATGCTTGGGATTTTATTGGTTGCTTACAGGTGGCGACTGTCTTTTCTGCATTGCTCTGTTATGTCCATACTGGGTTTTTTCTTGGAACTGACAATCTAGTTCTTTTCCTAGCTGATTAGAAGCTTCCCTCCCCACCCTTGCTATTACATGCTACAAAGTGCCAGCTGCTACAGCATTTAGACTGCTCATTAAGATTACGTTACTGAAGAGCAGGCAGTGCTGGAGGGGCTGGCTTCTCTGTAAGAGAGTAAAGATCCCATTGCTCTTTTTGCAACAATAGGGGCATTAATTCCCATGTGCTGAGGAAATTCACCTGGCCAATTACATTCTCCACTTAACCACACTCTAAATTTTCTACTGCAGTTACATTAGCCAGAAGGGACCATTAGTCATTTAGCCTGACCTCATTTGTCTCTGTCCACATAACTAAAACTCTCACCCAAGTCTCCTTCCTTTCCACCCTAACTGTAGCCTTGCTCCCATCAAGGCCACTCAAAATGCTATTGCTAAGATCATCTTCCCAGCCTGTTGCTCTAACCAAAATCTCCTTTGAGTCTCTCCTCTGGCTCCTCCTTCACCTCCACGTCAGACACAAGCCACTTGCTTTTACCTTTAATTCCCTCCATAACTGAGCCCCACCCTACCTCACTGATGCAATAATCTATCGCAATGTTGCCTGCTCCAAAATTCCCAGTCTTTGTCACCCCCCATAGTCAGCTTCTCCCTTAGCCACCTCTGTGCTCCCTCCCACCCTGCTTCCCAATATAATCCACATACCACTACCTTATCTGTCTTCAAGATTCACCTCTCCTGTGATGCCAGCAAACCCTGACTGCTGATTATGGCCAGGCAGGTGATATGCTGTGTTTTTGCCTCTTCCCTGTTCTCTTACTCCAGCTCCCAGGGTTTAAGTGTTGCTCTAGCCGGTCTCCATACCTGCTCACCATCAAGCTCACAGGATGTGATCCAAAGCCCAGTGAAGTCAATAGGAGACTTTCACAGACCTCAATGGGCTTTGGAGCAGGCTCGGTTTCTGCAAGTCTCTGGAACTGCTGTGAGGGTTGTAGAAGGCTCCAAATCAATATCATTGATATTAGGCAGGTTGAGTATTTCCTGGCCCATTTCTAGCGTGATCATAGCTCTGTCCCTGTGTCCTGATGAAGTGTGAGAACAGGGAGGGTTTGAAGTTAAACGCAGATAATGTTGATTTAGACCTGGTCAGCTAAGTACACCCATTCACTTCCCCTCTAAGCATATTAGAGATGGCATTTATTTCCCGTACGGCACTGTCCTCAACACAGTGGAATTCTGCAGTCCCCGTTCACTTACTATTTCGCAACCTTGTTCAGGCACTTACCAAATTACCAGACTGAAATCTCTGAACTGCTTCTTTCACGTACAGAGGAATAAATGCGAATTCAGACCATAGAGATTTCTAGCATGGACTACAGCATTTTATGTATTAATATGAAATAACTCTAGAATTTATTACATGCTGGTCAAAATACCATTAGTACTCTTTGTAGATTCAGACTCGTATATCTCTACTTTTAAGCATCATTAACAGGATATGTATACATTTTTGGATCCTTTTCATAATCCCATTGATTACTTTCAAATTACTCCACTGATTAGCAGTCACTTTTCCTTTCAATCTTAGTCCTAGTGCTTAGGTCTTCTGCAGTTTCCACGATATGCTATGCATCCGATGAAGTGAGCTGTAGCTCACGAAAGCTCATGCTCAAATAAACTGGTTAGTCTCTAAGGTGCCACAAGTACTCCTTTTCTTTTTACAAATACAGACTAACACGGCTGTTACTCTGAGTCCTAGTGCTGTTTACTTCCATAGATTTTAGATCTTCTAATATTGGGCTACACCAAATCCCAATCCAGAACATTCAGACTGCAAACAACAACTCTTGTGCTCCTAGAGTGCCTTTCATGGGAGGATCTGAAAACATTTTTTTTAAAATAATTATTTCTCAACACACTCCTGTGAAAGTAGATAATTTATTGGTCCCAGCTTACAAAGGTGGGGAACCCAGAAGGGTTCCTTGAAAATTTTCCATCATTCAATTGACTGAAAATTGGGTTTTTGACTATATTTTTTCATAAAAGGTACCTGATTTCCATGGAAATTTTCAATTTTTCATTGAAAAATCAAATGCCTTCCAAATGAAATATATATGCCAAAATAGTCTGATTTGGCTATGCCACTGGAGTACCTCGTCACTGTTGTGGTTCAATTTCCCCATTCTAGTGTATGGACCGTGCTCCTCAGCTAGACTATATCTCCCATCATGCACCGTAGGGCCTCCCATGATGCAGCTGTCTCCCCTCAAGATAAGGTGAGGTCATGGTGCATCATGGGGGATGTAGTATGAATAGGGACACCAGCCTATAATGGAGAATAGGAGAATGAGGCACCCGAACTACAACTCGCATTCATAGATTTCACAGATAATGGGCTCTTCAATTTAGCTGAGAGAGGTGTAACATGATCCAAAGGCTGGAACTTGAAGGTGGACAAATTCAGACTGGAAATAAGGCATACATTTTTAACAGTCAGTAATTAACTGCTGGAACAATTTACCAAGGATTGTGGTGGATTCTTCATCACTGACTATTTAAAAATAGCGATTGGATGTTATTCTAAAAGATGTGCTCCAGGAATTATTTTAGGGAAAAGTCCTATGGCCTGTGTTACAGAGAAGGTCAAACTTGATGATCATAATGGTTCCTTCTGCCCTTGGAATCTCTGAAAAAATGTTCTTCAATAGAGTATGCACATTTTATGATGATGATAAATAAAGTCAAGCCCTAGAAATGGGGTAAGTTTGGACTATGTACAGTATCTGAACAGAATATACAGAGCAGAGTAGAGGTTCACACTCTTTTAAAAACTTCCATATTTGGGATGGTTATCTGAGCCCCCTATTCAGAAAAAACACAGAAGGACTTATCAAGTTTGCAGAGAATATGAAGCTGGGAGAGGTTGCAAGTGCTTTGGAGGATAGGATTAAAATTCAAAATGATCTGGACAAACTGGAGAAATGGTCTGCAGTTAATAGGATGACACTCAATAAGGACAAATGCAAAGTACTCCATTTGGGAAGGAACAATCAGTTGCACACATACAACATGGGAAATGACTGCCTAGGAAGACGTACTGTGGGAAGGGATCAGGGGGGTCACAGTGGATCACAAGCTCAAGGCCATCCCTAGCTATTCAGGGTCCCTATGCAGCCCCCCTGTGGGGGGGCAGACCTCAGTGGGGGAGTAGGGGGCTGGCTTGGGGGACAGTGGGGAACCACCCTCCAGCACTCACTGGTGGTGTGGCTGGGTTGCTGCACTTTCCCCCAGCGGTGAATGCAGGCCCAGCCCTGCTGCACTCCTCAGGGGCAGGAAGAGGCTGGGCGGGGTGGAGCACAGGCGGGGGCTTTGGGAAGGGGTGGAGTGGGGGCGGGCTGGGGTGGAGCAGGGGCAGGAAGAGGCAGGGCTGGGATGGAGAAGGGGCTGGAGCAGCACGCAGCTGTGCAGGGTACCAGGAAATTTGGTGCCCCAAATTTCCTGGTGCCCTACGCAGCCGCATACTTGGCGTACGGGTAAGGACAGCCCTGAACGAGCTAAATATGAGTTAACAGTGTAACAGTGTTGCAAGCAAGGAAGCAAGCAAGCAAACAAACAAACATCATTCTGGGATGTATTAACAGGAGCATTGTAAGCAAGACATGAGAAGTTTTTCTTCCGTTCTACTCTGTGCCGATTAGACCTCAACTGGAGTATTGTGTCCAGTTCTGGGTGCCACATTTCAGGAAAGATGTGGACAAATTGTCCAGAAAGTCCAGAGAAGAGCAACAAAAATGATTAAAGGTCTAGAAAACCTAATCTATGAGGGAAGATTGAAAAAATGGGTTTGTTTAGTCTGGAGAAGAGAAGACTTAGGGGAGCACATGATTACAGTTTTCAAGTACATACAAGGTTGTTACAAGGAGGAGGGAGAAAAATTGTTCTCATTAACCTCTGAGGAGAGGACAAGAAGCAATGGGCTTAAATTGCAGCAAAGGCGGTTGAGGTTGGACATTAGGAAAAACTTTCTAACTGTCAGGGTGGTTAAGCACTGGAATAAATTGCCTCGGGAGGTGGTGGGATCTCCATTGGAAATTTTTAGGAGCAGGTTAGACAAACACCTGTCAGGGATGGTCTGGATAATACTTAGTCTTGCCATGAGTGCAGGGCACTGGACCAGACCTCTCAAGGTCTCTTCCAGTCCTACAATTCTATGATTCTATGACTCAAACTTTTAGCATGTGCTTAACTCCTACTGAAGTCAATGAGGCACTTAATCACTAAAATATGTGCTTTCCAGAATCAAGGCCTACACTTCATGAAATATATATTAATTTCTTTCCCAGTTGCTTTTTTTCCCCCCTGAAATGCGAGCTATCTAGACTAGAATACACCTACCATGTTGCAGGAAAACAACTTTTCTTTTTTTACTTTTCTTTATTTTACTTTTGCTTTAGTTCATTTCTGTGCAGGTTCCATGAATGAATTTTGAATTCATTTGCTTCATTGTGCATTTATTTTACAATTCATTTGCCATACACTCACTTTATAATGTGTTTCGTGGATTGCTTCTATAGTTACTCCTGCCTTTTCTTTTTTGTTATGTCTTTATAATGGTATATCAGTGGTTCCCAAACTTGTTCTGCCGTTTGCGCAGGAAAAGCCCCTGGTGGGCCGGCCGGTTTGTTTACCTGCTGCGTCCACAGGTTCAGCCGATCGCGGCTCCCAATGGCCGCGGTTCGCTGCTCCAGGCCAATGGGAGCTGCTGGAAGTGGCAGCCAGTATGTCCCTTGGCCCGCACCGCTTCCAGCAGCTCCCATTGGCCTGGAGCAGCGAACTGCGGCCACTGGGAGCCGCGATCAGCCAAACCTGCAGACGCAGCAGGTAAACAAACCGGCCTGGCCTGACAGGGGCTTTCCCTGCACAAGCGGTGGAACAAGTTTGGGAACCACTGTGTTATACAAATCAATAAAAAGGTAAACATTCTGAGTGACTGTTCTCCAAGATGGAAGAAAATGACTCCAGAGGAAAGTACAAGTTGTGGCCTCATAAGTCTTATATTTACAGCTGGCCAGAATGCCAGCTCTAGCACTTTTGTTTGTTTGTCGGCTGATAGCTTTGTTTTCTAGTGCTTCCTCGACAGAAACAAATGAAAGATTTGGACAAGTGATGTGTGCAGAGAGCACACTGATCATTTTCTTCGCTTCAGTGCATCCAATTGAGATATAAATGAACAGAAGGCCTAGGTCACAGTTCAAATATGGCCCAGGTCACTAATAAACTAAATTAATCACCAATGAAGGCTGCTCAGTAGCCCATGTGTAATGATTTGATGGTCTCAGTCCAGTTCCCACACAACTGGGCCTAATCAGCACCTTTCTTGGCTGCTTTAGCAAAGAAGAAACAAGCTGAGAGACTAGTTCTCTTTCCAAGCCAAGGTCCCTCAACGTACAGGGAAGAGGCACTCTGGTGATTATATATGAGAGAGAGAGAGAGAGAAAGTTCTTGCATGGCAGCTGATATGCTCTACATGTCCCAGAGACGGAGGGTTTCACTCTATAGCAGTGGTGAGCAACCTGTGGGCCATCAGGGTAATCCTCTGGCAGGCAGTGAGACAGTTTGTTTACATTGACCATCTGCAGGCACGGCCGCCTGCAGCAACCAGTGACCGCGGTTCGCCGTTCCTGGCCAATGGGAGCTGCGGGAAGTGGCATGGGCTGGCCATTGCTTCCCGCAGCTATAAGTGAAGCAACACTGTGCTGTCTTTTTAATGAAGTGGGTACCCTTGAGTGATTTCAGTCTGAGCTTTGTTCTGATCAGAGCACAGAGCACAGCAACAATTTCACTGGACAATCCACTATTACCTGTTCTTCCTTAATAACCTCCTTGATCTCATTGCAGCCTTTACCACTGCCATAAATATAAAGGGAAGGGTAAACACCTTTAAAATCCCTCCTGGCCAGAGGAAAAACCCTTTCACCTGTAAAGGGTTAAGAAGCTAGGATAACCTCGCTGGCACCTGACCAAAATGACCAATGGGGAGCAAGATACTTTCAAAAGCTGGGGGGAGGGAGAAAACAAAGGGTCTTGGTCTGTCTGGGTGATGCTTTTGCCAGGGACAGAACAGGAATGGAGTCTTAGAACTTAGTAAGTAATCTAGCTAGATATGTGTTAGCCATTTAAAGAAATAATAATCTGAGGAAATAAGCTGTGCTGAAAGGAATGGATATTTGTGTCTTTTTGTAACTTAAGGTTTTGCCTAGAGGGATTCTCTATGTTTTGAATCTAATTACCCTGTAAGGTATTTACCATCCTGATTTTACAGAGGTGATTATTTTTCCTTCTATTAAAATTCTTCTTTTCAGAAACTGAATGCTTTTTCATTGTTCTTAAGATCCAAGGGTTTGGGTCTGTGGTCACCTATGCAAATTGGTGAAGATTTTTACCAAACCTTCCCCAAGAAGTGGGGTGCAAGGGTTGGGAGGATTTTGGGGGGAAAGACATTTCCAAACAACTCTTTCCCAGTAACCCGGTTAAATGTTTGGTGGTGGCAGTGAAAGTCCAAAGGCAAAGGGTAAAATAGTTTGTACCTTGGGTAAGTTTTAACCTAAGCTGGTAAAAGTAAGCTTAGGAGGTTTTCATGCAGGTCCCCACATCTGTACCCTACAGTTCAGAGTGGGAAAGGAACCTTGACAACCACTGTGCACTAGTACACCTCCCTCGCTCTCTCTCTGGCGGTACTGTCTCCCCTGTGCCAAGACATTTCCTCCGTGGAGTTTCAGTGCTTGTCTTTCTGCTCTTATCTAGCTTTCTCCCCCATTCAGTCACCTTAAGCCCAACCCTTCACTGCCCTCAACTGTGTACAATCATTTATCCCATTGCAAAGTGGGCATTTGGGTGGTGCTGCATCTGCGCTGGCTGGTGCGAAGCAAGCTGCCAGCTGCGCTGCTGGGCGCGCTCTTCTGGCCCGGCCAGGGCTTCCACATGCCTGCCCGGGAGGGCTGCTAACTATGTAATTGCACAAACCCCAAAACTCTAGCCCCTCCCCTTCCCTGAGGCCACGCCCATGTTCTGCCCCTTCTCCAAGGCCCTGCCTGTTAGGATATAGATATTCAGGCCTGTCTGTAAAGGCCTATACTCTAAGAATTTAGGTGTATTCTTATCACTTAGCTAGTTCTAGAGGTATAAAAGAGAGAATCAAAATCACTGTCTGACTGTATAAGGCCTTTTCTCACTGTGACAGTCTGAGGCCCTGTTCTTAGGCTAAGGTCTTTGGCTAAGCAGCAGAGGCAGCCATAAGCTGGGAAGCGACCGGTCACATCCTCACATTCCAAACTAGTCACATTGAAAGACGGTGCTATGGGGCTGTTAGGCATTATCAGGACAGGATTGTATTTCTATCACCTCCAGAGAAAGGGAAGAACCTAGAAGATGTAAAAGGAAATTTAGGTTGATAGTTTTCTGTCTGGTAAGAACTCACTTATCAATAGACACAGCTGGGAAACCCTTATGTCTTTATAGATGTAGTTTTGTCATTCTAGATCCCACTTTGCTATTGTTTATTTGCATGGTCTCTGTCTGGTTCTGTGATTGTTTCTGTCTGCTGTATAATTAATTTTGCTGGGTGTAAACTAATTAAGGTGGTGGGATATAATAGGATTGGTTAGTTAAATTTCAGGAAAATGATTGGGTAAAGTATAGCTAAGCAGAACTCAAGTTTTACTATATAGTCTGCAATCAATCAGGAAGTGTGTGTGTGTGTGTGGGGGGAATGGGAACAGGGAATGGGGGTGGGGAATTGGAATCATGTTTTGCAAAGGAGGGAAATGGGAACAGGGACACAGGCGTAAGGCTCTGTGGTGTGAGAGCTGGGAAGGGGGACACTAAGGAAGGAAACTGGAATCATGCTTGCTGGAAGTTCACCCCAATAAACATCAAATTGTTTGCACCTTTGGACTTCTGGTATTGTTGCTCTCTGTTCATGCAAGAAGGACCAGGGAAGTAAGCTGGTGAAGGAATAAGCCCTTCACACCACCCATGCTAACTCCATTCCCCCTCCCTCTGTCGCTCACTCTTCTTCACTCAGTTTCACCAGGCTGAGGCAGCGGGTTGAGGTGCGGGAGGGAGGTGTGTGCTCTGGGAGGGAGTTTGGGTACGGGAGGGGGTGCGGGGTCGGACTCTGGGAGGGAGTTTGGGTGTGGGAGGGGGTGCGGGGTCAGGCTCTGGGAGGGAGTTTGGGTGGGGGTTCTAGCCTGGGGCAGGGGATTGGGTGCAGGAGAGGGGCAGGGGGTCGGCGATTACCTCAGGCGGCTCCCAAAAGTGACCCCTCTGGCAGCAGCTCCTAGGCAGGAGGGCCCAGGAGTTCTCCGCCTCCCACTGCCACCGCCCTGTAGCTCCCACTGGCCACAGTTCCTCCTCCTCCCCCTGGGGCAGTTCCGGCTGCTTCGGGGAGTGTCGTGGAGTGAGAGTGGGCAGGAAGCCTGCTTTAGCTCTGCTGCGGCAGTGGCCAGGGGCCTCTGGCCCCTTTTAAATCGCCCAGGCCCCTAGGCAATTGCCCCCCCCCCCCCCCCCCCCCCCGTCAGTGGGCCTGGGAGGAGAGAGGAGGGATTTATTAGGACATGTCCTAAGAAAGGAAGGAGACAGCTGGCAAGAACTCCATTACACCGAGAACGTGATCTACCTCATGAGCTTGGCTCTTCTGTCATGCCACTGTCAATCAGGGGTCAGTCAATGGACTGACACTGGGTTTATACCAGTGCTAGGAAAGAGGAGTCAGGTCCTCTGTGCAAAGAAGAATTCAAGAAGCCACTTGCTGAGCCAGTGAAAGCTCAGAGCATCCAGCTGGCAAATGCAGCACCTGCCTCATTAACTTTTCACCACTCCATCAGCTAATTCTCCTTCCCTTTGATGCTCAAGAAGCTCTCATCTGTCACATTACGTCCCAAGAGCAGCCAGGGACATAAAAATCGAAGGGAGATGAAAAAGAAACATTAGTAGGAGCTACTCTGTATTTACTGCCACAGGCTGTGATCTCATTAGATTGCACTAGTTTATAAATTGGGCCTGGTCAGCACTTGACTAGGGGACCGCCATGCGCCCGTAAATGCTGCAAGGAGTGATATTAGGAGTCAGTAGTTTGTTCTTGTTCCACTGATTCACTAGGAGGCATTGCGCTGCTGAGGTGCTGTCTGCGGGGATGACACATCAGACTGTGACCTGGCGATCTCACTGACAGAGTACAGGTGTGGGCCATGGCACTGCAGTTGAATTCAGATGAGGTCATTCATATTCTGCTTAGTAAAGTTCTCCGTGTATTTGTCATAGGATCGATTATTCTCCACTTTCTGCCTTAAGTGTTGTGCGCAAGTCAAACCAATCACCCCAACTGTGGTTGCATTTCACTGGTGGGTGAAATGATCTTTCCACGCTTTAGCTTGTACTCAGTTTGCAAAGCAATCCAAATGCAGATTACAATATAATGGTCTTGATTCTGACCTCACATACACCTGTATCAATCTCTTAAAATCATTGGGGTGATTCCAGATTGGTACTGGGGTGTAAAGGAGATCAGACGATGGCCCTATGTTGTATTAGTGCATGTATTATTCATTAAAAATTCCAATCTATACGCGGATCCTGAACAATTGAAATGGTGGCACTATTTAGAGGTTTTAGTTTGGTTCCGTCTCTTTCCTTTACTTTATTTCCATTCCACACCTATCATCATCCCCATAACGTGTTATCACTGTCCCAGAAATCCACTTGGTGCAACTAATGGAATGCTAATAAATTCCGCTCTGCATCTACTCCATATTTATCATGTCGTACAGAACCACATGCCAGAGAATGCAATGGGGCCACACTATAATGTCCTCTCAGAAGATTCAAGTAGCTCCCACTTTGAAGAATAGGGTGAACCTAGAGTACCCACTCCTGGCTCCCCCTGTCAGGGGGAAGATTTGATCTATCCCTTCTAATGGCTTCTATCATCCCACATTTTGCCAGGCTCTCGATTCAAATCCTAACAATGAAGGCACTGCCGTTTTAAAATAGTGGAACTACAAAGCAGCCCAGCAAAGGGATAAGATGGCTGGGACATATGTTGTAGGAAGAGACGCTAAAGGAACTCAGTTTACCTAGTTTAAATGAAGGGAAGAAGAGGTAGGTGGGTGGAATATGAAAATGCTGTGGCTGTTTTTGAATGGGAACAAGTTAAAGGGAAGAATAGCTATTCTAGGCCAATAGGGCGAGGATGAATTCCCGAAAGTAATGGCCTTAATCTTAAAAGGAAGAAAAAACTTAGATAACAAAGGAAATCTTTGAAAACAATTAAATCTTCTAGCAGGCAGCAAGAGAGATGATGGAAGCTGTCGGGGTGGAAAGTTCAAAGGGATTTTCCATAATGTAGGTAGTTGTCAGAACAGTATAGGGGGAACAATGGAATAGCACATGCGGACTGTAGCGGTGCAGACCCACCGCCGCAGCACCTCCTGCTGGTCATGCTGGGAATTAGCTCTCTTGGACCACCAGGGCACCTTTTACTAGCGTCTCACTCACTGTTCCTTCCACTTCCTCCACCATCTGGACCCACGTCTCTCCCAGACCGTGGCATCCTCTTCAGGACACGGCCCTCTGGCTGTGCCCCAGCTCACTGTCTTCCCCCATTTCAGGGGACAGGCAGTCCTCAGTCCCTCCACTTGCCTCAGTGGCCAACTGCAGTCTCGAGTCTAGCCCCTGTCTTCAGGGGCAAACTGCAGTCTGGATTTAGGCCACTCTCCTCATTGGCAAGTAGGGGTAAAAGAGGGTGGGGGGAGACCCAGGCTCGGCCGCTACTCTGGGTCCCAGCCCAGGGACCCTATAGCTGTCAGCCACTTACTGCCCCTCCTCCTATTCCCTCTGCCTACTTTCCCTGGCCACTTCCCCCGTAGCCCTAGCACCTTCCCTGCCCTTGCTTCAGGACCTCGGTCTGGCCATTGTCAGCCAGGAGCTCCCCTATCGCTGCCGTGCCGTGCTCCTCAGCTGACAGCACTCCCCGTTTACCCTCCAGGAAGAAACTACCCCCTTGCTCTGCTGAGCAGCCCTTTATATATGGGCTGCTCCAGCAAGCCTTCTCTTGATTGGCTCTTCCAGTGAGCCCTTTCCTGATTGGCAGGGTTCTGTGCAGCCTCTCCAAGGCTGCCTTAACCCTTCTCCTGCCAGTGTGGGGCAACTGCCCCACCACAGGGACAGAGTGTGCCCAGGGTGAGGAAAGGGGAAATAGCGCAAAGGGTGCCATCTTGGACTGAACCAGGAACCTCAACAGTTACATGTGTGGAGTCTCAACAGCCTGAGCTGAAGAGGCAGGCTCTGTAGCTGGGACTGTAATGGGCTCGTGTTTTCTGTGAATTGGACACAGACAGGAACTGGTGGGTTATAACAACAGCACCAGAGATGACAAACAGGTAGGGGGAAGCATGGAGGAGAACCCATGAGGGGAAGAGAATGGTGACCTAGAGGTTCTCTTCCACTTTAACTTCTGTCATCGCCGGTCGCAAGCTCTTTACCATCCCCTGCTTGCACACGTCCATCACATAGGAAAGGCTGGGCAAAGGAGATCACCCAGGACCTCAGCCTGCCTGCTCTCTGTGCACGAACTCCCTGTGAGGTCAATGGAAAGCTCTGCACACAGAAGACCTGCTGGATCATGCCCACTCAGATGCTCTTAAGGTGGTGAGCATGGTGTTGCTCTGAATGTCAGTGTCAATGGCAGGAAAATGGAAGACTGCTGCCCCTAGCTTTCTCAGGTTTCCTTTGCCTCAAAACCTACTCCTTTCATGAAAGACATCAGGGTGTGTCTAAGCCTCTCCCAAATAATTAGCTACTCAGGAACAGTAATAAAAGAACAATCCTTGGAATCTTGATTGATCAATGGAGTTAAACACTAGCAGTGGGGGAGAGATCTCAGTGTTCTGAGACAGAACAGCACATGTTCCCTCTAAGAATTTATTCTAATTATATCCTAATTATGGTACCTTAAGAGAATCCCTCAAGAGCTCTACACTGAGGCCTCAGGTATGAAATGTTGCCAAACACCTGCAAATTGATTTTAACATCACTAAAATCGCTGAGGGCTTGGCGACACTTGCGAGTTACAGCACAATAAAGGAGCCCCGGGTGCATTAGCTCACTACCCGTCCACACTGGCAAGGCACATAGAGCGCTCTGACTCCGCGGCTACAGCGCTGCTCGTACTCCACCTCAGCGAGTAGAATAATGTTTGCTGCGCCCCCCACTGGAGCGCTGTGGAGCCAGTGTGAACGAGGTGTTGCATTACTGCGCTCTGATCAGCCTCCGGAAACATCCCATAATCCCCTTCAGTCAAGTGGCCACTCTTGTCATTGTTTTTGAATCGCTGCAGGAATGCGGAAATGCCCTTTGAAAGCTCTGTTTCTGACAGCCGGCTTCTTATCTGCTCCGAGACAAAGCGACCATTAGTGTGGAATGCTGTGTGTGAGAGAGAGAGGTGAGGGGGATGGGGGGGTCTGCTGCTGTCTGAACTTACAAGACAGCATGCTGACATGCTCTCAGCCCCCCAAAACCCCACTCTCTCTCCCCCCACATACACACAACACACTCCCTGTCACACTCCACCACACCCGCACCCCCATTTGAAAAGCCCGTTGCAGTCACTTGCATGCTGGGATAGCTGCCCATAATGCACCGCACCCAATGCTGCTGCAAGTGCCGCAAATGTGGCCATGCCAGTGTGCTTGAAGCTGTCAGTGTGGACAGACTGTCGTGCTTACCCTACTGCGCTCTACGAAGGCTGGTTTAACTCAAAGCGCTCTACATCTGCAAGTGTAGCCATGCCCTGAGAGAATGAGGAGATCAACTTGTTTTAGATAGAGCCTTTACTTTCCATGGGGCTTGTAAGGGAGGGTGGTGTAGGAGCCAACTACACTAGCTCTATGCTCCTGAGAGACTCCCCCATGCCACAATCTACAGGGCTGCTTCAGGCTTCCCCTGCTGCTCCTATCGGGCTATTTCTCTGCTCTTGAATAGTCTTAGAGCCATAATGTTCCACCTGTTCTACAGGAAGAAAGTGTTAGTCTTTCACTTCTACCAGAACCCACTTGTTATGCAAAGGAAGCCAGCCTGCAGGGCAGAAAATTGCCCGAAGGCTCCAGGGGTCTATATCCAGGCATGGCATTTGTTGACATACTGCTTTGATATCTCACCAACAATTTCACTATAAAGGAATGGCCCCTTGCATGTCATAGCTCTATTTGGAGCTGACATTTTGTATACATAAAAACACTCAATAATAGAGATTTGTTCCAGTGCAGTTGAAAAAAAAATGTAACGATGCAAAAGCAGGAGTCAAAGACCAGAACTGTGAAGGTGAAAACAAATTGCCTTCATTGATTTGCTTCCTGGCTTCTGTACATCATTCTCAGAGAGCTAGAGCAGGCAGCCACTGTGTACAAGAGAACAAAGCCGGGATAGCCAATATGCAGGTCTACTAGACTAGGCCTAGGCATGGTGTGGATGTCTTTCTTCCCTGCAGCATCCTGCCCAAAGGACAGGTGCAATAGCAGCCCTATGTCCCTGCAAGCATCTCTGGGCAAGCAAACTATACCAAAGGGAGCAGAAAGGGGACATCCGCGGGGGTGGCTGAGCATGCTATGAGGGTGCAGGGGAGCTGTCTTGCTAATGGAAGCCTGAGCCTACTCGGCACAGTTAGTTAATAGGCCATCAGGGACCCTCTTGTTTTCACAGATTCCAAGGCCAGAAGGGACCATTGTGATCAGCTACTCTAACCTCCTCTATCACAATGGCCACAGAGCTTCCCCAAAATAATTCCTAGAGCATGTGTTTTAGAAAAACATCCCATCTTGATTTTAAAATGGTCAGTGATGGAGAATCCACCAGAATCCTTAATAAATTGTTAATTACTCTCACTGTTAATTACCGATGGTTAATTACTCTCACTGTTTAAAATTTACCTTATTGCCAGTCTGAATTTGTCTAGCTTCAACTTCCAGCCACTGGATCATGTTAGACCTTTCTCTGCTAGACTGAAGAGCCCGTGATTAGATATTTGTTCCCCATGTATGTCACAATACCCACACAGCTGTCCCCAAGCTGATTTAGGAGAAGCAACAGTTTGGCTTTCTCCTAGGAAGTACTACAACTATGGTCAGAATTGATGCCCGTTGTTGACAGCCTCCTCAGAGGCTAAAGATTTTGAGCTAGTCTGTGTTCATAGCACGTAGCCCATAGTAAGTGGCAGTGGAAAGATGACCATCTCTGCCCCAGGAGAGCAGCGTACCTTCCAGAGCTCCCCAGAGCAAGAGGAACACACCGGGTATGTCTACCCAGCATTTTGGGGAGAGCCTCCCTGCCCGGGTCGGCAGATTTGGGCTAGCGGGGTTCGTGGTAACACTGAAGTTGCAGCTCAGCCTGGAGATCAGGCTCTAGGTTTCAGGGCCCGAGCACCAGCCCAAACAGCAACGTCAAAGCACTGTCTATACAGGTATTTTTAGAGCACTAGCGCAAGCTCTGCTAGCCCAAGTCTATGGATCCAGGTGGGGAGTCTCGCTCCAAACCGCTAAGTAGACAGACCCACTGACTGCTGTCTAAATACACTTCGCCCTAGAGCCAGGGAAGAGGAGTCGGTGTTCCAGGATTCCATTCCTAACGCTGCCAGTGAAGTGATGTGACGGAGAGACTGCCGAGACTCATCAAGCCCTCGGATCGCTACCCCTTCCTGCTTCTCCACGTGGGCACCAATGATACTGCCAAGAATGACCTTGAGCGGATCACTGCAGACTACATGGCTCTGGGAAGAAGGATAAAGGAGTTTGAGGTGCAAGTGGTCTTCTCGTCCATCCTCCCCGTGGAAGGAAAAGGCCAGGGCAGGGACCGTCGAATCGTGGAAGTCAACGAATGGCTACGCAGGCGGTGTCGGAGAGAAGGCTTTGGATTCTTTGACCATGGGATGGTGTTCCATGAAGGAGGAGTGCTGGGCAGAGACGGGCTCCATCTTACGAAGAGAGGGAAGAGCATCTTTGCGAGCAGGCTGGCTAACCTAGTGAGGAGGGCTTTAAACTAGGTTCACCGGGGGAAGGAGACTAAAGCCCTGAGGTAAGTGGGAAAGCGGGATACTGGGAGGAAACACAGGCAGGAACGTCTGTGAGGGGAGGGCTCCTGCCTCATACTGAGAATGAGGGGTGAGCAGCAGGTTATCTCAAGTGCTTATATACAAATGCACAAAGCCTTGGAAACAAGCAGGGAGAACTGGAGGTCCTGGTGATGTCAAGGAATTATGACGTGATTGGAATAACAGAGACTTGGTGGGATAACTCACATGACTGGAGTACTGTCATGGATGGTTATAAACTGTTCAGGAAGGACAGGCAGGGCAGAAAAGGTGGGGAGTAGCACTGTATGTAAGGGAGCAGTATGACTGCTCAGAGCTCCGGTACGAAACTGCAGAAAAACCTGAGTGTCTATGGATTAAGTTTAGAAGTGTGAGCAACAAGAGTGTCACAAGTGCTAGACGAGCCAACTAGGGGGGGAGCTTTTCTTGACCTGCTGCTCACAAACAGGGAAGAATTAGTGGGGGAAGCAAAAGTGGACGGGAATCTGGGAGGCAGTGACCATGAGTTGGTTGAGTTCAGGATCCTGATGCAGGGAAGAAAGGTAAGCAGCAGGATACGGACCCTGGACTTCAGGAAAGCAGACTTCGACTCCCTCAGGGAGCGGATGGGTAGGATCCCCTGGGGGACTAACATGAAGGGGAAAGGAGTCCAGGAGAGCTGGCTGTATTTCAAGGAATCCCTGTTGAGGTTACAGGGACAAACCATCCCGATGAGTCGAAAGAATAGTAAATATGGCAGGCGACCAGCTTGGCTTAACGGTGAAATCCTAGCGGATCTTAAACATAAAAAAGAAGTTTACAAGAAGTGGAAGGTTGGACATATGACCAGGGAAGAGTATAAAAATATTGCTCGGGCATGTAGGAATGAAATCAGGAGGGCCAAATCGCACCTGGAGCTGCAGCTAGCAAGAGATGTCAAGAGGAACAAGAAGGGTTTCTTCAGGTATGTTGGCAACAAGAAGAAAGCCAAGGAAAGTGTGGGCCCCTTACTGAATGAGGGAGGCAACCTAGTGACAGAGGATGTGGAAAAAGCTAATGTGCTCAATGCTTTTTTTGCCTCTGTCTTCACTAACAAGGACAGCTCCCAGACTGCTGCGCTGGGCATCACAACATGGGGAGTAGATGGCCAGCCCTCTGTGGAGAAAGAGGTGGTTAGGGACTATTTAGAAAAGCTGGACGTGCACAAGTCCATGGGGCCGGACGAGTTGCATCCGAGAGTGCTAAAGGAATTGGCGAATGTGATTGCAGAACCATTGGCCATTATCTTTGAAAACTCGTGGCGAACGGGGGAAGTCCCAGATGACTGGAAAAAGGCTAATGTAGTGCCAATCTTTAAAAAAGGGAAGGAGGAGGATTCTGGGAACTACAGGCCAGTCAGCCTCACCTCAGTCCCCGGAAAAATCATGGAGCAGGTCCTCAAGGAATCAATCCTGAAGCACTTACATGAGAGGAAAGTGATCAGGAACAGTCAGCATGGATTCACCAAGGGTAGGTCATGCCTGACTAATCTAATCGCCTTCTATGATGAGATTACTGATTCTGTGGATGAAGGGAAAGCAGTGGATGTATTGTTTCTTGACTTTAGCAAAGCTTTTGACACGGTCTCCCACAGTATTCTTGTCAGCAAGTTAAAGAAGTATGGGCTGGATGAATGCACTATAAGGTGGGTAGAAAGTTGGCTAGATTGTCGGGCTCAACGGGTAGTGATCAATGGCTCCATGTCTAGTTGGCAGCCGGTGTCAAGTGGAGTGCCCCAGGGGTCGGTCCTGGGGCCGGTTTTGTTCAATATCTTCATAAATGATCTGGAGGATGGTGTAGATTGCCCTCTCAGCAAATTTGCGGATGATACTAAACTGGGAGGAGTGGTAGATACGCTGGAGGGCAGGGATAGGATACAGAGGGACCTAGACAAATTGGAGGATTGGGCCAAAAGAAACCTGATGAGGTTCAATAAGGATAAGTGCAGGGTCCTGCACTTAGGGATGGAAGAACCCAATGCACAGCTACAGACTAGGGACCGAATGGCTAGGCAGCAGTTCTGCGGAAAAGGACCTAGGGGTTACAGTGGACGAGAAGCTGGATATGAGTCAGCAGTGTGTCCTTGTTGCCAAGAAGGCCAATGGCATTTTGGGATGTATAAGTAGGGGCATAGCGAGCAGATCGAGGGACGTGATCGTTCCCCTCTATTCGACATTGGTGAGGCCTCATCTGGAGTACTGTGTCCAGTTTTGGGCCCCACACTACAAGAAGGACGTGGATAAATTGGAGAGAGTCCAGTGAAGGGCAGCAAAAATGATTAGGGGTCTGGAACACATGACTTATGAGGAGAGGCTGAGGGAACTGGGATAGTTTAGTCTGCAGAAGAGAAGAATGAGGGGGGATTTGATAGCTGCTTTCAACTACCTGAGAGGTGGTTCCAGAGAGGATGGTTCTAGACTATTCTCAGTGGTAGAAGAGGACAGGACAAGGAGTAATGGTCTCAAGTTGAAGTGGGGGAGGTTTGGGTTGGATATTAGGAAAAACTTTTTCACTAGGAGGGTGGTGAAACACTGGAATGCGTTACCTAGGGAGGTGGTAGAATCTCCTTCCTTGGAAGTTTTTAAGGTCAGGCTTGACAAAGCCCTGGCTGGGATGATTTGATTGGGGATTGGTCCTGCTTTGAGCAGGGGGTTGGACTAGATGACCTCCTGAGGTCCCTTCCAACCCTGATATTCTATGATTCTATGATAGAAGACGCTGGGCCAATCACTGAATAGCTCTGTGTCACCATTTACCAAGTTGCATGGCAATGCTCATACAGATGCCTACAGGAAATCCATCTGACTTCAATTGACAGGTACAGTTAACCTACACCTTCCCCTTACTTTGCCAAGTTGTGGCAAACCACCACCTTGACCACTTGTACGTACTACTGCTGCCCTCCAGCCTATGTCTGTGTGTCCGTCTTTCTGTCCTTAGATTGCAGCTCCTCAAGGCAGAGGCAACATCTTCTTGTCTGTACGTTGTAGTTGCTACCACAAAAACAATAACTAATGATTATTACAGATGAGTGTACAAAACAAATACCTGTGCTCCCAGAGATGGTCTGAGACTTAATTAAATAATACTTTGAACTCTTTAAGGTCTTAAACCAGGGGTAGTCAATTCTTTTTTGTCAAAGTCCAAATTTCTTGGTCAAAGGTATAGTCAAGATCCAGACTCCAGAGAAACATTTTTCATACTGCAGTAACAATAATGATAATAATTAGTAAATAAAAAGATTTCATGGTCCGTTCAAAAGCGTCTGGCAGGCCGGATTTGGCCCACTGTCCGCCTATTGACTACCCTTGTCTTAAACTGAAAGGAGCCATAGGAATGTAAAGTTGTAGCAGATTGTGAAGCTGGTATAAATCATGAGAGCTCCATTACACCAAGACAATTTACACCATGATTAGTAGAAGTAGTCTACTTGTGCAGTTGCCCCTTTTCTAGAGTTAACAGCTCTGTTAGTTCTGTGGCTTGTTTGGTTAATAAAAGCAATTAGTTCCCAGAACTGAGTAATGGCCCCGAATTTCAATTGAACAGAAAAGCCATTTTTCCAGCAACGAGGATACACGTCTCCCCAGAATGGGATGATGTTGTTTTCTGTGTAACAAAAATAATGCAACCACCTCCACTCGGAGAGCTTGCTACCCAGTTAGTGTCTTCAGGCTCTGTTTACAGTTGCTGGATGAGAAGAGAAGATTACACACAGCGAGGCTGATACTAGTCTTGCTCCAGCTGGTGTAAATCAGGAGTAACTCCTCCAGTCAATGGGGTAGGATTTCTCACCTACTGATGCAGCAGGGGACTAAGGAAACCAGGTAAGGCTCCCACATGCTCTGTCTACCCCCAAGGGAGGTTACAACAGCCTGGAGGGGCCGAGGGTAAATGGAGCCCAGCGCATTCCTCCCTGCACTGGGGCTTGTAGGGGAGGGTGGTGTAGGCGCTAACTACACTAGCTCTGTGCTCCTGAGGGACTCCCCTACGCCGATAGGAGTAGCAGGGGGAGACCCTGCCAAATTTCGAGTCACTGCTTCAAAGCAGGGCAGGTGCAAGAGCTTCTCAAAGAAAAGGTTTTTTTCTGCTTGGCAACACAATGTATTTTTTCCTACACTCGCTTTCAGAAATGGCTGAACTGTTTGGCTGAAACCTTCTCCAAAATTCACCCACAGGGAGTAATAATGGGAAGTGTCAGGCAACGCTAATTCTAGGCAACTCTACCATCGTCCCTAGAATAACACACTTTTCTTTTGCCTCACACAGCACCAGACACATCTTCTCTTTTCTTCTCTTACATCTTTCCCTCTATTTTCACTGACTTCCATGGGAGAGGGATTCTGTTCTCCACTGCTGCTCTTTATTTCTATGATAATCTGTTTGTTTTTGGTTGCTAGAAAGAGATTAAAAGATCCAGTTCTCCTCCTGCTTCCAGCATAGTTCTGCTGAGCTCCCCTCTATTTACTTTGGAGTGAGCTAAAGGAGAAACAGGCCCCGAAACATGTATTCTTGCTCTATCTATCATGCTGATCAACATTATCTCATTGTTTCCTTGTACTGCCTTGTCTGTCTTCGGTCTATATCCATCTGTCTGTTGTCCATACTTACATTGAAAGCACGCTGGGCAGAAACCATTAGACTCACAGAATCATAGAATATCAGGGTTGGAAGGGACTTCAGGAGGTCATCTAGTCCAACCCCCTGCTCAAAGTAGGACCAACACCAACTAAATCATCCCAGCCAGGGCTTTGTGAAGCCTGACCTTTAAAACCTCTAAGGAAGGAGATTCCACCACCTCCCAAGGTAACCCATTCCAGTGCTTCACCACCCACACTCCGAGTGAAAAAGTTTTTCCTAATATCCATCCTAAACCTCCCCCACTTCAACTTGAGACCATTACTCCTCGTTCTGTCATCAGCTACCACTGAGAACAGTCTAGACCCATCCTCTTTGGAACCCCCTTTCAGGTAGTTGAAAGCAGCTATCAAATCCCGCCTCATTCTTCTCTTACGCAGACTAAACAATCCCAGTTCCCTCAGCCTCTCCTCATAAGTCATGTGTTCCAGTCCCCTAATCATTTTTGTCACCTTCTGCTAGACGCTTTCCAATTTTTTCACATCCTTCTTGTAGTGTGGCTCTAGTCCTGCATGCCCTTGTGAGCCGGACACTGACTCCCTCCATAATCTTGGGGTAGTCACTTAACCTCTCTGTCTCAGTTTCACCATATGTAAAAGAAGGCAACAATATCTCTCAAGTGTGTTGCAAGTAGAGCTGTGTGAGAATTCTGAACATTTCCCTTCCAAATGCCATACTAAAGGGCAGCTGCTGTACATTGGAGGAGTTGTTTTGAACTCAGTGGCACTATTCCAATCTACACCAAGGATCTGGTGTTCACATCTCTGGAGTTTCATTCCTGACAATTTTGCATCCTCGGGTTTTGCTTTGGGGCAAAATTTAACAGACTGGGTTTGTTCCCACGCAGACTTTGAAATTCAAAGCCAATTTTCTTTAGCTTGAATGGGTCAGAAATTTGTACTGAATTGCGCTCTTATGTATTTTAACTGGGGAAAAGGTGTCATTTTGACCAAAAACATTTACTGGAACTTGTTTTCTGACCCACTTCAGGGAAAACCCTACGCGAACACTCGGGACCATGTTGCGTCTGCCCCTACAAGAATGAGCTGGGTAGGAGAGGACTCAGGAGCCTGTACACTCACACACAGCAGCAGCCAGAAGTCTTCGGCTAGTGTCCCCCAAGTGCACTGCGAGGTCTAGCCAGCATCTTTGCAGTGCTCTAAGACTCGAAGTGGCTAAAGAAAGCTTTCATCTCTCCTCCCGATGCGCTTCTGCTCCTGCTGCGGATGCCAGCATGGCGGGTTGCACAAATGGCATCTATTCAGTGCCGCTGAAGTGCTCACGCGCCACAATCCCCCGCCTCGCTTGGCTTTTGTGTTCAAAGGCACAATTTAGAATTGCCTGGGCTATGGGATTACAATGAAGAGCCAAGGGTCACCAGCTGAGATTATTCATCTTCGCAACCAGGCTTTGTTGGGGATTTAGCACTTTTTATCACTCACCCAAGTTCCTAAATGCGTGGCCTAGACTGGTACCTGCCTGCCGCAGGCGTTTAATAGCTGATCTATAAATAGGGCCCTACCAAATTCACGGTCATGAAAAACATGTCACAGACTGTGAAATCTGGTGTCCCCCCATGAATATTGGTCTTTTGTGTACTTTTACCCTATACTATAGAGATTTCACAAGGGAGACCAGCATTTCTCAAACTGGGGATCCCAACCCAAAAGGGAGTTGCAGGGGGGGTCGCAAGGTTATTGTAGGAGGTGTGTGGTATTGCCACCCTTACTTCTGTGCTGCCTTCAGAGGTGGGTGGCTAGAGAGCAGTGGCTGCTGGCCGGGTGCCCAGCTCTGAAGGCAGCGCCCCACCAGCAGCAATGCGGAAGGGTGGCAATACCATACCATGCCATCCTTACTTCTGCGCTGCTGCCTTCAGAGGTGGGTGGCCGGAGAGCGGTGGCTGCTGGCCGAAGGCCCAGCTCTGAAGGCAGCAATGCGGACACCTAAGGGTGGCACAGTGTCATAGCTAGGTGAAGCGAACGGGGGATTGGACATAAAGAAAGGTGCCACCCGCTTGTACTCACCGGGCGGCGCTCCGGATCCTCGGCAGCACTCAAGGCCCTCGCCGCCGAAATGCGGCCGAGGACCTGGAGCGGGCAAAGGCCCCTGCCACCAAAGTGCCGCTGGACCCGGAGCGGGTGAAGGCCCCCGCCGCCGAAGTGCCGGACCCGCCGCCGAAGACCCGGAGCGCCGCCGGGTGAGTAAAAATTAAAAAAAGGCACCAAAAAATTAAAAAGGCGCCACTCGTGCTCAGTGGGGGAGCAGCCGCCCGCCCCCGCTGCCCCCCAGCTACGCTACTGGGGTGGCGATACCATCCCAGGCCACCCTTACTTCTGCACTAGCCACTGGCGGTGGCTCTGCCTCCAGAGCTGGGCTCCCGGCCAGCAGCCGCCGCTCTCCAGCTGCCCGACTCTGACAGCAGAGCCGCCACCAGCCGCAGCGCGGAAGTAAGAGTGGCAGTAATGCAACCTCCCTGCAATAACTTTGCAACCCCCAAAACCCCCTTTTGGGCCGGGACCCCCACAGTTACAACACTTTGAAATTTCAGATGTACGTATCTGAAATCATGAACTTTACTATTTTTACAATTCTATGACCATGAAATCGACCAGCATGGACCGTGAATTTGGTAGGGCCCTAGAGTCTATCAAGAAAACCTTCGAGCCACCCAGGCTGCAGTGGAGACAGGGCTATGTTCCTGGTGCCTGTCACTTTCTCCTAACGACATGCTAGTTACACCATAGCACCGTTCGGAAGGACGGCAATTGCACAGGAATTCCTGCGAAGGCTACAGCCCTGCTCTCGGATCTCGCCTACACATGCTGCAGGCAGAGCTCTCCTTGACGTCAGTGGAAGCACCACCAGGGGACTGGGTATGCAGCAGGCACAGAGCAGGGTCCCAGAGCAGGCCACGTAGCTCAGCTTTCCCTGAGCTCCTTCTGCTTTTCCACCCACCTTCTCAATCTGCATTTGAACGGAATGCATGTGGAAAGGTGCCAGATTGACAGAGGGCTTCTCCTCTGAGACCAGGCACATCGGCCCTGCCAACGTGGACCTGCAGGGAATCATCTCCGGGCTTATTAAGTCCTAGGCGTCCCTGCTGGGGCTGCCAGCCAGGCTGATAATGCAGAGTTGTAGCGTGATGTGGACAGTTTTCCCCTGGAAACTCAGCTGAGAGCAACAAACTCTGTTTGCCTCGGCCACAAGACAACTATTAAATAGCAAAGAGCTAGTGAGCAATTACAGCATCTTGTCTGGTCCCCCCTCTCTTTCTCTACAGTCACCTGGAGGTAAAAGGTGGAAGCTCTTTACTAATCCCCAGTGCAATCCAGTCCCTCTTCCTCATATCTTGATAACAATGGCCCTAGGCCTGTGACCACTTACACACCAGCTTAACTTCACGCACGTGACCAGCCCCATTATTCGTGTGCATAAAGTTAAACATGTCGGTACGTGTTTGCAACATCAGTGTCCATCTCTTGACACACTGCTTATCTCTAGAGCTAGATGTGTGAGTTTGTGTAGATCTGGGTTTGTACCTAGAGAGAGAGAGACAGACAGAGACAGGCACGTGCCTACATGCAAAATGCAGCAGCCTTGAATAAGTGCCAAACACAATTGTCAGTTTGGGTTTTGCATATGAAAGCAAAGATTTTTCATACAATTTTGGAAATTTGGTAAAAGGGGGGATTTTACCATTTCTGACAGAAAACACTGCTGGGGGGTGTTGTTTGTTTTAAGGTGGAGGGAATGTTGGACCATACTATGGACCTTGGCAGGGCACACTCCCCTTCCCATGTCACTTTTGTTTTCACTTTCAGTTTCTCATCAGGATCAGGTCTCAAACCAAACACCTTATATATTTGTACAGCACCTACCACAATGGGGGCCCAACCTGGTTATGGCCTTTATGCAAAAAAACCATTTAAATGTTAATAATAAAAACAATAACCTTAAAAGAGAAACAAACTTGAAGCAAGTGCAGACAACAGTGTACAAGTGTAACATGCTCTCTGCAAAGAAATACCGCTTAATAAACAGGTAGGTATATTCTGTGCCAATTAACTTTCTCGGTGGTCTTTGGGCCTAGTCCCACATAGAGCAAACTACGGCAATCCAGTCTGGAAGTCATAAAGACACAGGTAACAAGACAGGGTCTGCCTCTGAAAAGGAAGGGTCACTAGCACGGACCAGAAACAAGAATTGGCTGCTCTTGCTACCTGGCCATCCAGGAGCAGCTGAAGTCCAACAGCAATATGTGTGAGCTAAATGTACAGTAGCAAACACCCCCACACAGGCAGATGGTTGGCCTTGAGCAACTAATAGTTTTTTGCATCTGTCATATTTCACGCTATGAAAACAGATGCAAAGGACAATGTCGTAACAGTCAAGGGTAGTGCTACTGAAAAGGGTTGGATTAACCGCCTTAGAGAACACACATATCTCTGCTCACCTGAAAACGCCCCTTCTTTTAGTAGGAAGGTGCACAGATCCGTTGGTTTTCTCTGTGGTGCAACTGCCTGAGAGACCTGTAGCCAGTTACATGGGCATCAGCAGACAGGGTTCCAGCCAGTTTTCTGCAGAGCCCCCCGAAAGCTAGCAAGCAGGCTAGGAAAGCTTAGAGTCCGAGCAACAGGAATAAGCTCATCCCTTCTGCAGCTGGGCTGTTTCAGTTTCTGCTCTGCAGCAAGAAGAGTCTGGGAAAGGGCCGCAGCAGCTGGGGAGGCAGGATAAACACTGGCTGTTTTTTCCAGAGCCTGGGCCACACCCTTCCTACCAGGGATTGACAGAGCTAGCTCTGCTTCCCCAGTTGTGACCAGGGGTAAAGACCCCGTTGTAAGGGACACATCAGTTCCCCTGCTCTAGGGTCGCCATCTTTGAGGTGCAAAAACACCAGGACATCCTAGATGATCCTGAGCACAGGACAGTTGGCAGCGTGCACTGTGCACCTTTACAGATTTCCTGGCACAGCCATCTCAAAAAAAGGGACAATCCTAGGGAAACATGGACAGGTGGCAACCCAGCCCTGCACAGAAGAGTGAAGTGTCTCCATCTGCAAAACAGATACAAGCCAGGCAGTGGGAGGGCAAGTTTTCTTTGCTTCTGCTCTGTTGGGACCCCTGCTGCGGGCAAGAGGAGAGCTCAGCCTTCGTCACCAAGCAGCCCTGAGCCTGCTGCTAAGATCAGCAGCAAGTGTCCATTGTGACAGGGACATTTACAAGACCTTCAGTTGGTACTTAGCCCTTCGCATCTGACTGTGTGTGAAGGTCTCACAGCAGGTCTGCGAGGGCGTAATTAAGTGCGAACAACCACATTTAACACATGGGGGAAAGTGAGGCTGAGAGTTTAACTGGCTTGTCCAAGGCCACACAGTCACTGTTGGAGCCAGGCTGAGGTCTCAGGATTTCCCAGCTCCCAGACTTGTGCTCACACTGTTCATTCACCCAGTTCAAACCTGACTCTCAGAGGCTAATCATTTTGGGTGACTCCTAGCAGCCCCAGCTCAAACTGGCAACAGCTGGCGACAGTGTAAACCTCCCAGCCCACCCAGCTCTCACTAAACAGAATAGCTTTGCAAAGGTCCAAGACTTACCTACATCCAGGATCGCTCACTAAATGGGATCCTATGCAGCCATGAGGGCCAGAAAGACCAAAGGAGGGGTTTAAGGCTCCAAACACACAGTCGGTTTAGCAGTGCCTGGCTAGCACAGAGGCTTTCACTTACTCCATCTGGGCTTTTATTTTGACTCAGCGTGTTTTCCCCCTCTGCATTTTCTTGCTGCCTGAAATGTACCAGGAAGGTTTGTTTGTATGGAGGTGGGGAGGAAAACGTATTTCCCTGTTTGCCTAAGGCAGCAAAAAAGCCTCTTGCCAACCCTGGGGACCTTTAACATACACTTGAAATCCTCACCATGAAGCATTCTGTTTATTTAAGCACTGTTTACTGACTATCACTTAGCCTGTGGCCCGTGGCCAGCAAAACACTCAGTGGAGATTTCCATCCCTTCCTGTGGCTTATGGTGCTCTTTATTATACATACTAGTTAGACTCGCACTGTAATGTCGTGTGGAAAATGAGGTGGCATTTGTTCCATGGTTCATCCCTTTGTTCCTAGCACACTCTGATTTCCAGGTTCAGGGATCCTTCTTGGGCTGCAGCCTACTGATGCTGCCAGCACATTAATCACATACAGACAGCTGTAATTAAATGCACAGACCATGTGACTTGCACCTACAATATCCCCACACAACACAAACCAACACCCACCTGAACTGAATAACCCACTGCAAAGACACACCCACCTGGACGACCACACCTGCGAAACAAACCATCACACACACACACTGCGCAAGCACACGTCACGTCACACAAACTAACATACACTGTACAAACTAACACATGACATACACACATACAAGAAAAACCAATACATAAACACCCCAAACACAACATCCCCCACACACACACACACAACCTAACACACAAACAAACCACATCACATGTGGCAGGCTTGTCTACAAGGCAAGTTACTGTGAGAAGGGTGAGAACCTACACCGCACTCACTACGCAGCAGTACATCAAGCCGCCCTCCGGTCCGTCCAGTAATCTGTAGCAGTGTCTACACAGGAGGTTACTGCGTGGCAAGCTGGTGTGCTGTAGATTAACACCTGGTGTGGTGCTCAGTAACATCCTGTGTAGACAAGCCCTGAGTTATTCTCACACTACCTGGCTCATAACTTACCTGACTAGCCTTGCAGAGGTACCCGGATTTCTTAACATTTTGGACACACAGACTCCTTTCCCGTTGTGCTCGGACCGCTACTTGCAGTGTTCCTTGTCTCCCCAGCATCAGTGCAAGCCCACATTTCTCATTCTTGTGGAATATTTGTTACCTTTCGGGCCCTACCAAATTCACAGTCTGTTTTGGTCAATTTCACAGTCAGAGGATTTTAAAAATCATAAATTTCATGATTTTAGCTATTTAAATCTGAAATTTCACAGTGTTGTAATTGTCGGGGTCCTGAACCAAAAAGGAGCTGGGGGGGGGGGTCACCAGGTTATTGAAGGGGGGGTGCAGTATTGATACCCTCACTTCCGCGCTGCTGCTGGCGGCGGCGCTGCCTTCAGAGCGGGGCGGCTGGAGAGTGGCGGCTGCTGGCCGGGAGCCCAGCTCTGAAGGCAGCAACCAGCCAGCAGCAGGGCAGAAGTGAGGGTGGCCTGGTAAGGTATTGCCACTCTTACGTCTGTGCTGCTGCTGGTGAGGTGCTGCCTTCAGAGCTGGGCACCTGGCCACCAGCCGCCGCTCTCCGGCCACCCAGCTCTGAAGGCAACGCAGAAGTAAGGGTGGCAATACTACGAACCCCCTGCAACTCCCTTTTGGGTCAGGACCCCCAGTATTGGAAATGCTGGTCTCCCTTGTGAAATCGGTATAGTATAGGGTAAAAGCACACAAAAGACCAGATTTCATGAGGGGAGCCCAAATTTCACGGTCCGTGATGTGTTTTTCCATGGCTGTGAATTTGGTAGGGCCCTAGTTATCTGTGATATATGAACTATGAGGAAGATTTTGCAAAGGCTCAGAGAGCAGGTAGGCACTCAACACCCATTGACAATCAAAGGGAATTGGGCATGTAACTACTGTTTGTACCTTTGGAAAACTTCTCATATCTTGACACCTGTAAGGAATAGGTACCTGGGGAGGGCAGCTCTTTGAACTCTTGATACATCCATTGTTTTGTCTGGCATTTAGTTACAGCAGTGACATGCAGCACAGAAAACCCTTAGCTAAATAGTCTAGATTCATAACTTGCAAGGCCAGAAGGGGCATTTCGCCTGCAATGTGCAGGAGGCCAACTAGATGATCACGATGGTTCCTTCTGACCTTAAGGTCTGTGAGTTTATTATGAGCATCTCGTCTGACCTGCTGTGTCATGCAGACCAGGGAATTTCACCCAGAACTTCTGGCTGACAGAAAGACCAAGCAACAGTGACTCACCACATCCCTAGGTGAGCTATTCTAATGGTTAATTACCCTGACTTAAAAATATGCCTTCTATCTCTAGCTTCTATGTTTATTTATGTGGTTATTGTGCAGCAATTTCAATTAAAATCCTTTATACTTCATTGAGAGATTTGCTCTCCCAGACAAAGGTCCATCTGAAGCACAGTGGGGAGGGGAGGGAGTACATGCGCAACTCCCATTTATGCTGTGTCAGCTTTCAAAATGTCCCCACCACACCATGGAAGATTTCTCAGTCTTTCCATCAGGGGCCCATGCACTGGCAGTGTGCTGTTCTCTGATATTGAGACTAGATGTTTTAATGAGCACAGGCAAAGAAAATGAGCTGAGCAACAATTCATATCACAAAACAAATGCAGGACGAGCACTTTGGGATTAGATTTTAATATCTTCTTAATGACAGCACCGTAAGCTAATGATTGCTCTGTGCAACTTCACCATTTAGATAGACACTGACATAATTATGTTATAGATCAAGTTCTGTGTCTTCCAACTTTTGGAAGTGAGATTCCCCAGAGCCCTTTGCAAACAGGCTAGAGGGGAGGAAGCATTTTGTAAGTAGGGATTTTCCTGCCCTTCTGGACAGCATAGTTCACTCGCTCATAGCAGCTCAGCTCAAAGAGGTGACTCGTCTCCCCTTGGATTGATCTCCCAAAATTTCTCCTGGCCCCTAAAGGCTGAAGACCTACAGTAATGCTACTGGACCTGTTTGTTAGGAGCAATCAAGTTTCTGTACTCAAGGCACATCATGTTCTCCCTGCCAGCCGTACGCACACAACTCCCATTGACTTCAGTGGAGTTCCATGCATGGCGCTGATGGGATAATTGGGTCCCAGGATTGTCATCTGAGTTTACAGGTGCAGGACAGACAGAGAGAGAGAGAGCTGAATGGATTTGAAAACTGACTCCCTTTCTCTTTGGTTTCTCGATCTATCAGACAGGAACCTTTTGTGAGCCCTAATGCTGTGAACCTACTTCCACTGCAGCCAATGGCAAAACTTGAATTTAATGGTGCCAGAAATTAGCAAAAGAAATAAAGTCAGCTTGGCCAAGTCTTAATAACGTGATGGGCCATTGGAAAGTCATTGGTATAATCACTTTCCAAGGACCAGAGCAGAAGGGCTTCTGAGGGATCTTAGAAGCCCTGGCTGGGATGATTTAGTTGGGGATTGGTCCTGCTTTGAGCAGGGGGATGGACTAGATGACCTCCTGAGGTCCCTTCCAGCCCTGATATTCTATGATTCTATTATTAGCATTTATATATCATGATGCACACTAACAGACAGGCCACCATGTAGTGCTGACATGCTGCTATACTGAATCATGTTAACATAGCATCAGAGTGAAAGGGCCAGATGAAGTATTGCCTGGCAGGGGCTAGGGACAGATTCAGTGTCAGTGAAGAACAAAAGTCAGCTCGCACTAAGAATGTCAGAAATTGTCTCTTTAGCATCCAGAAGGAATTTCAGCATTAACTCAAAGTATCACACGCTCCTTCTCTGCTATAGAGAGAGCAGAATCATCAGGCTAGAGGCTTAACGTCCAAGCATCCCTGTTTTAAATACTGTATCTATGCTCCTTGGGCCCACATGTTCAAATCCCAGCAGGACTGGCTCCGCCTGTCACCTGCCATGCATTGCTCTCACAGTTGGGCCTTGGCCAGGTGACAAGTTCAAGAGGGAGGCGAGAAAGGAAAGCTCAGAAAAGGAAATCAACATCCTGAAGAAAGCGAGAGGGTTTGGGAAGAAAAGAATCAAAGATAAAAAAAGAATGATAGAGGAACTAGACTAAGGGAAAACGTGAAATACTGATAAAACTGAAGAAAGGTTGGAACAAAATTTAGGAAAAAGCATGGAGGACTGGGAGAGTCAGCAATACAGCTACAAGGGAGATGCAGTAAGTTTTTAAAGTATATGACATTTCTGGATCAGTGATGGTTAAGGTGTTTCTAGTTTAAAACATCTGAACACTTCCCCAGGTTTGGTTGAGGCAAAATCGTTCTGACAGCGCCGGATGCTCTAAATCCTCCTCCTTTTCTTTTTGAGTGATACACAGGGTCTGTGAATGTCCCTGCTTATGGCGGACACCTGGGAGGACATCCTGGAATTGACAGCGTGGGGCAGGCTGCCTGTGGTGCCCACAGCCGGAAGCACATTACACAGGGTGAGGACCACTGGCATTGGGGCTGCCCGGAGGATGGAGCAAAATGGGCGGTTTGCCTTAGCCCTCTGTTTGAGAAGGCCAGCAAACCAAGTGGCATTGCAAGCTGGCGCATAGGAATCACAGCACCACTCAGGTTTGGACCGTCAAGTTTGGCCTGTTCACCGCTCCATCTCCATTGACAGAGGAGCAGATGGGCCAAACTTGAACACCGCTGCGACCCTGTATGCCAGATCACAGCACCCAGAATGGGGTGCTGAGCTCAGCCTCGCAGGGCAGGAGCCACCACTGCGGGGTCAGTGTGGGGTGGGCTCATTCTCCCATCAAGTGGAGTCTGAGCGTGGCACAGACTCGGCTGGTGAAATGCGGGGCCAGCAGCTGCAGAGAGGATGGCTCCACAGGGGTTGGTGGTGATGCTTGGCATCTCCCCGACTCACATGGTACATGTGTGTATCAGGAGAAAAATTTCTGGGGACACCCCTGCAGGCTGCTGCACTTGCACAGAGACCCACTGACTTCATTGAGACGCTCTGTGAACCCTGCAGTCTGTCCGAGCACTAGTGATTGCAGGGTCAAAGCCTAGGTTGTTAATTTAGAGTGGGATTTTCTAAAGCAGGTAAATGAATTACAGGCACATGTCCCATTGAAGGTCATAGGGACTGGTGCATCTAAATCACTTAGGCCCAGATCCACAAAGGTATTTAGGCTTCTAACTTTGTGTCCAATATTTATGGAAAGTTGTGATGCCTTGTGTGTTCATTGGTAAATGCAAGAAGATGAGAGAAGGCCAGTCTTAATTACCTGGCCTTTGCTGTGTCACGGGCATAATTTTACTATGCACAGAGGCTGTTCATGTAACTTTAGGTGTCTTTACGTACTAACATGTGGAATCAGAGATGGGCCACAACTGGTAGCTCAAACACAAACCCCTTCAAATTTCTGGGTGGGGATGGGATTTGAATATTCAGATCTCATCCCTGTGATTCTGGTTACACATTGGATCCCACCCTGGAAAAGGCCAAATCAAGATAGGATGGATAAATGGACACAAATCAGACATCACAAATGGTAAAGTACAAAAGCCAGTAGGAGAAGACTTCAATCTCCCTGGGCATTCAATAACAGATCTAAAAGTAGCCACCCTTCAACAAAAAAACTTCAAAAACAGACTTCAAAGAGAAACTGCAGAGCTACAATTCATTTGCAAACTTAACACCATTAATTTGGGCTTGAATAGGGACCAGGAGTGGCTGGCTCACTACAAAAGCAATTTTCCCTCTCTTGGTATTGACACCTCCTCATCCATTATTGGGAGTGCACCACACCCACCCTGACTGAATTGGCCCTGTCAGCACTGGTTCTCCCTCCTCTTCATGGGTCTATATATTTATAGACTGTATCTGTAATTTTCACGCCATGCATCTGAAGAAGTGGGTTTTTTACCCACGAATGCTTATGCCTCAATAAATCTGGTAGTCTTTAAGGTGCCACTGGACTCCTCATTTTTATAGGATGGAGTGGAAATCTTGCAAGATTTTGGTAGCACCTAAACCAAATCCAAGGCTTGATTTGGCCTTAAACCCTACCCTAAAGCTCAGTCTAAATCTAATCCAGGTCCAGATCTGAACAAAGGCTCTTCTGTCCATTTCTACCTATATCCTCACTATACGCAAGCAACTAACCAGTGCATGTTACTGTTATTATTTACATACCATCCCACGTGTGTCTGACACCATGTCCTCAGAATTAGATGTAATTCGTTTCTCCAAGCGGGACTTTTGGCAATAACATTTCCAGAGACATCTACGCAAGAGCAAACCACAGAGAGCTCATCAACCCCTGAAATAATTTTAGGAGTGTGTATACTTAATTGGGGTATAAAGATTATCATACCCTAAAACAGAGATGCAGTATCAAGCTACACAGAGACCTTTTCCATATCAAACCCATTTTGCATGTTGATTCTGTTTATATGCTGTAAATCCTTCACAGCAGTTTCGTGGCAAATAACCCCTAGCATCTATTCCTCTAATGCCCTATAGGGTGAAGCAAAGTACTCCCTGATCTCTCCGGGGCCTCTGCTACACACTTCCGGGGGTGGATGTACCAGCGGATTCCCCTCAAAATTACATGAACAGTAATTATATCCCCAGTCCAAGTTGACCAGCTCGCCAAAATTTTCAGGAAGGGCCCTTAGGTGGTTGTAGCCCAACCACAGGGTGAGCAAGTTTCTTAAAAGACACACATTCCCCGGCAGCTGCTCAAGAGAGTTGAACAGCAGCAGCAGCGTCTCCAGCTTCTGCAGATGCTGAATGTCGGGAGGAAGGGTGCTTATTTGGTTATCGCTGACATCCAAAAAAGTGAGGTGTCTGAGCTGGCAGAGCTGGGCGGGCAGTTCCGTGAAGTTGTTGTTGGCCAGATGCAGGCTGTGTAGCTTTTCCAGGCCACCGATTTCTGGTGGCAGGGAGGTCAGGCTGTTGTTACTGAGGGTGAGTCTCTCTAAGTTGCTCAAGGTGCCAATCTCAGCAGGGATCTCCTTCAAGTTGTTGGAGTCCATGTAAAGAAGGGTTAGGCTCCTCAGGTGGCTGATTTCTCGGGGGATCAGCTCCATCCTGTACCTCAGGCAGCTCTCTCTTTCCGGGCTCATCTCCAGGACTTGGAGGCCTTCCAAGCCAAAGACCCTCAGAGGCACCGACACCAGCTCCTTGCCTTCTATTTTGAGTTTCCGCTGCCCTTCAAACTTAGGGTCGTGCTCTGTGAGATACTTCCACTGCGTGTCAGTGCAGGGATTGAGAGAAGCAAAGGATCGAGCTGATTTCATTCTTCCACCACAAGCGGATCTGGGGGCACAGAGAGAAATAAGATCTTTTCTGGAGTGTTACATTCTCCAGAGACAACCGCTGTGATTCTTTATCGGCCTGGCCTCCGCCTCCACTGCTCTTTCTTCTCCACCAGGCAAGTTAACAACACAAATACTGAGTGTTCAGGTTGCTCAGCGACATCCATTAAGTAAACACGTCTTCCTGGTCAGCTGGATTTCTGCCCTTTGATTACGGCTTCTGGCAGTGTGCACATAGCCAAGCCCACAAAAGGGGCACTGCCTCCTCGGAGTTTGTGCTGTTCGTCTAACTCAGGGAGCCATGGGAAAACTCGTGTCTCACTTTAGAAAGCAAAACTGAAACCCTAGATCTACACACCCTAGCCGCTCTCACTGTAATCACTTCTAGCTGTATGTTTTACTAGGCAGATGCTCCAAGACAAACCTAGGTCCTGACCCAAAGCCCACTGAAGTTAATAAGAGTTCCATTGACTTCACTAGGCTCTGGATCAGGCCCTGAGCTGCCTGCTACCGCACTTTCCAGTCTGTAAGAGGAACGATAATAGTTGCCCTCCGCACAATTGTTTTGGAAGCAGCATTCATTAATGTCTGTACAGTGCTTTGAGACCTGGGGGTGGAAGTCTCTATGGAAATGCAAAGCATCTGGATTATTAGAGGTGGGCTCAACTGTCCACGTTTGTGATGTCAAAGGTAAGAGGATGACACAGTAGGTGGGTACAAGGAAAATAGACACCAATTTCTGATTGTTCCCATTTAACATAATCCTCACGGCACTGTCTTTTGAAGGAACAGTAGAGCTTTTGTTTGGAACAAACTCAAACAGATTTGGGAAAGTCTAATAGAGAACATAGTTGGGACGGGGAGGGGCACAATAACTTGGAAACATAACATATACCTGAAGCAAAAAGAGCCGAAGGGAGATTCTTATTTGTAAGTGAAACTTCCGAACTGGAAATGCAGGCTCTCACAACTATCTGTACAAATGAGACTCAAAGTAAATAGTAGCCAGCTTTTACCACAAAGCGATGAAGCGGGCATTACAATGGGAGCCATTTCACTCAGCCCAAAGCCACCCTGCAGTATGATGTTCAGAAAAAAGGACATTTCCAAAAATGCAGTGCTTGTGTAATAATATATATCACGATACGGTCGCTGTGTAGCTTCCTCGACGCTTAGATGGGTCTGTGTCTCAGAATCTGGTTCCTTCTGTTGGTATTTCACAGATAGTCTAAGCAGCAACGATCCAATTTTTTGGTTTGTATGTCTGGGCAGAGTTCACCTTCAGACACCTGTCCTAATCACCCATCCTAACCAAGAGATTGACTTTGGGCTCTCACTTGCAAGGTCTGTGTTTTAGGAACATAGGGCAGAGGCCTGGCAGGGACTTCCTGAATCATCGAATCCAGTCCCTTGCTATCACAGGCCATCCCATCCTATAATCCTGTTCATAAACGTCTCAAAATCCATCTTGAAACTAATTAAATTGCCCCCACTACTCCTATTGGAGGCTGTTCTGTGCTTCACTCATCTGATGGTTAGAAACCTTCTAAGTTCCAGCTTAAATTTCTTCGTGACTAGTGTATGCCCATTTGCTCTTCTGCCAATTTTGTCTTTTAGCTTAGAAAGCTCTTCTGCTTCCCTGCTGTTTACTCCGCTGATGTATTTATAGACAGCAGTTACATTTCTTTGGCCTTCATTTCGCAAAGCTAAGCAAGCCAAACGCTGTTACCCTCCTCTCAAAAGATAGGCTCTCCATTCCCCTGATCACCCTAGTAGCCTTCTTTGTACCTGTTCCCATTTGAAATCAAGGTGGAAGGTCCCATCTGCCTTTAGGGGTCTACAGTCACCTGCAGACCATGCTTCGCCTTCATAAGAACAGCCATAGTAGGTCAGAACAGAGGTCCATCTAGCCCAGTATCCTGTCTTCCGAGAGTGACCAATGCCAGGTGCCCCAGATGGAATGAACAGAACAGGTAATCATCAAGTGATCCATCCCCTGTGGCCCATTCCCTGCTTCTGGCAAACAGAGGCTAGGGACACCATCCCTGCCCATCCTGGCTGATAGCCACTGATGGACCTATCCTCCATGAATGTATCTAGTTCTTTTTTGAACCCTGTTATAGTCTTGGCCTTCACTACCTCCTCTGGCAAGGAGTTCCAGAGGTTGACTGTGCCTTGTGTGAAAAAATACTTCCCTTTGTTTGTTTTAAACCTGCTGCCTATTAATTTCATTTGGTGACCCCTAGTTCTTGTGTTATGAGAAGGAGTAAATCAGCCTTCAGGCTGATTAAGTGCTCCTTAGGAATCTTGCACCCTTCTTGTTCCCATGCACTTTTGTCAGATTGTCATCATGTGCTCCCCACACAGCTTTCGTGAGCCCAAGTGTAAAGAGGGCTTGCACAGAGGCAACTCTTTTGGCAAACAATTCCGTGGGTGATGCCCAAGGATGGGCTGCAGCTCTGTCGTTCTTAGCCATGTCGGTTCTGAGGGGCTAAGAGCACTAAAAATGTGTTTCAGTCTCTAAAGGATGAAATGCACTCTCCTGTGCAGGGAGCCAGCGCAGGGTCTTATGTCCCAATTAAACCCTCTTTTCATAGAATCATAGAAGATTTGAGTTGGAAGAGACCTCAGGAGGTCATCTAGTCCAACCACCTGCTCAAAGCAGGACCGACCCCAACTAAATCATCCCAGCCAGGGCTCCACCCTCATGGTGGCCCCAAGCCTTTGTCAAGCCGGGGCCTTAAAAACCTCTAAGGATGGAGATTCCACCACCTCTCTAGGTAACCCATTCCAGTGCTTCACCACCCTCCTAGTGAAATAGTTTTTTTCTAATATCCAACCTAGACTTCCCCCACTGCAACTTGAGACCATTGCTCCTTGTTCTGTCATCTGCCACCACTGAGAATAGCCGAGCTCCATCCTCTTTGGAACCCCCCTTCAGGTAGTTGAAGGCTACGATCAAATCCCCCCTCACTCTTCTCTTCTGCAGACTAAATAAGCCCAGTTCCTTCAGCCTCTCCTCTTTAATCTTGTGTCCCAGCCCCCTAATCATTTTGGTTGCCCTCCGCTGGACTCTCTCCAGTTTGTCCACATCCTTTCTGTAATGGGGGGCCCAAAACTGGACGCAATACTCCAAATGTGGCCTCACCAGTGCCGAATAGAAGGGAATAATCACTTCGCTCAATCTGCTGGCAATGCTCCTACTATTGCAGCCCAATATGCCGTTAGTCTTCTTTGCAGCAAGGGCAACACTGTTGACTCATAGCCAGCTTCTCGTGCACTGTAATCCTCAGGTCCTTTTCTGCAGAACTGCTGCTTAGCCGGTCGGTCCCTAGTCCGTAGCGGTGCATGGGATTCTTCCTTCCTAAGTGCGGGACTCTGCACTTGTCCTTGTTGAACCTCATAAGATTTCTTTTGGCCCAACCCTCCAATTTGTCTAGGTCACTCTGGACCCTATCCCTACCCTCCAGAGTATTTACCTGTCACCTCAGCGTAGTGTCATCTGTGAACTTGCGGAGGGTGCAATCCATCCCATCATCCAGATCATTAATGAAGCTGTTGAACAAAACTGGCCCCAGGACTGACCCCTGGGGCACTCCGCTGGCTATTGGCTGCCAAGCAGACATCGAGCCATTGATCAATACCTGTTGAGCCTGACGATTTAGCCATCTTTCTATCCACCTTATAGTCCATTCGTCCAATCCATACTTTTTTAACTTGCTGGCAAGAATACTTTTGTCTGACATGGCTCTCTACAAAGAAGTGAATTTCATCCTAAGCACCTCTGAAAACACACACATAGCAGATCTGTTAAGAAAACACCATTTTCACTGAGTCCCTTTTAGCGCAGAACCACATTTTAAATCAGATGAGAAGATCTGTGAATGATTTGCAGTTGGTACTAATGCTGGGTGTCATTCTATAATTGAAGTTATGCTCCAAGTTAGGGAGCTGTTTCAACATCTCTGGTCAGAACAAACCTGACTATACGGGGCAGTATGGCTCCACTAGGCATGTCATGACCTGATCCCTATTTATCTTAGGTACTTATATGGCTTTCCCTATTACCTTCACATCTGAACCTCAGAGACGCATAGACTATAAGGCCAGAAGGGACCATCGTGATCATCTAGTCTGACCTCCTGCACATTGTAGGCCAGAGAACCTTGCCCACCCACTCCTGTAATAAACCCCTAACCTCTGGCTGAATTACTGAAGTCCTCAAATCGTAATTTAAAGACTTCAAGCTACAGAGACCCCCACCATTTACACTAATCTAAACCTTAAAGTGACTCAGGCCCCATGCTGCAGAGGAAGGCAAAAAAAACCACCCCCAGGGTTTCTGCCAATCTGACCCAAGGCAAATATGACTCAAATATGATTGCAAATATGGCAATCAGTTAGACCCTGAGCACGTGGGTGAGACCCATCAGCCAGACACATGAGAAAGAATTCACTGTAGTAACTCAGAGCTCTCCCCAGCTAGTGTCCCATCACTGGCCATTGGATATACTTGCTGCTAGCAGCCAGAGATGGCTACATGCCATTGTGGGCTGTCTCGTCATACCGTCACCTCCATAAACGTATCAAGCTCAGTCTTGAAGCCAATTAAGTTTTTTACTCCCACTGCTCCCCTTGCAAGGCTGTTCCAGATCTTCTCTCCTCCAGTGGCTAGAAACCTTCATCTAATTTCAAGCCTAAACTTGTAGATGGACAGTTTGTATCTGTTTCTTCTTGTGGCCACATTGGTGCTTAACTTAAATAACTCCTCCCCCTCCCACATATTTATCACTCTGATGTATTCATAAAGAGCAGTCTTATCTCCACTCAGCCTTCTTTTGGTTAGGCTAAACAAGCCAAGCTCTTTGAGTCTCCTCTCATAAGGTAGATTCTCCATTCCTGGTGCTCATCCTAGCAGCCCTTCTCTGAATCTGTTCTAGTTTGAATTCATCTTTCTTAAACATGGGAGACCAGAACTGCACAGAGTATTCCACATGCGGTCTCACCAGTGCCTTGTATAAGGTACTAACACTCCCTATCTCTACTGGAAGTACCTGGCCTGATGTATCCAAACTGCATTGGCCTTTTTCACGGTTGCATCACATTGGCGGCTCATATTCATTCTCTGATCAACGAATACACCCAGGTCTTTCTCCTCCTCTGTTGCTTGCAACTGACATGTCCTCAGCTTATAGTAAAAATTCTTGTTCTTAGTCCCTAAAAGCATGACCTGGCACTTTGCACTATTACATTTCCTCCCATTGCTATTATTCCAGTTTATCATCCAGATCTTCTTGTATGATATTCCGGTCCTCCTCCGTATTGACAATACCTCCTGACTTTGTGTCATCCACAAATTGTATTAGCACATGCCCACTTTTTTTGTGCTAAGGTCAGTAATAAAAATATTAAATAAGTTTGGTCCCAAGACTGATCCCTGAGGCACTGCACTACAAACCTCTCTCCAGCCTTACAGTTCACCTTTCAGTATCACCCATTGTAGTCTCCCCTTTAATGAGTTCCTTATTCACCTTTCAATTCCCATATTAATCCCCATCTTCTGCAATTTAACTAATATTTCCCATGTGGAGCTGTATCAAATGACTTACTGAAATCCAGATAAATTAGATCAACTGCATTCCCTTTGTCTAAAAAATCAGTTATCTTCTCAAAGAAGATATAATCTTCAGCGTATTGATCATCCCAATGAGAACTGAAGCACAGAGACCAAGTGACAGGCCAGAGGAAGACTGTGGTAGCACAGAAAATTGAATCCAAGTCTGAGTCCCAGGCTTGCACTTTGCCCACTGCACCATCCTTCCTGTCTACCGAGGCCGATGGTCTTAGAGTCAGGGGGACCTCCCATCTAGTCGTGTGCTCAGTATGTGGATCCGAGTTAGACACTGTCGCGTTGGAAAACCCAAAATAATTGAGTTTACTCCTCTAAAGGGCTCGTTTGGTTTTTGAACACACACATTTCCAAAGAAACAAGCAGAGCAGCTGGTCCACTTTAAATAGTTTAATAATCCCACATTAACAACAAGGGGGGAAAAATAAGCTCAGTAAAATAGCACCATGAGACTGAATTGAAAGGAACCATTCGCAAACGTCAGGAAGGGAAAATAATTGAACAACAACTAAAGCGTCAGTGAAAAACTAATTCAGGCTGAACAGCTTAACCCAGAAATAAAAATCCTTTAAATAATTTAACACACACATTTATTTCCCCCAGGCGATGCTGGGGTTTCCATTTGATAGGCCAAAAAAAAAAAAAAAGTTTGGAATAATAGCCCGTTTATTACGATCGCAATATTTTATACACAATTTCAAAAAGCACTGATGCCATAAAATGCACATACGCTTAGCATCCCCTTTAATATATAAATAAAATGCCGTCTGTGTCCCCAGTGCTATTTAAACAGCATAGCCCTCCGGCCTCTCTTTTGTAATGCCGGACTGCATGGGCGGGGGGCGCTCCTGAGTATAAACACCAGCCTGCTGGGCAGACGGTGTAAGAGCCTGGCACATGGCTGGAGCGCGGCGTGCCTAGATCTCAGCGCGCTTTACCGAGGAGCGTATCACCGGTCCCAGTTTAGAGCTAGGGGCGCCGCGAGGTTAAGGCAAGAAATGGCAGAGCTGGGTGCATAACATTCGGCACCTAAACTAGTGGCTGATCCTGCCAACCCCTACGCACTTGCTTAACTTTAAGCACCGTGAGTGGCCTGATGGACTTCAAGAAAAGCACAGGCAGAGGTTTTAGCAGAACTGGGGTCTAAGCGCTCTCCCCAGGGGTGCTAGGGGCTGGCAGCACCTCAGGAAATCAATTATTTAGGTGCCCCAATGAGGCTTTAGGGGCCTACTTTTAAGTAGCCATTTTCAACCTAGGCCTGCTCCTATGGCGACTGATGTCAACGGACAGGCCGCCATTGACCTCCCTGGGCACTGGATCAGGCCCTTTGTGCGTCTGGCAGACCCAGGTCTTCTAGCTCCAGTCCTGGGCCAAAACTCCATGTCTATGGTACTTTTCTTGTACTTGGGCTACTGGAGACAGGCTGAGCTGCTTCCTGAGCTGTGTAAATGGCTTTCAATGACCAGCAAGAAGGAAGTCGGCTTGACAGAAAGCTCTGGGAATGGAACTGAGCGGCCACAAAGCCAGCTTAGGGTGGGAGCAGGGGACCAGAATGAGAAAGGAACCCGCAGGGGCTCCCCTTTCACTCTTCAGTGCCTTAATGGCCAGCGCATGGATGCTTATTAGGACACAGTCAAGGTTTATAAGCCAAATTCCATGGATCTGAAAACCAGACGCTGGAAGAGCTTCCCTTTTAGGACTCCCCCTAGGTGTCTTCCAGCAGGGCACCTTCAGGCACAGGCCAGACAGGCAACCACCTGGGGCCCCCTAGCTAAAGGGACGCTGGAGTGATACTGGGGTTCCTCCGGTCACTCAGCGCAGGTTGGACCTGAGCCCCATCACTCCAATACAGTGACCCTGTTCTTCCTTAGATGTGCAATGGGCAGCTTTTGGCCTTGGATTTGCCAGAATCCTTACTGCAGCTGCTGCGGGGCCTTCTCTGGGGCACTGGCACTGTCAAGGGTCCTAGGGCCTGGGTGGGAACTAAAGGTGCTCACTGAAGCTGATGGAACAGAAATAATTAGGAAACAACCCAGGGGAAGGTGGGGAGGAAGGGAGCAATTTGGCTGGGGCACCAACCTCATCTTCTCCTTGGACACTGATGCCCAGAGAGCCATGTCTGGATACATATGTCCCCATCCAATCCTTCAAGCAACGACCATGGCTTTATCACCAGACTCAAACTGCTCTTCCTTCCAAATCAAGCTGTGCACGTAGTCTGCTCTCATAGCGCATGGACTCGGCCGGGCTTATGCTAAGTCGCATTTGTTTCAGAGCGGCCGTTTTTGGCATGCTGCTGGAATAGGAAACGGCCGCTCTTAGAACGAGTCTAGCAGTTTGAGGGCAGACTGCCTTTAAAGGAGAGAAAAAGGTTGATTGCAAGAGCCCTTTTAACTAAGGGCAAAATCCCGACCTCACTGAAGCCAATTGCAAAACTCTCATTGACTTCAAAGGAGCCAGGATTTCGCCGAAAGAGTTTAGGCCGGAACTCTTGCCTTCTCTATGCAGGCTTTTCTCTCCACAGCGTCTGGCCATAGCTCCCAGGAACTGAGGCTGTGTCCATGGACTTAGGGAGGGAGGGCTAGATCTCTCTGGTGACCCAACTTGGCCAGCCGTCTCGACGGGCTTTCATCATTTCTAAATCACAAGCTTTATTCCCGGAGGGGGAGAAAAGGCTGGTTTTACTAAGAAGTGACCCGCTAGTTCACAGGGTGCCATTAATACTATGTACCCTTTCCCTTGTCCCCAGCAGAATTAATGCGCTGTCCCCACATAGGAAGCAACCATTGATAATTTACATGTTTTCCCTTTTCATGAAAGCCACCCCGTCATTCTGGAATTGAGGCCAGGTTTTAGTCACTCTCTAGTGTGGACTGACACCATGATGATGGCAAACTATATTTAAATGATAGAGTACTCGAATGAAGGGTTGCTGGAACCATGTCTGTCCCAGCAAGACAAGGTGGGTGAGGTAATGTATCTTTTATTGGACCAACTTCTGTTGGTGAGAGAGAGAAGCTTTCAAGCTTACACAGAGCTAGTAGACAGTTGAAACTGAGCAATGTATGTAAGGGAGTTTTTGGAGCTGCAGCAAGTGGTGATAGGAACAGGAAAGAAGCCAAAAGAACTGCTCCTCTGCATTGCTAGGTGTACGGGGCTCTGAGTGAAATCAATAGGAATCTAGCTTAAAATCTGATGGCTAGGTAAGGCCCAGATAGCAAGGGATTTGGGTGCATGCTTTATTTTTTTACTTAAGTGCTCTTTGCAGAGGGCAATTGCTCATTTCAGGTCTGTGCATGGGCCACCCAATTCTTCTAATTGCCATGAAAGATGCAGATGTGCCTCTCATTTTAAGAACAGCAGCCTCTCGGCAAACGTGCATGCAAATTTCCAAGATCAAGAGGCCATGAGAAAAGTAAAAAATCTCATCCCAGCTCAAGCAGTCACTCTTCCCAAGCTCCAAGTGCCCTCAAAATTAGATTCCACTGCATAGTCCCATGGAAAGAAAATGGCCTGAATCTTGTTAAACAAGAACCTTTTTATACATTTCCCATTAACCCAGTGCACAGGATCCTGACTATGTGAAAACCAGTGCTGACTGGTTGTCAGCCATGTACAGCATGTGGGTATGTACATCACTAGACATGATTTACAGAGAGTCTGATGAGTTACAGTAGTGACAGCAGTGAAATGTCACATTAGCATGGCCCAGTTAACATGCCTGACTGCTGTAAAACCTGGCTGATGCCATGATGTCTTTTGGAAATGATGTCTTGTGCTACCAAGTGCTTTCTTGGGTGTGAAGCGTTCCCACTGGAGTAGGTGAATTGTATCCTAGCCTGGCCTGGCCAGCATGGTGCTGTTAAATACTGTGACCAACATGCCTGTTTGATGTTGAAATATAGACAATAAATGACTGAACTACAGAGGGCTGGCCGGTGAAGAAGTGCATCAATAAATATGCTCTCTTGACTTACTTATAAGCAACAAACCCTTCGCTGCACAATCCTTTCACTTTTACTAGTCTTTATAAAGCAAAAGGACACCCACTGGTTATTTGCACAGGGTGACACACTTGCAGTCTACAGAGGAAAGGTTTTTACCATGGTACTAAATCTGTTACTTTTGTTTCATGTTTAATGAAGGGATCCAATGTGTCAAAATCGTTATGTCTGTACAGTGCACGCTGGCTATATGTCTGTGATGGCTCCATGCCCCCAGCTTCTGACAGTCTGTTCAGTTTAAATAACTTGGAAGCACATGCAGTTAGGTGAATGTGTGCTCTAGGGTTCGATTTTTCAAGAGACCTCCCACATTTAGGCATCAAAAAAACCTTCCCCGATTTTCAGAAGAGCTCAGCACTCAACAGCAACCGTTGAGGGCACTGGAGAATGCCTCACCCTCACTGAGAACAATGTGAGTGGCTGTGTGCTGAGCACCCTTGAAAATCTGGGAACTTCACTCAAGTGCCTTCACAAGAGCTGATTTTTTCTAAAAATCTGGCCCAGCTGATGCTGATCACATTTGAAAATCTGTCCCGTGTGTGTCTGTGTGTGCAGGGGTTTAGAATGAGGAAGGATCTATTGTAGAAGCGACTATCTTCTCAAAACCCAGCCTGGCCCATCCAATTCTTTACTCTCTCTGTATATATGTACATCGATTTCTGCAGTCAGGTGACCCCACTGTTTTAGTAGCGAGATTTGGAGGGCAGGTATTATTGACTTCTACTGAAGACAGCACTCCAGTCTACTTCCCCTTCCAAAAGGCTACCCTGCTTTGCCCATGTCTCTGTGGATCACCAGAAATGGTGGCCTGCAGATCATTCTGGGTTACCTAGGGAGGTGGTAGAATCTCCATCCTTAGGGGTTTTTAAGGCCCAGCTTGACAAAGCCTTGGCTAGGACAGTGGTTCTCAAAGCCGGTCCGCCGCTTGTTCAGGGAAAGCCCCTGGTGCGCCGGACCGGTTTGTTTATCTGCCGTGTCTGCAGGTTCGGCCGATCATGGCTCCCACTGGCCGCAGTTCGCCGCTCTAGGCCAATGGGGACTGCAGGAAGTGGCGCGGGCCAAGGGACGTGCTAGCCGCCCTTCCCGCAGCCCCCACTGACTTGGAGCGGCGAACTGCAGCCAGTGGGAGCCGCGATCGGGTGAACCTGCAGACGCGGCAGGTGAACAAACCGGTCCGGCGTGCCAGGGACTTTCCCTGAACAAGCGGCAGACTGGCTTTGAGAACCACTGGGCCAGGATGATTTAGTTGGTATTGGTGCTGCTTTAAGCAGGGGGTTGGACTAGATGACCTCCTGAGGTCTCTTCCAACCCTAATATTCTATGATTCTATACTATATTTTCTGGCCAGAAGGGACCAAGATAATAACCTGGTCCAACCTTCTACAAACCATAATACCAGCCAATACCTGGAGGATCACTATGTTAACTTTAATGGACGTTGTCCATGCCCTCACTGCAGAGCAGGAATAGAACTCTACTAGCTCAAGATGTCAAGGAGCACGAACTTGCTGACTGTTTGCAGAGGCATCTCCTTGACAGTATGAGCACAGACCCCAGTTACCAGGAATAAAATCTTTGCCTTTTGGAGTGGAACTAAAGAACATGTACAGGGCATGGGGAGAGCAATTATACTGGAAACAGAATCTCTCTTCATGTCATCAGCTCTCCCTTGCCTTGTTTTCAAAGCCTTGCTCATGCCCAGAAAAGCCTATCAAGTGGCTATTTATGATTAAAGTTTGTGTTCTTTATGAGCAAGGAGAACATTACATTTAGTACAGCTGTTCTGGGAAATCCAGCGCTTGTTGTCTGTAACTGATTGTCCATTGTGAGATGAATGCATTGGAGACTAGCTCTTCGTCAGCCTCCCCATGGCATTTCCCCCCCAATGTGTTTCAGCAGCTCGCCCCTCCTGAAGGCTTGTTGCTCACAGGCACAGTGCACTGACATTGTCATATTAGAACTTGGGAATGAAGTCTGGAAAAGAACTCACTCAGCTGAACAGAGCTTTTGGCACTCACATGGGTTCTGTATAAACCACAATGGCTATGCTAGGTATTGATATTATATGTAAAAACTTATTTTTAATTTTTTTTAATATGCCCTGATGTTAGAGAGAACAAAACCAAACTCATTTCTCACATCAACAAAAAAATAATAAAAATAATAATTAATAATAATCTGACCGACCGGCAGCATTCGTTGGCTTTGATCATCTCAAAGGCCTCCCATAAAGAAACGCAACTAGGAAACAATCCAAGAGCTCCTGGTAGGCATGTTGAATTCAAGTTTCAGAAACCAGTCCGGAGAGAGTCCCCAGGGCTGCCTAGGGCCCTTTGATGTTACCAGGCCGGGTGGCCAGACTTGCATAGTAAGCACACTGAGAAGGATCGCACTGTCCACTGGCTCCTGGAGGTCCCTGTGGGCCCATGAGGCCTGGCACCCCAGCTTCCCCTTGTGGGCCTGGTGCTCCTGGCATCCCATCTTTGCCATAGCCAGGTTCCCCTGGGAGGCCTGGAATGAAAACAAAGGACCATTATTCCCAGGGGATGACTCAGCAAGGCCACACCACACGAGCGGGGCCTGACAGCCACGCTGGGATCTGGAGGTGACCTTCTGTCGAGTGTGGAGGTGTTTGGTTCAGCCCCATCTCTCCAGGCAATGCCCAGTCTGGGCACTTCCCCACGTCACTCGTAGCAATGCCTGTACGGGGAGACTTTGGCAAACCAGTAAAGTGCCTGAAACCACTATGGCTTATTGCTAAAAGCAGCCAAGTCAGCAGGCTGTAAATTAGCCAAGTCAGCAGGCTTAGCTTAACCAAGGCAGGAGGGGGGGGAGGTTTGGGTGCCACGGAAAGGGCAGCTTGACCCCGCGTCCTTCCTGGTAAGAATTGTGTTGAAGTTGCTGATACATGCATCTTAGAAGAGCAGGATGTGCCCCAGGAATGTCTATTGGGGCCTCAAGGCTGCAAACACTGGAAAAACCCACACCTGGTTAATCGATAATCAGAAGGAACCTCTCGCTTGACCATTGAAACTGCTTACTTACCGAGTTTGCTTTAAGGGACAGGTCATTCTATTACTAATGTATAAATAAGGGGGAAAAGTTTGAGGTAGGGGGACTCTTCAGGACCAGACTCTCCCTCTGGATGCATCTTGTGTTTCCCAGCGGCAGACGGGCTGCCGCTGTGCCACTCGAGAGCCACACTCAGCTTTGGTAATTATCGAGGGTTGGGGGTGTTTTACGAACCTCTTGCGGACATGTGTATAAGTGCTTGAGACTAAGTAAAGTTTAGCTTTAAGCGAAAGCACTTTTGTGTTGTCCTGTTTGTGCCAGCCATCTATCGGCCGGACGGACGGCCGTGTCTCCCCTGATTTATTTCCTGACACCACCTCGCACAGAGTAAAAGTTACCAAGAGCTTTGGGTTGAAAGAACCCCGGGTAACATGCTCACTTCCCTCCCTGAACATTTCCCCGCCTGGCAGTACCAGAAGCAGACACACCTCAGGACACAGCTGCTGTAACACAGGGAGCACCATGTGGGGCCTGGCTGCCAAATGGGGCACATGGAGTCAGAAAACACAGACCATGCTGCCCCCTCCTTGCAGCTGCAGCGTGATGAGAAGGTCTGATCAATGACTGGTATTACGACTCGCAAATGCTGTTTATCTATCAACAATGACAGTGTCACGGTTGTGTGCTCAAGCCACAGTGTTTGGCTGGGGGCTTTCCCAATGTCTGAGGCTGCTTGGATCTGTGGGTTTGGTTCAGCTAGAAAAGGATCAATACAAGTATCTGCAAAGGAGGTGTGGCCCTCCGGCTGCTGGCATGTTCCCAACGCCACTCCTGGTGTCATCAAGTTTGGGAGTGCTGGCAATTAGCCTATTCCAGGAGGCACAATGCTTCTGGCAGTATTAACAAATAACCCACCTGGAATTCCTGGAGGACCAATTTCACCCCTCTGACCAACACCAGGATCTCCCCTCTCACCCTTCATACCTCTTTCACCTGCAGGATAAAACCGAAATGGGTTAGTGTCAACTACACAAGCAAAAGATGCCACAAGGGGGCCCCGATCCTGACTGGAGCCATGAGGCCCCACTGTAATACAAATAAATATTACTTTTAGAGACACTGTGCAGAATGCTGCTGCTGTGGGAGTACATTTGCTCCCCAGTTCCTAGCTGATATATGATATCTGCTGGGATAAGCGCCTACCCAGCTCAGACTGTGACTGGCCCTTGAGTGGCCGGAGAGCTCCAGGAGCCTCTCCCGCATTCTTTGAAGGCCCTGTGCAAAGGTCAGCCACATTCACCACTCCTCTCCTTGGGCAGGCGAGGGTCTGCTCCTGACACGTGCTCTGGGGGGGCCCTGTTGCCTGAGATGAGGTGAGGCAGAGAGGTGGAAAGGAAGGGCACTGGCCCCCAGCTCATCATCTAGCAGGGCTGTAAAGCAGGCCAGCTGCAACGGACAAGCAGGCTGAACCATGCCAATGGCCTCCTTCCTCTGTGCACTGGGTCTAAACGGCACCACGGAGCCCTAAGGGGGTGGGCACTTTTACAAAAGCGCGGCCTGTGGTGCAAATTGGTCATGTCATAATAACATGACGTTTACATCCCAGGCTATGCATGCAGGGCCTGATTCTGCAATTTGCTAAATGCCCAGGCCCTGCTCCAGCAAAGCACTTAAGCACACACCTCATTTGAAGCATGGGGATTGTCCCACTGACAGGGGTGAGACTACACCGAAGGTTAACGTTACTCATGCTCCTAAGTGTTTGGTGGGATGAGGGTCAGAGGATGTGGAAAAATTGGAAAACGTCCAGCGGAGGGCAACAAAAATGATTAGGGGACTGGAACACATGACTTATGAGGAGAGGCTGAGGGAACTGGGATTGTTTAGTCTGCGGAAGAGAAGAATGAGGGGGGATTTGATAGCTGCTTTCAACTACCTGAAAGGGGGTTCCAAAGAGGATGGCTCTAGACTGTTCTCAGTGGTAGCTGATGACAGAATGAGGAGTAATGGTCTCAAGTTGCAGTGGGGGAGGTTTAGGTTGGATATTAGGAAAAACTTTTTTCACTAGGAGAGTGGTGAAACACTGGAATGCGTTACCTAGGGAGGTGGTGGAATCTCCTTCCTTAGAAGTTTTTAAGGTCAGGCTTGACAAAGCCCTGGCTGGGATGATTTAGTTGGGGATTGGTCCTGCTTTGAGCAGGGGGTTGGACTAGATGATCTCCTGAGGTCCCTTCCAACCCCGATATTCTATGATTCTATGATTCAGAGTGGGGTCCAGCGGGACCCTGGCGGGCTCCAGCCATTGTTTGTCTAACCTAAGGGCATGGTTATGCGGAGAGTTAGCGCAGGACAAGCTGGAATGTAAATCCACGGCGTTGTAACATGCAGTGCCCAAGTAGCAACTGCGCAGAAAAATTCCCGGAGGCACCTTGACCTGCTGCTGTTTCATTGTTCTGAGCAATGCAGAGTCATCCCAAAGCAATAGCACGACACCGGGCTGGGATGCTGAAATGAGGGATGGCTCTGTCCAAATACTCAAGACATACTTTACACCGAACATTTCTGAGAATCATAGTTAGTGAAATGAAGCAAAAAAAGTTGATAAAAAGAGTCCCCTGCGGATACTGAAAAATGAAAAAGTCTGTTTTTAAAATCAGCAGAACAAAGCAGCTCTCGCTGCTCCATGTACCCCTGCTGCAGTGAACATACTGAACATGTGGGAACCCCCAGGGGTTCAGAGCACACAACAACAGGGCACACAGGGTTTGGAACAGGTACTTCTCAGCATTCAGGCTCCCCGAATATGCTCTAGGATTCACTCACCTTTTGGACCCACTGGTCCTGATGGCCCTTCAGACCCTGTCTGTCCAGGTCGGCCAGGCTCTCCTGGAGGGCCAGGTCTTCCTGGGAGCCCTTCCTTACCGGGAGGCCCTGGAGGCCCTGGCCTGCCTTGGGGTGCTTTAACGTGTGCTGGCTGCATCTGAGCCATGAGGTAGGCTAGTTTTGCTGAGGACAGACAGAGGTGGTTTTGTTAGGTTAGAAAGTCACTGCTCTGCAAGACAGAGAGCCAAGGGATCACAGGCAATAGGGCCAACAAAAGATTGTGTTTTCTCAGCCCAACTCTTAGCGCTTAACACACTACTCACCCTGCCTTCCCCACACAGTTCTTCAGCACCAGCCATGATGGTGCCTCCCCGACACCCTAGACTAGTTTAACCTACTACTCTGTTGCTCCTGCAGTTAAGAACTTTTTCTGAATCTCTCTCTCAGACTTTTCCTTCCTCTCCCCCATCGCATGGCTCCTTGTCCTACTGCCTTCTAGGACTGGTTATTTCCTTTCCTTCAGCTGCATTGTTACCTGGCCGGCATTAGTAGCGCTGTGATCGTTTCCCCACTGAAAGGAAGAGCCCGTTACTAGTGTCCTATCACGGAATGTGAGATAAGGCAGGTTACATGGTTCATTCTAGGGAAAGGGGATTTCTTTTCTTTCTGGGGCAGCCATGCCCGACACGGGCACCTTGGCCCTGACTAAAGGGCTGAGCAAACAGAAAGTGTGACTGCGCCATTTCCCAGTGTCAGCACTTTCTCCTGTTTTCCCAGCACACACTGGGATGGCAGCTGCCAGAGTCCAGACCTCAGGAGCCCCCCAAACATACTAAACTCCTGACAAAAAGCTCTCACAGGAGGGAAGGGCAGGTTGGAGCTCAAGCTTCCATTAGCTGATCCCAAACAGAAGGGACTTTCATGCCAGGGAAGTCTTTTAAACCACTAGAAGTGTTAAAGCATGTACAAGATTAATGGAATCTTTTCCTTTCACTGTGACCATTAACTAACATGGAGGCAAATCCTGCCCACCGGCACTGAACGGAGCAAAATGCAGAAAAAAAAAGCCCTGTTCCCCCTGCTCCAGGGTTTGTGGGGAGGGCAAGCAGGAGAGAGTCCATGCAATGGGACTCTTCACTCCATTGTGAGGCATGGAGCCAAGCTTTGCAGCGACCCTCCGTGCTGGAGCATGGTGGAGGTTTGTGGGCAGGTTGGGGGAGTGGCCACGGCATGGGCCGTAGTTCTGCCCTCAGTTCATATACACTGCATGAAGCAGCAGGCTGCATCTACTGTTTCTTCTCCCATCCAGTTGTGTTCTGGATGCCGCCGGCACATTAGTCTGAGCCCACAGCCTTTTCATGCAGCCTTTGTGCTTTCTTCCAGGAATTGGCCCCCAAAATAATTTTGCTGCTCCCTCCCGACCCACCTTCTCTCCCCACATGATCCCGCAGTGAAGTCACAATGCTGGGTTTGTGACATCATAGTAATTTCCCTGGCAACGGGCTGCGATGTGGTAAGCACAGGCTTTGTGTCTAATGGGACAGAAGGAGAACATGGGCTGTGAGGGAGAAAGACCTTGTACTAACACGAGCACCTTCAATAACAGCAACTAGAAGAATGCTGGTCAAGGCCATTTCACTTCCCACGTCTCCTTTTCCCAAGTTGCTCCCATCTCAAAGTTGCCCTTTAACAGCTGGGAAAGGTGGGGACACAAATCACATGCTTGTCAGCTGTACAAAGCATCTTCTGGAACCTCCGACGTTTCGGTGGCTTGCCAGGTACCAACACTTACCATCTAGCTGCTTTCCTAACTCCTCTTGGATGAGCCTTCTCAGAGTCTCCAGTGACGGAGAGTCCCCCTAGGGAGAAGAGTGAGAGCGTGGTGATAGTCACAGCAAGAACGGCAAATAACACCCTTCATCTGGGCGGAGAAGCTACAGTGGGCTTGAGTGGCCCGTGCTGAAGAATCTGCCTGCAGGAAGGGAAGCTCACCGAGGCACAACCTGCCTACAATTCCCACCCTGCTGGGAAGCCCAGGACTGCATTCTTTGGTTCAATGCATCTCCAGGACAACGTCCAGGAGCATCAGGTGGAGATTAAAACTGCCTTCCCCTAGTGGGTCCCACAGGAAGACCATCGTGAAAATACTGCCACCTTCCTAAATGGGACTCTTCCTGGAGAAGGAGCTGCCCCAAAGATGTGTGCCGTGTGTGACCCTCCCGCACACAGGGGGGCAATCAAAACCAGTACCTAGACTTGTGTGTTATAAACATTAACACGGAATGATAGTTTAGCATCCTGGCCACACGTGGAATGGAACTAGTTAGAATGTTCACGTGAAACTCCACACAGAAAGCAAGTCACAGTTTCTTCCTGGCTTCCATGCCTTTTTGATTTCTGGCCAGATGAAACTTGAAAGTGATTTCTAAATTGTACAGCGTGAGTAACTACGTACTACCTGCCTAAAACTTGAAAGCGATTTCTAAATTGTACAGCGTGAGTAACTATGTACTACCTGCCTAAATTCCCCACAGCAGCAGCAGTCTTTTTCACTTCCTGTCCCCGGTTCTTTTGTGCTTGTGAAATGTGCTGTTCAACGGCTGTTGCATTGCACCAGAAGTGGGTGCATTTCAGGGCACAACATTGTATAATCTGTGCTGTACATCAGTTTTATAAAAAGCTTCTGAAACCCCAGTTCTTATTCTTCATTATTGATTGTAGCACCCATTAAACATTTTTTAAAATTAAAATATTTCATGTTATTACAATTTTTTAATAAAAACATGCTTGCCCAAATATGGACTATTTGGTCCCTTTGCTGCCTCTCTCCAGCCGCAGGTTTAGCATAATGTAAAGACTTTGTCCATCCGTATCAATAGAAATGACCTCATTATAATCACCATACTTTTAGAATGCCTCGTGCTGATGGATTCAGAAAATATTTTTCAAAATGTAGAGATCACTTCCTAAGCCCTGAAAAGGAATGCGGATTGTTTTCTTAGGGCTTTTTTTTTTTTAAATTCATTGCTTTTAATTGCTTTAATTATTCATAGCTCATTACTATATTTCATCATGTGTCTTCCATGTGGCTGGGCAACAATGTGCTTTGTCTAAAATTTACCCGTTCTTTACGTGAGGGACTATATCACTTTCAGTACTTATGAGGTAAAAGCCTCGAGGCAGAATTAATCTCTCAAAACATTTAGTTCATCAAATATTTGTCGTCACCCTTCTAAATACTGTGCCCACAGGCACTTTAGATTAGTAGAGTGTTCTTTTTGTTACACAGAACAATTTATTCAAATATAATATGATCTCATGAATTTTGATGAGCTGGTTCCAATAATATATCCAGGAATATATCAAGGGTCCCTGTAGTCCAGTATCCTCTGTTATATTTAGATGGAATATATGGGCCAAAGGTGTTACCATAACCCAGACACTGTTCAATATTAAACAGCGTTAAACAAGGTTTGTGGCTTGATATACAGACACCTCAAGCCTGCTTATTACCATAGTAAATACACCATTTAAAATCCTTTTCACCTTTTATTAAAGATACAGAAGAAGAAGGAAAAACAGTTTCAGCATTTGAAATGTAAAGAATTAAGTCAGGCTTTCATTTTAACAACATCCCTTGTTCCCTTTAGCAGATGTTGACTTTCACTTGCAATCTCACTTCTGGAAAGAAACACAGGCACAGCACACGGTCTACTCAGCCATGCCAAGACCCGACAAATTTGTACCTGCATCAGGCTGTTTAGGACATTGCTTTAGCTGCCTCTTTCTGGTGACGGGGCTTACAGCAGTGCTGCAAACAATATTGTCTTGGCCAGCTAGGCCAGACTCTTATTAGACAGAAGGAAAAGGCAGCGAGAGACAGGAAAGAGAAAAAATAAGTTAGGGAAGGAAAAGGACTCATTAGGGCGTGAGATGAAGTCTCACATCACAGGTTATATTTGGGATTTAGCCAAAGCTGTCCCCTGGGTCCCTCTCTCTGGCCTGGTTTGGTCAGGACATCTTTCAGGATTTGGATGAAGGTGGTCTGGTCTGGGGTTCCAGAGGATAGTGGGGGGAGCGGGTTGGCAGCCACAATGGTGAAGTTCATTCTAGTAGCTAATTTTTCTCCAAAAGCCTTTCTTTAAGAACCCAAAAAGGGAGTGATGGGCAGAATAGCCCATATCCCCTCATTATTTTGCTCATTAATTAGGTCTAATATTCCACATACCAATTTTGGTTCACTGATTTTCAATCTCACTCTGTTCTTGTTTACCAGGCATGATCTTAACATAGTCCTTGAGTTAGACCACTAGGCCTTTTGGTTTGGACTTTCACACCTTTTTCCATCAACATCCGTTTTTATAAATTATTCTGACAGCTCATGAACTTCCACTCCTTACAGTTGAGCTCACAGTTAGGGTAAATTGGTAGGCCCGCATACATACCTCACCCTGAGACTGGCCACCACCAGAGGAAGGTGTAAAGTCCTGTGTGGACAATTAGGATGTAACATGCTTATGTAGGGAGTTTCTTCCTGACTCTAGACACATCGGGATATGTCTACAATGCAATTAAACATCCATGGCTGGCCCATGTCAAGTGACTCGGGTTCACGGGGCTTCAGCTATGGGGCTGTAAGATTGCAGTGTGGATGTTCAGGCTTGGGCTAGAGCCTGAGCTCTGGGATCCTATGAAGGGGTCCTGATGCATGAGGTTTGATATTCTTCATTTATTTTCATCTTACTTAGTGTAAATATCTACTCTGTTAATCCTACTGAACTCATTGTTTAAATAAAAGCTGGTGGACCAGAGTTCCACGTGCATTTTCCTGTCTGACAATATCTTATATTTATTCACCAAATTTCAACCTGAAGGATTCTAAAGAGCTTTTACCAGAAACTAATCACTCCACTTGCCAATATAATGCATCCACCTCTGGGGTGGAACAGGGCACCTGTTAACACCACACAGCGATGCTATGCAGCATTTTAGTATAGGAAGTGAAGGAGATCCTATCCATCTCACAGCAGGAGCTTTAGACCAGCAAAATTTTCTTTCCCGACTGACATTTGCCAACACCCCCTGAATTAACTCCCTCTATTTTTGCAAAAAATACCATGGGAATTTTAATGACCTCAGTTGTCCAAGATCTCAGTTTCATGCCTCAGTTGCAAAATTCTACGGTTGATGACAGCCATTTAATTCAAATATTGTTTAGCGGGAGACATCCCCCCCCAGGAGATGCAGCATCTCTTCTTTGAGTGCAGTGGATTCAGAGCAGCGTCAGGTAATCATGCCGTACATGCGTTGCATGTGTACATAACATCGGAAGCACGTGTTGATAGCATTACAGGATAAACTGAGGCACCTCACGGGCAGCTAGGCAATAATGTCGGGCTGTTCTCATGTCATCAAGGGAGTGTTTCTATAAGACTCTTTGGAAGCACACGGCTGCCACTCTTACCCTGGGCCCAGGGAAGCCTGGCTGTCCTGGGGGCCCTGGAGGTCCAGCTTGCCCACTGTCTCCTGGTGGTCCTTGGGGACCCATCAATCCAGTGTGGCCTTTATGGCCAGGTATGCCAGGATCCCCAGGCAGGCCTTTCTCTCCCTCTGGGCCTTTGTCACCTTTGATGCCAGGATCTCCCTATGAAACAAAACCAGCATATCAATACAGAGAAGAACATGTCCCTTCTTCCCCAGCCTAATGAAACACAGCGTGGTTACTGAGCATAGTGGAGCACCTCTGACCACAGAAATGGGCAAATATACTGAGTGAAGCCTCGGGTACGTTACAAAGTGTTACTGATGTAGAAGGACTAACGGTGGGGTGGCCCGGGGCAGCATTGTAGACCTCTGTGGGCTGCACTTAGCCAATAGGCTGCACTTGGGCCACAACCATCAAAATTTTTTTTTATTATTTTAGTGCAGTAAAGTAATGCTAATAACACTTCTCAACACACCCTGTCTCCTTTGGGTCCATGATTGCCTGGTTTCCCGGCAGCGCCCTGAAATGAAATAATAGACATGAGTATGCAAGAGCTATTCATGGATGGAGTTAATGACAGGATGCTTCCCCTTGTGATGCCTCCCAGGTCCTTAGGAAAATGAAGTCCTGTATACGCCACATTTCCCTGGGTGCTCTAGATTTATTTAATGTTTTCAAACCAGTAACTCAAGAACAAAATAATGCAACCCCAGTAAGCATGCCTGAGACTACCACTGAACCTAGACACCATCCGTGCTCTGAACCAGCTGGGAACGGAACTCACCTCTTTTCCTGGGGGCCCCTTCTCTCCCGAGTCTCCCTAAGAGACATAAAGAAAGTACATAACACACAACACTGACAATATCACCACAGTGTGGGCAGTCTGAAGTCAGACACAAACTCCCAGTCCTGATTCTTATCTCAGAAGTGAGGTGGTTTCACTTGCACTATTTGGAATAGATGATGTTGAGTCAAGCAGAAAATGTTGTCGATCATTTATCCTTGGATTTCTGATACTCTGTCGCCAAGTGTCATGTTTCAGGTTGGTGAGCCAGGACTGAGATGAGTCAATACTAACAAAAGAGAGTTCCTATGGCCAAAGTGTACCTCCAGATATACTGCATACTATGTGAATGTTCCTAAGCGTAGAGAAACAGTCAGTCATTCCTACAGGGCAAGCATTGAGATGGATGTACTGTTAACAGGGGTTTCTGGCTTCCGGTGGCACACAGTTCACTTTGATTCTGAATGTTTCAACAGCCTCTCATATGTTTTCTTGCGCTAGTTTCCTGAATTCTCGGTTAGCTTTCAATAAAGCACTCTCCATTTACCACTCTCTTCTCTGCTGTATATACCATATTAGAATAAAAAAAGCATGATCATGTCTCTATATCAGCATTCTCTGTGGGATCTACTACTGCAGCACTGATGCACAGGATTGAAAAGGCAACACCAGCATAACACTGGCCATTGCTAAATTCTGAGCACATTTCCTCACACCTAATGGAACTAGAAAAGTACTTGTCTGTAACATCCATAGGTCAGATTATGTGTAGACCAACCCTTGAACCCCCCCTCCCCCGCCCCGGATTATATTTGTAGTGTGTTTGTGTGTGGTGTGTGTGTAATTGATATACCACTGATGAACTGGAAGCACACGTAATCAGTTGCACCGGCATGTGGTATATTTATTACATAACAGTGGAACCGATCACATGCCGAGGGTCACATCACCCGCCAACCAAACCAAACCTGGGACTTAGTCCAACATTCCCGAACTCCATAGCAGCTTTTAACAGCCACTTTATTTATTTTTTTAAACAATATAATGCAAACTTGCAAGGGAAAATGTTTCTTCCTTCTCTTACTTTCCACTAAAAAATGACTCCAGCTTAAGTCTCAGGCTAGGGAAGATTCAGTCCTGCACTAGTGTCATTAAAGTCTGTTACCTTGTGTCACTGCAGGGTTGAAAACAAAAACATAAACTAACTGGGAAGGGGAGATTCCCAGCTTCTCAATGGGATCAGACATTTGCCTCTAGACCTGGAAGGGCCCAAGACACTGGATTTTAAGGTTGTGATATTTTTATTGCTAGAACAGGTGTTAGATAACTTTGGGAGATATTTTTAAGGATGAGTTGCAATGTATCTCTATTGCTGAGCCTTAGTCAGCCGGTCTCAAGGTAACTAGGGACTTTAGTCTTAGGTAAAGGAATACAAGAATTAGTCTGAATATTGTTAATCACCCTAACACATTCTTGATGTACTCTTCTGTAATACCCATGGCCCATGCAGAATGCTCTAGTGAGTAATGCGACTACCCCAAACTCACGCTGTGCAAAACATTCGAACCGCCCCTTCATGAATGCCACATCCATCTACAGGGCCTTATGATAGGTGTCCTTGCTACAGATGAGATTCTCCTCCTTCTGTAAGCTATGGAAAAGAATATAGTTCTCTTTGGAAATAATACACTGGGCCCCTTGGAATCGAGAGAGGGCTATTTGGGAATTATCTGGATACACAAGGCTCTCACATATGTTCTTGACAAAGGGACATTTTGTCTTTCCTTCCTCCAGGTTCAAGAGTCAAAACCAGGCAGTGGGTGAATAACGACTGCTTTGCATCACCAAACAGATACTTACTGGAGGGCCTCGGGGCCCAATGAAGCCAGGAAGTCCCGGGCTGCCATTTTCTCCTTTGTTTCCTTTTGGACCCTTAGAAAACAAAATGAAACATAAACACCAGCAGCTCCTCCCCCCATCGCCTCTTCTGAAAAGCCTTCATTTACCTCATCTTCCCCTCCTGTTTCTTCTTAAAACCAAGTCCCGAAACTCTAGTTTTGTCACTGCACAGTGTACTGCTAAGGACATTAGTCTGAGTTCCTGGAGAACTGGAAATAAACTATGCCTTATAACAGGGCAGTTATTGAATCATCCAGTCCCAACTTCTGGCATTCAGAGGTTTAGGGATATCCAGAACATGGGGTTGCATCCACGACCATCTTTGCTAATAGCCATTGATGGACCTTGTGACAGTCTATACTATGTTCATCCTTTTTACAAGACCATGACAAACTTTGTACAAAGTATGTCTTGTGAGGTATCATTTGAAAACTCATAATCTGCTGAACATTATTGTCACGGTAAAATATGTGTGGTAACAATGTCTGTAAAGTTAAGATTCTACTGTATGGCATTACTAAGTTTAGAAAGACAGTCCCAAACCAGTTCTTCACATACAAAAGACACACAGGCACCCCAGTCAGGTATTGACAAAGTTAGGGGACTATCACCTAGTTGAACAGCCATTCTTTGTCAGGAAGAGGAGTGTGAGTGAGAACTTTACATATTGTCAATGGAAACAGCTGAACCCCAGCTGGAGATACTCCTCAAAGAGGGGAGAATGGTATAAGAATAGAGAACACACACACCACAAATTATGTCTCTCCCCTCATCCCTACTCATGGAAGCTACAACACTTGAAAGACAAAGGAAGCATCACTGAACTGAGGGGGAGGTCCTGACTTCTACTGGTTACACCCTTGGCTTTTGTCTGAACCTGAAACCCTAGTGAGTCATACTGTTTGGATAGAGGAGCCGCAGTGACCATACGGGGAACTGGCCTGCACTTCATTACAGGGACTGAGGGCAATGGTTTACTATAACTAACTGCTGAGCCCCAGAGCAACTTTGGGGAACAGAACAAAGAAAAGCCTCCTCAGTGTCGTTCTTGCACCTCAACGCTCACAGGCTAGTCTCACATTCAAAGTGGCACCTGCGAGGTCCGTCCCCTTCTGTGACCTTGCTTTAAATTGTTGCCTGCTGGTTTCCAGAACGCCTCGGGTGAGTTGCTTTAATGCTACTCCTCCCTCTCTGCAGAGGCTACTGCCAGCTCCTCCGGGCCCCTCAGCCTCCATGTCACACTCTGTGGGGCTGCACATGGCCCCTCTGAGAGGCCGTCCACTGGGCAGGATTTAATACATTTTTAAGGATGCAACATGTAACTCTTCTCTCCGTCCTGGGTTAGAAATTACCCCCATAACTGTCTCAATATCTCTGGCTCGCTGTGGGTGTCCATGGCTGTGGTACTTACTGGGTTACCTGCAAGGCCAGCTTTCCCTGGGACGCCGGGTGAGCCATTCTTGCCCTGGATTGAGGGGGGAAAGAGCAGATTTGGAATAAAAAAGGATACAACTCAGAGCTTCTTTGTGGCTATACATTTTTCCCAGCGAGTGCAGGCTCTTTCCCAGAAAGGTCTTTCCCACTGCCTCCAGGACACTGGCACCCAGCCTCTAGTGTGGTGCCCTGATACTATGGTGATAGGCACATGAGATAACTCTGGTCAGGTGGCTAGACGTAACCCTTAGCCTGATTAGGATAGAATTTGGTAATAGGCAATAATACATGTCTAGTGGCTAAAGCCTAATAAATGGTTAAAAAGAGAGTACAAATCATTCATTGGTGATAACAGGTAGTAACCACAGAGAGGGATGTGAGCGCCTGTCAATCTTACGTTGCCACCTTATCATAGAATATCAGGGTTGGAAGGGACCTCAGGAGGTCATCTTGTCCAACCCCCTGCTCAAAGCTTGAATAGTACGGATGAGGAATACTTATATGATACGTCTCATCCTAGGATCCCTGGTGCGCAGACTTTACAAACCACAAGCACAGTTCTCCTCTGGGATCAACGTGTAAATACGGAGCTCCGACATTCTCCCTACATTCTCCACTCAGAGATCACTTGGGCCACCGCTGAAAAGCAGCTGCCTCTGGACGAAAATGCAGCCGCCGTTCAACAGCATGCAGCAAAATGGCACATGAGTTAGTTCAGGATGGAGAGTAAGAAAATCTTCTCCCAGTATTTCACATCCATCAAAGAGAAGTTCCAGAGGGAGCAGAATGTAACTTCAGAGATAAGGGTTTGGCCTCTCCTCTTACAAAAAGATTCAAGCACCAAAAATTGTTGCAAACCAAAAATTGCCCCCCAAAATTGGTTAGGGTCAATCGAAATATTTTGTTTCAATTTTAAGCTGATTTCCTTTTTTAGTGTGAATTTAGTTACATTTTGAAATGAAAAGTTTCAAATAAAAACCCCCAAAACTTTTTGGTTCAACAATCTCAAAACAGGACGTTTCAACAACCGAAAAATGTTTTCTTCCTAAACCTTTTTCAGAGTCAGGCATTTTGACAAATGAAATCTGCATTTCATTGACTAATCAGCATCTTTCAGTGAAAAAATGTTTCATCAAAAAATTCCCAACCAGCCCTAATCAGCACCCAGGTCTCATATCCCCGCTAACAGAAACACCATCCCACTGGAGAAAAAAAGGGCCTCTCCTCCTCTCTGGGAAGTATTTGAGAGAGTGGGTAACTTCCTGGCCCCCCAACCCCACTTCTGGTGACACTGAGGGAACACAGAGCTGCCCTGAAATGGACAGCAGGGCAGTCCCCTCCTGCAGGGGGAATCCCTGGGTACTGTAAAGCTGGATTGCTGGGCTGGGCTTTACCGCACCTCATTCAGGTCTAGGCATAGGAGGGGGCACATCCAGGGCACGATACACCCCAGTGATCCTCAGCCAGAAAAGTGATCCTTGGGAAGCCAATCTAGCCAATGTAATTTAGAGCAGCCCTAAACTGCTCTAGGTTAAGCTCAGGGCTGTTTCAGTTCCTGACTGACTCCAGAATTGGGAGAATGGAAAGGCAGCTCAGAGCTCATCCAGACCTGGAGATCTGGGCCCCTATCTAAAATCCAGGCACGCTGAGATTTCATGCCAACTCCCAAGGAAGATGGAGATCCCAACAAGGAAACAACTGCATTGCTTTAGTTCTCACTAGGGGATATTTACACTGGTAGCTGCCAAGAAATGGGAATCCTTTCTGAATAATTCATCAAGCAGGAAATGAAGGGGAGATCCCATGAGCCAGAGGTCTTCAGAGTGTCAGATGTTACAACCATCCATCTGGGGGTTTTATACGGTGCAATACCTAGCGACTGGTCAAAGTCCTAAACACCCAGCATACAGCTGATCTTTGAAGCTCATCTGCACCATCTGCCAGGAATCAGGGCCTGCAGCAAAGCCAGGTTCTGGGCAACCTAATGAGCGTTGCTGGCCTGAAGCAGGCTGCCTGATTGGCTCCACTGCCTGACTGGTGGGAAGAATCATCAAACTGGCTCATAAGCCCAGCCATAGCAGCAGGTCAGCGGCTGCTCAATGCACACAGATGCTCAAAGCATTTGTCCATGGCTGTAATAGCTCCTGCTTGTTCCCAGCCTTGCTCCAGCCTTGCTCCTTCCTTGGCTCCAGTCTTGCTTCATTCCAGGTAGCCCAGTCCTGGTCCTCGACACCGACTCCTAGCTTCTTACTCTGGCTCTGACTCCAGCTCCAACCAGTAGAGCTGACTCTGGCTCCAACCAATGGGAACGACTGCCCACATCCCAATCTCTGACACCATCCACTAAAGATGGGAAGATCCCACCACAGGGAGACTAGAGGGCACCAGCATTTGCATGTATGGAGAATCAGGCAGTTTGCAATTCAAAAGAGCTGATAAAGACTAATACTCATCTGCTCTTACCGCCGTATGCAGGAATCATAAAATCATAGAATCATAGAATATCAGGGTTGGAAGGGACCTCAGGAGGTCATCTAGTCCAACCCCCTGCTCAAAGCAGGACCAATCCCCAACTAAATCATCCCAGCCAGGGCTTTGTTTAACTTCACGTTTAATTAAACAGAGATACTTCATGTTTAATTAAAATAGCCCATGCAAAGTGGCGCTGTTACTTGTAATACTCAGAATGTGTTTCTCATGGAGTACTTTTGATTATTTGTACTGCAGAGGATATGAAGGACTAAAGGCGCCCTCCCACCTCTCACGGACCCATCCGTAGCCTCTCAAAAGGTATTTGGCTCATCTAGGACCTATCCTAATTTTATTTTTTATTATTTCTCTCCTGGAGCCTTTTTACTTATTGCAAGTGCCGGGGCCAAGACACATTAGTGAGTGATGCCAGCACTATAGGGCAAGCATGGACTGACAGGATAAATTACAAAGCAGACACAAGAGCTCTGCATATGTTACTGTAGCCTCACGTAAACCACTTGGCTCCCTGCTGCTAAAGCCCCAGCCTTCCAATTCCTGGCCTTGCTGCCTTGTGTCAGCTTTTGTTCTGATTATAGCCCAGGTCTCAGAATCTCTGTTTCAGTAACCTGCTTTCCCATGGAGGAAAGAAACAGCTGTTTCTGCATTCCTGTAGGGATGGGCTCAGGTCTGGACAGTCTAGTTTGTATTCATGTTTGGAAAGAGTTGATTTTTAAAATACAATAAAGCAATAGGAGCGATGTATCAACCATCCCAAATGACACTTCCTGACATTTCATCCCCAGGGCTTTTCTCCACTGAAAACCTATTAAAAATTGACTTTCTGCATGTTTTCGATAATGACACGACATCTTCTCTCAAAAATGTTTCCACAGGAAATAAACAGCTTGTTCACAAGTATCACAATCAGGCTCAAGTTGGGCACTCAAAAGAAGGTGGCACCCAAAATTGACACCACTTTTGAGGATTGTCACCTAGGGTTACATAGGAAGTTAAGTGTCAGAGCCAAGTCTAGAACTCAGAAGCGCCTGATACCCAGCTCATAGCAGAAACCACTACACCATTCTGCTTCTACAGAGTCACCTGCTCCTAGACACTACTGGTCACCACCTGTCCTTGCAACATCACTCAGCTTCTCCTTTCCTGAAGTAAGTAAAACATTCTGGTCAAATGCCTCCTGTGTCTTCTGTAGGTTTCTGGTTCCAAACCAGAACTCTGGATTCTGTGACACCCCTACCACCAAGAGTCCATCCTTCAAAGGCCGCTTGTCTGGAATGGAAACTCACTGGCTGCCCTCTGAGTCCTCGAGGCCCTTGAGGTCCTGGGGGGCCTGTATCACCCTGGAAGAAAAGAGAAATTGTTGCACTGAGTGAAAAACACCGAAGCAAAGGCAATGAGATCATCATCTGAAAATAACACACAGCTCTGGCTTAACTCCTACTGCTCCTCAGCTGGGAAGAAAATGACACACAGAAAAGTTCTGTGAAGAGGTTCTGGCTCTGCTGGAGTGAAGACCGGCATGATGGATTTCAAAAAGTGTGTCTGTAGGTCAAGTCCATTAACCTGGGTATTTGCCGGCCAAGCTTAGATTCTGACTATACTGGCTTATTGGCATGTTATTTTGAAGATGGGGCAGGTAAGGTGTTTCTCTGGGACTTGCCCTGCGCCTTGACACAGCTCCAATTCCTGCTCTGCCAGACCTTTTCATTCTCTATCTTGTAGGACAAACTCCACAGTTCAGCAGTCAAAACCATTTCCCAGTGACCCACGGAGATGGCATGATCGGTCATCTGGTCCATCCCTCAGTGGCCTCTCCAGGATCATACAGTACCCACAGGATGCTCACTAGGGTTTCGCTCTGTTACTGCACTGACACTAAGGATATGCTAAGACCTGATTCTGCTGCCCTGATTCCTTTTGAGTAGTACCTTACTCCGCAGGCAATCTCACTGATTCCAGGAGGGCTGTTTGTGGAGTAAGATGCTGCTCAGGATGAGAAGGTGTGACAGAATCAGGCCGTGGGGAACTAGGCAGAGTAAAGTACTGCTCCGTGGGAATAAGCATGCCATCGGATCTGCTGTACAATTCAGGATTGAAACAATGCAGTTCCCTCTAATGTTCCAAAGACACAGCTAACATTTAAGTGTCAGCAGGATGAGCAGGGCCAAAGGCCCTCAAGTTCCTCTCCTAACAAGCTTTGCTCTCTGTCCCTGTGCGGATAGAGGTTTGCTTGCCGATCCAAGAGTACACTTACATCCTTCCCCGGTGGGCCCTCACGACCGGCGGGACCGGTCACGCCTGGCTGTCCCTGGAACACAGAGCAAAGGAAGTCGTGATGAATTCAGTGCATTGGACACATTATAGATACGCTGGCTAGTAACGCGTCTCTGGACAGTGTAGGGATTCTGATGTGCTGGATTGAGGCTTGCAGTCTCTATGGGGTGAGACATGTCATGCCTCTTGCTTTATAGCCAATGGGAGCAATGTGGTTAAAACTTGATGTGCTGCTTAAAAAAAGGTTTCAGAGGAGCAGCCGTGTTAGTCTGTATTCGCAAAAAGAAAAGGAGGACTTGTGGCACCTTAGAGACTAACCAATTTATTTGAGCATAAGCTTCCGTGAGCTACAGCTCACTTCAGCACCTTTCAAATGCAAGGTAGTGCAGCCCTTTCCACTAATACCTTAGCTATTGAGAGTGCAGTGACTGTGAAGTCACGTTATGCACTCTTCATAGAGAAACTGCTTTAGGGAGGAAGAGAGGAGGATCTAGGTCACTGGGGCTCTCTGCCAGTCCTCCTGCAATGTGCCACTGGACCATCATTTATTTTCCTGAAGAGCCAGAGTTAGGCAGAAGAAAGCTCAGTTTTCGTCTCATCTGCAGGACGACACCTCTCATAGCGGGGATCCCTGCAACATCAGAGCTGAGAATGAGGCCAGATCTTGGTGTGGGACTTGAATTTAGGACCTTCTGATCCGGAGGCGAGTGAGCCAAAAAGCTCTATTATTCACGCCCATTCTCCTCATCTTTGAATTCATCCTGGATTTCTAACGCTCGGTGGGGTGCGATTTGATACTGGTACAGCCTGCCCAGTACATTTCCTGGTCCCCTGGCCTGCACTTGTGAACTATGTCCTGTGGCTTTTGTGGCAGCGCACAGAGAGCTGTGCTGTGAAACTGACATGCAAAGGGATTCATGGAGGGGGCATGAGATGTGCTGCACTAGCCCATCAGTGACCGCTCGATACCCCAGCACTAATGTTAGCTGGGAGTCCAGAAAAGGAGGCTACCAGTAATGCCACTGACTCTCCCCAGCTGCGTCCACCCTGTGCTCTGCCACCCACTGCAAGGCAGGCAGAATGCCCAGCCCCACAAGGTCACAGCAACTCATGAACACAACGCTAAAAAGGCCTGTAAAAATCTTCTCTTATCGTTTTGGGAAGCCCCTTTACGGCTGACTGACCCATCACCTCCTACAGCACACACAGAGGGGTGCATGCTACTTACCCTGGCGCCTGGGGGGCCTGCATCTCCTCTGTGCCCCTTGAAGCCCTGCAGAAGAGAGTGACATTAAGAACATCCAGATGCGTGGGCCTTTGGGAAGGCCTTGGCTGAATGGTGCATGCACAGTGGCTGCCCTTAAAACCTCGCCAGTTTTGCCTTAGATTAACTGCCTGGTCAGCGTGGAATTGTATCCCGGGGAGGCACCATCCCGCTCCTTAGCAGCACAATGTACAGGGGAGTCTATGGTGGTGCAGCTGCTCTTCCTGGTGTGCCTGGCCCACAATGTGTAGGGGAAAGGGTGGGGCCCTAGCCTCCCCTCTCCCCATCCCCAGGATGCATGACTGGAGCGCAGAGCCTGCATCAGTGAGCAGCCCTGGTGTGTGGGGCACCAGGAGGGTGGAAGGCTTCTTACGTCGTGACCTCCAGGCAAAGGACCTGCATAATCTGCTCCAGGGAATTCTGGGGGCAAAAGATCCAGAAATGCCCTGTTTGATTTCTTGGATTATTTTTTATCCTTTATGCTGTGGAACTGCCTAGATGTCTCAGCTAGGGCAAGTCTTTTGTGCTAAGTGCTATGCACACACACACACACAGGCAAAGGCCATCCCCACCCCAAGATTTTCCAGTGTAAAGGATAAGACAGTTTCTGGATTAAACCATCTGGTGTAGTACCTACCGGTAATCCTCTGGCCCCCTCTTGGCCTGGGAGCCCAGGTTCTCCTGGTTTGCCCTAATGGAAACAAGCACATTCAGATTGTGATATTGTTCTGTCATTGCCAGCATATGCCTCATCATCATCCAAAAAGGGATTCTGCACTTTCCCATTAGCTGTAATGAGGGTTCTAGGGACGAGTCTTCACACGTGAATGCAATGGGGATGCTCCCCCAAAACCTGCATCAGAGTGCACACACAGGACATTCGGAACCCAGGCACCCTCCACCCAGCTGTAAATCCACCCTTGCTTCGAGACATGTGGGCTTTGGAAGTTTAAGATGTGCCCACGCCTGTTGCCAGGTGTACCTGTCTGGACCAGATTTTCAAAACGAGGTGCACGCAGTTGCATGCTTATCTGATGCATACATGTAAAAGGGGTATTTACACAGAGAAACTGGGCGCATGCAATTGTTTATGCACAACTGTGTGCATCTGACTCTGAAAAGTGGCTCAGTCCACACAATACCTTAACACTGAGTATTTGTCTGTGTCCCGAGAAGGAAAGAGCTTGCCACATTCTGGCAAATCACAGGAAGAGGATGGGGGCAACAGATTCTGGAAGCGCATTCTCAGAGTAATATGCATATGCTAGGGGAATGCTATTTCCTGTCCACTTTATTAATCTAGCCCTTTGGCTGGAAAACTCCAGCTCAGGTCCTTTTCCTCCCTGTGCGTACAAGTTAAGAACAATGGGGGAAATCAAACACAAAACTGCCTATCCAAGAAGGGAGGAGAATTGTCACTCCGCAACCCAGCAAGTGCATTTCAGGGCACATTTCCTACTCCCTTCCCTGCCCCACAAGCTGCAAAAACTGGCTCACTAGGTTGAGTATGACACGACAGACCTGGGTCTCTCTAGAATTTACAGGAGCACTACGGAGATGGCGACACTTTGAGCTGCAGTTGTGAGTCCGAGCTCCAGGAGACATGCCCCTGTTAGCTCTGATTGAGCTAATGCACTACACATGGAGAGTGCCTGCAGCAGCATGAGCGGCTAGCCACCCTGATTACGTACCTGCTGAGCCCTAGGTGCGTACTCAGGGCAGCTGCCCCTCCTGCAGCTCATGACACTGCAGCCACGCTCGCCCCTCCTGCAGCTCGTGACACTGCAGCTGCTTGTCGTATTTTTAGCTATTCTTAGCATGGCAGCTTGGCTATGTGTCCTCGATCTGAAGATCACGCCCCCAGCTTACAGTGCACACATACCCTCAGAGTAAAAGGCCAGGCTCCTTTCAAGGTGCTAAGATTTGCACATTAACAGATTGCTCAAGGCAGTTCAGTGTGAACTTGATGCATGTAAACAGACTCTCCTGAGTCCAAAAGCAATAGCCAGTTATGGGCTCTGAAAGCCTGACTATAGCGGCTTGAAATGATGATGTTTACAACGCGAATCCTTACCGGTTCCCCGGGAGATCCAGGCTTGCCATCCTTGCCATCAATGCCCTGTAAATGAAACATCCATTAGGGAGCCCGGGGGGCTATACAGAAGATGGGTACGTCTTTGTGAGTGTGAAGCTTGTGATGACTGCTCTGCTTGGTCACAGTGCATCGTGTGATGCCCCCTTCTCACTTCCACACCTCAGCTATTTACAAACAACAGCTCTGTCCAGCCCCTGCGGTCTCTACTCCCACACTCTGCCAACACCACAGACTTTTTCCAGAATGGGAAGTACAGAGGAGTCAGATGCATGATGCTTCACCTTATCAGCATCCCTAACGCTGCTTAAAGATAGGGACGTAAGGCCAGATACTCAGGTTGCGGAAATCAGCATCACTCCACTGACTACTCAATGAACTATGCTGATTTACACCAGAAGAAGATCTGGCCCATAGACATTAGAGATAGGTAAGACTCACTAGATCAACACCGTTGCCAGATCAATGGGGTTTCAGATATTAAACTGAGCCTACAATTGTTCTTGAGCCAATACAAAGGGGGTCATTACATTCTGGATACTAGAACATAACAAAATCCCATCCCTTGTAGCAGTATGAATTGCAGACACATATATCTGTGCCCACAGGCTTGGAGGCATTATCTCACATTAGTGCCCTCTATGGGAAGATCTCTGCCAGGGAAATAAGAGTCAGGCAAGAGGAACAGATGAATCCATTTTGGAAACTATCACTTGGCTGGAAGGTGCCCGACCCAGAACTCACACTACATGGAGCCCAGTGAATCTGGAGTTAACTTGACAATATAAATCTCACATCCACTCCAAGACAGCTCAGAAATGTCACTTGCTGTGTCCACATGCTTACAGGAAGTGTAACATATTGAATGAGAAATAGCAAGCAATTGTCCCTTACCTGAAGGCCAGGCAGTCCTGGTGGGCCCGGGGGACCTGCCGGGCCATCTTTACCCTGTAAAGAGACCATTGATGTGGCAATGTTCAGACAAGCTTTTCAGATGCTGCTTCACAAGGAAGAACACTTTGCAAACCCGGAGTTGGGAGGGGAAATGAACTACATGTCTCTAATGCATTCAAACTTCCTTTCCCTTAGGGACCAAACTTTGCTTTGCTATATTCACAGTTATTGACACAAGAGGCCAAATTCAGCCTCCAAGATAAACAGAGGCAACTCTCACGGACTTCAGTGGGAATTGCAGCCACTTAGGAGAAGGCTGGATTTGGTCTCAAAAGTGTAAATTGGGAAGAAGCGGATAACAACATAGTAAGTTTCTGCCCAGCATTGTGCTATTGACATTAATATAAAAGCCAGTCAATGCACGTGTTATAGTCTGTATATATTAAATTGGTGGTTATGAAAGGTGTTTAGCTGACTGTCCCTGTGAATGAAATCCTCTGTTTATCCATGGGATTATACAGCACACAGGCTGTCACACACTGCTTCAACCTTGACTACCTGTTACGGCTGAAAGAAAAGCTCGGTCCTTGGCCTCTCCGCCAAGACTGCTAACTCATCTCACAACAGCCATCAGATGAGCAATTCTTGGTCACTACTGATGAAAGCTAGAGTTGAAGAAATGGCCAAGGGGCGACAGGCTCATTAGCAAACCCTGAGCAATCCAGTTCCAGAAATGCATCATAATTACACACAACTGCATTATTCTGACTCAGCAGCCTGTGTTACTCCAAGATGCCTCCTCTCGGAAACAAGAGAGACATTGATTCATAACAAGGAATCTTCTGTTTCACTTTGCAATGAAGATCAACCAGATTAAAAAGTTAAGATCAATCAGAACCAGATCAGATTCTCTCTCTCAGGGTATTTTATTGCCACCCATCACCGCAGTATCTGAGCACTTTCCTTGTACAACCGATACCAATAACGAAATCCCTAGCAGGCCTTGTGGATTCGCTTGCACTTCACCCTTATTACCCAGCACCGTGTCAGCAGGTGATGATCCTGCTCGGAAATATTAAGTGTGTTTTGCTGATTCACTGTTGCATGTGGGTCACTGCCTGTATGGATTTGAGAGAGGCAGTAGGTTCTCTCTTGAAATCCAGACCTAGGGTGTGGGCTGAGCAGGTCTGAGAGTAACCTTAGGAGATGACAAGCCTGAGTAGAAAGCTTGGACTGGATTCATGCGGTTTCATTTTAAGTTCCGTTGGTGAATAAAACCAAACCCCGGGAAGGGAGTAGATTTATCCTGCTATAACTTATGTGGACTGAGTTTGGAGAAGAGTGGGGAAGCCACCTGCTCACTGAAGGGTTTTCCCATCACATCACAGCTGTATCAGGAATTCTAATTCTGGAAAGGTTGGATTGCACAGAAGTAAAGGAAACAAAGAGTTTCCAGCAGGGCCTATTCAACATGAATAGCATTTTAAATAGCACTTGAGGAGCTTGGGGAAATCATCATGTTTGCATTAGTTCAGCCTCACTTTAAAGAAGCTAACACCGTGGCCCATGGCTTACTATATCCCCTGGCATTCCTGGGGGTCCTGCAGGTCCTGGTTTGCCATCTGGTCCCTAAATAAAACAAAGCAGAAAGAATATGAATTGCTTGTTCATAGTGTATCCCTGTCAACACAGTCAGTATCACAGCTGGCAACACTACCGTTTTCTTTCATTCATTCCTATTAGCATTCATTCACATTAATTCATCACAGAAAAGCAGTCACCAACCTCTGTATGTAATTGGCCTCCCAAGCCATACATTGTCAGACATTTTAGATTGTTTGCCATTCCAGAAAATATACAGTAATTAGAAAAACTATTGTGCCCAAATGAACTCTGAGAAGAATAGAACTGCTGGGAGAAATATCTCAGAGCACACACTGCAGAAGGCAAATCTTGCAATCATTAGTCAATGTGGACAGAACAAGACACCGTGGGCATAGGTTGCAGCAAGAAAAATGTAGGTTAAATATTATGAGAAACTTTATGAATTATAAAGTCTTTGGCAACAAGGCAAGCTGCTCAGGTGGGCTATGGAATCATCATACCTATGGCCCTACCAAATTCACGGTCATTTATGGTCAATTTCACAGCCATAGGATTTGAAAATTGGTAAATTTCATGCTTTCAAGATGTTTAAATCTGAAATTTCCTGGTGTTGTAACCCTGGGGGTCCTGATCTAAAAGAGGATTGTGGGGGGAGGTCGCAAACCGGTGGTACGGGGGTCATGGGATTGCCACCCTCACTTCTGTGCTGCCTTCAGGGGGGGTGTGGAGCTATCTGCAGCTGAGAGAGATACACAAGAGCAGCCCTGCAGGGAAAGAACAAGTCCCAGCCCTGCCCGGACTAGCAGCTAGGAGCCCCCTGCTGGGGCGCTCCCAGCAGCAATGGGAAGATCGGATCCAAATCCACAAGCCTCCTCCAGCTGCAGGAACCTCTGGGGCTGCTGCCCAGTCCCAGAGCGTGCTGTGGCAACGGGAGGCACCCGGAGGTGGGTCTGGTCTCACCCCTCCCCCAGAGCAGCTGTGCAGGAGACGGACAAGTCCTATCCGTCCCCAGCCCAGCCAGAGCTAGGAGCCCCCTTTGCTGGGGTGCTCCTAGGAACAAGAGGACATCAGATTTCATGGGGCAGGCGTTCTTTCACTGTCTGTGACACATTTTTCTCGGCCATGAAATTGGTAGGGCCCTAATCATAACTTGAATAAGCAAAGAGACTAGATAGCCTGGTTTAGAGGTTGTAAATCAATCCTGTCAATAGGCAAGCAAATGAATGTTTGCCTATTGACAGGATTGATTGCACCCACTCCAGCTACCATCCGAACCCAACAGTTCTATGATTCTGGGCCGGAAAGCACCTATTCACAGTCCAAGTCCTCGAGTGCAGTGCTGCTCAAACCGTGCTCAGCGGAATGCTGGTGACCCACCGAGCCCTTCCTGGTGGTGCTGATGTCACAATGGCAAAGCAACGGTGCAATATAAATTCTGCCATGGTCAGATTGCTGCTGACACGGGGATTAGAGGGGGGTTGCAAACAGTTAGGAGGGCTAGGTTCAAACTGCAAAGGGACCTGGCCAGGTTAAGCCGGGGTGGCTTCAAGGGAGGTTTGTCAGAGTCCTACAATCAGGGAAAAGAGAGAGCTCTTGAAAGACGTAAGTGGCCGCACACAATGCACTCAAGCAAAGCGATTTTAGCCATATCTCTTTAACACCATCCTAATATGCTTTTGTCATGTAAAGAAGCACCGTTGCTAATGTGGAGAATGGGGAACCGGAAAGGGCGACGGCAATAGCCGGGGGAACAATCCTATCTGAAGAAGTCCACAACATGGGAAAACTTGTCTAAGATCCTTGTGTGGCATTTAACGTGTCAACGAGCCAAACGTTTTCCCTTTTGACCTTTGCTATTTCTAAAGCCAACTGGCAGCCTCATCTACTACATGGGAAGCACTCATATTTTTTACCATGTGGGCTCAGTGAAAAAAATGCCATGCCCATTGCCTTTTCTATAAAGGAAGCAACCGAAGTTGAGCATAAATTTACGCACGTGAGGCAAAGCAATGGCTGCAAGATGCGTTAAGTAGCAAGTGTCAGGAGTGTGGGTCTCTTTGATGCTCCAGGGTCTATTACGAACCCACTGGGAAACTTAAAAGACATGGCACAGACATGGGTGGAGGTGGCATATGTAGTCTGTGGCATATGTAGTCTGCAGCTACACTTATTAGTGAGACACACACACATGCAGCATGATGATCCACTTCTCAATATGGGGGGGAAAAAAGGAGGAGGAAAACTTACAGCGGGGCCTGGGTTTCCAGGAGGTCCCGAGAAGCCAGGCATTCCAGGGTGACCCTGCAGAATCGCAAGACAACTATTAGATTAGTCTCAATCCCTTCTTAGAATCATAGAATCATAGACAATCAGGGCTGGAAGGGACCTCAGGAGGTCATCTAGTTCGACCTCCTGCTCAAAGCAGGACCTAAACCCCAACTAAATCATTCTTCACTCTTCAGTTACCTCCCCCAGATATTAGGTCAATAAATGGCAGACATAAGGAAGCTGTGATATAACAGTGAAACGAGTGAACACACAGAAGGGTTGGTCCTCAGGAAATAAGCTATCCTGGGATTACAAGCTGAAGCCTAGGCTTGCAAAGCATGCACTTTTACGCTGTATCTAAGGTCTTTAATATACATAGGCTTTGGAGACTGAATAACTCGTCAAGAAACGTAATAGCAGGCTTGGCATGAGTTGCATATTTTGTATGCAAGGGAAATATTCACTGAGCAATTCTCGCAGTGTTAGCAGTCAGTCGAGAAAGAAGCACAGTTATGTTGCGGATGTACTTTCCCTAAGGCATCTGCTGTTCTATGCGTAAAGGGGCCGGGAGAGGAAGACTGAAAGGCCAAGGCAGAAGGGTGTGCAAAATGAGAGCTGGGCAAAATGTTTGTAACTTGAAACTTACCAGATTTTGGGGCTTCGTTACTGGACCAAAAACCTGGCCCGCTTTCAGTGTAAGGTTCATGAAACCTATGGCAAACCTGGGCTTGATTTTGGCCACCATTTGTGTAATTCCCCTCTGTTCCTGCGGGATCCCTGTTCCTTTGGAAAATCCCCAAGTTTCTCCTTCAGACAAGACAGCGGCCTCTCCTTAACCGCTTACCTGTTGCTTACCTCTTTGGATAAGCAGTTTGGGTAGCTAGGGACTCCCTCATAGCATGAACAGCCTGGGGTTTTTCAGGTGCCAGATGAGAGAGAATCGCAACAGTCTAGCAGCAGAATATGGTGGAGCCTTCCGCATCCCAATTCTGAAAAGGCTGCCCACCCCCCATGTCTCACCTGTGCACTAGCCAGGGAAGGAGGCCAAATGGTCAGCCCTTAAAAACCAACAAGGGGCGAAGCAGCCAACTGGACGCCTCCTGGAGATACCAGAGGTGGTGGTGATGGTGGTGGGAATAAAGGCCACATGGCGGCCTACAGACACTCCACAGAAAATGATGATGGTGGCAGGGAGGAGGGGTTTTAAATGGAGGGCATCCTGATGAGGACGGTCCCAGCCCAAGTCTTCTTACCCCCGCCCCCCTGGGAGTTAGGGGTGCTGAGGATCTTCGCCTCTCTCCCCAGTGAGGCCAGGGTAGATGTTGCCAGGGAGGGAGTCACGGTTATATCCTATACGCATATTCCAGTTGCATGACTTGGGAAGCACACTCTTTTACCTGTCCTCCTTTTGGTCCAGTATCCCCAGATGTCCCACGGTCTCCTTTAGTGCCCTGATAACAAACAAAGCCATTCAGAGCCACTAAGGTTTATGACATTCCCAGCTGTAGGCTCCACTTCAGCAAAGCACTTTAGCGTATGCTTAACTTTAAGCATGCATTTAAGTCTCATTGACTCCAATGGGACTCACATATGTGCTTAAAGATAAGCACTTGCTTAAGTGCTTTGTTCAATTGGGGTCTCACGGTCCACCTAACCCACACTTATTTGCCCACACCCCAGAAAAAATTAACAAAACATTGTATGGAAACTACTCAGATTGCGGAGCCCAAAATATGACTTTACCAACGTCCCAGCTTACGACTAAATTGCTGGGTGTAGCATTTACAGTGTTCCCAACACACAGCATTGTTCATATATAACAACAGTTAGGCAAGTGGGGGAAACCAGTCTGCTGTTTAAAATATGTCTGGATGTATGCCACTGAGAGGAGCAGGAAGGGACTGACTGAGAAAGGACCTGCAATTCCACTGATCTATACTCTGGGGAGTTCTTGCTGTTTCTACCCCAGAGTGTACCATGCTGGGCTTTCAGAAGAGCAGCACACTCTGGACTTTAAATCCTGGGGAAGCCCTACCGTGCATTTTGGAAGGAGTCCCAACAGACCAGCTGGCTATCTTATGGAGTTACTCTCTGTCTGTTATTTTATTTGAGCACCTGCAGACTGCGGGTATGTGCATATATGAACTGAATGCAAACTGGGATATTGACCACCTGTTAGATTTAAGGTTGTTCATGTTCATACGGACAATTCAAATCTTATACCATTATAGTCAAATGCTGAGTCTTCCCACTCCAGTCTTCCCTCCCGCTGCATGACTGAACAGCAGAGAATGGTTATTTCTCAGACTGCTGAGTGTTCACAGCAATTACCTATAACACATACATCTATTTGGGTTACTAGCGGTTTTCTGAGTTTTCTCTCAGAATGTTCTCTCATCTTAACCGCCTGCACTTTTGCTTTTGGTCCTTTATTGCCCTTTCTGTACTTTTCATGGCAAGAAGTAAAATCAGTTTTCTGAATCAGTGTAACTCCTTGTTCATTGTAATAACTGCAAATAAAAAGAAATTAAAATAGCAGACACTGCTTGAGACTGGAACCAAGTGCTGGAAGGCAGGTAAGTCTAGGGGGAAACTCCTTATCTCTATTGCCATTGATTTGTTTTGGTTTGTTTCACATTAGGCCATTGTAAATGTTCCAACCGTAACTAAGCACTGACTTTCTGAGCAAACTGATCATGGAGGTTACACAAGGCCAGAGCGCTAAATGTTAAATTACTAGAATCCTTCAGGCATTGCTCGGTGTTTGTCAATGACCCTTGAATATGAGGTTGAGACGTGGTAAATAGCGAAAAGGATCAGCCCTTCTTCCAACGTGTTTCCAAGTAATACTGGGTGCTACAGACTGGACTGTGGCCATTTAAAGGAGACTGACAGTTCAGTGCATTGTCAGTGTAGCCCCCAGCATACCAAACCATTCATTACATCAAAACCATTCAAGCAAGGAATTTTTCAAGCAGAAAGGAAGGTGCAGGATTTCCAGGGCTGGGCTCTCCCTCCTTCCTCAGGTGAGCGGATCCAAATTGATAGTAAGGCACCCATCCTGCAGTCTTTGCCTGCACAACGCTCCCATTGAGACCAAATTCTGTGTGGAGAATCACAACCTAACTGGTCTTTGCAAACGGAGAGATGGGGGGTGCTAGATACTATGTTACACTGCTGGGCTGTCCATGGGGAAGCTGTGTGATTCAGGGATGAAATTCAGAAAGGTAGCACAGGGCCTGTCTCCACCCAAGTCCCACATAAGTTCTCCCCCTCTGCATTCTGATTCAGCCTTTGCTCTACATAAGAATGGAGTCAATCCAGGTGATGTTAATTGAGGAGAATTACTGACCTTTGGACCATCCACCCCTGGAGGGCCTGGGAGACCCGGGGGGCCAGGATCGCCCTACAATAAAGAGGAAAGAGCACTCAATCACACTAATTACTTACAAAATCAGAAAAACACAGTAAGTGATCAGCCACCCATCATGTGCAGAACCAGTAGTTGCAAGGGTAAACTGCAATTCTGCAGCCTAACACAGTTAGGACTCAGTCCAGCTTTCCTGGATGCTCTGAGCCTGTGTGACAAGCTCCTTATTACATATATACAGCAACAGAGGGACCCATAACACCAAAAGGTCTTCTTATTCAAAAGCTGGCTCTTATTCAAAAGACAGGCCAGCCACTAGAGAGAGACATACTCATACTCACGTAGCAAATGTAGTACGTATGCACACTGGTGGGGATGCAGAGAGTGGTACAGGGATTCAGTCAATGGGACGCTATCCTCTGAATTTGTACAGAACCAATGCCCCAGCACAGTGCCAAAGGGGATCTGTGCTGCCAGAAGTGCTTTGTTTTGGCTAAAATAGACAACCACAGCCATGGCTGCTTGTGGCAATTAAACAACCCAGGCCGCTTTCTACAAAAATAAGTGGTTTCTCGGCTGAATTGGAGGGAAACACATTCTGCCTCCCCAGCTAAAGCTGGATATAGCATCTCTCACGTCCTGTCTTACACTATTCCTGTGTTCCTCTCCAATACAGCAGCCCTTCAAAGGCCGGGAGAAGTGACTCCCATTTGGGGTGAGAGGCACTCTGTAAACGGAAGATCTGAAATGACATGAGATATGCAGAAGCACAATGGACGCTTGGGGCCAGACTATCAGTTGCACCAGTAACTCCACTGACTTCTATGCCAATTTATGTATAATATGCAAACTGATGGAGAGGGAGAGGGAGCCACATAGGCCTTGGAGGGAGGACGGGAGAAGGACCTGAGAATCAGGGCACAGGGATGGTTAGAGATGCGGGTACTTATGGGGTATTGGACATGGCATGTGTGGATTTAGAGTGGAGTCCCACGATTGTTCCTCCCCCATTTAGATTCCTACATATTAGGGATCCAGTTCTGCAACCCTTATTCTCAGCGAGTATCATGTATTTACAGGCCCCCACCCTCCCCCTTTTCAAGCCCCTCCTTAAAAATCGCTCCCTCGCCCCTTCCCACAGGCTGTCTCCTGACAAACAGAAAATCCATCCAGCTGTCCCTGAGCTACTAGAACTGTACTCCTCTCCTCTGCTCAGCCCCCCTGGTTTGGTTGTTTCTCATCGTCTTCTCTTCCTTTGTGTGTAACCTCTTCTCTTTGTCTGCAGGCGCCCGGCTGAAACATCCTCTCTGGTTTTAGCAGGCTCTCCCGTTGGATGTATAGGAGATGCAGGGCAAGAGGGATGGCTGGCTCCTGTATTCTAGACTGCTCTCAGGGCAGGAGCAAGCCCCAACATAAAGCAGATTGCTAAATTGTTGGAGGGTGGAGTTCTCCATCCACTCCCCCGGCCCCATCACCCTTCCATCTGTCCCCTCCTCCTCCTAAGCTCCTTCAGGCTACCAGAGCAGGGTAAAGGGGCTGTAACAGGAGCTGGGCTTCAGACCTGTCTATGAAGCACGTAGTGCATTGCTCTTACTGTGACTATAAATATACGCATATTAAAATAAGGCTAAAAACAGTTATCAAAGTGATCCTGAAGCACGAACCTTATTGCAGTTCTCTTACCATTTTCCCATTCAGGCCATCTCTACCCGGAGGTCCTTGGGCACCTCTATCCCCCTTGAAGCCTGGCACTCCAGGGAGCCCCGGGGGGCCAGGTGGGCAGTCATTACACACATCCTAAAAGAGACAAGGTAACACTGAGAAGAGCATTAGGGATGAGACTGAGGCTCCCTTCCAGTCCCATAGTCGCTCGGCGTGACTTTAGCAAGGCGGTGCTATGGGCCTACCCACTCGGTCTGTGCTCCACTCAAATCAGGGGTAGGCCACAGAACTGTTGTGGCACCTGAGTAGTCCATAACTCAGTGTCAAAGCCAGGCTCACAGAATGGGGGGAAAGGCCTGTTCTGATGGGGAGAGAGAGAGGAAAAACGAGAAGCAGGAATACACACAAACTATTGTTTCTTCTTAACTTACAGATTCCAAACAGTGTCTTATCCAGCCTCCGAAGCTTGGCTGGGTCAGTGCTTGGAGGGCAGCTGTCCAGGGAAAACCCAGGAGCTGCAGGGAGTTGGGGGCGGCTCCTATTCTGTTCTCTATAGGTTCTTATACCACGCTGGTCACCATAGTATCTGAGCGCCTTCCAGTAGTGCATTGAGTGATATGACTACACATCCGTCACGTGTTGTTTGCTCTCTCATGCAGTGTGGAGTTTTTAACATATAAACCTGTTGCGATGTGTTTATGTTAGAGAAGGCAGGTTAAAGAAAGGTGCCTTGCACTTTTAGCGGAATGTGGTGAGGTTTTTGATGGTCCTTAATTTTGGGGGAGAGTTCATGCTATAGTCTTCCCACCCCTAGAGAAAGCAGGATAGTCAGTACTGAGCCTATGTTCAGCCGAGTGGTGGCAGGCACTGTGGAATAACAGAGAAGTGAAGCGCTGCCCACTTGTGGTCATGAAAGATCTCTTGGCATTTGTTGCAAAAGCAGATGTGTGCTACAGTGCCCTGGCCAAATTCATCATGGGGAATTACGCTCTGTCTCCCTCAACTGTCCTTTGAAGTGTCAGCTCACTACATTATTCTTTATTTCAAAAAAACACCCAGCAAGCATACAGAATTCCTAGCATTTCTGCCTGAGGGTCGGCCTTGTTTCAGTGGTGGGTGAAGTGAGCCCAGTATACAGAGAGGCAGTGCAGTCCAGTGGATAGGCCAGGAGGGCTAGGTTCTATCCCCAGCTGTGCCAGGGATCTGTTGTATGACCTTGGGCAATGCACTTTGACTCTCTTTTCCCTGCTATTGCTTGGGTGTCTGTCTGATTTAGAATATAGGCACTTTAGACCAGGGTCTGCTTCCTACTTTGTGTGTGTATGGCCCCTAGAACAATGGGCCTCTGAGCTCAGCTGGGGTCTCCAGGGGTTACCGTAATACAAAACATCTTCATACAGTGCACTCTGTGTAAAGATATTTGGGATCTTTTGAGAAGAAATGCTGTGTGAATACAAGGTTTCATCTCAAGGTAGTAACTTGAGAGGGCTGCTCTTTTCAGCTCTAAGAAGGAGGCCAGTTAGCAGTTCATTTTTCAGTGCCTCTTAATCAATAGGTAAAGATTTCTTGCCATGTCCCTAGACTGCTTAAAAATCTCTCTACTGTGCCCATGGCCATCAGTAAAGATTTAGCAGCTGCTCAGTGTCAAATACTGAATCATTTCCCATGAAATCATCTTCATGGACAGCAAAAGCCAACCTACAAACCAACATTTTCAAATGTGGGCGCTTAATGGTAGGCACCTACATCCCCAGTTAGATACCTCATGCAAACGTGGACTGATTTTCAAAAGGCACTGAGCACCTACAGCTCAAACTGACTTAAGCAGGAGACATAGGTGCTCAGCATTTTTAAAAATTGGGCCCCTTTATTTCATAGAATAGCAGGGTTGGAAGGGACCTCAGGAGGTCATCTAGTCCAACCCCCTGCTCAAAGCAGGACCAATCCCCAGTTTTTGCCCCCGATCCCTAAATGGCCCCCTCAACTCACAATCCTGGGTTTAGCAGGCCAATGCTCAAACCAGTGAGCTATCCCTCCCCCTGATTTAGATGCTTTCAGTGGCGTTTAAAGCCTATCTTTAGGGAATTATGCTTGAAAATATTTGATGCCAGCGCTTCAGAGGGCCAGTTCAGGCCCCACTAAAAGTTAGAGCAGCAACCTCGGGGCTGCTCTAACTTACACCAGCTTATAAGGGCCCTTTGTAGGCCATTACACTGGTGGAGATTACTGGAATGTATCTAACTCTGGCCATGCCCCCTTTGGGCTCTAACATGTCCCCAGTGGCACCAGCTGACAGTGTGACTATGAACTGCAAATTGCTTGCAAATCTGGCTGTTTAGAATATTCAGATGCACATCTGGCACTGACAGTTCAGACACATCTCTATAACGTAGCATCAGTCATCAAGTTAAAAGCAAAAAACAATCTCATTACAAAGGCAATTTCAGCCTGTACCTTGACTAAGAGATTTATGTCCTCAGGAGAAAGCAGGGAGGAGGCACCCTGTGGAAAGAGAAATCTTTTGTTTAATACAAATTTAAAAAGTAGTTTTATAAAATGAGACACTGAAGGTAAATTTGCATGAAAATTCCCTGTACTATGGTACTGATTTTCTTTGCACTCGCTGGTGCTCATTGAGTCAAATATGTCTTTGTCAAAGGCATTCTACGTTTATTCCAGAATATAGAGAGGCACTGGGCAGTGCATGTGTAGAAGATACAGATTCTGGCATTAGTTTTTATATGCAAATACTAAGAGAATGTTGTAACGAGCTTTTGCTTTCATTTACATATAACATATTCAATTATTTTTACATTGAGCCAAACCTACCACAGACGCTGCTACCATAATCACTCTTCGCTCTTAGTTCTTGTAGCTGTTCTTCCAATTAGAACAGTAAGCAAGCGACATTTAACTGTCACTGTGAAGGATGGGGTATATGGAGGTACTGATATAAAAGGGAGACGAGCAGAATTGTTTGGCATTTAATCTAAAAGTGAAATGACCTACTGGCTTTCCAGGAGGTCCTCTGTCCCCAGGGTTTCCAGGTAAACCCTATGGACAAGGGAAAGAAAAATCTATGAGATTAACACAATAAGACCTTTATTCTATTCCCAGTCCTCAGACACAGATACTCACGCCATCCCAGGACACTGCTCATTTGTGCATACTGTCACACAACCCTGCCAGTGTTGGGACAATCACACACACTTCTACAAGAACTACTAATGTATCTCAATGTTGGTAACATTTAGAATCTACCTCTCTCCATCCACCTCCATCTCTGACTCACTCGCTCTCACTACCCATCCTACCATACTCTGGTGTCACTCTTAATTCCACTTGAATTACCCCCTGGGCAAATCTGGGTCATCATGTTTTCATGGTCACTTAAGGCACAGGTAATACTTGGTCGAGCTGCAGCAGTTTCAAGGAGAGATGAATGAAGCACTCAAGACTGAGCCCAACTGGAACATTTAAAACTAAGGCCCCCGATCCTGCATCCGAAACTGCAAGATTGGGCCCTGGCAGTTGGTTGCAGCACCGTTGAGTCATCGTTTGTTGGAGCAGTCCGATATGAGTTTTCAGAGATGGGTGTGTGATAGAGATAGATTGAGATGGGCAATTGGCAAGGCACCACTAATATGTCAGATACCTGAGGTCTGGGCCTGGAAGGGAAAGGAAGAAGTTCTATAACATGGAAAGGGATATGTAGGAAGTGCCTCCATAAGGGCCAGAATCTGGCAGCATTTGAGATCCTCACCCTTGGGGTGCCTGCCACTGCCCCCCTTACTTATCAGTCAGGCCTACATTTGTGTGGAGAAGTGTTCCACAGAAATGTAGGCTGGTTCATTTCAGGCAATTGCAGACCCGGGACATTTGGCTGTGTGAAATCTGGCAACATGACTGTTCTCACAGCAAGCACAGATCTGAGATTGACATTTTCCAACTTGAGCATGGAAAGCAAGTTCTCTGAGGAGAGGCAGGGCATGGAGGGGCCTGGTCCCTCACCATCCGTCAGCAGAGCTGGTGGGCTGCAGAGGGGAAGGCACATAGCACTCTCCTAGAGCGTGGCCCCGTGGGCAAGCTCGCTCTGGGTGCCTTGCAGCACAATGCTTCCTGCCATCCCCAGTTCTGTCAGGGCTGCTCTGTGAGGCACCACTGAGTCCTGTGGAAAGGTCCTCTCCTTTTCCATTGCACACTCCTGGTCTCCACTACTGTGTATGTTCTGGAGTGACATCAGACTGTATCGGCGATTGCCCCGCGAGAGACATCTGGCCTCAGCTGGGGAGGAAGAAATCAGAAGAAATTTCAGTTGCTCTTTTCCTGTGTCTGCATTAACACTGGCGTCCAAAGAAGGGCCCTTCTGAGGCCTCTTGTCTTGCTCAGGCTTATGAATATGAAACCGTGGTAATGAATTTCAGTGGGGAACAGCTGCGGTTCCCAAGGAACTGCAACTTCACTGACTGAGACGTGTGTGAAGGAGAAACTTGTCTTATAATTACTCTTTGGGGAACTTGGGAAATGCTGGCAAGACGGAACGTTGCTTCTTACACTTTGCTTCCTTGAGACAGGCAAAAATCCTGCGATTAAAAGACTGTAGATACTCCTGGAAGACTAAGGTGCTTTACCTTTCAGTTAACTTTACTTCCCTCCTTTAGACAAGGCTAGCTTTCTCTCTCCCAGAGGGAGAAGGGTGATGGCTGCAGGGGTGGTCAGTGCTCCCAGAGAGCTAGGCGCACTCCACAGGAGAGTACCAGCGCTGAGAAAATCTCTGCGTCCCCCAGAAGTAAGGGAAAGTAGGAGAGAATTCATCCCCTCTTCCCCATGGTGGGGTGAGGAGAGCGGGACCACACCTAGAGAAACCCAAGTGTGCAGGAAGAAAATGAGACGTTCCTCTCCAAATCCCCAGGAGGAAGAGAGAAGAGATCCATTCAGAGTCACAGGACGTCTCTTTGGGCCTACCAGGGAACTTCAATGGAGCTACACCCAATGATTGTTACATCAGCCCTTCAATTTTCTGAAGCCATGGCATATATGTTTATGGGTCTGGAGATCCTGGGATTGATTTGAGGTCCTACAATGTCACAACACCATGTTAGGGTGACCAGATCGCAAGAGTGAAATATCAGGACATACTGGGTGAGCAGGCGGGGGGGAGCCACAGGTGCACAGCCCCGACCGGAGCCATGAGAGGGGGCGCACAGCCCTAGGAAGCTGCAAGAGGGGTGTACGGCCCCTGCTGCAGCCCAAACCACAAGCCACGGGGCAAGGACTCAAGGACTCCTGGCCCCAGCTCCAGCAGAAGTCACGAGGCCAGGGGCACAGGGCTCCAGCTCCAGCCCCAGGCTGAAGCCACCGGATAGGGGTTCAGGATCCTGGTTGCAAAGTCAAACCCAGTTACAGGGCAGGGGAGCGAAGGGCCCCAGTTCTAGCTCTGGCTCCAGCCCCAGCTGCAGTCACAGAGGGGAGACCCACAGTCCCAGCTTCAGCGTTACACCTGAAAACAACCTGAAAAACCATAATTGCCTGTAGATAACAGGTCACAGTCGGGTTTAATGGGACATTCCCAATCGACTAATTTTCTATTTCACTCCCAAATTTAAAATGTCACCTGAATATCGGGACAACTGGCATCCCGATTGCACATCGAGCAGATGTCCGCCACCAGGTGCAATCCCTGCTTTCCAATGTGGGTAAGTGAGCTGGGCAGCAGCTTAGCAGTGCGCAACCCTGGCCTGCCCTGGGGGGAATCAGCATGTGCAGAGGCAGGTGCCTCTTTCCTTGGCTCTGCCATGGGCTAGGTGGACCAGTCTGCACGCACTCTGCTGGACTCAGCCCAGCTGACACTCACCTTGGGGACCTGCCGGCCTCTTCCCAGGAGCCGCCCCAGGTAAGAACTGCCGGGACCCACCCGTGCACCCCCTCCCCCCGCCTTCAGTTGAGGAGGTGAGCAGCGGGAAGGGCGGGGCCGGCCAGGGGCAATGGGGTACACTGGTCCGCCCGGCGTGCTACCAGCGTGCCCCTTCCTGTCGGGGGTGGGCCCATGCTGCGCCACACAACTCGCCTGCCCAGCATGCCCCGGATCCACTATGCCCTGCACCCCCTGAACCCACTGTGCCCAGAGCCCCCCCGCCTCCCCCACATTTCCTCCACAAATGCACACTGCTGTGCACACCACCACCCCTGCCCAGTGTCCGCCCGCCCACAGCCCCACCACAGCTGCCCAACACCCCACACAGAACCCCCCACTCGCTAGTTTCCCAATACACACCGATTTCTCCTCCCTCCCTCCCTCCCAGTGTCCTTCCCCACAGCCCCACCACCACAACTAAACAGTGCCCCACACAGACCCCCACTGCCCAGTGCCCTGACACACACAGATCTCCCCCACTGCCCAGCACCCCCAACAGTCCCCCACTGCCTAGCACCCCAAAACACACAAACCTCCCCCACTGCCCAGCGCCCTCCACACCCTCACAGCCCAGCACCCCCCACCCTGACACTCACTCCACCACACCCTGCCCCCTTCCCTGGCCGCGCTCACTTGCCCTGCTGGGAGGTCTCTGGCTCCTAGGGTCAGAGCGGTGAGGGGGGTCTCCAGACGCTCCACGAGCTGCACCCGCCACGAGCGTGAGCTCCATGACTCCCATTGGCTGGGAAAAGCGCCAATGGGAACTGCCGGAGCCATGGGGCTTGCAGGCACTGGCAACGTGCACAGAGCCCCTTGCCTCCCTGCCCCAACCCTAAGAGCCAGAGGGACCTGCGGGGGGGGGGGCGAGGTGGGGAGTCCCGGCGGTGCTTACCTGGGGTGGCTCCCGGGAAGCATCCGGCAGGTCCCTGTGGCTCATAGGGTTGGGTTGGGTAGGGTGGGGTGGGGGGGCCGAGGGCTCTCTGCCCGCTGCCGGTGCCTGCAAGCCCCACCCCCGCAGCTCTGATTGGGCAGTAGGGAGCCGGTGCAGCACGCGGAGACCCCCTCCACCTCTGTGCCTAGAGGCCACCCGCATTGCAGGCTCCTGCTGGTGGGTGGGCGCTGGGAGCTGCCCCAAGAAGCGCTGCCAGCCCCAGGACTTTGGTGCGCGCAGTAACTCATGGTGAGCGGTCCCCACTATCGGGACAAAGGGTGTCCTGACCAATGTGTAGTCAGGACGCGGGACAAATGTCTTAAAATTGGGACTGTCCCGATAATATCGGGACGTCTGGTCACCCTACACCGTGTAGAGAAGGAGAGTTACATGAAGGTGCCAGCTCTTCATGTCCCAATATTATGTCAGCCAGTGATGATGCAGTGTCACCCCCTTTAAGCATATCCAGTGCCCCTTTCCCCCTTCCACCAAGGACTGGTTCCTAGAGCTCAGCACTTGCTGATCAGATAGGAGCTTCCTCCTCCTTCCCCGGAACAGTGTTTGTGACACAGCAAGTGTCCACGAGCCAAGGGCAGGGATCGGCTTCCTCCAGCAGACATGTGAAGACCTCCCTCTGTTTCTCACCCCGCAGAGCATCCTTTCTGTGACTCACACTCTGGGAAGAGGTAAAACGTCATCTCTTTTGCAGGGCAGTGCAACAAAAAGCCACAGGGACCCTTGGCCCAAGATTTCTGTTTTCAGTGAAGTGTCAGAGAATCAGAGAAATCATAAACCCAAGAAATTGACTTGCTATCTTGAGGCTTCCCTGGCCAGTGCGGGATTTTCCCCCAACAGTATGCCTTCTCCAGTGTCATTCTAACAGGCTCTTCCCCCACTTCCCATTATTCCTCAAATAGGTCTTTTAGGTCATTCTACCAGATGTTTGACCTAAACTTTTCTTTGGTTAATTTTGTTCCATCACTATTAATGATCTCATTGGCCCACCCTAAAGAACCAGCTCCTGGACTGATAAAGGTTTTTTTTTAAGGTGATATATTGACTGTGGGTAGCCTTTTTAATGACAATAAACACTTAAACTCTCGCTTTCTTTACTTACATCCTGCCCAGTTGGCCCCTGTGGGCCTGGAACACCTGGTAAACCTCGAGGGCCCTGGTAAAATGAGAAGAAATAAACCTGATCAGAAATGTTGGCGGCATGTTTGTACCCCCTCCACCTATTTAGCAGTGGCCAGATTCCTGTCTGCTGCAGAAATGGAACTCCCATCCCATCAGCTTCCAGAACCCATTTAACAAGCAACACCCGAACTGACTTCCCAGAAAAACTTAATCACACTTGGTGCTAATACAGTATCTTCCACTGAAGGAACTCAAGGAACTTTGCAGCTATCCATAAATTAAGCCTCACAACTTAAGCCCTGTGGTGGGGTTGGCGTTATAGCACTTTCACGGGTGTGCACGGTTAGGCAGAGGGTAACTGACTCGCCCAAGGCCATGCTGCAGAGAGGAGAACAGAACCCAGACGTCCTGTCTCCCTGTCCCCTGCGCTAAATGATGAGCACAAGGGGCAAGATTCTGATCTCCCTGTATCACTATGAATCAGGATTAACTCCACTTGCTACATTTACACCTGTGTCAGCAGAAGTCAATTTAAGATAGAATTTTATTAATATTGTTATTTTCTGCCAAAAGTCCAGCAAAGCACTTACACACATGCTTAACTTAAAGCATGTGGGTAGTCCCAAAGTTAAGCAGGTGCTTAAGTGCTTTGCTGGATCATGGCCTAAATCTGCAGTTCTCAAACTTTAGCAACCCGAGGACCCCCATTTTGATTTTAAAATGTTCAGTGCTCCCCATGCCCCCCCCTCAGCCCCAGGCAGCGCCCCCATTTCCCCCCTTCCCCCAAGGCCCCACCCCTGCCCCTCCTCTTCCCAGCCCCTCCCCTGGGCGCGGCCCATCCCCACTCCTCCCCCTCCCTCCCAGCTGTTCTCCGTGGTGTAGGAGGCACTGGGAGGGAGGGGGAGGAGCTGATCAGCAGGGTTGGCGACCCGGGACATGATTCCGCCCCCTCCCCCAAGCATGCCCCGTCGCTGCTCCTACCCCTCCCTCCCAGCGCCTCCTGCACACCTCTGAGCAGTTGTTCCCCAGTGTGCTGGAGGTGCTGGGAGGGCGGCAGAGATGTTGAGGGAGGGAGAGAGGGAGGGGGAGGAGTTGATCAGCGGGGCCCGTGGACCCCCTGGAGTACCCTCATGGACCCCAGTTTGGGAAACGCTGGCCTAAATCATTTAGCTGTATCTTTCCATCACTATCAGGCAAATGGAAAATATAAACACGCCTTAAAAAAATCATCAATAAACAATGCGACATTTGACTACATGGTGGTGCCCCTCTGTAAAAGCTGGGTGTAGTTAGCAAGACATACTGTACCAATGGCCCTTTGTCTCCTGCTGGTCCCACAGGGCCCTGCAAACAAACAGCAACAACACATAGATGAAAAGGCCAGCAGAGCCTGAATTTAACATCCTATGTGAGTGATTAGAGAGCAACAGGAGTTTAGACTTAATGGAAAGCATAGGAGGAGCGGTCAGGAAAAGGAACAGAATCAGCTTGGCAGGAGGTCACCCTGAAACAGATGAAGCTAGCAACAAAGAAAGTAAATGAAGGAAGAGGAGTTTAAAGAAAACAAGAACACACAGAGTGCTGTGTCCAACAGTCTTCCAGGCAGCGAGTAACCCCAGGGTATATAAAAGTATAAATGAGCCTGAGGCACAGAGCCCAGTGAGTTCACAGCAGCTGCTCATTTTGGGCTGCAAGGATGCAGATTCACGAGCTGTTTAATCCACCAAACTGCAACCCCCTAGTACCCATGGAGAGGGAGAGAGAGAAGTCCCCTTACAGTAACCAACATCAAGCACATAGAAACAACTAAGGAAACTTCCATGAGGAAATATCATCATGAGCGAGAGTTCACCCCCATTTCTCCCATGCAGCGCTGTCTCCCTCTCTCCCTGGCAGCTCGGGTAGGATGCACACACACGACAGGCCAGACTCCGATCTCTTACACCGGTGCAAATCTCAACTCCAGCAACATCAATACTCCAGACTGACAAGCTACCAGTGTAGCTGAGATCAGAATTAATGGAGTGATAGCAGAGAGGAATCTACCACCACGATATTTATGATTAAAAAAAACCAATCCCCTGAGAGAGAGAGAGAGAGAGAGAGAGAGAGAGAGAGAGAGAGAGAGAGAGAGATGAAAAGTCAGCATTTTTTTCTGGAAGCAGAAAGGGAAATAAAAGTCACGGCGGTTCTGGAACTAGCCTCACATCATCACTGCGAGCAACAGGCCAACACGGAAGCATGTTCCATATCTATATGCATGTCCATGATAACAGAGTGGTCGATGGAAATATCATACTTGTTGTCTTTGTTGTGAGCAAGTAGCATAACTCTTTCTGACTTAGGAAAAAACAATGCCCTGAAGTAAGGTGAATGATGTACACAGTTGGGCCAGATTCTGATACTCTTAGTCCCGTCATTCATATTAACAGCTATTGAGGCCAGAAGGGACCATTAGATCATCTAGTCCAGTGTCCTGCAAAACATAGGCCATAGAATTTCATCCAGGTACCCCTGGTTTGAGCCCAGTAACTGGGGCTCTGTGTAAATCATAGTTTTTTGCAGGGTGGGGAGGAATTCACGACAAATTCATGATGGCAAAAGTATTACAACTGCATGGAGTTTGCAAGGAATGAATTTTATAAGTAAATTTAGTCAATTTCAAAGATGAAATGAATTATACAAGGAATATTCATTCTGTCCTTGAAACTGACACATTTACTTGTAAAATTCACTGCATCCTTGATATTGACTAGCTAAAGTAATGTTGTGTATTAAAGACTTTGTTGCTGGCATCCTTTAAAAAAAATATTTAAAGGATCATGGTTTGGGTGGGTTTTCATGATTTCCATGCTCTCTGTGAAATCATGATTTATATTGTGCCCTACCAGTAACTAATAAATAACAAACAGTAATGGCACACCAGGCTTCACAAAAGCTAATGCATTTTCTTAATTGATAAATTAATTTTAAAATTCTCATTCATGCAATTGAAATTAATTAGCCTGGTGTAATCATAATGAGATTTAAAGTATGAGCACTCATGCCTGAGAGGCTTTCAGCTTCCCAAAGGAAAAACAAGCTGTCATTTAGAAATCAAGGCAACAGGATTTCATATGTGCCGGAGCAGCAGCAAATCACTAAGCCTCACCAAAATACTAGCTAAAATCCTGGCACATCCTGAATAGCGTGTGCCCCTTGGGCAAAGCAGAGGCCATGCTGCAGATCTCATTATGTTTTTACGAGTGAGACTGGGTATTACATGATTGACCTTTTGCCTAATCTTCTCTAAAACAAGAAGTCCCCAGCATGGGAAATGCAAACTATACAGTCAGCATTTATCATGAGTCAGCATTTATCATCAGTTACTACACAGCAATATAGTTTACCATAGCAGAGTTATTTCCTGTTCCAGGTATAAGGAGAAAGTGCAAAATCTAGATACCACTGCGGGATATCATTGGCAAGTATTGACTGGAGTGGGGACTACTACCCTAAGACACAGTACGTGGGGATGCACAGATGGTTACAAAGGATTTTAGGATGTTTGCTACCTTCTAATGGGTGTGACCAAGAATGAAGTCTGTTTACACACTTACACACCTGGGGCCTGAATTTGCAAGATTCTGAGCAGCATCTGAAAGATGAGGAGTGTCCTCAGATCTCATTGATATTATCAGGGATCAGACACACTCACTACCTGGCAGGATCAGACCCCAGTGCCATAAAAAAAAAAAATTGTCTAGAGCATAGTCCAAAAGATGTACTTTGTAGTCTATCAAATGGGAGAAAATTCCAAAGGTGAAGGCAGCAGACAGAGCTGTGGGCACAAAGGGGCATAATTGCACATGATTCAAATAAATCTCAATTGAAAAGTATTGTATACACTTAAATAGTCAAAATACTACAAACAAGAAGTTTTAAAAGGAATGTGGATCTCTTGAAAATTGGGTTTTAAAATACTTTTGTATCTTTCTGTTTATTAAGATGTCTGACAACAGCATAGACTCGCTAATCAGAATGCTTAATCATTTGCTTCAATTTTCTAAAACTTAATAAAGAAGGAAAATAATGGTATTTATTGAAAAAAATGTTTTTGGTTTTTGTATCTTATCCGGACTCAACGTGCGAGCTGGGGAAATATGAGGTCAGAAGGGTGTCACTCTCCCAGTGGAAATTTCACTTGTGGTCTATTGGTGTTAAATGATAATCTGTACGGTACGGTAGCTAAATAGTTAGCGAGACATGTTGTGCAACAGAAATGCACACATCCCAAAGACACTGTGTTCAGTGTGTAATGACAGAGCTCTGGTGTCACGCAGCGCCAATGTGTCAAAACCACACAGATAATTTCAGGAGCAGCAGAAACTGATATTAACCACTTCAAGAACAGTAAGGGGGTTCACCCCACAGCTCAATGCTCATCCTAGCAGCTGGCAGTGGGCGTGTCCTGGTCTTGTCACAAGTGAGTGAGGTCTGCTTAGTACTTACAGGAGGTCCAGCTACTCCAACCCCTGGTGCACCTCTGTCTCCTGGCTGGCCAGGAAGACCAGGAACTCCCCTATCTCCCTGAAACAGCAAGAGATGAAAGGGTTACGGGCCAGCAAGATTCTATATGTTTGAGAAAGATGACCAATGTCTAACACTAATTTACAGCTCAGAAAATATCACCAATATTTCCTGCACATCCTACATGGAACCTCCACAGTAATTATTAATACATTGCATGGGAGCTGTCTCAATCTATGATAGCATAGGGACATGGAACAATCATTGATTCATTATACTGGGAAAAATCCACTGACAACTTGTCATATCCTGAAACTACTTTTCCTCTTTACAAAGTTGTCAGCCCAGTTTTCTGAGCATATGCATGATTCAGCTCCATGCCACACCACACAACAGAGTGGGAGCACAGGGCCCATAATTATTTTGGTTTCCCCAGTATGTGGGTCAGCTAACATACAGCATCCAATTTCCATCAAGATCCTTCTTTTGCTAATTTGGTTGACTTGATAGACAGAGACCAGGTGAGAACCTCACATCTTTGTTGGGACAATAGGGTGTACAATACTGCTGCTTTTGAGTGGTTTTATACTGAGGAACTCCAGTTGCCTGTAGGATAACATGTATTCTGTGAGGCACAGGAAAACATCATACTTGTGAGCAACCACCTACTTTCCTATAGTAGATTGCACATACAGGTAACTATAGGGTATTTATGCAGAAGATCATAGATGTTAGAGTTGGAAAAGAACTACTGAGTCAAAGATTAAACTTGCCCATTCCATTATCGCTGCAGGGCTGTTCCCTATGGTATATTGTTAAGTGCTTTTTCCAGTGCAGTTTTAGATGACTCAGGGATAGACTTTCAACCCTATCCTTTAAGAGACTATTCCACAATCTAAAAGACCTCATTGTTAAAAATTAAATTGTCAATAATATATACTGGAAAAAGTCTGGACAGTTGTTTGACAATGTTTTAATGAACATTGATTGGGAAGGGAGGGTTAAGAAAGAAGCAGAAAATATCCTGCTCTGGTGCTTGCTATGCAATCACATTGCTCAGTTTTACATGTTGCAGTGAGGAAGACATTATAACAGACTTCACTGCAGGTGGGAACTATAGCCTCATGCCAGAGGTATTTTGTTCAAGAACACAGCTTTGCTGCAAAAAAGATGCGTGCCGTTTTTCCCTGCACAGTAAGTTTCCTAACATCTTTATTTTACATCGAATAATAGGTTTCATTTGGTGGTTTTAATATGTTTCTTTCTCTCTTTTTTTGTAATAATAGTTCTCTTTGCATTACTGCTTGTGCATTCTGAACTGTAAAAGAAAAAAAAAGGAAAAGAAAATATAATTTAGCCATGTCAGTGAAGAATGTAGCAGAACAGAATCAGCATGAGGCAGAGATAGGTAGATTTATCCAGGAATATAAGACATGGCTGAATCAATTCTTTATGCAGCTATATTCCTGCTTAAAAATAGTTTCCTATTCTTAAATCTATTTCAATATTCAAGGAAGATCCTGTTTCCTCCTTAGCTCTTGATCATGACTTGATCAATCCAAATAGAGAACCTCTGAAGAATCTGTCCTAGACTCTAAACATGACCCAGCTCATCCCAGAAGAATATTGTTAATTTCTTGTAGACCTGCAGCAAAACTGGATGTGTTTAGTAAAGGTGGTGTGCTAATTCTGAAATTTAATATTTAGTCTCAAGACCATATTTTCAAAAACAGTGCAACAGGTGAAAACCACAAAATGCTAATTTGGCTACATAACTGCAGTTTGTTTCAGGGACAATAGATTTTGCTCTCTTCCCATGTCCACCTCTTTGAAAATGTCTGTGGAGAATGGGGGAGACATCTGTATTATTTTTATGATCATATGTACTTCAGCTTGATATTATTTGCATTTTGTCTGACCACAAAGCTGTAGAATTAAAAAGGGCTAATAGGAAGAGCAAGACATAAAAAACAGTGAGCAGAGATAAGAGAGTTCTGGGTAAACAACTTCAAGGGGACAATGGTTGGGTCATTAACTGGGGAGATGGTCTTCCCAGATGCCAGCCTAAATGACACAACTGCTTTGCCAAAGACAGAGCCTAGAGGTCAAAAGGAGCATAAACAGTTTAAAACTTTTTTCTTGAGGGAGAGGGGAAGTGGGAGTTGCCAGCAGCTGCTACTCTGGTAAGATGCTCACAGACAGACACTGAGACAAACGAAGAATGCAAAGTAGTCTGTCTCTCCCACCCAGAGACCGAAGTACCTGGGTTAACTGGAACTTGAAAGGATAACGTTTAGGCAAGACCAGATGTAGACAAACTTCTGTTGTCTTAACTCTTTTCTCTGCTTACCATTTACCTTTGGGTGAATAAATACTGTTCATTCTGAAGCTGTTTTCAGTCACTTTAATCAGCCTCTATTCACAGGCTGCCAGAGGGAAGATTCCTGCAGGTGCCGAATACAGCCGGGCCCGTTGTGTTAACATAGTTGGGAAACGGCAGGGAGTGGGTAGGAGCTGTAACCCAGCGATCCACCCCAAGAGCAGCTGCACAGCAGAGAGGTGGTGAAGGAAACAATACCTGTCATCTGAGGGGTACACCCGAGGTACTGCAAAGGGATCTAAAGTGCAGCTCACCCTGTAAGTGCAATGACTCTCTGATTGTATGGATTTCAGGTTGCCAGGGAAGTTAGTGTGAGTTTTGTCTCAGTAAGCATGGCAGGATTTGGCCCACAATTTTAGTTATAGGTTTATATAGAGAGATATAAAATGATGTATGTGGAAAGTGAACAAGTTATTTCATATCCTAATATTTGCATGTATACAACCAGAGAGGCATTACACAGAAAATAAATAAAGTTTCTGTTGCAAACTTTTTCCATTAAAAATCAGGAAAAGATTTTTAGTAAATGTTTCATCAAAAATATTTTCCAGTGAAAAATAGACCATATTTTCAATTACATTTTCCACCAGCTCCAGTGACAATGTGCAAACTTGTCCTGGTTTTTGAGAAGTAGTCCTCAATGGGACAGAGGTAAATGCTTACCTTGTGTCCGAAGGGTCCTGGTAAGCCTGGGAGGCCTCTTTCACCCTAAAGAGCCATAACCAAAAGAGAAAAATAGTCAATCCTTGCCAAGCAGAAGCTTGACCTTTGCAAAATAAACAAAAAATGATTTTTACATCAAACTAGTATTTCTAGTGGCTGTGGGTGGGTGGGATCCATGAAGGAACTTAGCAGTTGCAACACTGAGCGTCTAACTTTTAGACATCTAGAAAATCACAGGAACAAAGCCTAATCCACAAAGCCTGAGTTAGGAGCCTAGGCTCCACATACAATGAATGGGGAAAGATAGACACCTAAGAATGCGATCCACAAAAGCCAGCACACTAGGTGGGGAGCTGCCTAATGGGAGATTCCAAACAGAGGGGTGTGTGCTAAGCTCCGCCCCACTCTCAGAGATAGGTACCTATATCCAGGCTTCAGGGATGTGTCCATCTCTGCTTAGTGATCCACAAATGGCAATCCACCATTAGGAGTCAGGTGGCTTCGGCACCAAAGGTGTATCTTGTAGGACTGAGCTAGGTGCCTGGTGCCTGCCTCACTACACTGAAAATGGCAAGTGGTGGAGGAGCCCACCTTATAACTTCTAGCCTATCGGTTAGAGCACTCACCTGGAATATGGGAGACCCGGCTTCAATACCGTCTTCTGCTGGAGAGGGAGACAGGACTTGAACTGAGGGGTCTCTCACCTCTCAGGAGAGTGCTCTAACCACTGAGCTATGGGGTATTCAGTTGTGGGGCTCACTCAATCTCTCCTGTTGAAGCTGTTCCCCTGTGGATAGCTACTGAAATAGTAATTAGGCCAGAGAGAGAGAAAGAGAGAGAGACTGCCTCCCCCCCCGTGAGGTTGGCGCATGGGCAGATATGGACAGAATACATGATGGCGCAGCGTTGGAAGGAAGCAAGCTTGCTGTAGGTGCTGATGTTGGCAGCCGCATCCACTCAAATGGTGGCCTGCTGCCAGTGGATAATAATATAATGCTACACTGCAATATTACACAGTTATATTTCATACACTGCTTCTGCTGATTCTAGCTGGGTGCACGGTGTGGCAAGAGGTCTTACCCGTTCTCCGTCTTTACCCTTCCCTGGTAAGCCAGGTGTTCCGGCAGGGCCAGCCTCACCCGAGGGGCCAGGTAGACCTGGTTTTCCTTCCTTTCCTGGGTCACCCTGTAGAAGATATTATGATGATGCATCTGAATTGAGAGCTAAGGTCCATTTCTGGACCAGATATCCCATGAGGATAAAAATGTGCAGGGCTTTTGTCTTTAATTTTACAGGCAGAACCTTCCTCAGGGTCATAAGAAGCCCTGTTTTATTATACTATAAGAATGTGATGATGTATCTTGGCCTTTATCTCAAATGCTCTCCTTTAACAGAAAACTTTAGCCCTAAATGGTTTGGGGCTTGGCTATGTTGAAGACTCCTCCAATCTGTGTAATATTGATACACTCAGCAGAAGAGCTTGAGTTACTAGCCCTCTGCTTTAACAGGTGGGGAGAAAGGAAGGGTGGCAGGGTGTTCCTTGTGAGGGGTCTTCAATTCTAGAACACCCTTTCCTCCCTCTTCCATCAGTGAGGGGTTCTTAATTCTAGAACACCTTTTTCTTCGCTATTCCATCGTGACTCCACCCTGCTAACTTTGGAAACATACTAGAAGGCACATTTAATTCAGGGAACATTTGGGTTTTAAGTAGATCGGGCATCTGGTGAACACTGGGAACATGGATGGTGATTTGGTGGGAGGGGTTGATATAGTGGGACTTGTCTATATTTTGCATTGTTATCCTTCTATTGTGTGCAGTTAAGGTTGATGTTACTTTTAATTAGTTCTCTTATGGAGCCTCAATCCAGGATCAGGGCTCCATTGTGTTAGGCTTGGTACAGGCAAGTGATAAAGGAGACAGTCCCTGCCCCAGAGAGTTTACAGTCCAGGTGTCAGGCAGGACATAACAGTCAGATGAGACAGACAAATGGAGGTGAGGGTGGGCTGGGAGGATAAGGGAACTATACAATTAAAAGAGCTTGGTATGAAAGCAGAAGCCTCAGCTTGCCTAACCTGTGCCAGAAGGTTTTGCTTACAGCTGGGGATTTACAGATTTAAACATACTTACCAAGAGAGAAACAAACAGAATAGAATCCCCCACAATCATGGCACAATCACCAGGCGGATGTGTTTTCAAGCCAATGACATCACTGTATCTAACAGAAAAGCTAAGGTGGCCTTTTCACTTCAAGGGCTCCTGTCCTGTTAGTACTGCTAGGTAGTTTATACAGGGAGAACCAAATGCAATTCTATGGCCTGTGTTACACACTAGATGAGCTAATCATCCTGTCTAGCTTTAAAATCTATTAATCTTGGTCACAGTTCAGAGTGCTGCAAGTCCAGATACACATTTATCTGACAGACATGAAAGAACTGCTGTACCTTTTCACCCTTTTGTCCATCCTTTCCGGGCTGGCCAGCATCTCCAGGGACACCCTTTGGAGAAAAAGAACGCTACTGTTTAAAACCGTTATTTCAGGTGGTATTTGATTCTAAAGGAAATGCAATTTTATACATCTTGGTTTATGTCACTCCCCTTTCCCAGTACAGACAACCTGTAATCCTGAGAACAATGAACTAGAAGAGATCTGTATCGTGGTCCAGGACCTGGGTGACCTAGTGTGGGTGGAGGCCTACCAACCCATTTATTCAGCAGCCTCCTCCACCTGGGTCAACTGAGTCAAGAGCTCTGTCCTGGTAGTCGGGGACAGGTGGCAGGAGAGCTCCCTTCCTCCTGCGCTCCAGCCCATCCGGGGGAGAACGGGCCAGCTACTCTATCTGGGTGTCTAACATTTTGCCACTGATCCCTCCCCACTGGAGAATTAGCATGATCTGGAGATCAGGGTGGCTGAGTGGTTGAGGAGTGGACAGGACTGCTCCAGTGCCTTTCCCTGTGCGGGAGGGAACTGGTGCTTAACCAGCTGGTCCTGTCCATGCTCTGGCACTGGCTCCACATTCTGAGCCTGCCCCTGGGTACCCTGACCTGCCTCCAGAAGAAAATTTTGGCGTTCTTCTGTCCAGGGCTGCACTGGGTCTCTGTGGGAGTCCCGAACCTCCCCCTGGAGGAGGCTGGGCAGGTCCTGCTCTGTCTCTGCAGTTAGGTCCATGACTTCCACCTCCAGGCCCTGCAGAGACTCCTCTATGGTGCTGGTAGTCTGGCATGGAGTGAGCTGGTGCACACCTTCCCCTGCCACCTCTGAGGGCTCCGATACGACTGGCAGCTCTTCTACCTCCATCTGAGGAGTCTCCTGTGAGACCGTTCCGAGCTGCCGGTTTTTTACCAAGGCCGGGAAGCTAGTCTCGGCGACCAGGTCTGCAGCGGTGGCTGAGGCGGGGGACCTCCTCGTGGAGCCCCTGCTACACAACCTCCATCTTGGTGTGTGGGTGGTGGAGTCTCCCTCAGTGCAGCAGAGGTTGGTCCTGGCTAGTACCACCAGGATCAGAGACCTCCTGGACTACGAATAGACACACTGGGTGGATCCCCGGTGCTCTGCTGGCACATGGGGTTCTCCACCCCTCACATCCCCTGGCGTATAGTGAGGGCAGCCTTAGCACCTGCCTCTCTCACTTTCTTTGAGCGGGTCCTTTGGGAGGCTGCTCCCCACCCACCGGTCACCCCTGGCCCTCTGGACCTTGCCACCGGGCCCCTGCCCGGTGATCCTCCTCAGCCAGCCCCTACACACCACCGAAACAGGCTGCACGACATGAAAGCTGGTTCGCCTACGGACTGTGCCCAGAAAACAGCTCTATGCGCTTGTGCTCCACACCCTTCATTTCCTCATGCTTGTGTCCTGCTCTGACACCAAGTGGTGGGACCTCCTACCACCCGTGGTGGGCGAGGAACCCCGGTGGGCCAGTTCGTATTCCACCCTAGTCCCATGGCCCACCTGGGATATTAGTTGGTGGCTCCTTCACAGAATTGAGAGCATGGGCATGTACTTGGTGTGGTTCACCACCTCCCCCGACACATGCCCCTTCTGCAGCGAGAGGGAGACCCTGGCGCACATCTACATTGAATGCACCAGGTTGTAGCCCCTCTTCTGGCTCCTCAAAAGCCTTCTCCCTAAGTTCTGGCTGCACTTTTCCCCACACATCCTGATCTATGCACACCCCATCTGTGCCCCATGAAGTCACGAGACCTCCTTGTCAACCTCCTCCTGGCACTGGCCAAAGTGGCCGTCCTCCATACCAGGAGGGGGAAACTCGATGGGGAGGTGCTCTACAACTGTGGGGCCTACTTCTGATCCTCCCTTAAGCCATAGCTCCAGGTAGAGTTCCTCTGGACCATGTCCACTGGCTCCCTGGATGCCTTCAAGGAGCAGTGGGCACTGTCCAGGGTTCTTTGCTTGGTGTCCCCCTCTGGATCCTGCTTTTCAACCTGTGACTCTCACTCCCATCTCTGTTTTTACGTTTTTACAGTACTGACTTTGCTCGTCCCTGGACTCTGACTACCCAGCCTGAACCCCTGGCATGCACCTGGACTGTGGCTACAGTTCTGATTCTGGCTTGACTAGGGACTTTGATCTGGGTTCTGATCCTGGCCTGTCCCTGGCTCAGTTCCAGCTGCACCCTTGGCCCAGTCCCAACCTGACTTCCAGCTTTGACCTCTGCTCCAACCACTAGGCCTGACCAGGAAGCAGCGCCTGACAATGAGATTCTCCTGTTGAATATACCACTCCCAAGATGTCCATGTCTACTGAGTCTCTCAAAGAGAGTAACAGGCAGTAATGAAACCACCTGTAACAAACAACAGCAGTAGACCCTGGGAAATGGAAACCAAAGAAAGCGAGTAAGAGAAATGTGGCAGGGCACAGACGGGGAACAAATCTATGGACGAATACATACCACGTTTCCTGGCAAGCCTTGTAGACCTGGGGGCCCAACAGGTCCAGGAGCACCCTGTTTGAAGAAAACAAAATTTTAAAAATATCGTTTCTTATTTATATTACCGTAGGAGCTAGAAGTTTTAAATGAGATCGGAGTTCACATTTTGCTAGGTGCTATAGAAGCATATAGTAAAAGAGAACACTTGCCTCAAAGATCTTACAATCGGAATAAGGATTCAACAGTACAAAACAGATTAAGACATCCCTTGGGAATTTCAAAATTGTCTGTCACCATGATAAATCCTAAATCCAGCTCAGATGCTCCATCAGCTTGGAAAAAAAATATAGCACTGAGAATAAAATATATATTATCAGATCAGATGAAATGATGTTGATTTATCACAAAAATATAGGATCCAGGGCAACAAAATAGTCTTCTCAGACATTTCTACCCTTTCCCTGCCTTTTTGTATATTAAGTGAGCTTGTGAATATTCTGAACTGGTAGGGCAAGAACACGAAGGCTTCTATTCACAAGGAACAGTCAGATGCACTTCTAACTTTCTTACATTCATTTGTCAATTAATGACCCAATCCTGAAACCAGTAACAGGGCCCGATCCACAGGCTAATGAAGTCAATGGGAAGACTCACATTGCCTTCAATGGGCTTTGGGTCAGGCTCATAATGATACAACCTCCTTTGAGATCTATGGATGAAAAATGCTGTAAAAGGGCTAGGTATTATACAACATTGCGACTGGGTATTAGACAGCATTATTATTACTATTACTGAGGCTATGTCTACACTTATAGCGATGTCGAGTACCCCACCCCCCCAGCGTGGGTACAAATAGCAGTGTAGATGAGGTACTTGTCAGTAAAGTAAAGAGACACCAGAACTTAAGGGCATGTACCCTCCACAGCGCTCTACACACCCATGCAGTGCCTTCCCCATCTACACTTCTGTTTTTAGCGGTGTGTTGTCTCACAGCTCGAGCCCTTTCCTGCCGCGGGGAAAGGCTCTAGCAGGGGGAGGCAGTGGGGAAAGACTCAGGCCGTTCCTCACTGCTTGAGCTTTTCCCCACTGCAGGGAAAGTCTCCAGCTGTGGGGAAAGGCTCTGGCACAGGGAGGCAACTGGGAAAGGCTCCAGTAGCTCTTCGCTACCTCCACACCGCCAGAGCCTTTCATCGCTGCGAGCAGCTACATGCCGTCATGTGGACGCAGGTTGCTTTCCACTGCGGCATCTAGCTACACCTCCCCTATACACTACCACGAGCGTAAAGAAGACCTAGGAGTAGCCTGATGGACTTCAACGGAAGAGAAGTCATGGTAGCAACAGGCCATAACTGGGTTGACAGGACAGTGATTCTCAATGCAAGGACATTTTCTCATATCTGGCCTTCACCAGATCTAAGGCTCCCCTAAACCATTCGTCTAATTCCTTGCACTCTATTCAGCACTTCCTCTCCTACTGACCTGTGCTTGAGAAAGGAGTAAGAAATTGTCCATTTGGGGGTAAGTTGGGATCTGAGTCATTTCTGTTCTCTAGTATGCAGAAGCCAGATCAGATCAGCCTCAGAGAACATCCCCCACCCCACACTCACACACACAAGTGGGTGGGGTGGGTTTATGGTAATGAGTCTTCTTTATTAAAACAATCCTGAATTGATCAGGCAGGAGGAGGAGCATAAAGGTAACCAAGAACAACAATGAGTGGTGCCTCTTGATGAGATATGAGCTGTCAGCGCCAGATGTTAGCCTGTGCCTGAATGCCATCCCAGTGCATTAATGAGCACAACCAGTGCCTTGCCTGGAAAGGAGGGAGTTTCATCTAAGAATCAGACGTCATGAACCCAAGATGGGCAGTCTGGAACCGCATCCATTGAACTGATCGGAGCAGCAATCCGTTCGGTGCAGCTGAATGGTTTTGAATTTCTGTTCACCCGGAGCAGCAGCTCTTGTCCTAGCTGCAGATCAGAGTGTACGCTGCACAGGATCTGCCTGAGATTATTCCTCTGTCAAGCAGCTACTTCTGAAGCCCTTCAGGCGTGTTCCCATTGCGAGATCTGCCCTAAGTGAAGCAATTACTCACAGTCTCTCCACGGGCTCCTGGCTCTCCTCTGGCTCCTTCCTGTCCCTTCGCACCCTGGCCAGAAAGAAAAGGGACTTACTTAAATGGAGGCTGCTATTCAGCACTAGATGATGGGACTTGTGGGTATTCACAGAGAGGGTGAAATTTATGCCCACTTATAGGGCCATTCCCAGCATATGCACCACCTATATCCTAACTAAGCTGTAATGGTCCCTCTCCACAGGGGGAATTTCACCCCTGACTTGCAGGGTGTAACTATATGAACAATAATAGTGCACTAAGGAAGAATACCTGTGCAGAGGGCCTTCATTTGCCCCGTGAGCCACAAAAGTCTGCATTGATGGTTTACATGGGGCTTGCATTGTCCCATGGTGGACTTTCACCAGCAGAGAATTCAGTGGTATTATAGCTCCTGTTTTCTTGCCATTGCTGAGCCTGCCACTGCCCTCAACCCCTTTCTTCTTCTTCTTCTTCTTCCTTTTTTTTGTTAAGTTCATGGTAGTGTTTAAGACAGTCCAACACTGGCAGTCTGAACGACAGCCATTTTCTATGCGCAGGATAGGCACAGCACAAGCACTGTGACCTTCTCTCATGCTGCCCTGCAAACATACTTCAGCCCTAAGCTGGAGGGACCCTGTCTAGGGGAGAGAGAGGTACCTCTGTGCCCACTCACTCTTTGCCCTTTCTGATGAGATGGTCAACAGGAGCGATGATCAGAGCTCACTTGCCATGGTGTTTTTTGCCGTCCGGACAATTTTTCAGTGGCAATTGGACTAAAACTATGTACCCATTTCATGTAAACCAAGGAGAATTCAGAAATTGTCTTGAATCTGAACACTGCCCTGGAATCCCTTGCTCATGCACTGTAATCACAATCCCTGATTTGTTAGCCCAGTAGGGCAGCAGAAACACAGTACCCTCAGCTCTTGGCAGACATGCCTTGGCAGAGCTGTCTTAGAGCTCCTGCTTGCAGAACAGTGGAGAGATAGCATGTCACACTTAGGGTTCAACTCTCTCCTCCTTTGCACTGGGGTTAATCACAGATACCTAATGCCACAGAGGTCAAAGGAGTTACAGCAGTGTGAGATGGGAATCAGACCTTCAGCATCCAGGGGGAGGGAATGTGTGGAGTGATCTACATCCAGTCAGCATCCCTTATCTATCTGGTCATTCCAGGGAGGGTAGTCGATGTTGCTTACCTGTAGTCCTGGAGGTCCTGGCAGCCCCATTTCACCTGGGACACCATGCAGTCCCTGCAAAGGAAGGGGAGGTGGGAAACAACTCATTTATTCTCCTTGGCACATGTTGGTTTGGCTCATTTTTCCCACTCTGGGGAAGGGAAGGATTTTATATGTCCAGGGGTAGCAACAGCTCAGGTTCATTTCAGACAGGATGGAGAAGATGCCCATTCCTCTTGAGCATACCCAACCACTGCTGCAGAAGAACAATGGGTCACAATAACAAAAACTTGCAGTTCCATAGACTAACTCTCTGTGTAATTTTGTAGGGCAAAATCATCCGAAAGAACTTTATTAAAATGAACTATATATATGTGTGTGTGTGTGTGTTTATATATATATATATATATATATATATATATATATAAACACATCAGCAAAACCCTATCTAAAACTCCTCACCAGCCCTCTGCTTATCACCAGGTCACTACTATTACAACATTAGGGGCCCCTCCCAAAGGGAGTATGACACCCACCCATGTTCTATTAGCTAGTGGGCAGGGAGAGGCTCAAAGCCATTTCTGAAGGAATACTGTCGTGCACTTACGGGTTCCCCGCTGTTTCCTCGATCACCTTTCTCTCCCTTTGGCCCAGTTTCTCCCTGTTGCAAAGCAATAGAGGACAAAGAGTGAAAAATAAATTAAAGTTATCTCGTCGGCTAAGCCGATAAAAGTCAAACAGCTTTGTTCTTTGACAGAGGCGTTCGACCACTTTCCATACAGAGAGCTTATGTTAAGGATCTCTTATTCCGCACAGAAAGCCGAGTGGATTTTTCATATGAAGTGACTGTGAGCTGAATTGAAGTTAGAACCCACCCTTTTACCTGAAAGCAGAAAAGAGGACATCCCATTAGGGTTATCAGAACATGGCCATGGACTCCAACTTTATAAAGGGCCAGATTCTGTGGCCATTGAGATTAAGACCCTCCAATGAACGAAATACGCTTTGGAACAAGGCCAAATGAATAAGAGAAAGAATCTCCTTCAGTTAAACTGCTACCATTGCCACTCATGCTTGGTATCTAGATCTAGAGGACTCATGTTGAATATATGAACAATCACATTCCTTCCATCCTAGAAGAGAGATTTTTTTTGGGGGGGTGGGGGTGTTGTTAGTGGCTATAGCTCAGTAAATTAGCTGTGAAAAAGCACTTGTCTTCTAAGCCTATCCCAAATATATTTTCAACTAAAAAGATGGTTACTCTCCCTCAAAGATAATGTTTACATATAATCTCCCATCATAAAATAATATTACAACTTGGTAAATTTAGGGGAAAGAATATTCTCTCTGGTGTACATTTATTGTCCAGATAGTCTGAAATGAAATATCAAGAGTAACGGTTGATCAATGATCTACTCCATCTGCCTGGAAGATGATAAGACTAATGTCATTATTCCTATCCCATCTCTAAAAGATGGATGTACATGGGCTAGCCTTGGGTATCACCAGTGAGGTGGATTCCACAGCCAATCTTGGCCGTGTGTCCCATTAACTTCTTGTGTTCAGAGAGTTTCCCCTCCCTGCTGCAACATCAGCACATTATTTTGTACGCTGGTGTTACCGACCACTGGGATTAATTTACTGCTGTCCTTCCTCTTTATAACATCCCCACATGTTCATGCTGGTGGAATACCATGCAGCAGGAATTCACCTTTACTTTGAATTCTGAAAAGCCAGTCAGTATGGATGCATTCATGCTATTTAGATGCATTTAAGTGAATGGCGTAGAGTTACTGGAGAAATGGCTGTCCTCTATAAGAACATAAGAGTGGCCCTTCTGGGTCAGACCAAGGGTCCAGCTACCCCAGTATCTTGTCTTCCGACAGTGGCCAGTGCCAGGTGCCCCAGAGGGAATGAACAGAACAGGTAATCATGAAGTGATCCATCCCCTGTCGCTCACTTCCAGCTTCTGGCAAACAGAGGCTAGGGACACCATCCCTGCCCACCCTGGCTATCCTCCACGAATGTATCTAGTTCTTTTTTTTTGACCTATCCTCCATGAACGTATCTAGTTCTTTTTTGAACTCTGTTATGGTCTTGGCCTTCACAACATCCTCTGGCAAGGAGTTCCACAGGTTGACTGTGCGTTGTGTGAAGAAATACTTCCTTTTATTTGTTTTAAATCTGCTGCCTATTAATTTCACTTGGTGACCCCTAGTTCTTGTGTTATGAGAAGTAGTAAACAACACTTCCTTATCTACCCTCTCTACACCAGTCATGATTGTATAGACCTCAATCATATCTCCCCTTAGCCCTCTCTATGGGTGTGATCCTGCTCCCACTGACGATTCTAATGGTGCAAGACCAGGCCACATATGAAATTCCAAATTTGTATGTGAACATATGTATTCAGGCAAGAGCGTTCAAACTTTTTCTTTTGTTACATCATTGTATACAATCTTTCAGTTATTCAGTCAAGGAGAAGAAGCATGTGACTTAGGTTTCCAATCAGACACCAGGTCTAGTCAAAACAAAAAGTTCATATAGTTCTTCATGGTTCACAAGATCTGTTTTCCAAATCATTTCTGCTAGCAACAGATTTGTGAAATTCAAAGGTTGTTTGCAAAGAATTTTCCAACCAAAAAAAAGTCTGAACTTGCAATAAATATTGTTAGCAATAAATAATTTAACTCAAGTTAACACAAATCCTATTCAAACAGTCTCTGTTGCCATCTAATGGCCTGCAGAAGAACAACGGTGCAGCACAAACTGGTTTAATAAATTTACATCAACCAAATATTGCAGTTGTGCTTTGGGTGTACTAGTATAATTACATTTCAAACTAGTACACTTTTTGAAATTCTTGAGTGATGAAAATACCCAAAGTGTAGACACACTTTAACAAGATCAGAGAGATGGATGCTCTTAATAACTGTAAATATAAACAGGTATTCCCATGGAAACCAAGGCTGCAAGAGGAAATAATCACGCAGTAGTCTAAGGAGGCAGCTCATTTAATAATCTTTTTTCTTCCTTTTTGTTTCTGTGTTTACATTTCAGTTGAATGTTAGTGCCATACTGATCAACCTCCAGGCTTGGGGCCAGATTTTTAAAGGTATTGGGAATTAGGCATCTATATAACCTTAAAAAAATCTGCCCCTAAAGTCATACAATAGCCAAAAAACAGGTAGAATACAAGCAGGGCAAATTACCCTGCCTCAATCCTACAGGGACCGCCTACAGGGTCCCTCCAAATTAGCTGAACACATGGCCAATCTGGTGAGACTGTCAGTGCTGCCAGATAGTGCTACATGTTACATGGACCCCTGTCCCTGGCAATTGATCTTAATCCACCCTCTCATTTCACACAGCTCAATGTACAGAAATGAGATGGTTATGACCAACAGCTGGATTGGACTGCAACTAGCGGCTGGATTGGAACTAGCAGCCCCTATTGCCAGCCCCCTGAGCAACTGCCTGTCGCTGTTTTCTTTTACATATTTTTTAACTTCCACCCCACTGAAAAAAGGGGGCAAGACACAGAGTGGGTCAGCTTGTGCCCCACAGCTCTGTGAGTGTGCAAGAGGGTGGGGCAGACTGCAGGGAGGCCTGCTACCCTCCTGATTTATGCAGGACATGGTCAGAGTCACATCTCCAGCGCCCCCAGAATGCAAGACATCTCAAAGAGAGGAAGAGGAGACCGGGCACTGATTGGGTGCACATTGCACCTTCTGTCAGGAATTCCTTCCAGAGCTGCTCCGCCATGAATCTAGTTCTGCACAGCTCCCAGACAGGGGGCTGGGTCCTAAAGGCATAACTCAGTCCATTATGGTTAGATACAGACCCAAAACCACTTGACCTAGTCACGGTATTTCACGATAACTGAGCAGCTTTTAGGTAAATGTATCTAACTAACAGGGGAAAATGTATAAGTAAACAAAGGACTGCTGCTGCTGAGATCTACTATTCCCTGAACTGGTTCCTCATCACTGTGAGAGAGGCAGCAGGAAGAATCCTGAAGGACGCCTGGCAACTTCTAACTTCCTCCTGAAACTTATGCCTTTAGAGCACACACAGTGCCCCAGTGATGGCCGTCCTCTTGGCCAACACACCAGGGTTTGAACCAGGGACCTCCAGAGGTAAAAGCATGAGCTTAAGCTAAAGTTTTGTAGATAAGGGCTGTAATATACAGGGAGACTTTGGCAAACCAGTAAAGTGCCTGAAACCACTATGACTTATTGCTAAAAGCAGCCAAGTCAGCAGGCTGTAAATTAGCCAAGTCAGCAGGCTTAGCTTAACCAAGGCAGGAGGGGGGGGGAGGTTTGGGTGCCACGGAAAGGGCAGCTTGACCCCGCGTCCTTCCTGATAAGAATTGTGTTGAAGTTGCTGATACATGCATCTTAGAAGAGCAGGATGTGCCCAGGAATGTCTATTGGGGGCCTAAAGGCTGCAAACTCTGGACTATTGAAACTGCTTGTAACAAGTTTTCTTTAGTGACATGTCTAATGTATAAATAAGGGGGAAAAGTCTGAGGTAGTTGGACTCTTTTTGGACTCTCCCTCTGGATACATCTTGCAGTCCCCACCGGCAGACGGAAGATTTGGCCACCGGAAGCCTGCCACTGTGTCACTCAAGAGCCACACTCAGCTCTGGTAATTATCAAGGGTTGGGGGTGTTTTACTAACCTTTTGCGGACGTGTGTAAGTGCTTGAGACTAAGTAAAGTTCAGCTTTACGTGAAAGCACTCTTGTGTTGTCCTGTTTGTGCCAACCATCTATCGGTCAGACGGCCATGTGCCCCCTGATTTATTTCCTGACACCACCTCGAACAGAGTAAAAGTTACCAAGAGCTTTGGGTTGAGAGAGCCCTAGGTAACAGTAACAACTCACATGCCAATCCAGAAAGGAGGTTGTGTAGCACCAACTCACCACTGGGTTACACCCCTGTGCCAACACATAACGACTTTTCTAAGCCTTAGTCAGTGAACCTGCAAAGTGAAGCTAACTCTACCTACTTCCCTCCCTCTCTCTGCTATGGATATCTGGAAACCTGGAATTATATTTGTAGATTTCTCCTATGGTAAATGCCATTGCTGTCATTTTATAGATCTGGAAACTAGACCCAGAAATCTCTGCCACTGACACACTGGAGCAAGTCACTTAAACTCTAAGCACTTAATTCTCTGCTGCATTGCAACTTATGCAGTTATCTACATCTGTGCAAAGTAGGGGTGACACAGGACCACAGCAGAATACTAAGACCTTGTGTAATCTGACAGCACTCACCATCTTGCAGGGATGGGACAGAATGCAGCTGCATGCCAACCAAAGTTAGTCGGGATGCTGCTGTTGCTAGGACAACGCCTGCATTTTTATGGTGACTGGGCATAGTGCTGATGTTGCCTGGAGCCAGACTCAAGTTGAGCTCTTTTGTACAAAGTATTTAAATTACATGTAAAATTCCACGGTGTTTTTTATCTATCAAAGATAAATGGTGATAAATTAGAGGCCGTCTTTATTAGATACATTACTTACAGGAATCGGAGGGTGTGGGGTAAACAGGGCTGTCTGGAAAGAAAACCAAAAAAATGAAACAAAGTTAGTAGAAACACATTCACAAAAGAAGCCACTCAAAGTGATTTTCCTAGAAGGTTAATCATTTGTGGACTTCGTTCTCTCTGTCAGTACAGATTCCCTCCCTCTCAGTTGGCAGGTCCTTTCATCTAATACAGTGTTCTTCGGAAAGAAAAGATCCAAAACATGCCTGAACTTTGTTGGGGTATTTGAAATATGAATCCCAAGTTTTCACAGGAGCTCTATAGTAATAATGAGAGCAACTAAAATCCCAGATTCAAACGGCTTTGAAATCTGGATCTGAATTTTACACTTGATACCATCTCTAGTCTCATTAAACTTTCCCCTTTGGACCAAATTTGGGGCTAGTGTAAGCAAGGGCAACTTCCATTGAAACTGATAGGAGCTGTGCTTTTCTCGCACCATGGTTGAGCGTGGTCCATTATCTTCCACCCTGGGATCACTAAGGATGGCTACACTTCTCCTCCTTACAGATTCCCCAAAAGATGTCAGCGTTCAGAAGAGCCTTCTTCATTCCTATGCACATGCTGCTGCATTTGGAACCATTTCCCTCAGCTGTCGACCAGGACCAGGCCTTTGTGACTGAATTATCCCCCTGCGATGTATATGGGCTACCCCGACGGTCACTTGGAAGCTGCCATTGATACAGAATGAGGAAGCCTGCTTGCTTGGAAGGTTTCACCATAGGGAGTGCATCACACCAGGGTTCTGCAGCCTGTACTACCTTCCTGTTCAAGGTTTTGCTATAGACCTATGAAGGTCTATATGGCTTGGGTCTTAGCTATCTGAGAGGCTGTCTGTCCATACGCCAGCAGGGCAGCTGCAATCAGCCTTGCTAACAGCCACTATATGCAAATCTCAGACATTTTCCCTGGAGGGCCTATAACTCTGGTACTACCTCTACCATTGTTGGGGCAGGAGCATTGTTAACACTCAGCGCTGGATGATTGGTCAGGTTTTGCTGGAGCGGATGATGAGGGTTATAGTTATAGTCCATGGACTTTGGTTTCACGGCCTGTAGTCAACTTGCATTTCAGAGTATACTCATGTTCCCACATTTTAAAAGAGGTAAATGGAAGTTCCTTGGTGCTTTCCTATTGCCCGGAGGGGTCCGTGAGGTGGACATGGTCTAATTTGGTGGTTCGTTGGACCCAATGCTGAACCCAAACTAATTCCATTGTTCCACAATGGGCTCCTAGTGTATGCGAGTCTTCTGGGCCAGCAACACAAGATGGTGTTGTATCTGCTGGAGCCTCTCTCACAGAGGTCTTGGAGGGCTGGAAGGGCACTGGATTTGAATTCTCCCCAAGCCATAAGCACTGCCCTAAATCCAGGCTGGTGAGGCAGTGTAATCCAGTCTAGGATTCCCCCTGCTATTTCCATGGGCACGGTGTGTCGGCTAATGAGATTCAGGGGGAATGCTCCCTGCAAGATCTGCTCAGTTTCCCACAGGATCCATTCTGAAAATAAACTGGTTTCTTTGGGAAGTCACCAGGAAATCCTGGACTGGGACACCTTGCTTGGTCTAAAAGGATCCTGTAGGATCCATGCAATAAACTTGCAGCGTGTAAACACATTTACTCCCCTTCTCCACCCTTGTGTGGGCACAAACACACACACTTGCCCCAGCCGCTACACCTACTATACATACCACCGAAAGGAAGAGATGCAGACACTGTCAAACTGATGCTACTGTATGCGGGAGCATGCTCGTAGAGAGAAGCAGTGACAGGATACACATATACCAATCTCTTAAGAACTATTGGACCAATTGCATCCATGAGATAGCTCCACTGAAGCTAATGGAGTTATACCAGGGCTAAGTAAATAGTTCCTGGTGTTTCTGCAAAGGAATGGGTAACTTGTAAGGCCCTGAGCTTGGGAGGTCTGTGTGGAAGATGAAACTGCAACCTATTCCTCTGTACATCAACTCTGCATTAGTGCACGGGATGCAGCTTTACTTACTGTTCCAGGTAGACCAGGGGGACCAGCAGGACCCACGTCACCCTAAAGAAGTAAGGGAGAGGAGGATTATTTAAGGAATAGGAGGGCAGCAAAGTAAAACACAGCACGACTGCAATTCTCCAATATGTACAGCTGTGAGACATGGCTGTACTAGAAGAGACCTACTCAAAGGAGGTCCTGGCAGCTTAGAGTGGATGTTATACATCCCATGGCTCTTTTGCTGACAGATGGATTTTACCCCATTGTCCGTGGCCAAAATTTCCCCTCCTAGTGTTGTGCAGTTTGACATATGAAAGATGTCTGCTTGGCTGCCCCTTTTGTCCCACAGGGCTCCGGTAGTGCCTATCCACTATGTTTTGAGGTCTGGTTGTGAGACTGGTAGCAATATTAAGAATAATTCACACTTGAAGAGTTGGGGTGCACAAAAAAGTTCTGCCCGAACTGTATTTCAATGAAAAATTGGGGTTTCGACTAAATGCAATTTTTTGAGAAAAAGTCTCCTTTTTGTGGAAAATTTCCAATTTTCATAGAAAATCCGAACTTTCTAAAAACATTTTTTTGTATTTAGCCAAAATCCAAATGATTTGGATTCTGTAAAGCCACTGCAGTGCCACCTAGGAATTTTAGTTTCCCACAAGGCCGAGCATATATAGGGACAGATCCAAAGCCCTGAAATCTATGGAAAGACTCCCTGTAAAGATGTGGGGTTGATCTATATTAATTTGTTTAATCTTTATAGTGGGAAGGTAGTATGCACAAAGAAAAGGATTTTAAAGCCATAAAAGGCCTATACACCTGTCTGTCCTACCTGGTACAAGGACATTTTTAATGCAGCACACAATTAACCTGTAGAACTCATTGCCAGAAGATATTATTGAGGCCAAGAGCTTAGTAGGATTCAAAAAGACTCGGATATTATGACGATGATAATTACAGATAACCAGAACATCCAGAATTATAGTAGACAAGGCCTTACCATTTCCCTGACAGCTTAGGAAGGCCTCACTGCTTCAGACCCAGCCTACATGGCCTCTCTCTGTGTCAGTCTGCTCCTCTGAGGAGCTTCCTGACAACTCCACCACCACTGTCTAGAGAGAGTCACTTTTTAATCCATTCAGTCCCTCTTATCTGCTTGATCCCAGCTTGAGAAAACAGCTGAGTAACTTTAGCTGGAGCCTGCACTGTATCAACTTCACAACTAACAACTCAGGTCTTGTTCCATCACCTCCTGACCTAATCACCACATCTTATCTAGATCCATTGTTATTACCTTCCTGCTAGTTTCTCAGCAGCCAACTATTAACAATAACCACCTAGCCACAGTACACATTCCAAAAGTCGTATACTAAACGTTCCCCATGACCTGCTCACATATTATTAATAAATTAATATAGATCATTCCGATGTATCTTGCTCGTTATCCGTAATGAGCTTAAAATAAGTACATCAGGACCAAAACCAGGTACACCAGTGCCCGAGGCCCCCCAGTGACAGGGAATTGAGTAAGTGAGATACCCAGATGATCCTGGCAAACAACTTGCACCCACATGCTGCAGAGAAAGGTGAAAAACTCACAAGGTCACTGCCCATCTAACCTGAAGGAAAATGCATTTCTGACCCCATGTATGGCAACCAGTTAGACCCTGAGCATGTAAGTAAAAACCAGCCAGGCATACACCTGAGAGAAAGAATGAACCAGGCCACCCCATCCAGTGTCTCATTTCTAGCTGCAGCCACCTCTGATGTTTCAGAGGAAGACCAAAAAAACCCAAATCCAAATACACTGGGAGGAAACAATTCCTTCCTGACTCCTGCAGGTGACTGGCTGAAGACCCGAAGCATGAGATTTAGGGACCATCAGACCTGAACCAGAAGGGACCCCCAGGGCTGCAACACCCTAAACCCACCATCACAAGCAACCCTATCATTGAATCCTACTCATACATGTATCCTCTCTCTTAAAACTAAGTAAGCTGCTCCCTCACCCCACTCCCCAACACACACACACACAACTCCTATTGGGAGGCTGTTCCAGAACCTCACTCCTCTGACAGTTAGAAACTTGCATCTAATTTCCAGCCTGAGTTTGCTCATTGCCAGATTATGCCTATTTGTGCTTGTGCTAACACTGTCCTGTAGCTTAAACAGTTCGTCACCCCCCTTGGTGTTTATCCCCTTTTGTATTTATAGAGAGCAATCATATTCCTCCTCAGCCTTCGTTTTGCTAGGTTAAACGAGCCCAGCTCTTTTAATCTGCTTTTATAAAATAAGCCTTGTCTACTGTAACTCTGGATATTCTCATTATCTAAAATTACCATCATTATAACGTCCAAGTCTTTTTGAATCCTACTAAGCTCTTGGGCTCAATAATATCTTGTGTCAATGAGTTCCACAGTCTGTGTGCTGCGTTTAAAAAAATTTCCTTGTATCAGTTTTCAACTTGTCGCCTTTCAGTTTCCTCAAATATCTCCCCTTTCTTTGAATTACCAGAGTACAAACAGGAGTGCCCCCGCTGAACGTCTGTGGCCCACACACTACTTTGTTTCATCCACTCCTTTTGTCTGGTTTCTCAACTGAATAGCCCTAAACATGCAGCGTAGTTGTAGTCATGTCAGTCCCAGGATAGTAGAGAGACAGGTGGATGAGATAATATCTTTTATTGGACCAACTTCTGGTGGTGAGAGAGACAAGATTTGGGGCGGCACAGAGCTCATCTTCTGGTCTGGGAAAGGTACTCCCAGTGTCACAGCAACAATGCAAGGTGGAACAGATTGTTGAGCATAAGTAGTTAAAACATATTGTATGGGCCCATTCACAGTAGAGTAGCCCGCTAACACCTCTGCAGTCACAGGACCAAAAAAGGGGTTTAGTGGGTTGTAGATTGTTTTAACAAGCCATAAATCTAGTGTCTCTGGTCAGTCCATGATTTTTAGGCCTGGGAGCTTAAGTTCATTACTCTGCTAGACACTAGAAATCATGGGCTGACCAGAGACACTGCATTTATGGCTTATTACAATAATCTGTAACCCAGACACCCCCTCTTTTTGCCCTATGACTGCAGAGGCAGTAATGGGCCACTCTACCTTGAATGGTCCCTTACAATATGTGCTAACTTCTTATGCTAAACAATCTGTTCCACCTTGTATTTAGCGGTGACACTCGGAGTACCTTTCCCAGACCTGAGGAAGAGCTGTGTGTGGCTTGAAAGCTTGTCTCTCTCACCAACAGAATTTGGTCCAATAACAGATATTTCCTCACCCACCTTGTCTCTCTAACAGCCCTGATTGAGTGTCATTCTCTCCTCATAAGAAGTCTGTCCAAGCTACTAGCCATTTCCATTGCTCCATTGACTCTGTAGTTGACCCTGTTTCCGTTGTACCATGCTGTACTCTCCAGCCTTTGTTCTCCTTCTTCTTTTCTTGTTTAGGTGTCTGCTATCTTCTGTGACTCACCTTTTCACCGCTTTCGCCTTTGAGTCCAGTGAGTCCAGCTCCTCCTTTTTCACCCTAGGAACAAACAAAACACTCGGATTTTACCTGAATCAACGATAGCTACTGCACCATTACCACGCCGCTACAATATTTAATACTGTTGTTTGATCTTGCCGGTCTCCCCAGATGCAGCACTAGCAGTTAAATCTAAGGGTAACATCTTGAGAGTAATTCACAAAAAGTAACACTATTTTCCAAAGCTGACAGTTTACACTTTAGTTTACGGAAAAGAAAATGAGAACCCTAACCCAACCTGCAATTAAAAGTGTTGTTGCTTGAAACACCTGCAGAAAACATCATTTGTTATTTTTCTGTTGGGAACAGGGGAGACAGTAGGGTGACCAACAACAGAGAGTGACACTATCAGAGGGGTGTAAATTCTAGGGTCACTAGCCCGTTGCACACTAACTGGCCCGTGTGGACTCTGCTGGCTCACACTAAACATTCCCTAGTGCACACTAATGTAGTCTGGCATAGTTAACTGTTTGAAACAGGGCTAGATTAATATATAAAATACACATAGCAATGCATACATGTATGGAATCCAACACCCAATGAAGCCAATGGAAAGATTCCCATTGATTTCATTGGAGATTGGCTCAGGCCCTATATGCATACACATAACCATCTATAAAGACTATGGGCTGTATTTTTAAAGCACCAACTTGATTTAGGAGCACGAATCCCACTGATTTTTAGTGGGACGTGTTCCTCAATCACTTTCGGTGCTTTTGAAAATCCTACCGCATTTCCTCTTCATAGTGCACTGCTCCTACTACCTCTCGAGCATTATGAAATCAGCCATGACCTTCTGTGTTCGTCTAATTCCTGCATATACATTGACCTGTTGGCCCCTAGCTTGTGGCAAGGAGAGCTCACTGGCCATCTCTGTGTTAATGGCGGGGGGTGGGGGGGGAACGCGCTGGTTTGCTTTCTGGGGGCTGTTCAGCTCATCACCACAAAGATCCTACCAGGTGGGAAGAACTTCCAATGGGCCCAGTCAAACTAAGCAACATCTCCAAGTCACTCACCTGATCTCCCTTCTCTCCCCTCTTCCCGGGTAACCCCTGGGGACCAGGAAGGCCTGCTTCACCCTGAAAGAGAGAAAGAGTAGTCTATGACACCTGGGGGACATGTATAGCCTGCCCAGCAAACTCGGCTGTCTGGATTTTTGTTGAATTTGGTGGAATAACAACATAAAATGAATAATAAATAATCAGTTAATCAGGTAGGAAACGGTGCTAGAAACATGCTAGATCCCCTTGTACTGAGAAGCAGGATTTGGGCTGGGGCAGCAGGTGCATGGGACTGTCTGTGTCTGACCCCTCCTTTCCCTGGGTTTGTCTCCCCCATAGCGCCCTTCCCTCTGTCTCTTTCTCAACCACAGAGTCAGAGGAGGCAGACATGTAAGAGACCCGTTAGGCCACCTGGTCCCTCTTGCCCACCCCAGTCAGTACCAGATTGTCCCCTAAAGTCAGTTCCCAGCCATGGCTCAGGCTAGAATTCAATGACCTGCACCAAATTTCCATGTCCTCCAGTGGGAGACTGTTCCACAGTCTCATCAAGCACAATCTAATTCCCATTAGAGTAATAGGGAAAAAAATCATAGAGTCATAGGTCTCGAAGGGACCTCAAGAGGTCATCTAGTCCAGTCCTGAAAAAGAAAAGGAGGACTTGTGGCACCTTAGAGACTAACAAATTTATTTGAGCACCGATGAAGTGAGCTGTAGCTCATGAAAGCTTATGCTCAAATAAATTTGTTAGTCTCTAACGTGCCACAAGTACTCCTTTTCTTTTTGTGGATACAGACTAACACGGCTGCTAATATGAAACTAGTCCAGTCCCATGCACTCATGGCAGGACTAAGTATTATCTAGACCAGCAGTTCTCAAGCAGGGGTCTGTGGTCCCCTGGGGGTCTGCGAGCCCTTTCAAGGAGTCCCGCAGCGGAAGCCCCCCTGGGGATCTCTGGTGCCCCCCTGGGGGGCTGAAGCCAGGTGCCTGGGCTGAATCCCCGAACCCTGATGCTCCCTGTGAGGCAGAAGCCGTGAGCCCATGGGCAGAGTTGGGGACATGGAGGGCATTGCCCCCGCTCCTCCCAAACTGCAGCGCAAGAGCAGGACAGTCCTGGGGGCAGCACAGCTCCACACCTCCCCTCCATCTCCTCTCCCTGCGCAGGTCGGAGGTGGGAAGCCAGAGCCAGTGTAGTGGCACAAACAGCTCCCTGGCAGAAGAATTTCCTATCTAGGTTGTAGTGAGCAGGCTCAGTAGGTAACTGTATTGGTGGGGAAATGTGCCGGCTGCTGTTTTTGCTGTTACACCAGGCCGTGTGGGGCAGCTGCGGCTCTGGCTGGTGCCATGGAGCAGGTGTCCACAGCGTTCCCTCCTCTCCTGCTGGCGCCCTGGGTTGAAGCTGCTCCTCAGCTCTCAGCCCCCTTTGCTCCCGCAGAGGCAGCCGGTAAGAGCCACCCAGATGGGGAGATCTGGCTCCATGGCTGGCAGACCCCTCCGGGAACAGGGGAGTCCTCCCAGCACATAGCCCCTAATACATCTCTCCCTGCACCCTGAGCTACCCCCTGCCAGCACACAGCCCCTAGCCACCCCCTGCACCCTGAGCTACGCCTGCCAGCACACAGCCCCTAGCCACCCCCTGCACCCTGAGCTACGCCTGCCAGCACACAGCCCCTAGCCATCCCCTGCACCCTGAGCTACCCCTGCCAGCACACAGCCCCTAGCCACCCCCTCCCTGCATCCACAGCCACCTCCTGTGTGCACATAGCCCCAGCTACCCCCTCCCTGCACCCTGTGCTACCCCCCTGTCTGCACACAGCCCCCAGATACCCGCTCCCTGCACCCTAAGAGCTGTTTTCAAACTTTCTGTGCTAAGCTCCCCACCTTTGAGTTATACATTTTGGTTGTGCCCCGCCCCCGCAACCCAGACAGGCTGGGTGGCCTGCTAAGGTGAGTTGGGGGTGGAGGTGGCACTTCCTCCCTGGACCCCGCCTTCCGGAGGTGGCTCGAGCCCCACTGGCCCCTGCCCCCCCAAAACAGAAGTCAAACTATGCCTATGCCCAAGGCCAGGGTGACCAGGTGTCTGGTTTTGTACCAAAACACCTGGTCGAAAAGTGACCCCAGTGGCTTCGGTCATCACCGCTGACTGGACCACTAAGAGTCTGGTCGGCAGTGCTGCAGAGCTAAGGCAGGCTAATCTCTACCTGTCCTGGCTTCGCACTGCGCCCTGGAAGTGGCCAGAAGGTCCAGCTCCTAGGCGCGGGGCCACGTGGCCCCTCGTGCTGCCCTCACCCTGAGCACCAGCTTTGCACTCCCATTGACCGGGAACCACAGCCAATGGGAGCTGTGGGGGCAGTGCCTGTGGGCAAGAGCAGCGCACAGAGCTGCCTGCCGTACCTCCACCGAGGAGCCGGACCTGCTGCTGGCCACTTCCGGGGCTCAGCGCAGTCCGCAGTGCCAGGACAGGCAGGAAGCCTGCCTTTGCCCCCCGCTGCGCCACTGACCAGGAGGTGCCAGAGGTAAGCCCGTGCCCCAATCCCGAGCCCCAACCCTGTCCCAGCCCTGAGCCCCCCCAGACCTGGAGCCCCTTCCTGCACCACAAACCCCTCATCCCCAGCCCCACCCCAGAACCCCCACCTCCAGACAGAGCCCTCACCCCCCCTACATCCCAACCCCCTGCCTCAACCCGCAGCCCCCTCCCACACTCTGAACCCCTCATCCCCAGCCCCACCCCAGAGCCCGCACTCCCAGCTGGAGCCCTCACTCCTCCCACACTCCAACCCCTTGCCCCAGCCCAGAGCCCCCTCCTTCACCCTGAACCCCTCATTTCTGGCCCCACCCCAGTGCCTTCACCCTCAGTTAGAGCCCTCACCCCCTCTCACACCACAAGCCTCTGCCCCAGCTCAGGGAAAGTGAGTTCGGGTTGGGGAGACCAAGCCACCAAGGGAGCGGGAATGTAGTGAGCAGGGGACATGGCCTCTGGGAAGGGGCGGGGCTAGGGTGTTCAGTTTTGTGGGATTAGCAACCTTACCCAAGACCCCTGCCCCGAGGCCCGCTATGCCCCTGCTGGGCCATGAAGTTCTTATAACATGTCAAGGGGGGCCTCAGAGAAGAAGGTTGAGAACCCCTGATCTAGACCATCCCTGACAAGTGTTCGTCTAACCTGCTCTTAAAAATCCCCAATTATGGAGATTCCACAACCTCCCTAGGCAATTTATTCCAGTGCTTAACCACCCTGACAGTTAGGAAGTTTTTCCTAATGTCCAACCTAAACCGCCCTTGCTGCAATTTAAGCCTATTGCTTCTTGTCCAGCCTCAGATATTAAAGAGAGCAATTTTTCTCCCTCCTCCTTATAACAACCTTTTATGTACTTGAAAACTGTTATGTCCCCTCTCAGTCTTCTCATCTCCAGACTAAACAAACCCAATTTTTTCAATCTTCCCTCACAGGTCATGTTTTCTAGACCTTTAATCATTTTTGTTGCTCTTCTCTGGACTTTCTCCAATTTGTCCACATCTTTCCTGAAATGTGGTGCCCAGAACTGGACACAATACACAAGCTGAGGCCTAACCAGCGCAGAGTAGAGCGGAAGAATTACTTCTCGTGTCTTGCTTACAACACTCCTGCTAATACATCCCAGAATGATGTTTGCTTTTTTTGCAATAGTGTTACACTGTTAACTCATATTTAGCTTGTGATCCACTATGACCCCCAGATCCCTTTCTGCAGTACTCCTTCCTAGGCAGTCATTTCCCATTTTTATATGTGTGCAACTGATTGTTGCTTCCTAAGTGGAATATATTGCATTTGTCCTTATTGAATTTCATCCTATTTACTTCAGACCCTTTCTCCAGTTTGTCCAGACAATTTTGAATTTTAATCCTATCCTCCAAAGCACTTGCAACCCCTCCCAGCTTGGTATCATCCACAAACTTTATAAGTGTACTCTCTATGCCATTATCTAAATCATTGATGAAGATATTGAACAGAACCGGATCCAGAACTGATCCCTGCAGGACCCCACTTGCTATGCCCTTCCAGCATGACTGTGAACCACTGATAACTACTCTCTGGGAACAGTTTTCCAACCAGTTTTGCACCCACCTTATAGTAGCTCCATCTAGGTTGTATTTCCCTACTTTGTTTATGAGAAAGTCACGCGAGACTGTATCAAAAGCTTTACTAAAGTCAACATATACAATGTCTATCACTTCCCCCCATCCACAAGGCTTGTTACTCTGTCAAAGAAACTTATCAAGTTGGTTTGACATGATTTGTTCTTGACAAATCCATGCTGACTGTTACTTATCACCTCACCAAAGGCTCTTAAGTAAATTAAGTTGTCATGGGATAAGAGGATAATCCTTTCATGGATTGAGAACTGGTTAAAAGACAGGGAACAAAGGGTAGGAATAAATGGTAAATTTTCAGAATGAAGAGGGATAGCTAGTGGTGTTCCCCAAGGGTCAGTCCTAGGACCAATCCTATTCAACTTATTCATAAAAGATCTGGAGAAAGGGGTAAACAGTGAGGTGGCAAAGTTTGCAGATGATACTAAACTGCTCAAGATAGTTAAGACCAAAGCAGACTGTGAAGAACTTCAAAAAGATCTCAGAAAACTAAGCGATTGGGCAACAAAATGGCAAATGAAATTTAATGTGGATATATGTAAAGTAATGCACATTGGAAAAAATAACCCCAACTACACATACAATATGATGGGGGCTAATTTAGCTACAACTAATCAGGAAAGAGATCTTGGAGTCATTGTGGATAGTTTTCTGACGATGTCCACGCAGTGTGCAGCGGCAGTCAAAAAAGCAAACAGGATGTTAGGAATCATTAAACAAGGGATAGAGAATAAGACAAAGAATATCTTATTGCCCTTATATAAATCCATGGTACGCCCACATCTTGAATACTGAGTACAGATGTGGTCTCCTCATCTAAAAAAGATATACTAGCATTAGAAAAGGTTCAGAAAAGGGCAACTAAAATGATGAGGGGTTTGGAATGGGTCCCATATGAGGAGAGATTAAAGAGACCAGGACTTTACATTTTGGAAAAGAGGAGACTAAGGGGGGATAGGATAAGAGGTATATAAAATCATGAGTGGTGTGGAGAAAGTGAATAAGGAAAAGTTATTTACTTGTTCCCATAATATAAGAACTAGGGGCCACCAAATGAAATTAATGGGCAGCAGGTTTAAAACAAATAAAAGAAAGTTCTTCTTCACACAGTGCACAGTCAATCTGTGGAACTCCTTGCCTGAGAAGGTTGTGAAGACTAGGACTATAACAGGGTTTAAAAGAGAAGTAGATAAATTCATGGAGGTTAAGTCCATTAATGACTATTAGCCAGGATGGGTAAGGAATGGTGTCCCTAGCCTCTGTTTGTCAGAGGATGGAGATGGATGGCAGGAAAGAGATCACTTGATCATTACCTTTTAGGTTCACTCCCTCTGGGGCACCTGGCATTAGCCACTGTCGGCAGACAGGATATTGGACTGGATGGACCTTTGGTCTGACCCAGTATGGCCATTCTTATGTTCTTATGTATTATCTTCTAGGTGTTTGCAAATTGATTGCTTTATTATTTGCTCCATTATCTTTCCGGGTACAGAAATTAAGATGACTGGTCTGTAATTCCCACGGTAGTCCTTATTTCCCTTTTTATAGATTGGCACTATATATGCCCTTTTCTCTCTCCCGTCTTCCATAACTTTTCAAAAATAATCCCATTAACTTCAATGAGAGTTGGGCCAGGCCTGTAGAAGTCATCCTATCAGAGAGTTTTTCCTGATATTCTTCCGGATGTCACCCCTAATCTCATGTGTCACATAAAATAATTCACACTCCTTAGTGTTTACAGCCATCAGGCGCCTGCAGTCCATTATCACATCCCCTCCTGGTTGGCCCTGAGCTGATCAATAGCTGCAGGCTGGGGACCGACTGGCTAAGTGGCAGCTCTGCAGAAAAGGACCTGGGGATTACAGTGGACAAGAAGCTGGACATGTGTCAACAGTGTGCCCTTGTTACCAAGAAGGCTAACGGCATATTGGGCTGCATTAGTAGGAGCATTGCCACAAGATCGATGGAAGTGATTATTCCCATCTATTCAGCACTGATGAGGCCACATCTTGCATCTAGTTTTGGGCTCCCCACTACAGAAGGGATGTGGACAAATTGGAGAGAGTCTAGCAGAGGGCAATGAAAATGACTAGGGGGCTGGGGCACATGATTTATGAGGAGAGGCTGAAGGAACTTGTCTTTAGTCTGCAGAAAAGAAGAGTGAGGGAGGATTTGATAGCAGCCTTCAACTACCTGAAGGGGGGTTCCAAAGAGGATGGAGCTAGGTTGTTCTCAGTAGTGGCAGATGACAGAACAAGGAGCAATGGTCTCAAGTTGCAGCGGGGGAGGTCTAGGTTGGATATTAGGAAAAACTATTTCACTAGGAAGATGGTGAAGCACTGGAATGGGTTACGTAGGGAGGTGGTGGAATCTCCATCCTTAGGAGTTTTTAAGGCCTGGCTTGACAAAGCCCTGGCTGGGATGATTTAGTTGGGGTTGGTCCTGCTTTGAGCAGGGGGTTGGACTACATGACATCCTGAGGTCTCTTCCAAACCTAATCTTCTATGATTCTATGATATTGAGCTCTTTTAATCTTTTTTTTTATCCCCTGATGCTTTGCACTGGAAGACAGTCATCCTGCACGGGGCAGGAGGGCAGGTGTTGAGTACCATGGCCCCACCGCCCCAAGATTTCTGACAGCATTAAATTCCTTCCAGGCCCCCCTGGGAGATGTACTGAATCAGAACATCCTCTGGCCAGCTGGATCCTGTCCTGCCTACATCTGGGGCTCCGCTGGGCTGCTCCAAGCCCCCCACCTCCAGGCAGACTTCCCACCACGGGGAGCTGCTGCAGTTTGGAGTCCACCACCTCTGTCTCTCACCAGGCTCCCTTGCTCTGGCTGCTGCTGCTGCTAATGCCACACTTGGACACAGAAATATCCAGCTGCAGGGGAATCTGATGAGAGATTGGAGGATCTGAGCCTGGATTCCTCTGCGGCCAGCTCCCTGAGCACTTGAGCGTGACAGTAAAGTCTGTTGCTGGTGCTAGTCAGTAAGTCTGCTGCCAGGTGGAGAGGACGTGTATGCATGGCAGGATGTCAGGAGTTATTATTTCTCAGGCTTGTTACAGTATATAGCACTGAGCCCCACAGCAGAACAAACATGGACACAGGCACACCCACCATGCATGAGCTTGGTAGAGAGACACTGCATGTCTGCTGGAGGGGTGAGGGGCTGCCAACAGGCTGGTGGGGTGCTGCAGTAATGGCTCAGGAAGGCCCCCTGACATGGGGAGCTCTTCACTAGTGAGGGGAGACGTGAGGATGGGTGCCACTCCTGGGGCCGCTCACTGAGAGGTGGAGAGAAGGAGAATCCAGAAAGCACTGCAAGATCTCCAAGAAGACCTTTGAAGGTTGTTCCATAAGAACCTGAGTGGGCACATTCAGTTTATTGAGAGTTGATCCATAAGGCACTGGAACAGCACCTGCAGCCCACTGAGGACTGCTACGTGAGATCCTGGATGAGCACCTGCAGATCACTGAGGGCCTCTCCATAAGATCCTGAACTTGCCCCCCCTGCTCTCGCTGAACCAGTGTTCATGCTAAGCATGAGTTTACTGCTGGCATTGTGTCAGCATGACATTCACTGTGATTGTAGAGAGGGACTTGTTCCTGTGCATGGACTCTGAGAAAAAGAACATCAAATACACTAAAACCTGTCAATACAATGACAGCATGCACTGAACCTGAGCACTCTGGATTCCGAATAAACACGTCCACATTAAACCAGGCCAGTTTCTGTTTCATCCCAATCCCTATTTACAGTCACATGCCCGATTCTCCTCTCTCTCCCACCTGTGTCAGGTCAGTATAACCCCATCTGCTTCTCTGGGGTGACTCCCTCTTTACACTGGGTGTGAGCAGCAGTGGAAGCAGGGACTTTCCCCATGAATCTTCCTTTGTTGATGTTTGTTTACTGTATTTGGAAAGCTGGTATGGGGGTGACCATACAAACATCTCAGTTGGGTGTTTCTGCCTCAGCCCCAAGCCGTGGCTTATGCTCAAGGACAGCCCTAGAGATTCACAGGTTCCCCGCTGAGCTCAGCTTCTACCGGGGCAGCCAGAAGCCACAGGATACAGGGAGCTCGACAACTTTGCTGCCTCTGTTCCACAAGAGACCTGTCATGTGGGGCACTTTCCCTGGCAAGTACAATTCATAACTGTAGCATTTGGAGAGACGGTGACAACTCTCCCCACTGCACTGTATGGTTACAAGGAGGCCCCTGCCTCTCAGAAGTCCCACCAGCATTCTGGACTGATGCTGTGTGCCCAGGAGAACAGGTGCATCTGCCTAGGCCTCTCTGCTTTCCTTCTCTTTGCTGTCCACCATGCATGAGACCAGACTGTAAGGGATGCCCAGGCAGTTGGGCTTTATCCCCATTTAATCAGAGCTTCCCCCACATTATAGCTTACCATAAATCAGATCATTCCAAACACGGCTAATTCAGTCTTCAGTCAGAGTCAAACCAATGTCATTTTATCTAGTTGCTGATGGAATGATTTAGTCCCAGGTCTGGTTACTATGCACTCCTAAGACAATTTTGCCTGCTCACCTTCTCACCAGCTAGACCAGGTGGACCGTGATCTCCCCTCTCACCCTGGAAAGACAAAAGCACAGCTTTAGTATTACAGGGAACCAATGACCCTTAACACTGCCTGATAATCACGATGTTACACCCCATATCACCATACAGCAAAACAGATGTTTCACAGGAGTTCCTTCCTCCCTCTCCAACCCAGATCTAGAAATGGGTCCCCCTACATGGCCCACAGGGAGCAGCAGGATCCAATACACCCGAGCCAACCTCCTAAAACGTCAGTGTCAGATCCTGAGTCCTAGTTGGGTCCATGTCTATGTACGATGGCACCTTGTGGCAGAATTAACTGTGCACAGAGGGACAGGGACCTGCTTCTCCTTTCCCTTACACCAGTGTTACACAAATGTAAGGCCATCAACGTCAGCAGGGCTACCCCTGCTTACACTGATATAAATGAAATCAAAATCGGGCTCTGGCAGATTCAATTCATGCTTACAGAGAGCTCTGTGAATTGGAATTCCTTACCTTGGGACCAGCTTTCCCAGGAAAACCTTCCTCTCCCCTCTCTCCTTGTTCTCCCTGAGAGGAACACAAATGGACATTAACAGAACAACTCTCCAGGGGTGCAGTAAATGTGCAGACAACGGTCTGAGCAGGGAGCCGGGGGGTTCAGATCTCCAGTAATTCCGTGTGTGGGTGTGTGTACACACGCTTTGTTTGTTTCCTGAGATGCCTTGTCCACTCTTGAAAAATGTGTATACAAAACCCCAAAGGTCATTAGATTCCATTCTGGAATAACATGGGGCCAAATTCCTTCTGTGAACAACCTCAAGCCGTTGTGCAGAGTAGTTCATCGTCAAAAATTCACTCCTTACCGGACATGCCAAACCTGCGAAAAAAACCCTGCTTGTAGGCTGTTGTTTGTTTGGCTTGTAGCTTGTTGCTTCTTTTTGATCGGCTCCCGGCAAGCAGGGGCAAGGCGGGGAAAGAGTCAGGGGTGCACAGCGGGCCCACCGCAGTCCCAGACTGCACGCCAGGAGGATCTAGCCACATAGAGTGTTGGAGTTCTTAGCGATTGGCTTGTTTTGGCCTTGTTTTGAAATGGGATTAGCTTGATTTTGGGCTTATTGTGAAAGTCGGGGTGCTTATTTACCGCATGAAAGTTGGCAACTGTGTTCCTTACTTCCTGCCTGAATTTGTCTAGCTTCAGCTTCCAGCCACTGGACTGTGTTATACCTTTTCCTGCTAGACTGAAGAGCGTGTTATTAAATATTTGTTCCCCATGAAGGTACTCATAGACTGTGACTAAGTTGTCCCTTAACTTTCTCTGTGTTAAGCTGAATAGATGGAGCTCCTTGAGTCTATCACTGTAAAGCAGGTTTTCTAATCCTTTAACACAGGCTGGCAGCTGCAGGCACAAGAGGTGTAGGAACTGCCACCAGCAGTCCAAGTTTGCTCCTGACTTCACCATTCATAATGCTGTCACCTAACTCCAGTGGAGAAGGAGAGCTGCTTAGAGCCATCACAGAGCCCTTTTCCTTAATGCTCCAGTAAGGACTGATGGTGACTCAAGTGAGAACACTTCTCCCATCAAGGCAGGACACACACCTCTTCTCCGCCTGGATTGCCATGTAGGGAAGGATGCTGGTTTTTAAATCTATCATTCTGAGCAGTATTTATTGTATTTTGTTCCTGTTGCACTTAATCCCTGTGAGAGGATACCACAGCCAGGACACGGTTCAAAGCTGCCTGGCTGTCACATGATCCAGCAGGAGAGTTAAAGGAAGGGTGTGTTCTCTTTCCAGTGGCTGGACAGGCAAGGGCAAAACCTGTGGGGACCTCAGCCCGCATTTGCTGGGTGTTACTCGTGGGCTTTGGGTGTCTGAATAATTGTGCCCTGAGAAGAGAGTCTGAACTGGACTCGGGCATGACACTGGTACTGAGATGCAATCCCCCTGTTGCCTCTGGCAAGATTTGTAACTGTACCTAGCAGTTCTGCATCAGCCTCTTTGTCAGCAAACAGTAGAAGGAGGCAAATTTGGATTAAGGAGAGGGGATGAGAAAGTCACTCTCTCTCCTGCTGTTCATGGGACTGTGGCACTCTGTGCTTCAAAGCAGCACCCTGAAACCCCCATATTCACCACTGTCATATAATTACGATATGTTTTGTACAAAGTATGGCTTGTATCATTTTACAAGGCTTGATCTGTTGAACATTAATATCCGGTTGGATTATATGTACCCTCATTGTATGGGAAGTTATGACATTTTCATAGAATTGTAGAAGATGAGGGTTGGAAGAGACCTCAGGAGGTCATCTAGTCCAAACCCCTGCTCAAAGCAGGACCAACCCCAACTAAATCATCCCAGCCAGGGCTTTGTCAAGCTGGGCCTTAAAAACCTCTAAGGATGGAGATTCCACCACCTCCCTAGGTAACCCATTCCAATGCTTCACCACCCTCCTAGTGAAATAGTTTTTCCTAATATCCAACCTAGACCTCCCCCACTGCAACTTGAGACCATTGCTCCTTGTTCTGTCATCTGCCACCACTGAGAACAGCCGAGCTCCATCTTCTTTGGAATCCCCCATCAGGTAGTTGAAGGCTGCTATGAAATCCCCCCTCATTCTTCTCTTCTGCAGACTAAATAACCCCAGTTCCCTCAGCCTCTCCTCAGAAGTCATGTGTTTCAGCTCCCTAATCATGTTTGTTGCCCTCCACTGGACTCTCTTCAATTTGTCCACATCCTTTCTGTAGTGGGGTGCCCAAAAATGGACGCAATACTCCAGATGTGGCCTCATCAGTGCCGCATAGAGGAGAATAATCACTTCCCTTGATCTTCTGGCAATGCTCTTACTAATACAGCCCAATATGCCATTAGCCTTGTTGGTAACAAGGGCACCCTGTTGACTCATATCCAGCTTCTCATCCACTGTAATATCCAGGTCATTTTCGCACTCTGCACTTGTCCTTCTTGAATCTCATCAGATTTATTTTGGCCCAATCCTCCAATTTGTCTAGGTCACTCTGAACCCTATCCCTACCCTGCAGCATATCTATCTCTCCCCGCAATTTAGCATCATCCACAAACTTGTGAGGATGCAGTCCATCCCATCGTCCAGATCATTAATGAAGATGTTGAACAAAAACGGCCCCAGGACCGACCCTTGGGGCACTCTGCTTGATACCGGCTGCCAACTAGACATCGAGCTGTTGATCCCAACGATCTAGCTAGCTTTATATCCACCTTATAGTCCATTCATCCAATCCATACTTTCTTTAACTTGCTGGCAAGAATACTGTGGGAGACTGTGTCAAAAGCTTTGCTAAAGTCAAGGTAAATCACGTTCACCGCTTTCCCCATATCCACAGAGCCAGTTATCTCATCATAGAAGGCAATCAGGCTGGTCAGGCATGACTTGCCCTTGGTGAATCCATGTTGACTGTTCCTGATTACCTTCCTCTCCTCCAAGTGCTTCAAAATGGATTCCTTGAGGACCTGCTCCATGATTTTTCCAGGGACTGAGGTGAGGCTGACCGGTCTGTAGTTCCCCGATTCTCCTTCTTCCCTTTTTTAAAGATGGGCACTACATTTGCTTTTTTCCGATCATCTGGGACCTCCCCTGATCACCACAAGTTTTCAAAGATAATGGACAACGGCTCTGCAGTCACATCAGCCAACTCCCTCAGCGCCCTTGGGTGCATTGGATCCGGCCCCATGGACTTGTGCATGTCCAGCTTTTCTAAGTAGTCCTTAACCTGTTCCTTCACCACTGATGGCTGCTTACCTCCTCTGCATACTATGCTGCCCAGTGCAGCAGTCTGGGAGCTGCCCTTGTCTGTTAACACCAAGGCAAAAAAACCATTGAGTACTTCAGCTTTTCCTGCATCATCTGTCACTATGTTGCCTCCCCCATTCAGTAAGGGTCTCACACTTTCCCTGACCACCTTCTTGTTGCTAAAATACCTGTAGAAACCCTTCTTGTTACTCTTCACATCCCTTGCTAGCTGCAACTCCAATTGTGTTTCGGCCTTCCTCATTACACCTCTGCATGCTCAAGCAATATTTTTATACTCCTCCCTAGTCATCTGTTCAAGTTTCCACTTCTTGTAGGCTTCATTTTTTGTGTTAAGCTCACCGAAGATTTCTCTGTTAAGCCAAGCTGGTCGCCTGCCACATTTGCTATGTTTTGCTATGTGTGTGTTACTGAAGTATGTTGTGAGCTTCGGAACACCCAAAACTAGTCTTTCAGGTGCAACAATGGAGGAGCCAGACATGCTGATGGCCTGTTAAAGGAGTCCACACTTACAACGACTATCCTAGGAGCTGTATACTATAAAGACTTCTCAGAGATAGCATGTAGACAATGGAGACTGCTTGACTCATGTCATAACCAAGGATCTTTCCAGCAAGCTGTAAGAAACTATAAAAAGGGAACTGACATCATCACTTGGCCTTTCTCCCACCAAAACTCAACACCTGAAAAAAAGTCTGGAGAACAAAGACTGAACTGGGGAGGTGGTCCCAGACTGAAAAGGCAAATCCCAGCTTGTGTATGAAGGAACTATACCATCAGGGTGAGACATTGCTTGATTCAAATCCTGTCTAGTTTATAGAACTCAGATTGTGATTTTACTTTTATTTCTAAGGTAACCAACTTTGATCTATATGCTTACTACTTATAATCACTTAAAATCTACCTTTCTGTAGTTAATACATCTGTGTTATATTTTACCTTAAACAGTGTCTTTTGGCTGAAGTGCTTGGGAAATGTGTTCAGTGTATAAAAGCGGGTGCATACCCTCTCCACATTGAGCGTGGGGTGGACTGGGTAATAAACTTACATTGGTCAGACTTCTGACCAGGGCAGGATGCAACAGCCCTGGGGTCCTAGGCTGGGGAGCTGTGGGTTTTGGCTGGAGCCTCTCTATTGTTAGTTCATGAGTGGCTATGGAAAAGCATTCATGTAACTCAGCTGGGTGTGTCCCTGCCTGTGGATGGCTGTGTAAGTGCAATACTTGGAGAGGCTGACAGCTTGTCACAGCATCACAGTGTGAGATGGAGCATAGGTTGGTATGCCAGAGGGCTCAGCGGTACCCCAGTTCCAGGCTGCACCCTGGGGAACCCGTCACAGGGGCTGAATACACCCTGTGCCAAATTCAATACAGGAGCTTCAGCTGATTTGCCCTGAAGCTGCACCTGCTGGCTCACTGAAGTGGAATGGATGAGAATCTAGCATGGAGGAGTTTGGCACTCTGTCCACAGAGTAAGATCCGTAGGTGAATAGTGTTAAGTTGACATATCCTGTGCCACTTGCCTTTTGGCCTGGAAGTCCAGGAAGACCATTTAATCCATCTTTGCCAGGCGATCCCTAAACAAGAGAAAATTATCAGCTGTGGGAGACGACTTATGTTCAGACCATTTTAAACCAGGACTCTTTTAGCATCCAGCTGCTAGGAGACACATATGACCTCATTGTGCTCTCTTTTATGCTGGTTTTAAGAACAGCAGAATCAGCCCCATTGTTTCTTTGCTGAGTTTTTACGATTTCTGTTCTATTTTCCATCTGAATCACAGGAAAACATCCTGTCTTCCCTAGGCCAATGAGGCATCTCCTATCCAAAAAACCAGTCTTGGTAAATGGCCACTGGATGTCACTGTTGCTGCAGAGAAAGAACAGCAAGCACCTTAGAGACTATAAATAAATTGGTTCTTAAATAAGTTTGGAGATGGTATCTTTACTCATCGGTTCCCACTCTCTTCTGCCTCCAAGGCTAAAATAGTCTGTCTCCTTCTTTAAGTGTCAGCAATTTATTAACCATACAATCTATCAAATCGACGTGAAAGCACCAGTTAGCAGAATCATCATGACAATGATTGTCTAATGTATTAGAAAGGTAGGAAAGAATCTTGTCTTAACACAGCCACTGAAGAACCTCACAGATTGTGGGAGTGCCTATTAAAGCCAATTATATCCTAGTTGATCTGCCCTGGCATTAAACACCCAATGGAAATTGCTTTGCTGTTCTAAGATGGAGATTTTGCTTCAATTCACATGCCTGATTTGGAAAGCTTGTAGTTTTAAAGAACTGCACATTGCAATAATTTGGGGGGAGTAATTAAAAAAAGGATTGCCTGAATGTATTCTTGTACTGAAATCCCAAAGTACGTGTATGACAGATTCTTGCTTCAGCCAGCAGAGGTGTTTGAATTCAGGATTTCTCTTGCTAAAAGCATAAGTCTCTAGTGCATGAGAAGGAAGTGTCCAACTGTACCAGACTCATTAACCTTTTATGTGGACAAGCTACTAGAAAGAGGGTGTGAGTTAGACATGCACAGTCATAGAAGACGGAAATGAAAGCAGCAATTCAGAACTTACAGCTGGTCCTGGCAGTCCAGTTTTACCAGAAACACCAATTTCTCCAGGCAATCCCTAGAAACAAAACCACAGTAGGGAACTGTTAGCATTCAGGCCTTTGCAATGCAGTGACATTCCGCTACTACAGTTTACCGACTTCTGCTCAGATAGATCAGCACAACTTGCCCCCTCACAAAGGCCTGTTTCTACTTTGGGAACTAGGAGTAGTTGTAAAAGTGGGGGTATATATGCCTGAGGGAATTCTGCCCCCCCAAATAAAAAAGTCTGCGCACAATATTTTAAAATTCTGCAAAATTCTGTATAATTTTATTCGTCAAAGTACAACTATTTGCTGACAAGTATTTTGAAATAAAATACCAAAATAATTGAAAATGGTGTGATTATATTGTTACTGTGCAATTTGGACAAAATAAAATTATGCAGAATTTTGCAGAATTTTAAAATTTTTAATTTTTTGATGCAGAATTTCCTCAAGAGTATCAAGGTTCTGTGTGGCACAATCTGGGTGTGGGAAGCATGGTTGGAGGTCCTGGGGGTGGGATCTGGATACACAGGAGCTTGTTGGGGGTTCTGGGTGCAGGGGGAATGGGACTCTGCAGGAGAGTCCAGGTGAAGATGGTTAGGGCTCAGTGGGGGGTGGGGTTCTAGGTGTGGGGGATTCAGTGTGGGGGAGTGTGCTGGGGGAGTGGGGCTTGGTGGGGTGGGGGTCAGGGTGCAGCTCATTGGGGCTCAGTGGAGTGGGGGTGTAAGTGTAGGGGGCTCCTGATGCAGTTGGTGAGGCTCAGGGGGGTGGAGGTTTGGGGGCAGTGGCTCCTCATGCAGGGCGTGAGGCTCGTCAGGGTGAGGTTTGGTGGGGAGTTCTGGGTACGAGGGGTTCCCGCTGCTGGGGGAGTTCAATGGAGGGGTTCCAGATGCAGACGCAGGTGAGGCTTGGAGGGGGGTCTGTGGGGAGAGGAGTCCAAATGCACAGGGGTTGGGAGGACGGGGAGCTGCTCCCTTTACAGTGACTCCTCCCTCCCGTGGCTGAGGAGTGATGGGGCCAAGAGGTCGGGAAAGGGTCACTGTACAGGGAGCTGCTCCCCATCTGCCCCACCCCTGTGCATTTGGATTCTTCCCCTCCCCGCCCCCCGCACCGAACCCCTCCTGCTAAGCCTCACTCCCTGTACCCAGACTCCCCAGCCAATCCCCCAGTGCCCCATTGTGCAGAGCTTCCTGCACCTGGGGAAGGTTTCTAGGGGTTGATCTGACCCAGCCCTGGCTGCTCCGTGCAGGGGAGGGCGAGGGGGAACTGAGTCCCTCGTCCTCCTTCTCTTCCCTCCCCTCATCACGCAGCTGGGACTGACGTCCCTGGGTGACCATGGCATCCTTGGTCCCCTCTCCCCCCACCCCACCCTTGACTTACCTCTCCCCCGGCTGCTTTGGGTGCCCAAACAGATGGGCCCATGCTGCCGGGGAGAGGTGAGTGAGCACTGATGCAGCTGCTCTTTGATTCCCCACAGAACCCATTTTTCTGTCGGGAAGCAAAGAGACCCTTCAGGGGGACATGCTTCTGTGCACGTGCAGTTGCACAGAACTTCGCCAGGAGTAAGTGCAGAGGAGCCATCACACGAAGTCAACCAGTGCTTCAGAATGAGGAAGTGCGAGCATGAATATGTCCTAGCCAAAGGCCCGATCTGACTCCCACTGAAGTCAAGGGCAAAGCTCCCACTGAAGTCTACAGAAGCGGGCCTGAGCCTTAGTTACTTCAGAATGCCATTTCTGACCCTTTACAACCAAACAAAGAAAAACGTAAGCATGTTTCCTTACTGGAGCACCAGGAGGGCCAGCAACACCAGGAGGCCCGACTGGACCCTGCCAGGAAAGAAAGAAAGAAAAATGTTTTATCAGACCCAGTGACATCCCATCTAGAGTGTGAAAGGAGCAATCTTCCGCTGGGCACAGGGTGTTCTGCTCCCTATAGCTGATTCTAATCACACGCAACACCGACCCTTATTTGAGTAGCCTCCATAAAAAGAGGACAGATGCCAGAAGCGAGCTGGGAGCCTGTACTCATGAGCAGAACAGAATTACCAGCTTTGCACAGGCAGCCTCTTAAGCCACTAACTACTCTCCCTGCAAGGTGAACTCCAGACCTGTCCCTGATGCAAGAAATGAGTGAGGCTCAGGCAATCAAGGCTATCTCGCAAGGCAGAGCCTGTCCAGTGAAACATTCTAGCCACAGTAAACCTAATTTAATCCCGATTAAGGTTGTTTCAAAGAGAACCTAAGGAGCAAGTAGTTTACCTCCAACACCAGATTTCTGAAATAAATAATGAATGAGACAGGGTTAGCTGGATTTTTTAAAAATGTGATTCTACCTATATGCCTTCAAATGACTAGACCTGATACAATAGGTCCAATATTTTAAAACAAAAACTCCACACCTGCAGTTTTGCCCATTGGCCCTGTCATTTGAGTAGTAAACTGTCAACACAAAAATGGTGCACAAAGTGGTCTCGTAAAAAGAAAAGGAGGACTTGTGGCACCTTAGAGACTAACCAGTTTATTTGAGCATAAGCTTTCGTGAGCTACAGCTCACTTCATCGGATGCATAGCATATCGTGGAAACTGCAGAAGACATTATATACACACAGAGACCATGAAACAAAACTTCCTCCCACCCCACTCCCCCGCTGGCAACAGCTTATCTAAAGTGATCATCAAGTAGAGCCATTTCCAGCACAAATCCAGGTTTTCTCACCCTTCCCCCCCCCCCCAACACACACACACATACAAACTCACTCTCCTGTTGGTAATAGCCCATCCCTCTTTGAAACCTCTCTTTATAATGCGCATGATAATCAAGGTGGGTCATTTCCAGCACTAATCCAGGTTTTCTCACCCCCCCCCCCCCCCCACACACCCCTCCAAAAACCACACACACAAACTCACTCTCCTGCTGGCAATAGCTCATCTTACAATGTGCACAGCAATAATCCAAGTTTAACCAGAACGTCTTGGGGGGGGGGGGGGGTTGTAGGAAAAAAACAAGGGGAGATAGGCTACCTTGCATAATGACTTAGCCACTCCCAGTCTCGGTGTGTTAAACAAGTTGGAGATGGAAATGCCCTATCTTTTCAACTGGGCCCACGCTCGATTGCCTGCAGTATAGCAGCAAGTGCTTCGGCCAGTCTGGTTTTAACTGGCTCAGGTAATAGGCATTACACCACTTCCCTTGGGAAAATATTTCCGACATTATAACCCTCACTGTAGCAATGAGATTTGCTCACAGGCTCATAGGCTGAAGGCAACATTATAATCATGTAGTCTGGCCACCTGCACATTGCAGGCCACTGAACCTCACCCACCCACTCCTGTAATACACCCCTAACCTCTGGCTGAGTTACTGAAGTCTTCAAATCTTGATGTAAAGACTTTCAGTTACAGAGAATCGACCATTTACTCTAGTCCAAACCAACAAGTGACCCGTGCCCTATACTGCGGAGGAAGGCAAAAAAACCCAGGGTCTCTGCCAATCTGACCTGGGGGAAAACTCCTTCCTGATCCCAAATATGGCAATCAGTTAGACCCTGAGCATGTGGATGAGACCCACCAGCCAGACATCTGGGAAAGAATTCTCTGTAGTAACTCAGAGCCTGCCCCAGCTAGTGTCCCAGCATTAGCCTTTGGGGATATTTGCTAATAGCAGTCGCGGAGGGCCATATGCCATTGTAAGCAACCTCATCAGACCATCCCCCATTAACTTATTATCACAGGGCATTCCCTCAGCTACGTGGTGTGCCACACTATCTAGCCTGTTTCTGTCACCTCACAGTCCTAAACACATCCAGGTTGCTTTCCTTTCCCCACATGTATCTTATTCCTCTGCACTTTTACACACAGAACAGAACAGTGGCATCTTCTAACCTGAGCTTTCCCTGTACCCTCACAGCTCACCTTTTGAGCTCCCCCTCTAAGCTTCCTCTTGCTTCCTATTCCTTCTACTTATATCCTCCCAATTACATCATTAGCCCAGTAATTACCACCCAGGTGCTCATAATCTGCCAACAGAAAGTATTCCTTTGCTCACAGCTGAGCCTGCGGCAGCATCAGTGAACAGAGCGTTGTTGCTAGCTCTCTGTTAGGTATCAAGCGCCTCTTGAAACAAGTTAGGGTCTTTTGCTTTCACTGCTCCCCTCGGAAGGCTGTCCCAGAACGTCACTCCTCTGATGGTTAGAAACTTTTGTCTAATTTCAAGCCTCAACTTGTTGGTCGCCAGAAGATATCCATTTGTTCTTGTGCCAATGCTGGCTCTTAACTTAAATACGCTTGAGCTGGTAAGAATGCTGGCCAACACTGTCAAACGCAGATGCCTAAAGTTAGACACCAACTTCCGCAATTAGGCACCTAAAGAAGTAGCGTGATTTTCAGAGGTGGGGAGGCCCCTGCTCAGGAGGGAAAGGGATGTGGGTCTCTGCTCGGAGAGAGAGGTAAGGCTAGAGGGCTGAGACCTGGTGGGGCACCCCATGAGCAAACCAGGGAGCAGGTCAAAGGTGTATATACCCCAAAATTGCAGTACTGGGTCCCTTCAGCACGCACTGAAGACCTAGGATGGGATTGCTCATGTGCTTAAAGTTAAGCATGTGTTAAAAAGCTTTGGTGGATTGGGGACTAAACAAATAAAGTGGGAAGAAAGGCAAGAAAAGTGACTGGGAAGTCAAATGTAGCCTGCCTGCCTCTGGTTAGCACCACAGTTCTATTTACTTTCAGTTTTCCAGCAGGGTTTTGTAGAGAGTGCTGAGGCGTATATTTTGGAAGGGCCCTGTATAAAGAATTAAATGGAACTGGAGACAGACCGAAGAACAAAAACGACAAGTCAGCACTTTGGGCAACAAATCCTAGCAGTGTCACTATTCAATATCACAGGTCACGGACCAAGGTTATACTTGTTCTTTTTGAAGGAAGAGGTGAGAGAGGGAGAAAGAGGAGACGGCAGCAGCGAGAATGAAGGATGAGGCACTGGTGGTGGCTCGGCCTTTCAAATAAGGTAGCAGGCATATGAAATTACAACTTTAGAACACATGGAAGAAAAGGGAGTTGAAAAATTGTCAGCATCTGACCAGTAGAGGGGGCAAAGTAACCAGGAATGGGATCAGTTGAGACTCACTGGCCTTGCAGCAGTTCTGTACCCTATACAGTGACTCAGGCTAGCACAGATATGAGGCCATCACCACCATAACATTATTATTATTCAGAGCGAGCCTGAGGTGCATGCAGAACTTGACAATCCCATGGGAGACCAGGAGCAGAGTCTCTAGGCAATACCGACATCTGTTGGCATGATCCAAGGTTAAGCAAGAAGTCCTGCTCAGGAGAGTTGTAATTGCACATGGCTCCAACAGACTCCCCTGCACTGCGGGTCTCTGCAGCCAGAAAGCGCTCCCCTCAAACTGGACTGTGCTAGTCAGGAAGAGGCCACGGCCAGGACGACTTGCACCTAGCTATGCTAGTGAGAGAATCAAAGCCAAGAAGGAACAGTGTAAATCAGCCCAGTGCAGGAGATAAAGCAACAGGTACTGCTGAGACAATCAGTGGTGACTGTGGAAGGACACTTAGAACATGGGAAGTGAAGGGACTGGTATTAAAGAAGGCAGGAAGCTTGGAGTTGGAGGCAGAGACAAAGGTGTTGATCCCATTCCTGCAGAAGCCAATGACACATGGAAACAGGAGGATTAGGCCCATCGTGAGCAGATAGGAGAGAGGAAGAGGTCAGTGATGGACTGGCCTGAGATGGTTGGAATGCTGAAACCAGCCTGACCTGCAGTTTGCTTGGCTGGGCACAATTAAAATTATTCATATATAGTGTTTTTGAAAGGCCTGTCAGAAGAGATGCATTTTACGGAGGAATTTGAACAAAGAGAGGGGATGGCAGTGGCAAACAAGCAAGGCAGAGAGCCCTCGACATGGCACTGTGTGGACGAAAGCTCAGAGACAGGAATGCAAGGAGGTGTTAAAAAAGGGAGTCTTGTGAGGTGCAGAGGCGGGAGGTTGCATGAGAGGAAAAAAATATTTTTTTAATTGCAATTACTCAGTGGCTTTGAGCTTCTGCTCACTCTGAACTAAATATAAATTAGTTCTGATTTCTATGAAAAACAAACTCTACCAGGTATTTAAATAGTGGGGAACATAGGAGCTGCCAGACTGGATTAGGTTCATGGGCTGTCTAGTCCTGTATCGTGTCTAAGACAGTAGACTGCACCAGATGCTACAGAAGATGGTGAAAGAAATCCCACAGAAGGCAGATGTGGAATATCTGCCCACGGGGGAGTTTCATCCTAACCCCTAATAGTCAGAGCCTGACTTAAACCTGAAGCATAAGGTATTATATCCATTCCCAAGGTCTTTATTAATTATTATTATTATTTATTTACTATAGCAACTTTGGATATTCTTGCTATCCACATAAACATCTAATCCCTCTCTGAATCTTGCCAAGTTCTTGGCCTCAACAACACCATGTAGCAATGAGTTTCACATTCTAAGCATGCTTATTGGTACTATTAATAATTCAATTGCAAACTTTTTCTATCACAACCATCATGACACATCCTAAAGCAGGCTGATTATGCACAAACACAAGACTGATTCACCTACGTAGGTGCAGGCATGTGCAATCTACAAAACTGCACCCTGGTGGGACAACTATGCTGGCGGAGGCCTCCTCGGGGGGAAGGCAGCTTTAATTTATATTGCCAGGGCTCCCTGGGAGATTCACTGAATGAGAACACCTTCTGGACAGCCCGTGCAGCCAGCTTTCTGGGCAACGCTGCCAGCTCTGGAGCAAAGGAGTCGTATACCACTACATCTCCTGCTCCTGGCAGATTTATTGCCACCAGGGGCGTGCCGGCTTGGTTGCCCTAACTGATCAGAGCCAATAGATAGAAAGTGCCATGGTCACACACACAGAACCTGCAGAAATCTGTCATGTCCTTGTCCCCCTTAAAGTCTTTTCTGCCGTGATGCTTATAGCAAATCGATTTGACTTGTATACAAATTGCCTATGGTTGTTCCCCTTCCCCTGACTTCTGCCTGTCCTTAGAACCCGAGCACTCTGAAGCAGAGACTGTTCTTGAGTCTGTGAAAAGGACCTACCCCATAGTGGGCACCGCTACAAATAATTGTAATACATCAGCTATATTTTACCCCTAAGATTTTACCCAAGCCAATAAGATCATGCCATATGTCTTCTCCTCTTGTTGCTGATAATCAAGATTAAAGTAGAAATTGGTTTTACTGATGACCATTTTTAGTGATCATTCAATTGTACGGAACAAAACCCACTTTCCAAAAGCCAGTTCCCTGTGCTGTCCCTTTTAAATTCTGATCTGGGAGAGGGGAGGACACTGAGTTATAAGGGTCTTTCGCTTTGATTTTCTTTGATTTCTTTTTTTCCAAAGGCCCAAACCATTTCACACCTTTCCGAGTGTCACTTAGCTGCAAAGCACTTTACAGCTTGTGGGAGGTAGAACAAATTATACCCTGGCTGACCAGCCTCAGCATTAAAAGGCAAGAGAGATATTTCCGTTTTTTTAATGTAACTGATGTGGGAAATTCGATCCTCTTTTAATCTGGATACAACCGCCACCCACATCTCTTTATCATGGTGGAATGAGATTTCCTTTATGCAGCAATTTATGTTGCTATAACTTTTTCTTTACATAGTATCAAGAGATAAGGGGAGGCAGCGCATTCTAGTAGAGCATAGAACAAAGCCAGGAGAACTCGGTTCTATTCCCAGTTTTGCAAGTGTGACTTCTTGTGTGGCCTTAAGCAATTTACTGCCATGCTCTGTGCCTCAGTTTCCCCGTTTGTTAAATGACGATGAAGCCTGCCTCACAGGAATTTTGAGAGGCTGAATTCATGTTTTTAAAGTGAGAGGAGACCATATCATGAAAGAGGCTATAAAAAAAGTGAAGCATTCCCATCCAGTTACCCTTGCACAGGAACTGTGCACACAAACCTTAACAGTGGTTAAGGCTCTTGCGAGCGTTCCTCATGCACCTAAAGTCAAAATATCAAAAACATTCACAGAACAACGAAAAGTTCTGAAAAAAATCAGTTTTGAAACACTGAATGAAAAATTTCTACATTTTTGATCAAATGAAAATGTTTCAAAATTTCTGAACATTTTTTAAAATTTTGAACTGGCATTTTGAAACAATTTTTTTTCCAAATGTTGATTCAAGCTGAAATATTTTGTTCAGACTTTCCCAATGGAAATCAAAAAATTTTGAGACAACCACATTCTTCAACGGCAGGTTTCAGAGTAGAAGCCATGTTAGTCTGTATTCGCAAAAAGAAAAGGAGTACTAGTGGCACCTTAGAGACTAACAAATTTATTTGAGCATAAGCTTTCGTGAGCTACAGCTCACTTCATCGGATGCATTCAGTGGAAAATACAGTGGGGAGATTTATATACACAGAGAACATGAAACAATGGGTGTTACCATACACACTGTAATGAGAGTGATCACTTAAGGTGAGTTATTACCAGCAGGAGAGGGAGGGTGTGGGAACCTTTTGTAGTGATAATCAAGGTGGGCCATTTCCAGCAGTTGGCAATGGCTCAAGCCATTTACAACACACACTTTGCTTCTCTACAAAAGAAAAAGGACACTAAACTATCTAAACTACTGCTTGCCACAAGGGGCCACAACAGTGGTTCCCTTAACCCACCCAGCAATATTGTTAATCTATCCAACTATATTCTTAGCCCAGCAGAAAAATCTGTCCTATCTCGGGGCCTCTCCTTCTGCCCCTCCACCCCCACGAACATGATACAGTTCTGTGGTGACCTAGAATCCTATTTTTGACGTCTCTGACTCAAGGAATATTTCCAACACACCTCTGAACAACATACTAACCCACAGAGACCTTCCTACCAAGACTACAAAAAGAAGTATTCTGGGTGGACTCCTCCTGAAGGTCGAAACAACAGACTGGACTTCTACATAGAGTGCTTCCTCCGATGTGCACGGGCTGAAATTGTGGAAAAGCAGCATCACTTCCCCCATAACTTCAGCCGTGCAGAACACAATGCCATCCACAGCCTCAGAAACAACTCTGACATCATAATCAAAAAGGCTGACAAAGGAGGTGCTGTCATCATCATGAATAGGTCGGAATATGAACAAGAGGCTGCTTGGCAGCTCTCCAGCACCACTTTCTACAAGCCATTACCCTCTGATCCCACTGAGGGTTACCAAAAGAAACTACACCATTTGCTCAAGAAACTCCCTGAAAAAGCACAAGAACAAATCCGCACAGACACACCCCTGGAACCCCGACCTGGGGTATTCTATCTGCTACCCAAGATCCATAAACCTGGAAATCCTGGACGCCCCATCATCTCAGGTATTGGCACCCTGACAGCAGGATTGTCTGGCTACGTAGACTCCCTCCTTAGGCCCTCCAGCTATTTTCGAGACACCATTGACTTCCTGAGGAAACTACAATCCATCGGTGATCTTCCTGAAAACACCATCCTGGCCACTATCGATGTAGAAGCCTTCTACACCAACATTCCACACAAAGATGGACTGCAAGCTGTCAGGAACAGTATCCCCGATAATGTCACGGCAAACTTGGTAGCTGAACTTTGTGACTTTGTCCTCACCCATAACTATTTCACATTTGGGGACAATGTATACCTTCAAATCAGCGGCACTGCTATGGGTACCCACATGGCCCCACAATATGCCAACATTTTTATGGCTGACTTAGAACAACGCTTCCTCAGCTCTCGTCCCCTAGCACCCCTCCTCTACTTACTCTACATTGATGACATCTTCATCATCTGGACCCATGGAAAAGAAGCCCTTGAGGAATTCCACCATGATTTCAACAATTTCCATCCCACCATCAACCTCAGCCTGGTCCAGTCCACACAAGAGATCCACTTCCTGGACACTACAGTGCTAATTAGCGATGGTCACATAAACACCACCCTATACCGGAAACCTACTGACCGCTATTCCTACCTACTTGCCTCCAGCTTTCACCCAGACCACACCACACGATCCATTGTCTACAGCCAAGCTCTACGATACAACCGCATTTGCTCCAACCCCTCAGACAGAGACAAACACCTACAAGATCTCTATCAAGCATTCTTACACCTACAATACCCACCTGCTGAAATGAAGAAACAGATTGACAGAGCCAGAAGAGTACCCAGAAGTCACCTACTACAGGACAGGCCTAACAAAGAAAATAACAGAACGCCACTAGCCATCACCTTCAGCCCCCAACTGAAACCTCTCCAACGCATCATCAAGGATCTACAACCTATCCTGAAGGACGATCCATCACTCTCACAGATCTTGGGAGACAGGCCAGTCCTTGCTTACAGACAGCCCCCAACCTGAAGCAAATACTCACCAGCAACCACACACCACACAACAGAACCACTAACCCAAGAACCTATCCTTGCAACAAAGCCCGTTGCCAACTGTGTCCACATATCTATTCAGGGGACACCATCATAGGGCCTAATCACATCAGCCACACTATCAGAGGCTCGTTCACCTGCACATCTACCAGTGTGATATATGCCATCATGTGCCAGCAATGCCCCTCTGCCATGTACATTGGTCAAACTGGACAGTCTCTATGTAAAAGAATAAATGGACACAAATCAGACGTCAAGAATTATAATGTTCGAAAACCAGTTGGAGAACACTTCAATCTCTTTGGTCACTTGATTACAGACCTAAAAGAAATTCTTCAACAAAAAACCTTCAAAAACAGACTCCAAGGAGAGACTGCTGAATTGGAATTAATTTGCAAACTGGATACAATTAACTTAGGCTTGAATAGAGCCTGGGAGTGGATGGGTCATTACACAAAGTAAAACTATTTCCCCTTGTTTATTCCCCCCCCCCACACACACACACTGTTCCTCAGATGTTCTTGTCAACTGCTGGAAATGGCCCACCTTGATTATCACTACAAAAGGTTTGCCCCCCCCCCCCCCCCCCCCGCTGGTAATAGCTCACCTTAAGTGATCATTCTTGTTACAGTGTGTATGGTAACACCCATTGTTTCATGCTCTCTATGTATATAAATCTCCCCACTGTATTTTCCACTGAATGCATCCGATGAAGTGAGCTGTAGCTCACGAAAGCTTATGCTCAAATAAATTTGTTAGTCTCTAAGGTGCCACAAGTACTCCCATTCTTCAATGGGAAAATGTTTCGATTATAGAATTTCAACCAGCTCTCTTTCTACAGAAATTAACATAGGGACTCTTCTCCATGCTTAAGAATTTAATTCAGGTGTCTGAAGGCTTTTGAAACCTGACATTCTCCATAATCAGAAGGATGGTTTGCCTTGTGACTTCCCAGTTGGGTACCAGAGATGAGATGATGGGGGATGCGTCCTCCTTTTATGATCTGTCTTGTTTCAAGGGTTGTCAGAGAAAGGGAAATTTATTCGGAATGTTCATGGGTTACTTCTCACAGTCTCATCAACCACAATATGAGGTTCTCCTTCCCCATAGGAAGGTCTGTGAATGCAAACAGAGCACTAGGTACTTTGGCCTGAGCTCACTGTTCTGTAAAGGATTGGGGAAGAGGTCAATGGGTGCACCATTCAGGTGCATATGAGGATATAATGGCTCCTCCAGAGAACTGCCATTGGAAATGAAGCTGCACAGATGTAGCTCACATATTCCATGCTGCTGTCCAAAGTCACTTGTACCATTAGAAATGCTTAGACAAATACTTAATCCGTACAACAAAGATGGCAACGCATGTTTATTTAGGCAGCTCATAGACTCCTGTAAATCAAGAGAATATGCCATCATGATCATCTAGTCTGACCTCCTGCACATTGCAGGCTACTGAACCTCATCCACCCACTCCTGTAATTGGTCCATAACTTCTGGCTGAGTTACTGAAGTTCTCAAATCTTGATGTAAGGACTTTCAGTTGCAGAGAATCCACCATTTACTCTAGTCCAAACCAGCAAGTATCCCATGCCCCACACTGCAGAGGAAGGCAAAAAAATCCAGGGTCTCTGCCAATCTGACCTCAGTGAAAATTCCTTCCCAACCTTAAATATGGTGCATCATTTAGACCCTGAGCATGTGGGTGAGACCCACCAGCAGGGGTGAAAGTAACTTAAAGGATTTACAGGTCTGCTGGAGTCATGAGGGGGCGTGGCCTCAACCAGAAGAGGCGTGGCCTCAACTGGAAGAGGGTGTGCCCTTAAATCAAGATTTAAAGGCCCCAGAGCGCTGGCTGTGGCTGGGAGCCCCAGAGCCTTCAAATCACCCCAGAGCTAGCAGCTGCAGAGGCGGCCGAGAGCCCTGGGGCTCAGGGGCGAATTAAAGGGCCCAGGACTCCAGCCGCTGAGGACCTCCGGACCCTTTAAATCACCGCGGGAGCCATGCCGCTGCTACCCCGGGGCTTGAGCAGCGGGGCTTGGGTGGCGCTTTAAAGGGCACGGGGCTCCCCGCAGCGGCCGGAACCCTGGGCCCATTAAATCACCGCCGGAGCCCTGCCGCCGCTCTCTGGTGGTGATTTAAAGGGCCTGGGGCTCCCCACAGTGGCAGGTGCACTGGGCCCTTTAAATCCCCCCTCGAGCTGGGCTCCGGCAGGGATTTAAAGGACCAGGGGCTTCGACCGCTGCGGGGAGCCCTGGGCCGTTTAAAGCACTACACGAGCCCTGCTGCTTGAGCTCTGGTGGTGCTTTAAAGGGCCTGGGGCTCCCCACAGCAGCCGGAGCCCCGGGCCCTTTAAATCACCGCCGGGGAAGCCGGACAGGTCTGGTACGCTGTACCGGACCGTACCGGCTTACTTTCACCTCTGCCCACCAGCCAGACACTGGGAAAGAATTCTCTGTAGTAACTCAGAGCCCTCTCCCTCTAGTGTCCCATCTCTGGCCGTTGGTGATATTTGTCATTGTAGGCACTCTCTTCATACCAGCCCATCCATAAACTCATCAAGCTCAGTCTTGAAAAAAATTAGGGTTTTTTTGCCCCACTGGGCTACTCCTCTGATGGTTAGAAACCATCTAATTTCTAGCCTAAACTTACTGGTGGCAAGTTTATATCCATTTGTTCTTGTGCCACCATTGGCTCTTAACTTAAATAACTCCTCTCCCTCCCTGGTGTTTATTCCTCTGATGTACTTACAGAGGGCAATCATATCTACCATCAGCCTTCATTTGTTTAAGCAAACAAGCCAAGCTCTGTTAGTCTCCTCTCACAAGATAGGTTCTCCACTCCTTTGATCCATATAACACTTAATCCATATAACAAAGATTGCAGTGCATGTTTTTTAGGCAGCTCATCAGTTTATGAGTGAGACAAGCATTGAGGCCAGGCAGAATTATTTGGCTGCTGATATAATGCTAATAAAATACATGGCACTAATGCGAATAGGCCTTTTTCAGCTCCAACTTCTATATTTGTCCTTACTCATCTGCAGGGCCATTCACAGCCATTTAACCTCTGAAATTTCATCTCTTGTTATATCTGCACTAGTTCCATCTGGCAGCCTCATCTCAGGGCTTGACTTCACATACAGAGCCACAGCTGCAGAACCTACCGAAGGTGCTACCTATCCTGATGGGAGAGCTTCTCCTGTCAGTGTAGTTAATCCACCTTCCTGAGAGGTGGTAGTTATGTTGAGGGGGAAAAGCTCTCCCATCAACACCGTGAAATCTTCATGCAGGGTTAGGTTGGTAAGTCTACACATGTCTACTCTACAGCTCTATATTAATATAACTGCGTCGTTCAGGGGTGAGGATTTCATAGGTGCTGGAACTAGAGGTGCTGGGGGTGCTGCCGCACCCCTTGGCTTGAAGCAGTTTCCGTCAGATACAGGGTTTACAATTTGGTTCAATGGCTCTCAGCACCCCCACTATCAAAATTGTTCCAGCGCCCCTGGTGGATTTTTCACCCCCCTGAGCAACGTAGTTATATCAATATAGATCTGTAGTGTAGACTTGGCCTCAGTCTCCCATTCTCTCCTCTGTCTGGCCTTCACTGTTGTTGTACCAAGATCCCCAATCCTTTTCACAATGCACCTCAAAACTCCCCTTTTCTACTATGCTTGCTACAACCAGCTGACATATGAACAGCCGCCCCTTTGGGGTCCTTCCACCTGTTCTTCACCTCTCTTCTACCCTGCTGCTCACACCTCCTTACACTAACATTTGCAATGCTGGACTTTTGATGAATGCTGCATTACAATACTAAATTGTATTCTCCGCCCAAATCCTGTTTTGTAAACCAAGAGAATAGTAAAAGGGTATAGAAAATGACTGTTGGCAACACTGAAAATCAAGGCCCTAAGGGCCAGTAGTCGTGTACATTTAACTTGCATGGCTTTTTAATCATTTTAAGTGCTTGCTGCATCATTCATAATGGACCAGGTCTCTAGTTATTAAGCCAAGTGGCATGATAACTGGAGCACCAACGTTTCTGAACAAAAATTACTGATAACCTCCCGAGGCCATAAGAATGCAGAGGCTTTGTACATTGCAGTTTCTCACTGAGACGATCTTCTTTTCAGCAAAAGACTGTGTTTGCTTAATTTTGTATCTTAGCATAAGGCACAGCCTGCGATTTCTTATGTTTATTGATGAACAAGCTTAATTTCTTCTTTTTGTTGTTTTTAATGGTTTTTATTCAGTCAGTGCAACAAATGAAAACAACATAAAACATTCATCAGGGTTTTTTGGCTTCAATGCTATTAGTAAACTAACAGGTTCCAGATTTATTTTTTCTCCCTTTCCCTGTTTCAATTCTTATCAAAGATGGTCCTACGCCTATCCCCCCACTTCAAGCACCTTTGGGAGAGTTTGGATTCAGATGTGAGCTTTGCAGTTCAGGCACATCTCTGATTTTTACACAACCCCTTACTAAAGTCTTACCTGGTAAATAGGACTTTAAGAACTCAGCACATTCCAGGGTTTATACTCAAGGTCTCTTTAAAAAGGCAAACAGAAATCAGGAGTGCTCTGGACCTAAGTGGGAGTCTACACTAGATTCCAGATTCCAACAACTGTCAGTACCCAGTTCTGTACCCAGATTCCGAACCCAGATATGTACCCAGATTCCAGCAACTGTCAGTAATGCAGCTGATTGCACTGGTGTTAAGCTTCTAGTGTAGATGGGTTCAGGTGTTTTTATCATGGTGCCAAACAAATCTACTCAGAGCAGGGAGAAAAACTGCCTCGGTTTATCTACATTAGCTCTTCTCCTACTGGTAGTCTGTGCTAGTCTACACAAGCTCTTATACCATTGCTAGTGCTTGCTGAAATACAAATATTAATTTTGCTTAAATAGATAAGGCAGATGTAGCAGACATGCACACAATAGCAGCTCATACACAACCGGGTCTGGCTGAAAAAAATTCCACATTCTCAGAATTAACAAGCTTTTTGGTTGAAATGTTGATGGAAAAAGAGGGGCATTGTTGTCACAAAAGCGCAATCCTAATTTTCCGACCAGCTCTTCACACAAGCTGAGAAGTGTCATGTATTTTGTGGAGGGAAGGATGTTATCACAGGCACTGGTGTCATCCCATAGTCTTTTCTCAATGTGTCACAGGATCTTTCCCTTCCTCCTGGACAGCCATCAGAGATGGGCAGGGAGGACAAGAACTGCTGCGAGGTATTCTGCTGCCCCAAGTGAATTTAACTTACACTCAGTGTAAGTCTCCTCCTAGACACAAATCATTCTAATTCAGTGGCCCTAGATAAAAACACACACTCCAGTACAACCCACTCATGTCCTGCAGCACGTGTAAAAATGTGCTGTTATCCCATTATTGTGTCTGTCCTGTGCTCTAAAACTCCAATGGAGTCTATACTACTATATTGAAGCTCTGGCAACTAATGCACTGCAGGTCGATTTAGCAGGTCTCGCCAAATCAACTGCAGATCACCCTCTGGTCGACCCCGGTACTCCACCCCAAATGAGAAGAGTAAAGTAAGTCGATGGGAGAGTGTCTTCCGTCGACTCAGCGTGGTGTAGACACCACAGTAAGTTGACCTAAGCTACGTCGACTCCAGCTACATAATTCACATAGCTGGAGTAGCGTAACTTAGGTCGACTTACTGCGGTAGTGTAGACATAGTCGGAGTAGAATTTTGAGCAGGAGGCAGAACCTGAGACTGTTCTTTAAGGACCTCATCTGAGACATTCTCTTTTCCTCTTGAATATTCCCTGAATCCATGCACTGGTTTACTTAAAAGACAATAAAGTAGCAATGCTAAAAAAAATTCCCGTAAAAACCTGATATTAAAAAGTGCTATAAGGTGGAAGGTGCTTTTATTATGACCAGATTTGAAGCTCTTTTTATCCAATGTATCTGGCAGTCTGCAGTCACATGCACAGCTCAGGGTGCTGTTACAAGAACATGCATAATTTCCTTTATTCTTAAAGTTAATATACCTGGGGGAACAGCAAATGGTCAGTCAATTTAAAAATCCCTTGATGGCACTGGAGTTTTCTCTCTTTCTGATTAACATAAAATTTGCAAGCTTTGTTTTGCTAGTGCCAAGGGAAAAGCTGCTTAATGCTAAATCAGCAACCTTTTTCATCATTAACATTGAAATAGTGTCATGAAAGTATATAAAAAACACTGCAGAGCTTCAGTTAAAGTAGAATTATGTTCATTGTGTAATCGTTAATTATTGATTAATTCAGAGGCAGATATCTGGAACTGTATTTCTTTTTAAAAAATTGGGTTGTTCAGAATGTCCATAACACTCAACAGGAAGTTTTAATGCCATCCAGGGTTGCAAAGAAACCTTTAAAATGTGTTTGAAAATACATTAATACATTCGCATTCCAGGCAGCTGCTGAACAACTGGTTAACCAGATGCTGCAGAATGAAATGAGTCCCGAAAAGCAAAGACATTGCAAAAAGCAGAACCTAAATGGCAGAGTTCTAAATTGGATGTAATGGGCTTCACCTGAACCAATTTAGCAAACCATCGGATTTTGTCTGTGATGGCTTTCACAGTCATCTTAACACCTTAATACCGAACATCTGCTATAGAATCCATTTCTCGCTGATTTCTCCTAGTAACAAGAGCAGTACTTGCCAGGGGAAATAAAATAAGTACCAGCAAAGCAAAAACAACCAACAGCTAACCGTGTCTTATTCACCGTATATATCACCCATCACTGTAGAATCTCGACTCTTCTGTGTTTGAAAGTTTAACTGATTGTAGAGCTAAAATCCCCAATCTTAAGACTGATAATGGATTATTAAAAAGGGGGTGAATGTATTGTTATATTCTCTCCTGGGTACTCAACTGGGGTGTGTGGTCACAAATGGGTCGAGAGGGTTTGTGACCATCCTCCCTTTCCTCATGGCGAGAAGAGAAGGGATGTTGTAACAGGGCAGCCACCTCCTGAGAGCTTCCTCATGGCCAGCAGGAGCTCTGCAGTACCCTGACTCAGTTTCCCTCCTCTTCAGGACTCTTTAATAAACTCCACACAGGCTTTCTTGCTGCTAATACCCCTGCCAGGGCCGGTTTAACAACAGAAATAATTCAAAACAATCCTTGAAGTCCCCAAATGAAATCCATCACTAAAGCTCATACACAGCTCAGGTGACTTTAGCTAGTCCTGGACCTCTTCTGTCCCAGTCTGCTCTGTATTAAGCACTCAGCACCTAGGCTGGTTTCCCTGGAGTACTGTTCTCCTGTAGAGCCTGGTTCAGGGCCTCCCAAAGGAGGCGGCCCCTGCGGTTCCTCCCCCAGACTGATCTCTCTCAACACTTACATAAGGCCTAGGTGTCCTTTAACATGTCAGCTGACTCCTTTAGTCCCATCTCCTCAAGGCGGGAAGCAGCTAAGTAATTAGGGCATTGGTGGAGTTGGCCCCATCGCCCCTTAAAGGAGCCACTCATGCTGTGACAAGTTCCCAAAGCATTTTTCTGTTGCTAGATGGGGTCACTGTATGTAAACAGTTGCGAATCACTGCCCCCCTAGATCATCTAGCATTGCTTACAAAAGCAGCTGGAAAGGAAATGAGAGTTGGAGGCACCAAGCCTCAATGTGGTTCCCGTGCAGGGCATATGACACCCCATCCTAGAGTCAACGGGGCCAAATTCTGCCTTAATGTACTGCTCATGCAACCCCACTGACCCCTGCAGCCATCAGAATCTGGCCCAGTAGCCTTAGAACAATGGGCTATGAGAGTACAGACCCAAGAGTGGGACTCTCCCTCGCTCTGGAGAACACTGAACTGCAAACACATCCTGTTAAAGGAAGTTCTGTCTCTCTCATCTTTATCCATCCTTCTCCCCTTCCTCCTCTCAAGGAAAAGTGAACCCCAAAGACCTCCCGGGGATGTGCCACCTGACCAATAACAAAGCAAGGTTAAACAGCCCCTTCCCATGCTGCATTGACAGGGTGTCTTTCTGCAATGATCAATTTGCACAGTCAGTAATTAGCTGAGATGCTGCCCTAAGTACTGTAAACCGAGAGGCTCTCACCCTGGGAAGAGTGATGTAAAAGTGATGTCCAGAGAATGCCCTGGTAGATACACAGTTCAGGTACCTCGTGAGAGACTGTTAAGGATAATTAAAGTGAATGCGAGACACTGGGCCTGGCTCTCCTCACTCAGACTGGTGTAAATCAGGAATAACTCCATTCATGCTCCTGGAGTTACACCACTGTAAAACTGGTGTAAAGAAAAGGAGAATCAGTGCCACTCATTGCATGTAGCACAGCTGTCTGACTGAGGGCTTCTTAGAACACATGTCATTCATACAGTTGTGTCCCTTTTTACCAAAACTCTATCATGTCTGGTTTTATTGCCAGTGTGTTTCTAAGGAAGAAAGCATAACCGTCACTCACCCGAGGTCCAGGCAAGCCATCGAGTCCTGGGAGCCCAGCTTCACCCTTCTTGCCCTGTGCAGTCAAGAGAAAATCAGACATTACAAACCAGCAGCAGAGACGGCTTCTGACTTAGTCCAGAATCTCTCTTTCAAACACACATGGACCAGCAAAGAAGTGTGAACAGTTAGAATTCACAGGCCAGATTCTGCCCAGAGTTTGTGCACACAGCTCCCAATGACTCCCCTGAGTCTGTAAAATTCTAAACTATGCTAAAATTGCACTGCCAAATTGAGATCTACTCTGGAAAACAGGGCAAAGCCACAACAGAGCTGGAGTACTAGGACACCAGTGCTATGGTAGAGGTCTGTCTGTAAGCAGCTGAAATTCCCTTGAATTAAAACTCAGCCCCATAATGCGAAGACAGGAAAGCCTGGTTTATGGTCATGTTCAACCAGTGCATCTGCACAGTAGTGGAAAAGGTTAATGATTGTTGGCTAGGCACCCACCACCCCATACCTACCTCCCCATACCCCCTAGTGCACATAAGAGGGGGGCAATCTTATGTACTAAGCATCATGGCCTTTTCTCCACCTCAGAGCCACCTGCCGAGTTTGGGAATTTGATCAGTTCCTTCTACAGGGATGAAGAAACTGATGGGGGAGCAATGGCTGTAGCCAAGACTGTTATGGAAAAGCCAATTAGATACTAAAACCAGTCCTGATTATAATCAGCCTTGGGAGATGGGCTCACTTCTGGGGCCTCTACCCCACCGTGTTTCTACCATAGGTTTTTTTTCCAATTACTGAAGAGTTCATAGATTCAGCAAAAAACCAACCAAACAAAAAGCCAAACACTTTATCTATGAATGCAAGTGCTTAATATCAAAGATTCCGATTAGAAAAACAATGCACTCCAGTGACCCCACAGTTAAATAGAAAGTTGACCTGTGAAAGGCTAAGATCTGTTTAAACAAACACATTGTATTGATACAGTTGGTTCTGAGCCAAAATTTCCCCTCTTCCCACTGTTTTGCATGGAGTTGTGTGCGAGCTGTCTGCTCTCTCACCTTAGAGGTGCAGGGAACAATGAAGGGAAAAAACGCAGACAAGGAATGGAAGATGGGATGGATCAGCAATGAAAGCTACCTCTTGGAAGTCAGCAAGTGTAGGGGAAAAGTGAGAACTGCAAAAAACCAAGCAGAGTTGGGCCTTGCAAAGGAAATTAAAACTAATAGTAAAAGGTTCTATAGCCTTATAAATAAAAAGAAAACAAGGAAAGATGTGGGACTGCTAAACTCTGATAATCTAAGCATGACTCAATACCTAAACAAATACTTTGCTTCAGTTTTTAATGAGGGCAATGAAGACCTTAGAGGCAGTGGCATGGTGGCTGATGGAAATGAAAATATGGAAGTAGAAATTACCACACCCAAGATGGAAGTCAAACTCAAACAGCTCAATGGAACCAAATCAGGGGGCCCAGATAATCTCTATCCAAGAATGTTAAAGGAACTGGCACATGAAATTGCAAGCCCAATAGTAAGAATTTTGAATGAATCCATAAACTCAGGGGTTGTACCCTATGACTGGAGAATTGCCAATAGAGTACCTATTTCTAAGAAAGGGAAAAGAAGTGATGCAGGAAACTAAAGGCCCATGAGTTTGTCCTCAACTGTATGTAAGGTCTTGGAACAAATTGTGAAAGAGAAAGTAATTAAGGACATAGAGGTCAGTGGTAATTGGGATAAAATACAACATGATTTTACAAAAGGTAGATCATGCCAGACCAACCTGATCCTTCTTTGAGAAGATAACTGATTTTTTAGACAAAGGGAATGCAGTAGATCTAATCTACCTGGATTTCAGTAAGGCATTTGATACACAGTCCCAAGTGGGAAAATATTAGTTACATTGGAAAAGATGGGGATTAATATGAGAGTTGATAAGCAGATAAGGAACTAGTTAAAGGGGAGACTACAATGGGTCATCCTGAAAGGTGTCCCTCCAGCCTTACAGTTCATTTCTAGTGGAGTTCCTCAGGGATCGGTGTTAGGACCAGTCTTACCTAACATTTTCATTAATGATCTTGGCACAACAAGTGGGAGTGTGCTAACAAAATCTGCAGATAGTACAAAGTTGGGTGGTATTGCCAATACCGACAAGGACCAGAATATCATACTAAGAGGATCTGGATAACTTTGAAAACTGGAGTAATAACAAGGGGATGAAATTTAATAGTGTCAAGTGCAAGATCAGGCACATAGAGACTAATAACAAGAACTTTTGCTATAAACTGGGGATTAATCAGTTAGAAGCAACAGAGGAAGAGAAAGACCTAGGTGTATTGGTTGATCATAGGATGACTATGAGCCACCAATGCAATGAGATTGTGAAAAAGGCTAATTCAATCCTAGGATGCATCAAGTGAGGTATTTGCAGTAGATAAAAGGAAGCGTTATTACCATTACACAAGGCCCTGGTGAGACCTCATCTGGAATGCTGTGTGCAATTCTAGTGTCCCACGTTTAACAAAGATGAATTCAGACTGGAACAGGTGCAGAGAAGGGATATTAGGATGATCTGAGGAATGGAGAATCTACCTTATGAGAGTAGACTCAAGAAGCTTGGCTTGTTTAGCCTAAACAAACGAATGCTGAGGGGTGATCTGATTGCTTTCTATCAATACATCAGAGGGATAAATAACAGGGAGGGAGAGGAGTTATTTAAGTTAAGCGCCAATGTGGACACAAGAACAAAAGGCTATAAACTGGCCATCAACAAGTTTAGGCTTGTAATTAGACAAAGATTTCTAACCATCAGAGAAGTGAAGTTCTGGAACAGCCTTCCAAGGGGAGCAGTGGGGGCAAAAAACCTAACTGGCTTCAAAACTGATCTTGATAAGTTTACGGAGGGGATGATATGAGACTGCCTATAATGGCATGTAGCCAATCTGTGACTGATAGGGGCCAATATCCCCAATGGTGGGTAATGGGACACTAGATGGGGAAGGCTCTGAGTTACTACAGAGAACTCTTTCTGAGGTGTCTGGCTATTGGATCCTGAGCATTTTGGCAAGATCCAACTGACCGCCATATTTGGAGTTGGGAAGGAATTTTCCTTCAGGGCAGAGTGGCAGAGACCCTGGAGGTCTTTCACCTTCCTCTGCAGCATGAGATATGGGTCACTTGCAGGTTTAAACTAGTGTAAATAGTGGATTCTCTGTAACTTTATGTTTTTAAATCATGATTAGAGGACTCCAGTGATTTTACTGCTGAGAAAATTCTGTGCTACTGTGCCTGCCCAGAATTCATGTCCCCCGCAGGTTTTTTTTTTCCCTGCTGAAAACAGATTCTGCCACGGAGCTGCTGCAATTATATCTTCCCCTCACCAAGGGCTGCTGTAGTACCAGAAGAGAGGGCAGCCGGCTCTGTGCTGGAGCAGCCAGCCACAGAGAGAGAGGGGGCAGTGGCTGCCTTCCTAACCAGTGCCCTGTCTGTGGGGCCAGGTGAAGAGATACAGGATGTGAGGGAGTCAGGCAGAGCAGGGCACATGGGGCTGCTGGCGGGGTCACAGACTGGGATTTAGAAGGGCTAGTGGGGGGGACAGACTGGGGCAGGGGCACTGGAGATAGAGGGATGACAGCATTGAGCTGAGGGCTGAATGGGAGTGGGGATGCAGGGCCACATGGGGACAGTGGGGAGGAGTGGCTGAGTGGGAGTGCAGGGACACATCGGGGTAGGAGGGTTGGCTGAGTGGGAGTTCAGGGACACATGTGGATGCAGGGACACATTGAGACAGGGGCAGATATGCCTGACTGAATGGAAGAGGCTAGGGGTCAGTCAGAGTCTGCATGGGGAAGGCTCCCCAACTACCTAACAATCTTCTCCCACCCCAAAAAAACCCTTGTTCCATACTTCTCCCACCCACACCCAACAATTCTCCAGGTTCACTCCCAGGCTCCCTGACAGCAATTACTTCTCTCTCCCTCAGCTCCTCCCTTACCCCTGACTCCCCTATGCCTTTGCACTGCTTCTGAGGGGTGTGGGAATATGGTTCTGTATTGTAGTTTAAATGAATTATTACTCAAAGTTCTGTATTAATTTGCCTATAAGAAATCTATTTGTCAAAAAAACATTTCCTGAATTTTGTTGCTGTTGTTGTCTGTATTGTTACAAACATACTTGCTGACAGGTATTTTGAAATAAATTAGCAAAATAATTGAAACTGGCATGATTACATTGTGTTATTTTGATAAATAAAATACGCAGAATTTGTAATTTTTTGGTGCAGAATTTCTAATATTTTGGCACAGAATTCCCCAAGGAGTAAGGAACTCAGCCAGAGGTTAGGGGTCTATTACAAGAGTGAGTGGGCAAGGTTCCGTGGCCTGCAATGTGCAGGATGTCAGACCAGGTGATCATGATTGTTGCCTTCTGGTCTTAAAGACTAAGAGTCTATGTGTATACCCATCCAATTTGGGAATTACTCGACCTAGCTGCAGTGCAGATCTCGCCTATAGGTGAAACTCACCACTGTGCTTTGGGCCAGCACAAACCCAGTGCACCACTTAAGTCTCACTTAAACCTTCAGATAAGGCTTTAGTGGTGCATAGACCTTGTACTGGTCTTCTGCAGAGAGGTGGATTTCAGAGCTTTAAAGGCTGCTGAGCATGCCCACTCATCTGCAGGCAAAATGACTCAGGAAGCCTCCACTGAAATGCTACAGCTCCACTCCTCCCCAAGCCTGGCTCAGGGGGTGGGTGGGTGGGTGGGGAATAAGTAGATGCTTGCCTGGCAATTATAAATATATAGGAGGTGTTCTATATCCATACAGATGATAGGGTAGACTAATTTGTGGCTGTTACCAGTGGTGCGAAAGGAGCCTGTCCTTCCCTCATGTACTTTGTGCCTTTCAAAATGAGTCCTCCCTTAAAGCAACATATAATTATAGAGGCAGAAAGGCAGGGAGACTGGTTTCCCTCATTGTGGGGGAAAGATTGGGCCATTCACAGTTTAGTCAAAAATCAAACAACAACAGAGCTGCTCTGCAATGTAACAGCCCGGCTGGAAGGCAATGAAGATACTCACCAGGAGAAATTATACCTATGAGAGGAAAGCTCAACGAAATGTCACATCGCCTATTAATACAACAGACATAACCACCAATTATGCTCTGTTCATAGCAAGACTCAGCTAAGTGTATATCAGTGTGTATCCTTTGACTACGTAAGAGGGTATGTTATTTTCCTTGATCAGCAACTTGAATAATAGCACAGTTAAAAATATGTGTTTTATTGAGAATGAATATATTTACCTTGCTGGCAATTACAGTTTTACTCTTGATTTAATCTAGATGATCAATCACATTATTGCTCTTTTTGTTCGTTCGCCTCATTTCTATTCCTGTGCTGTTTGTTTCACTTGCCTTTTCAAGGAGAGATACTGTCATTTGCATGGTCCAAGCACCCACGAAAAGCACAAGGTAGTCAAGTAAGCAATTACGCTCAGGAAAGGGGATTAGGGAAGCATCGGGAAATGTTGGGCTATGGATTGGTAGGGGGAGAATTCTAACAGATATTGTAGCATAAGGCTATTTTCCAACTCACTGTACAACAAAGCTTAAGCCTTAGGACACCTGGCTAATTCCAAATAGCCAGGTTCAGTTTTAGAGTAGCCATTGTCTTAAACCAGAGATGGGTTTGGCTCCGGGGTATATGTAGCACTCATAAATTAAGATATATATGGTAGCAGAAATGTAGACTGTTATTTGGGCAAAGAACTGGATGGAATGCCTTTGCTATATTTTCCTATGGCCTGTACTTTTACCGTTTGGAATGGGATACAGCTCAGGGGAGCAAGGTGAAGTCAAAGTAGAGACTGGTGCTCCTAGAAGACTCTCCAGCAGTGGGGCTTTTGTTTGATTCTGACAAAAGTTTTAATAAAATGCTCCAATTTAAAACAGTGCTCTGATCTGAGTGTAACATACAATACAGTGGGGATCAGCCAGTTTGTGGAGCTACTGACGGGGATTCTGGGACAGAGATGAATGAAGGATTCTGGCCACTGGGAAGTACAACCGCTTGGGGCGGGTCTTTCCAAGTGTGCTGCAGCCTGACCCTAAGTTGCTGTTCAAACCCCCTTGCTCCCGGCTCTGCCTTCCTGACAGGACCCATTTCCCTCTGCTGCTAGTTACAGATTACTCCCTCCACCTGGAATCAGCAGGGTTCAGGTGGTTCACAACAGGAGGACATAAAAGACTGTACAGAGAAATGGGTAGTCAGCTGATACAGTTTATCCACATTAAGCTGTGATCGGGAGGGATGGGGACTAGGTGGGCTTAGCGAGTTGTGAAGATTCTCCTCTGGTGCAAGAGGGAAGAACCAATAAGGGGAAGGGAAAGGTTCCCTCCCCCTCCCTCCCCTCATTTAGACTACTGAGCTAAGAATACAGCTGTCCTCAGCATTCTAAGGGTTAAAGCCTGAGAGACTCATCTGACCCATGTCAGTTCAACATGTGGATGAACATTGTGTTAATTATTGGGTTAGCTCAATGGTCTGGGTGGAAATCCAAGCTTGCTTTTACCAGCTGTGTTGGAGGAAGTCTAATGCACTAAACCTGATACTGAAAGTTAGGGTTCAACGGAAACAGCATTACTATAGTCTGAAGCAAAATCACTAAGGAAGAGCTGCTATTAGAGAAGTCCATCCATAGCGTATACATGGTTCCTTCCTGCACTTTTCTCTTCCTCTCAACACTCACTGGATTGGCCCTCACAATTCAGGGTACCTCTGGGCAATGGTATGTTACAAGACAACATAAGCAATGTGTGCATCGTATCACATTCCAGATCAGGTTTCCAACCTCCAGGCATGCTAGCTAGAATACAACTCTAAACCTTAGCACCTTTGTTGTGTCCAGAATATGCTCCTAGCACAATGGGCCCTGATTCTAATTGGGGTCCGGGGGCTATACTGTAATGTAAATATTAAATTATAATAATTATTGTATGCAGTGTTGCTGTAGTCAGTCCCGGGATATTAGAGAGACAAGGTGGGTAAGGGAATACTTTTTATTGGACCAGCTTCTGTTGGTGAGAGAAACAAGCTTTTGAGCTTACACAGAGCTCTTTTTCAACTCTGAGGAAGGTATTGAGACCTGAAGAAGAGCTCTGTGTAGCTCGAAAGCTTCTCTCTCTCACCAACAGAAGTTGGTCCAATAAAAGATCAACTTTCTAACAATAATTATTGTTTTATATTAGATCTACTACAACTCACAGCACCACAATCCATTTGTGAAGAACCACACAGGATATACAGAACTCTTCGTGTTGCTGTGACTCCTGAGATGAAGATCCAACAGAGGTGGTCATGTGTGCTTCAGTAAAGCCCGCTGGAAAAAGACTGCTAAATTAAGGTTAGAGAGGATGTCTCATAGAATCCATAAGAACATGTTACATGTCTGAAACTTGACAGAATCCAATACTGAGCTTCACAATTTATGGCAAAATAATTCTGTAGTAACATTCTATCAATAATCTCTATTCAGACAAGGAATTCATCAACTTTGTGTGTATGGCTCTTCTAATAGGTTATCTTCTGCATGATACAACATGAGCAAGGAAAATAACGACATTATTAGCAGCAGTAACCGGGATATTTTGTTGATAAACAAAAAGCCTTCACAACAAACAAGATCATTATGCATAAAAAGAGGAAAACTACTGTCTAAAATTTATCCCCATGAGTCACCAATAAATCCTTATCATGAAGCTGCTCCATAGATTTGGGTAGTCAGGAGTTTAGTTAAACTCTCCACAATATTCCTGCATTTCAGGTCCTCAAATGCACTTGTTCTCCTTTGAATTTCCTTTACATTCTCAAGGTGTCTAAGAGCACTGTCTTCTGGAGGTCGCTAATCATGATATCTTGTGCTCCTAATGCAGTGGTCCTCAAACTGTGGGTCAGGACACCAAAGTGGGTCATGACTCCATTTTAATGAGTTCGCCAGGGCTGGCATTAGACTTGCTGGGGCCTGAGGGATTCAGTCCGGGGTGATGGGGTTCAGGTTACAGGCCCCCTGCCTAGGGCTGAAGCCCTTGGGCTTCAGCTTTGGCCCACCTGCACGGGGCGGTGGAACTTGGGCTTTGTCATTGCCCCCCTCCCTGCCCAGGTGGGCTCAGACTTTGCCCCCTCCCCCCGACCCGGGGTTATGTAGTAATTTTTGTTGTCGGAAGGGGGTTGCAGTGCAATGAAGTTTGAGAACCCTGGTCCTAATGTATTCTTGAGCTGCTCATTAATACCCTTAGGGATTGCTTCAAGTGCTCCAATAATCATTGGGATATTCTTTATTCTAGTTTTCCATAATCGATCCATTTTGTGGCTGACTTCTTCACACTTCGCCATCTTCTCTTCTTGCTTCTTTTTTATATTTCTGACTGCTAGTATGGCAATATCAACCCAAATGGTCTTATTTGTCTTCCTTTCTACAAGTACTATGTCCAGCCTGTTTGCCTGCACCATTCTGTCTGTGATAATTGCCAGATCCCATGAAAGCTTAGCCTCTTCCTTCCCTTGAGCACTTTCAATTCAGTGATCATATTACTTCATGCTTTATTTAAATTCACACTTGCCACAGACGCTCCAATGCAGAGACTAGGAGACCTCACTTTATTCTTATTAGTAATTATGTGTATTCCATAGTGCCTAGGAGCCCCACTTATGGACCCGGACATAAGTTTAAAAAGTACCATTCTAAAGAAACAAAATTCTATTTCCCTGTTGTTTATGATTTATGCTTAATTGCTCCATTCTTTTCCATTGGCCCTGACAAAGTCTTCAGAATGTGAGGTCGAAAAACAGTATGCATCCGATGAAGTGAGCTGTAGCTCACGAAAGCCTATGCTCAAATAAATTGGTTAGTCTCCAAGGTGCCACAAGGACTCCTCTTCTTTTTGCAAATACAGACTAACACGGCTGTTACTCTGAAACCTGTCATTATGCAAGGCACTGCATTTAGCCGTAGGGAGTGGAAATCTATCAACTGCATGAAAAAACTTGTACAGATATAGACAGACATCATCTTCCTTTCCAAATGCAAACAGATGGACATCGTACCAAAAGGACTGAAGGTAAAAAATCCATTACAATCTACATACCACACAGACTACGCTGACAGCTTGTGCCACACGCTCTCAAAGAAACTGCGGAACCACCTGATCAACATCCTCTACAGCAAACAGGGAAAGATAAAGAATGAGCTCTCAAAAATAGATACTCTCATAAAAAAACAACCTTCCACACAGACTTCCTTGTGGCTGGACTTTACTAAAACTAGACAAGCCATTTACAACACACACTTTGCTTCTCTACAAAAGAAAAAGGACACTAAACTACTACATGCCACAAGGGGCCACAGCAATGGTTCCCTCAACCCACCCAGCAATATTGTTAACCTATCCAACTATACACTTAGCCCAGCAGAAACAGCTGTCCTGTCTTGGGGCCTCTCCTTCTGCCCCTCCACCCCCACGAACATGATACAGTTCTGTGGTGACCTAGAATCCTATTTTCAATGTCTCCGACTCAAGGAATATTTCCAACACACCTCTGAACAACATACTAATCCACAGAGACCTTCCTACCAAGACTACAAAAAGAAGTATTCTGGGTGGACTCCTCCTGAAGGTCGAGACAGCAGACTGGTCTTCTACATAGAGTGCTTCCGCCGACGTGCACGGGCTGAAATTGTGGATATGCAGCATCACTTGCCCCACAACCTCAGCCGTGCAGAACACAACGCCATCCACAGCCTCAGAAACAACTCTGACATCATATTCAAAAAGGCTGACAAAGGAGGTGCTGTTGTCATCATGAATAGGTCAGAATATGAACAAGAGGCTGCTCGGCAGCTCTCCAACATCACTTTCTACAAGCCATTACCCTCTGATCCCACTGAGAGTTACCAAAAGAAACTACACCATTTGCTCAAGAAACTCCCTGAAAAGGCACAAGATCAAATCCGCACAGACACACCCCTGGAACCCCGACCTGGGATATTCTATCTACTACCCAAGATCCATAAACCTGGAAATCATGGGTGCCCCATCATCTCAGGCATTGGCACCCTGACAGCAGGATTGTCTGGCTATGTAGACTCCCTCCTCAGGCCCTACGCTACCAGCACTCCCAGCTACCTTCGAGACACCACTGACTTCCTGAGGAAACTACAGTCCATCGGTGATCTTCCTGAAAACACCATCCTGGCCACTATGGATGTAGAAGCCCTCTACACCAACATTCCACACAAAGATGGACTACAAGCCGTCAAGAACACTATCCCCGATAATGTCACGGCTAACCTGGTGGCTGAACTTTGTGACTTTGTCCCTACCCATAACTATTTCACATTTGGGGACAATGTATACCTTCAAATCAGCGGCACTGCTATGGGCACCCGCATGGCCCCACAGTATGCCAACATTTTTATGGTTGACTTAGAGCAACGCTTCCTCAGCTCTCGTCCCCTAACACTCCTACTCTACTTCCGCTATACTGATGACATCTTCATCATCTGGACCCATGGAAAAGAAGCCCTTGAGGAATTCCACCATGATTTCAACAATTTCCATCCCACCATCAACCTCAGCCTGGTCCAGTCCACACAAGAGATCCACTTCCTGGACACTACAGTGCTAATAAACGATGGTCACATAAACACCACCCTATACTGGAAACCTACTGACCGCTATTCCTACCTACATGCCTCCAGCTTTCACCCTGACCGCACCACACGATCCATTGTCTACAGCCAAGCTCTGCGATACAACCGCATTTGCTCCAACCCCTCAAACAGAGAAAAACACCTACAAGATCTATCAAGCATTCTTACAACTACAATACCCACCTGTGGAAGTGAAGAAACAGATTGATAGAGCCAGAAGAGTTCCCAGAAGTCACCTACTACAGGACAGGCCTAACAAAGAAAATAACAGAACGCCACTAGCCGTCACCTTCAGCCCCAACTAAAACCACTCCAGTGCATTATTAAGGATCTACAACCTATCCTGAAGGATGACCCAACACTCTCACAAATCTTGGGAGACAGGCCAGTCCTTGCCTACAGACAGCCCCCCAACCTGAAGCAAATACTCACCAGCAACCACATACCACACAACAGAACCACTAACCCAGGAACCTATCCTTGCAACAAAGCCTGTTGCCAACTGTGCCCACATATCTATTCAGGGGACACCATCACAGGGCCTAATAACATCAGCCACACTATCAGAAGCTCATTCACCTGCACATCTACCAATGTGATATATGCCATCATATGCCAGCAATGCCCCTCTGCCATGTACATTGGTCAAACTGGACAGTCTCTACGTAAAAGAATAAATGGACACAAATCAGATGTCAAGAATTATAACATTCATAAACCAGTCGGAGAACACTTCAATCTCTCTGGTCACGCGATTACAGACATGAAAGTTGCGATATTACAACAGAAAAACTTCAAAACCAGACTCCAGCGAGAGACTGTTGAATTGGAATTCATTTGCAAATTGGATACAATTAACTTAGGCTTGAATAGAGACTGGGACTAGCTAAGTCATTATGCAAGGTAACCTATTTCCCCTTGTTTTTTCCTACCCCCCCCCCCCAGAGGTTCTTGTTAAACCCTGGATTTGTGCTGGAAACGGCCCACCTTGATTATCATACACATTGTAAGGAGAGTGATCACTTTAGATAAGCTATTACCAACAGGAGAGTGGGTTTGTGTGTGGGGGAGGGGGTGGGGGGAAAACCTGGATTTGTGCTGGAAATGGCCCACCTTGATTATCATACACCTTGTAAGGAGAGTGATCACTTTAAATAAGCTATTACCAGCAGGAGAGTGGGGTGGGGGGAGAGAAAACCTTTTGTAGTGGTAAACACCCATTTTTTCATGGTTTGTATGTATAAAAGCATCTTCTGTATTTTCCACAGTGCATCCGATGAAGTGAGCTGTAGCTCTCGAAAGCTTATGCTCAAATAAATTGGTTAGTCTCTAAGGTGCCACAAGTACTCTTTTTCTTTTTGCGAATACAGACTAACATGGCTGTTACTCTGAAAACTAAAATACAGTAGATCACACTGGACATGCATGTAGGAAGCTGTCCTCTCATTTCTAAATGGGATTTACTGTCTCAAGGTTAATTAAATTCACCTCTTGGTTTCCTATTGCAATTTCAGTGAGGTAAGTGGAGTTACACTGATCTCTGTGAGAAGAGAATTTGACCCTTGGATTCCAGATAGTGATAAATAATCTTCAGAACCTTATGTCCTAAGGTCTGATTACTCAAAGGTCTGCATGCTTTTCTGAAGTGCAGACTGTCTGCACTTTCTGAGTCTATTAAACTGCGTGGGACACCTAGCAAGGACAGACCTGTCCTATTTCCAACTTAGCCAAATATTTCAGCACCTTCAAGTTGGAGCTCCAGCAACGGGCAAAGGGGAAGACGGCTTTTATCTTTCCAAACGGTTTCTCTCATATTAAATTCCACAACCCACATATAAACAAACTAAAGTAAATTCAGACTCTCATAATTGCATGTAGTCTAAGGCAATTGCAGTGAGATCTACAGTTAAAAGATGAGGGACAGATGAGAATGGCAAACTTTCACTGTTCCCACTGTGCAGTCTGGTTATGAGGATGTCAGTGTAGAAACCTAGACCTTGACTGCCTGTAACACAGAGATAGTCAGAAATTCCTGGCTGATGAATTAAACACAACAGTGTTGCTTGGTCTAGGTTTCAATTATTATTTACTAGCCCCTAGAGTGGATCAAAGTATTCACTGATGAGAGGCTGTGGATTAGTATTTCAGCAGATGTGGGAGGAGATTCTGTGCAATTTCCATACACCATTAAAAGATCCTTCACTGCCTCTGACTAAAGACGGCTGTCAGACAAGTCCTTGTAAATGCTATCAGCTGATCTGCCACATTAACTAATACTCTACCCAGCTCCACTGTGAGGCTGCTAAGGCCCTGCCCCTGGGCAACAAGGTTAGTGAAATCCCTGAATAGATGCCCAGTAAAGGGCCATATAACAGAGCAGTCTCACTGCTGTGGCACCTCCTGCTGGTCATACTGGGAACTAGCTCTCCGGGACCACCAGGATGCCTTTTACTAGCAGTGCCTCACTCGCTGTTACTTCCATTTCTTCCACCATCTCGACCCGTGTTGCTCCCAGACTGCGGCATCCTCTTTGGGACATGGCCCTCTGGCTGTGCCCCAGTCCACTGTCTCCCCGCTTTTGGGGGACAGGCAGTCCTCAGTCTCTCCACTTGCCTCAGTGGCCAACTGCAGCCTCTAGTCTAGCCCCAGGCTTCAGGAGCAAACTGCAGTCTGGATTTAGGCCACTCTCCTCATGGCAACTAGGAGTAAAGGGAGGGACCCAGGCCCACCCGCTACTCTGGGTCCTGGCCCAGGGACCCTATAGCTGTCAGCCGCTTACTGCCCCTTCTCCTATTCCCGCTGCCTACTTTTCCTGGCCACTTCCCCCATAGCCCTAGCACCTTCCCTGCCCTTGCTTCAGAGCCTCAGTCTGGCCATGGGCAGCCTCTCCTATTGCTCCGCTACCCTGCCCAGCACTGCAGTACCTCCGGTGCTCCTCAGCAGACAGTCCTTCCCTTTTGCCCTCCAGGAAGAGACTGCCCCATGCTCTGCTGAGCAGCCCTTTATATATGGGCTGCTCCAGCAAGACTTCTCTTGATTGGCTCTCCCACTGAGCCCTTTCCTGATTGGCAGGGTTCTGTGCAGCCTCTCCAAGGCCACTTTAACCCTTCTCCTGTCGGTTTGGGGCAGCCGCCCCACCACAGGCCCTTTGTACAAAGGTACGCCATTGCCATTAAACTAAAAGCTCACATGCATACTTTCCTAACTGGGGGCTCTGGGATCACTGGTGAGTGTGTGTGAGCCGGATGGCTAATTTCTGAAATGTGCCACATTCATCTCTGGTGCAACTCCACTGACTTCAGCAGAGCCCAGTGCCCCCACCGCTCCCTGGTGTATTGAGGGAGCACTCTTGCTTCTTCACCCTTTGGTGGAATGCAGTACACACTTCTCTCTGCACTGGTCTTGCTCCATAGGCTTGGGGGGCAGGCCATAGTCTCCCACAGCCTTTCCCTTCCCAACACTTCCTGGGGCAACATGCATCCCAGTGATGTGCAGAGACTGCACTTCCATTGGGAGCCACCAGAATAACATACCAAGGGGTGTGGTGGATTCTCCACCCCTTGAAGTCTTTAAATCAAGATCAGATTTTTTTCCTAATTGATCTGTTCTAGCTCCATCAGAAGTTGTGGGGCTCAATGCAGGAATCACTGGGTGGGGTTCTCTGGCCTCTGTCATGCCAGAGGTCGGAGTAGATGATCACAATGGACCCTCTGGCCTTAAAAAAATCTATGAAATCCGTCTCTTTCGGTGGGCCCTTTGCTTGGGCTGTAGAGGGACGGGGCAAGCTCCTTGCGCATCACCCCCTTTCAGACACCTGCCTAAAGGCCCATCAGAACCTTGCCCCCCAGAAGAGTTCAGCAGAACAACAAACAATAGCGATACTAACTCTGTCCCATCCCTCTATCAGCCAAGAGTGCCCCCATGTCCTAATGCCAATAACAACCAACGCTTATTTTTGCCTTGCAGCTACAAAGCAGGAGTTCCTGCTCTTTTCCAAAGGGAGACCCTCTCACCCCATTCAGACATTCAAAGACGCTACATCACATATCCTCCAGAATCCTTTGTGGTGATGCTTCAAAGGAGGTGCTGGGAGAACAGGTACAAGGTTGTACGGGATAATTCTGGCTTCCAAGATGACCAGTTGCAAATGGCTATGTCACATGGGGGGTGGCCCTTTAGGGGGAGCTGGGCTTTGCCCTGACCTGTAACTAACCAGCGGCCTCCTAGCTGATGTTGTGAGGGCAGGTGATAGCTTGAAGATCACTTATTTGGCCTCATAAGAGTCAGCAAAGTAGCCTAGTTGCTAAAGAGAGCAGTAAGGAGTAGGGACACTGCTGCAGGAGTCCCTGGGTCAGGAAAAAGAACCCAGTTCACACGCGACTTCCACGTAGATGGCCTTCATTAGGAGCTGTGGCGCACAGAAGAACTGACATGCTAGAAGAGGTGTTGGTATTGATTAGAAGAGAATTCTGGCAGTCAGGACTCCTGGGTTCTGTTCTCAGGCTTACAGGGCTATAAGGAATAGCCAGTATGGATTTGGCAAGAACAAATTATGTCAAATCAACCTAATTTCCTTCTTTGACAGGGTTACTGGCCAACTGGATAAGGGAGGAAACAGTAGATGTAATAATAAGGATTTTAATAAGGCTTTTGACACAGTCCCACATGACATTCTCATAAGCAAACTAGGGAAACAAAGCCTAGACGAAATTACTATAAGGTAGGTGCAACACTGGTTGAAAGACCGTACTCAGAGAATAGTTATCAATGGTTTGATGTCAGACTGGGAGGGTGTATCTAGTGAAGTCCTCCATGGGTCAGTTCTGGGTCTGGTACTATTCAATATTTTCATTAATGACTTGGATAATGGAGTGGAGAGAAGGCTTATAAAATTTGCAGTTGACACCAAGATGGGAGGGGTTGCAAGCACTTTGGAGGACAGGAAGAGAATTCAAAAGGACTTGACAAATTGAAGAATTGGTCTGAAATCAACAAGATGAAATTCAATAAAGACTAGTACAAAGTACTTCACTTAGGAAGGAAAAATCAAATGTACAACTACAAAATAGGGAGCAACTGCTGAAAAAGGATCTGGGGGTTTAGTTGATCATAAACTGAATATGAGTGAACAAAGTGATGCAGCAGCAAAAAAGGCTAATGTCATTCTGGGGTGTAGTAACAGGAGTGTCATATGTAAGACATGGGATGTAATTGTCCAGCTCTACTTGGCAATTCTGAGCCCTTAGCTGGAGCATTGTGTCCAGTTCTGGGCACTGCATTTTAGTAAAGATGTGAATAACTCAGACAGAGTCCAGAGATGAGCAATAAAAAATGATAAAAGGTTTAGAAAATCTGACCTATGAGGACAGGTTAAACAAAACTGGGCAAGTTTGCCTTGGGGAAAAAAGACTGAGGGGGGAACCTGATAACAGTCTTCCAATATGGTAAGGGCTGTTATAAAGAGGACTGTCATCAATTGTTCAACATGTTCACTGAAGGTAGGACAAGAAGTAATGGTCTTAATCTGCAGCAGGGGAGATTTAGGAAAAACTTTCTAACTATCAGGATAGCAAAGCACTGGAAGAGGCTTTCAAGGGAGGTTGTGGAATCCCCGTCACTGGAGGATTTTAACAACAGATTGGACAAACACCTGCCAGGGATGGTCTAGGATTATTTCCAGCCCTACATTTCTGTGATTCCTAGTGTGGCTAATCACTACATGACTGTGAGCAAATCATCCAGCACCCTTTCTCAGTTAACCCACCTGGGTTTGTATTTTGAACCCGCCATGTCCCATCCATACCCCCACCGCTATATAGAACAGGTTCTGGTTAAACCAATCTGTAAAAATCTATATTTCCTTAAAGCCAGTGAAGACTAAACAAAAGGAACCAGCAGGGTTTTTCACTCTAAATCCAGCTCCCTGCCTTTTAACGCTACAAAACAAAAGAAGTTCAGGAAAAACTTTCCCTCAGGGTCTATTAACTGGCAGTCACTGGCTTGCATTATTAGAATAATTTCCTGTAGGTGCTGCAGGGGGTTGGACTAGATGACCTGCTGAGGTCCCTTCCAACCCTGATATTCTATGATTCTAAGCGTGAAGTGTGAGAGTGCTGCAAATAGAGGTACATCCACAGAGGATGTTATCATCAAAGAACTGGGCCAAGAAAGCTCACCCTTACATAGGTTCACAGTGTGCAATTTGGAGGGAGTAAGGAGTAATCCCCTTCCCCCCTCCCCACACATACACACACACTGTAGCATGGCCTATTTAAGAACAAACCGAATTTCAGGCCCTGTGTTCTGGGGAGGGGAGAGGCTGCTTCTCCCTCTTCCCCCAGGCTCCCTGGCTCCATGCTGGTCCTTACTATGACACAAGTTAAGTCAAAGCAAACCCCCCCACTTTGAAAAGCCAAGGTTCTCCAACCTCAGGATTTAAGAGGCAACCTTCATGAAGGTGAATGACAGAAAAACTATTAGTTCTTAAACAGGCTCACTGTTTGGGGAGCACTGGTGTTAACTGAACAAGTCTGAAATACCCATTTCTGGTGGAGAGGTTGTTCGTTGATCTGTAGTTCATGTTTGCCCTACAGACAAATGGAAGACACTGTGGCTGCCCCCATGGACCTCATAATCTAGGGATGCATTACTGCAAACCCTTCCTCATGTGAGTAATCCTAACTCCCCTGTGTAAAGATGTGCAGCATCAGGCCCTATGTTAAGAAATTACAATCAAGGTCCTCTCTTCTCTATAACAAGGAAAATGGTGTCTGTGTAACTAATGGCCCATAACTCTTAATCAGATCTATAACCAGTGGAAGGAGGTATACTAAACTACTCGTTCTGCTCTATCAATAAGAGCAGCAACCTCAGATCTGCAGCTCTTTCTATCTCCTTTTTATTCCCAGTCTCTATGAAATATATTACACCATGTCATAGAATCATGGAAGATGAGGGTTGGAAGGGACCTCAGCAGGTCATCTAGTCCAACCCCCTGCCCAAAGCAGAACCAACCCCAACTAAATCATCCCAGCCAGGGCTTTGTCAAGCCGGGCCTTAAAAACCTCTACAGATAGAGATTCCACCACCTCCCTAGGTAACGCATTACAGTGCTTCACCACCCTCCTAGTGAAATAGTTTTTCCTAATATCCAATCTAAACCTCTCCCACTGCAACTTGAGACCATTGCTCCTTGTTCTGTCACCTTCCACCACTGAGAACAGCCGAGCTCCATCCTCTTTGGAACCCCCTTTCAGGTAGTTGAAGGCTGCTATCAAATCCCCCCTCACTCTTCTCTTCTGCAGACTAAATAAGCCCAGTTCCCTCAACCTCTCCTCATAAGTCATGTGCCCCAGCCCCCTAATCATTTTTGTTGCCCTCCGCTGGACTCTCTCCAATTTGTCCACATCCTTTCTGTAGTGGGGGGGCCCAAAACTGGACACAATACTCCAGATGTGGCCTCACCAGTGCTGAACAGAGGGGAATAATCACTTCCCTCAATCTGCTGGCAATGCTCCTACTAATGCAGTCCAATATACCATTAGACTTCTTGGAAACAAGGGCACACTGTTGACTCATATCCAGCTTCTCATTCACTGTAATCCCCAGGTCCTTTTCTACCTCTCCCCCCAGCTTAGTGTCATCCGCGAACTTCCTAAGGGTGCAATCCATCCCATCATCCAGATCATTAATGAAGATGTTGAACAAAACCGGACCCAGGACCACTGTTCCCTCTAAGTTGTGCGCGTGTGCACACGCACACAGATCCTAAACCCCGTGCACACAGTGAAACACTGCATGCACAAAAATTTGCACAGAAGCACAATTTGCACAGAAGAAATTTTTTGTGCACACGGCCTGTCAAAAATTTGAGGGAACGTTGACCTGGACCGACCCCTGGGGCACTCCGCTTGATACTGGCTGCCAACTAGACATCACTGATCGCTGCCCATTGAGCCCGACAATCTAGCCAGCTTTCTATCCACCTAATAGTCCATTCATCCAATCCATACTTTGTTAACTTTATGGCAAGAATACTGTGGAAGACAGTATCAAAAGCCTTGCTGAAGTCAAGGGATAGGCAAGGTATAGTCTTCTACTACAGCAGCCAGCGGTGGTACTCAGCCAATGACAGGTCATCTTCTCCCCATGAAATTGCAGCACCTTATCTCTAATACCTCCAAATAACATCAGCTGTGTTCTTTCACTGCCCAGGCTCTAACCCTTGCAGCGTATTACAGCTATGAGACATGAAATGCTCCAACACATTATTTAAAAAACACATATGTATCCCTGCTAGATTCCATGCCAGTTACATTTTGGCTAACAAAAGCACTGCAGGCCAGCCTAGAGTTCTTGTGGATGGGTCTGTCTTCTTAGACTGTATACTCATCAGGGCAGGGACTGTCCCTTTCGGTGTGTCTGTACAGCGCCTAGCACTATGGGGCCCTGATCCTGACTGGGGCATCTGGGCTATACTGCAATATAAATATTAAATACTACCAATGATTTTATCAGACCCACAGCCACCCTGATATCAGAGCACTCCACAGAAACTGTACAAATCCCTATGAATCTTCACATACAGACTGGGGCTCAGTTCTCCCCTCCTTACAGCTTGTTACCCATTAATACCTTTAAGAGGGAGTGCAAAATAGAAGCAAATCACTACCACATCAGGGGCCAAATCCTCAGCTGGTGTAAACTGGTGCTGCTCCTTTGCTTTGAAGCCTCCCCAATTTAAACCAGCTGGGGTTTTGGCCCCAGATGGTTACTCTTTTTCACCCACTCTGCACGAGTGTACATAGCAACACAAAGTGCAAGGGCTAGTGGAGTACCAGATCCCGGACATGGGCTGAAATCCTGACCCTGTTGAAATCAGGCACAGGACGTCACCCATAGTTTTTTCTCTCTGCTATTCTCAGGACTTTTGGAAGCTTCACTTCACTGCTGTCATCATTGTATTCTCACTCTCCTCCACTCCTGGAGCTGGAAGAATTTGTCTCGGTTTTTCCCTTCAGCACTGCTGATAGAAATTCCCTACAGACAGAGCCCTGTGCTCAGCTGAGACATTCACTCTGGACCGTTCTAGAGGACACTGGCTGTACCCCAGATGAAAGTGATGTCATCTGTTATCTCAGGATAACCAGCCCTTGAACTGTCAGCTGCATGTCTGCTCTCAACACCGGTCCCCATTCGCACTAAAGATGGGCTTTTTATACTGAGACCTTCAAGTTCTGGGGTGCATTTGTTGGTTTTGTGGTTGTATTTGCTATTCGCTCAGCCCTGGCCTCCAGGTGTTTGGTCTACAAAAGAACAGGGCACACAGCTGTGTTGTCTGGACACTGTAACAGGTAATTAAAATCTGCCTCTTTGCACCCTGCTCTCCTATTATTAATTATTTATATTATTAGAGGCTCCAACTGTAATTCGGGTCCCATTGTACACAGGAGCAGACAGTTCCTGCTCCCAAGAGCTTACCATCTAGATAGACAGGAAAAACAAAAGGTAGGAGGGATAGCTCAGTGGTTTGAGCATTAGCCTGGTAAACCCAGGGTTGTGAGCTCAATCCTTGAGGGGGCCATTTTGGGATCTGGGGCAAAAATTGGGAGATTGGTCCTGCTTTGAGCAGGGCTTTGGACTAGATGACCTCCTGAGGTCCCTTCCAACTATGAAACTAAGGCACGCAGAGGTAAAGTGACTTGCCCAAGGTTACACCACAGATCAGTGGCAGAGCCAGGTATAGGCCCCAGTTGTCCTGACTCCCAGCCCAGTGTCCTATTCACCAGATCACACTGCTTCTACGGAGCCTGCTTGTTTGTGTGTACATGCAGAAGGGAGGAGAACTTGTGCCACCACAGGTCTATCTGCTAGCTTAGAAGTAGCTCAAACCCCTCTTTGGATCACACTGGCGGTGTGACAGTGGCCTCTGCTCGTCTACTACGGCTTCCACATCTGCTGGATGTCATTACAGACCCCATGTTCAGGGTTTTGCACACCTCAGATATTCACACGTTTTCTTGGATGGCAATTTTTTTAATTCAAAAATTCTATCCAGCTAAGTTTCTTAGCGACTGACAAAACTCCCTCCCCTAAGATGTTTCATAGCTAGGCACAACAAAGCAGGTACGGAAACATTAAAACCCAGTACGCATCCACTGACAGCTCTCCTCAATTGCTCATTAGCATAAGCATTTTATGTTGCACCACAGACCTGACAGATCATGGTCCTTCACTCAACTGATACTGTCTGTTAATCGGATTAGAGAAGCAGTGTTTCCACGCAGGCTTTAAAAACAGGGATGACGTGGAACATCTTGTCTCATAAATAAAGCAGAAGACAGTTAGTTGCTAAAGAGATAACAAAGGTACTGTTCTCTAAGCACCGGAGGAAATGAGAGCTAACGCAAGTGCCCTTTTCTATGAAGGAATTAACCTGTTCCAGTGTATGTGTTATCATTTCCAGGGATGACTCTTCAGTCAAGCTTATGTCGTTCGATTCTGTGACATGTTATTCAGCGGGAGGTGTGCAGCAAAGCCTGCTGCAGAGAGATGTTCTCTCCCCTGTATCTTTTTTCTTAGATCATAGGTCGCTTGAATGTGTGTTCTTTAACCAGCTTTGCTGCTGACTCAGGCGACAGATGTCTCGGCAAAATGAACCTCCAGTGCTGTCCTCGTGTATGAAGACATCACCAAGTCCCTATGATTGCAGTGCAAGCCGTGGTCACCGACCGGTCGATCCTAGAGGATCTCCCAGTCGATTGCGATCTCCGGTGGCAGCGCAGTGTGGCTGCCTAAAGCTACCACACACACACACACACTGCTCCCATAAGCGGCCAGTGCAGCCCTGTGGCCCGGGGGAAAGGGGTTTCCCTCCGCGCGCACTGCTCCTGCCTGCAAGCACTGCCCCCGCAGTTCCCATTGGCCACCCACCCTCCCCACCCCAGCGGCCGCAGAGACGCATTGGCCCCTTGCGGGAGCGGTGTGGGGGCGGGTAGCCAGGGAGCCTGCCTTAGGCTCGCTGCACCCACTGCCGACCAGGAGCCACTGGAGGTAAGTCCTGCCCAATGGGAGGCCGCACCCCAACCCTCATCCCTGAACCCCCTCCCGGAGCCAGCACCCTATACCCCCTCCTGCACCCCAACCCTCAGCCCTGAGCCCCCTGCCAGAGCCAGCACCCCCTGCCCTCTTCTGCACCCTGAGCCCCCTCCTGCACCTCAAGCCCCAGCCCTGACCCCCCTCCCAGAGCCACCACCCCATACCTCTTTTGGCACTCCAACCCTCTGCCCCAGCCCTGACCCCTCTCCCAGAGCCAGCATCCTGTACCCCCTCCTGTACCCCAACCCCCTGTCCCAGCCCTGACCCCTCTCTCACACTGTGAACCCCTCGGCCACATCCCAGAGCCCGCACCCACTCCCGAACCCCAACCCCCTGTCCCAGCCCAGTGAAAGTGAGTGAGGGTGGGGGATAGCCAGCGATGGAGAGAGGCGGGATGGGGTGAGCAGGGCAGGGCTTTGGGGAAGGAATGGGGCTTCGGGGAAGGGGCGGGGTCGATCCTGAGTTGCCCTTAGATTCAAAAAGTGATCTTGGGCGTAAAAAGGTTGGAGACCACTGCAGTGCAAGGTTGGCTAATCAAACCGTGCAGCAGCAGCTCAGAGACTGGAGCGACCATCTGCAAAGTGTGCTTCACTTCCAGCCTTGGACTCTGCTGTCTCATAAGATGCTCCTCGCATCACTGGGCTAAATCAAGGGGAGGCGACTTCAAAGTTTCCGTGTGATGTGATCGATCATATCTGCTCTGATGTCATGTTTAAACAGTGCGTAAATAATTCAAGCTAGGGCTCTGGGTCACTGCAACCGTGAAGAGAACTCTACACCAAGAGGAATCTCACCCAACGCTTGGTGAAGCCTCTGGAAAATGATGAGCTAGCACTTCGTGAGCATTTTATTTTAAGGTAGACCAACAGGAAATAAAGACTTAAACACAGGGGACTAACTATCCAGAGCAGATCTGATTAATTTAGCATTACTCAACCAAAATGATGTCTGCGTTGACGACATTTCTTGGAAGATTCAATTTACATATGTAGGTGGTAGCTCTCCCTACTCTCTAACCTGGGCCACTATTCTGTTGATATCAATGGGATCAAGCCTGGATTCCATTCTTCTAAGTTCTGAGGTTACACTCACACACATGCACACGCCCTGTGAATACACACTGTGTACCTAGATGCTCCCATGGAAGGTAATGTACACAACTAAACACCAGATTTTCTTAGAAGAGCAATAGGTCCGAACATTCAATGTGACTTGTGCTCCTATGTCACTTCCAAACAAAGGCACAAATACTGCATGGGAATATCTATTTGATCCTAAAGTTTCCACTGGACTATTAAATTCCTGGATACATTTCTATTGGCCTCAGTTTTCGGAAAGCTTGTTATTACAAAACCTCCCCATATTGGCCATGTTTGACCCAACAACATCCCTTCAAAGGACACATGCTGGTGAGAAATAAAGTCTGAGTTATTTTGACCACTGTGAACCATGGACATATAATAAATTATCTGGAGTGCAAATGCATATGGTTACTTCCAGCACACTGCTATGTGCCAGAAATCCACCTTTCTGCAGCCACTCTCTCACTGCCTTTTCTCTCATGCCTTACCAGGCCTATAGTGGCAAATACGTGGTTACAGTTTTTTGATCTGTAGGTCAACTCAAGGTTCCTCCACCATTCTGTGCCTGTTGGACTGAATGGCGCCTTTGAGGGCAGTGGAGAGCTGTTCCACTCGGGGGAAGTGACCATTCTGAATGCCCCTTGGAGCCCTCAGCAAGTCCTCTGCCTAGCTCCTTTCATGGGTTATTCTCCTGTGCATGTTGGTCCCACTCCACAAGCTAGTGTACAAAGTGCAATTCTAACAGCCCCTCGCTGTTAGATAAACCCACGCAGATTTTCACAGTGTTGAGTTACCAACGTGAACACAGTTATTACTGGTTTGTTGTAGATTATTGAGGATCTGATTCTTCCATTCTTTCTCCTGCTGAGTACTTGCACTGAGTCCAAAGTGACTAGGGGTGGCAGTTAATAGCACTCAGCATGAGTGAGGGCGGCAGACACAGATACAAAGCAAGCGGGTGCGTGAGAGAAGGACGGAGGCATGAGAACAAAAAACTGCCAATTCGTTTTGTAACTGCGGCTTAGGTCACTGGCAACCTGAAAATAATGATCAGCCATGTGCATCAGCCAACAAAGGGCAAGCCTCTTGGAAATTTTTTATATTCTGTCAACCCTCCTTCTTTCTCCAAAATCTGGGGTGTTATTTGCACATTCCTGACAGTCGTTAATAGCACTGTGTCTCAGACCTTTTCTACTACAGGGTACTAAAACTGTACCTTTTAACTAGACCAGTGCAGATTAACTTGTACCCCACTAGCGTTGGCGAAGTTTTACTAGTACAGAGAAGCCTTCTAGCTCTATAGCTATTGGGAAATAAGCTATACCAGCTGTAGTAGAAAGAGAGCCTGAGACATAAGCTCTGGTATCAGAGGCCTGGTATGAGACAGAATCTGGCAAGAACAGGGCTAATATTGCATAAATACACATTTCTAGGAAATGCTAGTCACAGAGTGCTCACGCAAACACATCCCGATATCAAGTGGTATCAAAACATCCCGATATCAAGGATGGTACAAAAACATTCGCCAAGGATAACAGGAACACACTGACCCCTCCTGAAAGATAAAGTCAGCATGACAGTACGTAATAGAGATGTTTTGATCGAACCAACATGTACAAGATAACGAGTGACGTCAAGGGGCAGTAACTAACTATGTCAGAGGCAATGCGTAACTTGTTTGTATGAGGGTATAAAGATGTATCTCAGAGGGAGTGTCTTTGGCCAGCCTAGGGAGCAATGGAAGGTCCTGCCACTGTCTAAGCTACATCCATTGTCACGAGCATACGTGTCTTAGTAGCCTCGTAGAGTCTGCCAGGTGCTACTGCCGTGATTCATCGGCACTAAACCTGGCCGGGTGCCTTCGCTACAAACCGAGCTGTGGATTTATTGGAGAGTTTAACTGAGGTCTGCTATCTCTGCTACCTGCGCAGAGCTGGGACAGCACACTGAATGAACGCACACCCAGCCAACATCTGACCCCATTGGTGACCGCGACGGCTGATCTGTAAGTAAGTGAGCTGTCCTCTGTAGGAATCGCAATCTAGCGTGACACCTTTATACTGATATAGCTGCATCCACACTATGGGTGTAGTGATTTCACTATTTCGACAGGGAAATTATACCCTTCATTGAAATAGCTAAATCAGTACAAAGCCTGTGCAAACTAGAGCACGTGTCCAGGCCCTATTTAAACAAAGCAGCCATCCTGCTGAACATCTGAGACAGTTATGAAATAAAAATGTCAACTCACCCTTTGACCTTGTAAACCAGGAACTCCGGCCTTGCCTTCCAAACCGGCTGGACCCTTTCAAAGAGAAACCGTTTATAGAGAATGTACTACCTAAGACAAAATACTGACGAGTATAGGCAATTTCACTCAGTTCTGCACTATTGCTGTGGACCGTCGGTATCTGGCTGCCTTTTATCTGATAAGGATGTTCTTTCGTGAACGCTTAGGACGACAGAACAGCAGAGAGAAGGTGAGTCAATGTGCTGATTAAATAAGGGGAGCCCAAAACCATACTTAGGTATATATTTTAAATCAGCTTTGCCTCGCTTACTTAGTAATACATCTTCATAATGTCGACAACTTTCCAAAGCATGATGCAATAGTCACAGCAAGACAGGACAGTTTGCAGCTTCAGGAGTGGGAACAAACAGACTGTGTGAAAATGAAGTAACAATCAGGGTGTGATAAGCGCTGGCTTCTACAACTAGATCATAAGAGATAGCTAAGGAAAAGAGGCTACAATTAAGCCAAATGGAGAGAATGTTCAGATGTCTAGATTTCCATAGGAAAATACTCCCCCCCAACCCCTCCCACAATTATTAATCATTTGTAATGTTCTTGGCCTGGAGGTTTTTCTGGCAATTTCGCTCCTTTCTGTAGCAATCTTAATCTGAGGTTCATGACATTGCAGTCTAGGAGTTAACACAAGGTTCCTGTCTGGGAACCACCCTGAGAGATGCTGAGTGCCAACAGCTTCCCACGAAATCAACAGGTGTTGAGAGCAGTCAGCACCTTGCAAGATGGGACCCCATAGGTGAAGCTCACCCCTGTGCAGAGGGCCAGCCCAAGTCCTCTGCACCACCCTCAGGGATTAAGTGGTACATGGCTTTGAGCAGTTCCTCCACAAAGGGTGAATTCCTCTTGCCAATGCAGAAGACATAAGGACACGTACACCACTTAAGCTCTTCAGACAAAGCCAGAGTAGCACATAAGGTTGTGGGTGGGTCCCCTGTGCTAGAGTGAATTTCAGCCTATATGAACCAATATTGCAGTAAAAGAAACTACTTACTGGTGCCCCTGGAACTCCAGGTGGGCCTTGTGGTCCTCGCGGGCCTGGGGCTCCCTACGAAAATAAATAAACAAACCCGTCAGTGTTCAAGTAATTGATTTCCTCTTTGAGATAATGAATTCAAGGGCAGCTGCTGATATATTTGCCACATCTCTCTGAACAGCCCTTCAGGCACCCATATGGAGGGCACCCATATGCACAATTTGAGCCTCCCTTCTTCCCTAACATGAGATGCAATGCAGAGATCCTGTACCCCAGTCCACCCCTATGCAGAAGGCCGGTACAAAGCTTATGTACCATAATTTCCACTTGAGTCCTATACTGAAGGTACAAGTGGGCTGTAAGTGGTGAATGAGTTTGTGCTGGACCTCTGCATGGGGCGTGAATTGGGGCACAGGGCCTTACTGACCCTCTGCCTACAGGAGAATTTTTCTCTTAGGCTCCAGTTCATTCATTAGTCAGTGCAGAGCCCAGTTGGTATTTCCCTCAATTCTGGGGCTGGTTCAGCCCCCAGTGTCAGTTAAGGCCGCTCTAATGTGTGCTGAGCTACCCAAGGCACCTATGAGGGGAATACTTATGCCACAGGACCATCCTGGCCACATCCCCAGTCCCTCCAGGAACACCCCATGCAATGGGGCTCTTGGAAGGGAGTGAGGGGTTATGTCAGAGTCAGCTCTCATAGAGGGCCTCCTGCACCAGGGGTATTCTCCTGGGCCTTGTGTAGCCCCTTTGCACTAGCCTAGCCATAAACCGGGCCCTTAGAGTACAAACTACATATTTAAAAAACAAATTGCAATAAGAGGCACAAACAAATGGCTTCCTGTCGGTGTGTGTGTGTCCATGTTCAGTGACACTATCAAGATAAAAATCAAACCCTGTTTAAAATCCCTTTCCACACTTTTTATTGTATTGAAAGCAGAAAGAAGTTTGACAGAGGAACTGACTCTTCGCCATTTGCCCTGTTTATCTTCTCTGTCAGACTCAGCTGGTGTCATGGGAGTAGTCTGGCCAGCTTCACTTCCATGTCATAAAAAATTTCTAGTCACGTTAGACTTTGCAACATGCTTTGAAAACAAAAACTGATGCGGGTAGCTGAGTTACCTGACAGCGCCCCTTCAATTGTTTAAAAAAAAAAAAAAGAGAGAGATCATTATTACTTCTTACATTTAGTACAATAGAGATATTGAACCGTTCTTACTTGCTCTCCTTTCAGACCTTCCGTTTGTACCTGGAATTAAGATGCCAGAGATGTAAACCAGAGCACACAGGAGGAAGACACATTAAGAAAGCTTCAGGCATACAGTAGTTCTCTATTTTGCACATCTAACCCCACTAGCTGTTCCCTCCCCCATGATGCCTGCTAACCTTCACCGCTTACTTCAACTCGGTTCCAGCACAGCCTCCCTTCCTCACATATCCTTGAACTATGCTGTGCTGTCTCTGTAGAGAGCTTCTCCTGGCACCGACCTTGATCTCTTGGTTCTCTGTGCTGTGGTTAGCATCTTTTGTGTTGCTATACAATAACAAGAACAATAATACTTGTCAAGTATCAGAGGGGTAGCCGTGTTAGTCTGGATCTGTAAAAGCGGCAAAGAGTCCTGTGGCACCTTACAGACTAACACAGGGGTCTCCAAAGTGGGGTGAGCACCCAGGCGGTGCGCAAGACCATCCGTGGGGGTGCGCAGGAGGAGGAGCGCCGCTATCACTGCAGCAGCAGTGCTCCTGGACCTTTGATTCTTCGGCAGCACGCCAGCCGCTGCTCAGCTCTTCCCGCTCCGTCTTCGGCGGCACGCAGGCGGCCGCTCGGCTCTCCCCGCTCCATCTTCGGCACACGCCAGCCGCTGCTCAGCTCTTCCCGCTCCGTCTTCGGCAGCACGCCGGCGGCCGCTCGGCTCTCCCCGCTCCGTCTTCGGCCGCACACAGGCGGCCGCTCGGCTCTCCCCGCTCCGTCTTCGGCAGCACCTCGGCTCTCCCCGCTCCACCTTCGGCACATGCCGGCGGCCGCTCAGCTCTCCCCGCTCCGTCTTCGGCACATGCCAGCGGCCGCTCAGCTCTCCCCGCTCCGTCTTCGGCGGCACGCCGGCGGCCGCTCGGCTCTCCCTGCTCCGTCTTCAGTGGCACGCCGGCGGCTGCTCGGCTCTCCCCGCTCCGTCTTCGGCGGCACGCCGGCGGCCCCTCGGCTCTCCCCGCTCCGTCTTCGGCGGCATGCCGGCGGCCCCTCGGCTCTCCCCGCTCCGTCTTCGGCCACACGCAGGCGGCCGCTCGGCTCTCCCCGCTCCGTCTTCGGCGGCACGCCGGCAGCACCTCGGCTCTCCCCGCTCCGTCTTCGGCACATGCCGGCGGCCACTCAGCTCTCCCCGCTCCGTCTTCGGCACATGCCAGCGGCCGCTCAGCTCTCCCCGCTCCGTCTTCGGCGGCACGCCGGCGGCCGCTCGGCTCTCCCCGCTCCGTCTTTGGCAGCACGCCGGCGGCCCCTCGGCTCTCCCCGCTCTGTCTTCGGCGGCACGCCGGCGGCCCCTCGGCTCTCCCCGCTCCGTCTTCGGCGGCACGCCGGCGGCCCCTCGGCTCTCCCCGCTCCGTCTTCGGCGGCATGCCGGTGGCCGCTCGGCTCTCCCCGCTCTGTCTTCGGCGGCACGCCGGCGGCCGCTCGGCTCTCCCCGCTCCGTCTTCGGCGGCACGCCGGTGGCCGCTCGGCTCTCCCCGCTCCGTCTTCGGCGGCACGCCGGCGGCACTTCTTCTTCTTTCTTTTTTTTCCTTCCCCAGAGCTGGCCCTGAGGGTGTGCGATTCAAAAAGTTTGGAGACCCCTGGACTAACAGACATATTGGAGTATAAGCTTTCGTGGGTGAATACCCACTTCGTCGGATGCATGTAGTGGAAATTTCCAGAGGCAGGTATAAATATGCAAGCCAGAATCAGGCTAGGTATAAGGAGGTTAGTTAAATCAGGGAGGATGAGGCCCTCTTCTAGCAGTTGAGGTGTGAACACCAAGGGAGGAGAAACTGCTTTTGTACGATGTACATAGCAGAGGGGCATTGCTGGCACATGATGGCAGTGCACATCATGTGCCAGCAATGCCCCTCTGCTATGTACATCGGCCAGACTGGGCAGTCCCTACGTAAAAGGATAAATGGACACAAATCCGATATTAGGAATGGCAATGTACAAAAACCTGTAGGAGAACACTTCAACCTCCCTGGACACACAATAGCAGATTTAAAAGTAGCCATCCTGCAGCACAAAAACTTCAGGACCAGACTTCAAAGAGAAACTGCTGAGCTTCAGTTCATTTGCAAATTTGACACCATCAGCTCGGGATTAAACAGACTGTGAATGGCTCACCAACTACACAAGCAGTTTCTCCTCCCTTGGTGTTCACACCTCACCCGCTAGAAGAGGGCCTCATCCTCCCTGATTGAACTAACCTCCTTATCCCTAGCCTGATTCTGGCTTGCATATTTACACCTGCCTCTGGAAATTTCCACTCCATGCATCCGACAAACTGGGTATTCACCCATGAAAGCTTATGCTTCAATACGTCTGTTAGTCTATAAGGTGCCACAAGACTCTTTGCCAATAATACCTGTGTTATCTTTATAAATGAGTTTGTCAGCTCCTTGGATCTTGTCTTATTTTCTACCTGTAAAGCACCATAAACACCAGTGGTACTATATAAACAATGGGCCAAATTCAGGGATGACGTGTAAGTTAGATCCCTTTATACTAACTTAGGCCCCGATCCTGTACACACATAATCATGTGCTTAACTTAAAGCACACAAGTTGTCCAACTGAAGTCAGTGGGAGACTTACCACCACGATTCAAATTAACCATGTGCGTGTTTGCACGATCGGGGCCTTAGATTCCCTTATGCTCAAGCAGGCTCCCTTTCACTCTGTCAGCTCCCACAGAGCCACTTATACCCATTCCATCCATGTTCAAGGGCGTTTAAGTTGGTGTAACCTACAGACATGCTGAAGACTGGAAGAAAGTGTAAGTTCAATCAGTCCTCACATCTTCGTACACCTTCCTCCAGCTCCTCTGTTACCCATCACCTCTGAATTTGGCCAACTATGTCTGGCTTTATCTGCAGTCTCCAACAGCGAGGTTAGGCTTCTGCTGTAACAACATGGTGCTATTGGGTGGAATGTTGCACAAAGAACCTAGAGACCTCTGGGTGTCCACATGCATGTAAGTAGCAAGTGTCTTTACATGGCATCATTGGCCTAGGCTCATTTTGAATGGATGTGTGCACAATTCTAAACAAATAAATACATCCCTGTGAAATTGCCAATGACAGTTCTTTGTCCTTTCACCCTGCCTTCCTCCGGTCTTGTATAATTTTCTACTTGCTTCAGGACAAGAAACCATTCACTCTCCACTGCTAAACACCTTAAGTCTACAGCCCCACATATTAATGCTCAAAAATTCCTTCCTCACACACCTCTCACTCTGCGGCCACAGTACTGCCGCATCTCTAATATGTCTCATCGAAGTCTTGGGTCAGTTCCCAACCTCTGACCCAAGCAGTCTTCTTGAAAGCTTTCAGTCTGGCTGCCACTCCTTTCACAGTAATGCAGTTGCCTATTTACCTCTATGTATTAGGGTCGTTGCTATTCTCTTGTCTGTCTCTAGCTCCAGGTCCTTCCTCGTCACAGTGCCATATTGATATTGCTGACCATGACTTCAAATCCTAGCTCATTGCATCAGGAGTCCTGTGCATCTCACTCCACTATGTTCTGATTCTACTGATTTAATCACTCCCCTTTTTTGCGACTGACAATGAATACTCTCCAATCACTAGACCTCTCAGCTATGGGGCCCTGGCAGAGCTCAGTCCTTGATCCCTTCTCTTCTCTAGGATGTCCCCTGTGGCAATCTCTTTGCTGAATTCAGCTGTAGATGACACCTCTATGTGGCCAATATTAAACCCTGATTCCCCCATCAGTGACACCAGAGCAAATGAAAAACAACTCCATTGAAGTCACTGGAGTTTCACAGGTGTAAATTTGGAGGGAGAGGAAAATCAAAACCTCTATCCTCTTCACTGCAGCTACCCTTTCATTGTGGTCTTCAGCTCCTACCTCCACTGTGACTTCTTTCACAAAGCTGATACCCTGCTACATGGTAAGAAGAGCGGTGCCCATCCCAAGTCTGTCTTCTCCAGCTCTTCTCTCAAATCTCACACTGGGCCCCTGATGTCAGAGACTGAGCTGTTCCACTTGACTCTGAACTCTTGACTGCCTTCTAATCTCCCAGGCCCATCTTCTTCCCTACAAGACCAACTCCATTAGATAGTATCTCAGCCATTCCTCTGAAAATTGTTTATTACTGCCAGCTCTCCCTGACTCCTGGGTATTTCGGTTCTCTCCTTCTCCTCAAATCCTACCTCTTCAAAATTCAAAGTCTCCCAAATATTGCAGTTAATCTCCTTACTGGGATCCTAGAATCCATGAAATCCTGCTCTCGGGAATCTTCACTGGCTTAAGCTTCCTGTCCATTTGAAAATCCCACACAAAATCCATCCCTAAATTTACAAAATCCTCCCAGCCCATCCCTGCCTTCCTCCCTTTTGTTTCTCATGCATTATAGTTCATATCGCATGTTAATGCTAACGCAACATCTTACTGCAGAGCCTGGTAATCCTGGAAGCCCTGCTTCACCCTGCGTGGAAAGGGAAAAGACAGACAAGCAATGAAATAGAAATAAGCCCCCAAACTTCTTTTCAACAGCAGCCTCTTGTCCTTATGGTCTGTCTGCTTCATGCTCCGCCTGTGCCCGTGAACCTTCCCAGACAGAGGAGATTTGAATATACAGTCCAAATCAATGCAAAGTTTCCCCATTTTGTAGAGGTGTCATGAAGGGCCTGATTCACTGCTGTGAATTTACCACTCCAGTTTTACCCCAGTGTAACACTGTTTCTTTCAGTGCAGTTATACCGGCATAAATCTGGAGTAATGCAGTTGTGAATTGGGTCCATAAGTCCTAATTTGGCCTGTAGAACCCTTATTACTGGTGTTTATATGCCAGATGGAAAGAACCCAGCTTGACTCTCACATCCGAGACAGAGTCAGCAGGGCTGGAATTTAGAATATATACACACACACACACACACACACCCATTTTTCTTGTAAAAAGAAGCACACTTGACACAAATCTTTGCAGAGTCAAACATGGAAGCCAACAATGGCATTTTCACGCAGTCACTTTACAGAACAGACATACGCTTTATGTTTTTTCAGGACTCTTTGATGATCCCACCCTTCCTGGTGACTAGCTGCCTTCTAATTTATCAGTTTGTGCCAAAACCACTGTCTCTGATAGTGCCTCATATTTATGACATTATAAGAGCAGGCCTTGGAGAGATGTCACCCCAACACCCATTCAGGAACAAGCTAATGCAAAAATACCATTTAGCTTCTCTGCAGTGTCCTTATGGTCATTAATTGCTCCCTTCACTCCCTGGTAGACCTATGACGTCTTTTACACACTTTCTGCTTCAGAGGTACTCCATTCATTTTGTATATGTCTTTATGCAGATTCTACAGCATAGCTGGGATTTTCCAAAGTGCCGAGGGAGATAGATGCCCCCCTCCAATTAAAAATCACCAGGAGAAGAACATGCAACACCCTTAGGTGCTTTTGAAAACCCACCCTGTATCTTTGGAATTATAGTGGAAACATAATGGGAAACAGAGTGGTTTGATTCTGGTATCTGCATTCTTGGATACTCAGCAGAGTATCATTTAGCCGCTTTGTGGGGAAAAAAAACCTTTTTATCTTTAATGCCAGAGGACGAGGTAGGAAACAACAAAAACATGACAGACTGAAAGCAGGGAGTCACAAGGCTGCCCTGGAAAGTCTAATAACTAGTTTTAAAATGACAAGGTAAAACTTTCCACTAAAAATATCTGAGAGCAGGGAATAATTATCAAGGAGGCGAAGCTCCCATTTGCTTGTCATTTTTTTTAAGTGTCTTCCAGTATACAGATTGAGTCAGAAAGTGACTTTCCCATGAATTTGTCCTACTAACATGCTCTAGCTGCCTGGACGGCTCTTCCGCTTCACCTCTCTTCACTGAGCTTGATTTTCCCATTGTTTTCTCAGCTAAACTCTGCTCCATTGTAGGCTTTCTTGTATCTTTTCCAAGTGGTTTAAATCCAGTGTTGAAGGAGCTAGAAGGGGCTTGATTCGTACCCATTTCACATTGGTAACAGCACTGATTCAATGGACTGAGGTCTGATTTATACAAGTGTAAGTAAGAGAAGCATCAGATCCACAATACATAAATGGAAACACATGCACTGCATCACCTTGTTATCTGGGAAGTATACTTTCCCCTGCATTGTATTCACTGCTACCATTAATTTAACTCCCAGCTCAGGGTGTAGGCACACTGGACTGGATTCTCCACTCCCTTGCACTTTGTGAAGTCATTTACATCTGTGCAAAACGTGCGAACTGGTGTCATTTTACACCCGCACTGCACAAGCTGTAAGTGACTCCAGAAGATGGGAAGCTGCACAGAATCTGACCCCGGTAGGTCAGTATGAGGAAGCTTCGTATTGGTGTTGTCTGTGCCTCACTGGATCTGTGGATGAAAGTCTGCAGTCTCCAAGGCTGAGAGTTCAAAACCTCTCATGAGCAATAATCTTCACTCTTAAGAAATTGACACTATTGGTACTACAAAGTAAAGTCATAGGAAACACTAGCACAAGGAAACAGGGAGCGTCCTTCTAGGGGAAAAAAACAGGAATGAAAGGCCACTGTGCTTAGCAGGACATCTTCACCGACAGTCTGAATTTTCCTCTAGCAGAGCAACAGAGAAGGAGCATTCATGTTTTTGAGCCAATTCCTGTCGACTTTTGGATCAACTGCCTGCTGCATCCCATGGATGTCAAGAGAAAAGGTGTTAATTATTCCAATTAACACAGGAAGGCAGGACAGAAATGATCCGCCGACAAGCTAACAACAGCATGATTTTCGGCAGCACTTGTTAAACTGGTTGGATGATTTGTTGTTGACGGGCTTGTGAACCACAAGATTATGCTATCAAACAAGTGTTTGGCATTGTTTCGGGAAGCAAAACTATGCAGGCTGTGAATCAGAACAAAGGAGGGCATGCCCAAGGAAACCTGAATACTGTACCTAAGCTATATGGAAAATCGTTCCCTATGAAGCTTTGGGAGATCTTCCCTAACATTTATCTGATAGATAATGTTTCTTTTAGGGACAAATTCAAAATTTTGATAGCATTAAAATATAATTACGAATGGAGGAAGGCGGTTGGGGTGCGGGAGGGGTCTCAGGGCTGAGGGTTGGGGCGCATGTTGGGGTGCAGGCTCTGGGAGGGAGTTTCGGCGAAGGAGGGAACTCGGTGCAGGGGGTTGGTGCATGGGAAGGGATTTGGGGTGGTGGATCCAGGCGGTGCTCACCTCAGGCGGCTCTCCGCAAGCAACAACATGTCTCTGCTGCTCCTAGACAGAGGCATGGCCAGGCGTCTCTGCACGCTGCCTCCGCCCACAGGTACTGCAGAGCCAGCGCCTGGGGCAGGATGGGGGCAGCGCACGGAGCCCCCATGGCCATTCCTCTGCCTAGGAGCAGCAGGGACACGTCGCCGCTTGCAGGGAGCCACCCGAGGGGAGCACCGCCCAGATCCAACACCCTGAAATGCCAGTTTCTAGAGCTTTCTGCTTGGTAAAGTGCTGGATAACACAGACAATGCCTCCCGTCATTCATGCTGCCCCAGATATACACATCCCTCCACCACTCAAAACCTCACCCAGCAACTTAGCTAACCAAAGAACTTGTTGAGCTCACCATTTCCAGGAAATCCCAGGAACACATACATGGGCTTGATTCTGTTTTCACTTGGGATCAGATCCTGCTCCCACTGAGGCCTATTGGCTTCCAGGAGAACAGGCATTTACACCAAATTTTCAAGTAGTGTTAACTCAGTTTACTTCAGCAGAGTTACTCGAGATCTATCCTAGTGAGAGAGCAATAGCAAGCCCCAGGGCTCCATCTATCAATTCTCCGAGTGATTCTAGATGCACCTGAGATCCATGGGAATAACTAGCAGTACTGTAATTTCTAGGAGAGTTTATTCAAAATGAAATGAGTTTGCCTTTCAAAGTGCTCCTTGGGCACCTTCCCCAGCTCACCTTTTCTCCTTTGAGTCCGCTGGCACCTGGTGGGCCTGTGCTGCCCTTAATGCCCTGAAAATAGAACAACAACATAGTATGATTGGCAATGCAGAGGAGACACAGAGCCTTTGACCGAGCCCTTAGCACTGGACTAATTTTGCCAGGGCATGGCCTGTAGCTGTCTAGTGTCTCGGGATACATCTACACTGCAATCAAAGACCCCTGGGCACAGCCGCAGCTGGCCCGAGCTTAAATGTCTACACAGCCATTTTCAGTCTCGCAGCCCGAGCCCTGCGAGCCTGAGTCAATTGAGCCGGGCTCTGAGACTCGGGGCAGTGTAGACATCCCCTCAAGGTCCTAGTGACTCAGCCAAGACTAATGCAATACAGAGAAACTTTAAAAAAAAAAAAAAAGTCCTGTTAATCTGAATAAAACCAAAGGCGGTGACTTTGTGCAGACAAAGGCTTTAGTTAAATGTCCTCTGACAGGAGAATGGAGCAGATCATCAATCTGCATTGTCTGGCATCCAGTTGCTGGGACAAAATACCCACCCCTGTGGGAATTCAGCCTGCAGCCCAGGAGCAATGATAAGGTACCACGAGTGTGTTTAACTAATGGAATTAGCGGGCCCCTACTGCACTGGACTAGGAAGGAGGAGGTTGGCAGGAACAGGTACAAGAGGAAGGGGCTCCTTCTGTTCTGCTTTGTGGGGAGGGGAAAGAGGGGGAGGCTGGAGCAGTGGATCTGTAAGCCATTTCCCTCTGCCCTGCAGACATGGGGGCTGCTGTAGTCACGATGAGGCAGCAGCAGCTGCTTCCGCAGTTAGGCTGCTCTGGGGGAAAAGGGGAGGGTTTCCTGGTCCTAGTCCTGACCAGCCCACATGCCCAGCCTATGCATGGAGATAAGGATTTGCCACTCTGCTGGCAGCCCAGACCCAAAGCAGGTGGAGAAGCCCCAGAATGCAACAATTCTGCAAAGGTATCACAGAGAGAAATCTCTCCCCAGGAAAAGCTAATGATCAGCTTCTGCCCTACTATGCCATCGCAATTTCTCAGTCCAACCAGTGTAGCCAGAAATCTTAACTAGTTCTGTAAATAATTTAATGGTTACAGCAGACACAGTACATTAGGATCCCAGTGAGGTGTTGTGTCCCCTCTTCTAACGATACTGGCTAAATAGCAACTAAATACAAACAAAAAACACCATAGCCCAGGTTAAAAACTGATTGAGGTAATGGTCTGAGCTCTCAAGGGGGAGCAGAACAGAGCTATGGCCTCGGAACCATATTATTCCATGCAGTGGGAAGAGTAAAGTCAACCATGGTTAAGTCTGCTGATGGCCCCATAACTGGAAGGGAAGTACAAACACAGGCTGACAGAACCAAATTGCTAAGTAACCTGGAGAGTTTAGGTGTAGGGGATTCAGGCAAGTCATTCATAGAATCATAGAATATCAAGGTTGGAAGGGACCTCAGGAGGTCACCTCGTCCAACCCCCTGTTCAAAGCAGGGCCAATCCCCGACTAAATCATCCCAGCCAGGGCTTTGTCAAGCCGGGCCTTAAAAACCTCTAAGGAAAGAGATTCCACCACCTCCCTAGGTAACCCATTCCAGTGCTTCACCACCCTCCTACTGAAATAGTGTTTCCTGCATTAACCTGCAGACAATATGTCAAGAGCACAGATGCCCGCACAGGGGGGGAAAGCTCCCTAGTCTATCTTCTCAGCTTTCCAGTGTTCTAAATTCTGTCTGCATTGTCTCTGCAACACTGAACAGTGCATTGAGACAGAACATTTCACTAACGAATTAATGCATGTTCAGATCAGATACATTTTCAATTTATGCATCGCACCACTCCAGAACTTTGGGCCCTGTGCAGTCATTAATATAAATATATCCAAAGCTCATTCGATGAAGGTTGGCTTGCTTGCACTGCAGTGATTTGCATCCACTATTTTCAAGGCCCAGCTCTGTCACTGACCTTGGGCATGTCATAGAACCTTAGGACTGGAAGGGACCTTGAGTGGTCATCTAGGCCTGTCACTTCACCTCTGTGTGGCTCTGTTTCATCTCCCATCCTTTATGTGTCTTGTCTATGTCAACCATACGCTCTTTGGGGGGTAGGCCCTACCCCTCACTATATGCACAGGGCCTTGCACAAGGGAATCCCAATCTCACTGGGCTCCTGTGAAGGGGTGTTCACTCTACATCTCACCTGCAGGGGTTAAGGTAGCTTGGAAGGGGCTAATTAACCTAGTAGGCTGCACTTGGGGGGGGAGAATTAGGCTGGATAAAGGAAGATGGAACTCAGTTGGGCTGGTGTAGGCTGGGCTGGTATAAAGCTGGGAAGCGGAGACCAGAAGAGGCTGCAGGGGAAGTAGGCTGCAGTTGTTCCCTGGGAGTTGGGAGCTGGAGCTGGACCTCATGGGTGGGCCAGAACACCGAGAAAGAGATGGGAAGTAGGAGGGAGCACCGGGAAATCGCAGCGAGGTCTGGGAGTAAGCAGATGGTGGCTACTGGACAGACGGTGCCTGTGCTGGGACCTGGAGTAGAGGGCAGGCCCAGGTTCCCCTACCTGCCACTGTGAATGAGGCACAGCCTGAGATTAGAGGACAGCCTGGAAAGCCAGCTGGCCAGTTGGTCTGGAGAGAACTTGCTCCCCTGGAAGTGGAAACACGTACAGAGACCTGGCCGCAGGGCCAAGTCACACAGAGGGAGCGTGCTGAGTCCCAGAGAGTGAAAGAGGCCACAACAAGAGTGAAATGCAAGAAGGGGGTGTCAGACCTGGATGGAGCAAATCCCCAGAGCAGCCAGGAGGAGGTGCCCTACCAGTGAGTGTACCCTGTTACAGACCCACAAATGATATTTTAGTACAAATATTTAAAGTAATTAGTGCCTATCTAATTAGCAGCAACTGGATGTTCTGTTAGCAGTCAATGGAAGGAAAAAGACCCTCTCCAAGGCTACCATCTTGGTTAACCATGTTTGGAAGCTTCGGTGATGGAAAAAACTCTCGTCTGACAACCAAAACCAGAAAATGTAACCCTATTGTGAAACATGGTTCCCTTTCTTTGAAAACCATAACTCCAGCAGTCAGGGCACCCCACTATGATTTGTAAATTATTAAAATGTAGCAGTTTTTCTCCCCTAGCACATTTAGTGAATTTCCATATTTGTTGTGCACAACTTGCATTGTTACTTAAAGCTCAAAATCAAAACAATTAACACACAAAGAAAAATCTATTGACATAACAGCCCCGGTGTTACCTCTGGAACTGATCTAGCTGCAAGCAGAGTACTGAACTTTAGCACAACTGGGAGACAGTGAAAAAACTCGGAGGAGCACTATTGCATGAGACGGTATACATCAGCACAGGGCACAAGGAGACCAGACTGCAAGACCAAAAGGAGACTTGATGGACAGACTCTCCATTGCCTGTCCCCTTGTGTACAGGGTGAGGGTAAACCCCTTCCATCCCGTCCAATTTGGCCCTGTTTCATATCCACTTTGCACAGGGAGAAATGACTACACAAGATGCGAGGCAATGGAAAAAGAAACGGCCTGAGGGTTAATTTTAATAAACACAGATGGAGGAACAAGGGAACCACGCTGCAGCGTGGTGAGTACAAAATTAGCCACATAACTTACATTTGAGTTCCACCATCGAGCCTATCATTAATTCTGCAAGAGCACACATTCCCTTTGGTATCAGCTCTCTTACATCCAGTGCAAATGAGCACAGTATCTCTTCTGAAATCCCATTTTAAGAGGGCACTAAAGATTTGCTGACAGCTTTGACTCAAGTGCTAGGAAAATGTTTCAGATCCGTAAGTATCTCCACATAGCTGCTGAAGCACAAGGTGACATTAATGGTTAGTTTCCTAGCGGGAAGACGGGCCTGGAGGCTAGATGTGGGACACAGACTGCTTTGTGTGTACTAAGGCTATAAAGGCAGGTCTTGAGGGATCACACTGTCGTCTCCTGGCCTTTGAATGTTCTAATGCTTGACAGCTAGCACTGGAAGTCGATAAAATATTTTCCTCCATAACTGCATTACCACAAAAAGCGCATCCTTTAAAAATAATCATATGGCGTTCTACTCCTCACACTAGGAGCACAGCGCTCCTGGGTTGACGAGACATTGGTCAGGGTAGAACAAGGCTGCTTAGCATAGGGCCCAGTCCCACTAGAACTGGGTGCTCAAAAAGATCTTGATGATTTTAAGAGATACCTTCCTGCTCCTACAGTTACAATACGGCAGCTGTCTGGGATAAGTCCCATTTCAGCAGCCGCCTTCCCATTCACTGTGCATTAACGCCTAGTTTGAAGAACAGTCTCTTGCTCCCGAATATTCATTCCATACCTGTTTCCCTTCTGCACCTGGCTTCCCAGGGAACCCATCAAGACCTCGTTCTCCCTAGGAAAAAAGAAGAGAAAGAAAAAGATAACTTCTAGTTAAAATTGTTTATCACTCTGTTGCAAGAGACATCTCAGTCTGCACATCCTTCCGTGCCACTCACCCATGCAGCTGTGAACATGAAAAGTGATCTAAGTCTGATATTCTGGGAAATACACTTCTGCAGAAGGGGTGGCATGTCTATAGCAAGGAGGTGAACTGAGTAGTTGCCAGACAACCTAGTATATATTTTCCATTTCTGATTTCTGTAATTCTTAGATTTCCTACCACTCTTTTTTCATGAATAGGAAGAAGCATCATTGCCCAGTACTGGGGAATAAGGCCGGTCAGTCAGAACTCCTTTCTCCTGTTTCCCAAGTGCTGTTACTAGGAACTTCACATGCCTAGTTTATCACACAACCCAATCCATTTCTGAACCAAAATTTCTGTCTTAGCTGTTTTTCATGATACTGTTCCCAGTCCTGCAATCCTTATTCAGTAAAAATCCACCCTGAGGGAAATGGCAGGGATACTTGAGTAAGGACTAATTAAAAGTTTCAGGGCTGAGCCCAGTAATAATACTTTGCATTTGTAATATGGCTCTTTTCATCTGAGGCTCTCAAAAAGATGGCCTTGTGGCAAAGGCAGCAGCCAGATTCAGGAGATATGGGTTCAATTCTTGCCTCTCCCACAGACTTCCCACAAGACTTCATCGCTATGTGCCTCAGTTTGTCATCTGTAAAATGGGAATAATTGTACTTCCCTCCTCCCACCCTTTGTCTGTCTTATATCTGTTTAGATTGTAAGCTCTCTGAGGCTGGGACTGTCTCTTACTATGTGTTTATTCAGCACCTAGTCCAATGGGGCCCTGATCTAAGCACCACTATAATAGAATTAATATTATTACGATTAATCATAACAGAGTTTGTTCATAAACAAATTCTATCACTAGAGGGAGCTCTTTGTAACTAAATATTATTTAGAGTTTTGCTTATAATAATAAAAAAGCTTTATGAATCTCAGTTGTGATTTATACCTCATCATATAAATGTTTGACCAAAGCTATTATTGGTAAACCTGTACTTATAGCATTAGATTTAAGTACCTGATTTGTTAGGGAGAGAGAGAGAGTGTGTGTGTGTGTGTGTGTGTGATTGCTTTAGCATACTGAAAATGGATTTACAAATCAGTTAATTGATGGGGAGGTTATTTTTTAAGAATATCGATAGATCTTGCATCAGAAATGCTGTTTCGGTCTGAGAAGCTGCAGGGCTGGCATTACACTGCTCTGCACATTATGTGACATAGCAGCCTGAGGGAGGAACCTCCCAATCTTTATCTATTGTAATTATGAGCTTGCCTCAGTCCAGTTTTACACATACCACACACACACACACCCCTCTGCCTGAATTAAACTCTTTGTATTCTGCAGTGTAGACAGTTTGAGACTTCACAACTTTACAGCGTGCTGATCAACAGAGCACTGCACCCTCCCGAGCATCTTTTTTGGTGTATCTATGACATCCGCGTAGGACCTCATAAGATGGATTCATTGCTAGAGGAATGAAGGGCACACACAAAGAGGGCTGAATAATGATATGACGCTAGACCTGGTTTAAAATTTTCCAACTCGAATTATTTTTGTTTTGTTTTTGTCAAAAAACAGGCTTTCAGCGGAAATGAAAATGCTCACTGTTGGTAAAATGTTTAATTTTCCAAAATGACAGATTTGGGGGTGAAAGGCTGGTTTTTCTTCTTTTTTTTCCCAAATGAAAATCAATCAGAGGACAAAAGGCACGTCTTCTGAATGTTCCATTTCAATAATTGTGGTTTGTTGTGGTAAAGATGGACTGACAATCAAAATGATAAGAGCTGGAGGCCAAGACCTCTGGAAAAATCCTTGCTCAGAGGTTTAGCCATTACTTGGAAATGCAGAAGATACCATCTAGCTGAAAGGAGTCCAATACCATTCTGCTGTACAAGAAGGGCGATCATGAAGATCTAAAGAACTATCGTCCAAGATCTAAAGAACTATGCCTGCTCTCACATGTCTACAAGCTGTTCACCAAAATAATAACAAACCGACTTCCTCAGAGTCTGGACGAGCAGTTGCCGAGACAGCAGGGAGGCTTTCGGAGGAATTTCAGCACAATGGACCATATTTTCACTATAAACCAGCTATTGGAACGCTCAAGGGAATACACATTCCCTTTATGTATTGCCTTCCTCGACTATGAAAAAGCATTCAACGGCATAGAGATCAATGCAGTGTTGAAAGCTCTTACACAGCAGGGCATTGACACAAACGATATCAAACTATTAAAGGAAGCAAATTCTGACTGCGCTACAGATATAACTTTATTTGATACTCCCCTTCGCATCCCAGTTAAGAAAGTGGTGAAATAAGGAGACATGGTTTCACCGAAACTCTTCACAGCCTGCTTCAAAACGGTAATGAGGCGGATGAATTGGAAGGGTGGAATCAACATCAATGGAGAGCAGTGAAACCATCTCGGATTCATGGACGATATTGTGTTGATTGCCGAAAATACTATCAAACTACAGAAAATGCTGCAAGAACTCAACACAAAAAGCAGCAAAGTCGGACTGAAAATTAACCGTTCCAAAATGAAATTGATGCGGTCTGATACCTTGCCAAAAGCCCAAATAACAATCAAGGGAGAACAAATAGAAGAAGTTGAGCAATATGTCTATTTGGAGCAAGAAATTAACATGCGCCACAATCAAGAAGGTGAACTATGGCGAAGAAAGAAAGTGGGTTGGTGCGCATTCAATTCTATCAAGGATGTCCTCCAAGGAAAAATCAACAAGACAACACGCGCCAGCCTCTTCAACTCAACAAGACTGCCAGAAATGTTGTAGGGCAGTGAAACATGGGCGCTGACGAAGACAGAGGAGCAGTGACTGTCTGTCATGGAGAGGGCGATGGAAAGAAGAATTCTGGGAATTTCAATCCACGACCAAGTCCCCAGTGAAGTGATCAGACAGCAGAGTGGAGTGCAGGATGTTGTTAAGAGCAAGCATAGTAAAATGTGATGGGCCAGGCATATAGTGAGGCTCACTGATGGTCGATGGACTGCATCTGTTGCCAAATGGTACCCACGGGAACTGAAACGACCACTTGGCCAATCTCCAAAGAGACGGGAAGATTTTATCGTGAAAAGACATGGCCATACATGGAGAAGGAAGGCCAGGATACGAGAAGAATGGAAAACGTGTTGTGATCCGTGCAATCTATACAAGGGCTAAAGGACAGATCAAACAAGGTGATCAAGGTTTGTTTCTCTCTACCTTCTATCTTCCAACTCTTGCCAGGTGAAAAATGGTCAAAAAAAGTGAGAAAGTGGGTGAAAGCCCATTTTTTAATATTTTGTTACTAATTTCCAATTTCTATTACTTGGAGAGCAGTAACAAAATATTGGAAATATTACTTTCTGAAATAAAGAAATATTTCACTTTTAAGGGTTACGTTTTTTTCCTCCCCACTTCTCTATACTTTTTTTTTTCTCAGTAGGGAAACGGCAAAAAATCTGGGAAAGTGGTGGTGGGACACTGCAGTTTCCCAATGGGTAAAAATTGAAAGGTGAATTTCTAAATCAAAAGTTCCCAACTGAAATATTTTGAAATGTCCCAGTTTTCTGGTCAACTCTATATGACAACCATATTCTGCTCAATTAAATGTTCTATTAATCTTGTGTTTCTGTGTATAAACTGATCGCTACAGGTTTCAAGCTGGAATCAATGTTCCAGGGAAATCTCCTCCAGATTTCTGACCAGGACTTTGGACTACCATTACAAAAGACACCGTCCTTAGAGAATTCAACCCAGGTTTTACATGAGCTCGCTGCATGCTGGGACAAAACTTTGGGAGTTAGTGACTGCTGTATGCTGGCTCTCCTCGAGTTCAGACATGATCAATAAGGCTCAAAATTATGTACTGCACCATAAAGTCTCAGTGCTTTGATTTAAGGTGCTCTCAGCGTACAGTGACATAAGAGCCTTGTGGGAGATTTCGCCTGCCTCTGAAGCATCGGGATAATGGTTTGATGGACCAATATTCATTATAGAGACTAATGCTCTAATTTAATATAACAAATCCTATATTCCTTAGGCTGGGAGAAGCATAAATGATTTTTATTAATGCTTTAACAATGGTGGTGTAAGTGGCAAAAATTTAGGCTCAGATTTCTCAGAAGCAATAAGCGGTTGCAGATGGAAAAGCAGACAGGGAGAGATCTTTGGCCTGGTTCTTAACGCCCACTACTTTCCCAGTAGTTCCAACTGGTAGAAATTAAAACAAGGGGTATAAATGTCCTGAGTGCAGTATCTATGCACTGTAAATGCACAATTGTTATAGCAGAGATCTTGACTTTTATGCATAGCCCAGGAGGGAAAGAAAGAAGGTTTAATTGTGCAAATCCCTCAGAATGAAACAAAACCCAATTCACTTGTTTCTCATTTTAATTCCTGTCTAGTTCATCAGTTCCCTGCCCCCTCACAGCTCCATCCCTCCTCCCTACCCGAGTGATGTGGAAATTTATCCATGTTCTTAAGGGAGCCAAACACCTCCACAGACCAGACAATACTGTCACAGGAAAAGGGGTTGATGGAATGGCTAGACACAACACATCTCCTCTGGTTTGAACTCCGGGGGCAAAGGCATGAGGATTATTAAATGATAATGGGCATGTGCCCAGTTGCAATGATGAGTACAGAAAACATGAAAGGGGATAATGGAAATTTTATGATAAACAACCACATGGATATTGGGAACAGAGCACTGGCCAATCGGGGAAGAGAGAGAATTGGGAATCAGGCTGGACTGGAGACTAATGACCAGAGCTGGACCAACAATTGGTTGTTGTCTTTTTGGTTCAGGGGCCATTTTGGGGTGGTTGTGGGTTTGTTTGGGGTTTTTTACCCTTTTTTGTGTAGTTAAATCTAGTTAAATTTCAAAATAAACTTTCATTGTTTCAAATGAAAAGTCAACACGTTTAGTTTCATTAATGTCTAAACCGAATGTTTCAACTTCTGGGGAATTTTACCCTCCTTTTTATTTGACAAGTTCAACTGAAATTGAATTTTTAGTGCATCAGCTATTTTCCCCCCCGTCCCTATTTTTTATTTATTTATTTATTTTTGCTCTGCTTTACTGATGACTCTCTACTAATGCACCCACAGCTGGCTATCAGTAGAGGGAGCTCAAACATAGGTCAAACTCCCCAGCTAACAGGCCTTGCCAAACTCCCAGAATTGACTGGCACCCGTCCCCTTGCTATTCTCTGCACCCCGCATCTCTAATGGACTGGCAACTCCTTACCTCAGCACTAGCTTGAACAGCCATGCCTTAATGGCTTCCGTGCTGTCTAATATGACTGGTAAATATGGCGCAAATCACAGCGCATGTCCACCCGTATTGAATGGCTATGCCACCCCAATACAGAGACACCCGTGATCAGGGAGGTCTGGGCACAGGCGTGGGAGCCAAGCGGTACTGAGTTCTTATCCCAGCTGTACCAGTCACGTAGCCTCTCATCCATAAAATGGGGATAATGATAGTTACCAGCCAGGGAATCCCTGTGCCCCATCAATCTCTAGCTGCTTCACTGAGCCACTGATAGCCACTTAGATATTGGAGCAGCCACAGATTGCTTTAAATTAAACCAGGGCAGTGACCTGCAGCCCACTCTGGATAAAGAGAACTCAGAGCCACCTTAGCAGCCCACCCTTCTGAGCTGCATTGCGTCTGCAGCCTCAGAGGCAGTCGAGGACTGTGGGTTCTACGTTTATTTCTGGTGGCAGAGAGGAACAAAGACACTACTCGATGAATGCAATGGCTCAAGAAGCGTCTGAGTTCTTCAGCCGGTCACCTCACCACAGCTAGACTCAGCCGGGGGCCCTGCACCCGACTTGAAATAGAAGGAAATTCACCAACACAAAAGGCCTGGAGCAAAGCACTTGAAAGTGATGCCGCTGGAACTCTGGACTGGGAGAGCAGCCAGTGCACACACGCACACAGAAGAAATCCTGACTCCTTACCTGATGTAGCAAAGCCAGCAACCTATGAACGCTTGTGTTTGTAGTGATGAGACAAAATAAGGGATATAGGAAGCTGAGTGGCTCAGGGAGCTGGTAATCGGATGGCGATCCCTTTATCTTTAGGTTACCAGATTCAGTTCTGGTCAGTAGCCTCCAAAGGTCATTACCATCTATTAGGTGGGTGGTGCCCCAGGTGAACACATCACAGGAGTACCTGCCTCAGCTGGCACTCCAAGTGACACCTTTGTTGCCATTCTTAGCAGAGAGACCAAGGGAATGAACGGGCTGGGATTCTGAACTCCTGTTTCACCCCCATGAGCTCCAGGTCAGCTCGCTCCAGCTCACAGCTGTGTGCCGGGCAGTGCAGGGAGGGGCTGTCAGCCTCAGCCTTCGAGGTATCAGCCTCACACCCTTCCCCAATGTTACATTCATTTACAAAGCAAAAGGCAAAGAGGGAAAGCAACCCATCACTTTCCTAGGCTGTGGTTCTAACATGACCTAGTGATACCTTGTCTCCTCGAGTTCCCTTTTCTCCTCTTTCTCCCTGCAGACCCTAAAAATGAAAACAAAAGGGAAATTACAAATCTTCATCCAACATGGTCCATATTCTCCTCCTCAGGGAAGGAGCTGTCTTTTTCACTGATCCTCTGGCAGTGAAGGACAACATTCCTGGAAAGATCTGCCCCGTAAACAAGCAAGGATGTCACACTGATGTGCTGCAAGGCACTGTGCTTAAGGAGAGTGTAGTGAGTACAGCAGCAGGTATCACTGAGCATTGACAGCTGTTGAATAATCCCAGCCGAACACGGCCAAACTCAGCCTTGTGGGTGAGTGACATTCCATTGACGCTAATTTGGGCAGAGTGCAATCCATAGCTTTCCAATTAACTCGGAAACAGTAGGGTTTGCTGTGTCTCAGATAACTGGACGGCAGCACTTTACACACATAACATTGCTGACAAACCTATAAGTGATCAAATGAAGGAGGGGGGAGAGATTTAACCTTTCCTGTGAACAGCCACATTGTATTGCAGGTGTAGTTTACTTCTTTTGTAGCAACTGAGCAAACAACAGGGAAACCCTACGGCAACAAGACACGCACACTCAATGGACGGTGACCCATCAGGAACTGCTTGTGTGTGAAATGTTTTACACTCTGGTGAATTCATATATTAATGAATTATTTTAATACTTATTTTAATACTTTAATATTAAATAATAAAAATATTTAATATTTTAATATCCTATTTTAATACTTCACTCATCTCCACGTTACAGGTCAGCTGGCTTAGCTGAAAATTAATGAGTACTGCATGCCCAGGTTTATTTGGTCCGGAGGACAGGTTAGATGCTGTTAAGATTTCAGGCCATCCTTGAGTGAGATCAAACACTGGACAAGCCTGTCCAGGTCTGACAGTATATTTGTGATCAAACTTCCCAGTTGGAAAAACCTGCTATTTTCTCTTGGGATAAAGTCACCTGTTTGCTTTGCACACTTGACACTCCATAACATAATCTCTGCTTTCTCTCTCCCTCTCCCTTTTTTCCTCCCTTCCCATGCCTCTCCAGGGGTTTAACATGTGCAAACATGCTTGGGAGAAAGTCAGGTAGATGTAATGTACTTGAGTTCTCCCTGGGGTTCACTTTCAAAGCTTATCCATGTCTTCTTGTCAGCTTATCAGCAGGGGTACAGAGAGGTATAATTGTCAGTGCTCATCTTTAGTGTGCCAATGTAGAATCACTACGTCCTGGAGTGTCCCCTCCAAATGCCTTTCATTCATGAGATCCGAGGCACCTCCAAATGTAGTCTATCTTACAGCACTGCCATGGAGTTATACCAGATGTGAGGTCCCAAAAGCCTTCTAGGTCTTAAGAATTACCAGACCAGAGAGAAACTGACCATCCCACCGAATGTCTTGTGGCCAATGCCAAATGATTTCAAACAATCCACAATCTACCTCGGGGACCACGATGCACCTAATTTTGTGTGCTGGTGGAGATGTTTCCTCCTTACCTCATGTGGTGCCCTGACGCACAGGGGTGAATATAAGTCTTAATTTTATCTTAGCTACAGCTGATGCTGTTAGTTGAGCTCACTTAGAGAGACAAACAGAAGGACCAAAAATGAACTCTGCAGTATCCTGTTCTAGAAAGCAGAGTCCTACCCGGCCACTTCCCAAAGCAGAGTGGAAGAGGTTAAAAAAAGATGACTCCACTCTGGTGCACTAGTACCTTGGGGCCCGCTGGGGCATCAGAGCATACGATTATAGCCCTGCTCTGCTCTAACCACGCACACCAAATGCCAGCTTGATGATGAAAACAAATGGGGTCATTACCAACAGATTATGAGCCACACCGCATGTACTGCAGGGCGGAGCTGTCCTCCTTGTGTAAAAGGGCGGTTCACGAAGCAGGAGGAAAACGTTCTCCTGACTTTCTTCAAATGTGCCTGTTGCACTGTTAACACTTTGTTGGGATCTGCCCAGGAGCTGCTGCGCCGGCTTGCAGCTCAATAGACAATGTAAGCAGATACCCCTTTGCTTTTCAGACAGCTGGGTAGTAATACCGCACTGATCCACAGCCAGGCCTAGGCAAACAACCAGATTCTCCTCTGACTTTCATTGGTTTTAGACCCTGGAGGCCTATAGGCACCACAGTTGTCCGGTAAACATTATACTTGACAGGGAAGAAAATTCACAACCCTCTCCGAAAACACAGGCCTCTATCTGGTGAGTTACAAAGGAACATGTATCAACCAGTACAGGCAGCCTTTTAATGCATCAGCCGGCCTGGCATTCCATGGAAACGCACTGCTGCACCAACAGTCAAGTCAGTACACCACACAGTACACTTAGGTGCACCTGTACAGTGCCCACGTCATTGCTAAGGTGAGTCCGGGAGGCTGGGTTGCAAATTGGATACCTGTCCCGGTTTTCTGGGGATTGATGCAAATTCCACAGGGTAATTGCATGTCCTACAAGTCTAATATGCAGGGCCCCAAAGGGTTCCAAAATAGAAGCATAGAATCATAGACTATCAGGGTTGGAAGGGACCTGAGGTCATCTAGTCCAACCCCCTGCTCAAAGCAGGACCAATCCCCAACTAAATCATCCCAGCCAGGGCTTTGTCAAGGCAGGCCTTAAAAACCTCTAAGGAAGGAGATTCCACCACCTCCCTCGATGACCCACTCCAGTGCTTCACCACCCTCCTAGTGAAATTGTGTTTCCTAATATCCAACCTAGACCTCCCACACTGCAACTTGAGACCACTGCTCCTTGTTCTGTCATCTGCTACCACTGAGAACAGTCTAGATTCATCCTCTTTGGAACCCCCTTTCAGGTAGGTGAAAGCAGCTATCAAATCACCCCTCATTCTTCTCTTCTGCAGACTAAGACTAGCTTACTCAAAACATCATTCTGTCATGAGGTCACATTGCATTGTGTTGTGATCCAACTGTGAAGCAATGTACTAACGTTGCATCACAAGACGCCAACACAACATTATAACATTGCCGTGTGAATATCGCCTCACTGTGCCACACAAGCTAGCTCAAAGCAACCCATCCAAAATGTTAGGTTTCCTAGTAATTCCTATAGACCATTCTCTGCAGGCCTAATGCCGATCTTGCATACATCCGGCATAAGTCAGAAGTAATTCCCCAGAAGTCACAGAAGTTACACTGTGGGAACGTAGCGGAGAGTCAGGTATCTCTAGATTGTCATATGGAAGAATCAGTTGTGCAGAATACATTGGAAATGTGGGGGAAGTTTCCAGATTCAAGGATTGTTTAGCTACTAAAATGTAACCAGAGAATCATGACTTACGGGTGCTCCGACATAGCCCTTAATTCCTGGTGGACCTGGTTGTCCCTCAGATCCCTGGGGAGGAAATAAAACATTGAAAAAGACAAGAGGTTAATTCAAAAGAGAAAAGCAATAAATAACATAGTCAGGAATTAAACAGGCACTTCCTGTGAGACGTTGAGCTGGCTTCTCTGGGGATCAGTGCGAAATGCCTCGAGTGCTCTTCCATCTCCCAGCTATGCTCCCACAATGAAGCTCAAACCTTTTCCTTTGCTCCCAGTGTTCAGAAACCAGCACTGTTGTCACACCAAGCTCTTTGTGGTTTTAACACTTGGTTTTCAGACTTGCCCCTTAAAGACAAACCGACACGTGCAGATTTCTGTATAAGCTGTTTCAGAGTTGTTGCTAATTGGGCCAATTACATGCATTTGGTACTTCTCCCTTTCTTGGCTGGGTGAGGTGGAGTCATTCTGAAAACAGTATGAACAAGACACACACACATAAGGCAGTATGTTTGACAGTAGAAGCCAGTTCTTGGTGATAAGCAAGCCCCAGAGTTCAGAGAAACACACACAATGCAAGCAAGCTCATGGCATCACCTTATGTTCTTACGTTTGGCTGGAGAGTGACAGATGTGATTCAAACTTGTTATCACTTTAAACTCTTTGTGTATTCCAATACATAGTTCATAAATGAAAGACCAGGTTCTTTGGTGCACTTATGTCAGAGGGGGGGCAAGTGAGCCAGTTATGACTCTGCCCCCCCAGCCTTCTGTTTGGTGCAATCTGCCAGATGGGGCTAGCCAATGTAGCAAGCTCTCATGATGTGCCCATAACACACCTGAATGCAGTGGGACAGTGCAGGGGGGAATCTTTGCTGGGGGGAATCCACCCACCAGATCAACGCAAAACGGACACACACATCAGTGAATGTAGCCCTGAGTGTTTTGAGATTGCACTGTTGGACCAACTGATTCGGTTGCTAGTTCAACAGACTTTCTTTTCCCTTATGTTAACTCCAGTTTTGGACCTTCCTAACTCATAAGCCTTCAGCTTCAAAAAAAACAAGCCTTCATGTTCAGCTTACGCTGTCGATTTCCAGCCGCTGATATTTCCAGCAAATTGAAACCATCAAAACAAGGGTTAGTTCAGGAAGGCCCCGATCCTACGAGAAGCCTGTGGAGACGCAGGGTGTGCCCACATAGAGCCATGGGCATGAGGGGGACCTACATGTTCACCGTTGGTGACCCAGATTCAAATACAAATGACCAGGACCTTGGTAGTGCTGCAGGCCCTGCTTGCCTCACAATGTGAACCATGCAAGTTAAAACGTCATTCAGTAGCATGGTTCTGGCAGGGACATTACATGACAGGACTCTGCTCTGCAAGTACCAGTCACCATTTTGGGGAGCGAGGCTATAGCTCAGTTTGCCCATAGGGGGAGTTATATTTTGAAAAAGCCAAAATATTAGCTGAAACCATGCCCGAGACCACTCGCGGAAAGATGAACTTGTTAGCACAGCCATACTATGGTTGGGAACTGTGCTAGCCGTGGAGGCAAACGATGGTACAAACTTATGACTAGGTTTATAAATAGATTCAAGCACATTTATGAGGCCTCATGCAGATGCTAAACTGTGGTGCAGGGACTCATGCAGAATCATAGAAGATGAGGGTTGGAAGAGACCTCAGGAGGTCATCTAGTCCAACCCCCTGCTCAAAGCAGGACCAATCCCCAACTAAATCATCCCAGCCAAGGCTTTGTCAAGCTGGGGCTTAAAAACCTCTAAGGCTGGAGATTCCACCACCTCCCTAGGTAACCCATGCCAGTGCTTCACCACCCTCCTAGTGAAATAGTGTTTCCTACTATCCAACCTAATATGAGAAGAGTGTGTGTTGCTTCCTCCCCGCATTGAGGGGCCTCAGGCGGACAGGGGTCCCTTCTCTTCACCTTCTCTCCCCCAGTCAGGGGGCCTCTTCCCCCTCTTCTGTGGATGTTTCTTCGCATCCCAAAGCCACCATAGAATCCGATTCAATCAGAGGCCGTGAACTGGAATAGCAGGAGGCATTCCAGGTCAAGGCGAGGGTGGGTTTTGGGGGGAGAAGCTTTGACAGCCCCTGTTTGCACTATACCTGGCTGGAGCCAGCAAGACCAGCCCCTCATTCTGACGAGGACTAAATTTACCCACAAAATTGGATGGGAGAGAACATTTGTCATGTTGAAGGAGCTGAGCTAGGAATACAGCAGGAATGTCCCCATGAGACCTCACTAAGCTGTGCAAGCAGTTAACCTCATTTACATTTTTTATGAAAACAAAAAGGTGCTTTTATTAGATTTGTATTGGTATTCCTAGCTCTTATATCTGAGGGGATTTCATTACTGTTATCCTCAGTTATCAGAGGGGGATTAAGTCCTCTGGGGATGACGTACTATTACCAGAAGACTGTAGTGGCATTAGCTGTGCCCCTGGAAGTTTCACTATGCAGTTACTGAAGTCTGCAACAATTGTTCACTTTTTCCTTAAAAGAAAAAATAAATGCCTAAGATTGACCCGAAGGCAAGAGACTGGAAAATCCCCCAGCCAAGTAGTTTAGCAGCTCACTGAGTTTCCTGAAATGCATATATAGCGCCTGAATGGTTGTCTGTGAGCTTCTCCTACTTAGCTGGGGATAAATGAAGACTGATTGAACATGGGAACAACTGTGACCCAGTTACTTCTCCTCAGAGCCTGCAGCAGAACCCGGAGATCTCAGCGTCACCACAATGGTGCTGCTAAATAAAGATAAGTGATCTGACAAAAAAACAATCATTACAGCAGGAATAGGAGACGTGACCTTTACAATTATCAGCGCCACCTCCTTTATAATCCCAGTTATCGGCTCTATGCTTATATATAAATGTAGTAAGTAGACGGTTCGGGATTTTTTTTTAAACCATTAGTAATTTCTATTTTAATGCACAGTCAGCAAAATTGGGATTCCTTCTTAAAACAGCAGAGCCCAAAATCCAGGCAAAGGAAGCCACACCATAGATGGTTTGCCCTTTAAAATAAATAAAAGTCCCTGTGAAAGGAGATGATTGTTTTAATATTTAATCAGGGCAGCTGAGAGAGAGCTGGGTGGCAGAGATCACTTCTCTACAGTGAATGCTTGGCATCACTTTGTCAAAATGTATTTAAGCTACTCATGGTACATGCCCATGATAGCCATCACATGAACACCCATGCTTCCCAGCCCATAGCGCTATATGCATTTCCATCTTTTGAACATACAGACATATTCAAACTGCTTTATTGTTGTTATTATTCATGTTACAGTTTCACCTAAAGGACCCCCGCGAGATCAGGGCCCCATTGTGCTAAGCACTGTACATAAACACAGTAAGAGACAGCCCCTTCAATCTAAATAAATAAGACAGGGGGAGGAAGAGTGTGTGTGAGAGAGAAAAGGATAGCTGCCATCCCCATTTTACAGATGGGGAACTGAGGCAAGGAAAGAACATAAGAACATAAGAAGGGCCATAGTCGGTCAGACCAATGGTCCATCTAGCCCAGTATCCTGCTTTCCAACAAAAAGAAAAGGAGGACTTGTGGCATCTTAGAGACTAACAAATTTATTTGAGCATAAGCTTTCGTGAGATGAAGTGAGCTGTAGCTCACGAAAGCTTATGCTCAAATAAATTTGTTAGTCTCTAAGGTGCCACAAGTACTCCTTTTCTTTTTGTGGATACAGACTAACAGGGCTGCTACTCTGAAACCTGTCTTCCAACAGTAGCCAATGCCAAGTGCTTCAGATGGAATTAAGAGAACAGGTCATCGAGTGATCCATCCCCTGTCACCCATTCCCAGCTTCTGGAAAACAGAGGCTAGGGACACTTCAGAGCATGGTTTTGCATCCCTGCTCATCCTGGCTAATAGCCATTGATGGACCTATCCTCCATGAATTTATCTAGTTATTTTTTGAACCCTGTTATAGTCTTGGCATTCACAATATCATCTGGCAGAGTTCCACGGGTTGACTGTATGTTGTGTGAAGAAGTACTTCTTTTTGTTTGTTTTAAACATGCTGCCTATTCATTTCATTTGATGGCCCCTAGTTCTTATGTTAGGAGAAGGAGTAAATAACACTTCCTTATATACTTTCTCCACACCACTCATGATTTTATAGACCTCTATCATATACCCGCTTAGTCGTCTCTTTTCCAGGCTGGAAAGTCCCAATCTTCTTAATCTCTCCTCAGATGGAAGCTGTTCCAGACCCCTAATCATTTGTGTTGCCCTTCTCTGCACCTTTTCCAATTCCAAGATATCTTTTTTGAGATGGAGAGACACTTTAAAGATAAAGTAATTTGTCCACAGTCAGTTAAAAAGGCTGGTGTAGAAACAAGAACAGATGCAAAATCTTCCAAGTCCCAGTTCACTGCACTTGTGGATGTCATCCAGGTTGGCATAATCTAATGACACTAGAGACTAGTGTACTTCGGGGGAAAAGCAGGCAAAGAGTGAGCGAAGGTTGGCCAGGCTCATACAAAGTAGTCCCATTAGTTGCAGCATAACAGTGTGCTGGCAGAAGGATAGGGCAGCAGGGAAACTCCAGGGCCATAACCAAGAATGAATTGAAACCATTCTCTATTAGGTGCTGTTTCCTGCTCAGCTCCAGAGTCACTCCATGGCTGCTCTTCAGTTACATTTCTTCTCGGCTGCCTCTTGAAGCACTGGACCTACACTGGCCGGCCCAGGGACCACCACCATTTGGAGTGGGAGCAGTTCTGAGTCCCGCTTCCGTGACACTTGCCCGGCCCCTGCCCTGATCCTATATGGTGACAGTGCTTTCCTCCACCCCATGCAGACCAGCTTTGAACGTTTTCTTTTGGGTGAATTTCTGGATACAGCTTTTCACCTGGTATAACATTATCCATCCAACTGGGACTCATCCCTCCGCTACTGTATGCCTTTGCCACTGCTGGATTGTTCCCAAGAATATAGTTTCTAGGGCCTTGTCTAGTCTACTGTTAAATAACTCAGACAATGATGTTCCTATTACCTCTCTTAAGAGATGGTTCAGACTCATACACCGTACCCAGGAAATTTGTGAAGTTATCCAACCAAAATGTTCCCTTTCCCAACTGCATCTTACCACTTCTAGCCATGTAGCTTTTAACTGTTGTTTAGTATTTGTACACAGTGTCCTAGGTGTGCCCCTGATACTCCCCTAAATAATTCCTCACCTGCTCCTACGTGCTATGGTAATACAAATAAATCATAATGTGTATGCCTATCAAATACCTGCAGTTTTCATATCTCCTCTCTGTCACCACTTCATGAAGCTGTGCACCTTCTTTTCTAGAAGGGCTTGATCCTGTGACCTGCTGAGTGATCTCAAGGTTTGCTGAGGGTGCTCAGCAACTCACAGAAATGCTAAGCACCCTGCAGGACTGAGTCCTTAGGGAAAGGAATATGCACAGTTTGGTTAGGCAGAGCAGACTCCAAATGAGGACGATGAGCTTAGCACCACGAAGAGGAAATGGCACAGATATTACACAGAAGCCACCGGTTTATCTGGCTTTTGTACCATTATTGATAACAATTCAGGATGCACAGAAAACGTGGATTTATTTATTAGGCCATAGATTGGAGCCACGCAGCCGGCCAGCATGTATGGGTGACAAATTCAATTCATGTCACCTGCCGCTGATTCCCCCTGAAGGATGAGTGTACCCAGAGTCACTAGGAAACAGAGGGCCTAGGTTACAAACTACTGTATTAAAATGCTTCCCCCTGTTCTCCGAGCCAAGCTCTACATTCACAGCTGCCATTCATCTTCTGCAGAACGCTCCGTCATGCAACTTCCACAATGAGCCCCTCTGTGCTGCTGCATGTAACCACTGTGCCGCTCCAGCATTCACTGGTTTGCTGCCAAGCATTTCAACCAAGTGATTAATACAAGCGTGCTTGTGAGCAGACCCTGTGGGAACCGTGGCAGTTTATAAACGTTCACCCACGGAAGTGACAGGCAATTAGGGAAAGGGCCTGCCCATGTCTCCCTGGCTAACAAGTCTAGCGGGCCCTGTGCAAATGAACACTGCTTGTTTGCTTCATGGATCCTCTTGTTCTGTGCCAGACAGGACCTGTAGACACAGGGCCTGATCCTGCCCCTACTGAAGTTAGAGCCAAAACTCCTCTTGACCTCAGTGGGAGCAGAACTGGGCTCTGCGAATTCAACCCGGCCCCTTTCTTAGGCAGATAATAACCTGCTGTGCATATTACACCATTTACGTGCAGTTCATAGTTTTCTATAGTTTAGCCTCATGGCCCCCCCATCTTTCATATGGAAATGTGACCCACAAAGGCTACCTGCTTCAGCAAGCAATGACATTTAGATCAAGATGGTGTGTTGCACAATGGCACCTGTATTGTCAGCGGGCTGCGTCTCTGCGTTATAAAGATACAGCTGCAACCTCTTCCACTTGATGCAAATCACGGACCCAGTTCTGCCCCCAGTTACAAGGGAGTAAGTCAATAGGAGCTGGATCTGTGTAAACGAGGACAGAAAGAGGCCATAAACATGGCCCGTCAGATCCAGGCTGTTCCCAATGTAGGGTTCAGCTGGGTGTTACTGAATCCAGACTCCTGAAGACATTCTTTGAACCAAATCCAGAGGCGATGTAAATGCTGTTGTAAGTTGTACATTGCCAAGTCACTGCAAATTGGCACAAACTGAGGCACTCAAAATTAGTGGATATTGGACAATTCAGGCCTTATGCTTTCTGAATAGCTCTCTCTCCACCTGTTACATGGGGATGATAATACTCACCTCCCTCCCTGGGAGCCTGGGTGGATTTACTGATGTTTTAACAATATTTTGTAGGCAGTGTGTATTATCCTAACGCTGGGAGTTTGTTCCCTCACTAGTGAGCATGTAAAGAACCACAATCACAAATCAACTCCGAGAAACCAGATGTACACACAACGTCAAGACAGGAAAAACAAGTGTTGACTCAGAACAAACAAAAATCTCACCTTAGGGCCTGCTGGACCAGGCAGTCCAAATGCCCCTGGATGCCCTGATTCTCCCTGTAACAAAGAGCACATCGTTAGTTGTGTGGTTTCAAATGCCTGTCTTCAATTTTGAAATGTTTAGGGAAGGTACAAAAAAGAGCCACCACTGACAGATGCATGGGTGTTACCGATGAAAGCTCCACATTGCCTTCAGTGCTTGCATTCCACATGTCATGTGAACATAAGAACATCCGAACACCCATACTGGGTCAGACCAAAGATCCATCTAGCCCAGCATCCTGTCTTCTGACAGTGGCTAATGCTAGGTGCCCCAGAGGGAATGAACAGAACAGATAATCATCAAGTGATCCATCTCCTGTTGCCCATTCCCAGCTTCTGGCAAAATGGGGAGCTCCTGAAGTCCACAGTGTGCTTTTTCTCAAGAGCAACCATAACAGGATCAGACCAAAGTAAATATACCATTGAAATATCTGGACATTCATTAGCTCTTTGCAGGCAGTTTCCTAAGCAACAAAATGTCATTTCCAGGGCTCATGCCACCTAGGATTTACAATTGGTCAGGCCTCTAAAAGCTACACCACAAATGTGACCTTTAACAGTTGGGGCAGTGCAATTAACCCATCATATCAGGGCAGTAAAAGGTTATGATGTTAGGACACCTTGTTGCCATATATCATCCTCAAATCAACGAGGAGTCCTTGTGGCACCTTAGAAACTAACAAATTTATTTGGGCATAAGGTTTCGTGGGCTAAACCCCACTTCATCAGATGCATGGAGTGAAAAATACAGTAAGCAGTATATATATACAGCACATGAAAAGATGGGAGTTGCCTTACCAAGTGGAGGGGTCAGTGCTAAAGAGGCCAATTCAATTAAGGTGGAAGTGGCCTATTCTCAACAGTTGACAAGAAGGGGTGAATATTAAGAGAGGGAAAATTACTTTTGTGGTGTTAATGAGGGCAATGCAATCAAGGTGGAAGTCGGCCATTTGGTAAGGCAACTTGGTAAGGCAACTCCCATCTTTTCACGTGTTGTATATATATACTGCTTACTGTCTTTTTCACTCCATGCATCTGATGAAGTGGGTTTTAGTCCATGAAAGCTTACGCCCAAATAAATGTGTTAGTCTCTAAGGTGCCACAAGGACTCCTCGTTGTTTTTGCTGATACAGACTAACATGGCTACGACTCTGAAACCTAGCCCCAAATCAGTTTCATGTATGATATGATACAGTTGCATTGATTCAGCAAGGTACTTGGGGACGATCTAATGACCTGCAATTTTAGGAGTAACTCTTAAAAAACACTGCAGGTGGCAGACTTGGGCTACCTCCAGACACAGCATGACAGGGATGGGAAACAAGAGAGCATTCTGCTGTGTACCCCTTCCCTGTTATTAGTTCATGTATGTCTGACCTCCCAAAGGAATCCTTTACCTAGGTTCTCCCCATTTGCAGCTAAACTACCACCAGGGAGCATGGGCTACACGGCCAATGGGTTCCTGCACCAGGAACAGCAAACAGGGAGGCAGGCAAAGAATACAGATTAGCAAAAGGGAAGTAAGAGAAGAGGTTAAATGGGCAGATGATTCAAGCATAGAAGTGGTTCAGGTATGAGCTAAGAGGCCCGGAGGACAGCGCTAAAATATTAGTGACAAGCTGAGAAAAGTACACCCATAAAGGATGCTGGGAAATGCTTGGACATTTGTCCCCTTCTGCAACATTCAGGCTACGGGCATTTTATCTAGCATGCTTGAGTTTCCTCCTGCAAAGCCTGCAGCTCTCCCCAATCCCTGTGCTTTTAACAGCGTATACATCACCAAGAGATGTTCAATCCTCTGCTTTTGTGACTGGGATGCAACATTGGCTTCCCTGTTCCCTTCTCCAGTCATTCTCCATTCCCACCATCTCCACAGGCTGGTAGCCCTTTGCCTAGCGTGAAACAAATGGCTGGGTTTTGTGCCTGCAGTTCTTAACCAACCCAGCAGCAGCAAGTCCCAACCCATAACCTGCCTGGTGTCCCCCTCTCACAGCTTAATGAATAGTAACAGTTCTGCCCCTGGAGTCACTCAATATGCTTAATCCCAATAAAGTCCACGGTCTTTGCGAACGTGTAAGAGACAATGCTGAGGTCATTAACCTTCCATCGTTTGTTTCTGTTCCTCCTAAAACGGCCACACAAATCCCTGAGGCATGTCCCACTCAATAGAGATTGATTTCCACTGCCTGGCTCACGCTGAAAGGAAAGGATTACAAGGAAGGAACAAAAAAGCTTACAGTTTCTCCTTTTGCTCCGTCCCTCCCAGGAGGGCCAGGTGAGCCTGGGGATCCCTGCAACACAACAGAACCAGCATCAGCATAATATTAACATCAGCTGAAAGCACAAAGACACGAGTAATACAGCAAGGGAAGAACAAGCGAGGAGGAAAATCACTTCACCGTGAGCACCTACTATTTACAGTCTCAAGAGGATCCACCGCCAACATTAACACTCCCTGGTCAGCAAGTGAGCTGCTAGCCACTCACCAATACCCTCGCTCATTTAACTTATTTAAAAAGAAAACAATATAAAAACAATGAAGTAATAACACATGTAACCTTGCCAACTTATTACTGTCACCCCTTGTCTTCCCTTTATCCCCATTCCATTGTATTTTGTACCCTCTGTTGTGTCGTGGCCATAGGTAATAGCTCTGAGGCAGGGACCATCCTTTACTACCAATTTGTGCAGCACCCAGAAACCCGCCGGGGATTGCTGTAGTAAAAATTAATAATAAACTGAGCCTAGAACAAACGAAGAACCCTGGTTCTTGAAAAGTTAGACAAGGCAACTCTCATGAAATACCCACGAGAAATTGAGATTTGAAAAAAATGGAAGTGAAAAATCCTATGCACCTGAGGAGTGGGTAATTCTCACTGTTATTATTATTAGTGATAGTAAATATAAGGCTGAGGGCCCCATTGTGCCAGGTGCTGTGCAAACACAGAAGAGCAAATCCTTGCCCTGCACGATGTAAAAACTTTTTCACTCGGAGGGTGGTGAAACACTGGAATGCGTTACCTAGGGAGGTGGTGGAATCTCCTTCCTTAGAAGTTTTTAAGGTCAGGCTTGACAAAGCCCTGGCTGGGATGATTTAGTTGGGGATTGGTCCTGCTTTGAGCAGGGGGTTGGACTAGATGACCTCCTGAGGTCCCTTCCAACCCTGAGATTCTATGACTCTATGTACAGTCTAACGACACAAACAGACAAAGGGTAGGGGATGAGGGATGTTGAAGTATTGGCCCAGCTTGACTAGCTACACACACTGCCGGGTTAGAGGCCGGGAGGAAGGGAGGAAGAAAAGAAGAGGAATAGGCACTGGAAACAGTTAGTCTAGTCTATTATTAGACTGAACTAACCTGCTGTGCATTACTTGATAGAGACTGTAAGCTGGTCATGGAAGCTGCTATTTTTCAAGGGTGGTAGGCTCTTAAATGCCTAAATTACTTCTGAAAATGGTATGTATGCTCCTAAATCATGTAGGCACTTGAATATTTTGCCTATTGCAAATGCTACCTTTGGCAAGAAGTTTAATTCTTGGAATAATCATGTTTATAAGGCGTTGCCACTGTCAGCAGCAAGAACACATCTTGTTCCTAAGGTTGTTTGTTTTAGACAGAAGAGAGGTCATGTTAATCCTGACTTTGGACCCACTACCGATGTTTTTTTAAAGCAAGTAATTTAAGTCATCAACAGCAGCAGCTGGAAAAGGCAAGCCAATTAAAGCAGGAAGGATTCGGTCTTTCCAAACAAGCTATTCATAGGATTGGCACCGTGTGGGATCCCAGTGCTCCATAGTCATGAAATTCCAGGTCCAGAACACCCTCAAACTGGGGTTAATTCCACAGATAAAACACACTACATGTCACACCAGTATTAGCAGGGCCCATGAGTGATTGGTGTGTCAGAGGAAACTCTGAAGCAGGTCACAGTTTACAATGTATGTGATGAGCTTTACAAGCCGATGAGGATGCAACATATACCATAAAGGGGAGATGAGAAGGAAGACCCAAGTAATGGATATATAGCAACACAGACAATCACTAGGATTTGCTCTGAGGCTTTGTGTAGAGATGACTGAGATTCCTTACGATATGTGTAGCAGAGACATGCCCCATGTTGCATCTAATAGTACAAGTGTACAGATTGCAGGCAAAATGATGGCTCCCTGAGTGTTTGGGGAACATAAGTGGTTAAATGACTTTTCCATTCTGGACACCACTGTTGTGGACAGTCATGAACCCAAAAATGAATCAACTTCAGAGCAGCATCTGAGGGCACAGGTTCAGGTTTACTTTGGTGGGGAATGGCTAACAAACTCTTCACTGCTCCCAGCAAAGCTTCTTTGGGATCCTTGCTGAAATCCTGAGGACTTTTTCCCCAACCGAGCCCTCTTGGTTTATAAATTATATGCCTTTATCACACACAGCTGTGACAGGCACTTCATAAGTCTCTTCATTCAGCATAAGTGAACCAGTTAAGGCAAAATAGGAAACCCCTGAACATTTGCCCATTGCTAGATTCAAACCCAGGCTCAACCATCCTAGATACAAATAATGGGAGTAAGGCTCCTCTCCGTGCTATCTCCAGCCAACCCCCAGTACCAAACATTGGCAACAGGACCTCTTCTCATGAGATTTCCATGTTAGTTGTATGGACTCAAGACGTCTGGATAGGCTAATCATAATGGTGCAACATCTATTTTAAAGAGATTTCCCTTTTCTCCTCTCAATCCAGGTAAACCCTGAGGCCCTTCTGCACCCTAAAACATCAGTACAAAAAAGCTAACTCAATATGAAGTGCGATGCTGTTTGACAGCGTGTGTGTGTGTGTGTATTATAGGTGGCGTTGGTAGCACTGTCTGTTAGTTAAAGTTGCCCAAAGCTTCCCATTATACAACCCTGTTTCAGTTGTTTGTAACTTGACAAATTTTAACCATTCAGGCCAAACTGTTCCATTCTTTGGGGGGAGGGATAGCTCAGTGGTTTGAGCATTGGCCTGCTAAGCCCAAGGTTGTGAGTTCAATCCTTGAGGGGGCCATTTAGGGATCTGGGGCAAAAATTGGGGACTGGTCCTGCTTTGAGCAGGGGGTTGGACTAGATGACCTCCTGAGGTCCCTTCCAACCCTGATATTCTATGATTCTATGATCCCAGGTGTCCGCTTCAGGCAGAATTTTTTTGGAAATTTTCAGCCAAAAAGGTTCAGTTGTTTCCAAGAATGCAATTACGGACAAATATGTCGTTTGACCCATGTTAAAAACATTCTCATCCCTGTTTTGCTGAGATGTTCTGGTGCCTCCATGCACTGGAGCAGGGACTTGAGATTTCATGGGGATGGATGTCACCTTTTGATACTCCTGTAAAAATCCCTCCCCTTTGGCCAACTCATACGCCCCCAAACATCTCAGTTTGCACATGCTCAGTACACATTATTAGAGTTTGGCTGCTAATTTCTCCAAAGATTTCATTTGAACAGAGAGTGTTTCAACCCAGGTTTGCATGGGCTGAGCAAGACTTTCCCCGAAATTACTGCTCCAAGGCCACCATGGTCCTGGGTACCAGAACTGAGAGCTGTGGGACTGTATCTCCTGTGCGCTCAATGCTCCCCTTGCATGTAGGTGAAACAGTCTGACTGGGTTGCAGATCAGTGAAGAGCTGGGCCTATAGAGGGCAGCAAGTGGGGAGACTGGGACAAAGACCTGAGAGAGGCGGGTGGAGGGAGGAATCTGGACTGGGGCAAGGACAGATTGGTGTGGTTAGGGACAGAAAGATCTGTAACAATGAGAGCATCTGTAACACCCACAGACCCGGGCCGTCGGGATCGAACTGGGGACCTCTGGAGCTTAATGCATGAGCCTCTACCGCTTGAGCTAAAAGCCAACTGGCTGCTAGCCAAGGCTGTAGAGCAGACTCATTAATCTCTTTCTCTCTCTCTAAGTGGTCTCAGTGCCACTAGATGGGACAGAACACCACACCCAGAAGGTGTGTGGGTTACACACAGAACCTGGAACACAACATAAGATTCTTGAGGGCTTGTCTACATGGGCTGTTATTGTGGGATAGGCTAGGGTGATAATTTAAAGCACAATAGCTATTCTGCACTAATTGCCCAGATGGAGTCCACTGCCAAAGTAAATGAAACGAAACAGGACAAAGGCACTCAGTGCAGAATAGGAGTGTCGACAATGGGGAGCTAATTCAAGAGCTGTTATTCCGCAATTGCTATTCTGGGATATTTTCTCATGCAGACCAGAGCTGAGTCTCAACACTCCTTTGCTGTCAGCCAGTGCTAGGAATCCAACGGGTAAAATGTGGACCTCATATCCTTCTACTGGCTAGCCCACATAGGAGATGACAACTTTCTGCTGCTAACAGTTACTCTGGAAGCTCAAATGTCTGAAGTCTGTGCTGTGGATCTAAAAAGTTTGACCTGGCTGATAAACCATGTGGGAGACAATGTGGTTCCATATGATGGACTTTCTGGGGTTTTTTTGGTTTTTGTGTGTTTGTTTTTCAGTTTGCTTGTTTAAAAACCTAGGAAATCGCATAGAAAAAAACCACATTAAAAGAACATTAAGGTTGCAAAGTCAAGCACTCAGAAGTCCCAAGATGTCAGAATTAAGGCTGCCTCTGCATATATTACCTGAAAAGGTTGCCTTTGCGCATATGTACACACATAGAGATATACTGATACAAACAACACACAATCCCAATAAATCAAGAGCTAGATTCTGTCATCCTTACTCACATTTGTAATCATTTACTCCATGAGTGGAACCATTGACTTCAAAACATATATTTGTGGAGAAAGGTACTAATCACTGTGAGACAGAGAGACAGAATCAGGCCCTGATTTATTTAAAGGCATATATGGCACTTCTCAGGGTTAACAATAGCTGGCTTCGCAAAGTATCTATTGCATATACATACATTAAAGTCATTACTTTCATTATCAGATTTTGTGTGAACTGAACCTTCACAGAGAGCGCTTAGTTTGGAATTTCTAATGCGGGGGTGGGGGGGGGGAGAACAGGTCATAGAATCATAGAATATCCGGGTTGGAAGGGACCTCAGGAGATCATCTAGTCCAACCCCCTGCTCGAAGCAGGACCAATCCCCAATTTTTGCCCCAGATCCCTCAATGGCCCCCTCAAGGATTGAACTCACAATCTCGGGTTTAGCAGGCCAATGTTCAAACCACTGAGCTATCCCTCCCCCCAGTAAAAATCAGGTCCCTTTTTTTCATAGAATATCAGGGTTGGAAGGGACCTTAGGAGGTCATCTAGTCCAACCCCCTGCTCAAAGCAGGACCAATCCCCCATAGTTGCCCCAGATCCCTAAATGGCACCCTCAAGGATTGAACTCACAACCCTGGGTTTAGCAAGCCAATGCTCAAACCACTGAGCTATCCCTCCCCCTAAGTCAGATCTGCTCTATTTGAATGGTTCCCTAATGAGACAGAAAACCACCAAATAGCAAATTTGATTTTCAAGGCAATCATTTGCTCAGAAAGGTGAATATACCTGGGAAGGAACTGCTTGCAACATATGTAAGAAAGCAGTTCCTTATCAGCAAAACTCCCCCCTCCCAGCCACCACTTTCCTTCCCTTTCCTTTTTAGAGTAGAGGAATCAGGAAACAAAATCCTCTTTCCTCACTATTTGTTTTCCATGATGGGACAACACTAGCATGGATGAATGGAGGTGTCCTCTTTCCTCTTTGTGTCAGTCTGGTAGGTGGTAGCCAATCTGTATGCAGGATTTTTGCACCCAGCTCCTCCTCCTCCTCCTCCTCCCAGAAGCACCCAGTACATTGGCTCCTAAGTGGATGAAAGCTTGAGCCATGTCACTGAAAGCATCGGAATAACAAGATAGAAGGTGGCCCCTGTGTACCAAGCAGAGCAGCTTGGAGCATACAGCTTTTTCACCTTGGATCCCTGTGACCCCCTGGATGTCTGCCTAGAGGTTAAGGAAGAGCAGATTGCATGTATGATTTGAGTGCCCCTCCAGACTGAACAATCATTTACCAGCCCCTTTCACCCTCCTATCCTGAGCGAAGTGAAGGAATACACCCATCTCCAGAGGCAGGTCTAATAGTGTGCCTTCAACGGGGAAGCCCCACTCAGCCCTGCCTGGTATTACAAGGTCACAGCCTGGAGGCTTGTAGATTTCCACTTTCATTGTTAACCCAGGCCAGTTGCTTTCCATCCCTCAAAGCAGTGGAAATCACCTGGCCAAATCAAGGGCTGGATCAGCAGCTGTTGGTGCCCTAACAAAAGTACAAGGGTGGATTGCTCACTGTATTTTAAAGAATCCTTATTGAGGTTACAGGGACAAACCATCCCGATGTGTAGAAAGAATAGTAAATATGGCAGGCGACCAGCTTGGCTTAACCATGAAATCCTTGCTGATCGTAAACACAAAAAAGAAGCTGACAAGAAGTGGAAGATTGGACAAATGACCAGGGAAGAGTATTGCTCTTATTGCTCGGGGATGCAGGAGTGAAATCAGGAAGGCCAAATCACACCTGGAGCTGCAGCTAGCAAGAGATGTCAAGAGTAACAAGAAGGGTTTCTTCAGGTATGTTGGCAACAAGAAGAAAGTCAAGGAAAGTGTGGGCCCCTTACTGAATGAGGGAGGCAACCTAGCGACAGAGGATGTGGAAAAAGCTAATGTACTCAATGCTTTTTTTTGCCTCTGTCTTCACGAACAAGGTCAGCTCCCAGACTGCTGCACTGGGCAGCACAGCATGGGGAGGAGGTGGCCAGCCCTCTGTGGAGAAAGAAGTGGTTCGGGACTATTAGAAAAGCTGGACGAGCACAAGTCCATGGGGCCAGATGCGCTGCATCGAAAGTGCTAAAGGAGTTGGCGGATGTGATTGCAGAGCCATTGGCCATTATCTTTGAAAACTCATGGCAATCTGGGGAAGTCCCGGACGACTGGAAAAAGGCTAATGTAGTGCCCATCTTTAAAAAAGGGAAAAAGGACGATCCTGGGAACTACAGGCCAGTCAGCCTCCCCTCAGTCCCTGGAAAAATCATGGAGCAGGTCCTCAAGGAATCAATCCTGAAGCACTTACATGAGAGGAAAGTGATCAGGAGCAGTCAGCATGGATTCACCAAGGGCAAGTCATGCCTGACTAATCTAATTGCCTTCTATGACGAGATAACTGGCTCTGTGGATGAGGGGAAAGCGGTGGACGTGTTGTTCCTTGACTTTAGCAAAGCTTTTGACACTGTCTCCCACAGTATTCTTGCCAGCAAGTTAAAGTAGTATGGGCTGGATGAATGGACTATAAGGTGGATAGAAAGCTGGCTAGATTGTCGGGCTCAACGGGTAGTGATCAATGGCTCCATGTCTAGTTGGCAGCCGGTATCAAGTGGAGTGCGCCAAGGGTCGGTCCTGGGGCCGGTTTTGTTCAATATCTTCTTAAATGATCTGGAGGATGGTGTGGATTGCATCCTCAGCAAGTTTGCAGATCACACTAAACTGGGAGGAGAGGTAGATACGCTGGAGGGTAGGGATAGGATACAGAGGGCCCTAGACAAATTAGAGGACTGGGCAAAAAGAAATCTGATGAGGTTCAACAAGGACAAGTGCAGAGTCCTGCACTTAGGATGGAAGAATCCCATGCACTGCTACACACTAGGGACCGAATGGCTCGGCAGCAGTTTGGCAGAAAAGCACCTAGGGGTGACAGTGGACGAGAAGCTGGATATGAGTCAACAGTGTGCCCTTGTTGCCAAGAAGGCCAATGGCATTTTGGGATGTATAAGTAGGGACATTGCCAGCAGATCGAGGGACGTGATCGTTCCCCTCTATTCGACATTGGTGAGGCCTCATCTGTAGTACTGTGTCCAGTTTTGGGCCCCACACTACAAGAAGGATGTGGAAACATTGGAAAGAGTCCAGCGGAGGGCAACAAAAATGATTAGGGGACTGGAACACATGACTTATGAGGAGAGGCTGAGGGAACTGGGAGAACTGAGGGAACTGAGGTCCCTTCCAACCCTGATATTCTATGATTCTATGATTGCACTGTCTCGTTCCAAGCTGTGCTTTGACCAAGTGGATGTTTCAATCTTTGAGAAAAAACTGGGGAACAGATTGGGCATTAGAAGAGCACCAGGCTTGGTCTACAGTTAAGTTTAGCTGCCTCAGCTTGTCATTTAAGACTGTGAGTAAAATCACACCCCTAACCAACCCAGCTGTGTCAGTGAAAGCCCTACTCTAGACAGAGTCATTCCAGCAAAAAAAGTCCTTTGGCAAACATAACTTATTTTGCTTGGAGAACGGATATAAATTATACCAAGAGACTTTTTTCCCCCCAATACAAACTGTGCCTACACTCAGAGGGTTTGATGGTACCGTAGGGGTACTGGAAAATCCTTTCTAGTGTAGACAAGGCCTTAGTGAGTCAATACAATAGTAATTTAACGAGCATTATGTTCTGATGTACTTTGCATAATAGAAACACAAAAACATGAGATAGGCTTTCACTGGGGATGGAGGGATGGATTTTGTTCACTTGTATTTATTTTTTAGGCTGGCATTCACCTCAGGCAAAGGGGCTTGCACAGGATCTGTGCACCACTTACATCCCACTGAGGTCCTGAAAACAGACTTAAAGGGGGCATACCCAGAGGTGAAAGTAAGCCGGTACACCCTGGTACAGCGTACCGGCAACAGCCGGTGCGCCGTACCAGGACCGGCTTTCCCAGACGGCAATTTAAAGCCCTGGGGTAGTGGCGGCGGGGCTCCGGCGGGGATTTAAAGGGCCCCAGGGCTCCAGCCCCCGCTACCGCCCTGGGGCCCTTTAAATCCCTGCCTGAGCCCTGCTGCCCGAGCCCTGGGGTAGCGACGGTGGGGCTCTGGAGGGGATTTAAAGTGCTGGGGCAGTAGCGGCTGCCGGAGCCCAGAGCCCTTTAAATCCCTGCCTGAGCCCTGCTGCCCAAGCCCTGGGGTAGCGATGGCAGGGCTCTGGCGGGGATTTAAAGGGCCCTGGAGCTCCAGCCACCACTACCACCCTGGCCCTTTAAATTCCCACTGGAGCCCTGCTGCCGAAGCCCTGGGGTAGTGGAGGCGGGGCTCCAGAGGGGATTTAAAGGGCCGGGTGGTAGCAGCGGCTGGAGCCCTGAGGCCCTTTAAATTCCCGATGGAGCCCAGCTGCCGCTACCCCAGGGCTCGGGCAGCAGGGCTCAGGCAGGGATTTAAAGGCCTCGAGGCTCCGACAGCCGCTACCACAGCGGAGCCCCAGGCCCTTTAAAGCTCTGCCAGAGCCCCGGGGTAGCGGTGGCAGCCGGGAGCCCCCAGGGCTCCTCAGTGATTTAAAGGGCCCGGGGCTCCACTGCGGTAGCGGCAGCTGGAGCCCTGGGCCCTTTAAATCGCCCCCGAGTCCCGGAGCTCCCAGCCGCCTCTGCAGCTGGCAGCTCGGGGGTGATTTAAATGTAAGCGGGGGAATAGTCCCGCTATTGTGGGGAACTTTCCTGGCTTCTGCACTACCCCGGTGAAGTGGGCTAGCGAAAGGATCTGAGTCCTCACTCCCACTTCCTTTACCCAGTGGCCTCCCTGCTCTTGAGGACTCCCCTTCCACTCTCCTGTCTGGCAGCATCCTCGTAACCCCAACAAGGCTGGGCCCAGGATTCCTGGGGGGCTCAACCTCCAACCCTGCTGTGGTCACCTAGGACAGGGGATAGGGTGTCCCCACTCCGGGGTACTCTCTCTGCACTGGGCACTTCTCTGACCCACTGAACATTACATACAAGTTAAAGCAAATGCAAGTTATTTAATCAACAATTAATTTTTAAAAGGAATAAGGAAAAATGGGAAAGGTTAAAGGAAACACATCAACCCGCTCGGTGGCAGGGAACATCACAAACGGTGTCTCTGGAATGTCAGGGCAGTTCACAGTCTGTTCCTTGTAAGTCCCAGGCCTCCTTCTCAGGCCCTGGCTGTGCTGCAGGGATGCTGTGGGTTGGACACTCGCTCTGGTGATGGCCACACGCTCTCAGGCTCTCAGTGGTAGGACCCTTCTTCCCAGTGTCGCCCCCGCCCTGTCAGGGCTACGATCCAAGCCTGGCCTGCAGAGCCCCTTGGCTGAGGCGTCTCCCTGTGCTGGGCCTGCTGCCCAGGGTCCCCCTCACTCTCCCCAGCTGCTCACTGCACCCAGCTCCGGACTGCGCCAGCCCCAGCTCCACCACTCTGTCTCTGCTGCTCTGCCTCCAGCTCCCTGGGCTGCTTCCCTGGCCTCTCTGCCTCTGGTTGCTGCAGCTCTGCTCCCAGAACAGGGTCTGCTCTCTCTGGGCTGCTTTTCTGGTCCCTCTGGATCTGGCACAGCTCTGCTCCCCAGCTTAGCTTGGGCCCCCGCTTTCTCTTTAGCTCGGCCCCACTCTGTCTGACCCAGGCAAATCCAGTTCACATGGAAGACAGGATTTCCCTGGCCTCCTGACTCCCTGATTAGCCTGCTTGCCCTGTCATTCAGGCTGACCAGGAGCACTGGCCTCTCCCCATTGTTCCTGGGGACTGGCAGTCTCAGGGTCCTGGTTTCCCATAGACCCTTCCCCTTTTAGTACTGGGAGCTAGCCAACCAAAACACCCCCACTGAATGTTAGTAAGGGGGCAACAGTCCCCTTACATAAAGGGCCTGGGGCTCCCAGCCGCCACTACCGCAGCTGGAGCCCTGGGCCCTTTAAATCAAGATTGAAAGGGCCCAGGGATTTAAGGCCCTGCCTTTTCCCGTTGAGACCACACCTTTTCCGGTTGAGGCCACGCCCCCTGCTCAGGACTCCAGCATACCGGTAAGTCCTTTAACTTACTTTCACCCCTGGGCATACCACATGTACTGGCCCACAGCAGAGAAATGAATTTAATCCTTAATGAAAAGAGACAGTTGGTTGACTTATCTGTCAATCAAAAAGGAGGCGAGGGAGTTAAATTGGTGACCCTGCCCCTTAGGAACACACTTTAGAAGTACAACACATCTCTTGTTTAGGATTAAGTTATGTGTATCGTAACAGTCACTTACAGAATTCAAAGGGTTTGTTGCAAGTAACAACTCCACCACACACAGGCATGACTCAAACTTCCTACTAAGATCCCCTCACCCCCCCCAGTCAGATGCAACTAAATATACAAGACAACAACTTCACGCTAAGATCAAAATACAGCACTCTATATTGGTGGAGGTGCTGTCTACACTGATCATTCCAATATTTCACATGAAGTATATTGACATCCCGGGGTAGACAGTGCTACAGACGTAACTTAAATGCAGCTTGTTATATGGGGCTTTGTAGTGGGATCATCTAGTGCAAAGGGGGTTTCGTTATAAAGTTTATATCAGAATGTATCTGTATGTTAAAACAAACTGATTTAATAACAGCAGGGAAGTGGCTCGCAGGTATAGGGAAGAGTCAAGGGATGAATTAGAGTTATTTGTGAGTCTCAAATCCTAGACTGCCGATGCAATGAATATTGAAATAGAAGAATAATCCCTCAGTGGCTTTTTTAAGCTAACAAGTCATGTTTATCTGCCTTTATCCCATTCACTTGCAACTCCTCAAGTAGCTGCCAAGTTTACAAACATGTCTTCAGCTTGAAAACAGCCGTGGCCTATAATCACATATTTTATTTGAAACTCTGGGTTGTGGCCTATGATAATGAAGATGGGAACTATCTAAACAGGAAAGTAATGGCAAAAATCAGCCCTAAACATGCATTTAGACTGTAATTAGCCCTGCTGCCTTCCAATTCAAACAGTAATTCACTTGACTTTTCTTTCACCTATTCATTTTATAGAGGGAGGCATGAGGGAAATGTTAGAAAGTGCATATTCTATATTCTTTTTGTTGTCTTTTTCACACAGTCTCCTTTTTTATGTGGAGGTGCCTCTTATTTTAATAAAAATGAAACTGAATTTCTGACTGAGTCACTCCAACATCAGTAGAGGTGACTCCTGCACTGGCATTGGGAGCCCTTCAAAAGTCAGTCAAATGAGACTAGGTGAGTTACAGGCTTGGAACAATCCTGCTTTGGCACTGTCACAGACTGGGCAAGCTAACAGGTCTTTTCCATGTCTCACTCGTAAGATTCTGTAATTGGCAAGGGATCATTCACCGCGCGTGCCACCAATCCCTAGTCCAGCCCGGTAACTGAAAGTAACGTCCATCTGTACTATATCCAATGTCCTCTTTGCAGTAAGATAATGGTCACAGTCTAATTGAGAAGAGTCTGCATGACAAAACCACCACTGCTAATTGGCACTCTCAGTTAGACGCCATGAGCTGAACAAGAAAGGAAAATGAATTATTGTCTCCCCCCTACAGATGGTCTCTCCAGCTCAGGACTGAGGCTCGTTAGATGAGAATTGTGGGGAATTCTGCACTGCTGTGGTTCATATTATAAACCGTTTTCCGGCTGAGAGCAGGCTGCAGGACTTTCTCCAGAACTATATTCACGTCAGTATTTTTTTCATAAATTGTGCATCTTTTTATTAGTATTTTCAAGGCCCAGAGGAAACTTGTTGCAAAGACGGAAATTCAATCCGGGTCTCCTGAGTCTCAGTCTAGTTAGTGCCAAGGCCACCTCTTCGTCTCTCCTGGTTCCCTAGCATGAGTTTAATCCATTAGACTAGTGGTTCTCAACCAGAGATACACATACGCCTGAGGGTACACAGAGGTCTTCCGGGGGCTACGTCAACTCATCTAGATATTTGCCTAGTTTTACAACAGGCTACATAAAAAGCACTAACAAAGTCAGTACAAACTAAAATTTCATACAGACAGTGACTTGTTTATACTGCTCTATAGACTAGACACTGAAATGTAAGTACAATATTTATATTCCAATTGATTTATTATATAATTATATGGTAAAAATGAGAAAGTCAGCAATTTTTCAGTAATAGTGTGCTGTGACACTTTTGTATTTTTATGTTTGATTTTGTAAGCAAGAAGTTTTTAAGTGAGGTGAAACTTGCGGGTACACAAGACAAATCAGACTCCTGAAAGGGGTACAGCTGTCTGAAAAGGTTGAGAGCCACTGCATTAGACCATGTAGCTTTGGAAGGACACCAGCACTTTCCGCTCCTCCTCCTCTAGCTTTTTGTTTTTCAGAGTTAACAAACTGTGAATTTTGGAGTGAACGAGGCTTTAAAAATTTGTCACAAAACAGCCAACCTGCGGAAATATTTCCATGCAACATTTCATCGACATTTTTAGAAATTTCATTAAACTTTGTGGATGTTCTGTGAAGTTGAAACCAGGTAAATTTAGATGCTTGAGATTTTTTGCGGTGGATATTTCACCCAGCTCCACTTTCTAAAGCTGCTGACCAGAGGTAACACAGATGGCTGCATTCTTGAAAGCACAGGTGCAGAATTGTATTACCTTAATGAGGTTAAAACTCTATTAATATCTTGGCAGATTTCACATCAAAGGTTGCATTACCTTATGCTTCTACAAGAGACCAGCAATTCATCTCAACTAAGAGTTTGTTTTAGATCATTAGTCCAAAAAACAAAACAAAACAAAACAACAAAACCAAACCAAAAAAGAGCCCACTTCAGGCACTGCACTTCATTCTGATTTAATAAATACAGAAGACATAGGGTCTGATTTTCAGGGTTCAGGGGGAGCTACATGTGCTCTCAGCCTCACTGATAAATCAGGCTGTTAATGTACAGGGAATTGATGACAGGCTGGCTAAGAACCCTTACCATATTGTAACCAGATACCGTAATGGTTTCATTCATTGCACAGGGAAAATACAAAGAGCTCAATTGTCCCAGAAGGTCCAGCCCCACTGTGCAAACATGCTGCCCCCAGCTGGAGCTTCATGAGGCACCGAGCCTCAGGGAAACACAAGGGCTTCTGGAGTTCCTGGGGAGAGGAGGTGCTGCACCATTTTCCAGCAGGTCCCTGGTGCACTTCCTTATGAGTATGATGGAAAGACCACAGGCCAGATCCATCTCTGCATCATCAGAGTGGGGCAAAATAGCCAATGATTTTGGCCCATGGCCTTTCCAATACTTTGTACAGCGGGTAGGGGTAGGCGAATGAGGTAGCTGGTGACAGCTTCCCAGTTCTCTAGCCAACTCTGCACTGGACTGGGCCCCAGCATACTGTCCATCCTTTCCCCGCCTTGACCATTCCTCCTCACAAGCCCTTACAGTGGGGATTCTGAAAGAGGATGATGGTAGTGTCATAGAAGTCACCTCTGTCAGCTCTAGGCCCGATAGTGACTCTTCCACATCTAGGATATCCCCTGCTGGGAAGAAGAGGCCAGTTTTTACCCCTTTGCACAGCAGACAGTGCAGTGGGAGAGAAAATTGGGGTCTAAGTATTTCCGTGTGCATTGACTGAGCTCATTACAGTATCTGAAACGACTCCATTCAACAGCTCCAAGATTTGTTTGATTGACTGATCACAGTTTCTAAGAGTTTGAAAAGTTAAAGAAAAACCCCAGCACATTCATACTGTTTGCAGACCTATTTTTGGCTGAACGTACAGAAACCGAGGCCAAAGATCAGCTAGAATTGATTGACTTACAAAGCACTCCCCGTTTCCAAGTTTTGTTGAGGAAAATTACTACGTTTCTACAAGTGCCAGCCAGAGCTCTGTGAGAGAACTGCTGTTTGTGCGGGCCCCTTTGGAAGTATTTACAGGCCTGCTGTTTTTTTTTATTCTGAACACAACACAACACCACAATAGAAGAGTGGAGTCAAATCTGCATTCCACCACACAGAGCAGTGGTCCCCAACCTTTCTGTGGGAATAGCATATTGCTATTCCCAGAAGACTGTGGCGGGCACTTCTCAGTGGCATTTTGGCAGGCGGTTCTCCGGCGGCCGTACTCAGCGGCGGCATTTCGGTGGCAGGGTGTCCTGCAGGGGCACAAAAATGCCCCCACGGGTGCCATGGCCTTGGAGACTACTGGCACAGAGAGAGCCGGACATGAAGGGGTTTGTTTGTAGAGTGGCAGTGCCAATAGTTCCTTTAATGCAGCTTTCCCTGCAGCTCTCAGGGCACATCGAACCAAATGAAGTCAGTGGAGTAAGGCCAGCAAAGACTATGGCTAATTGTGCCTGTGTTTTCTTAAACCCCAAGTGTACTTACAGTGCCTTGTAAATAGTGATAACGGTGTGTGTTTGTCTCTGATCAAATCCTATTTAAATCAACGTGAATGTAAGGTTCAGACAGGCTCCTGCCAAGGAGCTCGGTGCTGAAAAAGTTATAGGAGAGGGTAGAGATGGCCTTGTACTATGTACCAACCCGCCTCGGTTCAGAAATAATGGACAAATGGACACAAGGGGCCAAACTCCAAAGACAGTGTGACCCTATCCTGGATGGCTCTGACAGATACTGGCAGAGTCTGTCCTTTTCCTGGGTAACTTGTCATACCTATAAAGTCTCATCAAGCTGAAGCATTATCCTACTCCTTTGTCCTTGCAGATACACACTCCAGTTAACAACATTGTATATTAGAGTTTGTAAAAGGACCAAAAAAACAAAGTAAACACACAACCAGGAACATGTTTTTGTGACTGTTGTGCCCTAATCCTCTCCCGCCTTTCACCAAAATTAGATATTTGTCTTAAATTTTGAAATGTGAGAAATAGTGAGCAGTTGTGCTACGTAACGTGCTCTTTGTCTCTAGGGAAAAACAATCCTCTCCGCTTTCATCTGTCTTCACTCAGGATCAAAGCTTCCATCAGACAAACAGCTTGCCAGGCACTGGATGGTGAGTGTGCACTGAAGCAGAACAAGAACACAGTCGCCTTTAGCATGACATTGATTAATTTGTACCCTCCAGCCTATAAATAGCACGTGGCGATTGTAGCTCTGCAGCTCCCAGATGATTTGTCAGGTACCAGGTGGATGTTTTGCCCTGTCAGAGAAAGCTATTAACTCGCCCAGCCCAGCTTCCCCAGAGACACTGTTTCTGGCTTTTTTTTACCCCAAGGTTTTTGTCGTATGTTGCACCAGGTCCAAAAGGAATATGTCACACAGCATAGGAAGAGGACACACTTAATAGGTCTCTCTGAATTTAGGCCCTGATTCTGCACTTTCGTCCATGTGGGTTGAAGCCCTGTGCCCACACAGAGTCCCAGTGAATTGCCACAATACAGCCCCGAGACCTGGTGCCCTTTAGGCTGCCCAGGGTAGAATCTTGCCATAAGATTGTGAGCTATTCACGGTAGGCCCAGTCTCGTTGGTCTATAAAGTACTATGTGCCCCTCTGGAGCTGTAAAAACAGTTGATCATAATAACATGCACTCCTCCGTTGGACTGATAAAAAATGTTTCTGATCAAGGCAACGGTTTCCTAGCAGAGTCTTTTCGTATCCCAGTCTTGGTTTGTTACCCAAAAGCATCAGATAGGTGAAATAGCAGCTTTCTGCTGACGTAAGAGAGCCCAGACAGTATTGGCATTTGAAGTTACAGCATCTCGGGTTCGTGTGGCTGGGGCAGAGCACTGGTAATTAAAGTGTGCAAGAAACTTCAAAGTGTGCGAGAAAAGAACAGTGTGGAACAAACGTCCATTCCTCTGGCCATGGTCTCTTGGCTCCATGACCCAGCTGCCTATCTGCCCTAGCTGTCAGAGTCGCTATCTTCAGACTCTAAAGGGGAAGGTCAGCCCGGCAGCAAGCTTTGATAAGGGGTGTGAAATATGGAGAAGGAAGGACCTGACTACCTAACTTTGTCAATCAACTGGAGTATATGACAGTGCCTCTGGTCTTCTTCTGATCTTATGAATGGGTAAGGAGGAGAGGGGAAACTTGACCACAAGAACAGGTGTCAAAGCTTTTAGTGAGGGGGAAAATGGCAGGTAGCATATGGTGGGGTGATGCCTTTGACTGACTACGGGGTCTCCTGGGGGTAACAAAGCTCTGTTTTCTGCAGCACCTCTGGAGGCTGTAATTTACTGGAATAACAGGCTCATTTTATATTCTACACGCACATTAGCTGGTTAGGAAGGCTCTTTTCACCTCCTCTTGACAAGCAGCTCATCCATACCTGTCAGCCGTAATACGTATTAAAGAGCGTTCTGCATCCTGGCCCGGTTATCCGTGACTAAGTCACAGGAATCTCTTTCACAGAACTCTCACCAGAAGAGGAATGGAGAGATGCGAAAGCTTTCTGATACTATTCGTTGTCACACTCGGAGCTGAGTTTGGCCAGGAAATGCCCGAAAGAAAGGTGGTGGAGAGTTTACAGCTTTGTCACTGCCAGCAGATGTCACTGTGTACCAGCGATGGGCCTGGCGGTGAGAGATCGGGGCTGAAAATGTAAGGTAGTGTTCACTTAGATTGTCTAAAGGGGAAAAAAAAATCTGTACAAGCCCTGGAATTCCTGCAGTGTTGAGAACTAAGCTGTAAGGATGCAAAATTATTATTATGTGATCTGGCTTCGAGTTGTTTGTTACAATCTGCAGCTGTTATTCTGGGTCACAGAAACCACTGATTTTATCTAAAACCCTTTAATTATTGTTTAAGGGGAAAGAAGCCAACCCAACCGCAGCTCCTCAGTTATTCAGCTAGCCATGCAGAAGGCACTGTAAGTCCAGGAAAGAGGGTTTAAAAAAAAACTAGAATCATAGAATGAAACTGCCCTGACCGGACAAAGGGATTGAGAGTACATGCGGAAACCACTAACACTTAACCACTATGTACCAGCTTTTATCTGAGACCCAGAAGAAGATTACAAATATTAACTAATCAAAAGACACATGATTATTATTATACAGGTGGTAAACCTAGGACCTAGAGGGTATGTTTACACGGGGATAAAACACCTGCCGCTGGTCCGGGTCAGATGACTCGGGCTCACAGTGCTTGGGGTCCGGGGCTGAAAATTGCTTGTAGACATTCATGCTCGGGTTGATGCCCAAGCTCTGGTTCTCTGGAAGGGTGGAGGGTCCCAGAGCTCTGGTTCAGCCCGAGCCCGAACATCCACCCAGTTGACCCAGGCCAGCTATGGTCATGCTGCAGATCTTTTAGCCCCATGTGGACATACCCAGCAAGATTAAATGCTGAGTGACCTTACAGTCATAGCATTTGAGGCCAGAAGGGACCACCAGATCATCTAGTCTGAACTCCTGCATGTCACAGGCCACGAACACCACGCAGCACCGGCAAACTAAATCCAACAACCTTAGATAAGTCAGTAACAGAGCTAGGAATGGAACCCAGGAGTCTTGATTTCTAGTTGCCCTGCTCTAACAAGTTTATTTATGAAATAAAAAACAACGCATCCCTATCTCACCTTGCCCCAGTCATGAAAACCACCAGCTGCAACATCCTCAGAACTTTGCTGATTTCTGCTGTGAATCAGGTTCTAAGAAGTTCAGCTTCCCCCAGCCATTCACTGTAAGTGAAGAATGCTGATTGGTAGCATTTCAAACACTGATGAGCAAGTGTCTCCAAATGTTCATGTGTTTCCCCCCATGCTTTGGTGCCCAAAAGTAGTGAGGAGGTTACAAGGAAGCCACCCATCCACTGACTCATTCCACCAAGGCCATCTATATATTAAAAGGGATTTTTATTAATTATTGTTACTGTTATTTGTGTTATGGTAGCAGCTAGAGGGCCCAAGTGAGACTGGGGTTCCATTATACAAGGCACCTTACAAACACATAGTGAGAGACAGTTACTACCTCAAAGACACACAAAGCGTAGGAGAAAGGAACTATTAATACCCACACAAAGGTACTGAGGTGCCTAAACCCCAGACTTAAGTCCCATCTTTAGGTACCACTGCAATCCACAAAAGCCCTGCTCAGCTGCTGGCTAACCCTGTAGGTGCCTAAGCTCACTTGGAGGCTAACTTTTTACAGTAGGCGGTGGAGTTCCCTAGATACCTCTGAGACTAACCAATTTATTTGAGCATAAGCTTTCGTGAGCTACAGCTCACTTCATCGGATGCATACTGTGGAAAATACAGAAGATTTTTTATACACACAAACCATGAAAAAATGGGTGTTTATCACTACAAAAGGTGTTCTCTCCCCCCCACCCCCCTCTCCGGCTGGTAATAGCTTATCTAAAGTGATCACTCTCCTTACAATGTGCATGATAATCAAGGTGGGCCATTTCCAGCACAAATCCAGGTTTTCTCCCCCCCCCCGCCCCACACACAAACCCACTCTCCTGTTGGTAATAGCTTATCTAAAGTGATCACTCTCCTTACAATGTGTACGATAATCAAGGTGGGCCATTTCCAGCACAAATCCAGGGTTTAACAAGAACGTCTGAGGAAGGAGGGGGGAGGGGAGGAGGAAAAAACAAGAGGAAATAGGTTACCTTGCATAATGACTTAGCCACTCCCAGTCTCTATTCAAGCCTAAGTTAATTGTATCCAATTTGCAAATGAATTCCAATTCAGCAGTCTATCGCTGGAGTCTGGTTTTGAAGTTTTTCTGTTGTAATATCGCAACTTTCATGTCTGTAATCGCGTGACCAGAGAGATTGAAGTGTTCTCCGACTGGTTTATGAATGTTATAATTCTTGACAAGTGGACTCTCTCCTCAGGCCCTACGCTACCAGCACTCCCAGCTATCTTCGAGACACCATTGACTTTCTGAGGAAACTACAGTCCATCAGTGATCTTCCAGAAAACACCATCTTGGCCACTATGGATGTAGAAGCCCTCTACACCAACATTCCACACAAAAATGGACTACAACCTATCAGGAACAGTATCCCCGATAATGTCACGGCAAACCTGGTGGCTGACCTTTGTGACTTTGTCCTCACCCACAACTGTTTCACATTTGGGGACAATATATACCTTCAAGTCAGCGGCACTGCTATGGGTACCCGCATGGCCCCACAGTATGCCAACATTTTTATGGCTGACTTAGAACAGTGCTTCCTCAGCTCTTGTCCCCTAACACCCTTACTCTACTTGCGCTACATTGATGACATCTTCATCATCTGGACCCATGGAAAAGAAGCCCTTGAGGAATTCCACCATGATTTCAACAATTTCCATCTCACCATCAACCTCAGCCTGGACCAGTCCACACAAGAGATCCACTTCCTGGACACTATGGAGCTAATAAGCGATGGTCACATAAACACCACCCTATACCAGAAACCTGCCGACCACTATACTTACCTACATGGCTCCAGCTTCCATCCAGGACACACCACACGATCCATTGTCTACAACCAAGCTCTAAGATACAACCGCATTTGCTCCAACCTCTCAGACAGAGACAAACACCTACAAGATCTCTATCAAGCATTCTTACAACTACAATACCCACCTGCGGAAGTGAAGAAACAGATTGACAGAGCCAGAAGAAGTCACCTACTACAGGACAGGCCCAACAAAGAAAATAACAGAACGCCACTAGCTGTCACCTTCAGCCCCCAACTAAAACATTTCCAGCACATCATCAAAGATCTACAACCTATCCTGAAAAATGATCCCTCATTCTCACAGATCTTGGGAGACAGGCCAGTGCTCGCTTACAGTCCCCAATCTGAAGCAAATACTCACCAGCAACCACACACCGCACAACAAAACCACTAACCCAGGAACCTATCCTTGCAACAAAGCCCGATGCCAACTCTGTCCACATATTTATTCAAGTGACACCATCATAGGACCTAATCACATTAGCCACGCCATCAGGGGCTTGTTCACCTGCACATCTACCAATGTGATATATGCCATCATGTGCCAGCAATGCCCCTCTGCCATGTACATTGGCCAAACCGGACAGTCTCTACGCAAAAGAATAAATGGACACAAATCAGACATCAGGAATCATAACATTCAAAAACCGGTAGGAGAACACTTCAACTTATCTGGCCACTCAGTAAAAGACTTAAGGGTGGCAATTTTGCAACAGAAAAGCTTCAAAAACAGAGTCCAATGAGAAACTGCTGAGCTTGAATTAATATGCAAACTAGATACCATTAACTTGGGTTTGAATAGAGACTGAGAGTGGCTGGGTCATTACACATATTGAATCTATTTCCCCATGTTAAGTATCCTCACACCTTCTTGTCAACTGTCTAAATGGGCCATCTTGATTATCACTACAAAAGTTTTTTTCTCCTGCTGATAATAGCTCATCTTAATTAATTAGCCTCTTACAGTTTGTATGGCAACTTCCACCTTCACTGTATGTATATATCTTCTTACTATATGTTCCATTCTACCATTCTATGCATCCGATGAAGTGGGCTGTAGCCCACGAAAGCTTATGCTCAAATAAATTTGTTAGTCTCTGAGGTGCCACAAGGTTCTTTTTATGGATAAGTGTAACATCCACCTTGCTAGTGACCTAAGTTTGTACCTAGGACTTCATGAATGTCTATAGCTTGAACTAAAGGACTAACTCCCATAGCTGGCAGCTGAAACAGACTCATCTGTGCAAATCAGACACAGAGTGGGAAGTGTGACACATACTGAACAGTGGATTATACAAGCACACCTGTTTGCACATGCAATTAACTGCTTGTGTGTACAAGTTCAAATTTTGTGATTACAATGTAATATTTGGGGCACAAGGCCTGGGCACTGTGTCTGTCACTCTCCTGGTTTGTACATACCTACTTCAGTACCCGAAGGTACAACACACAAGTCATCCCTGTAATACCTAGGCAAAACAGGGCAAGTTAAGGATGCCGTTTCAGCTTTCATTATGAATGCTCTCATTTTCTAAATCAAATAAACTCGTATTCCTAAACTTTCCAATGCAGAGCGGAGGATTTCAGCCAGGGTTGTTGTTTGTTGGTTTGTCATCAGTAATGTACTTGGCGCTGTACTATATTGAAATATAAAGATGCTCCATGTCCTGATCGATGTCAGTAGAGTTACACTGGCATTTACTCCATTTACTCGCCACCAGCAGGTTTAACGGCCCACAATCCCAGAAGTGCAAGTAAGAACATAAGAGTGGCCCTATTGAGTCAGACCAGAGGTTCATCCACCCCAGTATCCTGTCCTCCGACAGTGGCCAGTGCCAGGTGCCCCAGAGGGAATGAACAGAACAGGTAATCATCAAGTGATCCATCCCTGTCGCTGATTCCCAGCTTCTGGCAAACAGAGGCTGGGGACACCATTCTTGCCCATCCTGGCTAATAGCCATTGATGGACCTATCCTCCATGAATTTATCTAGTTCTTTTTTGAATCCTGTTATGGTCTTGGCCTTCACAACATCCTCTGGTAAGGAGTTCCACAGGTTGACTGTGCATTGTGTGAAGAAATACTTCCTTTTATTTGTTTTAAACCTGCTGACTATTAATTTCATTTGGTGACCCCTAGTTCTTGTGTTATGAGAAGGAGTAAATAACACTTCCTTATCTACTTTCTCTACACCAGTCATGATTTTATAAAACCTCAATCATATCTCCACTTTGCCATCTCTTTTCCAAGATGAAAAGTCCCAGTCTTATTAATCTCTCCTCCTATGGAAGCCGTTCATACCCCTAATCATTTTTGTTGTCCTTTTCTGAGCCTTTTCCAATTCCAATATATCTTTTTTTAAGATGGGGTGACCACATCTGCACGCCGTATTCAAGATGTGGGCGTACCATGGATTTATATAGCAGCAACATGATATTTTCTGTCCTATTATCTACCCCTTTCTTAATGATTCCCAGCATTCTGTTTGCTTTTTTGACTGCTGCTCCAGCACATTGAGTGGATGTTTTCAGAGAAGTATCCGCATTGACTTCAAGATCTCCTTCTTGAGCGATAACAGGTAAATATAAAGCTATCATGGTCGAGACGAAGGGACAGAGAGAGGTGTTTTATTCCACCATTTTGGGGGCAAAGGGAAAACATGCCAGGAGGTGTGCGAGTCCTCTGATGCCAGGTATACCAGGTCAGTGAACCTTTTCAGTGAAACATACACACGCTCTCTTCCTCTTCTGCTGGGAGTACACAGTATATCTAGCATGGTTAGGCACGTGACACTTCCGCTGCCAAATGTGCCAGTTACTTCAATCACACCAGCACCCCTTCTTCTGACATACGCATACCCCGTTCCACTATTGCTACATGCATCAGCCACACTCAGCAGACCCACACCTTCTGTGCTGCTGATCTCAAAAGTCACGCCGGGCAGGTGTCAGCTCTTCTGCTACTTAATCAGTGGACATGCTCAGCAATAGCACATTCTCCTCCTGCTGTCAAACATGCCAGCCCTGCTCAGCAGAGACACACCCTCCACCAAGAACTCTACCAAAACATGCCTAGACCATGCCCATGTTCTCTATGGGCAAATATACAAAACGCAGCTCCTTTGTTACTAAATGCAGGCCCACTGACTGCCTCTGCTGGCGAACGTACCAAATACACAGAGCTAACTAGCCATAAATTCGTGGATCTTTATGCACACATGTTGGTGGGCAGCTATCAAGGATGCCCCTTGGCTACCTAACCAGAGAAGTTCAGCACAGATGTTGTATCCGGTTTTCAATCAAAACTTGCATGCTCACCGTATTCCTCAGTAGGGTGACAAAGGCAGGAGGTGGCACTTCCTACCATTCAGATCCTTCTTGACCGGATCAGACCTTATTTCTACTACAGCACCAACATACTAAATATAACGGTTTTAATCAGGGCCAAGTGACCCTTGCCACATGAAAAACACTGGCTGATTTCTAAAGACTGCATTGTGAATCTAGGTTTCAGAGCAGCAGCCGTGTTAGTCTGTATTCGCAAAAAGAAAAGGAGTACTAGTGGCATCTTAGAGACTAACCAATTTATTTGAGCATAAGCTTTCGTGAGCTACAGCTCACTTCATCTGATGAAGTGAGCTGTAGCTCATGAAAGCTTATGCTCAAATAAATTGGTTAGTCTCTAAGGTGCCACTAGTACCCCTTTTCTTATTGTGAATCTAGAATGTCTATCATAGGCCAAATTCTGCTTGTCAGTGGGAAAGTTTGCATGTATATCACTGCAGAAATTTGCCCTACATTCTTCCCATGTCTATAGGCTGCCTTAGTAACATTTCTTTAATAAGCAACCTTACTTTGCAATGTAAGAAGGTCAAATGGTGCATTTCGGATATATATGATCAATAGATTATAATCAGAGAAAGTAGAGATAAGAAGGTTCAAATGGTAATAAACTCCATCTCTCCCTGCCAGTGCAGGATTCTTCCCTACAGGACATTTACTAATGAATTGTCCAATATAGTTTTAAATAGTCCAAGCAATGTGATGCCCACTGTTTCCTTTGAGAGTTCAGCAGACTATTACATAGAGTCATAGAATCATAGAATATCGGGGTTGGAAGGGACCTCAGGAGGTCATCTAGTCCAACACCCTGCTCAAAGCAGGACCAATCCCCAACTAAATCATCCCAGCCAGGGCTTTGTCAAGCCTGACTTTAAAAACCTCAAAGGAAGGAGATTTTACCACCTCCCTAGGTAACCCATTCCAGCGCTTCACCACCCTCCTAGTGAAAAAGCTTTTCCCTAATATCCAACCTAAACCTCCCCCACTATAACTTGAGACCATTACTCCTTACTCTATCAAACATCTCATGGTCCGCACACTTTATGTCTTCCTTCTCCATTTCATCCCATTATCCCCTGGTACCACCCTAATTAATTATTTCCATTCCTCCACTAATGATCAAATATTTGTAGAGTTTCTCCATGTCCCCCCAGAATTATCACTTAGCCAGGCTAGGCACATTTGGCTCTTTTAATCTTTCCACATTGGGCGATACCTTCAGCCCTCAATCTTTTTTTCTTGCTCATCTCTATGTTCTCCAGTTTGTCAGTGTCATTCTGGTGCCGAGACTGAGTGTGATATTCTCAGTATGATTGTAACACAGGGATAGAGTTGGACTATTATCTCTCTCCTCCATAATGTCATGCTTTGCCTATGCAGCCTAAATTTGCATTGACTGTTTTGGCTGCCATATAACCTAGAAACCCATGTCTAGTTTGCCAAGCACTATCCTCACCATGCTTCATTAGCCATTCCTGATTTCCACTGAATATATTTTCCCAGATAGAAAACAAAGCATTTCTCCAAGTGAATCTCATTTTGTTACTTTGCATCCATATTTTTAACTTCTCTAGACTCTATTTCTCTGTCCTTATTAATATTTGCAATAACATGAACATGCAGTTTTCTCCCTCTTTCAGATTAATGAAAATATTTGATAAGATGGGACTATGTGTGAGTCCCTTCAGTACTCGGATACCTCTGTAAAAATCAATGCACTGCCACTTATCAGTACCTTTTGTTCACGTTTCTTGAGCCAGTTTTTGATCCATTAGACGAAGCCTGATTCTCCATTGCATTGCTCCTTGTGTAGTCCTTCCCACTTGTCCAAGTGAGTGTTACCATTCTGATGTGATTGCATTTAAACACACTTTGCTCAGCGGGAACTGAGACTACCCCAGGGGCAAAGCAGTGACAAATCTTAACATTTCTGATGAAGTGTGTGCGAGAAAGTATATCACTTCCTTTACTAAAATCCAACCAGTGTGTATCTCCTGAATTTTCTTTCTTCATAATGGTCTCCCTCCTGCAGGTCTTACTCTGGAAGCTCCCATGGGTTCCAAAATTAGAATTTGAGCTAAACAAAGTCATGGAGTGAGCTATGATCTAACTGTGTTGTATAATTAACAATATCACCATACCTGTTCTCCCTTCTGTCCTCTGCCATATGCTCCTCTGCCCTAGAAAGGAGAGGGAAGGTAAATTTAATATATAATAATGCTACATTGCAACTTTTATTCAAAGATCTCAAAGCACTTTATAAATATTAATTGTCAAAACACCCGTGTAGATTTTATTATTCTTTATTTATACAGGTGCATATGTGCATGGCCCTTTACTTGAAGAAAAGCACAAGACAGAGATCCTGCTCTGGAATAGTTTATAATCTAAGGTCATGGTCCTGCAATTGGCCCACAGAGGTGCAAGGGTCTGTCCCTGTGGGTCCAACTTCAGGATCAGGAGCGAAGTTCAGACAAAACATAAGGCGAGATGGAGATAAACCCTGGTGGGAGAGGAAGACAGGATGTGCAACAACAAAATCATGTGGTTGCTTAGGAAATTACCTACGCTTCTTCAGAGTTACACTTTTTTATTTAATTAAAGATGCACTTATTATATAGATCAATATTATTATACCTATATAACAGGGCAGCACAAACAGGTCAAGTGACTTCCCCAGTTCAGACAACAACCGAGACCTTCTGAACCCCAGTATCTGCATTTCAAGCACCAGACCACACTTATCCCTTATTCTACATAAGATGTTAGTTAATATTTATGACATTAAGCTTCCAAAAACAGAGATACTCTCAGCTTTAATTAGTCCTGATCGCCGTTAAAAACCCAGACTTTTTTCTCTATTAAATAATGAGCCAGAGGGTGGCATTTTTTATCAGGAGCAACTGATTGAAATGAGATCCCAATGTCACCTTAATGTAAACAGCAAAGATCGACTCTTTCCTTTGTATGTCAATGCACCACAGTGTCCCTCCTGGATGTGCTATGCAGTCAATGTATCCAATTCACACATTTGAACTAAAAGGCCAACAACAGGCCAACTAGCTGTCGGGTTGAGTGACAAAGCATTGAAACGCACAGAGAATGGCATCAGCTGACTGACACTAGAAGGGTGAATATCATCCCTGCTCGGAGGATGAGCACAAGCTGCATGGAGAATACTGACCCTTGAAGAGCAGAGTGGGCCAGAAGACTCCATTCCAGGGAGCTGGAAGGATCAACGGCCCAGGAAATGGCCTGGTAGTGGACGAGAAGAAGCAGTCCTTGGTAGTTAGGACACTGGGATGTGAAATCCTGTAGTATAGGGTGGGGCAGGGCTCTCCTCTCTTCCAGCCAACTGGGAGGAACTCCCTGGAGGAGGACAGTATATAGACAGGGCCTTCTCCCTTAGAACACAGGAAACACTGGCAAGAGAAGGAAGCCAGAGCCAGAAGGCTAAACTCCAGGGAGAGACACTTATACTATGGCAGGGAAAGAGCTCTTTGTAGATGGTTGAAGAGCCAGAGATATGTGGGAATCTTTGGATTGCAGTGATGGACGTTATCAGTGGGACTGTTTGCGGTCATTAAAAAGCCCCAAGTGGAGGGTGGTAGGACTTACAAGGAAGGCTGTGGTGGGTCCATAAAGGTATGTCTGCACTGCAGTTAAACACCCATGGTTGGCCTGTGTCAGCTGAGCTCATGCTGCCGGGCTATAGAACTGCAGTGTAGATGTTCAGGCTCAGGCTGGAGTAGCCCGAGCTCTGGGACCCTTCCCCCTTGTCAGGATTCAGAGCTTGGGCTCCAAACCAAATATCTACACAGCAATTTCACTGTCCTGCAGCCTGAGCCCTGCAAGCCCAAGTCAGCTGACCCAGACCAGCCATGGGTGTCTAACTGCAGGGCAGATATAACCTAAGGGGCCATGAAGACAAAGAACAGAGGGAGTCTGCTGAAAATAGAACTCTGGCCATGAGGGACCGCTCAGTAAGCCAAACTCCTTTCACAGTACCATAAGCCCCATGCAATCAGTAAGAGAACAGCCATTTTCCCATCGCTCATATTCCACTACAAGATCAGTCAGCCTCTGACAGCTCTGACTTACCGAGTCTCCTTTTTCTCCTTTTAGACCAGGAAGTCCTTGGCTGCCACTTTCTCCCTGCAGGAGAGGAAAGGGATGTGAGCACCACAAGACTATAAAGTATATTGCTCTTCCGAAAGGCACACGGCCATTGCTGATTGTGCCTAAGAATTGATTCAACTCAACAGTTGCCCCACGTTAACATTTGTATATTCAATATTTCAAATGTGTCTTTGTTATTTAAGTGTATCAAAGATTTGTCTCCCAATACTGAAGCCCACATTCCTCAAAGCCCCAACTTAACAGCTAGCAACAGAGCAGGTGCTGCTGCAATCAGAAAGCCCACCCATGCATCACTTTGTTTCCAGTACATGGGAAGCTTGGGTGTTGGTGTATGATTTATATGCAGTCGTGGATTTTAAAATACGCATGGAATCCTCGAAGGGGCAATGTCAAGGCAAAAAGATGTCTCCCTTGAGCACCCTCAGAAGGCCTTACCTTTACAATTCCTTTTCAATACAGTGAGGATTCCCAGCCTTTGAAATGTGGGCTGCATTAGATCCCGAGAGCTCTATCCCTTAGTTGTTAAAATAGTTCAAAAAAGGGGGGAAATAATGAAAAATTTCAAAAATGTCAGTCATCTCTGTTTTGTCGGTTCCAAAAAGGAACCATTTTTCACTTACTCCGAATTTGTCGTGAACATTTTGGTTTCAGAAAATTTTAGGTTTTGTTTTTTTCCATGTTGTGGGGTTTTCTTCCCTGGCCCCCCTTTTTCTATTTTGAAAAAGGCAGCAAGAAAGGGAAAGGGGAAAATGAGAAAGAGGAGGAAAAGAAAAGCGATACACTGAAAAAATGTGGGGTTTTTTTTCCATTTTCCCATTTTATCCATAAAAACTAGAAAAATAAAAAATATATATATTTGTGAAAAATCCAGATTTTTGTTTTGTTTTTGTTCAGAAAATTCCTACCAGCTCTGGAGCTGAATTCTGTGTCATTTAGGGGTAAAAACAAAGATGGGTTTGAATGCTCTTCTACACCCCAATCACGGACAGGGGCCAGTTCAGCCCCTACCACAACTCAGAGCAACCTCAAGGCTCCTCTTGCTGGAAGCTCTTACATCAGTCAGGGGTTGCTGGACTCCTACATCCTACTCCAGGAGGGACTGGGAATAGGGTGACCAGACATCCTGTTTTTAAAGGGACAGTGCTGTATTTAAGTCCTCCTGCCTGTGTCTCGACTTTTTCTTAAAAACGGGCAGATTGTCCCGTATTTTCTGTCTCGCCCCCATCAGTACTGGCGGGTCCTGCTGCTGGCCGGATCCCTGCTCACCAGCCACCTGCCCACCAGGAGTAAATGGGTCGGGGGGGGTGTCCAGTGGCCAATGATGGGGGTGGGTGTGCAAGGCTGGTGGCGGGGCAAAGATCCAGTGCACGGGGCCAGCCACTCTCCCTGCTGGTCCATCAGCGCAGCCCCTGCTGCATGCCGGCTCTCAGCCAGAAGGGCCCCGCTCCCATCCCATTTCCAGCAGGCACTGGCTTCGTGCTGCAGTGGTTGGTGAGTGCAGGCAGGTGCCAGGCGGCGGCCGGTTACGTGTTGCCTCTGTTGCCCACCCATCAGCCTTTTACCTGTTCCCCCTCTCGCTGTCCTCTCCCTGCTTTGCCCTTTGCGCCCCCCACCCCCAGCCCCGCTGCTCCTCCATATCCCTTCCGGTGGGGCACGTCCCGCTCCCAGCTCTGTGTGGAGAACCAACCCCCGTCAGAGCACTCAGCTCATCAACAGCCTGGCCAGCAGACTCCTCCCTTTCCCCACTGCCTCTGGCTGGGCTGGCGCCCTCGGGGAAGCCCAAGACCTCCAGCTTGGGGCGCTGGCCAGGAGGAGCCAAGCCCTGCATGTGCCAAAGCCCCACACAGCGCTGGCATGGTGGGGAAGCCTCTCGGCCCCTCAGCTAAGCTCTGGAGCGAGGGCGGGAAGCGATTTCCAGCCTGTTCGTTCCCCAAACCTGCAGGCTTGCAGCAGCCCCAGAGGCAGGAGCTTAGTACCCTCTTCACCCAGCCCAACCCCTCAGGTCCTGCCCCCAGGGAGCATGAGGCTACTCCATCCCCAAGCACCCTTCCCTGCTGAGCCACCTCTCTGGCTGAGTTCACTGAAGCTCATGCAGTCAGGTTCCCCGGGCCCTGGTGCACACTGCATCCCTAGGGCTTAACCCCTTCCTGCCCTTGCTGTAGCTGTGGGGACAGGAGGCAGCTGGGATATGTTGGTGGTCAGCAGCAGCCTGGAGGTGTTAGCTGCCTTAGGACATTGTGCAGGCAGGAAGGGACAAACTGCTTCCAGCCATGATGGTGGGGAAGGAAGAAATGAGCTCTGAAAAGACACAGGCCAGGTCATCCCTTCCCCCGCCCCCCCGCCCCCGCCGCCTCCCCTGCGACTGGAAGCAGCTCCCGTCCCTTCCCTCCTGCACAGTGCTGAAAGGCTGCTGCTGGCCACATTCTGGTGTGAACCCTGGCAGAAATCGCGTGGGGGGGGGGGCATGTGATCCCACGGCCCCACCCCCACCCCATTGCCTTGGGAAGATGCAGCACCAGGTACCAGGAGAGGCGCTCCATCCCGGGGGCCCAGCAAGGCATGGAGGGCAGAGAAGGCCAGGCAGGGAGGGTCAGGTCAGTTGGTCGGTCACCCCCCCACCCCATGTGAGAGAGGTGTACGGAAGTGTGTGTGGGTCACCTCTCCCCATGTGTGTGGGGGGGGAGGTAGGGGTGTGTGTGTGTCACCCCTCCCTCTGTGAACCCTAAAAGACAAGAACGTAAATAAAAATAATCCAGCTACACAGTATTTCTTTTTAACAGGGGCTCAGTCAACTTGATGTGAATTTGAATGTTTGTATGGCATAGTTCTGATTGGTTGCCATTGAACTCGCTTGAATACGAGTAATTATACCAGGTGTCCTGTATTCAGCATAGGGAAATATGGTCACCATAACTGGGAAGGAACAGCGTAGAGCTAGCTACAATAGATCTTGCAGCAGCCCAAGATTTCCCCATTCTGGATAAAATGGGATTTAACCATGATTTCTGAGATGGTGCTGAATTCAATTTGCCCTTGTCCACACTTGTAACTAAGAAGTGTTCAGCTCCATCACTTACTGAGCCCCTTGTTGGGACACATACTTTCTCTGATGGAGACAACCCAGACAGATGCGATGAAGTCTAATTCTTTAATTAGACCAGTAAGAAGGTGCACATTTTTAACAGGGAGGGTAATTAACCCTTGGAACAACTTACATGGGTTGTGGTGGATTCTCCATCACTGACAACTTTTAAATCAAGATTGGATCTTTATTTTTCTGAAAGATCTGCTCTAGGAAACAGGAATTAATTCAGGGAAGTTTATGGCCTGTGTTATACAGGAGGTCAGGCTAGATGATCGCAGTGTTCCTTGCTGGCCTTAGAATCCTATGAAAATAGGTGTGAAAAGCATGCTGCATCCAAGAATAATTAAATAAAGATGGTGTTATAACAATTGTATTCTGCAGCACATTAACAACCAAACTCAGTCAGCCCTGTACACAAGCTGATTCTTCCAAGTCTGTTTCTGCTTCTTTCTCTAATTTTTTTTGTTGCTACATCTCCTTCCAAAACAAAACATTCAGTGTCACAGTACATTACCCTCACTTTGACAACATAGTGGGCTGAGGCAGAGACAATCACCTCTAAAGGAGCTTTTCCTTTCTCTAATCTCTACGAGTTCCATGGTTTGCCCTGGGTTATGGGATTTAAACTGAAGAAAAATAGAAGGTTAAACTTCCTCCCCACTTTCTGATTTTCGCTCAGTTCCATGGAATATTCACAGGAGTCAGACAATGTCACAATAAGTGCAGGTTTCAGAGTAGCAGCCGTGTTAGTCTGTATTCGCAAAAAGAAAAGGAGTACTTGTGGCACCTTAGAGATTAACAAATGTAGTAGAGCATAAGCTTTCGTGGGCTACAGCCCACTTCATCGGATGCATAGAATGGAACATATAGTAAGAAGAAACACATACAGAGAAGGTGGAAGTTGCCATACAAACTGTAAGAGGCTAATTAATTAAGATGAGCTATTATCAGCTCAGGAGAAAAAAACTTTTGTAGTGATAATGGCACCAAGACCACTTAGAGAGAGAATTAAATAAGTCTGCTTTACAGCCTTAGGTAAGAGGCAGTTGGCTTTTAGCTCATGTGGTAGAGGCTCATGCTTTAAGCTCCAGAGGCCCCAGGTTCGATCCCGCCCACCAACGACCCGGGTCTGTTGGCCTTACACATGTACAGGCTGGTGGAGAGGGGATACTCTCCTTTGGGCTGCCTAAAGACCAACAGTCTAGCCTAGATATTAACTGGTCCACAAATGCCATAAAGGGCTTCACATCCATTTACTAATTAATCTTCACAGCATCCCTGTGAGGCAGGCACAAAAAATTAGCTCTATTTAGTGGATAGGTAAGATAAGTGTAAGGGAGGCTAAATAACCTCCCCTCTCCCACACAGTGATTCATCAGCAGAGCTTGGATTAAAATTCAAGAGTCCCCAACTCCTGCATCTGTGCACAGCTCATTAGATCACTATTACACAAACCTTATAGGTCCTTGGATGCACATGGGTTGTGGAACATCAAAGCCAGGTGATTACTAGCTGTAGATCAGTGAATAAGGCTTGCTATTCAATCCTCCATCTACAGAACTGTGTTCACATCATTTTACTGAGAGTGAAGTGGGATAGTCACTAGTGTTTCTGGAGTCTGTTGCAGGGCTGTGCCAGTGGATGAGACAACATACATTTTCTTTCTTTTGTTTTATCATTGCCATCCTTTTGTGTTCTTCTCACACTCATTTCTCATGGTTCTGTCATTCTGAAGAATAGCCCATCATCACTTAAGCTGTCACAGATGAAAATAGGAATGGGGCTATTTATAGTCCCATGGAAACAACGGGCCAAATTCTCAGCCATTTTAAACAGGTGCAGATTAAAGTCAACAAGCCTGTCTCCATTTGCCCCTGCAGAAAATATATACCCAAAGTATTTCTTTTGGCATCCCGGAAACATTTAACTATTGACAGTACAGCAAGCCTCTCCAAAAAGCCAGGCTTTGGGATTTTAACCTTACCATACAGCATAAGTGAGCTCCCTCTCACACTTCATGAGAAGTCAGCATCATCCAGCTAAGTAGGATATAGAATCATCGGGGGAAAGAATGTTTGGTTTACTCTGTGCATTCTAAGAAGAAACCTAATTAGAAATATAGCCCATATTTAACTTCACCCCATGATTCAAATGCTCTTGCTGGGATACTGGATTACAGGGCTCCATTCTCCTACCCCTGTCTCAGTAAAGTTCTGGTGGATGATGAACAGTAATGATGTGGCCTTTTAGCTTGGGGACAGTGCAGAATTACTGAAGACTCGCCATCGAAGTTGTGATGTCAGCCTCGTGGATAACACTCGTTTGAGAAACAGCCAATGTAGAAACAAAAATGTTGTATGTTAGTGCTTCTAGAAGCTACATAAAGCCACTTCAGTGAAACTTGGGGGTGAGCATAGTCAAGACACGCACACTAACTACTGCATTCCCCATAGCCCACCTTGGACACATCCAACCCTTCTCTTGTCTGCTGTTAGTTAATTGGACTGTCATAGAGAATAACCCAGCACCTCATATGGTATTTTTAAATAGACAAAATGGAAAACATACTACTGACCTTTGGACCTCTAGGACCTTCAGGGCCAGCTGGGCCCCTCTCACCCTAAAGAGAGAACAAGGAGACTATTTGGAGACTGCTCTTCTCACTACATGCCAGCACACTAAGGGCACACCAGAGACATTAGAAAGAGCCCCACAATGGAAGAGTCCATTTCAGCGGGCAATGGACGAGAAGCTACACATCCTCAAGGTTTGAGCAATGACACACTAAAAGAAAAAAGTCAGCAACGAAAGTATTGCAGCAGTGCTAACATCTTAAAGGCCACATTCACTGCTGATTTAAACAGGCTCAACTCCACTAAAGGCAAAGGGATTGTTTCTGCATGGCTCACATTTACCCTACCAGCCTATTCCTATTATGTCTTACAAAACCTGTATTTAAAAGGGGTGGTAACAATTGCTGCTTCATTTTCTAGGTTGATCTCCAGAAGCCACAATCTGGATCAAGATCCAATGAACTGGGTGCTGACAAAACCCCTAAAACACAGTCCTTTTCCCCAACAAGCTTACAATCTAGGAGTCTGTGATCCTGCCTGGCGCTGCAGGTCAAGGTCCTCTACCAGATCTTACTCCCAAAACCAAAGGGGCTAGCCAGGGAGAAGAAACAAAGGCTCCCAAAAGAGAACAGAGTCACACTCACCTTTTCTCCAGCAGGACAGGAACAGTTGAGGGTGTGTTGGGGGCCCACTTGTTCGCTGCCGACAGTGGGTCTTATTTCAGCAGGTGGCGCTTCAGTCACGACCGTCACCTGGCACTAAAACCAAACAGCTCATGTCATTATCAGGTCTTCCCTTCTCGAAATCTCGTTGGCCTTTGATCCACTTTATGGCAGCCAAATTGGTATTTATTGAAACATGTTGCTAACTGTGTCAAATTCCAGAGACTTAGGGATCAGAAGAATCAAGTGGGTTTTTTTGGATTTGGGGTTTTTAAAACTGCTGGTGAAAGGTACCAGTCTGGACCCTGCAAACCTGTTTATGCCAACAGGAGCTACAGCAGCGACTGAGGCACTGCACGCTTCTTCCACACTGTGCTGGTGTTTTTCGCAATGCAGACCTCTGTCCGTTGGCAAGTGGGCTGAGACTACTAACTAGCAACTGTTGCTGTCTGCGCTCTTTCCATACAGCAGCAATAGGGAACACACTGACTCCTTTTAAGTGCAATTGTTATTCTTCATTCAGCAGTTGAACCCTTCAGATTTTCCTCTTTCCCACGATAGTTTGACAGGGGAAAGGGACATGGAAAGGTTTAATGCTTAATACATTTCTCTTTTCCAGTAAACTCACCACTGTCATGTTATCAATTCTATTGGTTTGATCTAACACCTTTATAACATCAGACTCACACTGCTGCAACCCCTTATTTGGATAATCGATCTAAACTAAGAGTGTCTTGGTATATATATAAAAACAAAACAACATCTTACTGGTCCAGAGGGAATATCACAGCAGGTTTCCAGCTCAGCATGTCGGGAATCACAGTAAACTACCATCCGCTGAAGATCAAACTAGAAAACAAAGACAGACAGTAGGGCCACATTTCAGAGGCTGTGAATTATTAATGCCAACTTGTGCCTAGTGTTTCGATACAAAGAGTGCAAACAATACAGACAAAGGCCAGATCACAATGGTTCTGGGGGTTCCATAGCTGACACGCATCCGTCTCTGTCAACACCCCAGCATTCTGTGCAGGGCACTATGCTAATGAGAGCCTGACTCTCTGTGTTCATTAAAGATCCTGTGATGCTTTTTACAAAAAAATACAAGGGTGTATATTAACCTCTGTGTCCTGGCCAAATTCCTATCTAGAAAGTTACATTCTGCCTACCTATAGTCCCCCTGCAATTTCAATTGGATAGAATGGCATTCATTGTGTTCAACTCACACAGTCATTCCCCCCCCGCCCCCCCCGTGGGTAAAATGCTACTATGTCATGTTACATGCACACGGCATTCACTTTGCACAGGCCCCTTATACCTTCAACGGAGTTAGCCTTGATTTACATGCATGTAAGAAGAGAACCAGGCCCAGTGTAAGTATCTTGATCTTTTCTCTAAGACCAAGCATGGTACTAATTTAATGCTGGATTTATTCTCGGTGTGGTGAGGACCGTATTCTGATGTTGCAGGAGAGGACTCAGTGATTTAATGAGTCTTTCCTGCTTCTAACTACTACACATGAAACCCCATGTAGGGCCAGGTTGGGTCAGCAAAGAGACATTCAGATGCTGTTTGGTACTATGTAGATTTGGCGATTATGTTTGTGGGTGAGCGATACCTAGGATTGCAGACATGGGTTTAGCAATGGCAAGCTCAGACTGGCCGGAAGGATGAAATGGAGCCCCCTGTTTGTATCCCTGTACTGCACACTTCAGTACTCTCAGGTTAGAAGATGGAAACGCTGGTATCTGATGAGATGTCAGCCATTCTGAGGTCTGGTCTACACTTGGGGTGGGTGGGGGGGTGGGGATCGATCTAAGTTACACAACTTCAGCTACGTGAATAATGTAGCTGAAGTTGACGTACTTAGATCTACTTACCACGGTGTCTTCACTGCGGTAAGTCGATGGCTGATGCTCCCCCGTCAACTCCGCCTGCGCCTCTCGCTCCGGTGGAGTACCGGAGTCGACGGGAGAGCGCTTGGCATTCGATTTATCGCATCTAGACTAGATGCAATAAATCAACCCCCACTGGATCAATCACTGCCCATCGATCCAGTGGGTAATGTAGACAAGCCCTCGGACAGTTAATCAAATGCAAAGATTCAGGAAACGACAGTGAATAAAGAAAGGGTTCGGTGAGAGTATGACACCAGAAACCCCACCAACCTTGCACAGATGGATATAATTCCCCCGGGGAATAAATCCGCAGACTCAGTACTTACGTCTATGGGTACACTGTCATACAGGCGCTTGCCAATCACGGTCTTCCCTTGAATGTCAATATTTTCTCTGTCTTCAATAGGCAACGTCTGCACTAGTTTGCAGTCAATGTAGAGGGAGACGCTCTTGGATTGAATGCTGAGTGCGATCTTATGCCAGCTGCGGTCAAACAAATCACTGACTCGTGCATTTCGAAAGACCACGCGTACTGCGTCCTTGGTCAGCCCAATGGAACTGTACTCCACAGCTTTGTTCTCTCCATCCAGCCGGATAGAGACCTGAGAATCAACAGAAAGAATGCTGCCGATACAAACACAACTTCATTCTCCGTACACTTGTCCTTTCTCATAAACTGTACCCCAAAGTGCTTTACAGAGTCAAAGTTACTAATAGCAGAGGGGAAGGGGAAGAGATATAGGCAGGGTGTGGGAGACATGCCTGAAGATGGGATAGGAAATGAGATTGAGAAAAGACAAGGCATGTTAAAGGGATTAGATGATGGCCTAAATTACCTACCATTATGACTAAAATGACCAAGCAGTGACAAAGAAGGAAGGAGTACTGAGTCACTGGACTCAAATTCAATCAAGTTTTCAAATCAGAGAGAAAGAGCCCAGTTTAATCTGTACTAGGTAAACGCCTATCACATCTAGCATTGCGACAGGTTTCAGAGTAACAGCCGTGTTAGTCTGTATTCGCAAAAAGAAAAGGAGTACTTGTGGCACCTTAGAGACTAACCAATTTATTTGAGCATGAGCTTTCATGAGCTACAGCTCACTTCATCGGATGCATACTGTGGAAACTGCAGAAGACATTATATGCACAGAGACCATGAAACAATACCTCCTCCCACCCCACTCTCCTGCTGGTAATAGCTTATCTAAAGTGATCATCAAGTTGGGCCATTTCCAGCACAAATCCAGGTTTTCTCACCCTCTGCCGCCCCCCGCCCCCACAAACTCACTCTCCTGCTGGTAATAGCCCATCCAAAGTGACCACTCTCTTCACAATGTGTATGATAATCAAGGTGGGCCATTTCCTGCACAAATTCAGGTTCTCTCACCCCCTCACCCCCCTCCAAAAACCACAAACACAAGGGGGGGGGGGGCGAGAAAACCTGTATTTGTGCTGGAAATGGCCCACCTTGATTTTCATGCACGTTGTAAGGAGAGTGGTCACTTTGGATAGGCTATTACCAGCAGGAAAGTGAGTTTGTGTGTGTATGGGGGTGGGGGGGTGAGAAAACCTGGATTTGTGCTGAAAATGGCCCACCTTGATTATCATGCACATTGTAGGGAGAGTGGTCACTTTGGATAGGCTATTACCAGCAGGAGAGTGAGTTTGTGTGTGTGTGTTTTTTGAGGAAAAAAAAAAGGGGGGGGGGTGAGAAAACCTGTATTTGTGCTGGAAATGGCCCACCTTGATTTTCATGCAGGTTGTAAAGAGAGTGGTCACTTTGGATAGGCTATTACCAGCAGGAGAGTGAGTTTGTGTTTGTGGTTTTTGGAGGGGGGTGAGGGGGTGAGAGAACCTGAATTTGTGCAGGAAATGGCCCACCTTGATTATCATATACATTGTGAAGAGAAAAGGAGTACTTGTGGCACCTTAGAGACTAACCAATTTATTTGAGCATGAGCTTTCGTGAGCTACAGCTCACTTCATCGGATGCATACTGTAGAAACTGCAGAAGACATTATATGCACAGAGACCATGAAACAATACCTCCTCCCACCCCACTCTCCTGCTGGTAATAGCTTATCTAAAGTGATCATCAAGTTGGGCCATTTCTGGTCACTTTGGATGGGCTATTACCAGCAGGAGAGTGAGTTTGGGGGGGGGGGGCGCGGAGGGTGAGAAAACCTGGATTTGTGCTGGAAATGGCCCAACTTGATGATCACTTTAGATAAGCTATTACCAGCAGGAGAGTGGGGTGGGAGGAGGTATTGTTTCATGGTCTCTGTGCATATAATGTCTTCTGCAGTTTCCACAGTATGCATCCGATGAAGTGAGCTGTAGCTCACGAAAGCTCATGCTCAAATAAATTGGTTAGTCTCTAAGGTGCCACAAGTACTCCTTTTCATCTAGCATTGCAGAATTCATACTTCACCCACTAATTATCTCTCTCTCTCTTTCCAAGCCCATTGCTACAAGCATATTGTTTCTCATAATTCCTCCATTGGACGGCTCAAGTACTGTACATATTAAGCCATGGATGTAGGAGCAAGCATATGAAGGTTAACATTTTCTAAAGCACCTAAGTAACCTAGGAGCCCAAGTCCCATCTTCAAAAGTGATTAAGGCATTTAGGAGCCTACGTCGTATTAACTTTCAATGAGACTTAAGGCTTCTAAGTGTCAAAGTCATTTTAAAAATGGGACTTGTGTAAAAATTTCAAAAGTGCCTATTGCTTTTCGCTTTCCAAACTTCAGGGGGTCAATTTTTCAGCTATGAACAACAGGAAATGACTGACTGTCTGGTATATAGGATTCGGAATGAAGGGAGAATGGTTTCACAATAAGTAACATGTCCTTTTATCAAGGATCAGCTGAAAATTTTTCAAGATAATGATATTAACCTTTGTTCACTGGCTGACTTAAGAATCTAGCTAGCCAGCTAGTAGCTTCTTATACTAGACCCATCCCCTGTGCTGCCTGAGTGTCTTGAATATTTCTCCACATCCTCTGGAAGTTCAAATCCAAAGGAATAATAATATGTAGCACTGCTAAATAAATCAGCACTGGCAGCCCACTCAGGAATCACAAGTATCTCTGTAACAACAAACTAAAATGTACGCAGGTTTCAAAGTAGCAGCCGTGTTAGTCTGTATTCGCAAAAAGAAAAGGAGTACTAGTGGCACCTTAGAGACTAACCAATTTATTTGAGCATAAGCTTTCATGAGCTACAGCTCACTTAATGCATCCGATGAAGTGAGCTGTAGCTCACGAAAGCTTATGCTCAAATAAATTGGTTAGTCTCTAAGGTGCCACTAGTACTCCTTTTCTTTTTGTAAAATGTACGCAGTAGGCAAAACAAAAAAAAACCCCAAACCCCTGCAAACAAAAAAGACAACATGGTGTGGTGTTAAAAAATCTATATGGCAACAGACGATAGATTGCAGTCACGATGAATGGGGGTATGTATGTATAACTTATGAATTCCGGTTGATACTGTGAAGTTGCCTTATGAACAGCTGCAGTATCATGAGTGTCTATATGTTTGTGGATCCACCAAAGTCTTGTAGCTGGTACACACCAGACAGGGACAAAAGGAAATACTTAAGGCTAATGACAGTACTTTAACTATACAAAGATTATGCTAAAAAGCAGTTCAAGCCTTGGAGAACCATTCTAGCTTATGACTTGGAATGAAGGGGGGAAGGTAGGAACAGTGGAAACTTACCAGGAATAGAACAAAAGAGAAAAGGTCACCAGGAGGGGTTTAAATAAAGAAACACGGAGAAATAGGGAGAGCCAGAAAGGAAGCATGAGGCAGGAGACAGCAAGGTCACAGAAGCTGGGAAAGGGACTCCATGGGGGATGGACCACCCATCATGTAACAGTATACATAAGGCAGGGCACAACAATGTGTGGCCCCGGAGAACTCCCAAGTGAAGTGTGAGAGATCGAAAATGACCAATGTCGTGTGTATTGTTTTGTGTGATACACACTCTTCTGTGCTCTGTATGTTTAGGTATAAAAGAACAAACGCATTTGACTCTGTGCAAAGTGTCAGAGTGTGTGTGAACTGCTTCCCAACTGCTGTGTGCCTCTGAGAGAGTTAAACTGTAACCGGAAGCTTCACACCTCTGAGATGGAGCTGTGGGACAGGGCGTATTTAAGTCACAGGGGTATATTGGAGGTCAATGCTAGTCTTGGGGGGCCTAGGGCAGGTGAGCTGAAGAGCCCCATTTCCAAGAAGGGGTAACAGACTATTTGGTGCCCAGGAAATGTTCCACAAAGGCCAACCAAGGAACCACTGCTGGAGCCTCCTGAGGCTCCAGAGGCTTGAAACCCCTGGAGATCCAGAGCAGCAGAGACTTGGATTCCCCGTCACAGCCATCTTAGTGAGCGGCCAGGAGGGGGCGCTCGCTAGGTTCCGTGACTGTACAGCTATAGCACTTTCTATCTGAAGATCTGCAAGTGCTTTACAAACATTAATGAATTCCCCTTCACAAACCCCATGCCAGGTAGGGAAGCATTATTATGCCCATTTCACAGGGGAGGAAACTGAGGCAAAGGGATGTTAAGTAACCTGCTCAAAGTCCCCAGGAAGTCTGTGGCAGAGTCAGGAAGAGAAGCCACCTCTCCTGAGGCCCAGTCCTGAGCTTTAACCGTGAGACCATCCCCGCTACTCTGGGGCAAGCAGTAATTTTTCTATATAGAACCAGCTAAATAAACTTATTGAAAAACTCAAAGTGCTTTTAAAAATTAGGAGAATGTCTTTTCTCTGCCCATTTCCTCCTAACCTCAGCCACTGCCGGAGCAAACCTCCTTTCCAATATAAACCATGGGCCGTGTCCAATTTTAAAGGCAAAAGTTCTTCGGCAGAACGAACTGAAAGTGTGTCAGTCGAAAGGAATGCTCATCAGTCCATTCGGAAGGGGAAGTGAGGAGTTAAAGCGGCATAACCAGCTTGTGCGAAACACGCCTGCTCCCGAAGGCTGGAAAGGGCCCCATACCTGCGGAATGCCGTACTTGTCGATAATCTGCCAAATATACCAGTCTTCTCTCCTGGAAGCCCTCCGGAATTTGAAGGTGGCTACAAAGGCATATTCATCAGGCAGGCCCTGTGGGAATACACCCCTGGGGAAGAGGAATTGAGAGAGAAATGTAACAGACAACAACAAAGAGCAAAAGACTCTAACAGAAGCCCCTGTGTGTCCTGGCAAGATTTTCCAAAGCCATCATGTAGATGTCTAAAAAATCTGCTGTATCTGGCAGCCAGTAACAACAGGGACATGTGTCTGCTCCCCTCCATCAGCGCATGCCAGCTTTAGCCTAGAGGGGCTCTTCCCCATTCCTGTGGTGAGGAGATGATTCATTCCCAGCCCTCATCTTAAATACCAAAACCGGGGATTTTGCAGACTGTTCTGCATCATGCTGAACAGGTTGGGTTTTCCCTGATGAGGTACCCCCCCTCAGTGCCTAGCTTACCCAGTGGATAAGTGAAGCATCCCTGTTTGGATACTCTGCTGCAGTGGGGGCTTTTTACATCTGAACGCAGGCAGGCAGGTCTGACACATCCTGTGAACGTATTAAACTGGAGCAGCATGAAAAGATCATAATGTATCAGATTCCAGACAAAGCAGGCACTGCTTTTAGTGCCAGCCCTGAAGGAGACGTTACTGTTCTCTTGGCTGGTGGAATCAACTGTGCTTTCTCAAAACACACTTTGCAAACAGATTTCGCAGAAATTTACTCAGTGCGTAGTAGGGATGTAAAAGTGTAACTGGTTAACCGATAAGCATCAGTCTTATCGGTTTTGGTTGATGATTAAACTCCGCTGCTGCCCTGCGCCTGGGGTCCTGGCTGCCGGCCCGCACCAAGATCTCCGCTGCCAGCCCGCGCCCGGAACTCCGCTGCCGGCCCACACCTGGGGTCCCGGCTGCTGCTCCACGACCAGCTCCCGGCTGCTGCCCTGTGCCCAGGGACTCTGCTGCCACCCACGCCCAGTGTCCCGGCTGCAGCGGAGTCCAGGGTACAGGGCCAGCAGCCGGGACCCCAGGCACAGGCCAACAGTGGAGCCCTGCGTAAAACTTAGGGGTGCTGCAGCACCCCTCCCCCAAGCCCTAGTTCCCCACCTATGTGAACGCCCTAGCAGTTAACCGTTTAACCAATAGAACGTTAATAGGTTACACAGTTACTATTTTTAAACTCTATTTACATCCCTAGCGCATAGCTTGCCTCGTAGGATTGGTGCCCATCTTTGAGAGGACGAAGAATCAACCTGTTTGAGTCAAGCTTGTCGCCACCTGTGTCACGGGCACCAATGAGAACCCAGAAGCCATAGCAGCAATAAATAAAGGGCGAAGCCCTTAGGAAAGCTATTCAGATGGGTAGCATCCCTGACTTTGCCCAGAGGAACAAGGGAAGAGTGGGAGCTGGGCATTCAATCCTAGAGGCCACCCGCTGACAATTCAGGCTGCGGGTGTTTTAAAAGAGCCAATTTTTTTTTTTAAATAAAAGCCACCTCAAATAAGTATCGGGTTGAGTTTACAGCAATGATTCGAAGTCATTCATGCTTCATGCAAACCAATTCCCCTGTCGTTAGCTTTCACTTGGAATTTCCTGATTTGAAGCTAAGCCCTTCAAGATATCTGAACAGACAGTACTGTGGTTTAGACCATTATTGCTGCTTCTGCTCTAACACACCCGCAATGAACCCCAAATTCTTTCCCAAAAGCCAGATTGAAGAAGACTCCTTGTAGTCACCGTGTAGCAACCACAACTCCTACTACCTTGTGTGCGGTGACAGACCTCCCACAAAGGCAAGACTTTGGACCCCAGGCAGAGTTATTTCTGTCTGGCTTATCTCATCATTTTCTACATGTCCTGTTAACACGTCTTACCAGCTGCTCAGCTCCATTTCCACACAGCTAACCGGTGGCCTTTACAGTGTAACACCTGCTGCTTGCGTGGCCCGAAGGAGCTCCAGTGAGAGCTGCCAGAGCTCAGCGCCTCTGAATAGATGGCCAGCAAAAGAGCATCAGATTCTGGCTCCCTGTGGGCACCTTACAATACCCTTCACCTAGGGAGACCTAGGACCTGGCCAGACACAGTCAACTCCTGTTTGCAAGCTGCTCACACAACTGCCCTTCCCCACTGACATGGATTCTCCTGGTGCCAACATCCTGTCTCTCACACAGCCAGAAAGAGAGCCCGAGAGCCCCCCCCGCCCCCCCCCCCCGAAGTTGTGGAACCCACAGGAATTCCATATCACAAAAGAGCAGGTCCCTGGGTTGCCACTGTCCTGCCAGAGCCCCAGTGGAGAATAAAAGTGGCATGAAAGTGGCAACAAAAAGGCACTGGAGCAGTGCAGAGGAGGTCTGGTGGGGAAGAGCCAGGTCAGTCACATCAGTCCTGCCAATGGGCACACAGCCAGGCCTCATGTACCTTTGACACATATTTGTGTGAACTGCCTGTCGCACAACTGTCTGCTTTGTACATGGGTTTTGTCTGAGTTCTCTGTAAGGGAAACAGGGCCCTTTTAAATCGCTGACAGATTCAATTGGCCTCCGCCCCACCCCCCATTCCCTAACGAACCTTTCAGAATAATGAGCTAAAAACCACAAAGTCTCCGTTCATTCATTTCAGAAGAGAAGTGCAACCCAGCTGATGCTTGGCCGTGAACCTTCACATCCTTGTTGGAGTCCTGGCATTGGGAGTGCCTCCCATATCTGAGCTCCTGAAATGCTGCCAATTACCGTCTGCGCTTCCATTCACTCCCCTTGCCTGCCTATCTTCCTGACTCTTCTTCCACGAGCAGCAGTGGCCCCCTTTGCTCCCCTACCGGTCCTGTCCTGACCATTCCCCTCCTGCCTTCCCTCCTGTCTTGTCCCCAATCCTCCCTGGGTATGTCTACACTGCAAAAAAAAAGTCAATGAGTCTCAGAGCCCAGGTCAACTGACTCAGGCTTGCGCAGGGTGACCAGATAGCAACTGTGAAAAAATGGGACAGGGGATGGGGGATAATAGGGCCTATATAAGAAAAAGTCCCAAAAACGGGACTGTCCCTATAAAAACAGGACATCTGGTCACCCAAGGCTTGTGGGACTAAAAATAGCAGCGTAGATGTTCCTTCTCCAACGGCTGGAGCTTGGGCTTTGAAACCTAGGGAGGGAGGGTTGGTCTCAGAGCCCAAGCTCCAGGCTAAGCAGGAATGTCTACACTGCTATTTTAGTCCTGTAATACAAGTCCTGAAAGCCCAAGTCAGTTGACCTGGGCTCTAGGACTTGCCGCCATGGCTTTATTTTATTTTATTTTATTTTATTATATTTTTTGCAGTGTAGACGTTCCTCTCTCTCCTGCTGTTGTCTCCCCCTCTCTCTGCTCAGCTTCCCAATCCTCCCAATCCCCCCGGTCCTGGAGCTGCTATCCCCCTTTGTTACCAACCACTTGGGCTCCCTACCCTACATCTCCTCACTCCGAGCCCTGGGCACTTTCTGGTGCCTGAAGCTCCTGTTCTGCCTCTGTCCCCCACTCCCTGGAAACACAGCAGGAAGTGAGTTAGCTTAGCCTCTGTTACAGGAGACAGCTTTTCACCCCCCAATCCTCTGGCACTCGGACTGTTGAGTCCTAGTGCAGAAAGACCCATTCCCATCCAGCCCATGTAATGAAAGCCAACCAGACCAACACATTGTCTCACTTAACTTAGTGCTGGCAAATGATCACATCGACAGCCCTGGGGAGAAGATGTCCCTCGTATTTACCCACAGGACGGGCATAGCATTGGCAGGAGCAGTGTTAACATCTCCCTTACTGGCCCCTACCAAGGCCCTGATTCAGCAAAGCATTTAAGCACGTGCTTCATTATAAGTATGGACGCAAGTTCCATTAAAATCAACAGGTCTTAAGCACAGGCTTTGTTGAATGGGACATGCTTAAAGTTTAGCTTGTTTTTGAGTGTTGGGCTGATGTGTTTGGCCCAAGGGCTTTCACTCAAACTTGGAAGCATCCGGTGGGGAAGTGGGTAAATGAACGTAACCTAAACTCCACATTCCCCAAAGGAGAAGGGGGAAAATTCCATTTACCCGCGTTTATCCTTGATTACACTACTGGATGTGTCTGTTCTTGGCCTCTCTACTAGGACTGCTTGTGTGGCTCGGTGGATGCCTCTGTGCTAGGAACTGGGCTGAGACCACTGACACGTTACACAGAGGCTGCTGAACAGTGCGTCACGTGGATTTAAAGTGGTGGAAAGCTGTAGTGACCTGTTACCAGCCCCCCGCCTCCCCCCCCCCCCCCCCCCCCGGCAACCTCAGGTGATTTTTTTAAGGCTCCGAAGAACAGGCTGTAAGTTCCTGGTGTGCACAGCCTTTGTGCCGAAAGCAAACCTAAAGACACCACTGTTGCTCAGAAGTTATGACAAAAGCTGGAGCTGAAGTCCTTTGCCCCTGTGTCTTTTTTGCAAATGCAATAGCTCATAAATAACAAGAGCTCAGTTGATGAGTTTTCATTTATTTCCCTTCTAAAAACATGGATGTCCATCAAGTGGCTAACTTGGGTATTTGGGAATCCAAGTACTTTGAGTGCAGTCCCCAGAAATGTTTTATTTCCCTGCCTTCACCTGAAGCTGAAATGAGCTCATGATCCATGCTACAGAGCATCTGAAATCCTGCTTTACAGGTTGCCTGGTATCCACAGGGAGCTTGCTGTTGATTGCTGAGTTTATAATTCTGAGAACACAACTGGTCACAAAAGAGCTCTCTATGAAGCTCCAAGCTGGGAGAAATCCCTAGTGCAGCAGGTTAGCTTATGAGTTAAGTAACCCAAATTCAAGCTCAGGTGAATCGCAACCTTGGCATACAAAAAATGAGAATCCACATCGAGAGGACTTCCTGGCTCCGCCTCGATTTCTCATCACCTTCCATTTGCCATGAGAACACCAAATCCTCCATCCTCAACCTTCACACCACAAAGAGAAACGTTAGCCAGCTTTTGTTCCTGACACCAAATGTAACACAGGTGTGTTGTTTGCTTGTGCAGAATTACTGACATTTAAGATATTTTGGAAATTAGCTGACAAAAATTAAACAAAACACTGAAACGTGAAGGAAAACACCTGTAAACCCAGACTTGTAGATCACTAAATATTTAGGTCATTGAGCCCAGTGAATCAATTCCAGCCCAGCCCAGGAGTGGCTAAAATTCACTTACATTTGGTGGCCATCCAGCCATCTACCTGAACCGAGGCTGGTGGGTGTCATGCTACTTCCCTATTATCTACAACATGATCATCACCAGGGTCAGATTGCACCTTCTAGCCACAAAGCCTGTGGAATAAGGCTCTAGGGGAGGAAATCTCCATGAGAAACCTTTGTAGATGGGGAGATGGGGCTTGCTCCCCTGCAGAATAGGCTGTGGGCTCACTCAGTACCCTGTTGATCTCCTGGGAAATCAGCAAGAGGCCAGGGCCATCTGTGAAGGGGCCCTAGACTGACTTGCAGGTTCTGTGGCCTGACATGTCTCCCCCCCCCCCCCCCCCCCCCCCCCCCCGCAAATTGCCAAGTTTCCAAGTCCCCAGCAGCTAGATTTTGTTATTGGAATGTGGTGGCAACCTCTTTGATGCAATCTCTATTGCATTGAAGGCAGCTCTCTTTAATACAAGGAAACCCAAAGTGCGTGTTTTGGAGGATGAAGAAGGATCAAAAGAGATTGAGCTCTCTGATGCCCCTTATGACTGCATTTGACTTAATGTGGATAACATACCCTGTATCATCACATTAAGCAAAATTGGTTGTAGGCATGTGGTTGATGCTACCCTTCAGGAAGAAACTTGCTCTTCGGCCAGCCTGCTCTTTTCTGTGACCAGCAGAGGTACCCTTACGTGTATGAAGAAACTGGGGAACAATAGTCTTGATCCAGAGAGTATCTTTGAGATGATGGAGACAGGAAAATGGGTAGGCAAAACATTGCACACTTCCCTACAGAAGATCTTAGACAAAGAAGAGAGTCTGGGGACAACATGACAGAAGGTTGGATTCCTAGGATGAGTTGTTTCATCAATGCAGATGTAAATTTTCAAGTTATTTTTCAAAGCATGATCTAGTCAGTTTGTATATGAAATAAAGGATATTTTTGGTTAAAAAAAAACAGCCCACTTAAAAGGAGCAGCTTGCTGCAGAGGGTGCTTTGGGAGAAAGATAATAAAACTGTAGCTCCAGGTTGAACTGTCTTTCTTCAGACTCTCTGCAGGGCTGGAAGGAGGAAGATGTGCTGCCCTGACCACTCCCTACCCCTCTGCCCCATATGGATCCCAGGGCCCATTGAATGCTTTCTGTAGCATCCAGGGAGACAGTGCCACAGAGATAGCATAGGGTGCAGGGAGATTTATGCAAGGGTCTGCGGGGCATGATTTCCCCCTTTATCAGGCTCATTCTCAGGGAGCAGCTGTCCACATCACAAAAGCCACTACTGCAGTTCTAATCGGAGAGGCCAGTTACTGAATGAGCCATGGAGACTGAAATACCCTGTCAGCCTTAGAGGTGGTCCATACAAGTTAGGTTTGAGGCACCAAGAAAAGTTTGCACTGCTTTTGCCCACCCTGCTTCCTACGACTCAGTTCAGCAAGGCACTTAAGCACCTGCTTAACTTTCAGCAAGTGCTCAAGTACAGAAGTACAAGTGCTTTGCTGAATTGGGGCCCTACTTCTGCAGATGAAGAGGATTTCACTCTTCAGGGCCACCAGTCTGGCACCTTTTCCAAGCACAAAATTCTCATGTATAATATTTTTTTTCCAAATGGAAACTAAAACCATTTAAATAGATTACTCAGTACATTAATTAATTAGTATCTAATTATGAGAAGCTGCCATGAATTGATTAACACTACTACTAATTATTTGGAGGAAGGAGTCTTTGTTTTAGTGCTATTCATAATTTCAGTTCCTGGTTTTATGTAGGTATATGTGATTTCATTTTCCTTGAGTGATATTCCTGTGGGAATCTTCCTAGAACCCGCAATATCTTAGGCTGCTGAAGACAAAAATGGAATATACTAAAACCTCCTGGAGCTTGAGTTTGTTTTCCTTCCAAACCACAGGAGCTTGCAGGTTAAAATACAGAAGAAGGGTGAACATTGGCGGGCTCTTTTTAAATTTCCTTTTCTTGATTTGTTTAAAAAGGGAAATTTAGTAATTGCCAAAAAACTGTTTCAATATGGATAGTCCTAGGGAGAACAAGATGGCAGCTATGTTAAACAAAATGATGCAGCATGAGCGGAAGCAGTACAAGAATGCCCCTAGTCGCAATGCTAGTGAGGCACTTCAAATGCCTCAGAATGTAATGCTAGCCCATCGCCCAGTCAATAGCTGGCAAACTTGCCCTGATCCAAAGCCTGTTGAAGTCAATGGCAAGGCTTCCTTCAACTTTAGTGGGCTTTGGATTATCCCCATTGTCCACAAGGGTGATAACCCATGTGAAATGTGGTAGTTGGAGCTGTGATGTGGATAAGTGGCTACTGGGAACTGGCCTCAGAACACCAACTCATTTTACACAGGCCATTGAATGGCCATTCGATGGCCACAATTTCAGGCACAGGGTGCCAGTCTTGCCTATTAGCCACTGAAATCAAGACTTAGATACCTAATTAAGGGACATGATTTTCAACCCTGCTGAGCCCCCAGCAGCTGCCACTGACATCAACGGGCGCTCCTGAATACTGTTGCTCGCAGGCAGGGAACAAGCAAGAGCCTAGAGCAGTTTCTTCACCCAGCAAGAAATCGGTCTCATCACTATTCTGCTTTAATTAACTTTCTTCCAGCCAATCTGTCATCTCAGCTAAACAACAAGAAAGCACGAAGACAGAGTTCACCACAGAGATTGCCACTGCAATGCTATGCCTGAAAATGCCCAGATACAAATGGTTTTCTTGCTTTTAACCTTGGGGCAATTTTTGGTGTCTGTCACTATAGACTAAAAATCCCTCCTTAACAGTTTGTTATTGAGGAAAGAAGATGAACCCTGCGACTTGATAAGACAGTGACATGTCTGTGGGTAACAATACTCGTTAAATAGCTCTAATGGCAAAAATTGCAATGAGTCCTGCATGCCTCTAGAAGGGTCCTCAAAGCTTATTGGTACCTACCTCAAAATAATGAATGGATTCACTTCAGGGAAGTCCTGTCCTCCTTAGCTAGTCTTCCCACCCAGATCAGCATTACTACATGATGAATACCCACTGAACACAGCTAAGTGACAGATCTAATATCGATGCCCTGAATCCATCACTCAGTCATGCATCACACACATCAGTCACACTGCCCCCATGTTGTCCTCTCTGCCTTGGGTTTTGTGTTAGTGGCCAATGCTATAGTATCTCAGCCTTATCCTGGGGTCTGAAACCAGATTGAGAAAGACAGAAAGCTAACCCTGTCCAGATAACCCCACAGGAGCTTGGCAACTAACTTCCAGAACATGTTCCCCAGACGGGGGGGGGGGGTCAAGACTGGCCAATAGCTCAACAGAAAATCAAAGTTAAGAGACACCTCCTTCAGCACAAGCCAAACCTCAGCATATTTCAGTAGGGATGGCACTATGCCCTCTTCTAGGATGTCCTAAGTGAGAACTCCCATCTAATTATAAAGTGCTTCACCGCTGGCTTTCACAAGCTACAACAGAAAGGGATCCTGGACACAGGCTATTCGCAGTACCACCGGAAACCTCTGCACAGGGGATGCGACCAAGTTAAACCAGTGCAGATGTATTTGCACCCCTCATTCTAAACATGATTGGCAAAGAGATGTGCAAATTCTTTCCAGCACAGCAACATCAAGTCCGATTCAGGGAAGTGACTTTCTAGCTGAATCACACTCTTCATGGCTCTGAACAGCTACCCTGGAGCATTATTTACCACATCTCTAATAGATTCAAGGAACTTCTGTTCTCCACACAGACTCGATGGAAGCTTCTGCTCTCCTCCTGATCAGTCTCTGAAAACTGTTTCCAAGTCTGTCACTCTCCCTGAGTTAATCATTCACTCTCATATAGACCTTTCCATCCATATATCTCAAAGTACCTTAAAAAACAGGATCATCCTCATCATTATCCCCATTTTACAGTTGAAGAAACTGAGGCACGGAAGCAAAGTGGCTTGCCCACCGTCACTCAGCAAGTCAGTGTCAGGGTGTCAAATTGTTGCTAATTGTATTAAGGGCTTCTTTGAATGGACTCTTTTCAGATTATAGATCACAAATCATCCAAACACTTCAAGCACATGAGTTATCCCATCTCCAGTCACGAGTTATCCCATCTCCTGCGAGGGCCCTACTAAATTCTCGGCCATGAAAAACATGTCATGGACTGTTAAATCTTGTCTTTTGTGTGCTTTTACCCTATACTATACAGATTTCATGGGGGGAGACCAGTGTTTCTCAAATTGGGGGTCCTGACCCAAAAGGGAGTTGCAGGGGGGATCGCAAGGTTATGTTAGGGGGATCGTGGTATTGCCACCCTTACTTCTGTGCTGCCTTCAAAGCGGGGCAGCTGGAGAGTGGCGGCTGTTGCCCACCTCTGAAGGCAGTGTCCCACCGGCATCAGTGCAGAATACCATACCAGGCCACCCTTACTTCTGCGCTGCTGCCTTCAGAGCTGGATGGCCAGAGAGTGGCAGCTGCTAACTGAGGGCCCGGCTCTGCAGGCAGCAGCGCAGAAGTAAGGGTGGCAATACCTTACCACGCTGTCCTTACTTCTGCGCTGCTGCTGGCAGCCCTTCTGCCTTCAGAGCTGGGCTCCCGGCCAGCAGCCGCCTTCTCCAGCTGGCCAGCAGCAGCACAGAAGTAAGGGTAGCAGTACCACAACCCGTCCCCTCCGCCCTCCAATAATCTTGTGTATTGGGGGGCGAGGCGGACGGGTTGTGGTACTGTATTTGCCCCCCTCACAGCTCCTTTTCGGGTCAGGACGCCTACAACTACAACACCATGAAATTTCAGATTTAAATAGCTGAAATCATGAAATTTATGACTTTTAAAATCCTATGACCACGAAATTGACCAAAATGGACCATGAATTTGGTAGGGCCCTAAGCATAGCAATTAGGCGCTTGCTTAAGTCTTATGGAAGTCAGACTTAACGTACCTGCTTAAGTGCTTTGATAAAGAAGGCTGTGATTACTCATGCCCTTAAGGCTAAGCAGGTACTTAAGTGATTGCTGAATCTGGACCATGACAAATTTAGGCAGGATTTAAACAAACAAGCCACAGCAGAGGTGAAAGACTCTGGACCCCTTTCTCATTTTCCTGAGTCATACAGAATTAGTCTAGTCCCATAATACATAGAGCAATTATATATACATTTCACATAGTGACCAAGGTTTATTTAGTGCAATGAATTTATCCCCCCCCATTCCTAAATTCATTTACCCTGAGACTTGGCATAATTTACAGACTTAAAACTTTTTTCCTATAGCCATATTTTCACTTTTTACCTTTTTTTTTTTTTTTTTTAGGTAGAGGGTGGGGAGGGGATCAATCCAGGTTGCTTCCAAGATGACCAAACTTATGAAATCAAAGAAATGTAAATGGCCAGAGTATCTCCAATACACAATGAGCCAAGGAGAAGAGTCAAAACAGATTAGAAAAAATAACTCTTATCCAGAAGAAGGAAAATAATTAATATTGATTTTTGTAATATTAAATTTAAAACAATCACTGTGAAAAAAGTTAACGAAGACAATTCAATCCATTGTTCCATAGGCACTCAATGAAATTATGCACTCATTCTTCTCAAGGCTAATGCTAACAGAACTGATATGACAGGTTGAAGAGAGCCCATTTTGATGGACTGTGACACAGCTGGCAGCCTCATGTTATAAAAGCCCCTGAGTACTGAATCCATGTTGACAGAGGATTAACTGCTGTTCATTCTTTTAGGAGGTTAAGAAACTGTATTAGCTGCCTGATAACTACATCCACGGGGAATCAGTCTCCTGCAGTTAGCAAATACACACCTCGGTGAAAGTGCCACCAAACGCTCATTTTAGACAGGAGTGATTAATGGGGTTAGAACCTAGGCTCCAGGGTGGCTTGTGACAGGGCATTGCCAGCAGAGTTGAATGGGCAACTCAAAGCCAGCAGAAACTCCTTTATGCATTTCCTAGGGAAGCACTGCCTTGGGACAGCCAGTAAGATTCTGGGTTAACTTAAAAGAACTAAATCACAGATATCAGAGGCTCAAGTGAAAAGAAGACCAGGAAACTTACTCAGTTTTCTGCACGATGGGGAAGCTTCCAAGTCGTACATAAGAACTCTGAATTCCATTTTCTTTCCTTCCAAAAATCTCCTTCACGCTGAACAAATCCACCAGGTCAAACCCTGTCCCAAAGTAGATAGTAAAAACAAGACTGTGATCAGGCTACCGTTCAAACAGCAGAATAATGGGTCAAGCATTCAAATTGTGGTCTGGTGTCTCTGTCAAACCATGGTTGCTGCACTTCAGAAATGGGTCCAATTCCGACTTGGAGAAGCTTGAACATAATTCCAGAGTGATTTAGTCTGCCAAATTACTCCAAAATCAGAGTGATAAACACATAGGAAGAGAAAATCAAACTGAAAAGTGCCTTAAAGAGATCAAAATGACATTTTACATGCACTTACGATGATTATTTGTATTACCGTAGCGCCTAGAGGTAGATGAAATTCAACTAATCTATGAGAGTCACATAGTTAAGGAGGAGAAATTAACAGCCCAGATAAAATCTAGGACAGCCTTTTCATAGAATCATAGAATATTAGGGTTGGAAGAGACCTCAGGAGGTCATCTAGTCCAGTTCCCTGCTCAAAATAGGACCAACACCAACTAAATTACCGCAGCCAGGGCTTTGGGCCTTAAAAACCTCTAAGGATGGAGATTCCACCACGTCCCTAGGTAACCCATTCCAGTGCTTCACCAACCTCCTAGTGAAATAGTGTTTCCTAATATCCAACCTCCTCCATTCAGTAAGGGTCTCACACGTTCCCTGATCTTCTTCTTGTTGCTAACATACATGTAGAAACCCTTCTTGTTACCCTTCACATCCCTTGCTAGCTGCAACTCCAGTTGTGCCTTGGCCTTCCTGATTAAATCCCTGCATGCTCCAGCAATATTTTTGTACTCCTCCCTAGTCACCTGTCCAAATTTCCACTTCTTGTAAGCTTCCTTTTTGAGTTTAAGCTCACCAAAGATTTCACTGTTAAGCCAAGCTGGTCGCCTGCCATATTTGCTATTCTCTCTGCACTTTGGGATGGTTTGTTCCTGTGCCTTCAACAAGGTAAAGCCAGCTCTCCTTTTATTGAAGAGCAATTAGTCCAAGTGCTTGTCTCCACACGATTTCTGTACCAATTTAATTATACCAGTTTAGAACCAATCCAACCCATATAAATTGATGCAACCCTTTGTATGGATGCAGTTATACCAATTTAGAGGTGCTTATATTGGAACAGGTTTCAGAGTAACAGCCGTGTTAGTCTGTATTCGCAAAAAGAAAAGGAGTACTTGTGGCACCTTAGAAACTAACCAATTTATTTGAGCATAAGCTTTCGTGAGCTACAGAGCTGTAGCTCACGAAAGCTTATGCTCAAATGAATTGGTTAGTCTCTAAGGTGCCACAAGTACTCCTTTTATATTGGAACAGCTTATGATGATAAATTTACACTAGGTGTTTCTACCAAATTAACTACATCAGTTTTTAAACCAATGTAGTTAAATTGGAACAAAAACTGCTTGCAGCCCAGGCCCAGGACAGAGCTATAGGTAGCAGAAGACAGCAAAATATAAACCTAAAGTATGTTGTCTGTTGCTGGGGGGAGGGGCACCTTTTCAAGGTGGCTGATCCTTTCGTCTTGCATGAGTTTTCCTGGCTCTCAGTAGCCTTCCCTTCTGTCCACTCTGGTACTGGACAATCAGGAGGTTAAATAAGGCAGCTAAGATACTCCCAGGGACTTATGGCTTCTTCCCATAATCACTTTGGTGACAACTCCATTGACAGACCTTCTAACATATTGTCATCAGCCATGATTGCTTCTATAAATTCTAGCAAATAGAGATGATCAGGGACTTGAAAGCTCCCTACTGGCTATAACATAAAACCAGCATGACCTGTCCATACAAACTCGCTGATAGCTCATTTCACCCTGCAGCACATATTTTTCATTTACACCAAACATACTGACGTGAAGAAGGAGCACGAGTGTTGCCTGTGAGAAATGGCTCGCATTGATTGGCAAGAAAGCTTGTTAGCTGTCACAAAAGCTAATTTGTGAAGGGGCAAGTTGGATCACTGCCAAAGCTGCTACACAATTCCAATTCAGCATCAGCTGCCAGACTTTTCAAACTACGTAGGAAATGCTCTGCTATGTAGGTACACGTTATGGTGATGAAAACTTCCTCTAAGTATTTCCATCATTAGCCTCAGATGCCAAACATGCTTTAATCTTTCCCTGACAACTCAAGCAAACATCCTTATCTTAAGGGACTGTTTATGGCTTTCAAACTGTTACAGTCGATGCAAAGGAAGTGTCATACTCAATCAATCACTTCATCTTGCTGAAATCCCTAAAAGAGAGCAGGATCAGAGCTGCTTAGACTCATAAAACAATATAACGAAACAGATAAGCAAGCTTGTTAAAGCTACTTTGCAAATAGAACTTAACGATAATAATTTGTTATTGTACAGCATGCAGGTAAATTACAGCAGAATCTCACAAATTCACATTAAAGATTGGTGCATTGCAAATTACATTTATTTTGGAGAATTGACGAGTAAATGAACAAACAGTGAAACAGAATCAATCTCGCTTAGCAAAAAATACTTTGTTCATTTACCATGATGACCGTAGTTGAAATTATATTTTTATGATGCTTCAAAGCATATTAGCAAAGATCCTGTGGGGTATAACTTTCAAAAAGAATGAAGATTTTTTTAAGGAGGCTGCGCTGTGTGGTTTCCCATCATGGTTTTCAACTAATAAACTGGTAAGATTAAGATCGGAAAAGCAAGTATTAATAGCAACTAACCCATCCATTTGCTACATAAACCCCCCTTAAAGAGACACCATCACATTTTCAAATGAAAATTTTGCATGTACATGTAACACCTATGATCATTTTTAACTGAAGAATAAAAATATATATTTTCTCTATTTCTTCCCCAGATTGTTTACTTTGTGTGTCTGGAAGCACTCTAGAAAGAATCCATCCCTTTCCTGATGCTAGATCCAGTGCAGGGACAGAGAGGAGACTACTTGGGGCCGTAGGTTCAGACCTCTGCTCAAGCTACAACTCTCTGGTCTGCTCTACAAAGCACCATGATGAACTGACTCCAGAGTGCTGAGTACACTGCTAAGGGATGGAGAAGTATGAAACTTCCCTTGAGAGCCAGCAAGTGTCTCCTGGTTTCCTTGAGCTTCCTCTGGAAAGGAATGAGTCATGCAGCATAGGGCTGTTCTTAGCAGGCACAAACCGAGTCCTGGAAGAGAATTATACAGATCTTAGACACATCTCTCAGCTTTCTGACCTTTTTCATGAGTAGAACAGGCAAGCGCACTCCATCATTGGATAGCATAGTGCATGGATACACTACTGGTTCACCATTAAGTGTGGTAGACTTGCGCAGGGAAGATGAACTTGCCTGTGTTTGATTTAAAATGTGGCTTGCCACCATCAGCACAGATGTGGTTAGCTGGATGGCTTCTGACTCTGAGCCATTTAATCAGCAATGCTATAAATACGGCAGCTAATGAGATGGATAATACTCTTTGATCATCAGGAGCCTACTTCATTATGGCCACTAAAACATGAAGCTACTGAAAACATCTAACCTGATTAAGTCTCATGAAAAGCAGTGTACCCTGGTCAGAGCAATAACATTAGAACAATGACCTGAAAGAAAGGCTCTGTTTCACAATGACAAACTTGACTAGGAAAGTAATTTCTTAGGCACTGCTCTACTGATCAAATCAGCCCGATGTCTCTTTATTTGCAGTAATAACTCTTTACAGGAAACAGCCCATTACTCCGGATGCAGACAGCACAGTCTTACTCAGCTATTGCAGGAAGAAAGTAGCCAAACTGTGGCACTGGGCACCGTTCACTTTGTCCTAGTTGTAATATTCAAGAGCACTTCCTTTTACAACGGAGGTGCCCAGTCTGTGGTCTGAGGATCAAATGTAGCCCTGCTGTACCCTAAATCATGGCCCAGAGTCACTATCTTCCTTCATTTGCAGAGTGTGAAGGATTAGAACTGCTCAACTGCAATGTTTCTCTGCTGATGAACCTCTATTAATCTACCAAGGAAGATGCAAGTATTAGCAAATATAGATTTATTCAATTATTTGGAGGGGTTTTTTAATAAAAGTTTATATTCAGGCACTGTGTTCCAGGGGACTGAGCATGGAACTAGGAACCCCTAAATTCTGTTCCAGTTCGGAAAGTGACCTGTTACGTTGAGCATGGACAATTTGCTTATCCGATCAGTACCTCAGTTTCCCCATGTCTTTCTGGCAGTCAAAAGCAACTTGTATATCTAGAGTAATTGTCAAATTCAGAGGACTGACAAAAACCCAGAATTCACAAGTTATATTATTCACGAGTATTTCAACTCTTCAGCAAAGACAGCAAAAAGCAGCAGCGTAAGCTTCACAGAGATCATTAATTCCACTTTCAGAAATCCGCTAAGCAGTTTGAGTCAGGATCTTTAGCCAACAGCAGCTTCTCTGACTGTCTCCCAAAAGAGTGTAGGCTCCATTTAGGGTTGCCATCTTTTGAGTATGTGGGGGGGCGGGGGGAAGGAGGGGAACCAAGGGCATTTCATGCAAAACATTTAAAGGGCTAATTTGCATAAATCATTTTTAAAACAATTTGCTGATATTTAAAAGTAACTTGTAAGGAGTTTTTTAACATTTAAATTCCTTAAAAGCCTGAAGATTTAAGTGCCTTGGGAGTACACTATAGACTAGGATTCGTTTAACAGAGCCTCTTGCTATTAACTGATTGCCTCTTGCCCTTGCTTCCATATATACTACAGATGGGTTTTCATGTGGTCTTTGAGCTGACCTAACTCTGTTTCAACTGAAGCCATAAGGAGTTTTACCAATGACTCCAGTGTGGGAGAGTCACCCTCATGCTGAGCGCTTTTTAAAACCCCACCCTACTGTAAGAAATAAGGATCAGGCAGGCTACCGTCCTGTAGTCCCAATACTTTGTACAAGGCCCCCCTCCCCCACATATGGTATAAGGAGGCAGGAACTTAGATGGCCATAGGTTTGTAACAATATTAAAACATTCTTCATCTGTACCACCAGGAGCCACCATTCACACTGATGATTTACTTTGCACCATTTCTCCAATTGGAAGGTACATTTGGATGGGTCAGTTTCCCTTTTCTTTATGGTCAACTGCATTTTCTGGTTCTTCTGCTGTATCACATAGGAAACATTAAGGGGTCCTACCATTGCAGAACAACCGCCAAACTACAACTAGAAAGTCTGGATTTTGATCTGAATTCCAGCTTCAGCAAATTTGGGAATGTGAGAATCAGGAATTCTGGTTGAGGCCTATCGCTAATGTATGCCCAGAAAATGACCTGATTATCTCCTTCTCTCTAAACTGGAGATGCTCATTCATTGAAGCCTGTTCTTCTAGAACATCTGCCTGAAGCATCAGCAAAAGAGAGGGAGAGGCAGATCTGTAGCATCAGCAGATAAAAGTGGAGAGAACGGTGCTGGACAAATAAGGAGAAAGCAAAAACAGTGAGAAGCTGAGACTGAAGAGACAGTATAAGAAAAGGAGGATACAAAGCCATGAGCAAACAGGTAATGGAGAAGAGATGGAGCCACAGAATCATACAATATAGAGGAAAGGACGGCTTTAATAGAATAGCCAGCTTTCTGTAACAACAAGAAATAAATAAGACCACAAAATTGTTTCCAAGGCACCATAGTTCATCACCTGATCCCATGTTCATAACACTCCATTCTATATTGTATTGTTCTATTTATCTCTTTCAGCCTATTCATTCTCTCTTATCTATTCACCCCTCAGTTTTCAGCCAGTTGCTAGTGGTATATTGAGCCACATTCAAAGTTGGTTTTGACATTCAACTCCTTCCCTCATGCAAAAGACTTTTCTACGTTGAGGGCACTCTGCATTTTCTGAATGATGGACATTTGGCTTGATGCCACTAACCTCCTTTCTGCTTCTTTTCTGCTTCAGTGAAACAAGATTAAACAAGAGTTAGTTATTCCTTTGATGTTCTTGTAGGCCAGACAGGCTTGTGCCAGATGAACTTACCAGAACTATTTATAGTAGATGCCAATTTTAATTAGTTCCTATAGTTTAAAAACTAGTTTGGATTCCATTAGATCTGTGGTGGTGTGAATTCCCTTGGAAGTTGGATAGATGGCGCTATACCACACACACGTGGCAATATTAATGTGACAGTTTGGGAAAAAACCTCTCCTTTTGGTGTGGTGGGCATGCAGGCAGAGTAATGGAGACAGGGAGCCCCATGCATATAGCCAGAGAAGAGTAGCAGATTGGGTGGAGTTCTGTGCAGGTAGACAACGCAAAGGTGCGGAATCAAAGAATTCTGCACCGATAGCCACAGTCTCTAGTGTTTTCTTGCATGACTTATTTTGTATTTTTATTGTTTGTTTTCAATAAGTGACTATTGAGGGTGTTTGAGAAAAGCTCCATTTTGGGGCCTACCTTCATAGGATCTGATTGCTGGTGGTGTAGAGAAACACTGCTACACGGAGAGCTCCAGGAGTACTATGTTTCATAACAGATCAGATCCAAAACCTACTGAGGTTAGTGGAAAGACTCCGAATAACTTCAATAGGCTTTGGATAAAGCTAATATGAGAAAGGGTGGCGAACACACTCTTTTGAACTAGAATGTTTGCTTTACAGTTTTGTTGGTTCTGAGATACCAGGATGATGGACACATCAGGATTACGTTAGCAGTAATCCTGTCATTTAACGATATAATGAAGCAGATCACATGAAAGCCATTCACATTGGCCAACCTAATTTATCTCTGGGAATACCTGCTTTCACTTTTCATTGCATGGGCCCAGCAGCCAGACAAGCCCAGGTGAAGACATGGATGTGTTTGGTTTGTTAGTGTGCAAATACAGTTGGTTTCCAGGAAAGTTTTTTGATTTTTTTTACTATCCACACAGACCTGACTACTGATGTAGTGTGAGTATCCCTGGATAGTTCATGCATTCCTTGTGTCTGAATAAAGAATTGGAGTCCATTGGAGTCCCACTACCAGAGGACCTCCGTTCATGTACTCTGAGCTACTATTATTAAACATACTGGACAATTAAAATTCAAATGTGGCAAGTACATAAGTAACTGCAATACTAATTCCCCTTGTTTATGAGAGTCTTTGAGTTTTGCTTTCCTGATGCCTATCTGTATATGATACGGACGCATACTAAGGGTCCAGTTAGATAGGCTTTACCCACATTGATAAGCCCTCACTCAGGTGAGTAGTCCCATTGAAGTCATCAATGTAAGTAAAGTTTGCACAACTGGACCCGAGGGATGGGGGGAAGGGAAGGGAAGAACCTGGAAGTTGCACGTAGGGTATGTCTAGACTCCAGTCCCTGGATGCGACTCCATCTCAGAATGACATATCCGAGCTAGCTTGTATCTAGAGCGGTGAAGCCATGGTAATTGCCCAGCGTTCTGCGTACCTCTGCACAGCCTGCACTGATGTTGGCGGTGCTGCAGCTTCACCGTTGCGGGGCCTGAGCGAGCTAATTTAAAGCTCGCTCAGGTGTGTCGGCTCAAGCTGCAATTACACCCAATGACGGTAGTCCAGACACACCCTGCGTCACTGTGCGATTGTGGGGATGTCGCATATGTGCCTCAGTTGCCTCATCTGTAAAATGTGACCGTTATTTCCCTACCTCGCATGGTTTTCAGGAGATGAGAGGATATTAAAAGGTCCCCAAATGTTGGCAAATCTGGTGGAGATCCATCCCATCAGTTCAAAGCTCTTCACATTCAAAGTGTTGCGCTATAATATTCAGATCAGCTAAGGGTTAGTAAGTAAGTGGTTAGCGATCACATCTGGTGCGACAGACCGTCTACCATGACCTATTATAGGTATAACCGTGGGTGGGGAGAGGGAAGGGGAAACAAACTGGACAGTGCCTATACAAATTGCTAGCTACATCCTTGCCACATGTGTGTGGTGTAGCTGCCAACCATTGTGTTTGTGCATCGACTCTATGCAGCCAGGGATCTGTTACAGACCTCTGTTGCTATTCTAGTGTATCCCACTTGCCTCCCCAGGGGATTGCCTAAGATGACTAGGATATTGGCAATTTCCAGTGCGGAGTGCACAGGGAAGGTAAAAACTGATGTCACACCAGGACCCCCTGAACAATGAGATGAGCAACTTTGCACTGCAGTCAACTTTGCATCAGCTGGCTGTGGCTTTTCTCCTCAAGGAGCCATGATATGCATGCTCCTCTTCCCTGCTGCCACGGCATGTTTCAGTGTCAAATATAAATAGTTTAAGTAATATTATAATTAGCTGGTGAGTCACTGGCATCTTTGGAATTCAAACCCTATGCTGCCGACCACTGGACACCAGAGAAGCGCTGACAGTCAGTCACAGCCATCTCTGTCTATAATTGCAGGCTACTGGGTTTTACAGTCTTGTATTGCTTCTGCGGCACAATGCCCAAACATCCTTTTCTGAGTTATAAATACATGGAGATTACAACACAGTGGTGTTTGGCTTGTTTGTGCCCAGAGATTTCAGTTGTGGGGAAGTGAGTCTCCAATTAGGCTACTGTGGTCAGTACTAGAGTACAACCCAGAAAGCAGACAGCCTGGATGTTCCTTGGCAATGCCACTACAGCACGGCGTGCTTTCATTTACACAGGAATTGGGGTTAATTCATTCTTACAATTCCATTGAGATCTTTGGTATTGAGGCGCATGTATCTTGTCTTCCCTTGCAGATTTCCCTTGCTGGCCAGCATATGATCACTTAATTCAGGACTGTTTCCTCCAAAATGTGGCTAATTCTTGGGTCTGTTATTTAACCCAATTTTTTTTTCCGTAGCCTGTCCAGATGACTTAGATTCCTAGATTCCTAGGCCAAAAGGTGCCATTCTGATCATCTAGCCTGACCTCTTGTCATTGGCAGCATTAGCGGCAATCCCTCAAGGTCAAGGACGATCTCTTTCACGGGTTTTATTTTTCATGGGTCCTTTGGTAACTGAGGAGTCCGATCCTTGAGCCGCAGCCTCATTAGTAGACATTGCAGGTGGCGTTGGAAGTCATGGTTGGGCCACGATTGCGGCGTGACAGTGATCTGTCCTTTCTTTTCTGGCATTTTTCTGAGGCCAGGACAAGGCAATTTTCCTCAAAAGTGGACCTTCCTTCTCTGACAAGTCTTCGCCAGTTATCCCTATCCTGGGCTACTGTCTCCCAGTGCGTGGTGTCGATGCCACATCTCTTGATGTGTATCTTGAGGATGTCTTTAAAGCGTTTTTTTTTGGCCTTCCTGTTTCCTTTCTCCTTTGGTGAGCTGTATGCTTACCAAAACAATTGCTGTACGCCCATCAGGTGGGCGTACATAGTGCCCGCTCCACCTCAGCTGGTGCTGGATAATCAGGGTCTCAACACTGAACACGTTGGCCTCTGGGAGGACACTGACATTAGTGCAACGATCCTCCCACTTTATGTTGAGGATCTTCTGAAGAAAGTGCTGGTGCTGGTGTTCCAGATTTTTCCGGTGTTTTCTATAGGTCACCCAAGTCTCACAGCCATAGAGGAGAGTTGGGATTACCACCGCTTTATAAAATAAAAGTCTAGTGTGTGTTCTGATGTCGTGATTGTTGAACACCCGGCGAGACAGTCTGCCAAAGGCAAGGCTGGCACAGTGAATTCTGTGCTGAATCTCAATGTCTATGTCTGCCCTCTGTGAGAGATGGCTGCCAAGATAGGCCAAGTGTTCTACATTTTCCAGCTCTTCTTTGTTGATGTAGATCTTCCTTGCAGGGTCTGATGATTGACTGGGAGCTGGCTGGTGGAGAACTTTTGTTTTGCCGATGTTCAGAGCTAGCCCTAGGCTTTTGTAAGCGTCAGAAAAGCAACTAAGGGCTGTTTGTGGATTCTCCTTTGAGTGTGCAACTGCAGCAGAATCATCTGCGTACTGGAGTTCGGTTATTTTTGCCGATATTACTTTAGTTCAGGCACGGAGACGAGAAAGGTTGAAGAGACTGCCGTCAGTCCAATATTGGATGCCAATGCCCTGTGGAGGCAGTCTTGGGTTAACATTTTCATAGCTGCTAAGAAAATGGAGAAAAGGGTGGGTGCTGGTACACAACCTTGTTTTATGCCAGTTCAGATGACAAAGGGCTTTGAGGTAGAGCCACTGCACAGGATGGAGGCAGTCATCTGGTCATGGAGGAGTCTTACAATGGTGATACATTTGCTTGGGCAGCCAAACTTTGACATGATTTTCCACAGAGTCTCACGGTTGACAGAGTCGAAGGCTTTGGTCAGATCGATAAAGGCCATATACAGCTCCAGGTGTTGTTCTTCACATTTTTCCCTGGCTGCGAAAATCATGTCAGTGGTGCCTCATGATGGTCTGAAGCCACACTGGGGCTCTGGAAGTAATTCCTCTGCAACAGGGAGCAGGTGATTCAGTAAGTTTCTAGCAAGAATCTTCCAAGAGATGGAGAGGAGGGCAATGCCTCAATAGTTGCCACAGTCGGCCCTGTCTCCCTTTTTGAAAATGGTGACAATGTTAGCGTTACGTAAGTCAGCGGGGATTTCTTCTATGTGCAAGATTTGGAGGAGCAGGAAATGAAGCTTGTTAGTGTTTCTCCCCCCACTTTGCGTACTTCAGCTGATATCCCATCAGGACCTGGTGCTTTATTGTTCGTCATTTGCTTCATTGCTTTGCAGAGCTCCTCTGGTGACCTCTTATAGAACACAGACCACAGAACTTTACCAAAAGAATTCCTGTGTGAACTAAATGCAGCCAATTATCTCTTTTAAGAATTTAATTGAGCATTTATTGTTGTGGATAAGTGTAATTAATTAATGTATGATGGATAGGTGTAAGCAGGATAGGGTCAGATGAGTATAAGGTTGACAAGCTTTTATAAGTATCAGAGTAACAGCCGTGTTAGTCTGTATTCGCAAAAAGAAAAGGAGTACTTGTGGCACCTTAGAGACTAACCAATTTATTTGAGCATAAGCTTTCGTGAGCTACAGCTCACTTCATCTGATGCATACTGTGGAAAATACAGAAGATGTTTTTATACACACAGACCATGAAAAAATGGGTGTTTATCACTACAAAAGGTTTTCTCTCCCCCCACCCCACTCTCCTGCTGGTAATAGCTTATCTAAAGTGATCACTCTCCTTACAATGTGTATGATAATCAAGGTGGGCCATTTCCAGCACAAATCCAGGGTTTAACAAGAATGTCTGAGGAACGGGGGGAAGGGGGGGAAGGAATAAACAAGGGGAAATAGGTTACTTTTTATAATGAATCAACCATTCCCAGTCTCTATTCAAGCCTAAGTTAATTGTATCCAATTTGCAAATTAATTCCAATTCAGCAGTCTCTCGTTGGAGTCTGTTTTCGAAGTTTTTTTGTTGAAGGATAGTCACTTTGAGATCAGAAATCGAGTGACCAGAGAGATTGTATAAGTGATGAGTGTGTATGAAGTATATAAGCAAAGTAAGGCTATAATGCAAAGTTTGCAGGCTGAAGTCTGTAAGATTTCATCTTAGCCATGTTAGTCTTTGGGCCTAAAGATGGGGACATAAGTAGGTGACCCAGGAATGACCCTGTAGCAGTAAAGTTACAAGATTACTGTAAAGAATATGCCAATGGGTCATGTTTGGGAAAATATGCCCCAATATACCTCTCTAGACTGCAAGGCACTCAATCATAACATCAGGAGAAATTCTGCTGTCAATGCAGATTACCGTGGGGACATGTGTATGTAGATGCTAATGAGAATAAGGGGCACAACCTATGAAAAGTGGAGCACCCCAAAATGTATGGGGTGTGGAAGTGCAGGTAAGGAGAAAGGGGTTGACACCTTTATGCATATGTATGAGTCTTAATAGGCATAAGTGTTTCTCTGAATAAAAGGTGTTGCCCGGCCTGCATGCTAGGGGGAAGAAATACCCAGGGACATGCCAGGATGACAACCATGGGTGATGATGAGGAGGAGGAGAATAATGACTGACACTCTGGAAGGAAGAGAGAGGGGTCTCCCAGCAGGAGATGTGAGTGATATCGGTCATAGGCTTAAACACCTCATGCTCTCACCCCATCTGCTGTTGTATTTTTAGTATTTGTGGGATTCTGTTTATCTGCTTAGTGAATTTGTTAATAAAGGAAAATGTAATCAACTGGAATTGTTTCTCATTTGCTCTTAGGGTCTCTTAAATCTAATAATATTCCTGATGTTGTAGCCCTCAGGAGACTAAATCTTTAACCAATGCAGTCTAAGACATTGGTTCTCACCCAAGGGTCTGTGGCCCCCTGGGGGGCTGCGAGCAGGTTTCAGGGGTCCACGAAGCATAGCCAGTGCTAAACTGTCTGGGGATCAGGGCAGAAAGCCAAAGCTCAGTCCCCACCATGGTGGGGCTGAAGTCCAAGCAACTTCGCTGCGTGGGGCCCCAGGCAACTGCCCTGCTTTCTACCCACTAATGCCGGCCCTGGGTTTATATGCAGAAAAACAGTTGTTGTGGCACAGGTGGACTGTGGAGTTTTTATAGCATGTTGGGGGGGCAAAGAGGGGGCTCAGAAATAAAAAGGTTGAGAACCCCTGGTCTAAGAGAATAATCAGTAATCAATTCGCCCATACATCTGTAAGGCTACGTAGAGCATATCTGTTTTAAAAAAAAAAATCAATCTTGATTTTAAAAGCTACCACAAACCTTGGCAAATTGCTCCAATTGTTAATTATCACCACTGTTAAAAATGTATACCTTATTTCCAGTCTGAATGTGTCTAGCTTCAGCTTTCACTTTCAGATTTCATTGGGCTGATCCGATCTCCTGCAGGCCTGGCTTAGAATATATTGAATGGTCCAGACCCAAGTTTGGTAAAACTTCATTTGGTAATATCTGTTGCATGTGCCAGTGCATTGTGATATGATGATGATGCATCATAATGTGCCAGAGCCATGTCATCAATTACATCACATCATCACCAAGTTGTTGTGTAAGGCAGGGAGCTATGCCATCCTAGGCTGTGACTCTGTCAGGTGCCCCAAGGAAACAGGGTCAGGGCTAGGCAATATTCAGATGGACTGAGTATGACAGCCAGGAATTCCAGAATTTCACTTTTGACTCTAACAACTTCGGACAAGCTACATAAGCCCTCTCATCTTAGTTTCCCTATCTGTAAAATAAGACTACTACTTATCTACCACACAGGGATGGTGTGCGGATTATTTCAGGTTTATACGTTGCCTAAAAAATACTAAGTGCTGTTAAATCCCTTAAAAAGAAAAGAAGGACTTGTGGCACCTTAGAGACTAACAAATTCATTTGAGCATAAGCTTTCGTGAGCTACAGCTCACTTCATCAGATGCATTCCGATGAAGTGAGCTGTAGCTCACAAAAGCTTATGCTCAAATAAATTTGTTAGTCTCTAAGGTACCACAAGTCCTTCTTTTCTTTTTGCAGATACAGACTAACACGGCTGCTACTCTGAAACCTGTCATTAAATCCCTTGACATTTACTAAAAAGAAAAGGAGGACTTGTGGCACCTTAGAGACTAACCAATTTATGTGAGCATAAGCTTTCGTGAGCTACAGCTCACTTCATCCGATAAAGTGAGCTGTAGCTCACGAAAGCTTATGCGCAAATAAATTGGTTAGTCTCTAAGGTGCCACAAGTACTCCTTTTCTTTTTGCGAATACAGACTAACACGGCTGTTACTCTGAAACTTGACATTTACTGTAACAGGTGTTTGTCCGAGTGTCCTGATCTGAGCCCATTCCTCTTTCCTACATTCCCTTTGCATTTTCTATTGCGTCTGGTATTCTTTACTTCCTGGACTAAAGTAAAGTAATCGTCAAGTATTATGAGCTGTTACTGTGCTCTGTTAAACAGCTGAGGCATACCACCTCAAGTGTCTCTCACTGCTTTCCTTTGTTTGTTACCTTCCCTCCCCCTATCCTGTTTGTTTATACAGCAGTCTTCATTGAATGCTATTGCAAAAAATTTATCATCCTTTAAACTTAACTGGCCTGATCTATTTTCCAAGTTCCCCACTCTACCACCATTGCGGGTAGGTTCACCTGTTGGGATTTCACAACCTGCTGTTCCTGTGCTCAGACAAAACTCTGCTTCCCCTCAATTTATTGGATTACAGACACTTAAATTCATTAAAGTGGTGAGGTCACTGCATAATGCATTGTCATGGATCTACTTTTCAGGCCTGCCGTTGACGGTGTTCTGTGCAACAGCTGTATGTGTTGTCCTTTCTAAGAGTGCACTGTGTAATAATAAGATGATAAAAAAATTCCCCACACACATTTGTTTCCACCTTCCTCCTCCTTAATTCCATTACTCCCCATCCCCCTTATGCACAAAACAGAGACAGAAGGGAAGGCAGAGGTGTTGCGCTTTAATACGGTTATACAGGGCCTTTGTCACCTCAGAGTTAGATTTGCTGCAATGCTCTCTGTATGGGGCTGCACTTTGGGACCCTTCAGAAGCTGAAGTTAGTTCAGAATGCGGCTTTCTTACTCACGTTACACCAGGATCACCACTGGCTCCCAAGAATTTTCCAGATGGAATGTTAACCTCAAAGCCCTAAACAATTTGGGACCTGGTTACCAAAGAGACAGGCTCTTTCCCTAGGCCATTCTGCCCCAGTTGAATTCTGCAGAGGTGCTAGAGCTGGCCTTCTCTCATACGTGTGAGAGATCTGGTGGACTGTACCCCACTGAAGCACAACCACCCACGGGATACAACATAGCAGCTCTTTAGCATCCTAGAGCAACATCATACAATAGTTCAGAACAGGAAATAAAGAATACCACAGCCGCAGAATCTGCCAGGATAGTTTTGGAAGGCAGGACGTCGTTTTTCCCATTGATGTTTGTGCAAGACACTAAAGCTTGCACTCTAATCTTGCAAAAAATTGCTAGGGGATCCTTAATGACCAATATGGACACCATGTTCGCCTTATGTCCCAGGTGGATTGATTTAAATCCACAAGCAGGAAACTTTGATTTAAATAGATTTTAATCTTGTTTTGCATTTGTAATTTTTCGTTATATTCCTAAAGAAAGGTTGAGTCTCATTGGTTGGTACAAATTGTTACTTTCTGGTAACTAGAAGGACACACATTATTTAAGCAGTTATATAGTTTAACATACATTTATTCAGATTGTTAATTTTTACATTTTTTATTATGTCAGAAAATGATAAATGTATTTCTTATTTACTAGAAGATGATTATCTTTTTAGTCATGATCTGGGTCAAGCTGCCTTTGGATGGAAATTGGAATTCAATTAAAATGCACAAAAAGCATTTTCAATTTGTTTGTATTAGTTAAATAAAACTACCTTAAATGTGTTGGATACAAAAGTGAAAAAAGTTTATCAAAACATGTTCTGCATTTATTTATTAATTAAACAAAGAAAGTATTACCTGCAGTTAGTGAACTGATCTGATTATTGTCATCATGTCCTTCACGATTTTAGAACTAGTAGATCTCCTCTCACACTCAGTTTTATTCATAGATTGGAAGAGGAAAACAAATTTTGCTGCCTTTTCCATTCCAATTTGTTTCGCAACTTCAAATGAACTAGTAATTTCACTGGACTAGTTGAATAAACTGAAATAAAGAAAATATTCAGTCTGCACCTACTGAAGAGACCGCTGCCAGGGGTGCTGGAACAATTTTTATAGCGGGGCTGCTGAGAGCCATTGAACCAAATTATAAACCCTGGATATAACGGAAACCACTTCAAGCCAGGGGCTGCGGCAGCACCCCCAGTACCCCTAGTTCCAGCACCTATGACCCCTGCTGTCAAAAGCTGGTTTAGCATTTCAACAATCTCTGGTTCCAGGTGCTCAGCCAGTGACTTCCTCCAGTTCACTGATCTGACTTTCTTTAAAACTTGGCAGCAAACATATACTGCTTGAATATGTTTTTTTTTTACTTAATTTAAATTATTTTAATACATTATAATAAGTTTAGGCCTTAACTTATGGTGTCAGAATTTCAGAATTTAATTTTAAATAGGTTTCTTTTTAAAAGGAAAAATGTATTTAATTTAAATAAAACCCAGATTTGATTTTTTAAATCACTGATTTTTATCCACCCTGCTTACGTCTCATCTGCCTCCAACAGCACAGTGACCCTGAGCACAGTGCTGGAACATTATTAGTCCAATACCGTCCCATCCCTTGAATCACAGTAAGAGCAAAGAATCCCTGTTGCTTCAGAGTATGAAGAGCTATCTAGTTACTTCTAAGAATTGCCTTGTATTAAGAAAAAAGCTAGAAGTTGCTGTAATCCGTGACTTTAACAATCTGGTTGTGAAGTCACTATACAGTATTGACAACCTTTTAACTTTAGATTTAAGAGATAAATGTTGGCCTAGTAAATGACTGTCCTCTGCTATCAATATGGCTGGAAGAACTAAGTCATCTGTCATCTGTGAAGTGGAAATACGGAATACTGATTTCTTGTCAGTCAGAGAGAGATGAGTAAAACGAAAGTTAACATTGAAAACTAACTTCATTTTACCTGGGAACTACTGCAACGGACCCAAAGTGATTGACAAAAGGATGTTTCACTTTTTCAATGCTCAACATTACAAAGTCATAAAAGGGAAGGGTGGGTTTTATTAAACAAGTGACCCACCGTACCAGTCAGATACAAACTGGAGGACATGTGCTGCCATTTACAACACCTACGTGTTGGGAAGGATTACCCAGCTGATACTACATAGGGGATGGGTGCTAATCCTCTGGCTCATTATGAGCAGCAGCTTACACTGTGAACAGTCTAATTTAATATCAGTGGGGGTACTTGCAGAGACAATGCCAGCGCGGGTGACAGAATAGAGCCTTGCCAAATTTAAAATACATGCCAGAACAGATGAATGGGAAGTCCACAGAACAGGAAGGATGCTGTCATCCTGTGTTGAAAGAGGTCTAGATGAAACCCCACCATTATGGATACAAGCAGCCTGAAAATAGCACAGACAGAGCTGACACCTCTCTAACAGGAATCCTCAGGTGAAATGAGCATCAATGACTACCAGGGCTGTCAAATCCTGTACCCTTCTCCCCATACCACCTCCCAACTTCAGGCCATGCTAGTGGCCTCCATAGCTGTGACCAGACTTCTTGGTTCAGACAGAAACATTCCAGGAATTCTCCTGATGGGCCAGTTTTCAATTACAGGAGTTCATGACACCACAAGTAAGCTATAAAAGGGGTACAAATTATGCTCACATGTGACAGAATCAGTCCCACAGCTGGCTGAAAAGACATACCAGAACTCCCAGAAAAGCTGTAATGTCACTAGCCCTAAATCAATTATACTCGCTCCATAGCAAATGAGTCAACTAATAGGTCTCTTCCAGCATTGCTGCTTCCAATATATATCACTGGATATATGTTACATTAAGGAAATGCCAAGAGGCAAGGAAACCATGACAAAGTCAGAACATTTCAGTAGGACCTACACTATTATGTTATTAAAATTCTCAGAGGCACTGCAGAAGGGAAGTCTCTGGGATTACCTGGGATTTCATCAGTCTCTCCATTGGTGTGTTTAAATCGATCTCCTTCCACGTGGACATTTGGACACAGCACATCTACAAAGAACAAGAATAAAAAAGCAATGACTATAAATGAAAGCTTGGTCACTCAATGGAAAATTATATAAATATAAGCAGTATCTCTCTATCCCACTGGAATACTCCCCTCGGGATGTGAAATACAGATGCCAAAATTCGAACCACCTTCCAGTCAGTAAAACCTTTATTATGGTTAAAAGAAAAGGAGTACTTGTGGCACCTTAGAGACTAACAAATTCATTTGAGCATAAGCTTTCGTGAGCTACAGCTCACTTCATCGGATGCATCCGATGAAGTGAGCTGTAGCTCACGAAAGCTTATGCTCAAATGAATTTGTTAGTCTCTAAGGTGCCACAAGTACTCCTTTTCTTTTTGCGAATACAGACTAACACGGCTGCTACTCTGAAACCTTTATTATGGTTGTTATTCGTATTATGGTAGTGCTTCCAGGACCTGGCTGAGATTGGGGCACTGTACAAACATTGAGTAAGAGACAGTCCCTGCTCCAAAGAGTTTAAAACCTAAACAGACAAAACTTTCACCCAGGCTCCCAATATCTCCTGTCTCAATTACTGCACCATCCTTTCCTCTGGCTTTGACAAGTGCATTCAGAATGCTGCTGCGATGATCATTTCCCTAGCCTGTTGCTTTGACCATGTTACCCTTCCCTTTGCTTCCTGCCACTAGCTCTCCCTTCTTGATCATGTCAGCTACTTGGCTTCACTTTCGAGGCCCTTCATGGCCTATCCCCACCCTACTTATCTTCTCTTATTCACTATCAAGCTGTCAACTCCTGCCTCTGTTCAACCCATGTCCATCGCCCATCTATTACATTTTCAAACAAGCACCTTTATGCTTTTCTCCCAAGTTGCCCCTCACACATGGGAGAAGCTCCCCATAAACATCCACAAAGCTACCTGAATATCCTCCTTCAACACCCCCCTTGAAACTCTCCTTTGTGGTGAAGCCTACAGCAAACTTGACAATGGTTAGGTTGTTGATGTGCTGAGACCACTGCCCATCACGATGACCAATACTGTCTCATTGCTTTCCTGTACTTCCCTATCTGTCCGTCTATATCTGTTTGCTGTCTCTTGTCTTATATTGGATTGTAAGGTTTTTGGGTCCTTGTTCACAACTGAGGCTCCTAGGTAAGGCTACAGTAATACAAATAACAAACATAAACTCGCCCAAGGTCATCGAGCAGGTCAGTGGCAGAACCAGAACCAGAACCCAGGTCTCCTGAACCTCAGTCCAGTACCATATCCACTGGCTACCTCACCTCCAAAAATTTGGGCTTTAACTACTTCCCAATGCTCCTTTATTTTGCTCATCCACAAAGCACTGCTGAGCAAAATGAAGACTTGGAACACCACTCCCAGGTAAGCCCAGTGCCAAATAGCATTTGGTAAAAATCACATCAATACCCAACCGGTGTCCAGCATTTTTCAAGCTCCAAATTGGTGTCAACTCAATCTTTGGGTCCATCCATCTATGTACCTGCCTATCTACCTCTTTCCTATCATAGATCTAAAGTAACTTTTTATTTATATTTTGTTTTCCTAGATCAATAGCTAATTTCACACTTCTAAACAATGGGACATATGGCTCAAGGAGTCTGTTCAACGAGAATATGAAAAATGAGCACACCAGCCTGGGCATTAGAAACCATGGTACTATTTTTCATTCCATACTTTAATGTTCAGCCAGGTGGGAATTTAACACAGATACTATTGCTTCATCTGCACCAGATGTATGCACAACAATAAACACATCCCCTGGCCTCCCACTGTTGTAATGCCATCCTCATATATCTTTCCCTGCATCTTTTGCTGATTATTAACCACTGCTGCATTACACCATGCACCGTTTCAATGATTTAATTGTTAAGGAAGGGACCCGTCTTTCTTTGTTTGACCATTAAAAAGGTATACTCAATTTAGGAGAGATACAAATAAAAAACATGATCACCATCGTTGATTTCAGTGGCAGAGGTTACTGTACACTTGTTCCCTAAAGGAAGCCAAACCCATTATGAAATGGACAAAATGTACACTCTAGAACAGGTACTGAAAACAATCCCTCATACTACTATGATATCTCTTAGCAATCGTTAATGTACAATGGACATCACCACAAAGCATAATCATCTTATCGGTAAGTCTGTCTTGGGACTGCAGCACTGTTCCAAGATCAGAATTGTAAGACTGTAGATTTGCTACTGACAATCACACTTCTTTGTGTGTTCCTCTTCTGGAATGCTTTTGTATTCAGTACGTGTTCTTCTCCATTAATCCTGCTCTGGAACAAGAGGAACACAATTAATGGGAAGAGGGATGGATGGACTGATCTAGGTAAGAGGACTCCCTGAACCTTTCATCATAGCTGGACCCATTCTGTTTTGGTTTGGGTTTTTTTGTTCCAAAATCTTCAGTTCACTTTTTTTAAAAAGTTTCAGGCACTTTGGGGCTCTGGATAGAAGCAAAAGGCCCCCAAGCTCCAAACCAGGCTGTTCTTGTGGCATTTCCAACCCAAGCTGTAAGAGCCAAGTCCAGAAATCTCACAAGGACTCCTTACATTCCCAATTATGCTGATAAAAAAACCCCACAAAACCAAAATACTAGAAAATGTGCTGTTATCCAGAGCAGCTTTAAAATGAACCAAATTATGGCATTTCTACTACAGTACTTCCCTTGACAGACTATTCCACAAGCCTGGGACGTTGTTCCATATATCAAGACAAAATTTTACATTGCTCAATTTTGTTGCTTCTTTCCTAGTGAGACACACCCCTACTATTACCTTAATAATTCCTTATCCCCTTGAAGCCCAGTCCTGCCTTCATTTCCACAGATCCACCTGTCACCAACTTCAGTGAGAGTTGCACCCGTGTAACAGATTAGAGTTTGCTGTTTGTACCTTTCAACTATTTGCAGATGGCTTAAAATTCCTCTTTACCCTTTCATCATAATTTAGCCAAACAACACATGTTTAGGGCCAGAGTCTGATCCCAGTTACATCAGTGTAAATCTATGGTAATTTAGTTTACTTCAGTGGATTACACCAGTGTAAATGGGAGCAAAATTTGGCCACTGTATCTTTTATTAATTGCCTTCTTATGCAATCAACCCCAGTCCTTTAATTACTCTGCTGTCTTTCATCAGGACAGATATATTCTCCTGTAACTATCCTTAGTTTTTTAACTAATGAGCTACTAGCTCTGAACAAAGTGGCACTGAAGGCCTTATCATCTAGGCTTTTTGAGCTGCCAGCCTCAATACACAAATATCGATGAGTTTATTGGCTGTACTGAACATGTCTCCACTATAGAGATATCCAGGTACGCACCTAAGCTTCTAAAAAGCCTTCTTCCAGCATGGACTTGTCTTGGAGTAAAACCCGACACAGATTTATGGGGGAGGTGGTCTTCAGTTGTCCCGAAGTGCTAGTCAGCTGTGACAGAATACACCCCCATATTCAGAGCCTACACACTATTGTAATAATCTTTGTACAAAGTATGCCTTGTAAGGTATAATTTGAAAACTCATAATTTGCTGGTCAGTATTGCCCAGGTAAAATATGTGTGACAACATTGTATGTGAAGTTATAAGATTCCCCTGTATGGTGTTATTAACACATGCTCCAAACCCCACAGTCCCACGCAAACAGATGTTGGCAAACAGGTCTGACCTAAACAAAGGAATGTGTGCTTACTTTAATCTGCATTTAAGCAGTAAACAGAACCATCAAGCAGAAAGGGGAGACAAAGGAACCTCAAACAGGTGAAACAAACAACAGGAAACATCCTTCCACATAGACCTTGTCTACACTACCAAGTTTTGATGCCAAAAACTGCCTTTTGAGGGCCAAACAGTGAATGTGTACACACTGCAATGCGAGTTTCGTTGGGAAAAATGCCCAGTTTTGGCGACAAAATACATCCACCCCAATGAGAGACTTACGTCTTTTTTCTCTACATTTTTATCGACAAAGTGCCAGTGCAGACACCACGCTTGATTTCATCACTTCAATTGGCCTCCAGGAGGTGTCCCACAATGCCCATCCTGACCACTGTGGTCAGCAGTTTGAACTCTACTGCCTTGCAGCCAGGTAAACAATCATCCACCCCTCCCACTTAGAAGCCCTGGAAATTTTTGAAATTCCATTTCCTGCTAGCTCGGCGTCGAGAGATCTCAAAGCATCTTCCCAGGTGACCATGGTGCTACCAATACATGCGTGGGCACGTTAATAATTTCCTTACTGAAATATAAGGCCTGAAATGTCACCGTTGGCTACTAGGAAAACTGTAACATTAAAGCACCTTTGACAGAGATATACATTACTGGTGCTGATTGTCAAAGTGCTACCTCAAAGCCTCCCTGATTCAAATTGCCCTCCTCTAGGCCCTTCTGATAGCCCAGGCTGCTCAAAATCAGCGGCCAAGCGGTTTGCCTCAGCACTCCATCCCTGAGCAAACCTTTCTCCCTCAGCTTCATAGAGAACATGCAATGTACAGCACGCAGCTATGACCATGGGAATATTATCCTCATTAAAGTCTAACCTGCCATAAAGGTATTGCCAATGCACCTTTAATCTGCCAAAGGAATATTCAACTGTCATCTGGCACCTACTCAGCCTGTTGTGGAACCGCTCCTTACTGCTGTCCAGGTGTCCCGTGTAAGGTTTCGTGAGCCATGGCTGTAAGGGGTATGCCGGGTCTCCCAAGATCACTACGGGCATTTCAACATCCCCCACTGTAATTTTCTGGTTTGGAAAGAAAGTCCCCGCTTGCAGCTTTCTGCACAGGCTGGTGTTCCTGAAGATGCGTGCGTCATGTTCCTTCCTGGACCACCCCATGGTGATGTCAGTGAAACGCCCCCAGTGATCCAGAAGTGCCTGGTACACCAGGGAGAAGTACCCCTTCCTAATAATGTACTCCATCGCAAGAAGGTCCGATGCCAAAATTGGAATGTGTGTGCCACCTATCGCCCCTCCACAGTTAGGGAAACCCATCTCTGCAAAGCCGTCCACTATTTCATGCACATTTCCCAGAGTCACGGTCCTTTGTAACAGGATGTGATTTATTGCCCTGCCGACTTGCATTAACGAAGCCCCAACAGTCGACTTCCCCACTCCAAATTGATTTGTGACCGATCGGTAGCAGTCTGGAGTTGCCAATTTACACACAGCAATTGCTACACACTTCTCTACTGAGAGGGCAGCTCTCATTCTGCTGTCCTTGCACTGCCGGTCTGGGACAAGCACCACGCACAGTTCCAGGAAGGTGGCTTTCCACATCCAAAAGTTCTGTACCCACTGCTCTTCATCCCACACCTGCATGGTGATATGATCCCACCATTCAGTGCTTGTTTCCCAAGCCCAAAAGCGATGGTCTACCCTATGCAACTGCTCTGTGAATGCCAAAAGCAATCTAAAGTTGCTCCTATCCATACCACACAGAATGCTGGGCACCTGTGAGGTCTTCCTCTGTTAGAAGAAAGAAAAGGAGTACTTGTGGCACCTTAGAGACGAACAAATTTATTTGAACGTAAGCTTTCGTGAGCTACAGTTCACTTCATTGGATGCATTCAGTGCACTCTGTTAGAAACTTCACAATTAACTGCACTGCCATCCGCGATGTCGTCATGACATTTAGCAGAGCATAGGAGAGCACTGTGGGATCCATTCCTTCTCACAAAGATGTGGGGGTGCACCGCAAAAAAGGGCTGTTGCAAAAATGCTGCGAAAGAAAGCTGGAAGCCCATGGAATGCTGGGACAGAAAGCAACACATCACAGGACATTTAGCATGGTCCCAAGATGGGCCTCAAGCTGTTCCACCTTCCCACAGACGGTGTCGAGCTGGACTGTGGGACAGGTACCCGCAGTCAGTGGTGAGCTGGAGCTGGTTGTTAAATTTAGAAGCCCTTTTAGAATCGGTTGTTCCGCGAGGGACAACCGGTTTTACAAGGGCTTCTAAATTTAACAACCAGCCAAAAGTGGTGACTTAGGCGCTGACTCCATGGGTGCCCTGGAGCTGGAGCACCCACGGGGAAAATTTGGTGGGTGCAGAGCCCCCACTGCCAGCTCCCCACCCGGCCCCAGCTCACATCACCTCCGCTCCGCCTCCTCCCCTGAACGATCCGCCCCGCTCTGCTTCTCCGCCCCCCCGCCACATTTCCAGGGGCGGGGAGCGGTTCCCCTGCACGCCCCCCCAGTTTCCTGCTGCAGTGCAGGCGGCCCTCCTCATGCCCCCTCACCCCAGCTCACCTCCGCCTGCGCCTCCCTGGGCCTGAGCGCCAAGCCGCCGCCTGCTTCTCAGCCTCCCCTGGCTTCCAGCACAAACAGCTGATTCGCGGGAAACCGGAGGGGGGGGGTGGAGAAGCAGAGTGGGGCAGCGCGTTCAGGGGCGGATGCGGAGGTGGAGCGGAGGTGAGCTGGGGCCGGGCGCTGGGTGGGGAGCTGCCGGTGGGGGCTCTGCACCCACCAAATTTTCCCTGTGGGTGCTCTAGTCCCGGAGCACCCACGGAGTTGGTGTCTAAGGTGCCACTTTTGATGTGATCAGTGGGGGGAGCGGCCGCTTCCCCTGCTCCCCCTCAGCTACGCTCCCCCACCCCTAGGAGCCAGAGGGACCTGACGGATGCTTCCTGGGAGCCGCCCCATGTAAGCACCGCCAGGACTCCCCACCTCAGCCCCCAGCAGGTCCCTCTGGCTCTTAGGGGTGGGGCAGGGTGGCCCACAAGACTACAGTGGCCCACAAGACCCTCCTGCCCAGTTCTGGGGGCAGTCAGGGGACAGGGAAGGAGGGCGGATGGAGCAGAGGTCCCAGGGGGCGGGGGCGGGCCACGACCCCCTCATGGGGTGAGGAGGGAACCAGTTGTTAAGATTTTGGCAACTCATCACTGCCTGTAGTGCATTGCTCATGCTGTCGATGATGGTGCCCCCAATGTGGATGTGATCTGCCGACAGAGGGAGCAAGTGTGAACATGAAATTCCGATTTTTATGACGTAGACTTTTGGATGTCAACATTACTTTGGTCAACAAACTTGGTAGTATAGACATGGACTACAAAGTGTAGACTTTGTCAGTCTTGTCTACAGAGATTGTAAGCTCCACGGGGCACAGACTGTGTATGTACAGCGCCTAGCACAATCTGGGCCTGATCTTGGGGTCTCTAGCCTCTACTATAAAAACAATAAAATTTAGCCTGTACCAATACACAGAAATAGGGCCAGACCCTCAGCTGTCAATGGAGCTAAATGGATTTACAGCAGCTAAAGATCTGCTTCCTAAAGTTTATTTTTAGCCTGATTCTTAAAAAGAAAATGGAGGTGGAAACCCCCTTTCCTTGCTCAGAGGGACAGAAACTATTTCTTCCTGGGATGGGGGAAGAAGGCAGGGAGAGCTGGGGAAAGCATACCAAGTGTAAGACACTTCCTGACTTACAAATGGACCACATTTGATACAGAATCCACGAGACACCCCCAGCATGGAACCATGCAGTCCTATTTCCACAGTAGAATGGCACTTTAATGGATGAACACGTGCGCAGCTAATGCTAGTTTCAGTACCGTGCCCCACCTGCAACGATGCCCTCAGGCTGCCAGTACCCAGGAGTGTGGTACTTTGTAATTATTACCGTTTAAAAATGAGTTACTTTGTAATTATCATGGTTTCCTCTGAGGCAAAGTTCCTGGGTTTGGTTTCTGATTCCAGCCGAGCTGAAGGTAATACTCCCCTTCATAACATGCATTTGACTTGACTTATCTCTCCGAACAACCTCTGAAGGGGCCACGGTTGTACTTGATTCGAACGAATAAAGAGGGAAGAAAAATAGAAGGTGAAAGAGAGAGGCAGAGGAGAGGTCATCCCCATGGAAACATATCAGACTCTCATGTAGTTTACAGTGCTCTTTGCAGTATAGTTCCGAGATGCTGTGGCCTTTAATTAACTGGGAAGGTTGCAAGCAGAGCTGGGTGAACTGTTTGTTGCAAAAAAATTATTTGATAGAAGCTTAGCCTTTTTATTGTGTGCATAACTGTCCCAGCCAAACAGGCCAGAACTAATATCCACTGGTCAATTATTCTATTCTTAAGACTGTCATCTTCCTCCCAAGGGACTGGGCTTTTCTCCTATAGGCAAAGATGCTCCCTCAAACTGCAGTACATTTCACTTGCTGGACTCAAGACTCCCTGCCCTTCCAACATGAAATTCCCTTTTGGGAACAATACTCATCAGCACTTCTCTCTCTCTCTCTCTCTCTTAGTTGTGTGTATATCTGATTCTCAGTACAATATGAAAAGGCGTACTTGTGGCACCTTAGAGACTAACCAATAATTGGTTAGTCTCTAAGGTGCCACAAGTACTCCTTTTCTTTTTGCGAATACAGACTAACACGGCTGTTGCTCTGAAACCTGTCAGTACAATATGACATCCTGCAGGGCTTCGTGTACTGATGGTTACCAAAACAACAGGCTGTGACTAAAGCAGGTTAAGACTAGCCAGGAAATCTGACACCTGCCTCCCTTCCCTTTCCTTCAAACTCAAAAGCCCTCCCCCAGCAGGGTAAATAAGACTTTTAAGGAAAACACTACCAGCCCAAACCTTCACTACTTGCTGCAGGGCACGACCAAGTCCTTAGTCCTTTCCGGGCCACAGCCCTGTGTCTTTTCTCCCCAGTTGTAGCTAGCATTTGCCTCTTTCTCTCAGGGGCCATAAACATTCCTCCACCATCTGGTTTCAGGGGTCTCAGAATTCTACCTCAAGGTGGCACCATTGAGGCACAGAGGAGCCAATGCCCAACCTCTCACATGGGTCCCATCCCTAAGGTCTTAAACTATGAAGAGCTATCAACTCCCCCCATAAACAGCAGCTTCACTCTTCACTCCAGGATGCTTCCTGTGCTGACTTCCTTCTTAGGAGCTCTTCCGTAGGCTTCTATAACTTAGAAGGCAGTATCTCATTGACATGCCACTCTTCAATGCCCCAGAGAACTTCAGCATTGACAAACCTTCAGAATGGACAGACTGCAAACAATATGTTGCAAGATTTCACATTGCTACCAAGCTCCACAAATAAACTGGAGATATGCAGGTATCTTTAATTTATGCTATGGGGAAACAAGCACAGCATATTTTTAAACTCTATGACTTTACTGGAGACAGTCATAAAGATGACTATGAAAGGGTTCTGGCTATATCTGATGCATACTTTATACCTCAGAGAAATGTGGTTTATGACAGCATTTTTTCACCAGAGAATTCAAGGACCAGGAGAAAATGTTGAATGTTTTATAAGACCTATGCATACATTGGCTGAAAACTGATTTTGGGAATGCAAAAAATGAAAACATCAGAGACAGGCTGGTTATTGGGGTAACAGATAAAAATCTTGCACAACAGTTCCAATGGAAAAGAGATCTAACTCTACACACAGCTTTTCAAATAGCAAAGCAGTCTGAGCTGGTGAGACAGCAAAACCAAGAGCAACTGGCCAAACTTGAAAAACAAGAAACTAGTTTAGAGGCATTAAAGAAAATCAGCGTGACAATTAAATGTCATTATCATAAACCTCCGAGGCAAGGAGAGAGAATCCCAGGGTAAGAAGGACAAATTCCAGCCTACATGCACAAGGTATGGAAAAAGTCTTATCCCAGTAGATGATGCATGTCCAGCAAGAGACACATGGTATAATAAATGCTTGAAATATGAACATTTTGCTGCTGTTTGCAACAACAAAGCAGTCAGGAAGTTGGCTCATATTACAGACAATCAAGAGCCATTGTTTCTGAGATCTACCACTTGTGATGATAAAGAGCCTGTTTGCAGAGTTAAACTGAATATTCATGGCAAGATAATTGACTTTAAAATTCACTCTGGAGCTGATGTCACAGTCATCTTAGAAGGGACATATAATTATCTTTAACCACTCCCAATGCTGAAGTCACCTGACTAGCCCTGAAGATATTCTGAACTGAATGGGCAGAAAAAAACATATAAAGACAAAAGCTATGGCTTTCAGAGTGTATGTGATCAAAGGACCACAGACCAACAACAGTCTCGGCTGCAGTGTGGCAACCATGATGGGCCTAGTGAGAAAGGTGTAAGAACTCAATGGAGGATTTGATGATGGATTTTTTAATACAACTCAACTTAAGAGAGAATGCTGAACCATACAGTGAACAAACATCCTTATCAGAGAGACTTTGGAAGAGACTAGGTGCAGATTTATGCAAATTCAGAAGACATCATTATCTGGTCACAGTGGTCTGTTTTCCCAGGTATGTAGAAATAATGTACTTGAAAGACATAACATGTTCCAGTGTTATCAAGAAACTGAAGTGCAATTTTGCTCACTTCAGTATTCCAGAACAACTAGGAATGGACAATGGATCACCCATTCACTGCAGCAGAATTTAAGTCATTCCAAATAAAATAAGACTTTGATCATATTACTAGCAGCCTACATTACCCACAAGCAAATGGAGAAGCTGAAGGAGCTTTACTGACAACCAAGGAAATCCTACAAACGGAAAAGCCACTCCTTACTCTTCTGAGTTACAGCTCAACGCCAACAGCAGCTACTGGATCTAGTCCAGCACAACTCCTGATGGGAAGACAATTCAGAATCTTTTCCAAAGTTGAAACAGTAGTTCTGTCTCCAAAGTGGCCAGACATCAAATTGGATAAAAAGGTTAAAGGAGCTTATAAACACTTTTACAACACCCAACACTCATAGAACCGTTGAGAATAGAACCTGATGACCATGTTCATGTCCAATCAGATGGAGAAAAAGGATGGACAACTTCAGCTGTCATGAACAAAAGAAATGCAGTGCTCCGATCACATTTAATCAAGACCAACTGTGGAGAGTTCAACAGAATCTGTCAACATCTGCAGTTTGTCCCTCAGAAAGAACAATCAACAGAGGAGAAGAAGAAGACAACTCAAAGATTCCACACTGATCAAAGCCAGTCATGACAACTAAAGATCAGCCAGATGACCAAGTTGTTATGCATGTGGTCATGGAATTAGAAAATCAGTACGGCACTTTCATACTGCTTTGTACTAACCTTCAAAGACAGGAATGTAGGACTGAAAGGGGGAAAAGAAATGGAATGCTAAACTGCATTACACAGTTCAGCCACTAGGTGGCACTGTGCACAATATACCTTATTTAAGTTAACTTTAGCCATACCTGGCAGAGCATTAAAGGATCTTATGATGAATACACTTGGTATGGAAGTACATGACAGCATGTCCCACCTGTCTCCACCCAAGATAAGAGCTCAAATGTTCAACAAAGAAAAAAAGTCTAGTTTTCACTTCTCAGCTGTAAAACAACTCAGGCTGGCACAAAAGCAGTGAGTACTTTCGCACAGTTTAGCCTGCTTTAAATTACTGGGAATGGACAAGCAATTATACTGACTGAGTCCCTAGCTATAAAAAAACTAAGCCTGCAAGTTAACAGCCTGGCCACTTGTGTCCAAAAGAACTGAGTGCCAATCTGGCAGCACATCAATCCGTGCCAGCTGGCATTCAAGTTTAAGTGCTATTTCCAGAGGTGGAATTAGAGGAAAGGCAGGACAACAGCTGTTATTCTGCAGCCTTTATCCAAGATCTGAGGCAAATGTGATCATTTTCATCAACAAACAAGAAATCCGCTTGCAACAGTGTTTTCACTAAATCAAACCTTGTATGAATGTCTCAATCCTTTATACAGCTCCTCGGAAATGCTCTGCAGAGTTGGGTGTCTAATACGCATGACAAGTGCCAGAAAGAAATAAAATCTGTACTGAAACAAACTGCCTCCTTCCTAGGTTGCCAAAGCTAAACTTCAACTAGCTCTTAAATGTCCAAACAGTCTGTAGAACAGAAGAATAGATGCATCTTGTTTCAAAACCAGCCAACCCCTACTGCCCATCTACAAGGGAAACCAGTTTCCTAAAGACAGGTTTCAGAGTAACAGCCGTGTTAGTCTGTATTCGTAAAAAGAAAAGGAGTACTTGTGGCACCTTAGAGACTAACCAGTTTATTTGAGCATGAGCTTTCGTGAGCTACAGCTCACTTCATCGGATGCATAGCATATCGTGGAAACTGCAGAAGACCTTTCCTAAAATCATCTGCTCTGCAGCACTCTCCCTGGGCTTTTCAGATTCATACAGTTTAAAGCCAAAAGGGATCATTTGACCTCCTGTATTGAGAGAGGCCATTAAATTTCCCCCAGTTACCCCAGTATTGAGCTCAATAACTTGTGTTTTGACTAAAACGTAACTTTTGTTTGGCTAAAAAAAATATATCTTCCAGAAAGGCATTCAGTTCCTTTAGGGGGATAAAATGCTGGGGGCTCAAGGGCTCTTTAATCTAACAGCAAAAGGCAAAGCAAGAACCAATAGCTGGAAACTGAAGCCAGCCAAATTCAAATTACAAATAAGGGACACATTTTTAACAGCAAGTGTGATTGATCAATCTTTGGAACAATCTACCAGAGGAACTGATGGATTCTCAGTTTCTTAATGTCTTCAGATCAACTTTAAACCTGCAAGTGAAACCCTTGCCCCATGTTGCAGAGGAAGGTGCAAACCACCCAGGGGTCTCTGCCAATCTGACCTGGGAGTATATTTTTTCTCGATCCCAAATATGGTAGCCAGTTGGTCATTTTCCCCAGATTTGGTTCTTCCTTCCGCAGTGATCTACCTCTCCTTTATTTCAGCCGCCACCACCACTCTTGCCTAGGGATGGGAAAACTCAGTGTGACAAATTTAGACCTTACTCATTAATTGTTTCTCCTGGATTTCCATCAAAACTCAAGATGCTTGAGAGGCAAGACTGTTTTTTGTTTGTTTTGTGATGTATCAAAACATGAGCTCTGGATATTACTACCTGTTTTTATTTTATTTCCTGTTAGTTCTGGAAGCAAAGCAAGTATTAGTTTCAAATAAGTACGTTTATTGTTGGCATAGCACAAGGTTTCACTCGCTGGTAGTTAAAATTGTTTATTTATTTAATGTTCCCTTGTAAACCACAGATGTACATTAAGAGGGAAGAGTTTTATGAGAATGAAAACTTAAAAAAAACCCAACTTCACAGGTTTCATGAGGTCCAGAACGCTGCCAGGCTCTCAGAGGAACTCTCCTGGCCCCATCAGCACTGCTCCTTGATCATTCAGAGAGGTTGCTGGGCAGCAATGCCGGATATTTCATGTCCTGTTTAAATCTCTGGCTGGCTGATGCTACACACTGTCTCCAATAGGCAGTGCTACCTTTATCACCTTCTCTCCTTAAATTTTGAATAATCAGTCTAAAATAAACTTTTTATTCCTCTTTTTAAAAGGCTTCTTTAAGCCACCACCTCCCTGCTCTCCCTATATATTACGCATACACAAACAATCTATTTCCTGCAAAGTTAATTTTCTACAATGTTCCCTCGCAGAATGAGCTGATACTTCAAGTGAAATACCTCTTTGAAAACAAATTAATAGAAAAGACACTTATACCTTTCACTTTAATTATAGTGGTGGCACTGACAGAGTAACAATACAGCAATTGCTTCAAACCAGAGCGGTACAATTCCTAGGAGAAGGAGACATGACAGAGTATTGTAGCACTGAGATCATTCCCTCCCTGCAGCTTTAGTAGACAAGGCAGTTCTCATTTCTTTCTGAAATCTCTCTGTGTAGTGCTACTGAGCAATGTGCACAATCCGAATCCAGCTCCAGCAGGAAAAAGAACCACGGCTAACAATGATAGCCCAGATGGGATCTCCCTGCTTCCCCTCCAGTGGTGTGGAATATGGTGCTCAGATACTGAGGTGATGGGTCTGGTAAAAAGCTGGATAAAATAGCATAGGAAGGTGTGACATTGTCTGATTAAAATATGACCCCATAGATCATTGTTGCAACCACTGTTATATATTTGCAGCAAACATTGTATAAAGGTTGTCGAGTAAGACGTCTATGAAAAGGTTATGATTTGCTGGTTAAGATTATGCTATCTGTATGCATGTATCATTTTTGTATTTAAAGTTGTAAGTGTTGGCTCTATACCTGGATTTCAAATGTTTGCTCCTGGGGTAACGCCCACAAAGTAATCAGCCAGATATGCCATGTAAGGTATCTGCAAAAATGTCACAATTTGCCAGATATGATAATCTTGTTTATATGTTTGCATCACCTTTGTATTAGGAGTTATAGATATGTGTCTCTGTATTTCAAACTTGTGCTATGCTTCTGGGTGACACCCCTGGAAAGTTTGGCATCAGCACTGCCTAGCCTGCTTGATGGCCAGTTAAGGACCATCAACTATACAACTGACCCACTGAGAGAAGGCAGATACACCTTCTGACTCAGCAAGGCACGCAGGGACATGCCCATGGAGAGAACTCTAAGGCTTCCAAGCCATGTGCTGGGCAGCTTGTGTTTGGAACAAAGGAAGCACAGGCCACATGGCAAGAGACTATAAAAGGCAGCTGCATCTTCTCCATTTGGTCTTCAATCCTGCTTCTTACCTCTGCAGGAACTTTAATACAAACTGAAGCTCTGAACAATGGACTGAATGACCCATCCCAGCTGTGGATGTACTCCAGAGACTGGACTTAAGCCAGCAGTTTATTCCATCACTGCTACAAGCCTGAACCAAGAACTTTGCCATTACTGTATGTAATTGATTCCTTTAACCAATTTTAACTTTCTCCTTTCTTTTTATAAATAAACCTTTAGATTTTAGTTACTAAGAATTGGCTGTAGTGTGTATTTGGGTAAGATCTGAACCATCCATTAACCTGAGACGTGTCCGATCCTTTGGGATTGGTAGAACCTGTTCTTTTATATGATGAGATAAAATGTACAGAGATTTTCATCATATTTGACGTGGGTACCTGGATGGAGGCCTGAGGCTGGATCGCTTTAAGGGAACTGTGTTGTTTGGACTTCTGAGTAACCAGTAAGGTAATAAAGAAGCTGTTTTTATGTTGGCTTGATAAATCTAAGAATTGGAATATCCACCAGCTTTATGTGGATTGTCTGCCCCATTCTTTGCAGTTCACCCTAATTAAGTGACCACAGCTGGCTCCCCACTAGGACCCTGGTCACAGAAGGTGTGCAGGGGGCACAATAAATCCCCCCCCTTGTACACCCCATGCAGTTGACAAACACAATCACTTGCACTCCCAGGAACACCACCCACCCTCCAAAGGGTAAGAAGAGGCAGTGAGGAGGTGGACGCTGGACCCTGTCCTTGTGTTGCATCCTGTCCATCCCTCCAGGCAGCAAATCTGCCCAAGCCCAGAGGGCAGCATCCTACATTATCCTAGGGGATGGTGCAGCGAGAATGCACCCCACAAGCGCCTGTGAGCTCCGGGAGGGATTGTACTGTCCTCCCCTCCGCTGCCAGTAGAAGGGACAACGTTGTCAGCACCATTACCAGGAACTGTGACTGGAAGTGGGTAGGTGCAGCCAGAGCCTCTGTATTACGACTGAGCAAAGTGCAAAGTCATTCTTATGTCAGGGGTCTGGGCCTATGGCACAGTCTCCAGGCAACGTAAGGAGCACAGCTGGCCTGTAGTGGGCTGCCTGATGGGTGGGAAGAGTCCGCAGACCAGCTCTTAAGCCGGGCACCAGCAGCAGCAATTGGCTGACTGCTCAAAGCATTCACTCATGGCTGGGGTAGCTCTTGCTTGTTCCTGCCCTGAGGGCTGGTCTATGCTTACAACAGTGCATCAGCGCTTTAGTGAAGACACTCTACGCTGACAGAGAGCTCTCCTCTAGGCAGAGTTAATCCACCTCCCCGAGGGGCAGTAGTTATGTCAATGGGAGACTAACGTAGCACTGTCTACACTGAGGGTTAGGCTGGTATAGCTATGTTGCTTGGGGGGTGGATTTTTTCTTATCGCTATGCTGTCTGTAGGGTATAGCAGATCTTAGACTCAGCTCAGCCTTGGGCCAGCCTTGCCGTCGCCTTACTCCAAGTTACCTGGCTCTGGCCCTCTGCTCCAAATCATGACTTCTGACCCTGGGCTCCAAACAATAGGTCTGACTCCTGCTCCAACCCCTAGGCATGAAGGCCAATATCCTGGTGTCTGACAGGTACATTGTCCAGAGGTAAAGATTATAAAGTGCTTTAGCATCCGCCTGGGTTAAAGGTGTTATATAAATGGTATGATTGTAAGTTATCATCTTACAACTGCATTGAATTCAAAAGGGAAAGAGGAAAAGGATGATCCACAGTACCAGAAAACATTGTGTGTACGTGTAAGTAAGGGGCTTCTTCTAGACAATAAACCCTGCTCTGTCTGCCACGCCCCCGACAGTGATTTAATTCACTCCCCCACCCACCCACCCACACACAGGAAAAAAAATGCCTTCCCAGCAGAAGCGAGCTGCGTGCTATATAGTTGGGCTGTCCCCCCCCCCAATGTTAAGTTGTTCATTAAAGTTTCTCTCTCCTCATTTTACAACAGTCCCTCAGTATTTATTTTGCTTTCTGCCCGCTTTGTGGTCCATTTGTCTTGCAGCAGAGTCTCTCCCTTGCTGGAAGACTCACAATCCAAGCAGTACAATCTCAGATCAGACACACAACACGAAACAGCACCCCACATCTCCTGACTCGGTCCTCTGCTTTAACCACTAGCCCATGCTTCCTTTCTTCATTAAAACCCACCAATGAACTTTCTGAATGCCAAAGCCATCTTGGCAGAGATCCACTCCCTTCTCCTACCTAGAGCATATTTATTTTATATTGTACCCACCCGTCCCGACACACAAGCTAGAACCCCTTTCGGTTGCTGAGAATTGTCGAGAGGGTTGGTGTAATTAGCCCAGTTTAAGGGAGCAGTGTCCAGAATTAATTTGCACATGAACCCACAGGAATAAATAGCATGACCGGGGCAGGTAATGCAGCACAAGGCCTCTGTGCTTCCAGGCTAATTTGCTTGTGTCTGCCTCTATACGAACACACTGCTTGTGTGCAGGGAGCTCGGAGGCAAACAGAGCAGGTTTAAAGAAAGGCAATTAGCAGCAGAGAGCTCTTTCAGCCAGGGATTGCTGTGCTGGGTCTGAGGCCTCTGTCTGGAAGGTTTTCTCTCCCTGGAGAATTGAAGGAAGGTGGTAACTGGTTAAGTGTGTTCAATCTCAGAACTGCAAGGTTTCTCTGAGTGGCTAATCGTTGCCTGAGCGGCCAACTCAACATCTAAGTGGCTTCAGGCTGCTGTGAAATAGTCACTGGATGACCCAGTGCACTGGGTCTGGGCACACACCCCAGCGGGTGGCAGCCACAACACTGTACCCTTCCCCGGCAGCTCACCTGTGTGCATAGCGGAGGCACATCACTCTACTTGGAAGGGCTTGATTGATTTATTCTCAGCTGGATAGGTCAGCCATCCAGCATCCACAGGCTACCGTGACAAAGCCAGGCGGAGTGAGACTGTGCAGCTGCCTTACCCTGAGGACTCTGGGCCACATTGTAGCTGATCTGGGTACAAATTTCACAGAAAGACTTGTCATGTATGTGTTGCCTTTGAAAGTAGATCCAGGCAGATCTGCAGCTCCGGGAGCCAAAGGCTTCAGCAGTGCATGCAAGGCCACTGGAGGGTGGGTGGGTGGAAGTGAGGCTACAGATGGCCAATTCAACATATCCTCTTGGGTAGATGGCAAAAGCCTCCAAGGAATCAGTATCGAATGTGCTGAACATCAAATGCTGCAGTATTGCCCTCTCCAAGCATTCAAAAATTATGAACTGTGCCTCCCAAAATCATGAAATTTTAGAAAATACATGTTGGTGTCTATTTGTGTCTTCTGACTTTTGAACCGTTAGAGTTAATGTTTTCAAGCTTTTCTCCACAGCCATAAGGCCTCGAGATTTTCATTTGTTTAAAAAATGAACAAACCAGTAAATGGAGTGGAGAGTGTCTCAATCACATGACTCCAGAAGCTGTGGATTACATATCATAAAGCATGCAATTCAACATCAGTCTGGCCTGGCAGATTTCACTGTATCCTGGAAACATCTCCTCTGTGTTCTTGACCAAATCTTTTGACAGCCAAAGCAGGGCGAGGCTCTGAAGAATCCACACCCTGTGGATATGCCCCAGGTACTGTGAGAAAGGGGTCTCTGTGAATGTTTCTTTCGTTCTGTGCAGTATATCGGGCCGAGCTGGCAGTGTCCCCAAAAGGTTCTAGTTCCTAATCCTAGAGTTCACCTAAACTCATCAGTTCTGGTTTGCATGTAAACCTTCTCTCTGGATACATATGGGGTTTGCACTCCTGGACTTTTGCTCTGAATTTCATAACACTGATGGGGAGGAAACACTCTCCTGCCCCTAGTGGATGGAGCCAGGCAGGCCTTGAGTTGGAAGTGGAGGGGTGGAACAGGAAGTTTAAGAGGTGGAGTCTCTAGCTCATTTAGGGAAGGAGTCAGATGCCTTTGCCATGCTGCCAGCCCCTGAACCAGCAACCGAGCTGTGCTAACCCCGTCCCTGTAGGAGGACTCTGAGGGAGAGATGCCCGAGGAGCTGCTGGGACTGCTGCCAGATGAGTACCCCGAGAGACTCCGTGAGCAATGGAGTCCTAGGTAGGGGTAGGAAGTAGCTCAGGGAAACCAAACATTAGTCTGATTGTGTGGCCAGAGTGTGAGTCAGTGTGTTTTGGTGGGATTCCCCCTCACCCAGTGGCAAGACCCTCCACCACTCTTAGGGTCCTGGGCTGTGACCTGGTTGAGTATGGTGGGCCTGGGTCCCACTACCTCCCCTGCTTCTGACCCCAGCTCTGGGGTGGCAGCCTACTCACCCTAGGCCTGAAGGCCTGTGCTTTGTTTGTTTGTGGTCTGCCCAAGCCAAGAGGCTGGGCGAGATTCTGCTCCCCGCTCTGCCCTGCACAGTGCGACACGGCCTCCGATTGTGTTTGCTGTCTGCTCTAGCCCGAACACTGTAGCCAAAGAAAGCTCATTCCTCTATCCTGCCCAGAGATTCAGGCAGGGCTGGATTTAGGGGCAGGCGTTCCAGGGGACTGCCTGCGATGCAATACTTGGGGTGGGGGGCAGGTGCTGGGCTCGGGGTGCTGTTTTTGTTGATAGTGACAAGAGGGAAAATAGATTGTTTGAAGTAAAATGTTTCAGGTATTCCATATGGACATCGTGAGCACTACTACTCTGATAAAAAGCTTCCTTGATTGCATTGTGGCCTACAGAGACAGCGGATTTGAAGATGCCAATTACTATTGGCAAAGAAATGGTGGAAAACTTAGGAGTCGAGCCTGTCTTCAAGGAAACTCATATTCATCAGAAGAAGAGACAGTCTGGTTACCAGGGCAGAGATGAGGTGATGGAAATCTTGGAAGAAAAATTCAGAAGGAAATTTTTTGATCACACATTAACACTACTCAAGTGTCCACTGAAGAAAGATTTGGACAAATGAAACACCACAAATAGATCTATGGGGTTTTTATGACCTTTGTTAGCTGCTGGCGGACAGGAAAACATTCTTGAACAATTGTACGGACCTTCACCGGATGCTGAAACATGGGGAATATTCAGATGTCAGTGATAAAGACCTCTATGCTGAATGGGACAAAATCCATCACATTTTGCAACATGGGAAGCACTCTCCACTTTTCCTAATGTCTGAATAGCTTTGAGGATTCTGCTCACGCTGCGGGTCACAGTCGCGAGTGGTGAGCACAACTCTTCGGCGCCCAGGCTCATTAAAACATATCTTCAAAAGACGATGGCCAATGAAAGACTGACATAGCTTGCTATTTTATCGCTTGAAAATGCCATTGGGCCTGTCTTTGGATCTCTCTGATGCTGATCTTCAGTGCATGAGGGCAAAGGCGAGAAACGCGACCTTGTGAATTAAAGGACTAGTGTTAACATTCTAAGGCTGTCACCTACTGTAACACTGTTTAATACTGGTCCACCCAATATTGATGCATAGTTCATTTTCTTCATGTTAGTACATTTCAGTTATTCTTAAAATTAAAGAGATTCTATAAACTTAGAGGAAATGTCCCTCTCCCTGCCATATATATGGCATGGATAAATACAGACTTACAAATCCTAATGTGCAAAATTGTCTTTATGACAGGGATAAATCAGGCATGCAAATCATGCATCAAAGTCATTAAATGGGCTACAAATGCAATAAAAAACCATTTTGAGTACCTTTATAACAAATGGAGGGACGGCCCCAAAGTTGTTCCTTGCCTTGGTTGCCATTTGATCTAGGCCGGCCCTGGGGTCAAGGCTGTAGATGGTTGCCTGCCTCAGCCAGGAGGTCGGGCCATAGATTGTGTGCTGCTTTGCCCTGCCCAGAGAGTCAGAGACCCCTAGCCTGCTAATTCACCCCCACCCCTTACTGTATGACGTAGTGAGAGAGAGTGGCCTCCCTCCAAGCCTGATGGGGAGGGACAGCCACAGAACCAGTACACTCAGTCAATATTGGTGAATTTCACCTGGTTTCATATTGAAACCATATAATCACTTTGTATGCCTAGGTACCCCAGTCACAGAGCATGATCCCGGAGTGCTATGCATGGTACAAACCCAGAACAAAGAGTCTCTGCCCTGAGAAGCTTACATGTTCGCTTGAAGACTATTTTATTGAAGAGCAGGGGAAGTGACCCTGAGCTGATGGCCAGACCACTAAAGTCTATTAACTACTATGACACACTAATTCAGTGAGTAGTGTGAAATATTTGTTCAGCCACTCAAAGCAATGCAAAGTCTGGTTCAGGTGAAACCTGACCCTGAAGGTTGTTTAGGACTAATCTTCACACCTCAGCTTGTTAGAAGTGCTACGCAACTTTTCACGACCACATGTAGTCAGCCCCAGCTTTATATCTCATCCAAAAGGCTGTGACACTGCTTAGCTGATGGTTCTGTGGGAACAAGCCTACTACTGAATCACCGCTGTTTAGCTTGGGACAGCCCACACAATACAGCATTCCCAGTGAAGCCACACCATCTGTATGTATGTACCACAGGGTGGCCAGATGTCCCAATGTTATTGGGACCATCCCAGTATTAGGGGCTTTGTCTTAAATACACAGCTATACCCCGCTGAAAAAAGTGTCCTGATTTCTCACACTTGCTCTCTGGTCACCATAATGTACCACCCAGGGTTGGTCTTAAAAAAAAACCCAAACACTGGGATGAAATATCTGTGCTTGATACTCCCTTGATGCTAACAAACCAATCGCAGGTTAAAGTTAACAGGCCAGGTCGCGTGTGTGTGTGTGTGTGTGTGTGTGACCTTTAAAGGCATATCAAGAGGCACTGCAAGGTAATCAGACCGATTCAATTTGTGTGAGTATCAAAGGAATGTTAAATGGGCTAGAGGACACCAGCTTATTCACTTGTGTTGCTAAGAGATCAAGGAAAATGTAGATGATATTGTTTTCTTCTGTCTGTATCCTGTATTCAGTCAACCTTAAGATCAAAGATATATATACTGCATGAAACTAATTATATTACCTGTATTGTCTTCAATTATCTATCCCTGTTATAATGAATGGCCAGCAATTACCTTATGTAAATCAATGTGACTGGATTATTTGTGTATGAATGGGAAGTAGAAGGTTAACTTCAAAGCAAGTGTCACTGGTTTAACAGAGATTCTCAAACAGTTTGCCCATTACCTATCTTTGTCATGGGAAAACCCACGCTGTGCCAGTGACACCCACTGGGCTGTTTGTAGCTATAAGCGGCAGCATTGGGAACAATCCTGCCATCTCTGATCTGCTGAACTCAAAACAGGGAGCATTTGAGCCATTGGATTGAGATTCCCCTCCCACACAAAAAAAATCATTCTGGTACGCTCTGTAAGGTTTATGGAAGGACTCTGAGAAACTTATGGAGAATTAGCAGACATGGGATATCTTGGCTAGCAGTTGGACTCATATTCTGATTCAACAGTAACGTGTTATCTGCTTTTAACATTTTTAATAACTCATTTTCTTGATTAATAAATGTTTAGTTAGTTTACTAAAGATTGGCTAATAGCATTGTTTTTGGTAAAAAGAACAGGAGTACTTGTGGCACCTTAGAGACTAACAAATTTATTTTGAGCATAAGCTTTTGTGGGCTACAGCCCACTTCATCAGATGCATAGAATGGAACATATAGTAAGAAGATATATATACATACAGAGAACATGAAAAGGTGGAAGTTGCCATAACAACTCTAAGAGGCTAATTAATTAAGATGAGCTATTATCAACAGGAGAAAAAAAACTTTTGTAGTGATAATCAAGATGGCCCGTTTCAGACAGTTGGCAAGAAGGTGTAAGGATACTTAACATGGGGAAATGGATTCAATTTGTGTAATGACCCAGCCATTCCCAGTCTCTGTTCAAGCCCAAGTTAATATTTTTGGTGAAATCCTGACGACTCCAGGGACCTGGGGTGAGTGACTGCTCTTTTGGAAGAACCTAATGTGTGGTGTGTTTAGTTTTAATAGCCTTACACCGTAACGTTCAGTTTGCCTGAGTGGTAATAGGGGCTGGAACGCCAAGGGGACAGTCTGTGGTAAACTCTGTGGTAAACTAGTATAGTGATCTGGGAGTACCCTTTTATTACTGGCTTGGTGAAATCTTATGATGGACTATACCACCAGTTCGGGGTGTCTGCCCTATTTTCTGACAGTCTGCCCTGGGTTTGGGCATTCTCAGCTGTGACCCACACTAGGCACCATGACAACGCCCTTAAACACTAATGAAGATCACAGTAGATGCATTGTTTCAGAGTAGCAGCCGTGTTAGTCTGTATCCGCAAAAAGAAACGGGAGGACTTGTGGCACCTTAGAGACTAACCAATTTATTTGAGCATCAGCTGTCGTGAGCTACAGCTCACTTCATCGGATGCCTGCAGTGGGAAAAAAAATGCCTTAGTGTCCTATGTAGCATCAGCTGAGAGGCACTATTGTTGTGTCAGATCTTTCCTCCTAGATCTGCTGTGGCACACGCAACGCTATCGTTACGGAACCGAGACTGCAGCAGCCGACTTTGTATCAGGGAAATGGGTAGCAATGTTGACAGCTGCTTTAAAGAGAAAATAAAACACTGTGAAAAGCTTCTGACCAGTGACAGCATTTTTTGTAAATGTGGCAATTCTGTTCTAGTTGTGAAATTGAAACAACTGTGAATAAAAATGACCAAAAAGATGAAGGTTTAGCTCACCCAGGTTGGAACGTCAGAATATTTACCCTGTAAAACCCCATCAATCTCACTTGCACTCACAGTTCAAGAAAGATAGATTCACTGCCACAATGAGCACCAAGGAGTAATATGGTTACAGTGTTTGCCAAGCCACTCGCTCCTGCTCCGCATTGGAACTTCGAGCAAACCTATCCATTATCATCCTTGGTGATATCACACAAACAAAGGAGATTAGATCTGCTTAGATGGGCACTGTCAAACCATCCAGGGCCAAACGTTAGCTTTGTAATTTCTTTTAAAAAGAAAAGCCTAAAAGAAACAGAAATGGTTTCATGGATGTTATCTAAAATTTCAATTAATTTTTTTTTTTTACTTAAACATTCCTGTGCAGTACATTAAAGAATAGGAAACCCTAACATAACGTTGTTATTTCATACAACAAGAAAGTGACGAAATTAGAAACAGGTGAAACAAAGCAGTTTAGTTTCCAGCTGATGAATAGGAATTCTGTTTGTGCTCAGATAGCTCTAAAAGGGGGGAAATAGAGCTAGAGGGCTCCTCTACAGGGGGAAATTTATCATCATTACTATATCAGCATAATTATACTGCCAACATTAAACCTGTTTGGACATTCTTATTCAGAGTAACAGCAGCCTTTATTGGTTTAGTTTACATAAAAAAAGCTGAAATAAGGCCGCTGTTATTTTGAGTAAGGGTGTCCACATACCTTTGAAGTATTGGTCAAACTGTTGCAGTTTAATTATTCCAGCACAGCAGTGTTGATACATTTTGCCATGCAGTTAAGCTCTGAGTCAAGGTAATGTTTTTGTTTTTAGGCCTTTTATTATGACCTTGTCTCTCTGAAATAAAGACAAATTGTGGTGGTGTTTTCTTTACAGGGCAAACTGATAATTATGGTAGATTAACACACCAGAACATGGGTATTAAATGGGACTTTCCTTTTTGGGGCTGAACCTAGTGAATTTTAGCAGCTCTGACCAGGAGAGAACATGTGCACAGCACCCACCTAACAATATGGCTCACTTGATCCGTTTTTTTAATACACAACTCTGCCAGAAGTACTCTGCTCAAAGCGTCTCTTGTTTGTGTCAAGCTGTTTAATTACAACACAAACAGGAAACACTTTGAAACAATCCTTCTAGATCAGTCAGCACTAAGTGGCATCTGCTCCTGATGATTTTAAAAAGAAAATAAAACAATTATATCATGTCCGTAGTAACTGACCATAATGTCGTTTACATGTGGTAGTACTGATGTGCCATGAAATAATGTAAACATAACATAAAAATAAAAACCCATAAAACCAGATCCAAAACTGAAATTCCAAAATAGTTACAAATGCAAAACAAAATTATATTTTTCCCAAAATGAAAATATTTTCATTTTAATATACTTCCCCCCAAGAATTTTCATCAAAATGTAAACATTTCAAAAAATGGATTGATTTCTGACAAAAAAAATAGCATTTTCTGTCAAAAAATGTTTTACTAAAACGTTTCCAACTGGTTCTAGTAGAGAATCTGTTACACCTGTCACACTAGAGGTTTCCCACTCGTTCCTTGGTGATGTGCAAGGTGTTGACTGTGATCTACCAATCCCTCTGTAGTAAATGGTCTCAAGTTGCAGTGGGGGAGGTTTAGGTTGGATATTAGGAAACACTATTTCACTAGGAGGGTGGTGAAGCACTGGAATGGGTTACCCAGGGAGGTGGTGGAATCTCCATCCTTAGAGGTTTTAAGGCCCGGCTTGACAAAGCCCTGGCTGGGATGATTTAGTTGGGATTGGTCCTGCTTTGAGCAGGTGGTTGGACTAGGTGACCTCCTGAGGTCCCTTCCACCTCTGATATTCTATGGGAACTGACTAACTGAGATTTGTCCTCTCCAGGGCATCACAACGCTTTCTGAGACAGCCCCTCGATTTAAACATATTCCCAGTGCAGGGCACTCCACTCTGAAAGAAACAGTCCAACAGAATCCATTTGTTGACCGTAGGGTCTTGGTTTACTGTCTATGGGCTGGATTCTGCCATCTTTACCCAATGGGACTCTTCACAGAGTACGGTACTACTGGCTACGAGTAAGGATGGTGGAATCAAGCCCAGTGGCTCTCTCCCTGAATGGGCGATTGTGGGAAAGGCTTTCAGCTTTATTCTAGGTGATGGGGCAGGCTGGGAATGGACATCACGAGCAATTCTGTATTTGGTTGCTCAGAGAGAGGCTGCATTTTACTGAATTAGAAATCATCATCAAAAGGATTCGACTGAGTTTCAATTATGAGTTCTGAAGGAAGATTCGGTTCAGTTCATATTTTATCCAAACCAGTTTGTCCAAAACCAAGCCCCCAACTCTTTTGGCTCAGATTTTCAAAGGAGAAAATCACCTGTTTTTAATTTGGTCACTTTCTGGTTCGATGATGTAATAGTGTGATAAATGAAGGGGGGTAGCTCCCTTTTATGGACACCCAGCCAGCCAGTTAGCTATAAAATCCCTCTTGGTAGTTGTTCTCTACTTGCTTTACCTGTAAAGGGCTAAAAAGTCCCCAAGTAAAAGAAAGGGACTGGATACCTGACCAATAAGAGCCAATGGGAGGGCTAAAACTTTTTAAAAATTGAAACAAGACCCCACCTTTGTCGGTCTGTTGTTGTTCTCCAGGGAAGAGGGGAACAAGGCAAAGTTATGCTTTGAGAAGCTTGGGGCCAGGTATGAAAATCATCAAATTCATACCTAGAAACTGCTTATTTGGAAACCCAGATATGTAAATAGATCAGAAAACGTGTAGAAAGAGGCAATTAGGTTTATCTGTTTATTTCTTATGGCTTGTGGCTAACCCCAGATGCTTTTGTTGCTTGTAACCTTTAAGCTGAACCCCCAGAAAACTATTTTGGGTGCTTAATTTTTGGAATTACTCTTTTAAAAATCTAGCAATAGCCAGAGTTTTCAGATGTATTTTCTTTCTTTTTGTTTTTAATAAAATTCACCTTTTTTAAGAACAGGATTTGGATTATTGTGTCTTAGGTTTGTGAACATGGTTTTTAGTTAGCTGGTCACAACAGCTGATTTCTTTGTTTTCCTTTCTCAGCTCTGCCCCCGGAGGGGGGGTGAAAGGGCTTGAGGGTACCCTACAGGAAGGAATTCCCAAGTGCACCTTCCTGGGTCCAAGGGGTTTTGCATTTGGGCGGTGGCAGCGTTTACCAAGCCAAGGTCAGAGAAAAGCTGTAACCTTGGGAGTTTAATACAAGCCTGGAATGGCCAGTATTTATTTTTAGAATCCTTGCGGGCCCCAACCTTCTGCACTCGAAGTGCCAGAGTGGGGAATCAGCCTTGACAAACACAAAGCTGCATTTGGGTTTTCTATTATTTAATGTACTGCAGGGGAATGTTTAAGTAAAAAAAAAAAGGGGGAGGCAGGTATTGAAATTTTAGCTAACTAAACATCCATGAAAACGTGAGATTTGGGCACCGATCTCCTTTAGGCGCTTTTGAAAATCCCGGCTTTTGGGTTTAGTAACAACAGGAGAGAAAAAAACCTAGTAGAAGGAGCTTTTGTGCTCAACATTTCCCCTGTGCTCTGCTGTTGCAGGAAATGCGTTAGAACACAAATGGGTTGGGGGGTTATAAATCAAAGGAGCCACCAGCAAAGCTATGTCCTTCTGACCAAGAGCAAACATTTCTCAAACAGACTCTGTCCTTCTCCCCGTCCCTGTCCCATGACAATCACAGTTCATTCAGTCCCATGTGTTAGAGGCAATAAGAGGTGCACAGTGATGCTTTAGACAAGACGGTTCTTTGGGGGGGGGAGGTTTAAGAACCAACACCGTAAAAAATGAAAATTCTTGAAGAGAACAAGGTACAAAAAGCAAGAGTTCACAAGCTTCTATCAACAGTTAAACATTGTCACTTTGGAGATACTTTACACAGGTGCCTGAACCGTGGACCTGCCCCCTGTGCCACACCCTTTGAAGCCCCGCCTCTTCTCCCTGAGCCCCCGCCCTCGCACCGCCCCTTCCCCCCGAGGCCCTGCGTTTGCACAGTCTCTTCCCCTCAAGACTGCACCCCCTGCTCGTTCCTCTCTGCCTCACTCCCCCCTCCGGCTGGTAAAAAGTGGGAGGGCATAGCCCCCTTATATTTAAAGGTGGGAGGGAAGCCTGGCCCCTTGTCCCCCTGTTCTGGCGCCCCTGTCTGAGAGTCTACCTACACTAGAAAGGTTACCATACCAAGCTGCTTTGTTATAACACAGAACTGCCTCACTGTGTTGTTATACCAAGATATGATCATCCTTGTGCATTCGGGACCAAACTGTGCTATAAATGAAGAGCATGACACACCTGTCCTTGAGAGGGATACAACACAGCATGTTAAACCTGTAACACGGCCTTGTCTGTCCAGGCGCAAGTAAACCAAGCTAGAACATGGTTGCTGATGCAGTAGTTCTTCTGAGGTAGACTGGTCTGACAGGTCCACAAAAGTAAATCTAGGCTCACGGAGCCCTGTTTTTAAATGGTTCCTACTCATACGGTTTCAATTTGCCATCCAGGTGTAGGCTTGGCAAAGCCGTTCGGGGAAAAAATGTGCATGCAGCTACAGGAGAGCTTATTCGAGACTTCACCTTCCTAGCTGACAAGTTGCTACATCAGCCAGTACTGTCCCTGAACGCTTGTTGGACCCTGCTTCCATGACCCTAGGTCACTGAGTTTAAATAGGCACAGAAATGATTAGATGTTGGTACTAAAACTCACGCTGTAAGATAACATACTAGTAAGATGTTTACATTTTACCCCTTCCCTTAGTTTTCCATGGGTTTGCTCTGTTTTTTTTTCTTTTGTTAATGGAGGCTTCTTTTATTTATTGACCCAGGAACTGATCTGATTGCTTAACTAATCAGAGAGGGACTAAATCATAATGAAATCTAGGTTTAAATTGTCCCTCTGTTTTTCCTGGAGCATATTTCCTTCTCTTTACCTGTCTTTTACACTGTGAACTTCTCAGGGCAGGGGTCATCTTTACTTGTGTCTTATAAGCACTGAACACACAATCAATGCTTAAATAATAATGAATGGGCAGGAAAGGGGTAACATAGGGTAGTATAGAAAAGATAGGTTTTTTTAAATATATATTATATATATTAAAAATATAGCTTCTCTGTGACAATCAGACAAACGGTGTTAGAATGAACTATTAAGTGGATCTAGTAACATGGTTTTATCCCCAGTGGTGTAGATCAGGGATCGTCAACCTTTGACACACAGCCCGTTAGGGAAATCTGCTGGAGGGCCAGGACGGTTTGTTTATCTGCAACATTCACAGGTTCGGCCCATCGCAGCTCCCACCGGCTGCAGTTCGCCGTTCCAGGCCAATGGGGGCTGTGGGAAGCGGCAGCCAGCACATCCCTCAGCCCACACTGCTTCCCGCAGCCCCCATTGGCCTGGATGTGCTGGCCACCGCTTCCCGTAGCCCCCATTGGCCTGAAACGGTGAAACGCGGCCAGTGGGAGCTGCAATCGGCCGAACCTGCGGATGCTGCAGGTAAACAAACCGTCCCGGACTGCCAGTGGATTTCCCTGATGGGCCGCATGCCAAAGGTTGACGATCCCTGGTGTGGATGGAGCTATAGATGCTGTTTTGGTTCTGTCTCTAATCTTCTCCTTTGGAGTGAACTGTTCTTGTAGTCTTCTTTATTTCCTTTTCAAGGATGTATTTACCCTGGAGACATCATTTCCAGAACATGCAACTTTCCAAGCCCGAGCTGGAGAGGCGTCTTGAAAAGGATATTGAGTAAGAGATACATTGCTAGCTGGTCAACCTTGATCAACAGGAGAGGGTAATATTGACAAAACACGTTTCATTCAGTAGTTTCTCTTTCCTTTGCAATGGAAAATCCTCAAGTCATGGATGTAGAGAAATAGAGATTTGGGTTCAGTAAGAGATTCATTATTTTATCTGTTACCTGTTGTGGATAAGTTTGCAATCGATGTTTAAATATAAATCAAATCAAAGCCCCAAGCAAGCATTCCTGCTCAACACCCATATGACTGGTACTGAAGGATGATTGCCAGAGCTTGTTTGTGCTGCCTAGTTCTCCCATGGTTTGAAAAGAAAAGTGATTGAATAAAAGCTTCCAGTGACGCAAAACAGGAAAGATGTGTTGCTAAGTGGCCTCACTCGTTGAATTCAGCAGAAATGGGAGTCTGTAGTTAAACTGATCTCCAGAAGGAGTCACTGCAAGTTCCTCTGGATAGACAGGCCAGCAATCAACTCTGGTAATATTTAGAATAGCGACCAGACTGCATGGAGGGCATGCATTTTAAATTCCTGGTGGGCAATACCCCCACCGAACCTCCTCCGACACATTCACCTCACCTCACCCACTTTCAACTGGCACAACCTTGACCCTGTGCCATACTTTCAGTATGTATAGGATGCTTCTCAGGGACAAAGAACCAATGTTTTCTGCATGTGGCACTTAAAACAATATGTTTGTTTGCCCAGGGTGCTTATTCTCTTCTTGGTTATGAGAAGGTGGTTTTTGTTTAATTGGGAACAAATAGATGGCCCCTGTCCTACTCCCTTCCTCCCGGAAGTGCGCACACAACCACTCGAGAACATTTGGGTGAAATTCCAGCCACACTGAAGTCTATGGGAGTTTTGCCACCAGATTCAATAGGACCAGGATTTAACCCCAGGTTTTTATTAGTGGGGCATGTTTGTGGGACCCACTTCTTTAAATACTAGCAGCTCAGATCTGTTTTTACCCTTTTAGTCTCTTCCACACTGAGACACGCTTGCTTCTAGGTCTTCACGAATTCCAAATCTATTAGCAGAAGTGTAAGAAGAGCCAACCCCCTGAGGTATCCCTCTGAGACAATGAGTGTTTCTATCGCTGGAGGAAAAGGGGAAGGAACATTTTTTTTCCCCCACTTTAAAGTTAAGCTAATGGTGACACAGCCAGGAAGGAGGCATCAGAGAGAGAGAGAGAGAGGCTGGGATCCCTGATTGGGTGAAGGGAGACATGTCACAAGGAGAAACACAGATCTCTGATCCCGCCTGCAGATGCAAACGGTGCTAAGGCCTTTACTCAAGAAGCCATCGTGCGATGCCAATCACCTCATCGTTTACTACAGTGACTCAAACCTTCCCCAGTCCTTTTACCCCCAGATAACTGGAAGTGGAACTGAGATAAATTAGATGTTTTACCGACAGGCAGGCTTCCGTCAGGCAGTTGGGTGTCTATGTACTCTAAAGTGTCCCTCCCGTTATTTGTGATTGCAAATAGGCAGGCACAAAAGTGAGAGCTGCTTCTGAAAATTAAGGCAAATAATATGTATGAGAGAGAGAGAGAGAATTCCCAGAAAATTAGCCTGTATCGAGAACCTTGTAAGACAAATACAATAAAAAAATAAATAAATCCGTGTGGACCAGCTGGCTCTTTGCCAAATTTTATTTCAATGCAGTGAAAACAGGACCCATCAGCCCAGCAAATCCTGTCAGCAAACAAAGTCCCCACCACCAGGATTCTGCTGGTACCACTAACATTTCCACACACTGCCCTGTGTCCCCTGGAGACCTCCCCCGTCTCGTCTCCCCTGGAGTGGATATGACAGGTTTAGTCAGTCTCCCAGCCCAGCACCAGTGCCCAAAGAGCTTTGTCTGTTTCTTTCTTCTCTCCGCCCCCCCCCCCCCGCCATCTGCCCCATTTGTTTCCTCTCTATGATCTAGGGCGTGAGATGTTTGAGACAACCAGGGGGTCTGCTTTCCACACAGACCTGACCTCACTGTTCTCTGCCCCAGTGAGCGCTAGTAATAAACCCGGGCTTGCCCTAGCCCCTGTCTTACTTGAGGGCTCTGAACAACAAAGAGAAAGTACCAACCTTTGCCACAAGGGAGAAGCGACCCTTACCAGGGAACACAGGCATCACTCACACACAGGTTTGTGCCGTACCTCACAAAGGTTAAGCTATTTACATGGAAAGCAGCTATCACAAAAACATGTCCTGGGAAACAGGGGCCTAGATGAATTCCATAAAGACCCTATAGCGCAGTGTATATGTAGCCTTCTTTTGCACCAGGCTTGTTTACTCCTCCAGCAGCCCAGCAGGAATTATTTTGTCCTGCAACAGGATTTTCTAAAAGGGGTGCAGGAACCCAGATAAACGAGAAACACATTGGTCAGGGGAATGTGTGCAAACACAGGGCAAACTAGATGGTATTTCTTCAACTTGGAATACAAAAAAGGTCTTGGGCTTTTCTGCTGAGACCGACAAGAAAGATGCCAATGGGTGCTAAGTGTGGTAGTAGGCCAAATGCTACACAGTTACTCACTGACTAAAAGGGGATTAATGACAGTGTAACTGAGGACCGAATTTTGTCAAGTGTACTGTGCAATGTGGAGCCCCCTCCACTAGGATCCAGAACAGGAACAAGACTGATTCTCATGAAGCTGTTTTCACCTAAGCCTCCAGACACTAAATAGTTTGCCATTAATGTCCTGAGTCTGATATGAACCAATGACCGGGCAACAACGCTTTCCATTGGTCAGATTACCATTTGCTTGGGCTACTCATTTCCTATTCCCCCACCAAAACTGGACCTGATGCTGCTCGCACATTCTGGTGGTTGTGGGGATGAATGTGGATGAGACTCAGGTTATGTCATGGTCCCTTCCCCACGGACGTGCCTGACTGTGATTGTGACAGACACCTAATGTTCGCTCTCTTAAAACACCTTGGCATAGAACAAGACAGTGGCTATGTTGTGGGGTGAATAGCCACCGCTAGAGTGAAGTGGAGAGGAGCAAAGTACCAGCCACAGATGCTGGAGGCATCCCGCTTGAGGAGGAGAGATGCAAGCAGAAAGCCTCCTGGATGAGCTGGCGGAGCACATACAGGAGCTACACACAGAAACAACATGCAGTGTGTGCTGCTGACCCACCCAGGCATCCTTTCCCCATCAGAGTGCCTGGCACTGCTAAAGCTCCCATGAACCCCAATAAAGTCTGCACTCGGGGAGCATTTACACTGGGATTGTGTCAGCCCACTGCACAGGTCCTGGAAGAAGAGGCCTTTCTGTGCTCTCTTCTCAACTTGTGCACCCACCGAGGGGGAGCCAGAACTCACCCAAACTGTCACCCCAATTCAAAGCAACAGCTCTGGGATCTCCAAAGTACAGCTGAGGTTTTTGCAACACCAGAGAGGGCAACACTATCCTATCCCCTACCACCCTCCTTGTATTTTAAGGGACCCATCCCTTTTTGGTGCCTAATGACCCTGGCCTACAAGGGGCTACTAAGAGGCATTTGATCAGATAGAATGTCTGTGGTTTGGTACTAGGATTAAGATAATGCAGGATGGGTCCTTTAAAAACAAGCTTTGGCCCATACTATTCAGACAGTTATCTCCTATTTCCTTGCAGTTTAGCTGGTCACCCTAACCACTATTATCACCTCATAAAAGGAGATCGAACTTACAATGTCCTCAGGACAGCAGCACAGACCTCCCTTATAACAATCATTTCTAAAACTACTTCTTCCTGCATGTCTCTCTCACTCCCCCTTCATGGCAGGGGTGGGTCACATGGCCCTCACCCTTCCTCAGAGAGGCACTGGGCTCCCTATCTAACTAGAGTGCCCAGCACTATGGTATCTGAGCTCTAGACCGTAATATGCACGCATGCTATACCGTACCTTGCTCGGAGATCCTTTAATGGATCTCAGAGTAGCAGCCGTGTTAGTTTGTATTCGCAAAAAGAAAAGGAGTACTTGTGGCACCTTGGAGACTAACCAATTTATTTGAGCATAAGCTTTCGTGAGCTACAGCTCACTTCATCGGATGCATAAAGTGGAAAATACAGTGAGGAGATTTATATACACACAGACCATGAAAAAATGGGTGTTTATCATACACTTTGTAAGGAGAGTGATCACTTAAGATGAGCTACTACCAGCAGGAGAGTGGGGTGGGGGGAGACGGGTTCTTGTTAACTCCTGGAAATATGCTGGAAATGGCCCACCTGGATTATCACTTCAAAAGGTTTTCTCTCCTCCCACCCCACTCTCCTGCTGGTAATAGCTCATCTTAAGTGATCACTCTCCTTACAATGTGTATGATAAACACGCATTTTTCATGGTCTGTGTGTATATAAATCTCCTCACTGTATTTTCCACTTTATGCATCCGATGAAGTGAGCTGTAGCTCACGAAAGCTCATGCTCAAATAAATTGGTTAGTCTCCAAGGTGCCACAAGTACTCCTTTTCTTTTAACGGATCTGAGACAGTGAACTCAAATCGACGGCTCATCTGGATCAAATTCCTGAGGGAGCCGGTATGGCACTCTCTTTTTATGTGAAGTGTTAACTTTGCATCTGTGTTTTCCCTGCCCCTACCTGACTGGGGACTTTGGCAGCTTTCCAGACCACAGCACAAGAAAACCACTCAGCTGCCTTATGTACAAACAAAATCTTCAATTTGTCTTTAATCCTCTCCATTAGAGCATGGTTTTCCTTCTAATCAGCAGCATGTTTGCCATTTTTTCCTTCTCTCCATCCTCCACCTGCTCTGGGGATCAATTTGCGGTGGCCCAAGTGCCCTCCTCCTCACTTACCAGAAAGAGGGAGTTACTTGCATAGGCTTGAGCATCCCTCCTACAAAAGCCTTGGTGCTACAAGTCTCATGGCCAGGGTCACTGTGATGTCAGAATAACCTCCCTACAGCCTCCTCTGAAGAGAAGGAAGAACCAGTGAGTGCCGATGAAGCTCAGACAAAGCGGGTGCTTCATTCATAGGATCACAGAACGATAGGGTTAGAAGGGACCGCAAGGGTCATCTAGTCTAACCCTCTGCCAAGATGCTGGATTTGTTGCGTCTAAGCCATCCAAGACATGGCTATCCAGCCTCCTTTCGAGCTTCACAGAGTCATGGATTTTTAAGGCCAGAAGGAACCACTATGCCCACGTAGTCTGAGCTCCTGGGTGACACCAGCCACAGAACTGTACTCAGCGATTGCTGCAGAAGAGACAGTGATTCTTCCCTTCTGCCTAAGTGAACACTGTCAAGCCCAGTAGTTTGTGGCAGAGTGACAGCATCTCTCTTAGAAAGACATCCACCCACAATGTAAAGACTCCAAGTAACGTTGAATCCACCACATCCCTTGGTAATCTATTTCTATGGTTAACTGTGCTAAACGTTACACTTGAAGACTTATTTCTAGGGCTCCGTGTTTGTCATGGAGGTCGTGGAAGTCACGGATTGTGATTTTCCACAACCTCCGTGACTTCTTCAGCAGCCGGTGTGGCTGACCGCAAGACCGCCCAAGCTGCTGGCTCGGGGGACAGCCACACCAGCGGCTGCTGGAGCGGCTTTGCAGCCAGCCACTCGGGCGGCCCTGCAGTCAGCCAAGCCAACCCTACTGGAACAGCCCAGGGCCATTTGCACCAGCCACTGCACCAGCCCATGCAGCTGGCCCCGGGGACCGCCCGAGCAGCGGTCTCCAGGGCAGCTGTAGCAGCTGCTGCTCTGGCGGCTCCTGGCAGCGGTTCCCGGGGCCCGCAGCTCCGGTGGCCTCCAGCAGCTGGTGCCGCTGGCCCCGGTCCCCTGCCCCAGCAGTGCCCCCTCCTCACAGCAGCAACCCCAGGGCACTCTCTGCAGCTGATGCCCCTCGCAGCAGCAGGCACCCCAAGATTTAGTCAGGGTATTTATACTATAAGTCATGGACAGGTCTTGGGCATGAATTTTTATTGCACGTAACCTATCCATGACCTGTACTAAAAATACCCCTGACTAAAGTCATGGACAGATCACGGGCAATAAACCAAAATTCATGCCCATGACCGGTCCATGACTTTTATTAAAAATACCCCTGACTAAATCGTAGCCTTACTTATTTCCTATGTGATTTTTTCCAACCATCCACTTCCAGCTTTAGCTGTGCTCGAGGGGACAATAAGATGAACATATGACACTGTGTATGTGCTTAGGGTTGGTTTGGCAGAAGAGTGGTTTCTGTCTATTACAGAATTCCATGAAGTGTATGAAACTTTAACATAGCAGACTAGATCGCTATTTGGACACCTGCATATTTGTCAAATGGCTTTATGGTGCTAATGGGTTATATTACTTAATGCATTTGCCTTGTTTGTTTATATTTCAGGTGGTTTAGGGCCTCTGGTCATTAACAAGGCTGGCATTTCACATAGCATATATTTAATAGGCCAGCTCAAAGTTAACGGTATCTCCAAATTAAATAGTCACCTGAAGAAAAGGTCACCTGACCATAAAGCTTGGATTTAACAACTGCATGGGCTGATGGTGGCTCTATTCCCCTAATATTCCTGTGGAGTCTTATCTGGGCAATATTGTTTCAAGGCCAGAATAATTTGAAATAGCTGGATGAGAATCTTCATTTTGTGAGTAAAAAGCTCCTATGGAATGTAATTCAGCATGACAAGAGAAATCTCATTTTAAAAAACAGTATATTTCCATAACCAATGTTTGTTATGGCAATTATGTTTCTCTGAAAATTAATAAAATTCACAATCTTTACTCTGACTCCACATGTAAGCCTACCGAGTGGGGTGGGGGATGAAGCAGGGCAGGGGGTGCAAAGGGGGACTGGGAGTGCTGTTCTTCTGGGATGAAGAGTCTCTCTAACGGAAGGCCAAACTCATCCCCCATCAGAAGCGTGATAGCAGTTTTACATGTTAGGCCATATTCATCCCTGGTTTAATTACTGATCAAGAATGCCGTTGACAAACCCCTCACATGTGACCCACAGGAAGGGAGCCAGGCATCACCTAGGGGAAACCACTTACATGGCTTCACACTCAGGATACTCTTAACACATCCCTTGTAGCACCTGGAGTTTTCCTAGGAGAGTCTCGTATCCAAACACTTGTGTGGGTACAGCTGCACCGCAGCAGCGCTGTACGTATAGACATGGCCTTAAGAGGCAACATTTTTTGTCACTTTTGTCCAGCCTCCAAATTTATGTTGGCAAGTTAACATCTGCCCAATAGGTGCAAGCAACGCTCTTGGGCCACCCAAAAATTTAGGGTGTACAAGAATTTGGAAGCACAAATCTTGGCACCCACTTGGGGCTGAAGTATAGTCTGATCTCGGTTTGCTGCAGCTGAGGAGTCCTCTGCCTCAGTGTGTGACAGTGTGATTGGGCAGCTGCCCCTCACTGGCTGGCAAAAGGTTAACAGCATCCCTTGGAGCAGCTGCGCAGAACCCAGCTAATCAGAGGAAGGCTTAGAAGCAGCCAATCAGGGCCAGGCTGAGTCCTATAAGAAGGGCTGCAGGGCAGAGAGGAGCCCAGTCTCTCCCTGGAGCTTGAGGGAGAAGAACTGGCTATGTGTAGAGAGAAGTACGGGTCAGGGTCAGGGTCAGGGTCAGGGTCAGGGTCAGGGTAGCAAGCAGAGCTCCAGCCTGGCTCGCTTCCAGACTATGGCCTTGATACAGGGGCCGAGTAGGCGCTGGGGCTATGGAGAAGTGACCCAGGGAAAGCAGCTAGCGGCAGACGGGAAGAAGAGTCAATGAGCGGCTGCCAGTTATAGGGTCCCTGGGTCAGGGCCCAGAGTAGTGGGCAGGCCTGCTCCCCCCCACCCCCGCCCGCTTTGCCTCACTGGCCGCTGAGGGAAGTGGCCAGCCAATGGACTGCAGTCTGCCCCTGAGCGAGGGGCTACAGTTCGCCACTGTGGTGAAAGGCTGGGTGAAGGACTGCTGGTTCCCCCAGAAGGGGGAGACAAGAGAGTTGGGGCACAGCTGGAGAGCCGTGCCCTGAAGAGGATGCCGCAATCCGGAAGTGACACGGGTCCCCGCAGATAGCGGAGACAGTGGAGAAGCAGTGACTGAGAGTGAGACAACACAGGAGGAGGGCGCCCTGCTGATGGACAGAGCTAATTCCTGGAGCAACCAGCAGGAGGAGCCATGGTGGTCAGCACGACCCGTTACAGACAGGTATAAACTTGAGTGTCCCTCCCAGCATAATCTTGATGTTGGGAATCTCACTACGAGTGTCATTCTGCCGTCAGAATAACCTCCCCAGGGTTTAGCCCAAAAGCAAGCAGTGGATTTACACCCTGGCACAGGAATATCTTTTCATAACTCAGCTACTTTTCTATATTCCCTGCCAGGACCGGGAAAATTTTTATAGAGCCTTCAGAATAAAAGAGCTTAAATTAATTTATACATACACATGTTATTTATATGTACAGACACAGGCACACTTTTGCCCTGAAAATGAAAAACTGAACATCTAGTGGTCTACTAAAAACCACCTCCCTTGCTATTCTGAAATCAGGATGCTTCACTCCCCTAGAGGACCACAGACCCACCCAACATGAATAGCAGGGTTGGTGACCACTGTGGCTTCATTCCCTAGGTTTCAGTAGCTTTACTATAGGGACAGAGCGGGATTCACAAGCAGTTTAAAAAAAGATCCCCCTAGCTGCGGCTATAAAGGGAGCTGGGTTTAGTATGGGAGGAAGAAAGGGACCGAGTTTTCACTGAATGGGCCTTTTTCTGCCAAACAGACTAAACTCGCATCAGGAGACTTTGGAGTAAACTGGAGGCCTGGAATATGACATAAATACATAGTTAGGATATGCCACCTAACCACACTTGGATGATCAGACCATGGGTTTTTATCCACTTCTTGCTTAGCTCCTCTACTTGCTTGATATCACTGTCCTGCCCCATTTCATATCATGCAGTAACAGAGGCTGGTTCCCCAGGATTAAGCAAATTGAAGCTGTAACCAGTCCGTATTCTGCCTGCCTGCGATCTACTCGGCGTAATTGTCCCTGCTGCAACAGCATGTTATTTGCAAGTTCATAATAAGCCAGGCAAAAACCTCACCAAGAGTTTACTGGCATAAACCCTTCGGTCTCCCAAGGATAACCTCTCCTGGGAGTGAAGTGGTGGGGAAAACACACTTCTAGTACTGTTTGTGGGGCGGCGGGAGGTGAAGACGCTATTTGGGAAGAACAAGGACACAGAAGATGAAAGGGCCCTCTGTGCCCAATTACAACCTGCACTGCTCCTGCCTGAATTAGCTTAACCTGGTACATGCCGTACGACACTGGCAGCGGTGGGCCCTTAACCTGGCTGATCTGGGGTGATAGGGAAGTGAACGGCAACGCCAGTGTAGTTTGTGCAGCACAAAGCTCAGAGTGCCCGTTAAGGGCTAGACCGAGCCCAACAATGAAGATGTGTATGGGGGAAGGGACAAGGCGCCTTTGCTGCTCTTGCATTCTCACATATACCTAGGTGCCAGGCCCTATCCTAGTTCCTGGATTCCCCGTAACTCCCGGATGACTCCCTGCTCATGAAGTCTGGAGTGTGAGCTACAACACGGGAGCTGGGAGGAAGCAGAGGCCATAACTCCACCATCTCTCGGCTTTGGCCTCCACCACAGAGGAGGAGAGCAAGCTGTACCCTCCTAAGGGGTGGTGCAGCGTGATGCATTCTCCCTGTGCATCTGGGAGCTCCAGGAGGCATTGAGTGCAAAGCATCCCAGAGTTCCTCAGGGGGCAGGGAGTTGCACCAGAGCCAAAAGCAGGCCTGTGCTTTAATGGCCCCCTAGGTGGACTCATCTGGTGAGTGCAGCACAAAAAAGCGGTCACCTCCACCAGCCGCCCTACTGGTGTTGTCAATGGAGAAGACCATGCATGGAAACTGAATAGCCCACTGGCAGCAGAAATCGCCCCCTCAAATCAGACTTGAGGTCTACTGGCAGGCTACCAAGGGAAGCTTGCACTTCTGCTGCTACTACACAGCTGCCACAACAGTGTGATCCAGGGACAGGGCCTAGGTTCTTGTCCCAGGTGTGCTACTGGCCTGTTGTGTGATGCTAAGAAAGTCACTTCATCTTTGAGCGTCACACCCATTTACACAGGTATAAATAAACTATGCAAAGCAATGAAGAATCAGGGTGTAATATTTGCCTTTGCCATTTTGATTTACCATACCTGTTTTTAGAGGCTTCACGGTGTACTCTTACTCACACCGAGAAGTATCTTACTCCACAAATTAAATTAGTAGTAAGGAACTTATTAGCATGAGTACTGATGACAGAATCAGATCCTAAGTCATTCATCCATGCTCCAATAAACCATCCAAATCCCTGCTATTCCTTCAGTAATAGTCTGAATTGAGAGCATTAATAACTTCCAAGTTGCCACAGCAACTGCCATAGCATTCGATTAAGGAAAAGGGTTTTGTTCCTGGGAGACTAAGAGCTGGTTTTGGAAGCTTCAGCTTGGTGCAAGATTTTATAATGAAGTCATATGCCCACGAAAAATGACACCAAGGGGGGCAGAAAATGGAAGAAAAAAAACCTAACAATCTCCATTATCACAGGCCACCTGAACTGGCAAAAGAAATCTATCCAAAACCAAATTACTTGAGACATAATAAGCTAAAAGACTAGGTTGCAGAACTGAATGTGGTGAAAGGGTACAGTAAGCCTTCCACTTATTTAGGGGTTATAGATTGTGTTCAGATGTTGCTGGTATGTACCCCTAACAGTATTTTTAACTAAATAATAAGCTACATAAAGCATTAAAATTGCAATATAAAGGGAAACCCCAGGGTGGGACAAGCTACTAATTATAGTGATAAAGATTCATGATTTTGAGCAATCCTTGGATTAAGACGACTCCTATATGCCCATTTACATAATTAAGATTGTGGTGACTGCCAATGTATTAAGCAAACAAAATGTGAAATGGATAGAAATACCTTTAAAATATATTAACCTGTGGAACTTACTACCACAGGGTATTAAAGAGGTCACGAGCATACCAAGAGCCAAAGGAGAGTTTGACGTGTATAAATAAGCAAAGCATCTGCAGTTACGCTTGCTATCAGGAAAATGAGCATGGCCAAAGGACACGTTGTTAGAAGATATGCAGTTCTGCAAAGGCAGAGCAATTTTAAATTGGTCCTCATGCAGCTCTGCTAAAGCTCATGAATCCTGACTTGCTGTTTCAATCCAGGATCCTTTACATAGCTCAGGGGAATCAGCAACTGATGTCACCAAGACTTCCCTACGCATCCTGTGATGATACTAATGCACAATTGGCCCAATGCATTTTGCAGGAGGCTTTGCCTTTTTTGTGACGCATCAGACACCCACATCTGCTGGGCTAGATGGATCATGTGATCTGACAGAGCAGCTTGAAGAGTCTCTGAAAAATCTCAGCTCACCCACTAACCTCAGTACATCTTGTTTTACAAGCGTCTCCACAAGAGCCAGTTTTTAGGAAGCTGGCTGGCTGATAGTATCATGCTGTTTACAGGTAGCTGGAAGCAAGTTAGACTGTGAAGCACGATTCAGAGGGGAAAGGCTTCTGATTAGATGCATAACAGGCAGAGCGATTTTTGCCACCATTTCAATTGACAACTATTTAATTAATTGCAAACAAAAGCCAACAGCTTGTTACGACCGCACAAGAAAACAGAGATGCCTCCATTCTAATTACTACTATAAATTATTTGCATGGTTCTGGCTAACTAGAGTCTGGCCCTGGGGTGGACATGCGTCACTCTGTCTTTACTGTGAGATGGTTGTTACATTGTTGTGCAAATCTGTTACTTGCAAAAGTAGGCGGATAACAGCACTGGGTAGAACCAGGCAGGTTAGGTATGTCTTCACCGTAGTTGGCCCAGGCTCCTACCTCCAACACCTCTTCCACCCACACACATAAACAACTCACCCTAATTAAGTGGTGCTGTCAACTGGGCTAGCTGGCCCGGGTGTGGGTTAGAGCTCAGGCTCACTTTCAGACAAGAAAGCTCCCCCCAATTCCCTGGGAAAGAATCACAGAACACTTCAGCTTACCGCAGCGCAGAGAAACACAAGAGGTGCCCTCAGAAGTCCTAGCATCACACCTGAGGAAGCTCAACTCCGGTGAGGACACAGTAATTCAAGTAGCATTTTGCAGTGGGGCCTCTCACACCCAGGCGAGGCTATACCAGGTGCTCAGTCAGACCCAGGTGCCAATCACTACTGCAGCGAATACATACTCCTATTGGGAGATGCTATGCAGGTGTCCCAACAAAGACCCTCATTCCTGACCTGCAACACCTTTTGCACTGCCATTCCATGCCTTCCTATGAGCAGGCGGCCAGCTGTGCAGAATTGTGCCAAATTACACAGTAGCCATGTTCCACGGACATTGCTCCACTAGCAACGAGAGCGAGACTGCCAGACTCATTTGCTCTTGTGACCTAAGCCATCTGTATGGCTCTGCATGGGCAGTGAGGGTGTTTTCCAAAATGGGCTGCGCTGGCCTGACACTGCTCATACCGAAGTCGATAGTAAAACACCCATTCGGTTTAATGGGAGTAGAGCCAGGCTGATACCAGAGGTTTTTGAAAAAACCTGCATCAAAAGAGCCATTCTACTCTGAAGAGAGAGTCTGGTATTACTCCCTTTTAATTGACTTTTGATAATTTCCAGATCTAATTTAAATAATCTGATAAATTTTTACTCCTGTTAGTACTGAAGTCACTCCGGCCACGTGAGATGCATTCTGTTCTTCTCACTCAGCATCTGCAGAATGATTAACTGAGTTCCAGTTGTGATGCCAAATTTTGCCCTCACTCCCTGTGCAATCCCCCTTGAATAAAATGTGTTGTACGGGTGTAGTTGAGGGCATATTTGGAAGACAATGAATGGGGTTCCCCAGGCATTATTTTGAAACCTCAGGATTGCACATCTGTAATTGAGGGCATCGTTTGGCCTGTGGAAAATGTATTAATAGTGATGATTGCACGAGAAAGAAAGAATCCAGCTTGACTGTCCAATCCCAGGTGCAGGTTGATAAATGCCTTAGTGGTACCCAGGACAACTGAGGTAATTATAGGCCTGTCAGCCTATAAAAATAAAATTATGGAACAGCTGATACAAGACTCAGTTGCCAAAGAATTAAAGGAGGGTAATGTAATTAATGCCAGTCAATGTGGGTTTATGGAAAAATAGATTTTGTCAAGCTAACTGGATATCTGTTTTTGATCAGATGAGAAGTTTTATGGATAATGGTAATACTGTCAGACTTCTGCAAGGCATTTGATGTGGTACCATGTGGCATTTTATTTAAGAAACTAGAACATAACATTTAACATGGCACGCAATTAAATGAATTAAAAACAGGCTAGCTAATAGCTCTCGAAATATAACTGTAAATAGGGAATCATCACTCAGAGTGTGTTTCTAAAGGTGTCCCACAAGGATTGGTTCTTGGCCCTATACTATTCAGAGAAGGCGTGGACACAGAAGCATTACTGAAACTGATAGTGGAGAGCCAGCAACAGCACACAGCCCAGAGAAACAGCAAGGCCATTAGTAGCCACAGCTACTCCGGGAACTAGTGACAGCATCAGGTGCAATAAGAACACCTGGTGTAGCAGGTGGAGGCACTCCTCCATCCAAGGGGGCATCTAATTCCCCTCCAGACCCTCAGGGGATGTTGTCCCCACCAGGCTGCCCATCACACTCATGAAAATGGGCCCAGAGATGACCCAGAAGCCTTCCCAGTCACCTTTGAACAGGTGGCCACTGTGGCATATTGGCCATAGGAACACTGGGCCACCCTGATAGCCCCAGATTTGATAGGCCGACTACCTGGACATCAACCCTGAGACTTTCTGCCAACGGTTCCAAAAAGAGAGATACCTGCCAGAAGCCTGGCCCCAGGTGGTGGTGCAGTGCCTGAAGGAACAGTCTTGGTGCTGGTTAGACCCAGAAAAACAGACTGAAGTACCGGTGGCGGAGGCTATCATATAAAAGCAGTTCATCTGGGTTCTTCTGGCTAGCTGGAAGGAGTGAGTGAAGTACTATCGACAGTCAACCCTGGCTGGGGCTATGACCTTGATGGAGAATTAAGTGGTCACCGATAGTCCAGCTTCGCTGACACATAGGATGGGGGCCCCTGGAACCATGGTGCCGACCTCTAGCAAGGGTCATACTCAGAGGGAGACTAAACTGGCTCCCCCTCTTCCAGTCTCTCTCACATAGAGATGGGACCCAGACATAGAGGTGGAGTGGAGAGGGGACCAGATTGCTGAGGAGGGGGGTAGGACCCACCAGAAAGCCCCACAGCACTGGACTATGACCCCAAAGAGGAGCTGCCTTTAGTGTGGACAGGAAGGGCATTTTAGGCAGGAGTGCCCCTTTATGGATTGCAGCTACAAACAGACATGGACAGCAGGCACCAGAGCTTGCAGGCGGGGTGCGGCCAAGATGCTGTTGCTGGTACAGGTCAACGGAGCTGACGTGACAGGCCTGGTAGACTCTGGGTGTAGTCACACCATCCCATGGGCACGTTTGATATAGTATCCCACCTCCAGTGCATCCACGGGGATGTGCAACCCTACCCTGCTGCAACAAAAGTGTAGCTGATGGTAGGATGCAATGCGGTCTTGCAGAATAGGCCTAGCAGCCACCTTGGCTTACCCAGTAATATTAGGATGGGACTGGAAATGGTTTAGGGAGCTCCTCCAGCAGTGGAGCAGAAACCAACCCAGACCCAAAAATGTGGGGGCTTATGGGCCAAGACATGGTCCTCAACTTCTGGTCGCCAATCATGGCTTACTTCCTCGGGTGTGTCACAGCTACTGTTTTGCTGGGTTGGTGTCCCTGGCTGGCTGGAGGAGCCTTCCCCTGGGTCTTCCAGGCCCTACTGTCAAGCCGCCTCAGACCACTCACTCCACGGAGGCCCCGACTGACAGAGGAAGACCCTCTGGAGTGCACTTAGAGAACTCCAGGGGGAAACCAGGAACTAACCAGTGACGGAGGAACCAAAGCTGGGGTCGGAAGTAGCCCATGTAACAGTTGTAAGGGCACCCACCCCAGGCCACATATTTGAGCTATTATTCACAGGGCCCTGAGTTTGAACCCAGTGGAGCAGGGTGGGCCTGGGTTCCCCTTCCCCCACCCACTAGGTGACATGGCCACTAACTCTCACCACTGCATCGTGCTGCCAGATTCAGACTCCAACCTCCTGACAGGGCCCTCAAGGGGGTGGATGCTATCCAAACATATCGGAAGACAGTTCTTGCCTTAAGGAGCATGAGGCCAAGAATTTCAAGAATGGGGGCCTAAAATTGGTTCCCAAGTCCATATTTTAGACTCCCAAATAAATGGCCTGATTTTTTTTTTTTTTTTTTAATTCAAAACGTGGTGAGCACACCAGCAAGTCTCCTATACCTGTTCTGGAGGCGCTGGGTGCTTCGCACGTTTGAAAACTGGGCCACTTACTTACATGTCTGAATATGAACTTAGACTAAATCTAGACCCCCATTTTTGAAAACTTTGGTCTTACAATCTAAGACACCACATCAAGAAAGCACCATGTGCTTAACTTTAACTGTATGCCTAAGTCCAATTAAACATGTGCTTTCTGAATCAGGGCCTAAGAATAGAGTCTATAATAGGATTGGCAGATTTCTGCCAATTGCTGGAAAACATCAATGTTTGTTTTTAAGCATCATGTAATTTTTTTTTATTGATTTTAAATTTTCACAGTTGTGGGAAATTATGATGGTCAGACAGAGGTTGAGATTCAAAAAGTTAAAGCATTATAATCGTTAAAACACAAATTAATATCATGTGTAACATATACACCGTTTCATTTAAGGATATTTACTAAGTTCTCAAGCAGCATTTTTCTTTTTCTACTTGCAAATGTCAATTATTGATAGAAATATTTTTTCATCAGGTTGTGTGTGTATATGGGTGGAATCGACGTTTACCAGCTTTTACTGATAAAAATCTAATCATTCCAAGACTATTTATAATCTAAGACAGATCTGATTCCGAATATCCAATTCTCCCTCAATTACAGTTCTGTTCTTAAAATTTACTGTGTAACATTGGTATTTCATTATCCCACAGGGATCAGGCCTAGTAGTTGAGGGAGAATTGGATATTTTATTGATTTTGCTGAATGAGTCTAAGAACATAAATACGTACACATATAATGGAAGTTTTTCCACTAGGACATGGAACATTAAAACACTGAAAAGAACAAAATAGTGAGTTTTAAATAGGGTGATTGGCAACTTCAAGTTGGTTTAAAACCTATTTGTGGTGACACCCGCCGGGCTATTTTCATTTCATTTATTTTAGGGGTGTTGCGCGAAGGCAACTGAGGTCAAGAGATCGGACGGAGATCGGACAGAGTTTCAAGACTGGATCATCCTAAAGAGCTTGAGGCCTGGTCCAAGTCCTCTCCTTTGTGCCTCACGGACCTTATTCAACACAGCACTTAAACAAAGAGGGTAAGATTTTCAAGAGCCCCGACATCGCCAGTGTCTACAAACAGTAGTTGGAAGGCATGGCTGCGGCATGGCAGGCACACCTGAGCAAGCTCACGGCAAACATCCGCGTAGCAAAAAGAAAAGGAGTACTTGTGGCACCTTAGAGACTAACACAGATAGCTACCCAAGTACAGTCCCACCCAGGTCTCTTGGTACATCCTGGGATGACTCACCTGTGCCATTGCCTGGCCCACTGCTGCTATGCTTCTGTTTTTATCAAAGTTACCTCCCACAGGGCTGCGCCTGCAGGCCCAGTTGCAATGCAGACGTTCCCTGAGGCACTTTGGAAACTTTACCCCAAGTTAATGAGACTTAGGCATGTCCATGAACAGAGATGATCTCTAGTACGGGCTTAAAAGCCAAGAGTGTGCTTAAATGCTTTCCTGAATCAAAGCCCATTTCTGTTACAGTCCAGGCCCTTGCAGTCAATAGGAGTCCTTCTTTTTTACTTCCCTGGGCTTTGAAGCAGAGCCCTAGTGTGACTCTCAGGCTGCACTTATAAAAAGCTAATTAAAGTTAACAGAGCTTCTCCTTTAGAGCCAGCGACACAGAGCTGTGGTCTGAGCTGAAGACCCTCCTGAGTTTGATCCCCAGTGCAGAGCAAAATCTGTTTTGTGAGCATTGCTTCATTACAGACAAAAAAAGGTAAATTGAAAGATAATTGGAAAAAAAATGAATTTGAACCTGTCCTATTGTTCACATACAGGTTCTATTCCATACACCTCGGCAGAAACGGCAACTCCCAGCAAAAGTGTCTTTCAGCAACGTTGATTAAAACAGCTCTCTGTCTCCTTCGCTGCTACCCTTAAGTGTACTTCAGCTGCTCGCTCATCTTTAGAGCATTGTTTCTATGCTGTACTGAGTCAACAGACTGCAGCAGGTGGTAACACCCGGCATTCGTTTTCAAGAGCCAATTTATCACAATGTTTAGAAGGAAGATGAAGATAAAGGGAGTATAACCCACTCCTTCCACAGGTGAAGACTTGTCTGCAGCATGATTTAGGGATAGTTAAATAGTGGAAGCGTATGCTCAAAACATATTGTACACCCGACAATAGACCTCTAAATGGGTATCCTCGTCCCCGACTGCAAAGATGATGAACTTGAAAAGCTGGGAGATGAGTGCAGCATAGATACATGCAGAGTGCGTAAGCCTTTGTTATGGAAAAGTACCGTGTAATCACTCAGGCTGATATCCATAGCTGTCACTGTAAATAAAACTACGGCATTGAGTACCTGTGAAAACTAAGTATGGCTTTATTTACAGACTGACAAGTGTTTTATAGTAGAGGGAAGATCTGGTCTGAGTCAATCCTAAGAACAGGTTTCAGAGTAGCAGCCGTGTTAGTCTGTATTCGCAAAAAGAAAAGGAGGACTTGTGGCACCTTAGAGACTAACCAATTTATTTGAGCATAACCTTTCATGAGCTACAGCATCCGATGAAGTGAGCTGTAGCTCATGAAAGCTTATGCTCAAATAAATTGGTTAGTCTCTAAGGTGCCACAAGTCCTCCTTTTTCTTTTAATCCTAAGAACCTGATTCTGATCCCACACCAGTTTAAACACCCAGAGCCGACTCGCAGAGACTAAAGTGATTTTTCCCCAAGGCGACACTGCAAATCAACACTAGAATTTAGGCTGTCTTGGATTCTAATTCATGGCTTAGTCCACTGCACCATGCTGCCTGCATTATAGTATTGAAATCGCTTACACATAGGCTATGTTGTCATTGCCAGAAAGTGTGTTTTCACAGTGTGAAAAGAGACCTTTATCTCCCTGTAAAATCCTAGTGGAGACAAAGCTCGTTACTGTGATGTCACTAGGTAAGGTCAAACCCAGGTGGGGTTTATAGTGTTGATCTTGTCTAGCTACATCATGGTAACAAGTGCCTGCACCTTTTGTGCACTAAGATTTTACATGCATTCACTATCTCATGGCAAACCTCCCTGCCTTTTTTGGCCATGAAGACATAGCCTTACTGTACATCGTTAAAAATCTCAAAGCATTTCTTAGTGTGTGGATCAAGTCATGGCCTAGCTCACCCTTTGTTACCGGGGTTCTTTAACCCAAAGCTCTTGGTAACTTTTACTCTGTGCAAGGTGGTGTCAGGAAATAAATCAGGGGAGACACGGCCTTCCGGCCAATAGATGGCTGGTACAAACAGGACAACACAAGAGTGCTTTCACTTAAAGCTAAACTTTACTTAGTCTCAAGCAATTATATACACGTCTGCAACAGGTTAGTAAAACACCCCCAACCCTTGATAATTACCAAAGCTGAGTGTGGCTCTCGAGTGGCACAGCGGCAGCCCGTCTGCCGGTGGGGAACACAAGATGCAGCCAGAGGGAGAATCTGGTCCTGAAGAGTCCCCCTACCTCAAACTTTTCCCCCTTATTTATACATTAGTAATAGAATGACATGTCCCTTAAAGCAAACTTGGTAAGTAAGCAGTTTCAATGGTCAAGTGAGAGGTTCCTTCTGATTATCAATTAAGCAGGTGTGGGTTTTTCCAGAGTTTGCAGCCTTGAGGCCCCAATAGACATTCCTGGGGCACATCCTGCTCTTCTAAGATGCATGTATCAGCAACTTCAACACAATTCTTATCAGGAAGGACCCAGGGTCAAGCTGCCCTCTCTGTGGCACCCAGAAACCCCCCTCCCCTCCTGCCTTGGTTAAGCTAAGCCTTCTGACTTGGCTGCTTGTAGCAATAAGCCATAGTGGTTTCAGGCACTTTACTGGTTTGCCAAAGTCTCCCCGTACAACTTGACTGAGAGGATGTGTCATTACACACAGTAAAACTATTTCCCCTTGTTTATTTCCCCTCCTACTGTTCTTGTCAACTGCTGGAAATGGCCCACCTTGATTATCACTACAAAAGGTCCGTCCCCCCTCGCTCTCCTCCTAGAAATAGCTCACCTTACCTGATCACTCTCATTACAGTGTGTATGGTAACACCCATTGTTTCATGTTCTCTGTGTATATAAAATCTCTCCACTATATTTTCCACTGTATGCATCCGATGAAGTGAGCTGTAGCTCACAAAAGCTTATGTTCTAATAAATTTGTTAGTCTCTAAGGTGCCACAAGTACTCCTCTTCTTTTTACGTATACAGACTAAGTTAAATAAATTTAACTCTGAAACCTGTTACTCAGGGTGTAAATCAAGGGAAAAAAAGTTTCCACCATATGTGTGACAGGATCCACTTCTGAAATGCAGCCATCTCTGGAGAGTCTGCACCTGTCTGACATCGTACAAGAACACAGTGCAACAGTATAGGACATAAAGTGACAAAGAATGGTGCATCAGGGCAGGTTATCATCGGAGAAAGATCCTCTCAATATTCCTGACCAGCATCTACCTTTGGGGCCTATGAATCCCACAGTGGCAAGTTCTCTGCACTTTCTGCAGAACTCATACCTATTCTCCTTCATCTTTTGTATTAATGCCCTAATGATACCCTTACAATGGAGATTGTTACAGTTCCACATTTTGCATTCCAAAGCAATCAATTAATGATCTATCAAAATAAAGTCTGTCTAGATGTTCAACATCTTTCCGATACTTTTGCTCTAAATTCCAGATAGATCACCAGTTGGAAAAGAAGAGAATTTGGCCTTTGGGTGTAACTCGTAAAATCCCTGGTGAGATTGAAACACTAACCCTACAATTTAGTAACAAAAATAACCCATCCTTATAAATCAAGCTGTGCTCTACACTGAGGAAGGAATATTCTTAGCAGACCAATGCATGTGATGTACTTTAATTATGATGTCTGTACAGTACATTCGAGAACAAAAGAAGGTTTGAATACATCTCCAGAAAAGCTCTGTAATATCCTTACAAACTTGCCACAGGGTGAAATGTCTTGTTGTTGTGAAGTGGTAAATGGTCTATCTGTGCCTACCTCATGGCAGACTGTCAGAAAACAGGGCAGATGCCCCAAACTACTAGTATGTTCTATAGATTTCACCAAGCCAGTGACAAATCTGGTGACTTGAATCGCTATAACAGTCTCACACTGGAGTCAGACAGTTCTCTTATACTCTCCAGTCTATCTTGCCACCCAGACAAACTGGACTTTAAATAAAATGTGATAAAATGGTTATTTGTACATCACATTTATGTTGCTTTCAGTCCCAACAGACCAGTCACTTGCCCCAGATCAAGTGCTACTCTAGATCTTACACTAAAAACAACGCTGGTAGCCAATTCTATAGTAAACTAACTAAAGATTTATTAGCTAAAAAAAGGAAATTAGAGTTATTGAAAGGTTAAAAGCGGGTAAAATCTATGCACAGGTGAGTCAACATTTGTAATTCCAAATGGTGGCAGTGATATAAAACTGCAGGTTTCCCAAAAATCTTTTCAGGGTACCCCAATTGTCTCAGGAGATCTCCACTCTGCATCTGGTACCCTTCCCTGTAAGAGTCCAAACAGTCCAGAGATCCAAGATCTTTCTTTGAATCCATACTTATAGCTTCTTCTCACAGAAAACAAGCTGACAGAGTCACTACCCATGTGGGCTTTTTCTTTAATGATGGAGAGTGATGAATACATTTTGAATCTTTCACCTCTGCTCATCACTCCACAATGACCACTGCTTTGAAATTAGCACTTTTCTGTTAAAGTTCTTCATTTCCATTCCACAAGGCTTCTTTCTGGTTTGATGGCTCGTTTGATGGGTTATTTAGTTACAGGGGTATAGCCAATGTAAACGTATCCTACTACATCATAACGGGATACAGATAGATGAAAACAACGCAAGTAACATCCCACTAGTTTTCATGAATTTAAACACCAAATACACTCATATATTTAAACAGTTACTTTGATCTATACTAATATACAAGTGAATTGGCCTGGGGCTCTGGCATGAGCTGGCACCTGGTCTGCCAGCATTACACCTAGATTTCTGTATCACTGAATTTTAGTACCTGGTCAAAAATGAGATGGTTATTGGTGGAAGTCAAACTTAAACAACATAATGACTCTTGGATGAAATTCTCCTCTGTGCAGAGGGCCAGTTTAAGGCTTATGCACCACCTAAGTCCCACCTAAGGCTTCCAAAACAGTTTAAAAGGGACTTAGGTCTTAAAAACTGAGGTTGACATCACTATGGTGCTCAGGGGGGTGAAATATCCACACCCCGGAGCGATGCAGCCATGCCGACTTAACCCCCCAGTGCAGACACAGCTGCATCAACAGAAGAATGCTTCCATCAACCTGTCAGTTGTTGCTCGGGGAAGTGGTGTGCCGACAGCAAAGGGAAAACTCCTTTCGTCACTGCAGTCTGCTTCTACACTGCAAGATTGCAATGGCATGGCTGCCGGGCTGTAGCTGTCCTGCTGTAGCACCCAAAGTGTAGAGGTGGCCTCAGGAAGGGCATAGACCTAACACGGGCCCTGGGCACAGGGGAGAACTTCATCCTCTTCTGAATAAAACACAGAAATGGTAGCAAGGTTTGCATCCACACAGCACAACAATAAACGGTTCTGAAGCAAGCTGGTTTCCAAACCATGTTCCGGTCCTAGCAGGCAGGCAGTCTTGAATATCCTATCCGTTTAATGGGATTTTCTCTCCCTATAGGAACCATACAAATAGGGCAGAGGTACTAACCCAGTTTGAAGAATGGTTCCATTTACATGGTTAAATTGTGTTTATGAAACTATTTGCAAAACCAGTACTATTTCAGCTGATGGGGACAGGCTTCAAGAGACCTTGCAGAGACAACTGTTTGTTAACACCATGGCAAGGGTCACGACTCATGAGTTTAAAGCCTCTGCCGCAGAATAAGATGGACGAGATGGCTTGTTGGGTTAATATACTAACACGTCGCCTTTAAAGGCCTAGAGTTAAATGCTGTTTTTAGGGCTAGCATCAGTATCAGCATGCAGGCAGAACATGCGGTCAGAGACAGTAAAGCATGGTGTCACTGTTCATTGTAGGCCTGCTCTAAAGAGATTACCGTTGACTTCAATTCAAGCCCTGCGTGAATAGGTACTCAGGTACGCAGATGCTGGGCATGGTATGAGAACATAAAAAGAAAGGCTGGCCTCAATGCCATTTCCCAGTTAGCATAGGATGACAAGGCCTAGAGCCAGCCATGATTCAGACTTCAAGGTCTCAGCATCATCCTTGCTAGATGCTGGTTGGAATCCTAAAAGCACCATTCAACTGCCAGTCTGTACGAGGAAGAGGCCAACGCTACAGTGTAGCGGTACAAGCAGTTCGTGACTGAGGTGCATTGGCAAAGCATACACCAGACATTACTAAGCCCACTTCTTACATGATACTGAAACTGAGCAATTTGCTATCTCAAGAGGTACCGTATGAATTGATGCTACTGAGATTCAAGATAATAAATGACCTCTACTTCAACACCAATGTTATCTCAGGATAAAAAGACAATTGGATACTTAGACATAGTCAGCCTCTTGCATATTTAATAGGATTCAACTGGTCACCAGATTCTGAAGGATATTTTCCCTAGTATACATTGGCAGGGACCATGGGAGGGTTTATTTCCCCTCAAAGCACTGAGGAAGAGTGATCAGTCAGGAGTGAGTGAGGATCTTGATCCTTCCCCTCTTCAGTTCTCATGTACCATTTCACAGTTCTTTTATTTGAATGGACAGTGTGGAATGGGGGTGGGGGGGGGACTAATTTTTCCTTTTCACTTCTTCCAAGAGAAGCTGCCTTGCTCCATATCTGCTATAAAGAAACTGAACCAGCCTTGTCAGATTTTGCAACGCTTATTTTTGTAGCTTAAATCTTTATTCAACTTCTCAATGAGGAGACATACAGGTTCTTTAGGGTATGTCCACACTGCAATTAAACACCTGTGGCTGGCCCAGGTCAGCTGACTCGGACTACGGGGCTGTTTAATTGTAGTGTAGACATTTAAGCTCAGGCTGGAGCCCAGGCTCTGGGACCTCTTACACAGCAATTTTTAGCCCCGCAGCTTGAGCCCAAGTCAGCTGACCTGGGCCACCTGCAACTGTCTTTTACTCCCATGTAGACATACCCTTAGTGCACCAGGAAGGGCTCCCTACAGTCTAGATGCATTTCTGCATTCCAGAGCTGTAGTCTTGTCTCCTGTCTGGGAGTACATCCCTGAGCCAAGGGCAACTGGAGGAAGCCCTAGGCTTTCATCTGCATCTGAGCGCCTCATGTAACCATTTATACCTTGTTGCCACAAGCTGGGAATGGGCAACAGGGGATGGATCACTTGATGCTTACCTGTTCTGTTCATTCCCTCTGGGGCACCTGGCACTGGCCACTGTTGACAGACAGGATACGGGGCTCGATGGACCCTTGGTCTGACCCAGTAGGGCTGTTCTTATGTTCTTATGTGTCTGTGCATAGTGGGTGAAGGACGATACCATTGGGATTTGCACTTTGTCTAAGTCTCTATGCCAGGGGGCAAGGCAAAAAAAGAAGTAGGCCCAGAGTGTTAAAAAGGGGGTGGGTTCCTTTCTGCGTGGAGCCAGCTGCTTGCTTAGAAGCCAGGACATAGAATCATAGAATCTCAGGGTTGGAAGGGACCTCAGGAGATCACATGAAGCGCTAGAAAACACAAGATCTGCCCTATACATATTGTTTTGGAATTTAAAGGCTCTTCAGCTGCCTGAAGGGAACATGGGGAGATTCTCTGCTAATCTATTTTGTTTGCACCAGAAAAGCCTATAAATAAACCTCAAACCCCAGAGAGTTTTTTCTGTGCTTCACTTGCATTCCTGCTGAATGTTAGCCCAGCTGCTCAGATCCTCATCCTGCCACACGTATACTGCAGACTGTTCCTCATCTGTCCTTTACCAAGTAAACACCAAAAAAGAGAATATAACCCAAAGGATAAGTGGCCTTTCTTTAGGGCCTGATCTAAAGCCCATTGGAGTCAGTGAAAAGACTCCCATTGATTTTAGTGAGTTTTGCATCAGGCCCCTACGGCTTAATATTCAGAAGAGCTGAGCACCCACAGCTCCAATAAAATCAAGGAGAGTGGCAGGTGCGCACTGCTTTTGAAAAACAAGCGACTAATGACTTCCAGCACATGACAAGATCCTCCAGCGTTGTTGGTTTCTATTTCTCTGTTTCAGTCTTACGCAGTTTAGAAGTGGCTCTCACATTCAGCATATTTCTCCCCTTTCTGTTCTCTAAGCTGCATGTTGCTTTTTCATAAGACGTAATTTCTCCTGCATCTGAGACCCATCCATTTTCTGATGATCTCAAATGCTCCTCTCCAGTGTCTAGGACTGATTTTATCTGGCATCAGTATAATCTTCTTTCTGCCTCTTCTTGTAATTTAGACATTGTTTAGCGAGGTTTCTTACATGAGCTGTGAGACAGAAATCACAGAATAGAAGGAGATGCTCCCTGGTTGCAATGAGAAGAACATGAGCTTGCTGAAGCAGTGCTGAGAGTGAAGTGGTGTAATAGCTGAGGGCTTCATTTATTTTTTTTTAAGGCTTTGTGCGATTTGTCAGTGGTTTATGTTGCTGTTATTTGTATGTGACTATTTAAAAATAAATAAGGGTACTAAACCAATAGAAGGGCAAGGAGAATGCAAGAGATTTAATCACTCACTTTCCAGCAGGTTGGAACGCTGCCTTTAAAGTGTTCCTTGTAAAGATCCCAGAAATCTGGCCAGAGCTCAAAACTTTATTCTGCCCTCACTTATACCAGGATAGATTAGGTGTCACTAACACGTTCCATGGAGTTGCTTCCACATCTACACTGTGTAAACAACATTAGAATCAACCCCTTTATTCCTTGAACACCAAGGAAGAGAAATGGGGCTCACAGCAGTCGGATCCTGACTGTCCCAAGACTTCAGGAGGATCACAGCTGACCATTTCATTGCAGTGTGAGTAGCTTCCCAGGGAAGGGGAAAATCTTCCAACGTTGAGGTTTTCCAGCAGAAGAGAATTTGCCCTGTTGCAAAATCCATGACATACTGCTTGGAAGAAACGAAGGAGCATCCGTAACTATGCTGCACACCAGGATACGGCTTGCTGCCCCTCAATTGCTGGCTCAGCAGGCTGTTTCCAGTCAGACACAGCCAAGCATCTGAGGGCAAGCGAGATGAGAGCAACTGAGGTTGCGCTACTGCCCTTTACATCATAGCAAGCAGCAGTTAACCGAGCAACAAGCATGCCTATTTCAAAGGTACAGGTACTTGAGGAAAATGGGTGTTAACTGGACCGCATGTGCCCCCAGACAGCAAAGAACTTCTGAAAGGCAAGAAAGTTCTCCTGAGGCCTAGGAGTGATTCTTAAAGGGGAAGGCCTTCACCAACCCTCTGCGCCCTTGGCTGTAGCTAGTGCTGGCTACTTTAGGAAAGAAGCCCCCATGGTCTGGGCATTTCCATGGTCCACCCGCTGCAGTCCTAAATCTCATTTGAGAGCATTTACAGTGTCAAGCAACAGCATTTCCCAACCTCAGTCAGCCTCTGTCCATGGGCAACCCCGACAGACCCAGGTCGTCAGCGGGCGGGATCGAACCTGGGATCTCTGGAGCTAAATGCATGAGCCTCTACTGCATAAGCTAAGGGGCTCTTAACGAAGGCTGTAGAGGACACACATTAATCTCTCTCTAAGTGGTCTCGGTGCCACTAGATGGGACAGAACACCACACCCAGAAGGTGTGTGGGTTACACATGCAATAATCTTCTTGAATCCAACTTCAAACACAGCCCAGATTTTCCAATGGGAGCTACATTCTCCCTCTGCAAAGCATTCCACTCACCCTGCCACTCACCTATCAAGGGCAATATGGTGCTAATATATCTTTATATTCTCCACATCTGCCTGCTCTCGTCACTAAATCATATGCAGGTAAACGCTATTTTGAAAGCATGAAGACCCATGGAACAACCCTGGAATCTGTACAGTAATACCTCTCCTCCTACCATCAGGCAAAGCTGTCGCCCAGGTTGGTCAGCTGGCTCTAGTCCAGAATGTAAATGGAAGAGTTTGGTAAAAATATCAGCCACTGACCCACGGTCCGCTGAGCACATGCATTATTTTCAAGTGTGCACTGTTTATTTCCATAGTGTCAGATCAAGCCTGAAGTATTATCAATGCGCTCAGTGACTCACTCACAATGATAAATTCCTAGTCTACTATAGCAAGGATTAATGAAAGTTCAAAACGCAAATCCAGTGCGACCAGAGACAAGTGACACGTTATTCTGGAGCAGCTGCTGCTCCAAACCTCAAGATCTACACCACTGCGCTGATCCTCACATTTATATAGTATACGAAGAGTTAGGGCTGGAAGCGTCTTTGTTGGCCAGTACAGTACAGAAATTACAGCTCCACCATTCCCTTTCATTCCAAGCACGTGTTCTGCCCCCACACCCTTCCCCTGTAAACACCAGTTTTCCCCTACATTATTCACCCTAAGAAATCTATCTGATCTCTGTCTTGCTGCCTCCTTTGGTGATACCTCAACATCCTCTCTCGCCAGTTTTATCAATGTCAAATTGCTCTGCCCACTGGGAGATTTTTTTTTTTTTTGGTTTAGCTCTAATCTGACCCTAAATATTTCATTCATTGAAAAATAGCAAGAACAGTTCAGCCATAGCAAGAGGCAATACATCATCGTAGCAAGCCGAGACGGTTTGCATGGACCTGTGTTTGCTGAAACTTTGCTGCATAATTCGGGTATTGCTCCTTTCACCCGGACTATTCTTCCCTCAGCCCAATCGGTAGTCACTGTTCTATCCCACACCCCTGAAGTCTTAATTTCACTTTGTCATTTGGTGTCTTTTGCAGATCTGATTGTCCAACCGGTGTCCTGCCCTAACAGTTGCATGTTTCCCATTAGTTCATAGTTTTAACAAAGCCCCCCCTTCAACCTTCCTAACTGTCATTACCAGCAGTCTGGATCCCATTGGTCTTATATAGAAATCAACCCACTAATTTAGTAATCTATCCCTTCCCCAAGAAGTTCCCCATGTTTAATAACCCTAAACCCCTACTCTTCATCCACATTTCAGGATGCTTCCTTTCTCCCCATCCAAGTCATTCCTGCAGATGAAAGCAGATAGTTCTGAGTAGTGTCAGTCACAGCCCTCAGGATGAAAAGCTATATGCCTTTCATAATTCCCTGGGCTTTAATTAAGCAGGTGTTACATACATGTACTGTGGACCTAATCTGCAATCAGAATGCCATAAAATGATAACATTCCACCTGGTAAAATGGGCAGATGATTCCTTGATAAGATGAGAGAGACCCAAATGGTAATATGCACTGCAAGCATTCGTTTTAAGAAACTTTTCTACAGGAATTGGCACATATTTCAATGCAACATCAAGCCACTCTGGGTACATCAAAATGTATAGCTGCAGCAAATTTGTCTGGGCATATCCAGTGTTACATACAGCACGACAGGGGATAATTGTTCCCATCTCTTTGGAACCCTGAAGGGATAAGACTGTCAGAGGTTTATTCTGGTGTAAGGAGAACCAACACCTTTGATCTGCACTACATCTAGCAGACATCCAGCCTAACTCCATTCGAGGGTGAGATTAGTGCCGGTGCACATGAACATTTATAAACTGAAGTCAAACAAGGAATTAATGTCACAACACATTATGCCATGTTTGAGTCAGTCCACGACAATGCTGTGTTATCAGCACACAATGTCATGGGGAGAAGGGAAGGATAGCTCAGTGATTTGAGCATTGGCCTGCTAAACTCAGAGTTGTGAGTTCAATCCTTAGGGGGGCCATTTAGGGATCTGGGGCAAAAATTGGGGATTGGTCCTGCTTTGCGCAGGGGGTTGGACTAGATGACCTCCTGAGGTCCCCTCCAACCCTGATATTCTATGATTCTATGACATCACCATCCACCATGTCACAGTGCCCCACAGAGACTCATCAGCTGTCCTGCAAACTCAGACCACACGATGCAGGGCAGTATTGTGAGTTTCATTTCCAGGACCCATAGCAACCTTAAATACCTTGAACACAAAGCCAACCGGGTATATGTGGATCCAGTAGCTGGGAGCCCTTACATGGGGGCCACGGATGGGTGGTGCCTGCTTTTCCAGCTAAAGAACTGGGATACCAGTCATAGCAAAGTATAGCAGGCACAGCAATGCCGCCGTTGGGGCACCCCTCACAAAAAGTGTTTACTCAGGTTAAATCTCATTTGGCTTCAGAATGGTTATTTCCAGGACTGCTGCCTATTGACGGATTAACTCGACTCCACTATACTGTCTAATGACAACACAGCAAGGAACCAGACCCCACCCATGTACATAGGCTGCATAGGATGCTGCAACCAAATTCAGATGAGATAAAACTTCAATTCTATGTAAGAATACATTGGGTACAGAGTGTAAGAGATCAAACAAACAGTTTCCAATGAGCCTCTACATGAGAGACAGACAATTTTTTATATATAATTTCAATTTCCAGAAATATATATACATTATTTCTCTCTGATTTGATCCCACTGGAAGTTGACCCTTGGTTAATGTTGTTTTGGCCCATACAACCCAGAAGTAAACAGACGATGACTGCCACCAGCAGTAAAGTGGCTTCTTAAAAAGTGAAAAATTCAGGACACTATTGGATGGATGGATCAATGGATGAATATGGAGGGAGAGAAAGAGAATAGGACCCAGAGTTACAAACAAACAAGAATGAGGGAACATATGTATAGGACTTTCACAGACACACGATTACTCTATTACAATTCTCTGTGTATTAAAGTAACAATGTCTCTACTTACTTTCACAGAGCCGTCGTCTCAGTTTCCCTCGTATTTTATCAATGGCATTGTAATCAGAGACGTGGAACACATGGGCAGATTTAGGGTCCGAAGCAATTTCATCCAATTCCTCCTTTAAGGCCTCACCAACTCCCACAGCAAAGATCCTTATTCCAGCCTTACGTGCCGCAGTGGCTGCATCCATGACATAATCCTGGCTCCTTCCATCAGTCAAAAGGATAGCCACTTTCTGACTGGTTGGGTCACTAGGCCTCCCACCAGCCTCTTTGGAAAAGCTATAGGTGTTGATATACCGGAGGGCATCGCCAGTATTTGTGTTACCCCCATAATACTTAATGTTCCTTGCAGCTTCTTTGATTGCCTCACGAGTTTGGTACCTTCCCAAGTCAAACTCTGTGGCTGGCCTGTCACTGTAACGTACCACTCCTACACGGGTCTTGTCCAGTCCGATCTCAAAGGTCTCCACCAGATTAGACACCCACTGGCGGACCTTCTCAAAATCTTCTTTACCCACACTGGAAGAGGTATCCAAGATGAAGACAAGGTCATAATGGACATTCTTGCAACCTGCAGGGGCAATGGAAGATTCTGCTAAGAGAAGCTGAAAGAGGATCATCACACATACCTCAACCTCTCTAGTCATGTCTATTCAGTGTACCGCCTCTGTGCTGGAGGCATCTATCGCTTTGTCCCACAGAGGGAGCACAAGTTTTCAGTCTTTCTTCCCTGTGATTTCCCCCTCATCAATTTTGGGAGATCTATAGTAGATCTGGACACCTCTGTTACTTTGAATTCAAACCCTCTCCTTTCCTTCTCTGCTTGCTCTGTCTCCACACAATCCTTTTGCCTACACTGTCTGCATGTATATGAGGCTGCTCTTCTCTTTTAAAAACGTTAGCAGTCCCTTTTCCATTCCCACTTCTAATGCAGCGCATTGAAAAATATTGTCGGATCAAGAGATCTGTGTTGACCATGCCAGTGCCAACCTTGACCTTGAACAGTGAAGCTTCCATGTTCCCTCTCAAATGATAGTGTTAATTTATTTATGCTTAGCTACAAGCTACTATTTTCTTCCTCACAATGTCTCGGGGAGACAAGTTTATAACAAGATTATTTTTATTCTTATTCTGTTTGCCAGTGTATGTTGACTAAGAGACGATTCCTTGAATAGTAGCGTGGCTTCCTTGACAACAAAGCACAGTTCCTTTGCAAAGGAAAAGTTTCCCTACCCCCACAACCAGCTTCTTGTCTTCAGTTGAAATATTCATAATCTGAAGTCTGTGTAATCCAAAAGGCCAACAGGTTTTAATTGCCATTTTCTTGCACCAGGAAGCCAGACTGGTAGTATATTTCGCAGCCACCTTCAAGGACAGCTTATCACTTTTTCCTGCTTTGCCTGAGGACTTTTTCCTGCTTTGCCAGAGCATTTGCAAGCGAATAGGCTACATAACCTCAAAAAGACCAGTAGGTGGGGAAGGACAGACGACACAAGGTATAATCAGAATGTGCCACTCGGTGGGAACTGTCCCTATCAGTGATGAATTAATGAAATCCTATGTATGTCTGAGTTCATAAAGGGCTAAGCGATCCTTCGGGACAAAAGCTGCTATACAAATGTCATTTATTTTAATGTAACGAGAACGTCATGGCCCCAGATCCTCCAGGGAGGTGCAACTGCTTTGTGCCGCCCACTGCCACCAAAATGGGCCCATAGCACCAGAATAACCCGCCATGGGGAAAACACCTCAGAATAGAGGGATGTAGGGGCCGTAGAGCTGGCATGGCCGCTCCGATGCCACCTCTCCCCCTGCTGCAGAGTCAGAGCTAAGGGGCCAGGGTTTTCCTATATCCTGCTGATCCACAGATGCTGCTGTATCAGCTGTCTTCAGACCAACTGACACTATAGTCTAGCCCCGCACGCAGCTACTATGCATGCAGCAGAGCCAACCCAGCACCTGCTAGAAAACCTTCCCATAACTCTTGTGATATATGAAGCAGGAGGGGGGTACAGCTCCCTTTCATGGACACCCAACCAGCCAGTAGTTATAAAATCCTTCTTAGTAGCTGTTCTCTACTTGCTCTACCTGTAAAGGGTTAAATAGATAAAGGGAAGTGAGTGGGCACCTGACCAAAAGAGCCAATGGGAAGGCTAGAACTTTTTAAAATTGAAAAACGACTCCCCTTTTGTTGGTCAGTTGTTGTTCTCCTGGGGAGAGGCGGACAGGGCAGAGCTATGCTGTAAGAAGCTTGGGCCAAGTATGAAAAAATCAACAGTATCATACCTAGAAACTACTCATTTAAAACACCAGATATGTAAGTAGATCAGGAAATGTCTAGGAAGACACTATTAGGTTTATCCCTTTTATTTCTTTATGGCTTGTGGATTCCTCTGTGCTAACCCCAGGTGCTTTTGTTTTGCTCGTAACCTTTAAGCTGAACCTCAAGAAAGCTATTCTTTATGCTTAATCCTTGTAATTGCTCTTTTAAAAATCTAGCAATAGCTGAGTTCCCAGATGTCTTTTCTTTTTTTTTAATTAATAAAATTTACCTTTTTTAAGCACAGAATTGGATTTTTGTGTCTTAAGAAGTTTGTGCACATGTTGTTTAATTAGCTGGTGGCAACAACTGATTTCCTCTCCCCCCCCCTCACCTCTTTCAGGGAGGGGGCGTCAGAGGGCTTGAGGGTACCTCACAGGAAGGAATTCCCAAGTGCGCCTTCCTGAGCTCTCAAAGGGGTTCTGCACTTGGTTGGTGGCAGCATCTACCAATCCAAGGTCAGAGAAAAGCTGTAACCTTGGGAGTTTAATACAAGCCTGGAGTGGCCAGTATTTATTTTTAGAGTCTTTGCGGGCCCCCACCTTCTGTACTCGAAGTGCCAGAGTGAGGACAACCTTGACAACTCTTATTAGTGTGCATCACCTAAGGAAGGGTGACGTAGTTGAAACAAAATGAAAAGCATCTGAAACCCTCCCTGAGTTCAGTCTGGTGGTCATGCAGGGATTCCAGAAGTCCTCTCTATTCCCTGCTCTGATAATTGTAGATTACAAATTAGCTCTGGGAGCAGCCAGTCATCTTCAGGGGTCAGCTGGGCAACACGCTCTGTGCTCCTGCATTGGTGGTGGGAGCTTTGGAGGACTGCTAAGGGGGAGGCGGGGGAAGAGAGATATGCCACTCAGCTGTCCCAGAGAAGCCAGCTCTACTGGGAGGTTGCCCGGACACATGAAGATGACTTGTGGTAGGATCCTATTGAAGGGTAGGAAGACCGGTGTTTGAAGGGAAAGAAGATAGCTCCCAGGATTGCATGATAGAGGGTAGAGTGTTTACACAGGTCACAGGATTCCATATTTCCTGTGCTTATATGAACAAGCATTTGTGAGAATCACCCATCACAAGTGTTAAACCCTTTGCCACTGAACCTATTCTGGTGCTGTTGACCATGAACATTTTATGGAACATCATCTCTGTACAGCACCGTGCACATTTCTGAAGCCATATGAATGACCACCCTGCCAACAGTGTTCAGCTGATACACCCAGCCATTCAATAGGCGAAGTCTATATGGGCATGCCTGGAACACTGTACAGCCAATCAATCAATCGTTATGTGAGCGGACAAACATAATATACCTCTCACAAAATGACTTGAGGGTGCATGCTGGCTGGAACATGTGGGTTTTATGCTATGAGACACCAATTAAGCTATGTGCATATATCTCAGTCAGAATGCCGAGTTTTGTTCTGTTCCCTGCATAATAGATAGACATTATGTGTCATTTAACTGTAAAGTTCAACCAAACTGGTCCTCAGCTCTAAAGGCTACGGGAAAAGTCCAGCATCATTAATCTATTCTGTCTGGACAAAAAGGGGTTAAGCAGAGCTAATTGAAGAACACAAAAGGTTTAAACATATTCAGCAATGTCTGTGCACTTGTTGCTTCTTTTAGCACATCTCAGCAGGTGATAGTAAGTGTAATTTAAAACCATACAGAGCAGAGAGAAGGAATCCCTTCTCCATTCAGGGGCGACTGTCCACAAAACAAGGTTGCTGAGGTAAAGATACTGAGGTGTATTTAGGAATTAATATGTGAAAATCCTATGTTTAACAGGGCTAATCCTTGATGGGTCAGTGATTCTTTGTTTATATGCTTGACAGAGCAAAGCAAATGCTGCGAAAAGGTTTTCAGTGAATACTGGTCCAGATCTTTAAACATATTCCTTTCCACTGCACAGAGAATCTTTTCCTTGTTTCTCAGAATATTCTAACAAAATTGTTTACTGGCAGAGAGAAATGGTGGGGATTATTAACAGGAAACATGGTCAATGGAAACATGATTCTAAGGGTTAGGGGCCATCCAGTCAGCAAACAGAATCTTTCCATGTGATCTATCTCCAAGCAAAACAGCTCACAGACAAACTACAGGCCCAGAATTAATACTGAAATGCTTTGCTCAACAAACCAGTAAGTTTGACACCATCATGACCTGTTTGCAAACAGAAAGAGATACCGTTTATTCTTTTTTTTTTTTACTAATTATTTGCTCATTTAATGATAAAAGTTTACATTTATATAGCATCTTTCACCCCAAAGTGTTGCACAAACTACATCTGTAGTTCCTATACTGAGAGCAGCTGCTACTGAGTTTCAGAGGGGTGGCTACAGTTTCCTCTCATTTTAGAATAAAATTAGCTAAGGACACCAGAGGGCCCTGTCTCTTGTGAAAAAGGCCAGGATATCCGAGTTTTTAAGGTGTCATCTAAAAGACCCTGAAGATCTGATTCAAAGCCCATTGTAGGCAATGGAAACACTGATACTGACTTCAGTGGGGTTTGGATCACGCCTGTACAGTGTAAACTGCATGCAACTCAGGCTAGCCTGCAAGACTGAAAGTCTGAACTAACCCTGCTACGTCCTGGTCTTGTAGTGGTTACAGGATTCTAATTAAGTCCAGATTTTTTCAGCACTAAGCTACCCCGTCTCCGTGAGGTCTGCTTACTATACTTGTAAGGGTGGGTGCATTGCTAGCTTCTTCTACAAGAGTAATGCCCCAAGCAAAGTAAAAATCTAGGTAGCTTTTCAATACTCGGTTGTCCCAGGAGCATCAGCACATACCTGCTCTTTGTGCCTGAATTCTCTCTCCACCCCAGAGGAGTGCAAGAAGAATCAAGACGTAAGGCACTCGATATCTTCCCGTAAGGGGCATAGCTCCCTTCTTCTCAGACGCGCTCACCTCTTCGCCGTGGTGAGAAACGGTCTATAAATCCATCCCTTGCCTCGAAAAAAAAAGAAGAGGAAATTGGAGAGAGTTTATTAATTAACAGAAGCACAAGACTGTGGAGGAAACAAAAGCAACAATACAAGCTCTGGGAACTGCACATTTAGGGTCGTCTCCTCTGGCTCTCGTTTTACTTGAATAGGCATGGGCTGTACCGAGACAAAGAGGCAAGGAGTTCACCTACTTTTCAAAAGCTAAGGTCTTTTCTCAGGGTCCTGCCAATGCAGAGCAGCCTGAATTGTCTGAAAAGGAGAGATTACTAGATTATTTTAGTTTAAATGAGCCCATCAGCAACAGCACAATCAATGCATCAGACTGGAAACCATTCCTGACTTGAGCCTCTCATGTATCCACCTTAGGAGGCACACAACTCAGGTCAGACATAACGTTTACTGCGTATCATACACAGCCCATTGCTATCTTATCAGTGACCACTTTGAGTTCTTAGACATCAGAACTGCTGTGTGCTAATAATATTGAGTACTATTCATATATGAATGCCTCACCATCAGGTACCTTTGGCCTTATCTACATGAGATGGTTGCACCAGTTTAACTTAAGGTATGTCTACACTATGGAGACTATACTGGCATAGCTATGTCACCGTAGCTATGACAGCAAAACCCCAGAGCGTAGACGGAGCCTACACTAATGGAAGGGTTTTTTCCTAGGAATACAAACTCCCTGAGCAACGGTAGCTATGTCACCAGAAGCATTCTTCCATCGACATAGCTGTGTCTACACTGGGGCTCAGGTCAGCATAGCTACATCGGTCAGGGTTTCACACCCCTAACTGACATTGCTATGTCAGTATAGACCAGGTCCAGAAGTGTTATTTTACATTAATTAGATTAAATCAGTGAAAACTACTGTGGGGGACAATCTTAATTTGGTTTAAGAGTGGACTTATTTTGATTTAGTTTAGAGGAAACCACTGAAAACTAACCTGGTTTTGATACAAACTAGAAATTCAACCGGATTCGGTAAAGATTTGCTAAAGTTTTTTAATACTGGGCCAGCTCCATGTTTTTTTAATCAAAAACACATTTGGTGAATCTTTAACTGTGCTCCTTATAATTATTTGTTTTACAGCACGGCTCACAGTGCACTCGATGTTGTCTACCCAAACACAGGCAGACAGCACCACTCTGAACTGCTTCCAGTCTAAGGAAACAGTTTAAAAGATACTCTCAAAGCTTCTAAAACTACGTTTTCCTCATTAGTGTACAGAGACTCCTCAGGCTTGTTGCCTCACTAAATTTGTGTTTCCTCCATCACTTTCATGCACATGGATTGCCTGTTGCGAGATTGCGACACGGAAGTGATGGGCTGTGCATGCTGGTTTATTATTGTAGCATTGATCCTGAGTACTGGGCTATTTCTTTTCCTCTTTGAACCATTTGTTTTGGTGGAAAACATATATCAGAATAATTGTAGAGGTGCCAAGGCTCTACTTAAAAATAATATTGGCAGGTCTAAACTTTGTCAAGATAGATCAATGCTACTCTAAAGTAAATGAAGACATAATATGGGCTAGGGGAAGCAAAATCTAAGCGCCCATTTGTACAGATAAAACTCTCATTACACCTGTGTAACTGCAGGAAGAATTGGGTGCTGTATACCCCATAGCTGATATCACATATGGGCATGGAGAAGCAATGCTTCTCACACATCCTCCTACGCTCATTAGAAATAACATTTTGGAGGTGACAGTGTATCAGAAAATAAATGCAATAAAATAGAATTGCTCATTCTCAGCAGACACCTGAAATGTAAATGCTCAAGAACCTGCTTGGGTTAACTGGCCACTGGAATCTGAAGGATCCCAAATCAAACATGCTGGTGAATGGTTTCAGAATAGCAGCTGTATTAGTCTGTATTCACAAAAAGAAAAGGAGTACTTGTGACACCTTAGAGACTAACCAATTTATTTGAGCATAAGCTTTCATGAGCTACAGCTCACTTCATCCAATGAACTGAGCTATAGCTCACGAAAGCTTTTGCTCAAATAAATTGGTTAGTCTCTAAGGTGCCACAAGTACTCCTTTTCTTTATGCTGGTGAATGTTATTGATGCAAGAGTTATCTATCCTTGGTGGGTTGCAGCCTTGAGGCCAGATAGGTGCTGGTGTTCCAAATTTTTCCAGCAGGTGTCACTATGGCACAATGAGGCTCAGAAACTCTGGCACTAGAGAAGGGCGCATAGTGATAACTGAATTGAAATAGCTTGTACACTTGTAGTCAGAGTGTACTTTTAGATAACCCCCACGACTGAAATTCCAATCAGAGCCAATGATATTGAAAATGGCTATGAGAGTTTTCAGCCCGATTTTTTCACTTATTTGAAAACTCTGATATTCATACAATCCTAGAATATCAGGGTTGGAAGGGACCTGAGCAGGTCATCTAGTCCAACCCCCTGCACAAAGCAGGACCAATCCCAGCTAAATCATCCCAGCCAGGGCTTTGTCAAGCCGGGCCTTAAAAACCTCTAAGGATTTAGATTCCACCTCCTCCCTAGGTAACCCATTCCCAATGCTTCACCACCCTCCTAGTGAAATAGTTTTTCCTAAATATCCAACCTAGACCTCCCCCACCGTAACTTGAGACCATTACTCCTCGTTCTGTCATCTGCCATCACTGAGAACAGCCGAGCTCCATCCACTTTGGAACCCCCCTTCAGGTAGTTGAAGGCTGCTATCAAATCCCCCCTCATTCTTCTCTTCTTCAGACTAAATAACCCAAGTTCCCTCAGCCTCTCCTCGTAAGTCATGTGCCTCATGTAGCATGTAAGAGTCTTTCACTCCCAGCGGACCATGATACCTGCCAAAAATCATACATGACCAGGCTGGAGAATTCTGTTTTATGTAAATTAAAGACAAAAATGGGGGATGGGATCTGGGGATTCCTCCCTGCTAAACATTTGAAGAATTAAGTGCCACTTCATGAATCTTAAAAGATATTTCAAAATAAATTTTTATGTCAAGGGGGAAAATAGTGAACCTGAACCTGAACACCTGCTCCAAATCTAGGCAGGTGCTGTGACTATTCAATATACTTACATAGCTCAAAACCCTTTTTGTTCTAAACCTGGGCCTCATTTGAGTAGAGAGGGTTAGTTGTGCAAAAATATGTCCTATTGTCTGTTTTATATATGGAGGAATTAACTGAGGCCCTGATTCTGCAAACTTTTACACAGGTGTGATACTTTATCTTGAGTGGTCTGTCACACTGAAGTCAATAGGATTACTTATCTCAATAAAGTTACACTTCCACATATACTAATATAGCAAAGCTGGAGGCAAGGTATTTTCAGTGAGGGGTCTTCTATTATGGAAGTCATTCCCATTTTAGTTTACTAAAGTCAGAATTTGCCGACTCTGAGGTTACAGTGGAAAATCTTTTTTTTTTTCTTCTCTCTCAGGCCCTTCCTAGACAGAGGGATAAAGAGGTGCATGACAGAGACGGGAAAGTTTTCGTTTTGGAGAGATCCAGGAGCAAGAGCGTCTTCTTCCTCCTCTTCTGTATGGCAAAGAAAAATGATTAGCAACGTTCAAATAACCATGTCCACATTAGTGAGCCAGTGGGTAGGTAGCTCCAGAATTTTTTTAGTGCAAGTCTGAGATGCTATTGGTAAACGACAGAACTGGGCACTGATTTACAATATAGTCCATAGTTTGACTGGTGTCTATACAGTGGCCGATTAGCCACTGGCCTAATGGGGCCCATGCCCAGGGCCCCCAGAAAAGTGGGTGCCCTCACACCCCAACCTGCTCCACCCGCCTGCCCAGAGCTCCTGCTAGGGAGCGGGGTGGGGGTGCAGGGTCTTGGCCCGCTCCACCTGCCCAGTGATCCTGCCAGGAAGTAGGGTCAGGGCATGGGGGCTTGCCCCGCTCCGCCTGCCTGGCTCTCCTGCTGGAGTGCTGGGCAGGGTAAGCCCCTGCACCCCAACCCATTTCCGCAGCAGAGGGGGGCACTGCAAGTGGAAGGGGTGGGGAGGGGCCCCCCACTTGCTCTGGCCCAGGGCCCCACAGAAGCTGCATCCATCTCTGTGTCTGTAGTCACACTGTGGGTTGTCTCTCATGTTCCAGAGGTGAGAGAGATGACAGCATCTGCCATGTGATTCTCTGAATTGGTTCAATGCGATCGGCCTAACCTGTGGATGCGGCAGGTAAACAAACCAGCCCGGCCCACCAGGGGGCTTACCCTGGCATGCCGCGTGCCAAAGGTTGCTGATCCCTGGAGTAGAAAGTACTTAAATTCAAAACAGTTTAATTCGGGGCCTTCAGGCTTCTGCTTTTACGGCAAACATTAAGAAATATCAGATACAGTGCAGAAGTTAGAGATGGAAAAAGACGTATTAGGCCATCTATTCCATTATTCCCTACCAGATATTTTCTAGTACTTTGACCAGTTTCAGTTATTCAGGGTGAAATGTAAGGAACATGCCTAGTTATGGACACGGTTGTATCACTCAGGCAAGATCCTTGCACGTTTGCTGGGATGGGACAACAGAACAAATCACATAAATGGAAACATTCCTCTTGCTGCCGAGTCCAGTTTTTTATTCATTGCTTAATTTCATCCCGTTACTCCTGTGCCACTAAATGTGACAACGGGCCATGTAAATTTAATGTCCCAAGTACTCTGCATTCATTACATGACTTTTCATTGTCACCCTGATGAATGTCTTCAGTATCCATCAGCTCTAAAGAAGAGGTTAGCCTGAGGTAGAAGCATGGTGTCTAATTATATAGCACTTCAGAAAAATAATACAGCATGTTAATAAATTCTGCATCTCAGTATAGCAGGCTTGTTGTGTGTGTGTCTTCAGACTACTCAACTAGGCAATTTAATTATCTAAATTATTGCTGATGAGCAGGAAGTGGACCAATAAAAGAGAGGTGGAGGAGAGAATTTTTAACAATCTGCATTTCCACATACCTTTGTTTGAAGCTTTCTAAAAGATTCTTCTGATAGCATCTAAGGCATATCTAAGGCATTACAGGCCTGATCAGTAGCCCACAATAGTCAATGAAAAGACTCCTATGGACTTTGGTGTGGGTTGTATGAGACGCTCCATGCATTGCAGAACTTCAGAAAGTCTGTACTAGAGTTAAGATGGGCCCATAATGACTGATACCTTCCAAATGCACCCTCAAGACCAAACTCCTGCTGTGATGCCTACAAGAAGTCAGCCAAGCAGCGAGGGCTGGCACGAGTGGCAGCCAGAGACACTGACTTCATTTATTTACAAATGAGAGATTTATTATAAATTTATTTATAAAGGAGAAATGGGGAGGGGAGTGACCTTCAAATGACTCAGAACTATCAATGAGTGGACCACTGCCCTATCTGAACACTTTCTCCAGTCCTTCCTCCCTTTCTCGTTTATTATATTTAATGGTTGTTTCCTGTCTCAAGTTAGACTATAAAGCCTTCAGAGCAGGGAGCAGGTATCCCCTAGCATAACAGTGCCCTGATCACGACTGGGGCCTCTGGGTGCTACTGTAATATAAATAATAAGAAGAACTACTTACTCCCGGCTAATTCTAATATACAAAGGAGCACCAGCATTTCACTTACATCCGCAAACAACAACACCAGTATCCCAGTCACTTCAGGATCCTGAAAACGTCCATCTTTGCTGTCTAAAGGCCCCCAGGGATATGCTCAGGCCTCTCTCTACAAGACCTTGTCTCTCTACAAGACCTTGGGTAAAATTTTCAGAAGGGCCTAAGTGATTCAAGAGCCTAAATCCCAGTTTAATCAGGTCTAATCCAGATGGATTAGAAGAAGCATTGATAGATTTCAGAGTCCCACAGCCAGAAAGCCACTGATCTTCGGAGTTGTAAGAATGGTGTGGAGGGTGATACATGAACTGGATGCTGACAGACACAGACAGTGGTGTGAAGTGCTATGGCTACTGCAGATGTGTTAAAGAAGGCATGGAATTAATCTGGGGTACAGTCCATCTAAACCTGGGAATGTAAGTGTTAGCCAAGATGGACAAAGCCACTGTCTCATCAGATTACACACCCCTGCTATTAGCTCTCTTCTTGTATTTTATTATCATTACATTTTGTGTGTATGATGTATTTACAAAAAACTCACCTGTGGTGGGTCTTTGTTACACAACTTCAGGATACCTACATGAGTTTAATAATAAAATAATAACAACAATATCTAGTAATCTAATTAATCCCTTGTGAAGTATTATTAAGTACCATTCAATACCCCTCCTCACCCTTTTACATATACATTTTACTGGTGGGGTTGGTAACACGACCTATTATTAAAGTTGTCTGACACTTCACATTATTAGATCCTGTTTTCAGAGATTTATAACTTTGCCAAACTTTAACCATTTAGACTGACATTTTCCATGGCACGTATCTGCCTCAGTCTGGGATTTTTTTTATTTTTATTTTTTTAGGGGGGCGGGGGTTGGAATTTCAGCCAAAACAGTCCAGCTGTTTGAGGATCTAGGAAAAATATGTTGTTTTGGCCACGTTAAGAAATTCTGGTGACCTTTTCTTTGAATAGCTGTGGTACTTTCCTGCTTTGGAGCAGGGACCTGAGATTTGCCATCCCTGAGAAAATCTGCCCAAATGATAAGTTTCTGGAAAATCACATTGCACATGCTCAGTTGACACTTGCTAGAGTTTAACAGCTGAAATCGCCAAAGATTCCATCCTCATTCAGCACAAGAGCCTTTCGTTCCTCCTAGTGCTGACCAGGCTGTGAATGCTCCATCCCCTCACAGCTTGTGTGTGTGACCAGCTGGACCTGCTCTGGGGATGAATGAGGGCTGTGCAATGAAGGCCGTTTGTTTGACCCCTGCCTCATTAGTTGCAGAAGTTGGAAGGTGCGTAGGAAATGAGGCAGAAGACTGCAGGAAGAGAAAGGACAGTCTCCTGGTCAATGCAGTTGAATGCTGCCCTGGAGAATATGATTCTCTCTCTGCCTCTGGCAAAGAGTTCCTATGTGATGCTGGGCAAGTCACTGAAACCAGCTTCTCACAAGCGGTCACTAATTGTAAGTTCCTCATTTCCTGGGTACCCAACCTGCTACCCTGGGGCTAATCTGCAGAAGTGCTGAGTCCTTACAGCTGCGGCGGAAATCAGTGGGTGCTGTGCTTAAAAGCCCTTTGAAAAATAAAGGTCTTAGGTGTCTCAGATTGGGCACCTAAAATTAATGGATACTTTTGACCTTAATGTCTCTGTGCTTCAGTCTCCCAGCTGTAAAATGGGGATAATGCCACACCCTCACCTCACAGGGATTTGAAGTATTCAGATGGGCACCATAAAAAAATCCATGAGGAAATTCATAATTCTGTCTTCAGAGCAGGTTTTGAATAGTTTACAGGAAATGAATAAGTCCAAGGCCACACACTGAACCAGGACAATAAAACAAAATACTGAATAACTGATCGTTAAAGGGAGCACTGTCCTTCCTGTGCACTGAACGAGGCAGGACTTCGGTGGGGGGTGAAAAACAGCATATAACGTTGTAATTAAGGACGTGCATGTGCTTTATGAAGCAAAGAGGCCAAATGAACGTACACAGGCAACCTTTATTTTGGCCTTTCCTAACTTTTGAATGCTTGACTTTGCAAACTTAATAATATTCTGCTACTGTACTTTTGTGCACGTAATAGATCTACACCCACCCACAGATCAAACTGATAGAAATGGTCAGATTCAGAATTCAGCAATTCCCTGCTCCCTGGCCTAATGCTGAGACCACGCATCAGTCAGACGGATCTCTTTTGTAAATGTGTCCACGGCAGACTGTCTAAAACGAGCTATTACTGGTCTCCTGCCAAATTGTAGCAGTTCTAAAATACTCTCCTAAGTACCAGTTGTGGACTTTACAAGGTATTTTTGCCTGCTGCAGACACACACAGTCTACAGGCTAAAACCTAGATGGAATGCCCCGAGCATATGTGCTCAGTGATTCACAATGGGAAAATAGCTCAAGATTTTTTATTTTATTCTTACACAGCATTCACCTTATGAACGGATTACAGCTACTGCTCGGCTGAGAGCCACACAGAACACTAGTCTGTGCTAAAACTTTTACCCCATCCTCTCCTACACCTGAACCCCTTTGTGTGTCTCATTCACTTGTTAAGTCTTGTAGATTGTAAACTCTCTGGGGCAGGGGAGGAAATTTACATGATTTCTGAAGCCCTTAGCACATTGGGGCCTGTCCGTGCTTGAGCCCGCTAGGCGTTACTACATAAAATCATTAAATAGTTAATAGCCAAAAAACTCTGTCCAAATCGCCCTTCCACACACACACACACCCCTCTTTTTAAAAAATGTATAGGAGCATGACAACATCTCCGAAACAGCAATTCCCCTGCTACACCCACCAACATACTTGTCTGTTTTCTCTGGGCCAAAGTTAAATGCATTTACAGGTCTCAAAAGTGACAGATCACATTTGTATTTGGTGCCAGGCCACTAGAAAGTTTTGTCTAATAGACTGCCAGGGGGCCTTGCCAGCTGGCCTCCTCAGGGGAAAGGCCTGAATTCAGATCTTACACTAGTTTGATACCCTTTGCTTACTGCAGCGGATTCAGTCCTGATTAACAGTCATGTAAGTAAGACCAGAATCAGGCCCTAAGTGAAGTCTAAACAGAACTCTGATAGCTCAGATGGTAGGGACTAATGATTTTGGAGTAACCTATACTGGGTTCTGTCCGTGATACAATATGTCTCAGGTATTAACATCTGTTTTGTACGTGTGCAGCAGATGGATTTGTTACAGTATATTGGGGAAGGAGACATGTGGCCAAGGAAAACAAATTCTTTAGTTGAGAGCCCGCTGTTCTGCTTCGCTGGAGCTGATCCCTGGAGACATGCAGAACCGGCGTGGGGAAAGCTACAAGACCCCTGTTTTCTGCCAAGCAGGACCTGAGGTGTTCCAGTCCAGGTAGGCTACTAGGAAAAGGCTTATTGACTAAAAGCAGTTCATTATGGCAAAGCCTACCCCCACAGGGCCCATTTCATGCTTTTTATATCCACAGGGAAGTTATTCCAGCTCCTCCAAGGAAACCTAATCTTTTCTCTTCTAGTACAGTACAGGAGTATGTCAATAAAAGGGCCCATGTGTCATTCCTTTATATAGAAGGTGAACATAGCCAGAGTCTGGAGTGGGGTATGGATGGGATTACAGCCTAAATACTGTTTTGAAATAGGCTGCCTGTTTTCCAAATAAAAGGGACAGGTGGTGGATCCCAGACTCCAGTGTGTCCCCTTGCCTGAGTATCTCCTCCCCAATGCAAGCAAGGGTTTCTGTAGGACTCTTTGCACCAGTATAATCACTCACTAGTCTGATTAAGGGATCCATTACTGAGTTCCCAACCACTCTTTTAGTTCAGGATGGTTTATAAGGCTAGACTGTGATTTGGATTGTGCCCCCACAAACGGATGCCAGACCCATCCACCCCTCACAAGTCTGCTTGGGCTACCAGGACCTTGGATCCAGGCATAGGAGGATAAGCATGTCTGCTTACTCCCACTCTGGAGCAGAGAGGCATTCAGCTGGTGGAGGCTTAGAGGTATATGCCCTGGCACACTGGCCAGCACAGCTGAGCCAGTGTCGAGGGGTTGTAATTAGACTCTGGTACAGACCAGCACCAACTGACTCCCTCTCCAGAGCAAAGGGAGTCAGCAAGGGAATTGTGACTTGAGAGTGCTTCCTGGAGCAGCACAGTGTAACCCACACACCTCCTGGGTGTGGTGTTCTGTCCCATCTAGTGGCGCACGCAGACAGTGAGTGAGTGAGTGTGAGTGAAATGAGTCTGCTCTACAGCCTTAGCTAACAGCCAGCGGGCTTTTAGCTCATGCATAGAGGCTCATGCACTAAGCTCCTGGGGTCCCTGGTTCAATCCTGCCCACCAGCAACCAGGATCTGTTGATGTTAAAACCGCACAGGTATCCCTTGCTCAGGGCTATGGATAAAGGCATAATCTATCCCACAGCAGACACTGTAAATGAAAGCACCCGTTGCCACAAGGGGTTTAGTCAGCTCACTCCATCAGTAAGCAGAAAGAGGAAGTGTGGTGTGGGGAACACATACAGATTCAACAAAGTTGCCTCTGTTCATCCAAAACTCTTGTAATGTCACTAGCAGGCTGAGGCGGGGGGGAACCTGCTCACTCCTCTGAAATTGGGAATGCAACCTAGAGTTACAGCTCCACGAACAGCTAATATTGGCAGCCAGGGCCCTGTAGCAAAGCAGAGCCTGTGCCTTTCTCTCTTGCTGCCTTCAAAGCAGTGAATAAGAAGAAAAACAGAGGCAGTGGTGGAGAAAAGATAAAAGGAGTCCAGTAAAAAAAAAAAAGTGTCTGGAAGCAGCAAATGAAGATGATGATGTAGCCAGGCAGGAGCCTGCAAACCTCACTCATTTTTACAATAATTGCTCTCAGTGTTGCAGACTGAAGCAGGACTCCTGGGCCTCTCCCACAGAAGGATGGAGAGAGACCAAAGGAAGTGCTCTCCAGAAAGCAGCACTGCACAGAGACGCCTCAGGAAGCTAGAGAGAGAGAGAGAGAGATCTCAGTTTCCTTTTCCTAAAGCCTGGAGCCCACTTTGAACTCTTACACCACACAGTCCTCGACAAAGGGTATTAATGGCCGATGTGTTCCCACTGACAGCATATGGGGGTCCCACTGGACCCCCATAGCTCACCAGCGAGGGCAGGGTCAACAGAGACTCATTCTATCCATCATGTCCTGCTCCAGCCCCGTGTGCCTCTGGCAGGTGGAGAGATAGAGACAAATCAACAGTCCTGACATTCACTGGAAGGAATCTGAACCATCCTGCTATATTTTTTGTCAGCTCCTTTCTCTTCCCCCCATCCCCCTCCTTCTTTTCATTCATGATACAGTGCTTAGAAGCAGTGGCATCTGTAGAAAAAAAAGGTCCCAGCATGAGAGAGCATCATTAAACAATTGAAGGACTACAAGGAGCTGTGCAAACAAAGGAAGGGATGACAATGAGCCCTGGTCATTTTAATACTCTCACTCCATCATGCCTTGTAATTCTTTTAATTGCTCCTTGCAGAATCCCACAGCACTGCGCTGGCCTGAAGAGAAAACATGCCTGATGCTTGTAGCTGTCCACTCATCCCACTGAATTTTGGTTTTTAAGAGCCAGATACTGGGATTAGCAGTAGTGGTGGCTGAACATAGTGGAGAAGGGGTTTCAGTACAGGTAAGTACCCAAAAACTTGGAGCCCTGATTCATTCCAAGCATGATACAAGAATAACGCACTGGCAAAGCATAGCTGTGTCTGCACTAACAGAAGTACTGGGCTTTGGCCACATACATATGTCCCAGTGCCCTGTTTCAAGCCTCTGACCTGGCGCTGATTCAGAGGCCAACGTCATGTGATGGAAGCCTGGAAGCAGCATGTCCCAGAAGAGGGAGGCACAGTGGAGCTCTGTCCACAGCCAGGCAGAAGAGGAGGTAGGACCTGGGAGGAGCTCTGTGCCACAACCAGGCAGAAGTCCTGGCAGGAAATGCCAGGAAGGAGAAGGAGAAGATGCCTCAGCTGGGAGAGACTTTAATAAAAAGAGGGCTTTGTGAAGGAACTGTTGAGCCTGGAGAAGAGATCTAGAAGTCAACACATGTAGGTCAACAGCATCTGCCTCTTTTAGAATTTGTAATCATCATATGTCACCATTTCCCTTCTGGGCTTTAGAGAGGACGTTGAGACAGTCTCAGAGGACGGGCCCACTTTCAAGACATTGCAGTGTTTGATGCTAGATGTCAGACATGAAACTGCCCCCACTCCCTCACAAGCCAGAGACAATACGCATTAGCTGGTCAGAACGTTGACAGAAGCAGCACTGGCCAAGTTCAACACTTGAGGGGCAGAGGTTAGAGTGAGGAGAATAGAGTTAGACACCCAGAGCCAGACATGGACAAATAATCCAGTGTAGGCACAGCTACGGTCTGTTGCCAGCTCCTTCTAATGGTTAATACTTGTATTAATTGCCAATGGATCTGATTAATGAGCTGAGGGTACGAAGGCTCTTGTCCCAGAATCAGGCTACACAGAACTAAAACTAATGAGTTCAATATCTCGTAAGGAACCTCGAGGTATATGGCAAAGACACTCACACTGAGAGCAAAGCAAAGCCTCAGAGATTTTTCTTCGAGTCAGTAATAAAGCCAGAAAAGCACCAAACCACATGAACAGATAGGAATAGTACAGTATTTAGGATATCTGTGGCATTGTTCTTTGCATATGCTCTTAGATTTGCATACTTACACCCTTCCTCAAGGACCTGGTGGTAAGTGACAAAGGACTCCCTGGCATGCCAGAGGAGTCTGATGGTCCAGGTTCCTCAATGCCCACAACTGATGGTAGATAACCATAGAGCTGAAAGGTTAAAGGATGGAAAGCTAACCATCCTTCAACACGGTGGTTTGCCCTGTTATAGAGCCTGAGCACCAGAATGAATATTCATGCTAACGCTCAGCCTTCCTCCGTGTCCAAACCTAACTTCCTCACCCTCATAATATTGGGGTGCACTTATCCTATAGATTAACATATTAATGGCATTTAACTCATTATCATAACCATCACCTCTTGCTCAGACAGATTTGCGGTTATCATTTCCATGTTACTGTGGTTGCCTTTTAACATTACATGTCAACTCCTGTCATTAAACAAGCTATTTTCAGTTCCCCAAAATCTCATGGACAGGCAATTTATCTATGCCAAAGGTCACTGGCCTACTGTACTTGATTACACTTATGCTTAAACTAATGTCTTACAGGACACAGGCTTGTAGGTTTCTTGCATTATAGCGGAATATAATAAAGGCTAAGTGACTGGGCAACAAAATGGCAGATGAAATTCAATGCTGATAAATGCAAAATAATGCACATTGGAAAACTTAATCCCAACTATACATATGAAATGATGGGGTCTAAATTAGCTGTTACCACTCAAGAAAGAGATCTTGGAGTCATTGTGGATAGTTCTCTGAAAACATCCACTCAATGTGCAGTGGCAGTCCAAAAAGCCAACAATGTTGGGAATCATAAAAAAGGGATAGATAATAAGACACAATAGATCATATTGCCTCTATATAAATCCATAGTACGCCCACATCTTGAATACTGCGTGCAGATACGGTCGCCCCATCTCAAAAAAGATATATTGGAATTGGAAAAGGTTCAGAAAAAGGCAACAAAAATGATTAGGGGTATGGAATGGCTGCCGTACGAGGAGAGATTAATAAGAATGGGACTTTTCAGTTTGGAAAAAGAGATTACTAAAGGGGATAAGATAGAGGTCTATAAAATGAGAAAATAAATAAGGAAGTGTTATTTACTCCTTCTCATAATACAATAACTAGGGGCGACCAAATGAAATTAATAGGCAGCACATTTAAAAACAAACAAAAAAGGAAGTATTTTTTCCACACAACACACAGTCCACCTCTGGAACTGTTTGCCAGAGGATGTTGTGAAGGCCAAGACTATAACAGGGTTAAAAAAAGAACCAGATAAATTCATGAAGGATAGGTCCATCAATGGCTATTAGCCAGGATGGGCAGGGATGGTGTCCCTAGCCTCTGTTTGCCAGAGGCTGGGAATGAGCGACAGGGATTTGTGCTAAGAGGAATGGACCACTTGATGATTATCTGTTCTGTTCACTCCCTCTGGGGCACCTGGCATTGGTCACTGTCAGAAGACAGGATGCTGGGCTAGATGGACCTTTACCCTGACACAGTATGGTAGTTCTTATGTTTTTATCCCTGCAGAGCCAACAGAGCAAGGAGTTTGAGCTGCATTCTATTTCTTCTAGTGCAGCAGAATTGTTTGACAAAGTTCTTGTCAGGTTCTTCCAGTGTATACCCATGGAAGAGCAAGTGGGTTGCACAGGTGTAACGGAAAGCCTACATTGGCCTGTGGAATTACTATTGCTAGTGGTCGTGCATGAGAAGGAAAGAACTCCAATTCACAGATGTTAAGGCCAGTAAGGACCATTATGATATAGTCCCACCTCCTGTCTAGTACAGGTCAAAATATTTCATTTAGTAACTCCTGCATCAAGCCCAGATCTTGCAGTTAAGATAGAGCACTACTCCCTCCACCCCAAAAGGCATCCAGTCTTGGTTTGAAGACTTCAAGGGATGAAGACTTCACCACATCCCTAGTAAGGTATTCCAGTGGTTAGTTTACCCTGTCAAATTCGCACTTCAGTTCTAGCCTGAATTTATTTAACTTCAGCTTTCAGTCTCTGGATCTTGTTATGCCTTGATCTGCAGCACAGCATGGCTTTCAGAGCCCAGAGTGAGTGGCAGGGCTAGGATTTAGGAGGAAAAGGCCTCTTAAATTACCAAAAGACAAACATGGAACCCACAATTCTATTATTGCGTCACTTTTCTAAGTTACAGCTCATTAAAAGTGCGTTTCTAATAGGAATATCAAGCAGAGACCCCATTAGCACCTGCCCCAAGAACAAGGAACTTTCATTTAAGGGTAGCAAGTCACCTATCCTTCAGTTACTTCATCAGTCCACTCAAAACATTGCTTCTGCCTTCCGAGCAGCAGTTCAGAAGAGAATTCAAACACCAGGTGATGATGAGTTCTCAGACTGAGAAGAGCAGTTCATTCATTTGTACACAAATGCACAGTAAGTACCTCCAGAGAAGTTCCTTACAAAGCACTGCTGGTCTCCATAGCAATTGGCATTCACTGTACTTTCACTGGAAAACATTTTAAAAAGATCCTTAGGAAAGTACATTTTTCTTCATTATTTATGTATCCCTAGTTTAGTGGAGGTTTTTAGTCCTTCATGTGCAATAGACTTGTCCTTTCCGTTTATGCCGTTTCATTTCCACATGGCGTGTGCTGCATGCGGATTGCTGGGGTCTTTCACGTCCACTTTGAATATGCCACAGCAGCATAATGACTTGCATCCTTCACGCAAGTCTTTAACGTCTAAGGAAAATTAATGTTGTTACAACTAAAGCTATATAAAGTCCCCAAAAAATCAAGGGATCACAATAGGACCAATTCTTATTTAGAGAGCCTGAAAATCATTATCGCTCACACAGCAAAAGTTTGTCTAGAGGCATGAAAAAGAATCCAATTCTGCCACCTTTACTCACGTTGCCCACCGCTTGACTCCACTTCATACTTTGAAAACATCTTGGGATGGGGAAAAGCTGGAGCTGCCCCTAGACCTAGCATATCTTGTTTCAACCTTAGCTTTCACTGGGATGGTCTTATCTCTAGAATGGGTGGCCTATAGTGCAATGGCTTGGCTTGATGCTAAAAATTGCTAAGACCTATAGGTTCTCTAGTGCTGGCACAGCCTTTTCAGCTTAAATGATGGGGTTTCTGGTTCCATATACTTATATTTTTGAACCACAGTAGCTTGAGCAGGAGAAAGGGTTGAGAGTTTAACTTATCCCTCCAAAGCTCCTGTCTCTAGGAACAGCACAGACAGACACTAAACTAGCCTGAAAATATGACATACTAAGCACTTCCTGATTGTCTAGCACAAACTTCTGCCATTGTCTCTCCCCTCCATGGAAGGTTGGTCACATGATGGTTGTGCTCACATGAAGCAAAAATATAGGAGCAGATCTCAAGTCAAGAATTCTAAAAAAGCTCTTTCAAGGGCTATAAATCTCTTCCTTATCTAGCTCTTCTATTTCTGAAGTCCACAGGAGAACAGAGGTTTGGCAGAGTACATTCCAGTTTTCACATGCATTTCAGCATAGTCTTTCCTTTGCTACTGCTAATAGCAGTGAACTCCATCCTCCTACCTATAATTGCTGTAGTAGTGTTAAACATCAGTTACCTCCTCTGTTTAGGATTGATTCATTTACTCATTTGGAATGATTTGCATAACTTCACTCAGGCCTTCTTCACTATTTAAATAGACCGTAGCCATTCCAGGCAAACTTTTAAACCATCACACAGACATTGTCTCTAGAATCTTTGCTCCGGGAGACTTTTATAAAGGCTAATCCTTTGTTTTCACTAAGCATTCAAATGCGTCTGATGAGCCACCTCTGAATATACATCTACATGTTTTCAGATGAAGTTCCTATAAATTGAAGGCATTAAAGGGAAAGAGGCCGGTTTTAAATGATAGCAAATAAAGCTCAACATTAGTATATCTTAGCTAGGACATCACCACAATGCTACCATATTTAAGGTTTTCTGTGCAGAGTGTTGATAAATTGTTCCATTCCATTCCATTGTTCCATTCCATTCCATGGTGTTGCTGTTCAACATTACATATATTAAACCATTACTGTATCTGGAAAATATCCACAAGTTGTCATCTTGCTCCTAACTGTGTTCTAGAGGCATCAGATTATTCCCTATGTTACAGTGTACAAAAGTGTCAACTTTATAACACTCAGCCAAAGAATTACACAAACGAGACTTTATTTCACTGGCAACCATTCAAGAATTGAAGTAGCAGAGACAATGAAATACCTTCAGACAAACAGGAGTTATTGAAAGGATCATGCAAGGACAGGCAAAGTACTCTAGTTCAACATATTTAAGTTTCATCAAATTCCAAATGGCAGAACTCAACTACTTAGCCGTAAAGGAAATCTACAGTAGAATAGTATCTTGGGGCTTGATTCCACTCCACTGTGCTGCTCCAAATCTGTACCAGTGTATATCAAAGACATCGATGGAGTGACACCAATGCAGAACTGGAGTAAAGCAGTGCAGGCCCTTGGAGCTGAACTGGACCTGTCCTCCTGCACCTGAAGGTGAAGAGTTCTCAAGAAAGTCTCTGAAGACTTCACCATGAATTTGTTGGTGCCACATTCATGTAACTAAACTGAAGTCTTCTCTTTAACCAAAGGCATGCAGCAACGCGGCAAGCTTCCCCACAATACCCCACTGATGTGGCGCCACCCGGTGAGGAGAGGACACCTTCAGGTGGAAAGCATAGTTTAGTCCCCATACACATGTAGGGCTTGACTGCGCGCTTGCTTTACTCAGCCAAGCAGGGGAATGAGGGGAGAGTTGGCTCACCTGGTCAAAAACCCCACTCAGTCAAGCAGACCTGCCTGAACCTTGGGTCCAGCTCTAGTGCAAAGCCCAGCCTATGATCACTGAATACAGGCCTGCAAGCAAATGGGCAGGAGAGGCAGAGATTTGTCTCTATCCTCCACCACTCAGTTGGCCAAGTGCAGGGGCACAGGGAAGTAAACGGCACCCTTTCAAGGCCTCCAATAGTTTCCCTACCACCACCTACGTACAAACCAAGAGAGGAACCCAGGAGGAATTGTGATTAACAGGAGTGCCTCCCCAGCTATCCTTGGGGCAGTGCAGTTTACACTACACAAATTGTTCAGGGCATTGCCCAAAGGCACTATCTTGCCTTTAATCTCCAGAGAGCATTAGAAAGTATGTTAATGAGCTCTGGTTGAAGGGGGTGGTTTGAGCAATGGGCACCTGTTCATTACAGACCCACCAAGACGCATTTCACATAAGCCTCTGATCAGCCGTCAGAAGACAACAGCTTCTGTTCAATGACCTGGATCACATCTTGACCCATGCATCAGGAATAATATTCATCACCAGCAATATTCTGGCTCATCTTTTCTGAATGAATGCATGGCTTTTTGATTCCCCAGAACAAGTGTATAAAGGGTTTAAGATGGGACTTTCAAAAGCTCTTAGCACTGTGTTAACTGCTCCCACTGAAGTCAGAGGTAAAACTCATTTAGTTTCATTTACTACAATGGGAGCAGAGTTAGGCCAAGACAAAGTGCTTGTGAAAAAGAAAAAAAAAAATCCCACCTGTAATTTGGAAGTGACCCAAAACAATTACTACAGCCGAGGAGTGCAGTATTTCACAAGTTAACAGCTGATTCTTCCACCCTTAGGCACGTTGAGTAGTACCTTCATCTGCAAGATATTGCAATGGGACTACTTGCAGATGAAGGGACTGGTCAACATGAGCAAGGGTGGCAGCAGAATCTGGCACTCAGTTAGAAGGCCATAATACTGCTCAACATTATTTGGAGCCCTGCCTTCCTCTTTCTCCCATAGAGCACTAAGAACAGTTTTGGTGCTCAATGAGCCACAGATATGAGGTTAGAGGGAGGCTGACCCTGTTAAAACCATAGAGTCACAGTACATACCTAGAGCATACAGTAGAGATAGTTGACATTTGTCCTATTGGTACTGAAGCCTACTGTAAATGGGCCTTGTTCTAATACAAAGTTAGCTCCCTATATAACATAGAACAATTTACACCCAGAAAATGTGTGAATGTTCCTGTCCATGTTTTCCCTTCTCCTCCACTGCCATTAAGCTACATTTCCAAGAAACCTTTTCATCGGTGTACTCCCCCATTCCAAGAATGGGTACATTTAAATTCAACAAGGTGTGAAGCCTTTCCCTGAAACTCAAAGGCTCAGTGCAAGCCTCACATAGCATCAGAAGAAGGATAGCTTTGTGTTTGAAGCACAAAGCCGCGAGTCAGCAAATCTGGGAGCAGTGTTTCACTCAGCCAGCCAGATTTCCTCTGTAACCTTAAGGAAGTCAACTGATTTCTGTGTAGCCAAGTTTCTCCATCTGTAAAAATGGAGATAGCAAACAAAACTACCCCAAAATATTGTATGGTTTTCAAACACACTACAATGGACAGGGATTCAAAAATGTTCAAACTTTGATCCTCACGTAAGCACCTAAATATGAATCCTGATTTTCAGAGGTGCTGGGCACCACTTCCTTCAAGTCAATGGAAGCCGTGCATGCTCACTCATCTTTGAGTATCAAGCCAATTATTTGGATGACTAATTATGGATGGAGGAGGTGGATTTTCAGAGGCACAAATGAAAGTCTGGTGCCCAACCCCCACTGAAAGCTAAGTTTGAAAATTTCCCCTCCAGGGGCCTAACTCTAGGCCCACAAACTTGAATGTTTCAGCCTGTAATGTATTATCTTCCTTCTGATGGTGCATACCAAGGTCATTTGTTGCCATAAAGCAAAAACCCATACTGATTCCTTCATGATTTATTAAGACTTGACAAAAACAGCTACAAACTTGTCCTTTGTGATAAACGGTGAACTAAAGCACCATCTGCCAGTACCAGACAAGTTTACACAGCCCCTAGGACTGAAGGGGAGCTGCTTAACTATTTTTTTTAAAACACCAGAACAAACCTGATAGTCAGCAGTCGTAAGATGTTCCGGAAGAAGAGAATGTTGTCTGGCAGTTGTTAGCATGGGAGGCCATGTAATCCCAGCAGTGTGCCCTAGGGAGACAAGTGGACATACCGAGCCAGTGCAAGAGATATCCTGCCATCACAGATCAGGAAGAGACATCAGGATAACTCAAAGGAGACAGTTGGTACTGCTGCTTCCTCCTCAGTCATTCTGGCCTGGGACTGAGGAGCTCTGGATTCTGTTCTTGGCTCAGTCCATGCAAACTGGAAACTCTCCATGACACAAAGGGCAGTTTGCACCTGATAGCCAACACAGGCAAAGGATAGGAGAAAGGAAGTATTATTGGGCTGTCCCTTTAAAGGCAGGGCTGGGTAGAGTCCCTCACTACACCAAGTTCCAGCCATCCAGTCAGCACAGAACAAGGCAATACTGGGAGATGTATGTCCTTGTGGGACCTGGAGGGCCAGTTAACCCTGGCAACAAGAGCCATGATGACATTTTCAGACAGGTTTGCAAACTGCTGGCCCAGGTGAGCATTTACCTGCAGGAACTGGACAATGAGGAAGATCCTGGAAGTGAGACTGTCCATGCGGTGGAGGAGCTGGCAGAGCAGAGGGAGCAAAACTTGAGAAGGCCAAGCAGGCATTGGAGAGTGCACATGCTGAGCTGGCCATTGAGGTGGAGATGCTTCGACAGAGCAGGAGGGACTCCATGCACAAATGGAAGGAATTTGAGGCCCAGTTGCACTAGCTGAGGTCTGAATTCATGAAGGAAGAAAGACTTTGAAGGGAAAAAGCTGAGAAAGTTACCAGACTGCAAGTCAGGTTGGACACCATCTCAGGACAGCTAAGCCAGTCAGACAGCAAGTCAATCAAGTGAGCAAAAACTTCTCTGATCGATAGGTCAGAATTGCAGAACACACATGAGCTGCTGCAGGACAAGAATACATCTGTGGTAGCAGCAGCTTGCCACTCTCTGGCATGGAGGTGGGTCTCCTGTCTCAGTTTCCCTATATCCAATGGTCTTCCAGGGGCTTGTAAGGTACTTTTGACCCTCTGGTCAAGAGCCTCAAAACCCAGCTTTTCTAGAGTAAAACGAAAGTCAGTTTCAACCCTCCTGGGATCCTGTAGCCTTTCCTTTGGTCCAACTGTCCTTCTGGCCCTTCTGAGCAATTCCTCCTCTGAGAAGGGGCACCACATCCTCTCTACTTCAGGCCCCCTGACAGTCCTACGTTTCTGTTTATCCAGCTCTTTTCCAAAAAAATATCACTCCCGTTTCCTCGGTACAACAGTCCCTCCCCAGGGCTCTTTTGTAGTCCAGCTGTTGGGATTCCCTCCGAGACCTTTTCCACTCAGCTTATCCAGAACACCTTGCCCAGTTCTGGGAGAACACTTCATCCAGTTGTCTGGGATCCAAAACACTCAGTTCAGTTCTGGATTTTGTCACCCAGGTTCCTTTATCTGGCGTACAGCAAAGCTAAGCTGAGTTGATCAGATTCAAGCATAGGGAGTGGGTATAAGGTGTACCACACATCCAGAGTTACACAGACAATTTCTTCCTTTAGATACATTTACATGTTACATTGCATTTGCTATACATTAAATCACACATTTTTGGATTGCCTTGATTACTTTGCAGGAACCAATCCCAGGACAGCAGGCACTATCCATGTGCTGTTCACATGGAACCTGGTCTTTACCTTCCAGGTTTAACTTGACAGGTTTCAGAGTAGCAGCCGTGTTAGTTTGTATCCACAAAAAGAAAAGGAGTACTTGTGGCACCTTAGAGACTAACAAATTTATCTGAGCATAAGCTTTTGTGAGCTATAGCTCACTTCATCCACTGCATGCATCTGATGAAGTGAGCTGTAGCTCACGAAAGCTTATGCTCAAATAAATTTGTTTGTCTCTAAGGTGCCACAAGTCCTCCTTTTCTTTTTGCAGGTTTAACTTGTCCACAGTCCCTAGTATCAGGGTGTTGCTGCTTATCTTCATTAGTACAGACATGACTCCAGCATACTGGTTGTCAAGCCCCTGTTTACAACTTAACCTATTGTGCCCACTATGAATTAAGGAAAGTTACTTATGTCAAGCTAGGCCTACACCAGCCTCTCTGGGCCCTTCCAATCTAAGTCCCTCACAAGCTCTGTTCCCAGGTCCTCCAACCTATTGTGGAGAATTACACTCCAGATTTTGTTTCAACCCTGGTCTTTCTTACAGCTGCGTTAGGCCAAGGGGCTTCCCTGGACTTGTCTGAGAGAAAAGCCACATTCCAGGTCTGATCTCTCCCTGGATCAGTCCCATGAAACTACCACCACAGCCACCCTGCTCCTTTCAGCTTCTTCCTGTGAATAAGCACACAGCTCGCCTCTTATAGACCTCTGATCACATATTCAAAACCCTTCAGGAAACATCTCCCAGCATTCCCCTGTTCATGCATTCTGCATACTAGGATCAGGTCCTTAAAGGGCCACAACGTACATCAGGAAGGGGCGGTATCCAGCCTGTCCTTAAAGGGACAGCCCATTCTATGACACTCCCGTTGCACAGATGGGAAAATGAGGCACAGAGAGATTAGGTGACATGCTTGAAGTCACTTTGAGAATCTGTGGTAAAACCAGGAAATAAACCCAGGCCTCCTGAGTCCCAGTCCTGTTCCTTAACCAAAAGGCAAGCTTCCTCTCTCACCGTGACAGACGTGACACCCGTCTCTGAAGAGTTTCCAATCAATGGAGAGTATTTCACAAAGTTCATGGGTACACATACATAAGGCATTCAAAAGGGATTATTAGACTTTTTCCTCCTTAAATTCTCCACATAAGAATGGAAAGGATGAAAAGTCCCCCACCTAACATCCAATACTACGAATACAGAAGAACAGTGAATGGATTCACACTGTTTATCAACTGCTCAGCCACAAGGGGGTTAAACAATGAGAGCCGGTTAACGACGAAGAAGGCCATACCTATGAAATGGTGAGATTCCTAATAACTTGGCGCAAGCAAAGAATACTCAGTATACTTCTATTTAAATTAAAGAGTTCAAAGAGCCAAAGACCATTTCTTATAAACAACTCATGACTGACCGCGGCAAATCCACACTCTACAGAACAATTGGGGCGGGGGGGAGGATCACGATTAAACATTATTTCATCTCAAATAGGGTAATGGTGGGAATGGAAATTCAGATTCATTTGCTTTTCACTAAAAGCATCAGCCAAATTCCAACTATAATTTCACTGGGCCAATTTCATTCCTAGTGAAACATTCTTGACTTCAGTGGGCAGGCTTACACCTTGGATGAATTTGGACCATCCTGCCTACCCAAACTGACAGGCAGTTTCAGTGGATACAAGATTCTTCACTTTCTCTCCTAACTGCTTGTGTGGAGTTGCTACGTGCTGTTAAACAGCTGCTGTGCTCCACCACAGAGTGACGGTGTTTCAGCTGTTAGTGGAGTAAATTCTGTAGTTCATTTCAAAGTTTGTAAAGCACTTTGTGACCTTTTGGGATGAAAGGTTCTGTGTACATATAAGTCGCTATTACTGTCCTAGTCATCCACCTGGATTTTTTGTGTTTCTAATGCTGTGCTGACAGGACAGGACAGGACAGGACAGTACACACACACACACACACTGGGGCCCAGGCCTGTAGCTGCTATTCCAATACAATAAAGTAGAACTCCCACAAGCCGTGTTAAACCCCAGGTGCTCCATGACATCTTTCCTCCACAGGCCTTAAAGAGTGGGCCAAAGCAAGGCAAGGTGGATGAAGGACCACCTGATCTCCCTGATACTGTCCTCTACTCAGCACTCATCCCTGAGAGAGAGTTAATGCTACTTCCTGCAGCACCATTAACTCCTGTGGAGATCCCCTCAGCAGCTGCTACTGGGCAGCTTCAAAGGGACTGGACCAAGGACAACGTGGGTCCTAATAGAGCCATGTTGCTAGAGAGGAGGAGAGGCTAGCACAGCTATGGAGAGGGACCAGCGTCTATCAATGCAGGATGGCTCCTGCCTCTGCATATCTGTGGTGCCCTTCCCTGTGGATCCTCCAGACCCACAAAACTGGGAATCCCCGCCAAACTCCTCCTCTAGAGAAGACAATCTCCTGAAAGCCCAGAAAGACTCTGAGCTCTTCCTGTGGACTCCTATGCTAGCGGGGGGGGGGGCACCTACTCGATAATTATCACCTAAAAAGCGGCCTCTAGATGGCCACTGAGCAACTGAGAGCAAAAGCTAGGGATGGAAGCGAAACGGTTAGACAGCTGGTAAGCTATAAACACTGCTTATCATGCGGATTGGAATCGACTCATTGTTAGATCAGGGGAGCACAAGGTGACTGTTTTACCCCCCACCCCGTGTCTCTAGTCTGATACTTACACTGCAAGCTTTTTGGGGCAGGGCCTCTTTGTTTTATATTTGTACGGTGCCTAGTGCAATGGGGTGCAGGCCTTTAGATGCTATCGCAACACAAATAATAAATAAAGGAGGGGGGAAAAAAACCACCAGAGGAACCTACTGTCAAGGAGGAGAGAGGGAGGCGGCAGTCAAAAAAGACAGATAAAGCAATCAACTGAAAAAGATATAGAAGGAAAAAGAACTTTGAAAAGAGCAAATAACTGAAGTGACAAAGTAAAGCATCAGACTCCATAAGGAACCCAAGGGAGGGAAATGCAGAAGAATAAGAAGGCCCAGTGGTGAAGCTGTTTTAATTTCAAGAATCAATCACAGAAAAGTACTTACCCATGTAATTAAGACGAGCCCGCAGAAAACATAAAAACAGCTCTCAGAATTACACCACAGGTGGCACTACAATTAAACAGCAAGATGGGGAGGGGGGGAGCAGGAAATTAGTCTAAAACAACTCAAGTACCGTACTAGGTGAGTTATGAGGCTCAAACAAATGTCCTCTATCCATCTGTTAAAGGGGGTATCTTTTTCTTTTTGCTGCAAGAAGATGAAGCTAAGAATATACCATGCCTGGCAATATCTCTGGCAGAGTAGGTCACGAAGGCCCTTTTTTGCACCCATACCATCCCAGGATGTGGTCCTGTCCTGCGGATCTTACAAGGTCAGCAGAGTGGAGCTTGATTAGTGCTAGAATGGGACACCGCCAGGGAAACTCCAGGTGCTTCAGGAAGTGTCACTGATCATTCCTACGTGACCCTCTTCTCTCTGAATTGTGACTGAAACAATGCCCTAATCTGCAGTTAGGAGGCAGTATGTGGCCGAAGGCGTTGTCTAGATCTATGGGGCTCAAAGATCTCATGGTATATTTTCCTAGGGCAAGAGTGTCGACACCACTGTCAAGCCGTAATGTGGGTTGAAAAAAACTGTGCCTACTTAAAGTCTTCCCTTGCCGTTTCATTTGATTAAGAGAGATTCTGTTTCATTTGCTACCCGAAACTATTGGGTCTTGCGGCTGTGAGGTATTAAACAGATGCTGCACACCACCTCAGAAAGGAGTGATGTGATTCCTGGCTACATTAAGCACTTTGAGATGAGAGGTGGGGTGGATTTTTTTTGTTTCTCATGCTATGGTGACAGTCAGGACACACACTGTGTGGCTTCCTCACTTGATACAATTGCAACATTCACAATTATAAATGCTTTTCTCCAATACAGGGGTTAAATAGCAGCGTTAGTCAGAACTGAGAAGCAACAGGAATTTCTAAGGCATCCCCAGGGATAAACTTCCCTCTGTGGAGAAGGGAATTTCCACTGACTTGCCAACTGCTTTCTTTTTATCTCAATCAACGTAATCCTTGCTGTTTTGGGAGGAAATACCTTAGATCCTATCAGCAGCTCTGTAATTTGACAGGCTTAAAGCAAATAGCAACTGCAAACCTGAGTAAGGAACAATAAAAACAGAACAATAAAGTTTTGGCTGAAAATAGATTAAAAAAAGCATGAGTCCAAAAATGTGCTAAATGTCAGTAGAGCTAAAAGTTCCCTAGACTGGCACGCCAAGTTACAGAATAATATTGTTGTTTTGACACCTCATACTAAAATCATTAACAGCGAACATTCAGTGCATTACAACAATCAAATTCAGGCACTTAAACCAAACTCAGGCAATACCTCACCACTAGAGCAAGCCAAGGATATATTTGTAATGAACCATATCGATGCCAGAGTAAACAGATTGTTCTCCCAGGTTATCCCAATGTTTGCACATACAGATAAACTCTGAGATATTAGCACTAGCAAAACAAACATTATTGTGTTGGGGAAATCCATCCAACAGGGTAACCCGGCCTGAAAGTGCTCTCAAAGCATTATGTCTCTCACTTGCCAAGGACAGATTTTCATTCATTCCTAACCCCATTTCAGGGCACAGAGAGCTTGTGTAAATTAAAATTTGCCCCTTGCCAGCTACTGACCCACCCCAGTGGTTTGTATGGTTTATGGCCAGCTTTGTCCAACTCAGCCCATTCAGAGCTTTAAATAGGATTCCCAGGAAGGGGCTGGGTTGCTGTTGCTATAGAACACGGGTTCTCAAACTGGGACTCAGAACAGATATCAGGGGTGAGGACCAGCCTGCCTTTCCTATATTGCTAAATGGCAGGGGTTCTAGCTAGCTCCTGGCTGGGTGAAAGTTCTGGGATGGAAGAGATTGGAAACCACCACCCTAGAACCATTTAAGACGTATTTCAGAAGCAATTTCAAACTAACTGATGGGCAAGGATCAGGCAGTAATTCTCCTCCCTGCATCAGACATAGTGTAGCACAAATGGATAGGTGCATTAGTGGAGTGCAGAGACCCATTCTTCCAAGGCATCGGGTCTTGGTCATTGTACACAGAGAGGGAGGATACTTGGCCATGAAAGACCCAGTGATGGCAATCCCTGTGTTCATCAAGGGTCTATTTCTGCACCCACTAAAATGAATGGCAAAGCTCCCATTGACTTCAGTAGGCAAAGGGTCAATTCTATAATTATCACATTGTTTCTAGCAACACAAGGAAACATTATTTTCCTACACGCAATACTGCATTAAGAAAAGGAGTACTTGTGGCACCTTAGAGACTAACCAATTTATTTGAGCATAAGCTTTCATGAGCTACAGCTCACTTCATCGGATGCATGCTGTAGCTCACAAAAGCTTATGCTCAAATAAATTGGTTAGTCTCTAAGGTGCCACAAATACTCATTTTCTTTTTGCGAATACAGACTAACACAGCTGTTACTCTGAATACTGCATTAAGTTACCTTTCCTGATTCTGCCAGGAAGTTCTGTATCTGTTGTGTAACCTGTCTGGCCATAGTTGCTTATTACCATGAGGAGTTATTTTTTATTCCACTCCAAATTAGAGCTTTGGTCTATGATACCACTCCCTCGCCAGCCAAGGTAATAATAAATAGTACTTGTATCGCTCGACATTTTTAGAGTGCTGTGCAAACATTAGCTAGCTAGTCCTCATAGCACCCTGGGAAGTTGGAAAGTAAATATTATAATCCCCGTGTTACTGATTAGGAAACAAGCAAAGAAATTAAGTGCCTTTCCCACAGCCATACATTAAGGCCCTGATTCAGCAAACCACTCCTATTCAGTGCACATGCTTAAGTGCTTTGCTATCTTTAATAGGACTTAAGCTCATTCTTAAATCACTGCTGAGTCAGGACCTAAATCCGTAGCAGAGTTGTCACTAGAACTCAGCAGGACCTAGCTCCCAGACCCATGCTCTAACTCAGGGGGGTCTCAACAGGGGAAAAGGAGGGGTTATGACACCCGGGTCATGGCCACCCTACCCGTCTCATATGGCTACCTGGGAAGGGGTTTCCCAGCTAGATCCCAACTAGAAGGGATGGGGACCTGATGTGGAAAAAGAGGATTTGTGGCATAGAAAAGGTTGAGAACCCCTTTTCTCACCACTAGTCTATGCTGTCTGTCCAATTTCCTTCATAAATGGAGTAAACACATTAATACTGGCCTGAGCGTTCCCCCATATAGTAACACCCATGGAGAGCGGAGGAAGCCTGCTTGGCTACTGTCATGGAGTTTCCATTGTATTCTCTTCCATTGCAGAGCATTTGGGACAAAAAGGAGGGTCTGTGCTCCAAATCCTACAGATCCTCTAGTCTGCATGGGCTCAGGGCCTTCCCAAAGATTCCCTGTGTGTCCACACCAGCTGTGGGTCTCTGGAGCCCTGCTCCCCCTGGTAAAGCAACTCCAATAAAGCCATATTGCCAGGGCTTTCCCAGCCAGCGGCTGATTCCAAGATCCACAGCAAGAGGGAATCAAGATTTCAGAGGGAAGATATTCAGCACTTCCTGAAAATCAGGTCCAGTAAAGTAGGTAAATTCCATTATCCCTGCTTTGGAGATGGGGAACCGGAGAGTATACAGAGGATAAGTGACTTGCCCAAGGTTAGCAGCACCTCTGTGTCAGAGCTAGGTTTAGAGTCAAGGTCTCTTGATTTCCAGTCCTTCCTTCAATTCCAGGACTCAGGCACAGATCATCCCTCAACTGATAGCATGTAAAGTTACAGCCACCTGCAATTGGCTGCTGATGCCCCTTGATACAAGTTATCATTCGTGATTATTAATGACTGAACTTCAAATAAATAAATACGTAACAACTTGTGGAGCTTTTGCAATGAAACCTGAAAGTGGATGATATTTGTCTGGGGTTTTTTTGGTACGTTACCAACCTGAAACCTGGGCCAGTTTTAAAAAGATCTGGTCAGAACTTACGACTTCAGGGGACAAAAAGATTCAAAATATGCTCGTTTTGATCGAAAGCCAGGTAAGACTGAGTGGCGCTGGCCAAGATGTGTTCTGAGTTTGGGGGTTTGTTCAAACCCAAAGCTTGAAGGGAACCTTAACGGCTGCAAACCTACCCAAAGCAAAAATGGGGGAAAAAATGAGCCCTTCCAAATGGAAAATATCATGGCTCAGATAAGTGAGCTGGGACATAAACCTCTTTGATCAGGTTTGCATATGCAAACTTTTGGAGTGTGATGCAAGATGCTATTTCCATTGAAGTAAATTGCAAACTCCCCTATTAATTTCAGTGGGAGCAGGAATGGGCCCGTTAAAGATACATCAGATGCAGTCTCTGTGTAGTAAAGGAGAGAGCAAGTTAAAGTCAAGAGGGAGCCTGTTTCAGGATTATTATGAGATCGCTGCTGGTGTCCTTGTTCCAGTACCACTCCTCTGCTACTTCCAAATGTGCTGTAGGAATTTCAAACACCTTTTCACAAGTACTCAGCCATAATTCAATGATTTCTGCACATTTTGGTTCCCTTACCACGCTGCTATATAGCAAGGACCAAATGATACAGTCCCACCATTGCTTAGTCGCAGCTTGGCCTAAATGAAGACTGCGGGACATGTAACCAGGTCTGGGATGGGGGGAATGTATTACAGTACAACCTTTACTGGGAAACTCTGATGTCTTAACTTCAGTGGGAGTTCCACACATGGAAGGTGGGAAGGATCAAGGACCTATGACTGTTCAAAAGTAATAGAGAACATGGAATAATTTTGGACAATCAAGGGACTTTTCAGTGTAATTAAGAGAGGTTGGGGGATTTTACCCTGCTTCAGATAGTTGAGGTGGCATAGTACAGGGACAAACAAGAAACAGGTACCAAGTGGTGCTTTGTAACAGGGCACCGTCAGTCTAATAGGTGGGGTTTTCTGTAAAGCTCTGCCACCAATGATGGGAAGGGGGAAAGTTTAAGAGTGAAAACTGCAAGCATTCAATGATGATTTAAAAAAAAAAAATCGGTCTCAAAAGAAAAAGCCATAAAATGACAAATTGACATTTTCTTTGAAGCAGACATAATTACAAAGCATTTTGCAAGAAACATATTTTAATGAGAGTTCTAGCGTGCATTGGAGGCAAAGGAATATCTTTTGAAGTATCGTAGTCTCCATCAAGAGCTAGCTCTGGCATGTAAGAGAAATGTTTGCCATAAAATATTTGAAATGTCAGCAACGGGAGTCAGGCAAGGATTCAGCGTATGCACATACAGATTCTCTCTCACACACATGGGACTTAGAGCTCAGAAAACCCACCCAAAGATTTTTATTTCTCCAGGAAGAGCCTGCAGCCAGCCCCCAGACCTAATTCTAATACGGAGTAGTACTTTACTCCATGGGTTGTGCCATATCAGTAACGGGTGGAAGAACTGGCCCCTAGCCACAGCTTCCTCGTCTCACTCATGCGGATGGTCTCACTCAAATCAAGGAGATTACCTCCACTGATCAACTGAGCAAGACTTGGGCCCAAACTGATCAACTGAGGCATCGCTGTCTACTAGTTAGCGCTTGGGGACTGAAATCAGAAGGCCTGGCTTCCAATCCTGACTCTGCCCATTGATCTGCTGAGTGACTTTAGGCAAGTCCCGCAGTACCAGATTCTAGCCTCAGTTAAATCCAGAGCAATTCCACTGAAGTCTGGTCACACAGAGCCCCTGGCGCTGGCCCCTGTCAGGAACGGGATACTGGGCTTGACGGATCATTGGTCTGACCCAATATGACCGTTCTTATGCAAGTCAGTGGAGACTCTCCAGGCTTCCGCTGGTGTAACGAAGATCAGAATGTGGCTCTGAACGTCTCTATGCCTTGGTTTCCACTGGGCGGAATCCCAGTACAGAAACTCCACGCTGCCCCATAGCATGAGCCATATCTACTGGAACAGTCGAGCCCAGTGATAACGGCAGCATATTTGAAGATATTCTGAGAGAGAGATATCCCAGTTCATCATCCTCAAGGCAATAAACGTCTTTCTAATTGCCTTTACTCATGCCGAGCTCTACTTACGCATACAAGTAGTCCCATGAGTCTGCAACACGTGCTCCCAACCATTGCTCTGTAATAATACTCTGTGCATTTTGTAACGATTAGGGTGGCCAGGTGCCTGGTTTTCGACTGGAAAGTCCAGTGGAAAAGGGGACCTGAGAGTGTCCACTCAGATCTACTGACCGGACACCCAAAGTCTGGTTATTGTGGGTGGGGCAGGTCCTGGATCATCCCCCGCACCAGCCTCTACTCAGCCAGGGCTGCCTCCTACCTGAGATGGGCGGCTGCAGCTCCCAGCCCCAGGTCTCCAGGTGAGTCACTCCTGATCTGGGCAGATGGAGGTGGGGAGGAGCGGGGAAAAGCAGTGAGCAACAGGGGCAGGAGCGAAGAGGAGTGAATGGGGGAGGGGCCTCAGGGGGAGAGGCGAGGCAGGGCAGGGGACGTTCCGACACTCCTGCTGGAGTGTCCAATTTTTAAATAGTAACAAGTTGTCAATCCTAATAACGATGTGAATCATGAATACGATACACTTCACCCAAAAGATCCCTAAGCCCTCTGCAAACCAGGCACACACCATCACTAAACTGCATCCTCCACATATGTATAAGGCAACAGTAAACTGGAAAACATGAATGACAGTGACAGGAGTTGAAATCTTGGCAACCAATACTGAGGAGAAACTCCTCTTCTTCCAAAAAAAATAAAAGGTGTCATGGGATCTTCAAGACCAAATGTATGGGTTTGGGGGTGGGGGGAGGGTGCACCCACATGCATGGTGTGTATATTTGCATGTCTAATTCATGCATGCCATTATCATGACTGCATGGTCAAATCTGGCATTTACACTCAAAAATGGCTAGTCAGATGCATAGCTTCTATTTGCGATGGCAAATGATCAGAAGTGCACATGCAAGTGCGGTGACCATGGATGTAAATTAAGCTTACAGCTGCATGCACAGATTTTACAGGTGCCGGCTTCGCAAAAGCTGCCCCTCAAGATCCATGTAGAGCAGATGGAATGTGTTATTTTAAGGTCAGAAGCACACGCACACACACCGCACTGAGTACACACTCAGGGATGCAGAGTGTCAGCTGTCAAAGAGTCAACCACCGCTCTAAGAACATCAGATATATAAAATGCTATAAAAAATGTAAAAAGAACTGCTGAATTAGGCAAGAGCTCTATCTTTAGAGGAAAAGAAAATCTACAGTTAGCAATTGGGTCAAAGTGGCTTTGTAATAAATATGAGGTGGAGGAAAGGTTACCCAGAACTAAATAAGGTCCCACGTGGTTTGGTAGAAAATATATGTACAGGAAAGGGCTAGATAAATCAAAATACTGATCTGAATGTGACCTGCAGAATCAACTTGAAAAATGATGGCTATAAAGGAACGCTCCTGTGAGATCCGAAAAGCTCATATCAGCTTTAAACCTTTGACTTTTCGTAATGGTGACATTACCAGCTTCTAAGTCTCTGCATCTATCTTGTGACAATCAGCCAGGAATCTAGCAGTTACATAGCACCTGGCTCTCACAAGTTCAGTATTGTAATAAGTTCACAGAAACCTCAGCACAGTGTGCAGGCGCAGTTAAAATTTTGCAGACTAAAATAAAAAACGTGGGTTATGTACAATTTAATCCAATTCCTCTCGGTTTTTCGTGTATCATTAACTGCAGATCCTGTTGCTACATGTCTACAAAAACTTCTGCACTAGTTTCGCCCACAGTGCGCAAAGAAAAAATGGATCCAAACGAATAAACCAGTGTTGTCTTCAGATATTTATAGTGCATGGCTGTTAGGATTACAAAAATTCCTCTTACCTGTAGCAAAAAAGCACCAGAAACGCTGCCAACTGTCGCCCAATTCCCGAGCCACATTCAACACTCGGCTGAAAAGTACTTTTCAGAGTTGTCAGCCAAAGTGGAGACTGGCACTTGTTCCCCAGATTGGAAGGGGAAAAAAAAAAAAACACCACCAAAACTCAGCAGGGTCCTGGAGGGGAGGAAAAATCCCACTCTCTATAGCCTACATCCCAGCAACCGACACAGAAATGGAGAAAAATGACACAAACACGCAGAGAAAAAAGACAAGTAAATATAGCTAGAAGGGACCGAGGGAATATGAAGGAGTCCAACTCCAGGGAGAGATGATCTAACTACAAGAGAAGCAGCCCTGAGTAGGGACAATGCTCGAGGTTAGACTAGTCTCTGAGGGAGAGAGCTGGAAAGTGTAATGAACTGGGATCTGGGAAAGGGGGGGCGTGGGAGGGAAGAGGGGTAGGGGGTGTGGTGAAAGGAAGGGAGCTCTCTTGGATAGGAGGGGAGGGGATGAAGCTTCAGGAGGAGAGGGGGACAGAGAGTGGTTTAAGGAGGATGGGGTGGAGGGAGCAGAGAGGAAGGTGCCTAGGGTCTGGTTTGGGGAGGGAGGGGCTGAGAGAAGGGGCGAGGGGCTGATTTGAGTGTGTGCACGAGGGAGGAGGGGAGAGGGTTTATAATGGGGTGTGCTGAGGGGAGAGAGAGAGGAGGGGACAGGGTGTAGAGACAGAGGAGTGGAGCTGCAGAGCAGGAGGAGGCTGACAGAAAAGGGTGACGGGTTGGTTTGGGGTTAAAAGGGGGAGATGGAGCTGGGATTGATTTAAAGCAGGGGGCAAAAGGGAGATAGGGAGGGGGAGGAATATGAGGAGGGGGTTAAGGGCTGGAGGCAAAGAGAGAGACCTGGGAGGAGGGGGTTAGGGTCAGATGGCTGAGAGGAGAAGGGGTTAGGGGCAGGTTACGGGGAGGAGAAGCAGCAAGAGGAAGGGGCTAGAGGCAGGTTTAGGGCAGGGGGAATGGGAGGAGGGGGTTGGGGCAGGTTTAGGGGAGGAGAAGCAGCAGGAAGAGGGGGCTAGGGGCAGGTTTCGGGGAGGGGAGCAGGGGCAGAGCAGGAGGAGAGGGTTGGGGCAGGTTTAGGGGAGGAAGAAGGGACTGGGACAGGTTTGGGGGGGAGGGGAGCAGGGGCAGAGCAGAAGGAGGGGGTTGGGGTAGGTTTAGGGGAGGGGGAGCAGCAGGAGGAGGGGGCCAGGGGCAGGTTTAGGAGCGGGCAAAGGGGGAGCAGGAGGAGGAGTGGGGCTGGTTTAAGGGAAGGGGTTGAGGAGGAGGCTCTGGGGATTGAGTTTCAGAGACTATTAAAGCAGCCCAGGAGAGAGGAAGAAAAGCAAGAGGCTGACAGCTCCTGGGCCAATTATAGCCTAACTTTGCCAAGTATTTTGGTCTCTTTATGGCCGCATCTGAAATAACTGTCTGCAGGGGGAGAGGGAGAAGCGGAGGGAAAGATCAGCCTGGCAGCAGCTGGAATGTCCCATGGGGGACATCAAAGAACCAGCACCCCTTTCCCCTTGCAGGAAGATGACGAGGGGGGCCAAAGAGTGGGGGGCACATCCCTAGTGGCTTTGGGAAAGAAATGCCCATTTTGGCTTTGAGAACAGCTGGCCTCCTCTTTCCCACCCTCCCTGAGCTCAGTGTCTAAATAAAAAGCCCTTGGCAGGGATATTTTTGGTAGAATTTCAGCACTGGCCTGTTTGCTGGAGCCGTCTGTCCATCCTGCACCCACCGCCACATGCCTCTGCTCTTCATTCCTGGACAGACCCAACGGCCACACTCAGACACCCAGGAAATGTCTGCTGCTCGTGCGGCGCTCTGACAATAGGGATGAGGACAGGGCCGGTTTTACAGTGCTGACTTCTGCCACTCGCCCATTCTGCCCCCCTCGCTCCTGTTCAGTGGCACCTTCTCTGGAAGGGGTCACGTTGATTTTCATTGGCCTGCTCTCAAATATGATGCCACTCGGTGAAGGGAAAGGTGACAAAATCTGGCCCACAGCGAGCAGACTGTCAATAGGTGAGCACGAGCGCAGCAGTCCCATTAAGTTGAAAAGGGCTGCTCACATGAGTAGGTGCTTACCGGTCACAGTCTAGTCCACCGAATCCACTGGGCTTCATCCTGCTCCCATTGAAACAACAGCAAAACTCCCATTGACTTCTACGGTGCAGGATCAGGGCCTACGTGCATACTAAGTTACTTCTTTCTTAATGGAATAGCTCTTCAGCTGGCCTAGCTCCCTTAAAGTCAACACAGTTGTGGATGGCAAAAATCCATCTGTCATGTCTGGTTTCTTTTTAAAGGGACGCTCTCAGGTTCAGAGCCATGCTTCCTTCAGGTTACTAACCCCACTTTGGTTTATTCAAATTATTTATTTCTAAAATCCTTTATTTTGCAATCCACTGTTGTATCAACCAGGCAAGGTACTAACAAGCTTCAACAGGACTTTATTTTCAAAGTAGAAACCTCTTCACCAAGCTGCTGCTGCACTCTCTGTAGCTTTCTCCCAGCCTCTCAACTCCTCCCCTCCTTCCTGTTTCCTATCCTTTCAGACTCCCAACAGCCAGCGCTCCCAATTCTAATGATTACAAGCAACATCTAAACACCACATCCACACAAACTTCAACAATGAAAATAAACTGTCCAGTTTCACTTTTGTTTCTAGCCACTTTCTGGCTGTGGGTCTCATGCACTGGTGAAATGCTGCAATGTTTGTGTTGCAAACCAATCAGGGATTATTTATTAGGGTTTTTTTAATAGCTGTTTTTGTTGGAATTGTTTCTTATAAAAAAGATCTTGCAAACATTTCCTTTGGTTTTATTGATTTTTTTAAAAATAAAACCTACATTTCACTCCAAAGGCCATCTAAATGTGTCCATTTAAGATATATGTGGTAATGGCCCTTAGTAGGTAGGGCACTGAAAAGAAATTTGTGCTATTTTTCCCCACACAGTAACCTACCATCACATGCCTGTCAGTTTATGTTCAAGTGACAGTAATATTAGGCTTGATCATAACTAGTCCTAACACAGCCACAAGGGAAGTATGTAACACTTCCTTCTGTGTTAAGGCTACTCAGACCTGAGCTCTAGTTGGTGTGGGAAGCACAGGGGATGGGTGCCAGATACTCCCCCATCTCCACCTCCAGGGATCAAGTGGGTGAGGAACAGGCAGAGCCACTCAAAATACAGCACCCACAAATTATACTCACCCATTCCACTGCATCAGGAGTGCTCTGGGGGTCATCTCTGTGCACAATACCTGCCAGTACTCCCTCTGGGGTGGTGCACCTGTACACTGACCCTTCCTTAGGGCTATGCCTAAAGGCACAATCGATCCATCGTTAATTCTCACAACCCCCTAACAAGTTAGCTAAGAACATCTGATTCTTTTTAACACCTAGGGAGATTAAAAAGCAGAGATCATGGGTTTGCAAACTCACCAAGCTATGCTGGCTTAGTGTGAGGTGTGGTTTTAAACCATTTTATTTAAACCAGCTGAAAAAACCTAGCTGGACACTCTTAGTTCAGATGAAACTAAGGAAAGGAAATCAGGGTTAGAAAGGGCAGGCTTCTGCTCTAGCATTTTGTTTATAACACTCTTCCTGTGACAGATCTTGTCCTCTCTCATTGTGTGCCTCAATCCAGGGTGTTACTACTGATGAGGTACATGTTATTCCTGACTTAGGGCTCTCACACATTCTTTGGACTGCCTCAGGGCCACCATATGTGACCATAAACAGCTTAGGATAAAAAAGACCTATTAGTCCACAGCCAGGGTAAAATATATTCATTATCACGGGGATTCCCTATGGGGATGAAAACAAGCTCTGCTAACGGAGAACATTATCTTTTACAGCTATTCCCCATCCCTTCTCCTGCAGGGACCAACACATTAGTGCAGTGAGTAAGGTCCCAATTCAGCAAAGCATTTAATCAGCGAGCATGTGCTTTTGTGCCTTGCTGAACTGGGGCTTAAATTTAATATTCATAATAAGCTTGGCTTTTTACAAATTCTTTGCGGTGTTGATAGTAATTTTCAGACCTGAGTTAAAACTCTGGGCTGACACTTCAGCTTGTGGGGGTAGAAGGGAGTACATCTATGAGCCAGTGCAGAAAGTTAAGGTACTTGCCGAGGTTTCAGTGGTGTACTTATCCTGCGGCCAGCTAGTGGAATGGTTGCACAGTTGTTCCTGGTACTCTCTGCGGAAGCAGAGCGTATACTTTTACAACAGATTTTGAGCAGGTGTTTTTCCCAACCTGCCCTCAGTCACCGTTCATGTGCTGTGTAGCATCCAAAGTCATATATTACAAAAAGCAGAAGGCTGAGTAGATTAATCACCTCTAGACCTAAGCAGCAGACATAAGGCCATAACAGAACAACATAACATAATATGAATACTAACACTTAGCATAGCACTTTTCTTCTTCAGTCTGATTTGCTTTACAATCAATTAATTAAACTTTAACTTTGCCTAACTTCAAAGGACCAGCAGAAAGTGCTGGGGTTTCTCTCTTTCTAGCACTTGAACTTTCTTTTGAAGCATTTGTTAGCTTTGTAACAGAAAAGGGAGCTTTTCTCTCCAACAACTGCTGCTCTAGCTTCATCAATCATAATTGAATAGTTCAAGTGGTGCATTAAACTTGAGTATTACACTCAGTGATGTCCTTCCGATATACTCTAACACTATTGTATTCTAATACAAATTGTTCACATAAATATCTATTCCCTCATCTACTTGTTTCACAGCTGTATGCATCTAAGCAACAGTTTATCACAGGTTCTCTTCTGGCAAACCTAATAGTTCAGTGTGTTGCTAGTTACTCCTGACTTTGGAGCCATGTGGTGAGCAACACAAAATGAATCTTTCCTGTGTCAAAATCTCTCTATATAAAGTTCATCCATATATAAGATCTTTAAGGGAACTGAAAGTGATTTAAGAATATTTAAATGGTAACTTGAAGTTTCTCTCTTTTTAGGTATTTATAATTAAATGGTTTAATCTCAGACCATTGGAGTTCAGAGATACTATATAGTTACTGATGCATAACTGTAAAGGTTTGCCCCACTTTTGCAATTCCTTGCATTCTGATTGCAGGTCTCCGATTTGCATAATCGCTGTACAGTTACCTCTCAATAACTATACAGTATGCAAAACTCAGTGCTTTACTTGACTGACAACTATTAGTCAATCTGAATGCAGATAGTTGCATAATCGCTGGACAGTTATTTCTCAATAACTGTACTGTGATTATGCAATGCTTCTCTGCTCTGATTGGTTATTCTAATCATTCTGTTCTAATCACTTCCTGAACTTAGCATGTACAAGGCTTTTTCCAGCAAAAAGAAGCCACCTCAGGGTTTTGTTCTCTACAAAGGCAACACAAATTTTACCTGAAAGAAAAGGTAGGAAAATAGAACAAAGCAAATGATATAAATCGTTTATTATATTAAAATATCAAATGGTTTAGAGAAGGTCGATTGGGAGCATCTGTTCTCCATCTCATAACACAAGACTAAGGGGACATTCCATTCAATTAAAAAGGTGAGAAATTCAAAACTGATCAAACAAAATACCTTTTCACACAACATTTAATTAGGTGGTGGAACTCATGGCCACAGGAAGTTGCTGAGGCCAGGAATTTACAAGTTTAAAAAAGGAACCAGTTATTTATATAGATAACAAAAATATTCAAAGTTATAATAGTTAATGCTCCCAAAGAAGTGGGAGGGATATTAAATTTATGGCTTCAGAGCTTAAGCCAGTCTCCAGTTATTAGAGGTCAGGATGAGACCTAATGTGGGTGGCCAATTATCCTGCATCTGCCTGCTGTGAGGTTCTTACACTTTTCTCTGAAACATCTCCTTCTGATCACTGTGAGAGACTGGATACTGGATTAGACGGACCTCAGGTCTGATCCAGCCTGGCAATTCCGATGCTCCTAGAAAAAGGGGTGTGTCTTAAAATGACAGCTCCACACTACTCAGTTGGAAAATTTTTGAGCAGCTGTATTCATTACGATGTACAGAAATGAAAAGGAAACTGCCAAGAGGAATGTAAACATCCGTAAATCATAATCTTTTCACCCTAGTGTTGATTGGCTGGTTTTCATTAATAAATGGTAGGATTTGCCAGTACCCTCCCCTGATTCACAAATCACTCATGGTTTAGAAATCAAGTTGCTAAATCCAGTGCTGAAATCAAAATATCATACACCCATTGTCATTTATAAATCTGAATGAAAATCAAATATTTCTATAAGCCCCATTGCTTTCAAAACAGCACATTCTCTAAAAAACTGATGTATGCTAAGCATTTTACAATGTACTGCCGGCTCTTGAGACAGGTTGTTCTTTATTTGGCTACCTGCATCCTACAGAGTTCTTCTATTTTAAACCTGCATTCATATCTCCATCTATTCCCAAATCTCATTAAATAAAAATCAATTGTAAACATAATTATAAAGCACTGAAGTCACCTCCCAGGCACTGCAGAGGACATAGCTGCATTCTAAGCATGTCTTTTTTCCCTAATAAATTATTATCTCATCCTGTATCATCTGATCAATGGTTTTTCTAAGGCACCTCTCTCCATTATATCCAAGTTTTGACCCTACATATGCAGATCAGCATTATAAACAATCTAATCCAGTGTTTGAAAAGTTGTGGGATATTGCACCAGAAATTTGTCACTGCTGCAGGGTTAAATATTGCCCCAGCCTTGTCCTTTGCATAATTTTAAGCAGAAAATTCTACTTTGGAGAAAAGGAGAAGATATTTTTGTGACAGCTTGATTTAAAAAAGAATTGGTGGCTGAAGCTGCTCAGTGGTTTCAAATGTTAGCAGGACTCCTGCTAGAGATGCAGTAATGGGCAGAGTGCAGGTGAGACAGTCAAAGGTACAGGGTAACTGCAAGTTATCACATGGCAATCTCCATCAGAGGCTCTAAAATCAATGCACAACCGAGTTAGGCATGAGTAATATAAATAAAAGGTTTCTGTACATGCGATATCTGGTATTATGTGACAATGCAGTTCTATAATTAAATGATTTTTCCCCCAATTGCAAGAACTAACTTGTGTGGTGCTGAGCCACTGCATCAAGTAATGCATCAATGCACATTTGAGAACAGGCTGCTATTTAAGTGCCATTGATACAGTTCAATACTGGGGTTTCTGTTTAGGTTTTCAACTTACTGACTCAGCTAGACTGTGCATTGTGCCGTGGCATTTGCTGGAAATAGTATCACTGATTTAACAGCATTTCTTCCACTTTATTCATCATGACGCCAGGTTTGAAGGATCTGGCTTTAGTGCATTACAAACTCACCTGTGTCCTCTCATATCCTGGGCCACATCATCAGCTGGTATATAAATCAGAATAGCTGCCCTGATTTCAATGGAGCTAGGCTGGTTTACAGCAACTGAGGATCTGGCTTCATATCTTTAGGTTGCTGCTTACAAAATCTAACTGGGAGTTGTCCAGCTCTACCAGGACAGAGCGGCATCTCACTTGTATGGTCTGGCCGCCTGACTGTACACAAACAGCAAAGTGGCTGTAATTCCAGATTCTTACTCTTTTTAAAAAATGTGATAACTTGCTGGGCTGGAACATCATTACATACACTCCATGGAATAGGATGGTGTGCTGAACGTAGCTAAAATTTGTCATGCTTTTTTGTGCACCTTACATTTAGATTTCACCTTTAAATGTCTAGGCACTCACCTTGTGCAGAATTCTGCAGCCATTTTGTTCTCAGAGTTTAGCCAGATTGTCAGACAAGATGCACACTGTGTGCTCTCTCCAGGTGATCTTATTTTTGCATATGGTCTTCAGTTTGTCCTTCTATTTATGTAAACTCAAGGTCATTTTGATTGAAAACATCTTTGTATAGCAAGAAACTTCAAGATGAGAATGCTGTGCTAAGGTTAAGGATAGTGACATAACTGAGAAACACAATAAGAACCATGTTTTGAATGAGATGTAAGAGTAAGGTTTCATCCACTTGTGAAAAATAAAGACCTCACAGCAAATTTTGTAAGAGTAGAGGGCATCTACTCTGATGTCCCGGCCAAATCATTATGGACCCAATTCTGCCATCCTTGTTCATAGTACCTTATTCCAAAATTAATCCCATCGGAATGGCCTCTTCTCAGGTTTGCACTGATTTACAACATTATCCTTTGTACTGAGTGTTTGTTCATGTGACTGAAAGAAACCTCATTTAAATGCAGAACTGCAGTGTCACATCATATCTGCTATAGGGTTTACTAAAGCAACTGAACCTGCAATCAGTATAAAAACAGCAAATTAGATGTAAGAGAATGTGTATGCAGACTGTAGAGAGCATAAGTGGTGTGGTAGAAAGGTTTTAGCAGCATGTGTTTGAGATGGGACATTACTTACGACTAAAGAAGCATGGATACAAGCAACGCATATGTGGTATATTTACTAAGTGTGTATAATTTTGCTTTCAGTTAAACACCAGCTTACAGAAAAAACAATGTTGCAGCGCCCACGCCAAGCATACTCACTCAGTCAATGTCTGTTTGCAAAACAATGTGGGAAAATGAAAAAAGGCCCCGGACATCAGAAACAACATTTGGATCCAAGGATTTGTTCGTACTTTGAAAACTGTGTATGTGATCTCGTGGATATACCATTGTGTGACATGACATTTTGGAAAAGAGAAATCCAGGGAAAGAATGAAAGCAAAACCGTGAGGGAGGCAGAAGGAAGGTTGCATGGTTTGTTATTGGTAGGGAGAATGACTGAGGAAAGGCAGAGGTGAAGTAAGGATCTCTGCTTTGAGAGGGTTGGGGTTCTTTTATGATGTTCTGTTTTGATTCCTCTGTGGAGAAAGGGATTAGTTACTCAACTACCCTACCAGGGGTGGGGTAGGGGATCTCAGGGGAGATAGGAAAGGGGGAAAGGGCAATGGCTTAAAGGACTGGTTCAAGGAGGGTCCTCTGCATAAGGAGACAGGGAGCAGGAAGGCACAGAGAGAAGGTGTTCCAGGCTGGCATCATTGCTGGATGGAAGGAGCAGGAGACGCAATATGCTGAGACAAGAACTGATATGTGGGGAGGGCAGAGTTGGGAAGGCCCCTGAAAGGAGGTCTGAGAAGCTTGAATGTCACATGGTGGAAAGTGAGGAGCCAATGGAGGGATTGGAAGGGGGTGGCATGGTCAGAGTGATGGATCAGGAAGATGGGTTTAGCGGCGGCATTTTGAACAGACCAAGGGGGGGCAGCAATCTATGTGTGAGGAAGGCCAGAAACTATTCTGCAAAGTGGAGCAAAGTTTGTAACTGAGTTGGGGGCAGCCATATTCAAAGTAAATTCCCTGGTATGATTGTACCTGGAGTGTCACCAGGGCCTACATGTCTGGCAGCCGTCTCCAAGGTTCAAAGAAAGTGCGGTTGCCTGTCCATGAAAATGGCACCCCTTATAAGTGTAGAAGCTGGTTCTGGTTGCCATGCTGCTCTCGCTGGGAGGCTTTGCATCTTTCCTGAGTCTCTGCACAGCTCTGGTCTGACGTAAGGGCTGTAAAAGCAGAGATGAGGTCAACCCAGGATCCTCAGGGACTTCATTTCTATCAGGTGAATTAAGAGCTTCTGCCCTTTGGGCTGATTGGGGAAGGAGCTGTGCTGTGCTGCTCTTCGCATCTCTAACGGCAGCGTGCTGTGGGACATCTGGGCTTTGGAGGAAAGTCAACTGTGCGAGACCAGAAATACAGCCCATTCTGGGAGGGCTTATGGAAGAGAAGAGGAGCGAGGTACTAGTAATGCTGTTCTTTACCACATCTTGCAGCAAGCAACTCCATGTGCACCAGTAGATGACCTAGAAGGAAACCTTCACGTTCCTGCCCTTGTGGCTGAGAGACACCATGAGAAAGCGATGGTCCTAGGAGTACAGGGGTGGGTTTTGGCCACATTCAGATGCTTGGGTGCTTGCTGACAAAAGGAAATGTGTATTAAATAAATCCTTCTCTCTCCTGAGGCCATACGGAGAGATAAAAGTACTCATTATCCCAGTGCACAGCTAAAGCACTCCCACATTGTCCCAGCCAATAATGGGCTTTTTCTGCTCCAAACCATGCACGTGCTAACAGGACTAAAGGTGCATTGTAATGTGGCATTGGGACCTTTCCAGTAGTCAGCCACAAAGCTAAGGGCTACGGGGAGAAGGCGCTGGCTTGAAATGCAAACGGGAACAGATTCAGAGCGGACAGCAGGAAGTACAATGTGAGAACTGCTCAGCGACATGCTCTCATGACAAGCCTTCATACCTGTGTGCGCGCAGATAACGCGCATGAGTTACAGCTCTGAGTTTACTTCAAAGCCTGCTTCTCTCCTCCTACCCATCAACACAGGGCAAGGCAAAAGACAGGAACATAATAACTCAGAGGCAGCCTTTCTGCACACAGCAGGGATGGCAGCTGTCCGATAGCCAGCCCCACTGAAGGTCACTGCGGGATAGAACATACTCACAGTAAGGACATACCTAGGAGCACCTGGAGAAGGTTAAAAAATGAAACTGCAGGAGAATAAGAGAGTAATGGCTTCCAGGATGGCACAAGGCCTCTTAGTTTCACGGGAGCTGGGAATAAACCTTGTATAACCTTTGTCATCATAATAGCTGAGGGACATTTTGATTGGACTCTCAGCTGAAGTGTTTGGGCATCAGGGGTGACCAGCAAGTCTAGGAGAAAACATTAATATTATTATTAATATATTAAGCAATAAGCAGTCGAGGTGTGTACATAACAAACAAGGACAGCAAAAAACGTCATTACAGCGCTGCCAAAAACAATTTTCTCCTCCAAAAATGGCCCTTTCCCCCCAGAAATTTTCTTGTAGAAATGTTCATTTCTTTTGAAACGATGAGGTGTTTGGGAAAAAAGTGTCAATTTTTGACCAGCAATCCTGGATTGATTTATTCACAGAATTATACAACAAGGTCCCGACCCTGGAAGTGCTTATTACGAAACATGGCACATCCCATGAAATGCATGATGGAAAGACCTGGCCTCTGCAGTGAGCATTTGCAGGCTCGGGCCCTTATCGGATGAAGGAAATGTGGCAGGTGTTGGCCGCGGTAATCAGTTACAGTCAGTGTAGCCACGAAGGGGAGAGGGTACGGTGACTGTATATCACCTTTACACCTTCCCCAATGCTGAGCCGTCACAGCTCTGTTCTGGTGCCAGCTAGAGCATTCTGGCCATGCCCCACCTGGCCCCCACCGTGCCCCCCTCTCCACACTGACACACACCCCATCCTGGAGGAGGGGTATGGTAGGCTGCCATAAAGCCAGATAAACTGGAAGAATCCTCATCAGCCTCTTTAGTGCAGTTTTAAGGCCCCGTTCCACCACTCCGGTGGTGAGAAGGGATTTTACCACTGAGTTTAGTAGAGGATTCAATACGGCGTTTCACATAAACCTCCCTTACGAATCTTAATTCAAGTGATCTTGGAGACAACTGTCCGGTGTGGACACGTGTCTGAAGGCCTAGAAACAAAGGAGTAAGACAGAACAAGGAGTAATGGTCTCAAGTTGCAGTGCGGGAGGTTTAGGTTGGATATTAGGAAAAACTTTTTCACTAGGAGGGTGGTGAAGCACTGCAATGAGTTGCCTAGGGAGGTGGTGAAATCTCCTTCCTTAGTGGTTTTTAAGGTCAGGCTTAACAAAGCCCTGGCTGGGATGATTTATTTGGGGTTCGTCCTGCTTTGAGCAGGGGATTGGACTAGATGACCTCCTGAGGTCCCTTCCAACCCTGGTATTCTATGATTCTATGAAAGAGTGCTGGGGCTCTGAATGGGGCGAGGGTGGCAGTGGCCTGACTTAACCTCTGCCTTAATGCCTGACTTAACCTCTGGGTTAATGGCATACCTAGGGGGAGTAATCCTGATGTGGGCAGCATGGGCTGGGGCGGAAGTGTGAAGGGGGTGCCTGGAGAACATGCTGCTTGTACGTGCTACTGGAGAACTTAGGGGGGCACAGCTGGAGGTTAAAGCTGCCCTCCCTAGGCAGTCTCCCCCACCCCAGAAGGGCAGTAGTTGCAAACATCCCACCTGTCTCAAGGGATAAGTGCCCCTCTGCATGATCCCAGGAGGGCACAAATTGCATCCTTTAGTCGCACATGAGTGGACCAACCCAAGAAGACGAGTCCTCTGCTTCAGCCTTCCCGGTACACGATTCCGTTCACTAACACAGCAAAATAACCAGTGTAAGCCCTGCCATGGGTAGTTTGCTCTCTGACTCACCCTTATCAGGAAGCTGCAGTGCCATTTCAATTACAGAGGCTTTGCATGCACTGATGAGCCTACTTCCATGAATACCACCAGTCCATATGTACAACACATTCCTCGCTGCTTTCCCCCATCTGTTCCAATACAGATATTGTCATGACACGTGGGACGGAAAGGACTTACTTGTCTTGGCCTCTCCACCCCTCCTCTTCCCATCCATTTGCCAAAGTAACCCTGTCCCAAAACAAAGGAACTACAATCCGCTGATGTCTATGGAGTTACACCGCTGATGAACTGGACTGTAATTTCTTTTTAATAGGTGCCATGTTTCAAAGTACCCATGCAGATCTGCCTAATCCCCAAGTAAAGTTTTATCATTCAGGAAATTATCAGCCACCAAGGGATGAAGGCTGATGCCTAATGGCTGGTCTATATGAGGAAACTGACTGGCATAGCTAGAATGGAATAAACTATTCCTCTCTTGCTATGCTGGAATAACTCCCCGTAGGCTGGAATAACAGTGACTTTATTCTGGAATAATTACTCATTTAAAGTCATTTTTATTCTGGCACAGAATGTCCACACAGGAAGTTATTCCAGCATAGCTATAGCAGAATAGCTTGCTTTGCTGTAGCTGTTCCAGTTAAATTTCCCATATACACAAACCCTTATTCTGTGTTAGAACTGTTATGCTGACAGACACAGGGCAGACCACCTAACACAAACTAGCCCTGAGCCCAAGAGTTTAGTAGGCTTAGACATATACTCAAAGAGTAGTTATCAATAGCTCACTGTCAAACTGAGGGGAACATATCTAGTGGGGTCAGTCCTGGGTCCTGTACTATTCAATATTTTCACTAATGACTTGGATAATGGAGTGGAGCACATGCCTATAAAATCTGCAGTTGACCGCAAACTGGGAGGGGCTGCCAGTGCTTTGGAGGACAAGATTAGAAATCAAAATGACCTTGACAAACTGGAGAATTGAATACATTTAATAAAGACAAGTGCAACGTCTGACAGAGGAAGGAAAAATCAAATGCACAACTACAAAATGGGGAATAGACAGCTAGGTGGTAGTACTGCAGAAAAAGATCTGGAGGTTCTAGGGGATCACAATAGTGATTGTGGATTGAATTGGAGTCAACAATGTGATGCAGCTGTAAAAATGCTCGTGTCATTCCGAGTGTATGAACAGGAGTGTGGCATGTCAGACACGGGAGGTAATTGTCCTGGTCTATTTGGCGATGGTGAGGCCTCAGCTGGAGTCCTGTGTCCCATTCTGGGCACCACACTTTAAGAAACATGTGGACAAATTGGAGAGAGTTAAAAAAACTAGGCATGTTTAGTCTTGAGAAAAGAAGACTGAGGGGGGACCTGATAACAGTCTTCAGATATGTTAAGGTCTGTAATAAAGAGAACAGCGGCCCATTATTCTCCATGTCCACTGAAGGTAGGACAGGAAATAACCAGCTTAATGTGCAGCAAGAGAGATTTAGGTTAGATATTAGGAAAAAACTTTCTAACTATAAGGATAACAAAGCACTGAAACAGGCTTCCAAGAGAGATTGTGGAATCTCCATCACCGGAGGTTTTTAAGAACAGGTTAGACACCTGTCAGGGATAGTCTACTCAATGCAGGGGGATGGACGAGATGACCTCTTCAGCCCTATATTTCTATGATTCTGTGAACATAGATCATGAGAACATCTATAGTTAATTGGACAGGATTAAACCATTTTTTAAAGAGACATAAACCATCATGCTTCAAGGTCAAACCGAACTGAAAGGGATTAGGAAGCCACTTTCCCTATGGCCGGACTTTCCCTGTGGCCAGATATTTGACCACTTTCCCTATGGCCGGATATTTGACCACTGCAGGATTCCTTGCACTTTCCTTTTAAGAGACTGATACTGGAAATTACTCTCTGTCCTTCTCACCTTACCCCTGCTCTCTCTCTCTCTCTCTCTCTCTCTCTCTCTCTTTTTTTTAAAGATTGTGGAGTTTTCCCCCCTCATACTCTTTATTTCCTATTTCATTTATTTCCAATGCTTTGTGTGAGGCTGTTTAATTTTGATAATGAACCTTGAGGGGTGTGAAAGATGCTTTATAAACTGTGTGTGTGTGTGTGTGTGTGTGTGTGTGTAATATGCCTCCAGTCAGCTCCTGTACAGATCCAGCAGAATGCGCGGTTCATAGGCCAGTTTTATTCATGACAGAAGTGAGCCATCTGCTGGACTGCTACTGTAACAGTCCCATCAAGGAAGGCTGGGCCACACCTTGGCTATAGGAATTTACTCAACATCTTTGCCGATGTTTGATAAGTCCATCCTTTCCCCCTGTGGTGCTGGAGCTAGGGGTGCTGCCACACCCCCTGGCTTGAAGTAGTAATAACAAACCCCAATGCATGATTTCCATCATCAGCACACCCACTATAACAATTGTTCCAGCACCCCTGCTTTCCCTCAAGCACGACCCCAAATACCCCCTTTGAAGAAGGGGGAAAGCTGTTGAAAGATCCCTTAAAACAGCCAGTTAAACAATTGTCACATGCTGAGAAGGCAGAGGACGCGCCTGTCCTCAGTGGCAAGACAGCACTAAAAGCTGCACATAGACTCATTGTCTGAGGAAGGCAATGTGACTTAGTGGATGGGGCACTGGGCTAGGAGACAGGATGCCTGGGTTCTATTCATGGTCTGCTGCTCTAGGACCTTGAGCAAGTCACTTCCTTTTTCTGTGCCTCGGTTTACCTCTTGTCCTTTCAGTGCCTATCTATTTCAATGGTACGCGCTTCAGCAGCACTGTCCCCTGCTACATGCACCTCCAGTGCCAAGCACGACGGAGCCCTGCACTCAGCTGAGGCCTCTAGGTGATGCTGTAAGATCAATAATGTCAGAACAGTCAGACAAAATCCACCGTGCTTAACGGGGACACAATCAACCAGTGCCTGTGTGTTAGGGTGAGTTTATTCTGGAATATTCCTATCTGTTAGCAGGTGTGGAATTCTAAGCTCTGCTCTTTTAATACAGAGCGTGCCAAATAAAGATCAGAGGCAAAATTTTCAGAAGCACCTCAGTGACTTTGGAGCCTGAGTTCAATTTCAAAAGTCACGTCGGTCCAGGTCCTCAAAGGTATTTAAGTGCCTAACTCCCAGTGAAATGAACACAGACACGGTGGGTGAGCTAATATATTTTATTGGATCAGCTTCTGTTGGTGAAAGAGAGAAGCTGTCGAGCTACACGGAGCTTTCCTGCGAGTCTGGAAAAGTAATCAGACCATCCTTTACCTTTAAAGCAGGTGAGGTGCAGTGAACATCATCTTTAGTCTTTTATTCAGTACAGCATTTTAACTTGTTTTAAAATTTCCCAGGCTGTCTCTTAACTGGGACAGTCACTTCATGAGGCTGAGGTGGGGGAGGGGGTCTGCGGGATCTGTCACTGTCACACAAAGAACACCCCTCTTTTTACAAACATCCCTACCTGTAAATAAACCCCCAGAACCAAGAAACACAATCGTGATTTTTTCCAGATGTGCAGAAGAGTTAATGGGTGACCGGCAATTTCCCCTTTCGTTTTCCTGAGGGGCTTTGGCCCAGATCCTCAGTTCTATTTAGGCACCTGACTCCCATTGATTTACATTGATGTACAGCATCATAGCTCTGCTGGCCTCAGTGAAGCTTCTCTGATTTACCCCAGCTGAGTATCTGGCCCTAAACTGCGCTTGTCTGGAACCACCGCCTATCACCAGGCAAGGTGGGTAACGGAGCTCAGCTCTGCCTTTTGTAACCTGCACGCTCTGCTGACTGCTTTGTTCTTTTGGCCTATTCTTAGCAACTGTGTGTTAGGCCATACCTGAGAAGCAAGGGGCTGGATAAGCTGTTTCAAGGTGAAGAGGATTAGTGTCTTCACTTGGGTGAGGGGTGTCTCCCATTAGCTAATGGGCCTGGAATAATTATGGCTTGTTCAATAATCACTGGCAGAATCCTGGTGCAGCATCAACTAGATATGACAGCTTGACAATAGGGCAAACGGGCTGATTTACCATGTGAATTGTCCCTGTAAGTGCATCTAGGCCTCCGAAGTGTTTCTAAACTTGAGACCAGAGTTTGCTTCCAGCCTACGCAAACCTGGCACACTCCCACTTGTAGTTCCTGCTGCTGACAGTTGCTTGGAATCAGAAAAGCTGACTGGGGAAAATTTGGATATGGAAAAGAAATGTAAAGGGACGCTCCTCTGCATCAGACACAAACTCCTCATCTTTGCTTGCAAGGCCTTTCACGACCTGTCCCGCCTACCTGCCATCGCACATGCTACGGAGATGTTGACTCCCGCCTTCATTCTGCCTGGGATGCCAGTCTTAATCATTCGTTTAAAAGCGTTCCCAGCAAGTATTTTGTGCTTCCTCCCATACTGCCCCTTATGCATGGGAGGGGCTCCCCAGAAAGATTCACAAAGCTACCGCACTGCCCACCTTCAGATCCCTCCCTAAAACTCTTCTCTCCTGTGATGCCCACAAAAAAACTTGACAGCAGCTGGGGTGCTGTGACCAGGGTTTTTCATTCTCACCAGTATTGTCTCATTGTTTCCTTGTGCTCTGTTTTCTCTTTAGCCTTACACGTAGATTGCAGGCTCTTTGGGGCAGAGACGATCGTTCTGTTATATGTCTGTACCGCACCTAACACAACTGGGTCCTGGTTTCTGTGCACCAGCAAGACGCTAATAAATACTAAACAAATACAGAATTGTTTCCTTTTTTGGCGAGTGAATCTAGCCTGGCCAGAATCACTTGCTGCTTATTAAGGACTAGCACAGGTCTGTTGTGCTGAGGCTAACAATAGTGCTGGGGAATTTTTAAATTAAAAAAAAAAAAAGGTTTCATGAAATGTAAGGGGGAAAGATCCATGAAAACCCAATCAGTTCATTATAGAGTTAGTGACAATTAATCACACTCCGCTCCCTGCTCTCCACTAGTTGTTTCTTTTATTAATATGGACATTGTTCAAGCACTGGGTTTTGATTGGGTTTTTTCCCCAGGCTTGTGAGTCTATGGCATGAAGTGCACAGGCTGGATGCCGGGGCAAGAATGGCAGGACAGATTGGCTGAGGCTCCTGGGCAAAGGGGAGAAAGGAAGGCAGGGAGGGATGGGGAATGTAACTTACGAGAAAGGTAGCTAACATCAGCTGGAGCATTTTCTACCTGTGTGAAGGGCCATACAGTCCGAGCAGAGACTGTGTCTCCCTAGGGATTTGCACACATATTTGGGACACTGTTGCACGAGAAAGAACAAGTGTGTCTCGTTCTAGGCCTCTCTCTCACCTCATGTCCCACCTTTCAGCCTGAGGAGGAGGAGAGAGATGCATCAGTTCTGAAGACAAGGTTGAGGGAGGAGTGAGTTCTGCAGAGGAGATGGCCCAGTGCGCTTTTGTTCTGACCTGCTGCCAGTATTGGTGACTGAGCCAAGGCAGCCTTCACGGACTTGAAACTCACATTTTGAGTAGCGGGTGAATAAATCCCATTTTAGGTGCTTGCATCAGCACTTAGGAGCCTGAATACAGGTCACGCCACAAATGCATGGTCCTACTACTCTGCTCTCTGAGGTAGCTCCCCATTGACAAACACTATCAAATTTCATGGTCTAGGTCCTAATAGTCAAAGCCTCCATGGGACTAGCCCTGGTCTCTTAAGAACCTGCCTCCCTCCATGACCATGTGTTACAGTTGCTGATCACAAGCTTATTTGACCTTTCCGGTCCTCTCTTCCACATGTCTAGTGTGTCTGGGCTGAATGGGCTATAGAGATTGGAGCCAATATCTCATCCCTTGTATCTCCACCATGAAAACCAGAAGCCTTGTGTTAGAATACCAGCCCTTTACCCCTGTGTCCCATGTGAAATAGGTGTATGAATTAGCTCTAATGGATATGCTTTCAGATATTCACTAGTTAATTGGAGTATTGTGTCCAGTTCCGGGTGCTGCATTTCAGGAAAGATGTGGACAAATTGGAAAAAGTCCAGAGAAGAGCAACAAAAATGATTAAAGGTCTAGAAAACATGACCTATGAGGGAAGATTGAAAAAATTGGGTTTGTTTAGTCTGGAGATGAGAAGACTGAGGGGGGCCATGATAACAGTTTTCAAGTACATAAAAGGTTGTTACAAGGAGGAGGAAGAATAATTGTTGTTCTTAACCTCTGAGGATAGGACAAGAAGCAATGGGCTTAAATTGAAGCAAGGGCGGTTTAGGTTGGACATTAGGAAAAACTTCCTAACTGTCAGGGTGGTTAAGCACTGGAATAATTGCCCAGGAAGGTGGTGGAATCTCCATCACTGGAGATTTTAAAGAGCAGGTTAGACAAACACCTGTCAGGGATGGTCTAAATCAGGGATCGGCAACCTTTAGCATGCTGCCCATCAGGGAAATCCGCAGGCGGGCCGGGCCAGTTTGTTTACCTGCAGCGTCCACATGTTCAGCCAATTGCAGCTCCCACTGGCCGTGGTTCACCATTCCAGGCCAATGGGGGCTGCAGGAAGCAGTGTGGGCCACGGGATATGCTGGCCACCACTTCCCGCAGCCCCCATTGGCCTGGAATGGCGAGCTACAATCGGCTGAACCTGTGGACGCTGCAGGTAAACAAACCGTTGTGGACTGCCAGAGGATTTTCTTGACGGGCCGCGTGCCAAAAGTTGCCGATCCCTGGTCTAGATAATACTTAGTCCTGCCATGAGTGCAGGGGACTGGACTAGATGACCTCTTGAGGTCCCTTCCAGTCCTATGATTCTAATTAGTAGAAGTGCCCACAGACCTCAGGCAATGCTCACTTGTGCTGGGCACTAGGCACATGGGAAACTAAAGACCCTGGCTGGGATTTTCAAAACTCCTTTAGATGTCTTTAAAAACCCCAGCCCTGAAGACTGTATCATCTGGAAAGACAAGACATATGAAGGGAGGGGAAGGAGAGAAGGATGCTCAGGGATCAGGTGGACAAAAAGTTCTCCACACCCTATTAGTTCTGTGGTCTCTGCTTTCATCCTTCACCCCATTTGTTGGTTTATTCACCGTTGTATCTGGTCATACGTCTCAACTGCAAACTCTCTGGGGCAGGGACTGCCTTTGTTTGTTTGTATAATGCAAGCACAGTGGTGCTCTGATCCCAGACTGCGTCCTTAGATGCTACTGTAATGGACATAACATAATGATAAGGATTCCCCTCCTCTTAGTCTAGGTTTCCATTTCTCCCCAGATCCCCATTCCCGGTAACTAACTTGAATTCCTTCACCACATCTTGTCCTCCAACTGTCCTCCTCCCCTGAAACTGCCCGTTTCCCAGATCTTAGGCTGTGGGGGTTGGGGGGCAGGGGAGAAGGCAGCCAATCAGAACCCGTCAACAAACACGCAATGTCAAAGTCTCTGGAGGAATGCCTCAGAGGCAGCCCAAGCCCTGCTGCTCAACACCCAGCCTATGTGGCCAGGGCAGTACTTGAGGCCTGGTGCTCTTGGAGTCTCTCTCTCTCTCTCTGTCTCACCCACCACATCTTGCCACTGGGTCTGGGTCCAGAAGGGCTGCTCCACACACAGTTCTGGCTGCCAGGGAAGTCCTTTGTGCCTTCCGGGACTAGCCCCACCCCGGGGAGGTGCTGCTCTCTGCTGGTGCATGCGGAGTGTAAAGCTCTCAGAAGAGGTAGTGTAGTATTTATGGGCGATGCACCGTCATTTAATTAGAAACTGTGCCAGCCTCACATGCGGTACTCAGCTGCTGAGCTGCAACTCCCGCCTATCACACTGATCACAATGCAGGTCTCACGTTACCTTGTGCTCGCCACACCTGTTCATTGTAGCCACCTGTTGTCTTTTGTTTTATACTTAGATTGTAAGCTCTTTGTGAAAGGGACCATCTTTTGGTTATGCTTGTATAGGGCCTAGCACAGTAGGGTTCAGCTTTCTGTTGCAATACAAATAATCAGTAATAATAATAACCTGCTGAATTCAGAGGTGTACGGGGAGACTTTGGCAAACCAGTAAAGTGCCTGAAACCACTATGGCTTATTGCTACAAGCAGCCAAGTCAGCAGGCTGTAAATTGGCCATTCAGCAGTCTCAGTTTAACCAAGGCAGGAGGGGAGGGGGGTTTCTGGGTGCCACAGAAAGGGCAGCTTGACCCCGCATCCTTCCTGATAAGAATTGTGTTGAAGTTGCTGATACATGCATTTTAGAAGAGCAGGATGTGCCCCAGGAATGTCTATTGGGGGCCTCAAGGCTGCAAACTCTGGAAAAACCCACACCTGGTTAATCAGTAATCAGAAGGAGCCTCTTGCTTGACCATTGGAACTGCTTGCTTAACAAGTTTTCTTTAAGGGACATGTGTAAATAAGGGGGAAAAGTTTGAGGTGGTGGGACTCTTCAGGACTGGACTCTCCCTCTGGATGCATCTTGTGTTCCCCACTGGCAGACGGGCTGCCGCTGTGCCACTCGAGAGCCACACTCAGCTTTGGTAATTATCGAGGGTTGGGGGTGTTTTATGAACCTGTTGCGGAGGGAGGTGTGTAAGTGCTTGAGACTAAGTAAAGTTTAACTTTAAGTGAAAGCACTCTTGTGTTGTCCTGTTTGTGCCAGCCATCTATCGGTCGGGACAGCCGTGTCTCCCTTGATTTATTTCCTGATACCACCTCACACAGAGTAAAAATTACCAAGAGCTTTGGGTTGAAAGAACCCCGGGTAACAGAGGTTGTGATGTCGTCAGATGCCACAGATTGGAGCCCCATGGCAACCAGATGCTGGGACGGGAATCTTTAAGGCACAATTTTTACACAGTAATTTTTTGTCCTCTGCAACTTAAGAACTTGATCTCGGCCTTCGGGGATTTCCCCTCATTATTTAGTGGTTGGAATTTTTATCTCATTAAAGTTAATCCCATGGAATTAGTATTTATGGGTGGAGATAGTCCCACTGATCACCTTCCCCAATATCCACCCCCCAGTGCTATCCAAATACATACCTCAAGTCAAATTCTGATACCAGTCACAATGGTGTAAATACAAAGCAACTCAACTGACTTCAGTGGTGTAGGTCTGTCTTGACATGAGTAATTTGCCTAATTTTTTACTGGGCATAATTCGGAAGGTGAATGGAAAGTCAAGTTGTAAATAGAGGCTTGACAACTGGTATGCTGGAGTCAGGATGTCTGTGCTAACTAAGATAAGCAGCAACACCCTAATGCTAGGGACTATGGATAAGATAAATCTGGAAGGTAAAGACCAGGTTCCACATGAACAGCATACAGATAGAGTCTGCTGTACAGGAATTGGTTCCTGCAAAGTAAACAACCCATCCAAAAATGTGTGATTTAATGAATACCAAGTGCAATGTATTGTGTAAATGTATATAAAGAAGGTGGTTGTTTGTGTAACATTGGATGTATGGTGCACCTGATACCCACCCCCTACGCTTGAGTTTGATCAGCTCAGCATAGCTTTGCTGTATGCCAAATAAAGGAACCTGAGTGACGAAGTCCAACTGAATGCTTTGTATCCCAGAGAACTAGATGAAGTGTTTTCCCAGAACTGGACAAGGTGTTCTGGAGAAGCTGAGTGGAAAAGGTCTTGAAGGGAATCCCAAGAAGTGGGGTTAGATTGGATTTAGAGCATGTAAATGAGAGCAGGGTTTGGCCCCTTGTATATTATGTACACCGTTGCAAGCTCAGGTTCTCCCTTCCCTTTCTCTAATTTTGCTTTATGGCTATTTTTTCAAAAAGGAAATCTTTTGAAGTTGCATTTACTTTCTAAATTGAGTTGCACAGGTTTACCAGGCTGCCTGTTGGTCACGTTATTACTCCTGAGGGAATTCTGAGCCAAAAAAATAAAAATTCTGTGCATGTTATTTTAAAATTCTGGAAATTTTATTTAGGTAACCTTGCTTGCTTAGGAGTCAAGTGGACGACATCACATTTCCACAGTGAATAGGTTTAAAAGACTGGAAGAAATAAAAGAGGAATTCATAGATTTTAAAGCCAGAAGTGACCACTATGCTCATCTAGTCTCACTTCGTGCGTAAACCAGGCCAAGGAATCTTACCTGGTAAACGCTGCATCAAGACCAAAGCGTCTGTTTGAGCTACAGTAGATCTTTTAGAAAGGTATCCACTCTTGATTTAAGTACTTCCAGTGAGGGAGAAACACACCCCTGGATAAGTTGTTCCGATAGTTAACTACCCTTATGGTTAAACATTTGCTCTGTATTTCTACTCTGAATGTATCTAACTTCAGCTTTCAGCCATTGGATCTCACTATGTCGCTTTCTGCTAGATTAAAGAGCCATCACCAAGCAAAAATCTCTTTCCCATGTAGGCCCTTACAGACCATGATCAAGTCACCTCTTAACCTTCTTTTGGATAAACTAATAGATTGAGCTTCTTCTCTCTCATGTAGAAGGAATATTTCTCTGATCTTGAATCATTCTCGAAGCTCTTTTCTAACCTTTTCAGTTTGTCAGCACCCTTTCTGAAATGTGGACACCACAACCAGATGCAGTATTCCAGTCATAGTCTCACTACTGGTGTAACAGAGACAATACTATCTTCCTACTCCTAATTGATACGCCCACCTTATGCAGCTGAGGATTGCGTTCACCTTCTTAGCTACGGCACTGCTCTGGCAACTCATGTTCAAGCAGTTATTTACAATGACCTCTAAGCCCTTCTCAGTGCCACTGCATTCCAGGATACAGTCCCCTCTCTTCTAAGTGGACTGTAGGGGGGTAGTCACCTCGCTCTGGCTCAGAAGGGGTTAAAAGCCAGCCCTTGGAGAGGGTTGGGGAGGAGAAAAAGGGCTAGGCTGATTGGAAAGGCAGCCACAGCTGAGGCCACGCCCCAATCAGGCTGCAGCTGGCCCTATAAAAGGCCAGTGAGCCAGGAGCTGGTAAGAGTCTCTCTCTAGCTTTTGAGAGAGAAGGACTGGCTGCCTGGGAGCTGCGCAGGGTACATAGGGTGGAGCAGGGCGGGGGGAAGGCGAGAGGAGCTGGGGAGCTCCAGCTTGAAAAAACCCCCACGCTGCAGGCCTTGCTAAAGGCCAGGAAAGGTACTGGGGCTGCAGAGGTGTAGCCTAGGAATAGGCAGAGGCAGGTGGTCCAACCCCCCCTTGCCAATGATGAGTGGTTTACAGACTGAAGTCTGCCCCAGTGAGTGGGGGCTAGATGGTGACTGGCAGTAGCCACTGAGGCAAGGTGGGGATAGAGGGTTGGGGGTTCCTCTGGGTGGGGAGACCCAGATTGTGGGTTACTGCTGGGGGCAGAGCCCTGACGTAGAGGGGCACCAGGGTCCAGGAGGGACACGGCGGCCAGTGGCAGGTGAGACACCGGCCTGTAGGGGGCGCTCCAGGCTGGAAGAGCTGATTCCCAGGATGACCAGCAGGAGGCGCCGTGCCAGTGAGTCGTCACCTCAATACATGGACTTACATTCTTTGTTTCTAGATGTATGACCTTGAAATTTGGTGTATTAAAGCATGTTGTTCAAATGAGTCCACTTTTTCAAGTGATCTAGGTCAGCCAATATAACTGACTTGGTAACTCACCGGTCCCCAGCACTCTTTAACCTCCACCTATTTTTGTATCATCTGCAAATTTTACAAGGCAGTGCCATACTTCCTGTTGACTCTCCCAGGACAAAAAGACACTGAAGAGTATATTTTCAAAGTGGTTCCCAGAGAAGTAACGGAGGAGGAGAAAAACCTTGGAGTATTGGTTGACCACAGGATGACTATGAGCCGCCAATGTGATATGGCCGTGAAAAAAGCTAATGCGATCTTGGGATGCATCAGGAGAGGTATTTCCAGTAGAGATAAGGAGGTGTTAGTACTGTTATACAAGGCACTGGTGAGACCTCATCAGGAATACTGTGTGCAGTTCTGGTCTCCCATGTTTAAGAAGGATGACTTCAAACTGGAACAGGTATGATCCAAGGAATGGAAAACCTGTCTTATGAAAGGAGGCTCAAGGAGCTTGGCTTGTTTAGTCTAACCAGAAGAAGGTTGAGGAGAGATCTGATTGCTCTCTATAAATATATCGGAGGGATAAATACCAGGGAGGGAGAGGAATTATTTAAGCTCAGTATCAATGTGGACACAAGAACAAATGGATATAAACTGGCCATCAGGAAGTTTAGACTTGAAATTAGACGAAGGTTTCTAACCATTAGAGGAGTGAAGTTTTGGAATAGCCTTCCAAGGGAAGCAGTGAGGGCAAAAGACTTATCTGGCTTCAAGATTAAACTCAATAAGTTTACGGAGGAGATGGTATGATGCGATAACATGATTTTGGCAATTAATTAATCTTTAACTATTTATGGTAAATAGGCCCAATGGCCTGTGATGGGATGTTAGATTGGGTGAGATCTGAGTGACTACAGAGAATTCTTTCCTGGGTATCTGGCTGGTGAATCTTGCCCACATGCTCAGGGTTCAGTTGATCGCAATATTTGGGGTTGGGAAGGAATTTTCCTCCAGGGCAGATTGGAAGAGGCCCTGGGGGTTTTTCACCTTTCTCTGTAGCATGGGGCACAGGGCACTTGCTGGAGGATTCTCTGCACCTTGAAGTCTTTAAACCATGATTTGAGAAGCTTCAATAGCTCAGACATAGGTGAGAGGTTTATTGCAGGAGTGGGTGGGTGAGATTGTGTGGCCTGCATTGTGCAGGAGGTCAGACTAGATGATCATAATGGTCCCTTCTGACCTTAATATCTATGAGTCTATGAGAAGGGAGAGAATCAGCAGTTAATTCCCACTGATTTCACCTGCAGTCTACAACTTCATTTCTAATTCACTCATTGAAGTTAGACAAAGTAATTGTAAAGGGGGATTCATCATCCACTGGTGTCTGGTTTTGTGCTTAATGCTAGAATTCCTTGCAATTACACCTAACCTGATTATATTTCTATCCTCTGGAATGTGTAGCTGGGGGCTCTCACTCCTCCGTTACCATGATGAGTTTATCTGTAGAGATGGTGGTAATGATGATAGAGGCAGGTTTTAAGCTAACTTATTTAAGCAGTGCTGCTGGTGTCGCCTAGCCTTGCTCTATGCTTTGTCTTCGTCTCTGCAACTGGTCCCTGTCTCTGGGAGAGCATCCGGGAGAGTCAACAGGAAGTGTGGCACTGCAGAGTGTTCTGCAGGACATGGGGCAATTTTTCAACTTCCTGGTGATGCTTATAGAACAGTAATTTCCCAGGCACTACTCACTTGTCTTCCTCACCCCAGTATATTCAAAGCTTTGAGGCTAAAATCAACTTCCACTCTATGCTGATCCGCCCACATCATTACCTTCCTCAGACCCCTCCACTGGCTTCCTCTCCTCCTTTCTGCATTAAATTCATTATCCCCATCACCAATAGTCTCACTGTGGAATGGATTATATTTTATTCTCGAGGTTACTGCGAACCAATGGCTGCATGTCAGATCAGCTATACACTGTTTGCAAGGCACTTTGAAACTAGGGGATGACGAGCCCTGTGCAAATACTTGGCTAACCAATTCATCCTTTTGCCAGGCGATCAGAAATGAAGACGATGCAAAGAGGAGAAGGTTAGAAGAACTCAGGGGCAAACAGTTAATTGTAAGAGACATGAAGAATTCTGGATCTAGGTTGCCAGTGCCCGCTGTAGCACAATGAGGAAGAATCAGAGACCAATGAAACTTTACTTTTATTTCCTATTGTTGCTCTATCAGATGGTAGCATTAGCAGCTTGGCAGGTGGACTATTGAAAGATCGGGCTCTAATGTCCTTTATTGGGCAGGTGAGCCTGTGTCTAATGTTCTGGTGCTTTGCAGAGTTGGACTTGGTATGGGGCAGCATCAGGGAAGAAGTTGGGCATGACGTTCAATCTTCTTCCACCTGAATGATGTCCCCTAGTGCCATCCTTCGTGTAGACGGTCTCCTCACAGTGAGAACTTCGTCTGTCTCGTCTTGGCCAGCGCCCCGCCCCCAGTGCTTTTTGGCCATGTTCTCGAGGAGCTTGCTTGCATCGCTGAGGGTTTTTTGTGTTCGTTGACCTGCGGTTTGCTGTTTCACCTCCTCTGCGCTCAGTCTCGTGGCCTTTAAGGGCTTGGCTTTGCTGAGCTCTTCCTGTTGCTCTTTCATCTGCCTCAGTCTAAAGCGGCGCCGGGCAGCGTCGGGGTTGGGGCTGTGACCATCAGGAACATGTGTGTCCTCATGCAGGCCAGGTGCTTGGAGGGTGTTGCTCTTGGCTTTGGGGATTAATGGCATACCGAATGTCACAGGGGCATCTTCGGTGGCTGATTTTTTATCCAGCTGGGAGCTTGCCTCTGTGGACAAGATAATTTGGACCTCGCACAAGGGCTTGGTGCCTTTAGACGAAAGGGGCCCATCCCTGTACTCTAAAGTTGCCCTCTCACTCAGCTTTATCTTATGCAAGTTCTCCAGTTCCATCTGGGCCAGATTTTTGACCCTCTTCACATGGGGCTCACTGTTAATGGAGCTGGCGCCCACCAGCTTCTGAGCAGCCAGCTGAGCTTCTGCCTGGATACTCATAATCTTCTGGAGCTGGGCTTCTTTAACTTCCAGGGGCATCTCCAGAGGGGCCAACTTCACCGGCCTTTTCAGGGGCAGGTTCTCCAGGCTGCTCACGTCACCTGCATGAAGTAGGCTTGGAGAAATAGACCCCTCTTTTGTTAGCGTCTCAGCCCAGAGTTTTGTCTCCCCTTTGCTTGACTTCATTTCTACAGTGCTGGGAGGAGGAGGATGAAAACTAGGGGCTCTGGGCTCACTCCTGTTCTTTCCACCTGGCAAGAGTAGGACAGGGTTTTTCTCAGGCCACAGGTTCATGACAGTAACTTCACTAACTGTACAGCTGAGCTTGGACCTCAGCTGTTCTTGTGTCACGGGAGCAGCCTGCAAGAACAATAAATGTGCAAACAAGTCATGGTTGTGGATTCCATTCGTTTTTACCTTTAGCGTTTTTAAATTAAAATTTGAGAGCTTGTGGAAAGTGCTGGATGGATGTCCCTGAAGACCAAACCCCCTTAACCACAGAACATCCAGCAGCAGTGTGAGCTTCCCTCACCCCTCAGTGCCTTATGTCTTGTCAGTCTACATAGGAGAAGGTATGTCAGTCTCCATATGCCTTCAGTACTTCTACTGAGCCTAGCTACAAGCCTGCCAGTGCTGCCCGGCATGGCCACCCATCTCTCAGCTGCTCAATGAACTATCTCTGCGCTTTCCTCCACCCTGCCCCTACACTTGGAATGTCCATGCTGAGCACATGGGCAGTGCCCCAGACAGCTCCTCCCTTTGAACTCATTTCTACCGTGCTGTCTGTGAAGAATGCATCTCATTTATGCTGACGCCGAAAAAAATGAAATCAATAACACATAACAACCTCTCTGCCTATTTCTTCTCCCCCTCTTTATGTTCTTCTGTCTCTGTCTTCAATGTCAGCTTCTCAGGGTAGGGACTATGCCTTCATATCTGTCTGGAGCACACTTAGCACATCCACTGATCGACAGTACATAATAATTGTGATGGTGATCTTTGTGATGTAAGAAAGAATTCCTAGCAGGTATGCTCTGTTGTCAAGTGTGCATCTACACTTCTGCTGGGGATGTGATTTGCAGCTTGAGGTGCCGTACCCACGCTAGCTGTACCACAGCTAGATCACTAACAAGAGAAGTGAGGACACAGTGGTGTGGGCTTCAGTGTGGGCTGCACAAGTGAGTAAGTTTCCAGGGGCTGCAGGTGGGTTTGTGCAGCCTGTTCTGAAGCCCGTGCTGCTACATCCCCATAAGAACGGCCATACTGGGTCAGACCAAAGGTCCATCTAGCCCAGCATCCTGTCTTCTGACAGTGGCCAATGCCAGGTGCATCAAAGGGAATGAACAGAACAGGGAATCATCAAGTGATCCATCCCCTGTCATCCATTCCCAGCTTCTGGCAAACAGAGGCTAGGGACACCATCCATGCCCATCCTGACTAATAGCCATTGATGGACCTATCCTCCATGAATTCACCCAGTTCTTTTTTGAACCCTGTTATAGTCTTGGCCTTCACAACATCCTCTGGCAAAGAGTTTCACAGGTTGACTGGGCGTTGTGTGATGAAATACTTTCTTTTGTTTGTTTTAAACCTGCTGCCTATTAATTTCATTTGGTGACTCCTAGTTCTTGTGTTATGAGAAGGAGTAAATAACACTTCCCTATTTACTTTCTCCACACCAGTCATGATTTTATAGACCTATCATCCACCCTTAGTTGTCTCTTTTCCAAGCTGAAAAGTCCCAATCTCATTAATCTCTCCTCATATGGAAGCTGTTCCACACCCCTAATCATTTTTGTGGCCCTTTTCTGCCACTTTCCAATTCTAATATATCTTTGTTGAGATGGGGCAACCACATCTGCACGCAATATTCAAGATGTGGGCGTACCATGGATTTATATAGAGGCAATATGATATTTTCTGTCTTATTATCTATCCCTTTCTTAATGATTCCCAACATACTGTTAGGTTTTTTTGACTGCCACTACACATTGAGTTCAGAGAACTATCTACAATCACTCCAAGATCTCTTTCTTGAGTGGTAACAGCTAATTTAGACCCCATCATTGTGTATGTATACTTGGGATTATGTTTTCCAATGTGCATTACTTTGCATTTATCAACATTGAATTTCATCTGCCATTTTGTTGCCCAGTCACCCTGTTTTGTGAGACCCCTCTGTAGCTCTTTGCAGTCTGCTTTGGACTTAGCTATCTTGAGTAGCTTTGTATCATCTTCAAATTTTGCCACCTCGCTGTTTACCCCTTTTTCCAGATCATTTACAAATATGTTGAATAGGACTGGTCCCAGTACAGACCCCAGACACCACTATTTACCTCTCTCCATTCTGAAAACTCACCATTTATTCCTACCTTTTGTTGCCTAACTTTTGGATAGGAAACAAAGTCCTCACTGTTGTATTTAGTGAGCTACCTATGGTATTGCTAATGTGGGTACATCTACGCTAGCTGCAAGTCACACCCCCAGGTGCAGTGTACACATATCCTTAGACTATAGAGTACCTGCTATTGCCCAGTTTTTTAGCTAGATTAAAGCTAGTGCAGGTATGTCTGAAAGAGCTGCGAATCACTCCCAGGCCTGCAGAGTAGACTTACCCCGGGTGTGCTTTTGTTTCCATCCTACTCAGCTCTGAGAAGCTGGGAAATAACGGTTCATTTGCTTACTCAATTTTGTCCTTTTGCATTTGACAAATGTTGGGTTCCCTACCCCCAGCTGTGTGCAGTGGAGCTGCTAATTAATGCTCCTGCTGTGTGACCTTGAGCAAGTCACTTTTCTGTGTGTCTCTTCCCCTCCTACCCTTTGTCCATGTTCTCCATGGAGATTGTAAACTCCCTCTCTTATATGATTGTACAGCACCTAGCGCAATCAGGCCCTGACATCAGCTGGGGCCTCTAGGCCCTACTGTAAGACAAATGATTTATAAAACACATTAATTTGTTCTCCCTCTGCTGGCTGGAGGGTAGTATTGCAGAAGAGCATGGGCTATTATATTCCACATTCTCTCTAAGCTCATCTCACCAAATCTGACTGTGCATATCTCATGCCTGTCCACCATGTATTTCCAGGTCACCATCAACCGTGGGAATATACTTAGAGTATCTTGGCAACTGTGTGAATTAATTAGGATAAATAAAAATAACATTGTTTCATTAACTGACATCCCTTTATCTCCCATCCTTCTCCCACCGAAGCACCTGGGGTTGTGTACTTCTCCGTAAAAGCAGACCAATACAATGAAAACATCAGTGAAACTCCCATCTAAAATTCAAACACACAAATCAAATGGGGGAGGGGGCACTCAAATACAAATGAGCTGTGAGGAGGGAAGGTAATAGATATGGGGCCCAACAGTGATCATTCTAAAAAAACACCTTGGTTGAAAATTGTTTGAGGTACCATTAAAACCTAGGGATTGAAGGGCTGAGCTGGATTTTCCAGCCGGGGGTAGATGCCACGTATCAATGCCCCACAACACACAGGATCATTCGAAAGCTCATTTCTTTGCTGAGTTGCCATGTGCGGGTGGGATCATCATTTAATAAATGATGGCTAGAGCGCTCCACCTCAGTGTCTCCAGGAACCGAACACAACACATGGCTTCAAAACCTTTCAAAATAATCAGCGGAACCAAACCCAACCTGAACCAAACTGTGCTATAAGGGGCTATAAATTAGAATAGAGTCCTCCCATTAAACAAATATAAAGTGCGGCCAATAAAGTAGTGGCTACTAAACTGCATTTTGTATGGCACATAAAACATCAGCTGAGCCTGTAAATTATTTCCCCTTGCCTCTGCTTTTATATTAGTTTGAGAGAAGTAGGGTTGAGGGGTTAGAGCAGCCCCTGCTGTACTCGCGGGATGGAGTGGGGGGAGGAAGAGGGGAAATTCTCCCTTGGGCAGATTCTGTACACCACCTAAATCCACTAAAGCCCTGCCTGAGCTCAGTGCTTACAGATCAGTTGCACCCTCCGTGACCCTGCACATGTTACTTAATAGCCTCTCAGAATACCCATCTCTAATGTGTATAATACAACCGGAGGCTTAATTAATTAACAGGCCCAATCTTGTACAGATAGCTGCTCCACGCACAGACCTCCCCTTTGAGTAAATGAGAGTCCCGTGTACAGAGCAATTACTTCCTGCTCCTAGGATCAAAGGGGCTGTACAAGAAGAGTGTTTTACCAAAAAGAACATATGTTTTTGTTTGGAAGCTGCAACCATCTGTGTAATTTCACTACTTTCCTCCATGGCTTTAAATTGAAGGTGGCTTCTGTAAAGATGTGCGTGGTAGTGGAAGGGGAGCTATGCAAGGCTGGCTTCTAAACACCAAATGCTTTTTAATTGACCTCTATTTTATCTAGGACCCGGAGGAGATCTTGTTACCCAGCGCAGGTACCAGAGATGTGTATGCCTGTGGTGATCGCTTTACCTGCATTGCAAGGTACTGCCTAAACAGCTAGTTCACATAGAGAGGGTGGGATTTTCCAAAGAGCCTCAGGGAACTAGATGCTTTTTAGGATCCCACACACAAGCTGTGGGGCTTGCCCAAGTAAGCCAGGAATGGGTCCTCTCAGACCTGTGCTATGGGGGGGGGGGGGGCAGGGTGCCCTGCCTGTGTGTTTGCCTCCCCATCCCGCTCAAAGGGATGGAATCGGGCATCTTCAAAGCACTACCCCCTCCGCCCCAGTTGCCTGGGGATTGTGGGGAGTGGGGGGCAGGAATGATAGGCCGAGTGCATTGCCAGTGGGATACACGTTGGCCCCCCACAGCACCCAACAGGACCTTGGCCAGAGAGGTACTAAAAAAAATCCACCCCCCCCCGAGTGACGTAGTTATACTGACCTAACCCCGGTGTAGACAGAGCTTGGTCGACGGGAGAGCTTCTCCTGTCACCATAGTTACCGCCTCTTGGGGAGGTGGAGTACGGGAGAAGCATGCCTATCAGTGTAGTAGCATCTGCATCACTGCCACATTTTAAATGTAGACCTACCCTGGGTCTTGGGGTCACCTGTCCCTGCCAAAGGTTCTGCATTGCCAAGGAGTGGGGTGGGCAATAGGGGGTCATGAAACCATGCAAATCTTGGAGAATCTGTGGGTTTCGGGAGCCAGATCCCCCTGTCATGTGAGGGAGGAGGGCAGACCACCCCACTACGTAACTCCATATGTGAATCCTCATGGAGATTTCCTCCCTTTCTTGGGTTTGACCTCAGGAAGGGCTAACCTGATCCTGGCATTATAATGTACATAGGAACATTAGGTACATCACATTCGATGGGCTTCCTTTAAAAAGCACTGAATTATATTTGTCTTAGTTGCGCTTGTGCAGTTCACTCACTCTGCTGGCTAGGAGCAAATTTATAATCTGCTGTAAAAAAAAAAATCAACAACCCTAACCCCTTCCTTAATAAAACAAAGTATTAAATCCCATTGCTGCAGGATAATCTGCAGCAATAAGCAGTTGGCTGTTACACAACTCAGTCACTTTTCTTCCCATCATCGCATGGAACGGTTGAGCATTGCGGTTCAAAGAGGGTGACAGGGATACTGAAGCACGCAAGTTCACAGATCAAATCCCTCATCTTATCTGGTTGAAAGCAGGGCCAAGAGACCAAAGAGTCCCGAGGTTAAATCCTTAATTAACTCAGAGCCATCTTCAAGATGCCCTGATTCGCCATGTGATCTGTGAAATCCAGAAGTGCTGGTCCCTAAGCCCCTGAGGCACATGGAGAGCCATTCAATGGGCTGTCATGCAAAAGGCTGTCATGTCGGACAGGAGAGAGGAATGATTTATTTTAAAGGTTAAAGCACAGTTGTTTGAGCACACTGCAAATTATGCAGGTACAGTGAGTGACTCTGATCACTCTGAATGAAGATAATGCAACATAAATATGGCCAGTGCTCCCAAATAACTCCCAGAACAGGAGCAAGCAATGCCAAGCATCCCACTACATTCACCAGCCCTGCCAGTTGTCCTAGGGGAAATATCAGAACAGCAGAAACTTCCATCAGCACATCGGCACTCATCACCTCAAACCATTTTACATGATGATGTTTTGGGGGCCCAGTGGATGCTGGATAAGCAGAGCTGGAAGGACACTGTATAATCCTGTTCAGAACCAATTGACCACAAAAGCACAGGGATGGGGAAAATGCCAGGCCTACCCGAGGACATAAATACACATAAAGCAGCGGTTCTCAAACTGTGGGTTGGGACCCCAAAGTGGGTTGCAACCCCATTTTAATGGGGTCACCAGGAATGGCTTAGACTTGCTGGGGCCCAGGGCTGAAGCCTGAAGCTTGGAGCTGAAGCCAAAGCCTGAAGGCTTCAACCCTGGGCAGCAGGCTCAGGTTACAGGCCTCCTGCCTGAGGCTGAATCCCTTGACTTTCAGCTTTGCCTCTCCCACCCAGACGCTGCGCCCGGAGCAATGGGGTTTGGGTTTTGGCCGCCCCACCTGGGGCAGTGGGGCTTGGGCGGGCTCAAGTTTTGGACCCCCTTCTGGGGTCATATAGTAATTTTTGTTGTCATAAGGGGGTCGCGGTGCAATGAAATTTGAGAACTCCTGACCTAAAAGAATATACTACACAACATTACACAACTCCTTCTACAGTGCAAAGGGAGCGAGGCTCTGATCTCACACCAGCATAAGTCAGAAGGAACTGTTGGCCTCAGTGGAGTTATCCGAGTGACCCTGGTGCAGCAGGTTCAGAACCAGGCCTGTGGAGTCTTTGCCTTGAGAAAGATACCATGAGTATACCCTCGCCAATGCTGAAAGAGAAGACCCCCATGTTGCTCTAGAGAAGTATGAGCGGATGTTTCCTGAAGTTCCCTTGTGGGTCTGTTAAAACAATTTCTAAATAATAACAACAGCAAGCAGGATTTTCAAAAGTGCTTAGACAGGATGGCCCAATGTGTGTGTGTGGGGGGGTGTCACTAGCTGATGACTTGAAGGACCTGGGTTCAAGTGGCTACTCCACCACAGATTTCCCATGTGACTGTGCCCTAGTCACTTAGCCTCACGGTGCCTCAGTTCCCCTTCTGTAAAGTTGGGCTGAAAGCACTTCTCTCTTTCACAGGGGTGTTGTAAGGACAAATACATTGAAGATAGCAAGATGTCCAGATAGCATGGTGATGGGGGCCAGATCAGTACTGAAGACAGACAGATATTGGGTGCCCAACTTTAGACACGTTAATGAGGCCAGATTTTTCAGCATATGGATGTTCTGAAAATCAGGCCCTTTCAAAATTTCCCAAGTTGGAGATCAAAACATGGAGGCCCCCAAGATCACTAGTTGCTTTTGGAAATCTTTGCCAATAATACTGAGTGTTTATGGGACACTTTACAAAGGTGGGTATCGTTATCCCCTTTTTATGTGGCTTCCTATTTGGCTAGGGATCAGGGCATCACAAATGTTATGATACACTTAGTACGCACTGCAATTGCATTCTAGAATCAATTTTTATACGTTACGGAATACATTTTACAGGTGATATTATAGGATCTGGATTCACGATAGTTAACTCAGAATGGTGTAGTGTGGGCTTAATTAATTGGTGTTTGTAAAGCTTTTGAGGTCGTTGAATGAAAGGGGCTCCAATACCGTTATCATTCCTCTCCTCCCCATTGTTCTAATTGCTTTGCTAGGTCCCCATCACATGCCTCAGGAGAGACACTGCCACTTCTCACTTGGTTTTCATTTATAAGAAACAGAGAGAATGTGCACCTTGTCCCACTCACACGCTTCGCATGTCACGTGGTCTGCCAGTAATACCAAAATGGTGATTCTATCATCCAAAAGCTCCTGTATCACTGCTTAGAGTTACACAACAAGGTAACTGTTTTGTTATTTAACTCTTGGCAGGCTTTTTCCAGTTACTTTATCCACCCACGGTGTTATTTAGTAGAGAGACCATGGGTCTAACTCCAGACATTCTCGTGTCCCAATCCTGTGCATTATATTGATCCCTGTATGACCTTGGGTAAGTCAAGTAAGCTAACGTTTTCAAGCTTCAGCATGTAACTAGGGACCCAATTCCATATTTAGACCAAGAGTGCCTACGTTTAGCCTCCTAAATCCACACTTAAGCATCTAAAATAGTGACATGGTTTTCAATGAGAGCTGCTGGGAGCTCAGCACTTTTGAAAATCAGCCCATGTATTTATGTGCCCCAAATAAAAATTTAGGAGCCTAGCTTTAAGCACACAGCTTTAGATACGGACTTCTTGTTCAGAAGTGCGGAGCCCCTGCAGTTCCCTTTCACTTCAGTGGGACTCCTTGCAGGAGTAAAGGTCTGCACATGCAGAGAGGACCAAACTGCAAAGTTCAAACCCAACCCTAATGCGGCAGAGTATATCTTAGCGCGGGCAAGAGTTTCCCACAGCCGCACGCAATCTGTAGAAGCAGAAGAATGAAATGCAGACTCGCCTTCTAACTACCAGCTGCTTCAGAGTAGCAGCCGTGTTAGTCTGTATCTGCAAAAAGAACAGGAGTACTTGTGGCACCTTAGAGACTAACAAATTTATTTGAGCATAAAGCTTTATGGTGCCACAAGTACTCCTGTTCTTTTTACCAGCTGCTTCGTCACACACACAAAAATTCATTCCCCAAATGATAGTGACACAAATAGAACTTACAGAGACTAATAAGAACAAGCTTCCTTCTATAGAATTTCCAGTTTTTCTCCGTTTAGGACCTGGCACTATAAAGCCAGCCAGACGTAGCTGCTTGCTACAGTGGAAATTCCCATCTAGAAATTAATTTGTTCTTCACCCTCGCAAAGATAAGAGAACCCAGTGCTCTGAGATCAGTGATAGCCGCCCAGTCTACAGTACTCCTTCCGTCTTCCTGTTCTAAACTCGCTCCGTAGCCTCAAATAGATCCCGGCAAGCAGGCCCAAGTTTTCTCATACCCTGTCTGCAAGGAGAGGGCTGAATTTGAGGAGAGATTGAAGATTTTCAGGAATTGGAACAAAAGGTTGCTGCTCCCAAGCAGATAGCTCAATAGAGGCAGAAAAATAATCTCTTGGGCCAGACTCTCTGGTTAGCTGAGCTATGCTTAGCACAGGGATGTAGTGGAGGTGGCAATAAGTTACATTTACGTTCTCTGGGGTCTCTGAGAAGTGGTGTGGTCACTGGCATCACATCGCTTTCACTAGATGCACGCAGTCCCAAGGAACAGTTCTAGCAATCAGGGGATCTACTGAATATAGCAGCATCCTGGCTGGCTTCCTTTCTCCCAGAAATGCTCCCTGCACCAGGTTGGCCATGGTTGCCACAGGAGCCTCGAAGGGGGCACTGGAGAAACCCTCAGGAAGTCGGCTTCCCTGATTTCAATCTGCTTTATACCAGGTGACCAGCCAAAGTCTACCCTGCGACTCAGACCCAGTTCCTTTAAAGGGTGGTGTTGAGCCTTGAGCATTCACTTAGCTCCAATAATTTTCCATCCCTCCGGACGTGTTCTGAAGCTACTGCTCACTCAGAACTGTCACTCTGTTAATATGGTTTTCACGTGTTCCTGTTCGGCTGCAAGCAATGAGACAATGTTATTGCAGTGTTGATGTTAAAGCAGAAGTAACTCTTAGCACAGGAAATCTGCTGACACTTTGAGAGCAGTGGGAGAACCAATGCAGCTTCTTTGCCAGAAGTTATTCAAACACACCTGGGAGTCTGTAGCTTTCTGACTTCTCCCTTAAAACATACCACTTTCTTGTTGAATTCTTAAGGGCCAAGGAGGCAGGAAAAAACCCATCCACTTATCCACGAATGCCCTGGACGATGATAGAGTTTGATGTCTCTCCTTTCCCAAGCTCACCATCTCTCCCACCCTGTCCCCTTCCCTCTTTGTGGGGAGGGAGCTTGATGTAGCTGACAGAACATGTGGCTGGTAGTTAGGTAATTCAGTTCCCCTGCCACTGACTTGCAGCATGGCCTTGGGAAGTCACTGAACATCAGTGTGCTTTACACTTACTGAAGATCTTACAGCGTGTTTTTGCAAGAATAGGGATGTCTCTTAAACATGATGTCCTGGCTCTATTCTGATCAAGGGAACTATCCATCCTCTTCCTACCTAAATTCCTACCTGTAGTTTCAATTCAAAGCAGTATTTTTCTTCACGTCCTGTCCTAAGCTGTTTAGCATTGTTGTGAACTGTTATGCAGCCGTTGTGTTCCACTCAAGAAGTGGCTGCATTTCAGTGATAGCTGGATTCCTGTGCGTGCAGTTTGGAAAATGACATAAGATCTTCCAAATGGAAGGCAGAATACATTAATCTATGGCATGAATATATAATACATGTGAAAGTAATAACTGTTTATGTATGAAACCGATTTAATATATAAACAGGGCCAAACCACACGGTGAGAGAGTTACTCACAGAGCACCTACTGAATTCAGCTTTTTGGCAGTTACATCAAGTAGCGATTGGATAGAGTGACTAAGTGGAAACACTCTGGATTTGAATAAGAACAGAATAAGCCTCTGACAGTAGCTACTGTACTGTTAAAACAACCAGACTCTCTCAATAGTAAATCTACCCAAACAGAAGAAACCACCAATGATTAAAAAGACCAGTGAGAGCGTATAACAGCATCCCCCTGCTGCTCCATTCTCACTGACGTCAGACAAATAAGATTAAGTAAAGACGTGCTCAGCTACAGTAAACCCTTAAACATAGCCTCATATTGCAGATATTGCCAGAATCTTAGCCCCCACTCTGCCTGCTTTGCTGAGGCAGTGCATAGTGGCAAGTAACCTCCCCTAGGCAGGCAGCTGATAATTCCACATGGCACAGAGGGACCCTGCTCCCTCCTACCCTGCACAAAAGGGGCATGCTGGGGTGGGCAAACTAGGGATGGAAAGGTGCGGGGTGTCCCATCTGCTCCCAGGTGGCACATTGATCCCTAAGTTGCCACTGCACCTGGCATACTTTAAAGCATTCTTGAGGCTGCTTTAAGTTGTACTGAGAGTTGTTTTGGCCCCTGGATGGTCCAGGATCGGGGGACAGAAAGATTGTTTAGGGTCAATTTCCCTCAGCTTTGACAAGTGTAACCTGGACTCTGCTGAGAGCTCCGGGGCTCATAGAAATGGTGCCCTGGTCTGATAAAGAATAACAGACCAGTGCAAAAATAACCCCAAGGGCTCACCAAATGCTCGGTGACATGCAGCTAAAAAACAGTGACCACGGGTGCAAAGCCTGCTGCCTGACTAATGAAATGAGCGTCTGTTTAAAAGGTGACATCACCAATATCTATACCTCTATTAAACTGCACAAACATCCAAGAGAAAACACAGTTGGGAAGAAACAACCTAAACCAAACTGAATTCCTAAGCAATCCAGGTAGGACACCAATCAGCAAATGAAAACATACACCCACAATAAATGTCTAACCCCCAAACACATGCAGTGCCAGACCCACTCCCACTGTAGCTCGTGAGCATCAGTGACTGTGGTCAGGCCATTTGGGTGAAATCCATGACCATGCGGGTGCCAGCAAAAACCCTATGCCCCACTTAACCCTCTCTAAACGGGGCTGAAGTGGGACTCAAATGGTGGATCGGCTTCTGCGAGGCCTCAGCACAAGGCACAATTTCATCCTGCATTTAACCCATAGGTTTTTCCCTGTGGATTTAGTAGGTAACGTGTGTTTCTAAGGGCTTTTCCACACAGCTAAAGGGACCAACATAGCTAACCTGGAATAGCTCCTTATGTGAACACACTATTCCAAAATAAAAATCACTTTCTGTGCTGGATTAGCTAAATTATACGAGACTAGCTCTAGCAGAAGAATAGAGATGCCAGTCAATGTCTCCTATGTAGACAAGGATTAAGATATTTTTACTGTGAAACAGTTGGGGCCAAATTCTGCTCCTGCTTTTGTTCCTCCTCTTCCTAGCAGATACAAGCAGGCTGGGTCCTGCTCATTTCCAGCTGCTTAGCGTCTAGAGCACAACTCTGTGGTGCCTTGAAGGAGAAGGCCGGTGCTGAGGCCCCGCTAATCACATTATACACAGGGTCCTGACCCTACACTCTTATGACGCTTGTAGCCTCATCCAGAGCCATGTGCTTCGGGGTGCCAGAATCCCTTTCAGAGCTTTACCCAGGTGAAAGACTCTTCTCTCTGAGGTTCCTCTGGCTACTGCCCATCTCTTTCCAGGAATCACAGCCAAGCTTTTCAAAAGCCACCAGTGATTTTGCGTTCTTCAATATTTTGGTACCCAGTTGGGGACAACTTAAAGTGGACTGGTTTTCAGAGGAGGGGTGTTGAGCACTCCCTGAAAATCAGGGCTCTTTCAGATGGCTCAAGCTCAGAACCCAAAAAAATGAATCCCGAATTGCTAGGCACCTGTGAAAATCTTGGGCACTATCTGCAAATAATTTCAAGAGAGTTCTCCTCTGTCCCCAAGCTTTTGGGGAGAAGAGAGGACCTCAGGGTTTTGCCCACCATGAGACTCCATCTGTGGCCAACATAATGTTTTGCTTAGACTTTATGGGAGGTCTGTCTTCATCAAGCATTCAGTTACAACCCCCATTTACTGGGTGTGCTGTGTGCATGCCTGGAGAAAGAAGTCGTTGAACTAAGGTTCCAGTCTGGCAAATACTTACACATGTGAGTAACTCCATGCACGCAATGACGTGAATAGTCCAGTACGCTTGAGACAGCCTACTCGTGAGTGGCAGAGGGCAAACACAAGGCCTATGCAGCCCTTAAGTCCCAGATAAGACCTTAAAATGGGGCTTAAGTGGAGCCAGGGCCTTGTCCTGACCCTCCAGCACAGGAGTGAATTTCACCCCATGTGAGTAAAGTACTCACGTGTGCACTTGGAGGCTTGGCTCTCAGATCTATGCAATGCCATTCCTTTCATTCCAGTCAAACAACATAATATTCAGTGTCAGTGATTTACCAGAAATTTGCTCCCTCTCAGAAAGATCACACAGAAACCTATCTGGCTCTCAGCATCCAATGACCTTACTTCCTAGCACCTGAAAATTGCTGCTCCTCCCACTCTGTTTCCAGACAGATTTTCCTCCGAGCTTCCACACTCCACCAGTGATGGAGACAATTTCTTCCCCTCCCAGCTGCCTTGGACAGACTTTTGGTTTCTCAGTGACTGAAAGGTGCATCAGGTCATCTCCGTCCGATAGACCCAGGTCCCAAGAAACCTACATTAATTCTCCCCTGACAATATTACCCATTCCAATTTCCTGTGCTGCTGTTTCATGCCATCAGAGTACACTGCATGGCAAAGTCTATCAGAGCGTAATATGCTTATGTAAAGGAAGTTAAAGCTATTGCATGGGACTTGTCTTAGCTGGTGGTTAGAGGGCAAAGAAAGGGCTCTGATTTGCTTCTGTCTCATATTCTTGAATCATGAGTTGAAAATGGGGAGGAGGTGAAATATCAGATCCTCTCTGGCTGCTGTAGGTACCATCAACATACCTATCATTGAGCAACCCAATTGGTTGGGTAGCCAAAATAGTGTAGGTCCATGCGAATAAGTGCCGTATAGGTTTGACTGTGCTAGGAGGAGAACAATGTGACTGCCTGTTCTCTGTTTGTGAGACCATCTCCTCAACAGCAGATGCCCATACCAAGTGGAAGTACAGTACCGCCCACCATTCATGTTGGGTTTGTTACAGATGGGGAAACAGAGGCACAAAGTGACTGTGGCTCTGATCCAGCAAGGGACTGAAGCACATCTGTACCTATAAGCAGGTAAGTGTCCTGCTGACCTTGCTGCATCAGAGCCTAAGCGACTCTTCCAACATCACACTCTGGCAGAAATGGGTCCTAGCTCCATATCCCATCTTCTTCTCCATCGCCCTGCCCTATCTCCCCAGTTGCACCCTCCATCCCAAGAAGCCATGTGCCAGAGTGAGAGAGTTTTATCCATTTTGATGCTTTTAATAATCCAACCTCCCCTATGGGCTTAATACACGAATCTCAACTATTATTCATTTTCCTACCCTATCTGACATATCAGGCTTGGTTTCTGCAGCTCTCAGGCAAATGAGGCAGTGATTAGATGGGCACAGTTGATGCCACATGCTGGTTCTTGTTGCCTTCACTAAAGATCATGTTCCACTTCACTAAAGATCACTTTGAACAGCTCCTTCACTGGAGAAGGAGGAACGGCAAAGGGGTCAGGCGAGGCTGCTAGCATCATTCAAGAGGACCTATGGTCACTTCAATGTGACAAGCAGCACCTTGAGTAGCAGGGATGAAACTATTGTCTCTGAATATTTATTAGGTTATTTTAGGCCACTAGACTCTACTTCTGATGGCTGGTTAAGAAGAGCAGCTGAGCTGCAGTATTCAAATCTAGATGCCAACTAGCAAGGCCTCCAGTCATGGTACAGATCCTTCTGGTATTGAAATGAGAGTGAACAGACATCGATATAAGTGCCATCTGAAGGCTAAAATCAACCCTCCACCTCTTCAGACTGTACTACTGTTTTTTGGGGTCTTTTGCCACACCCAGAAACTTGTGAGAAACCAGCAGCATGCTTCCAAAGCTACCATGATTCTAGGGTGACCAGATAGCAAGTGTGAAAAATTGGGACAGGAGGTGGGGGGTAATAGGAGCCTATATAAGAAAAAAACCCAAATATTGGGACTGTCCCTATAAAATCGGGACATCTGATCACCCTACATGATTCACTGCTGTGCCATGCTATGCACGTACAGTACGTACGTGCTGCCGGGTAGCCACTGAGATACAGCAGGGGTCCTGGGCTCTCACTGGAAGGGTATATTGTGTAGAACACTACACACCCTGCCCTCACCATTCTGCCCCTGCGTGTGCCATGCAACTACTGCTGCCCTTTGCTGTGGGACAGAGTGCTGTACAGTCACCCCTCGCCCTTGCCACACTTCACACGCTACGGCCCCACGCTGTGCAGAATCAGGCACTGCTTTGCCAGGCTGCGATTAAGTCTGTGCCGCACAGCAGGGTACAGAGCACCCTGGCTGCTGCGCCACACCATGAGAAATCCACACGGCTCTATTATCGTTGCTGGGGCAGAGCATGATGCGTGCGATTCACAGCACACAGGGGCACAATATTTGGCCATCTGGCTAATATAGGGAAAGTGCCAGCTTGGGAATCCAGGCACTTACGCAACTCCCTGCATTTTCAAGGTGTTATTCTAATCTTATTCTATCAACATAGCGAAAAAGCCACGTGACTGGACCCAACAAAACCTAAATAGTAAACACAGGTTTTCCCAAAGAGGCATAACCGGTCTCTGAAGAGCCAAGCTGATGCCCAGTGGAACTGCAGCTAGGGAACTCCAGATTCCGTTGCATTCTTGGCTTCTACTGCCCTCTCTGTGCCCTTTTCTTTTGGCTTTTTTCCTCCTGATTTCTCTTTCAAATGCTGAAAAATGATGCAATCGTTCTCCGGCTGCCCCCCCGCATTAAACCATCCAGTGCAGTCCTCTTAGCCCTGAGGTCTCCTAAAGTACAGTAGGAAGAATCAGGCTGAAAGTCCCCATTAAGACTTTTCTCAGTAATCAAAGTCTGGGGGATGGGATAGCAGCAGAGCTATTTGCCTCTAAGTCACTAACCTGGCCCATTTTGGTAGTGATGGCGGTTTTCTCCTCTGGGAGCTTAAGTACAGCTGCTGGTTCTCAGGGGACAGATATCCACATCAGAAAAAGTTACTAGCATGTTTCTGTTATGGAGAAGTCCTACAGAACTGACTAGGAATGAAACCAGTGGGATTCTATAGAAATGGTGCCAAAAATGTACAATGAGTTTATTAGAGAATTCTCATTGCACCGTGCTGGATGGTTCACAAATTCAAAATCATTTCCTGTTAAATTCTGTAGACTTTCCCCATAAGGATTGGCACTAACTGGCACCCTTCCCGGCAGATGCCAAAGGCTGAATGGCCATGGAGACCAATTTACTTTTGTATGCTGAGAGTTGGTCCCGCTAAGTGAGGACATTGGTGGAGGAATGCACAGGCAAATCCTACACTTGCTGCTATATCACCATCCTTTTCAGGATAGCTAGAGGACTTCAGGCCTGTCAAGCCAGCACCTTTTGCCAGCACGAGAGCACTCTGTCACATCCTGGATACCACCTGAGCCCAACCCGAACATCTTTTAAGCCACTGGAGACACTTCTTCCCAGAGGTTGTTCCTGCTCCGGCCACCAGCTTAAACTCCCTTTTAAACCAATGCTTTTTGGGGAAGGTTTTAATCTGTTTTTACTGCATATGCTGCACTTTCAAATCTTTACATCATCCTTCCGATGGTAATGCAAGTGCTGGTTCAATGCCCCATTTACCAAGTACGGTAGGATTAATTTTGAAGGCCCTTCTGCCCTGATCACTCTTATCAGCCAGGGCCTCCTGTCTTGCTCTCAGCTTTTTTCCAGGCAACATTTTTAAAGGCGAAATTTCATCATCTCGCTAAGGCAAGAATCCCAACTCATCAGCAAGACCCCAGCCGCTCCTATACTCACCAGCCGGCCTGGCAGTTCCTGTTTTGCTCTTTGTTTTATCATTCCCAGCTGCGTCTCCGGCTGCCAGCGAGATTTATGCACTTCGCTGTGTTGGAGCTGCCGTTGCAGTGTGTGCTGCGGCAGAGCGCCTCTCTTCACTGGGGATCAACGAGGGCTTTCAGGGCTAAGTAATGGGAGGATTAGGGTCAGTGTTTATACAGGCACTTAGGAAAATTGGTCCAGGTGGATTCTGAATGTCAAAAAGACAAGTGTGAAAATGGTGTTTTCCTCTGATTTCCCTGAATACTCCCTCTGCTCCCATGCTGTTTTTTTCTCCTGCCCCCTTTATCTTTTTCTTCCTTTTATTCTCTCCTTGTTTCTTTTCTCTCCCCTCATTCTCTATCTCCCTTCCCTTCTTGGTTCCCTCTCTTTTCTGCCTCTGTTACTTTCCTTCTATCTTGTCTCTCTTTCCATTTGGTACTGGAACAACCTCTAGTCACACGGGTCACAATTTTTAAAATTTGTCTCCTACAGCCCTGTTTTGGCACCTACATAAAAGTGGTCTGAGTTTCATAGGTGCTCAGCACCCAGCAGTTCTCACTGGGGCTGTGGGTCCTCAGGACTTCTGAAAATCCGGCCATTTATACTGTAACCCACCCCACAGCCAGGTGTCACGGAGCGCCAGCTACGAAGTGGCTCAGTGCTATAGGCACTCGGAGCACTAGGCTCAATAGGCTGCACCGTCGGGGGTTCCCAGGAACACTCGTGGGTGATAAGTAACAGAGAGGGCGCCTTCACCAGGGCCTCCAGAAAGAAGAGGTGCAGATACCCGCAGCACCATTGCTTCAAATTACAACATAAAGAGCAAAACAACAGTTCCCAGCCCAGCCCCTAGGGGCCGCTCAATCCACCCATGCAAAAGGAAACAAGATCCCAGTTCCTAAGCTCTAAATCTCGGTCCATGCAGCCCTAGCTACCAGAATGCTGCTGCCAACCTGCTACTCCTTCTCTCCCGTAGCTGCTAGCGCCCTCCCGCGCCTGGTTCCCTCTCCCCTCGGACTGTGCCTCCTTATGGCATTCTGTGCTGGCTGAATGTTGCATTGTGGGTTAGCAGGTGCCCAGTAATGAGCCAGCAGGTATGGTATTGTATGATATTGTGGGTGGAATGTGCCCTGCAGAAGGGGAACACTGATTTGACTTATCAGTGCCATACCAGTAATAACCACAGGAGCACAGAGCAACTAATGACCAGTGGCAGCTCTCCTTGCTCACAGAGGGCCAAATCCCAGCCAGCGCTTGGCGCCCACAACTCCCAGAGAAGTCAGTCCCCGCTCAGGATTTGGCCCTAAGTGAGGATCCTAACAGGTACCGCTCTGACAGTAATCCCCATTGCGGCTCCAGAGAAAGCAAAGGCAGGTGTCTCCTTGTCACTGTCACTTTAAGGCTGGGTCCTGGAACCAGGGCACATTCTACAGGAAGGATTTTACATCAGCCTAGTTAGAAAGCGACGCATCATTGGTGGGAAGAGGGGGGCACCCATCCTGCTTCAACTCACTCCCCCATCACACATACTGAAACCAGCAACAGCATTTGCATTGGTAGCTGTCTTCACTCTCTTCTGTCTGCCAGCCCTGCAGTGCCTCTGATGCCCCCAGAGCTCCTCAGCCTGCTTATTCCCCCCCCCCCCCACCCCGCTGCCTGAGCTGGCACTAATGCCCTAAAGCTTTTGTCAGTCACAGCAGGAATGGCACAGGTAATCCTTCAGGGATGGCTCAGCTCTGCTCCAGGCAGAGGGCAAACATGGGCTCAGGAGTGATGGGAAATACTCCCAGACAACAGGAGAAATGAGTTAATTCCATTTGGAGGAAGGAGGGCCGGGGTGATGCTAAGCAGGGAAAGACGGGCATCAGGCTCCTAATTACTCCAGGTGCCGGCTTGTCTTCTCAGGCTCTTCATCACTGTGTAAATATGAGACCCCAGCAGAGACACGTGGATGATTGTGGGGATCTCTGGGGGCAGGTTCTAGGACTGCGCTTACCCTCTCTGCTCTTGTACAGAGAGCTCTTTACTCTGAGAACCCTCCATCTTGGAACTTTCTTACACCCATGGAGGGCTTTTTGTTTGGTTGATTTCGGAAGTGGGGGAGGACATCTTGAGCCTCCCTTTTAGAGCCTGGAGCCTGGGCTCAGCCTTGTGAATGAGTAGAGGGCTCTCAGCCATCACCCTTAAACATCAGCATTTCTCATCAGTTACTATACAGAGTGCTGGGTGAGACGGTCTTGAGCCTGAGCACACAGGGGAACTGTGAAATCTCGCTTAGCTCTGAGTGGTAACTGAAGGTAAAAGCTGCCTTTTCAATGAGAAGCATGCCAGACTGGATCTGTTTACAAGGCTGGTGATGACAGGACTCACAGCCTCAATGCTTCTGAAATTAGGCCTCTGACTCCAGATTCCAGATAATTGCATATAATCGTTGCCCAGGTGCTAATGTAGGATAAGTATGCGTCCACGTTTCAACTGGCCTATAAAAGTGCTCCTGAAAAGCTCACATTTGGTTTTGTGAATAGGTTAGTGTGCTTGCAAACTGAGTCACATACAATGGTGAGTAGGATTACCCAGAACCTATGGTCAGGCCTGCGGTTACCCAGTTTGCACACACCAGAGTCTGTTGTATGGATAAACACAGCATTTGCACGTGCATACATTAGCTCATGTAAGATCACTACATTTGCTTCCAGCAATTCTTTCTGATTCTTTGTATCTGAGTAGCACCTAGAGGCCCCAGTGAAACTGGCCCCATTGTGTTATCAGGTACATGCAGAGCACCGAAGGGACAATCCCTGCCTAAAGAGTTTAGAATCAAAATAGACAAGACATAGGGTGGAAGGGGAAACTGAGGCACAGAGCGAGGCAGTGACTTGCTCAAGGACACAACAGGAAGGTAATGGCATAGCCCAGGTCTCTGGGCTAGTAGTCCAGAGCCCAATCCACAGAACCACACTACCACCCAGTTCTGAGGCCAACTCCTAAATAATTGTTGTTCCTAACATTCTCAGTTCTCCTTTTCCTTCCCTATCCTGTGGATGGTGATTGTACACCGGATCAACCCAGCTGACTCTGGTTAGCTTCCATGAAAGACTGAACACATGGGAGAGAATTGCCAGTATTAGCAGGGCTGGCCTTACCATGAGGCGAACTGAGGCAGCTGCCTCAGGTGCCAGACGGTGGGGAGGGGGCATCACTAGGACCCGGAGTTTCAAAGTTTTGGCCCAAGTGAGGGGGCATGAGGGCGTCATTTGAGCTCCCTGCCTCAGGTGCCAAAACTCTGTGGGCCGGCCCTGAGTATTAGCAAGTCCACGCTCATACTTTTATAATGTTACCACAGACCGTGTGAACCATCTCGGGGTGCTGAGTACCTTCAACTCCTCTCGAATGAGGATCTGAACCAGGCTTGGAACAGAGGGCAGACACTGGGCCAATTTCCCAGCAGAGTGGATGCAATCAGGCAGTGAGAGATGTAGATGGAAGAGACTCAGCAGCCTAGTGCCTCTATTCCAAAACCAGTGAAACAAGAAATATGACTGTCCCAGGCTGGAAAAGAACATTTACCGCATGCAGCTGCTGACATAAAGATCTGAACTCGAAGCAGCATTATGGGAGGTGTTTCTTTAACGGAGAGAGTCACCTCTCGGCTATAAGACTTTCTCACTGCTTTGCCAGGATCCTTTCCACAGCTAATACAGCACAGGACAAGCCCTTGAGCCCCAGTGAAGATGGGCCATCCATTTATTTGGTCATTCAGAATTCTGTCCCTCGCCACCCCCAATGTGTTTTGCCTTTGTTGTTTGTTGTGCCTCAGCTGGGCAGCCCTGGAGTACACCAAGAGGAGAGATTGACTCATCATTTGGAAAAGACTAGCCCAGACCGGGATATTTCAATACCAAAAAGAGGGAACTATGTGTCTACATAGATTTTTTAAGCAATTGTTCTGTTTAATGAGAACCAACGATGGGATAACGCAGCTTGTGAGTTTACATTACATACTAGTTAAAAACCTCTGGTGGGGGAGGATCTTGGTGCATCTATGGTGGGATTTTCAAAAGCACCTAGGTGACTTAGGAGCATATGTCCCAGTAAGTCTCCTTTGATTCCTAAATCCCACCCTAAATGTCTGGAATAGTCATGTCTTGTTTTAAAATGCTCATTGGAGTAGAGGTGAAAGGTGCCCCAGAGACTGGCAGGTGAGATTTTCAAAGCAGATGGAAGATGTGTCTAATTCCCTTGGACAGCTCTGTCTACTCCCTACCACAGCACATGTACAACAATGGACAACTATTGGCCAGTCATCCCCATGAACCCCATCCCAACACTCTGCCATGCCATTACACCTGAATCCACACCTATGGGAATCCCCTCTAGGAGTGACAGGGTAGTGATTGTTCCAGGTTCATTCCAATTCAGAACAGACTATCATACAAGTAACTGCTAATTGGAGGTAGTTGTCATGGCGGTTTTGTCATGGAGTTATCCAAAAACAACCAACTCCGTAGTCTATTGAACCACTATCAGATGGAAACTATCAGTTGCTACCGACCTGATTTTCAGTAGTTGGCCAGAAGCGAATGTTGCCATATCCTATTGCTAGTTCTCAGAGCCATTCATTTACCTGCAGTATAAGGATTGCTGGGGCTTGTACCAAGTGGACTAGGGAAAGGCACGAAGGGAATATGAGCCTTCAAAGAACGCAGCCCGAGAGAGCGCTACGGAGGCTACCAGCTCCATGGGGATTTTGCAGGGCTCTCCGAAGAACATCTGTTTGGTGAAGCATTGGAGAAGTACACAAATGTTAGGGTTTACGTTTTCAGAAAGAAGTAAAACTATGAGACCAAATTATAAAATAGAAATGTAGCAAAAGTGGCAGCAAAATCCAAACAGTGACGAGGGAAAGAGAATGAGGGAGATTTAAGCTCATCAGCTGCTTTTGTACAATAAAGAAATCACCAATAATTTATAAAGGGCCTAATCCTCCTCAACTTCCATCGTCTTGCTTCAACACCTCCCAGGCTCCTACCGAACCTTAGCCGAACGGGAGTTAACAATGGTTTCCCTTCATGTCCCACTTTCTAGCATCAGGCTGTATAACTTCAGTGGCTGTTAGGGATGGCCCAGATCAAATACTCCTCTGTCCCACTCACACTGCCTGGAGAATGGTCCAGTATCCATTGGGTGAACCAGGCACTTCATTGTACGATTTGGTTACGGACTACAAATGAGCGTGAATAGAGGGAACACACAAAATGACGAACTTCACTATCTACACACAGAGTAGGCACACAACAGGAAATTGCTTTGATCAAGCTTGATCTCTCCAACTCCTCCCTTCTCCAGTCTGACTTCCATGCCAAAGCTGTATCTGTCGGGATCCAGCTCTCACTAGCACAACCCCGCACACATGGGAGGAGCTTGCTCTAGAAATGCCCTCTTCTCCCTTGTGGATTCCCACTCCAGTCAAACACTGGGCAGCCAGAAGCAGGCAACTTGGAAACAACGAAAAGGAAGAGGAACTGAATGTGGAAAGTGGTGGCAGATGAGGGCTGTCTCCAGCCCCTTGCCAGGCTACAGATTCTTATGCTAGAAAGAAAGGGAGAGGAGGACAGTGCCAGGAAACACCACCAGCCCTTCCCTGAGGGTGAATTCTCCTCCGGACACAACTGTCCATGCTAGTACAATGGGTGCAATCTGCCCTTCTGTGCCCTAGGAGGGGTGAATCAAGCAGATATTTCTTCTCGCTGTCTCCTCACCCACTGCTGTCTCCTCACCCACTGCTGTCTAGCCCACAAATCCAGTAGCCCAGGCTCAATACAGCACGAAGCTCATGAATTGCAAGGGCAGTGGTTTGCCTCTTGCATGTCCAGGCTGGAGAGACAAACCAGAGAGCTTTCCGAACTTGTTATTGCAAGGGCTTCTTTGGCCTTTGTGGCTCCTGAACAGCAATACATTCTACCCCCGTGAGCCAGGAAAGCTCATTTTGGTTTAACTACTTCTCAGCCATGCTTTTCCATCCTCCCTGAGTACCACCTGGCCTCCAGCACACCACTCCAAGAAAGCTCATTCCTCCTGCTGGTACCTACACTGCGCTAAGTGGGAACAAGTAACGAGCACCTCTGGCATCTTGCACCCGTCATGCCCGGAGTGGGTTTGCCAGCATTATATTTGGAAAGCTGGAAATGAAAGCATGTTGTGTGCTGCAGGAACCATCTCCTGCACCATTGGGCTAAACGAAAAACCTAAGGCTGAATGGAGCTCTAGTCTGCTAACAGGTGTGTTCACGCTTTATGCTGTCCTTAGCCACTGTGGGCCTTCTCCAGGAGATAGATGGGGGTGTCTGCAATCAGCATACCTACAAGGTAACACCTAATATTTCCTATGTGAACAGCAGGCCCTTTTCATTACACAGACTGAGCTATACCTGAAAAGCTACCTACACCTACCCGGAAGAGCTTCAAATCTAAATAGACAAGACAGATAAAGGGTGGGCAAAAGGACACATTAGCATCCTTATTTTATTGGTGGGGGACTGTGGCACTGAGAGATTAGGTGACTTGGCCAAAGTCATATAAGGAGTCTGTTTCAGAGTCAGGAACTGAATCCAGATTTCCTGAATCCCAGTTGCTCTTGACTTTTTTAATCTTACACTCCTCCTGAAACTAGCAGCTACATTTCACTGCTGACCAGTGGACGTTGCTATAGCCCCCTCTGGATGTTCATAAGTAAGTATATATTATATAAGTATATATTACAGGCTTGTGCTAATGAAAATGTAGATTCCATTGATGATCAGAATGAGAGTGCTTAGTGGCGTACTACCCTGAAGGTGGATAATCACTGCTGGATGCCAACTTCCTGCTGAAAACACTGCACAATCTAAATGATAGATGACATTATTTGATCTTACACATTCTGAAGGCCCCATCCACCCAAGACCCAGTGTTAAGGTCGCAGAGTTAGCTAGACAGCTTGCTGCAATAGCATGCAAAGTGCACGAGATGCTTTGCAATGATAAATACGCAGCTGCAGGGGCATTTTCTCCAATGTCTCAGTCAGAAAAAGCACAGACATAAACATTGCACAGCTACAGAATAATAATCCAAACAACGAGGAGAGGAGAGAGTAATAGGCTATTCTGAGCGCATTTTAGGACTCTCCCTTGTAACTTCAGCAGTCTGGTGCTTTCTGAGACCGTTCTGCTCCGCTCTTCCCTTTTATAAAAGATGGGACAAAACATGAACTTCAGTTCTCCCATCCTTCAGAGTCCAAGCTGGGGGCAGGGAGGATCCAAAGCAAGGCAGGAGTTGTGGAGTGGAGGTCAGTGTTAAAAGCCTGATTGAAAAAAGCGAGGGCCGTAAGGAAGGATTTGAAGGAGGATTGTAAGGTAGCCTGGGGGACCCGCTCAGAGAGGGTGCTCCCAGCAGCAGGGTGGCATTAGAAATGGTCACCAGGGAGGTATCAAAGACCCTGATCCTGCACTGAGAATAAGATGCCAGCGCTGTCACAATTCCATGGAATTCAACAGGACTGTCCAGGAGGTTTTCACCGCAGCTTTGGGCCAATGCGTGCTGGGCTGACAGAGCAAATATACAGTAGGGGCCTGGTTCTGGTCTCACTAAAAGTGGTGTCGTTTCAGTGGATTTACTCCCATTTACACCCTTAAATAGCTGCCCCCCTTCCGTCTGGGCGGGAACTGTTCCTTTGTTCAGCCACACACTTTAAAACACAGTATCAATGAGTATCCATAATTCCAAACGTAGTGTTCGTGCATACATTTCACAATGATGTTAATCTCCAGTGCATCATTCGCTTTCAGAAAAGATCTCTCTCTCTGCCCATTTATAATACGGTGACATTGTATGCAATTAGTTGATTCAGTTGCTTATCACTTGAGGTTCACACGGCCCCCCCACCCCCAATTTTTATAGCTCAGTAAACCTTTATAATGGATTATTTGAAAAGTAAACCCCAGACCAAGCTTCTCTCTCCTGATGGGCATAGGTGCAGCACCCCCAGCTGCCTGCCACGCTCTGGGCGGGGTCCCTGCTGCCCTGGCTCTGCGCTGCTCCCGGAAGCAGCTGGCACGTCCCTGTGGTCCCTGAGGGGGTCTCTCTGAGCGCTGCCCCCGCCCCAAGCACCGACTCTGCAGCTCCAAGGTAAGCACTGCCCAGCCAGAGCCCGCACACCTCACTCCCTCCAACACCCCCAAAACCCCTTCCTGCACCCCAACCCCCGGCCCCAGCCCTGAGCCCCCTCCCACACCCAGACTCCCTCCCAGGGCCTGCACTCCCTCCCACACCCCAACCCCCTGCCCCAGCCCTGAGCCCCCTCCTGGAGCCAGCACCCCAAACTCCTTCCTGCACCCCAACCCCCTGCCCCAGTCCTGAGCCCCAGACTCCCTCCGAGAGCCTGTACTCTTCACCCCCTCCTGCACTCCGATCCCCTGCCCCAGCCCAGAGTCCCCTTCAGCACCTAAACTCCCTTCCAAAGCCTGCACCCCACATCCCCTCCCGCACCCCAACCCTCTGCCCCAGCTCCCTGAAAGTGAGTGAGGGTGGGGGAGAGCGAGCAGCGGAGGGAGGGGAGATGGAGTGAGTGGGGCAGGGCCTCAGGGAAGGGGGGGAGGGGGCAGGGCAAGGGTGTTTGGGTTTGTGCGATTAGACAGTTGGCAACCCTGTGTTAGTGTGAGGTTTTCCTCCACCCCTTGTTCGGTCTGTTTACTACGTACATGTAAATTGAGGCAAACACACATTCCTTTGTTTAGTATGGACCTGTTTAACAACTCCCGCTGACATGCCTGGCTTGAACGCATTTTAGTTATAATTCCAGCATATGTTCATAACTCGTAATACCCAGCGTGTACATGCATCACTCAAGAATATTAATGATCAGTGAGTTTATTTTCAAATGATGCCTCATGAGGCATATTTTGTACAAAGATTATTATAACAGTGTGTAGGGGTGTGAATACAGAGGTGCTTCATGTCATAATCTGTCATCTGCATACTCATACTACGTGACATCCTTTACGTCTAATAGAATCATGCCCCCATCCCCAATGTTCATCCACTTCTGGGGTGGAACATTGCAGCTGTTTTACAGCTTACAGCAACATTGTACATGCTTAGGACAGGAAACTAGGGAGAATGCTGTTTCCACCAGAAACCACGAGGAAATTTAGGTTGGCAGAAATTGGATGGTAAATTACCAGATTAAATTAGGCCAGGTTTAATACCCCTTACTCTCCAGCTTTTACAAGAAGCACCGTGGGCTCTTTAATGACAACCACTGGTCAAGCCTTGACTGTGCCATCTTCTCTGACAGTTGACATATCCAACAGCAAAGCAAGCTTCACGACCATATTCCTGGTTCAGTTCTGACTTGGAGGGAAGTGTTCCTCCTGCCGAATCAACTGCAACACCTTGAGTGGGCCTTGCTCTTCCCACCCTGAGAATGCTGACCAGGCCCAACCTTGGTAAGCTTGAGAGCTGACCTAAAATAAATCTACCTCCGTGTCTCAGTCCAGATGAGTATAATAACTGTTACCTCCCAAGCAGGGTGGTTGTGAGAATTAAATACTGGCTCTAAAGTGCTTTGAGATCCTTATCTGAAAGGTGTGCTCTAAATTCTCAGATTCTTGTGGTTTTTCTACAGAGACTTGACCCCCCCCCCCACACACACACACACAGCGCTTCCTAATGTTTATAGTGTAGCAAATATTGGAGGGAGATTTAGCTTTCTGGCCTTGTGAAAAGCTTAACAGACGAAATAAAACTTGGTGCTTTTCATCTTCCAAGCGCTTTACAAATGTGAATCTCTCCACGCCTCTAATGAGGTAGGTGAGTATCATTATCCCCAAAACCGAAGAAGAGAGGGCAAGTCACTTACCTAGAGCTACAGAGGGAGTCAATGTGAGAACTGCAGTGAAGATCCAGGAGAGCCTAACTCCCAGGCTGTGCTCAGACCACCAGCCTGGACCACACCCCAACAGAAATAAAAGTATGATACGTTTGATGTATGTAATTATCAAGAGTTGGCTCATGGCATCAGGTAGAAACTACAGACAGCTTGCTGGCTTGGCAGACACAATGAACAGATTCTCATGGGAGCGTGTAATGCTCAGAACCCGCTTCCAGACTCCTGGTCTCCAGATGGTGGCGCATCAATGTGTCAGAGGATTTTTCCAAAAGTGAACCAAGTAATTGAAATTTTAGGGTCATGCCAAGGTTGGTAGATGCCAAAAATGTAAACTACAATTTTTATTATTACTATATGGTTTATGGTAGTGCCTAGAAGCTCCCACTGAGACTGGGGTTCCTCTGTATCTGCATATATATGGTCTGCCCCAAAGAGCTGTACAAGCTAAACAGGTGGGAAAAAGACGATATTAAACTTACTCTTTTTCAGAGGGGGAACTGATACACAGAGAGTAAATGACTTGCCCAAGTCACATAGGAAGTCAGCTGCAGAACCCAGTTACTTTTTAGATCTGGGCTCACAGGGGTGCATAATTGTTTTTAAATAAATGTCCTGGTGCTTTAAAAAAAAAAATAGCGGCAGCAGCCTAACAGACATGATGAGCAACCCTACAATAACTACATCATGTGTGTGTGTGCACGTGAGGTGGGGAAAGACTGGTAAGAAATCACGTCTGGCTTGCAGATAATTAATATAATAGAGAACATTGAGTTAAAATACTGATTTACAGAAACATCCAGGCAGCGTCTTTCTATGCTGCAGGTTATTAAAACTGACAAAAGCAGCTATTTAACTACTGTACATAGCCACAGCTGTGTCATAACTCATGCTTTATTATGAACGTACAGGTAATGACATAAAAAGTCAATGAACTATATTACATCTTATTTGGATTGCAGTGCCAGAGTAATAGAAAGTGTCACCAACAGACTTTCTCTCCTAGCAGTTCAGTAGCAAGTTACTACTGCAAATTCAATGAAGCTAATCTGTTTGTAATGTATTTAACGTAATGTTTCAATTTATATTCAGGCAGTATATTCCTTTTTTGACAAATATGCTATATCATCATTTTAAAAAGGAGCTCAATGTCTCACGAGGCCAGAATGAAATAGCTACTGATCTAGAATGCCTACTTGGTTTAAGTTAAGACAATGCCTCCCATTATGCATAAAGAGAATGCCAACTTTGTTTTCATTTACATTGGTGCTGATCCAGAATAACTCCACTGACAGCTAGTCTGGATTAAAACCAGGTTATGTCTGAGCAGAATTTGGTCCATTGTGTCCGTGACATAGCTGCATCACGCTCATCATTGATGGTTTCTGTACCTGTTCCACACGTTTATATATAAGGTTCAAAGATCTCATGCAGCAGGTCTCATTTATGAGGGGTTTGTGTTTGCTTTAGTCAGGCACCAGCCCTAGTTAAGTATAAAATTAATCTGATCTGATAGACAATACGTATTACTTAGTTAAGGATTAGATGATGCAGTGGTAACACATGCACCTGGGTTACATTGTTGTTTTTAGCATTGGTGCAGTTGAACTGCTGCTGAAAAATAGGTAAGAAATGTCCTAATGTCGACAAAGTCTGAGAGAGAATAGAGGATAGTTAATATTGAGGTGAGGAAAAGAGAGAGATGCTTGTACTTCAGATGCTGTTTTTGTTTGGGTAGGAATTGTATCAAATACACCTTGCAAACTATTACATTAAGTGATGAATGGGGCTAGGCAACATCATCTGGTTTACATGGTAATTTAAAGAAAACAGACCCTGAGTTGAGAGCTAGTGAAAGACGGTGGATTGGATTTAACTAAAGCCTGAAGTCCCTCGTTTAACAACTTTAGATTGGGCAGCTGCAGTGCCAACTTCGCTACAGCATATACTAATTGGCCTGAAACTCCAATTTTCCAGGGTGTGTAAAGGTAAGTGTCCAAATCCCATTGGGATTTAATGGATGATAGACACCTAATTCCCTTAGGCACTTTGGAAAACCCCATCCTCAATTCTGTTCCAGTAGGACCACTTGTAACTGGATTTCTGTGTGTGCACCTGAATGCGGAATTGGGCCATGATCATTTAGGAATATGTGTACGCTGCACTTCAGAACAGGCATAGGAAGCTCCTCGGTCCCTCTGTGTTTAAATTGTGCAGGCATTTTTGTTTTACATTCATTTGCCTTAAAAGTATTAATTTATGTATATACAATAATGTCATTATGACCTACTCAATCCAATTAGCAGCATCATAAAATTGGAATGAAGGTTTTTGTTTCATTCAGCTGTAAGCAAACGAAGCAGTAATAAATCCACAATTAGCATGGAGGAAAGAAGTTGAAGGAATCTTCCCCCCTTTGCCTCCCCTCCCCTTCATGACACATGAAGAGAAGGGAGTTACCTCACAATTGGAGAATCAGAGTTCATATGGACCCACGGGAAGGAGCCCTTTGAAAAATTCCACCTGGATTTCAACAATTTCCACCCCACCATCAACCTCAGCGTGGACCAGTCCACACAAGAGATCCACTTCCTGGACACTACGGTGCAAATAAGTGATGGTCACATAAACACCACCCTATACCGGAAACCTACTGGCCTCTATACTTACCTACCTGCCTCCAGCTTTCATCCAGGAGACACCACACGATCCATTGTCTACAGCTAAGCCCTAAAATACAACCAAATTTGCTCCAATTCCTCAGACAGAGACAAACACCTACAAGATCTTTATCAAGCATTCTTAAAACTACAATACCTACATGGAGAAGTGAGGAAACAGACTGACAGAGCGAGACGGGTACCCAGAAATCACTTACTACAGGACAGGACCCACAAGGAAAATAACAGAACACCACTGACCATCACGTACAACCCCCAGCTAAAATCTCTCCAGCACATTATCAACGATCTACAACCTATCCTGGAAAACGATCCCTCACTCTCCCAGACCTTGGGAGACAGGCCAGTCCTCGCTTACAGACTGCCCCCCAACCTGAAGCAAATACTCACCAGCAACCACACACCGCACTACAGAAACACTAACCCAGGAACCAATCCCTGTAGCAAACCTCATTGCCTACTCTGTCCCCATATCTACTCTAGCGACACCATCAGAGGACCCAACCACATCAGCCACACCATCAGGGGTTCATTCACCTGCATGTCTACTAATGTGATATATGCCATCATGTGCCAGCAATGCCCCTGTGCCATGTACATTGGCCAAACTGGACAGTCCCTAAGTAAAAGAATTCATGGACACAAATCGGACATGAGGAATGGTAACATACAAAAGCCTGTAGGAGAACACTTCAATCTTCCTGGACATTCTATAACAGACTTGAAAGTAGCTATACTTGAATAAAAAAACTTCAGCAACAGACTTCAAAGAGAAACAGCAGAACTAAAATTCATTTGCAAATTTAACACCATTAATTTGGGTTTGAATATCGACTGGGAGTGGCTGGCTCATTACAGAAGCAGCTTTGCCTCTCCTGGAATTGACACTCCTCATCTATTGTTGGGAGTGGACTACATCCACGCTGATTGAATTGGCCCTGTCAACACAGGTTCTCCACTTGTGAGGTAACTCCCTTCCCTTCATGTGTCTGTATATTGATTTCTGCATCTGTAATTTTCACTCCATGCATCTGAAGAAGTGGGTTTTTACCCACGAAAGGAGTGGTGGGTGAAATTCTGTGGCCTGCGTTGTGCAGGAGGTCAGACTAGATGATCATAATGGTCCCTTCTGACCTAAATATCTATGAATCTATGAATCTATGAAAGCTTATGCCCACATAAATCTGCTAGTTTTTAAGGTGCCACCGGACTCCTTGTTGTTGTTTTTGTGGATACAGACTAACATGGCTACCCCCGATAGTATCTAATTTCAAGTCACTTTAAATCTTCAGTAATTAATGTCATGCCAAATAAGTCATTAAAAATCCCATAAAAATATGACAGTCGCCACTGAAAAAAAATGAAAGGGGATTTAAAAAAAAAGAGGAAGAATTGGGAAATAATTACCAGCCAAAGCTGCAACTAAAACGCCAAGCAATGAATTTCAGGGGATGAATCTGGAAGCATGAGCTTGTTTTGGGGGGACTGCTCTGAGATTCATGAGATCTGGGTTCAAATCCTGACTTTTAGCAAACCACTTATTCTTTCTGTGCCTGGATTCCTGTTGTGTGAAATGGAGAAGGCGATAGTTCCTTTCTCCTACCCTTTGTCTTCTCTAGTTAGATTTAATTAGATCTGCAAGGCAGGGACTGTCTCTTATTATAAATATGGACAGCACCTAGCACAATGGACCTGTGATCTCATTCAGGTGCTACAGTCATATTAATAATCAAAGTGTGGTCTGAGCACAGGACTGAGAGTCAGGATCTTTTGAGTGCTGATTCCCCCAGCTCTGACACTGACTCACTTTGTGGTCTTGGGCAGGTACCATGAGATCTGAGCCTCAGTTTCCCCATCCCAACAGGTGAAGAGAAACATCTACAGCCTTGCAGGGGATGACATCTGAACAAAAACCCACCCCACACTGCTGTTTAATAGACAACCCTGTCTACAAGACCTCTGCTTTCATCACACTGATGGCTGGGTAGTTGAGGGATCTCACTTCACTTGTGACACCTTTTCAGTGTTAAGGAACAATTACCATTCTAAATCTAGGGCTGGGTTTTGTCTAGTCTGGTATCTTTACCCCCCTCAACCTTCAGACTCAGGCATTGCAGCTCCTATTGCAAGGCTGATGACTTGGCTTTAATTGCACTATTCAGCATGCATGTTAATTTGGTTTTGGCACAGGCAAGCTCTTTGCTATTTCAGAATCAGGAAGAAAAATCTCTCGTTAGTAGTCACTGGTGATCTGGCATAATAGTGACAGGCATGCTGTGTATCGCACACAAAAATGTTATCTTGCTTTCAGCTCCTCATTTTGGTTTGGTTCATCTGTTGGTTTGATTATTCCATGCAAAATGATTGATCAGATCCTATTTTTGGCTGGCTTTAGAGCTTTTTTTCTTAAAAGGCAAACTTTCCTTCCATTTTACAAACAACATCCTTGTGGTTTGGATGTCCCACGGCAGGGGAAACTGGTCTCCCACCTAGGAGCTTGATCATAGAAGTGGGAGCCAAGACCCTTGGGTTCTATTTCTGGGTTTGCCACTGGCTCTCTCTACAGGTATGTCTACACTACGAAATTAGGTCGATCTTATAGAAGTTGATTTTTAGAAATCGATTTTATACAGTCGATTGCATATGTTAACACTTAGCTCATTCAGTCGTTGGAGTGCGTCCTCACTACCGTGGATAGCGTTGACTTTCGGAGTGTTGCACTGTGGGTAGCTATCCCACAGTTCCTGCAGTCTCCGCTGCCCATTGGAATTCTGGGTTGAGCTCCCAGTGCCTGATGGGGCAAAAACATTGTCACAGGTGGTTTTGGGTACATGTGTCAGTTGCCCCTCCCTCCATAAAAGCAATTGTTTCGTGCCATTTTTCCGTGCAGAGGCCATACTGCTGTCAGCAGACGGTGCAGAAGGACTGCTAACCGTCGTCATCATCCACAGCTTCCACTGCAACTCTGCTCTCCTGGTGCCATGAATCACCTCGCAGGTCCTCTCGTCGTTCTGTATAAATATCTATTCTCGTGGCATCCGTCGTCATCCACCGCTTCCGCTGCAACTCTGCTCTCCTGCTTTCCTGCAGACACCATAGCATGGCGAGCATGGAGCGCATTATCCTGCAGCATGTGCAGAACCTGCAAAAGCAGGCAAGGAGGCGACCACAGCGCGATCACGATAGTGATGAGCACATGGACACACTTCTCTCAAAGCACGGGCCCTGGCAATTTGGACATCATGGTGGTAATGGGGCAGGTTCATGCCGTGGAATGCCGATTCTGGGCCCGGGAAACAAGCACAGACTGGTGGGACTGCATAGTGTTGCAGGTCTGGGATGATTCCCAGTGGCTCTGGAACTTTCACATGTGTAAGGGCACTTTCATGGAACTCTGTGACTTGCTTTCCCCTGCCCTGAAGTGCAAGAATACCAAGATGAGAGCAGCCCTCACAGTTCACAAGTGAGTGGCAATAGCCCTCTGGAAGCTTGCAATGCCAGACAGCTTCTGGTCAGCCGGGAATCAATTTGGAGTGGGTAAATCTACAGTGGGGGCTGCTGTGATCCAAGTATCCAACACAATCACTGAGCTGCTGCTATCAAGGGTAGTGACTCTGGGAAATGTGCAGGTCATAGTGGATGGCTTTGATGCAATGGGGTTCCCTAAGTGTGGTGGGGCGATAGACGGAATGCATATCCCTATCTTGGGACCGGACCACCTTGGCATCCAGTATGTAAACCGCAAGGGGTACTTTTCAATGGTGCTGCAAGCACTGGTGGATCACAAGGGACGTTTCAGCAACATCAATGTGGGATGGCCAGGAAAGGTGCGTGATGCTCGCATCTTCAGGAACTCTGGTCTGTTTGAGCAGCTGCAGGAAGGAACTTATTTCCCAGACCAGAAAATTACCGTTGGGGATATTAAAATGCCTATAGTTATCCTTGGGAACCCAGCCTACGCCTTAATGCCATGGCTCATGAAGCCATACACAGGCACCCTGGACAGTAGTAAGGAGCAGTTCAACTATAGGCTGAGCAAATGCAGAACGGTGGTAGAATGTGCATTTGGACATTTAAAGGATCGCTGGTGCAGTTTCCAAATGCAAACAGATGGATCTCGTACCAAAAGAACTGAAGGTAAAAAATCCATTACAATCTACATACCACACAGACTATGCTGACTGCTTGTGCCACACGCTCTCAAAGAAACTGCGGAACCACCTGATCAACATCCTCTACAGCAAACAGGGAAAGATAAAGAATGGGCTCTCAAAAATGGATACTCTCATAAAAAACCAACCTTCCACACAAACTTCCTCGTGGCTGGACTTTACTAAAACTAGACAAGCCATTTACAACACACACTTTGCTTCTCTACAAAAGAAAAAGGACACTAAACTTTCTAAACTACTACATGCCACAAGGGGCCACAGCAATGGTTCCCTCAACCCACCCAGCAATATTGTTAACCTATCCAACTATACTCTTAGCCCAGCAGAAGCAGCTGTCCTATCTCGGGGCCTCTCCTTCTGCCCCTCCAACCCCACGAACATGATACAGTTCTGTGGTGACCTAGAATCCTATTTTCGATGTCTCCGACTCAAGGAATATTTCCAACACACCTCTGAACAACATACTAATCCACAGAGACCTCCCTACCAACAATACAAAAAGAAAGATTCTAGGTGGACTCCTCCAGAAGGTCGAGACAGCAGACTGGACTTCTACATAGAGTGCTTCCGCCGACGTGCACGGGCTGAAATTGTGGAAAAGCAGCATCACTTGCCCCACAACCTCAGCCATGCAGAACACAACGCCATCCACAGCCTCAGAAACAACTCTGACATGATAATCAAAAAGGCTGACAAAGGAGGTGCTGTTGTCATCATGAATAGGTCGGAATATGAACAAGAGGCTGCTTAGAAGCTCTCCAGCACCACTTTCTACAAGCCATTACCCTCTGATCCCACTGAGAGTTACCAAAAGAAACTACACCATTTGCTCAAGAAACTCCCTGCAAAAGCACAAGATCAAATCTGCACAGACACACCCCTGGAACCTCGACCTGGGATATTCTATCTACTACCCAAGATCCATAAACCTGGAAATCCTGGGCGCCCCATCATCTCAGGCATTGGCACCCTGACAGCAGGATTGTCTGGCTATGTAGACTCCCTCCTCAGGCCCTACGCTACCAGCACTCCCAGCTACCTTCGAGACACCACTGACTTCCTGAGGAAACTACAATCCATCAGTGATCTTCCTGATAACACCATCCTGGCCACTATGGATGTAGAAGACCTCTACACCAACATTCCACACAAAGATGGACTACAAGCCATCAAGAACACTATCCCCGATAATGTCACGGCTAACCTGGTGGCTGAACTTTGTGACTTTGTCCTTACCCATAACTATTTACATTTGGGGACAATGTATACCTTCAAATCAGCGGCACTGCTATGGGTACCCGCATGGCCCCACAGTATGCCAACATTTTTATGGCTGACTTAGAACAACGCTTCCTCAGCTCTCGTCCCCTAACACTCCTACTCTACTTGCGCTACACTGATGACATCTTCATCATCTGGACCCATGGAAAAGAAGCTCTTGAGGAATTCCACCATGATTTCAACAATTTCCATCCCACCATCAACCTCAGCCTGGTCCAGTCCACACAAGAGATCCACTTCCTGGACACTACAGTGCTAATAAACGATGGTCACATAAACACCACCCTATACTGGAAACCTACTGACCGCTATTCCTACCTACATGCCTCCAGCTTTCACCCTGACCACACCACACGATCCATTGTCTACAGCCAAGCTCTGCGATACAACCGCATTTGCTCCAACCCCTCAGACAGAGACAAACACCTACAAGATCTCTATCAAGCATTCTTACACCTACAATACCCACCTGCTGAAATGAAGAAACAGATTGACAGAGCCAGAAGAGTTCCCAGAAGTCACCTACTACAGGACAGGCCTAACAAAGAAAATAACAGAACGCCACTAGCCGTCACCTTCAGCCCCCAACTAAAACTGCTCCAACGCATTATTAAGGATCTACAACCTATCCTGAAGGATGACCCAACACTCTCACAAATCTTGGGAGACAGGCCAGTCCTTGCCTACAGACAGCCCCCCAACCTGAAGCGAATACTCACCAGCAACCACATACCACACAACAGAACCACTAACCCAGGAACCTATCCTTGCAACAAAGCCCGTTGCCAACTGTGCCCACATATCTATTCAGGGGACACCATCACAGGGCCTAATAACATCAGCCACACTATCAGAGGCTCGTTCACCTGCACATCCACCAATGTGATATATGCTATCATGTGTCAGCAATGCCCCTCTGCCATGTACATTGGTCAAACTGGACAGTCTCTACGTAAAAGAATAAATGGACACAAATCAGATGTCAAGAATTATAACATTCATAAACCAGTCGGAGAACACTTCAATCTCTCTGGTCACGCGATTACAGACATGAAAGTCGCTTTTTTACAACAAAAAAACTTCAAATCCAGACTCCAGCGAGAAACTGCTGAATTGGAATTAATTTGCAAATTGGATACAATTAACTTAGGCTTGAATAGAGACTGGGAGTGGCTAAGTCATTATGCAAGGTAACCTATTTCCCCTTGTTTTTTCCTACCCCTCCCCCTTCCTCAGACGTTCTTGTTAAAACCTGGATTTGTGCTGGAAATGGCCCACCTTGATTATCATACACAATGTAAGGAGAAAGAAAAGGAGTACTTGTGGCACCTTAGAGACTAACCAATTTATTTGAGCATAAGCTTTCGTGAGCTACAGCTCACTTCATCGGATGCATACTACAGCCACATTATGCATCCGATGAAGTGAGCTGTAGCTCACGAAAGCTTATGCTCAAATAAATTGGTTAGTCTCTAAGGTGCCACAAGTACTTCTTTTCTTTTTGCAAATACAGACTAACACGGCTGTTACTCTGAAACCTGTCATTGTAAGGAGAGTGATCACTTTAGATAAGCTATTATCAACAGGAGAGTGGGTTTGTGGGGGGGGGGGGGGAGAAAACCTGGATTTGTGCTGGAAATGGCCCACCTTGATTATCATACACATTGTAAGGAGAGTGATCACTTTACATAAGCTATTACCAGCAGGAGAGTGGGGTGGGGGGGAGAGAAAACCTTTTGTAGTGATAATCACCCATTTTTTCATGGTTTGTGTGTATAAAAACGGCTTCTGTATTTTCCACAGTATGCATCCGATGAAGTGAGCTGTAGCTCATGAAAGCTCATGCTCAAATAAATTGGTTAGTCTCTAAGGTGCCACATGTACTCCTTTTCTTTTTGCAAATACAGACTAACACGGCTGTTACTCTGAAACCTGTCTTTACTGACTAGGTTAGACCTCAGCGAAACCAGTATTCCTATTGTTATTGCTGCTTGCTGTGTGCTCCACAATATCTGTGAGAGAAAGGGGGAGACGTTTATGGTGGGGTGGGAGGCTGAGGCAAATAACCTGGAAGCCAATTATACACAGCCAGACACCAGGGCGATTAGAAGAGCACAGCTGGGCACCCTGCGCATCAGAAAAGCTTTGAAAACCAGTTTCATGACTGGCCAGGCTACAGTGTGACAGATCTGTTTGTTTCTCCTTAATGAAAACCCGCCCCCTTGGTTGACTCTAAGCCAACTGACCTCCTTCCTTCGATCACCGCTTTCAGAGGCAATAAAGTAATTATTGCTTCAAAATCATGCATTCTTTATTAATTCATCACACAAATAGGGGGAAAACTCGCAAGGTAGTCCAGGAGGGGTGGGTGAGGAGGGAAGCACCAGGTGGGGTGGTGGATGAGGGGAGGCAGGAAGGACAAGGCCACACGGCAGTTCAAAACTTATTGAATGCCAGCCTTCTGTTGCTTAGGCAATCCTCTGGGATAGAGTGGCTGGGTGCCGGTAGCCTCCTCCACCCCCTTCCCCCTGCGTTCTTGGGTGTCTGGGTGAGGAGGATATGGAACTTGGGAAGGAGGGCAGGCGGTTATACAGGGGCTGCAGCGGCAGTCTGTGCTCCTGCTGCCTTTCCTGCAGCTCCACCAGATGCCTGAGCATGTCAGTTTGCTCCCCCATTAGACTCAGCATTGCATCCTGCCTCCTTTCATCACACTCCTGCCTCCTTTCATCGCACTCCTCCCTCCTCTCATTGCCTTCATTTAATGCTTTCCTGGACTCTGCCATTGTTTGCCTCCACACATTCTGCTGAGCACTTTCAGTGCAGGAGGACTGCATGAGCTCTGAGAACATTTCATCGCGAGTGCATTTTTTTCACCCTCTAATCTGTGCTAGCCTCTGAGACGGAGATGATAGGGGGAGCGTAGAAACATTTTCTGCTGCAGGAGGAAGAAAAGGGAGAGTAGTATTTAAAAAGATACATTTTAGAGAACCAAGGAAGGACTATTTCACACTGAATCAAGCAATTCACATTACATAGCACATGTGCTTTTGGTACAAAGTCACATTTTGCCTTTTATATTGAGTGCCTGCCGGTTTGGTGTGAGACATCACACACGCTCGGCTGAGCTAGAGAATTCAGCTTGCAGGCAGTCATGGTAAGACAAAGGGTTTCAGCTTCTTCAACCTTCATAACATGTGGGAACGGTTTCAAACAGCAGCACCCTCCTTTCCCATACCAAGCAAAGCCCATTGGGTTGGCCATTTAAAAGGAGGGGCTGTGGTTTTAGGGTGAATGTGCAGCACAACCCAAACCCCCGCCCCACACCCAATTCTCTGGGATGATTGCTTCACCACCCCCCCGATCCATGGCGTAGCTAGTATTAGGGAAGATCACTGTCAATCAACCATGAACAGCTCAGCATGAACAGGCCTCCCCCCACCGCGTGGCTAACAGCAGGGATGATTTCTTTTCAGCCAAAGGCAAACAGCCCAGCAGGAATGGGCACCTCTGATTGTCCCCTTAAACAAATTTCCCATATTTCAACCAGGTGACCATGAGTGATATCACTCTCCTGAGGCTAACACAGAGAGTACCTCCAAGAGAGTTTCATGGAGATGTCCCTGGAGGATTTCTGCTCCATCCCCAGACACGTTAACAGACTTTTCCAGTAGCTGTACTGGCTGCGAATGCATCCCAAGTCTTCAGGGCACATTAATCATTAAACACGCTTGCTTTTAAACCCTGTATTATATTTACAAAGGTACACTCACCAGAAGTGCCTTCTCCAGCTTCATGGTCCGGGAGCCCGCCTTGGGAGGGTATTGGCTCCAGGGTGATGAACAGTTCCTGGCTGTGGGGGAGAACAGTTTCTCCGCTTGCCTGTTGAGCGCTATCCTCCTCCTCCTCCTCTTCATCTTCCTCATCCACAAAATCCTCATCCCTGTTGTGTGAGACTCCCCCCTTGCAGGTGTCCACGGACAGTGGTGGGGAAGTGGTAGGGGCTCCCCCTAGAATAGCATGCAGCTCATCATAGAAGCGGCATGTATGGGGCTCTGACTCAGAGCGACCGTTTGCATCCTTTGTTTTTTGGTAGGCTTGCCTCAGCTCCTTAACTTTCACGCGACACTGCTGTGTGTCCCTGTTGTAGCCTCTGTCCATCATGCCCTTGGAGATTTCGGCAAATATATTGGCATTTCGTCTTTGGAACAGAGTTCTGCCTGCATGGATTCTTCTCCCCACACAGCGATCAGATCCAGTACCTCCCATTCAGTCCATGCTGGAGCTCTTTTGCGATTCCGGGACTCCATGGTCACCTGTGCTGATCAGCTTGCCACCCTGGCCAAACAGAAAATGAAATTCAAAAGTTCCCAGGGCTTTTCCTGTCTACCTAGCCAGTGTATCTGAGTTGAGAGTGCTGTCCAGAGCGGTCACAATGGAGCACTCTGGGATAGCTCCCAGAGGCCAATACCATTGAATTGCGTCCACACTACCCCAAATTCGACCCAGGAAGGTCGATTTTAGCACTACTCCCCTCACCGGGGAGGAGTACAGAAATCGATGTTAAGAGCCCTTTAAGTCAACAAAACAGGCTTGGTCATGTGGATGGGTGCAGGGTTAAATCGATCTAATGCTGCTAAACCTAAACTCATAGTGTAGAGCAGGGCTAAGACATGGGAAGTCACTTAACTGCTCTGCATGCCATTTATCCTGTCAGAGAGCAACAGCAGAGCTAGGTGTTAATTTTGAGGCTTAAACATGGTAGACAGACAATTTCTGCCCAGTGTTAAATAAGGTTTTCTTCCATTAAACTTCTTGGCCTGCTGTGTAGCACAAGCACTTAGCTCTTTTATATCTCACCTGCAATCATTTTATTTTTATACTTTAAAAGAAATCAAATGTTAAAAATGCATCTGTTTCGAGGTTGATTTAAGTGTAGTTGAGCCTAGAGTAATCCAAAACTGTGTGTGAACTGTGTAGGGCTGCAAAGGGTGTAAACTCAGCAGAGGCGCAGCAGTGCATGCCATGTGGATGTACATGTGACATCCTTCCATGGTGAATAAGATTGTGGTAGCAGTTGTGTTTACAATTCCTATCCCAGGTCATCAGCAGGGTTTAAGCCTGGGACCTTCTGTGCCAAAGCAGAGATCTCTGCCACTTGGGCTAAAAGAGAAGCTCCATTTACTGGCAGCAGTAGTAGGCTGTAACCTTCTAAAAGACAAGCCACTTGCTGGGAAAGTGAGACAAGTATTGAAAGCATGTTGAAAGGACAGCCTTGTGGTTAAGGCACTGGACTGGGACTCAGGAAATCTGGCTTCAATTCTTGGCTTTGCTGCTGGCTTTCTGTGTGTCCTTGTTCAAGTCACTTAACAGCCCCATGCCTCAGTTTCCCATCTGCAAAATGGGATAATACCACTTCCTTTCTCCCACCAGTTGCTTTTCATAGACATTCAAACTGTTAGATTTTTGGGCTAGTAATCATCTCTCAGTATGAGCCTGTACAGCACCTAACACAATAGTGCCCGGTTCTTATTTGAAGCCGCTAGATGCTTTCCTAATAAAACCAATACAACAGCATATACCCGTAGGTGCTCACAAACCATGGTGATGAGCATGGTATAAAAACTCAGATAGTACAGTTTGCCTTCTGGAACGTGCACCATGATCACAACAGAGACGGTTTGCAGGACAAGAGTCGGTTCTAAATTCCAGAAGCTGCTGTCCAGAATAAGGTGGGTCCAGTAGCAGCAATCATGTTGCTCTTAAAGAATGCACCAGTTGCAGGAACCCTGCGACATGCCGAGCTGGCCCATAGGCACAGGGCTGGTGTTGAGCTGAATGCATCTGACAGCGCATTTGGGTGTACGCTGCTGGTCTAGTAAAGGCCCTGAGGCGCATTGCCAGTATTTGGCCCTCACACTCTATCAGAACTACACATGTCCAGAAAGATTTTATTATTGTCTTCCTCCCAGCAGAATTACTGGTGACATCACAACCACTGCTGGGCTAGTGCTAATGAATCAGGTCAGCCCAGGCGACTTTAATAGAAAATGTCACCATGTTGAGAGGCGAGATGAAGGATTTGGTACCTCTTTTATTGCTGGAATTTCCACTCTACTTTTCTGGGGTTTTATTAACCTTCTCTTAGAGGCAAATCAATCAAGCAGAAACAGTTATAAAACTGCTTATAGGAACTTGGCTGGGCTGTAAAACAGATTGCCAGTTCTACAGCTTGATGGTATTTTAAAACCCCAGTCCCCTTTCATAAATTTAACGGTTGTTCTTTTTTATTTAAATCTTATTCACAATACAACGTAGCTTTCCTAGAATCTCATCTTCATCATTTAAAAAATTCTGCTGGATAGATGCGCCGAGAGAGAAAGAAAACAAGACAGGGTCATATATAGCATAATAAGGAAAAGCTTTGTGTGGAGAGAGACATGTCTTTATCCTCCAAGCCTTTAAAAGTGCAAGAAGGAACTACTTTTACAGTTAGTGGTGAAAGAAGGAATCCCGTTCTTAGCCTGCAGATTGCGTTTGTGGCGAGTTCATTGTGAACATTCACAGTGGGTCTGATCCTACTCCACTGATGTCAGCTGGTCTTCATTTGCTCTGTGTTCCTTGATGCCATAAGTCACATGATACTGTTGCTGCTTGGAGAATGGTAGCGCACAGTATGTAACCGGCCAGGCCCAGATTGCAAATTTTACAATTTGCAATTCACTTTCAGAGAGGAGTCAGAGCAGATGCAAGCATGGGGAGTGGCCGTTCTGAGGCCAGGGAAGCCCCTGCAGTACGGAGTGATTGCACCAGTGTGCAGGAAGAGGACAGCAAGGGAGCAACCACCAGACATGCAACAAAACACTGTGGTGAAACCCTATAGATGTTGTGATGCTTTGGGAGTGACCCAAAGCAGTAAGGGATTGTGTCACTACTGGGTGTGGTAGTTTGGCAGATGACTCCCTGTAGCTGGACCCGTATACTCCATTGAGAGTAAGTAGTCAGGGCATCTGCTTTACAAAAGGACAAGTGACCTGGTGGGTTGGGAGAAGCTCAGCTTCAAGAGCAGAAAGCAGCAACCTGTTTCCCCCTAACTCTGAAGCATTATGCAGTGGGTTAATGCTATTGTTAACTTTCCAATGCAGGGAAGCCCTGGCAGTGTTAGTTTTAGAAAGGGGAAATTGGGAGGGCAAACTAATTTATTTTGTTTTAATTAGATGCTTTGGATGTAATTTGCTTTTAGTCAAATTGTCTTAATGAATCTGGATCAGCAGCTCTTTTCTTATTTAAATGTGATGATGGGGAAAGAGTCGCTTATATTTTGCTATTCTCCATTTTGTGTTTTTCCTTGTAGCGGTTATTCATTTATATACTTAGCTGACTAGCTGAGTGATTCCACAAATATTTAATAATAGGCTCTTCCATCTTGCAGCGGAAGGTATAACCCAATCCAATGGCTGGAACTTGAAGCTAGACAAATTCAGACTGAGAATAACGTGTAAACTTTTTAAAGTAAAGATAATTAACCACTGGAACAAGTTACCACAGGTGGTGGTGGATTCTCCATCACTGACCATTTTCAAATCAAGACAAGATATTTTTCTAAAAGGAGATGCTCCAGGAATTAGTTGTGGGGGCGGGGGGGGGAGGGGAGTTTATGGCCTGTGTTATACAGGTGTGCAGACTAGATGATCACAAAGATGCTTTCAGGCCATGCATATGCCATCACAACACTCCTGTGAGATACAGAAGTGCTATTATAGAAGGGAACTGAAGCACAGAGATTAAGTGAAGGAAGCGTTTGGAAGAGCAGGGACTTGAACTCAGGTTTCCTGAGTCCCAGGTTAGCACACAAGGCACTAGAGCATCCTGTTTCTCAGGGGGTTCATTGGTTAAGTTGCCCTGTCCCCTCCCACTTTCATGAGTAATCCATCTGTACCTTAGGATATGTTCACGCTGCAACCAGATGTGTGACTGCAGCACACAGAGACCTACCTAGGCTAGCTTTCATGTGGCTAGTTTGTGTACTTATAGCAGTGAAGCCACAAAAGCAGGGGTTAGCCACTTGAGTATTACCAGGGTCTGGGCAGACTTGTGCAGCCTGCACTGCTGTGGATTCTTGGCTATTGTTATGCAAGCCGGCTTGGTCAAAGTTAGCTTGGGTAGTCACACCAACTACAGCCATACCTCCAGACAGCAGCTGTAACACCTTTATCACACAGTTGTGTTGGTGTTGGATTATTTCCTCCTCCTGTAGGTTTTCACACAGAAGAGATACTTTGGCACTGACAGCATGTCTACACTGCAGCTGGGAGTGAACCTCCCAGCCTGGGTGACTTGTGCTAGCTTTGCTTGAGCTAGTCCACTAAAATTAGCAGTGTGGATGTTGTGGCACGAGTGGTGACTTGGACTAGCTACTGAAGCTTGGACTCAGGGGCTTAGACTCGGGTGGCTAGCTGGAGCAAAGCTAGTGTGAGTCTGTCTACCTGGACTGGGAGGCACGCTCCCGGATGCAGTGTAGACGTACCCTTTGTGTCCGACCCTGCAATGCATTGAGCGCTCTCGACCCGATTGAGCACTGCAGCCAATGTTTTCAAAAAGCAGGTGACTGAAGAGCATAAAGCTTTGGGATGAAAACTGTGGTCAACAACGCTGCTCCCAGGAGCTTTCTCCAATAAAGGTAAAGCTCATCTGTACACGAGACAGCTCTTGGGGGCTATGGAATGAACGCTACCCAGGAACCAAGGACCATCACAAACCTCACCACCTCCCATTCCCAATGCAAGGTGCATTTCTTTGACCTGCCTTCTCTAAAAAACATATAGCAACATGTCCAAACCAGACACTCCACTGTGCGTGCTTGTCTCCCCGGGCAGGGGTGAGAGAACACACACGTGACAGCCGTTGCTTAGTGCACTGCTGGAAGGTGTTCGGGTATGTTGGTGACGAGCGTGGTATAAGAACCTATATCGAATAGAATAGTCCCGCGCTCAAATGTGACTGAGGCACTGAGCAGCCTAAATCCCCTTGACATTGAATGAGACTCAGGCTCCTGAGTGCCTAAACCACTTTTGAAAATGGGACATAGCTGCTTTTGAAAATTTACCCCATGTGATTAACTTTAAGACACATGAGGCGTCCCATTGACACCAGCTGGGACTACTCACTTGCTTCAAGTTAAGCACCTGGGGCCAAATTTTTAAGGGTATTTAGGTGTCTGCTGGGATTTTCAAAAGCAATTAGGTGCCTAAAACACACTGGGGTGTAAGGCACTTACGTGCTTTTGAAAATCTTGTTAGGTGCCTAGGTGCCTTTCAAAATCTGGCTGTAGTGCTTCAGGGCTTTTCTGGATAGGGCCACAGTGACTTGCATACTGCAGGCTTGAGCCCTAATTTGCTTGGAACACACCCTGCATTGCTCAGAGCCCTGCAGGGTCCAATATCACGTCAACCACAAGGAACCCTGTAGCTGGAACCAGTGCTCCTCTTCCGGTCTGTGCCCAGCACCATGGGTCTGATTGGGGTTTCTGGGCACTACTACAGAAACAAAGAACTCAGCTCCTGTCATAAATATAAAGGGAAGGGTAACCACCTTTCTGTATACAGTGCTATAAAATCCCTCCTGGCCAGAGGGAAAATCCTTTCACCTGTAAAGGGTTAAGAAGCTAAGGTAACCTCGCTGGCACCTGACCCAAAATGACCAATGAGGGGACAAGATACTTTCAAATCTGGAGCAGGGGGAAGGTTTTTGTCTGTCTGTGTGAGGCCTTTGCGGGGACCAGATCAAGGATGCAAGCTCTGCAACTCCTCTGAAGTTAGTAAGTAATCTAGCTAGAAAATGCGTTAGGTTTTCGGCTTGCAAATTTGCTGTGCTGGAGGAAATGTGTATCCCTGTTTTTGTGTCTTTTTGTAACTTAAGGTTTTGCCTAGAGGGATTCTCTATGTTTTGAATCTGACTCCCTGTAAGATTATCTTCCATTCTGGTCTTACAGAATTGTTCTCTTATCTTTTTTTTGTTCTTCTAATAAAGTTCTGATTTTTAAGAATTTGATTGGTTTTTTTGGGCCTTAAAAAGCCAAGGGGTTTGTGCCCATCTTGTTTATTCTCAAGCCTCCCCAGGAAAGGCAGTGTAAGGGCTTGGGGGGATATTTTGGGGAAATAGGAACTCCAAGTGGTCCTTTCCCTGTTCTTTGTCTAAAACACTTGGTGGTGGCTTTACCTAATCCAAGGGCAAAAACTTTGTGCCTTGGGGAAGTTTTAACCTAAGCTGGTAGAAATAAGCTTAGGGGGTCTTTCATGCAGGTCCCCACAGCTGTACCCTAGAGTTCAGAGTGGGGAAGTAACCTTGACAGCTCCCGACATCTGCACATGAGTCTGATCAGCCACTTGGGAGTCTTCTCTTAACTCCCCTTGCTGCTCCAGTTAGAAAAACAAACTATTCTGGTCAGCTCTATTTTCAATACTCCTCATTGATCAATACCCTTAACTATATTGATTGAATGGGTTTATGCACAGGGCCCACAAGACCCTTTAAATGACGTTAATTCCTTGTGACAGCAGCAATAAGTATTGTGTCTGGGAACCTCCAGGTGCCCCATTGCCGGCACGAGTTGGGTCCTTGGCCCCCCAGGTCACTTTGAGAATGCCAGCCTCAATGCCTTGGAGTATTTTAACTCATACTGATGCAATTGCTAATAAAGCACTAAGTGTATCTGCTCAGCTACCAATTAACCAATTGCGTAGTCCCTACTGGGGGTCCAATACTGTAAGGTGCTGAGTGCTTCCTGTAGTGTGCTGAGCTCCTTGGCTCACTGAAGTCAATGGGAGCTGAGCACTCAGAACCACCCATGATCAGCCCCTAATATCTATAAAAAGTTACTAAAATATTATTGCATTTACTTCTCAATATAATATTTTTCTTCGTTATTATTATTAATGTTGGTGGTAGTTGGCAGTTTGCCAAAGGGATTGATTCTGCTCTGTAATTGGGTATGAAATTAATTTTGATTCAGCTAACCCCCAGTTCCTCCAGGCTAATCCAAATTATATTTACCCAGCTTTTTAAATCACCCAGGGGCTGATCCTTACCCATGGGAGTCACCAGGGCTGCTGGGGAGAGAATAGCTTCTAGAAGTAGTTTCTGGCCTGATTTAAAACACCACCCTTGGACTCAGTCCTGCTTCACTGATTGGACGGGAGGTTTAGCCACTGGGGCAGATCCTCAGCGCTCCACTACAGCCAATAGACACTGAGCTACTCCGATTTACACCAGCTTAAGGATGTTGCCCATTGATTTCAGTGGAAGCAGGACTGGGCATTGAGTCATAAGCCTTCCTATAATGGCTCACAGGGGCTTGTGTGCTGGGCAAACAGCCAGAGAACTTGAACCCTTTCGGTCCCCGGGGTCCTCTCATGTTTATGAACCTCATTAAATACTTCAGCAATAAACTGTCAGCCGTGTACGTTTTCTCTTTTCCCCACAGTGCACCAGATATGCCCAGAGCTCTAACCCTTCAGGGATAACCCAATTCCTCATACCTCTGCCATTTCTGTTTGGGCCTGAGCTTCGTAATCTAGGAGTACCTTTTTAACCTCAGTTATAGCATCTCCAAGGGCTAGGTAGGCAGCATCTTCCTGCTTCCCCACTGCTCTTTGGTAATCTCTTTTATCTCTTTGCTTAAAGTTTCCTCTTCATCTTTATAACCTCTGCTTGCTCATTGTGTTTGTTTCATTAAATTTCGCAGGGATGACTGACTTTCAGTGCTGGAAATGCAGTAACTGCCCCTTCCATCTCTGCTCCAGCCACAGAGGTATGCACCTGCTTTTTACGTACTTCCCGAGGAGCTGGCTGCTCCGGGTGGCTGGATGAATTGAACAGGCCTCGCTGTCTTGTGGTAATCCACCCAGAGTGGTTGTGTGGTTGCTGCTTGATGATAATAGCCCTCTCCTCCATTTACCCAGATTCTGCTGTAAATCTCCACGTGGCAGGAGCAGAAGTATGGCTAGATTATTTCACTGCGGCGTGGATGCACGGAGTGAGTGCTGTTAGGAACTGGCTCCACTCTCTGACATCAAATGAACCCAATCCCCCAAGTCTGAAAACCTTGGAGGGTCCTGTTAGGAGTCAGACAGAAGCCACGGATTCACTGAGGAGCTCAGGAGGGAGAGCGAATAATGGAAGGTGATGTCTGCTGGGGGGAGATATTGGTGGTGGGAACAGGAGTGGCTGCTATTGATTTTGATTTTTACTTTTCCGTAAGACGTGTTTTGAGTCTTGTTGTTCCTTCTGCTCCCCATCCAGCCTGCAGCCTGGGATGGCCGATCGTGCTGCTTCCACCCCAGAGTCAGCTCCCTTCCACCTGATCTGTATTTTTACTATATGGCAAAGGCACCCAGAGCATTGGATAGGTGCCTCCTCTGAATGCCTATATAAATCTAAATAAGTACAGCTTCTCTGCTCTGCCCAGAAGCACATTGGCAGTATGGGGAACCCAGCCCTGATCAGAGGGGATCCTCCCTGCTCTGCCTGCTGGATATGGCCGCTGCTCCATATGGTGCTGATGTCTGATCCATCACACAGAGGGCTGGAATGCTACTGGGGTATTCCTTGCAAAGATGGACAGACATTCTGGGATGGGGACCGACTCTCTGGGATTATACGATAGCATAGCCTGGATCAGGCGAGAGGATGATGCTGGACTCAGCATGTGGCTGAAGAACCACAATCCTGGTGGAAAATACCAGATCCCAGAGAGCTTGTGAAAGATACAGTGGGCACCATCTCCTCACAAACCCTGGACTCCCATGATCTTTCTCAGTCTCTTTTAAAGCTCTGAAACCCTAAGTGAACCTATAATTAAAGCCCGTGGAAACATTTCTGAGACAGGAAGGCCCTGATCCTCTCATGGGATAATTCCCCTTTGTGCCTCTCCCCCAGCGAAAACCAGATTAAAACCCAGCCATGCTCCCTCTTCCCCAGTAACATCTACCATGCAGCTCCTACATCACCTCCCACTTCCAGCCCACAGCATAGTGGGCATCACTGGGGGATGGCCCAGGCATCCCTAACCCCAAGCAATCTCTGGCTGTCAAAATGCCCCTTTGGGAGCATAGGAACCCAGCGTAATGTGCTGCAGTCTTCAGTCTTACTGTGCTGGACTTGTCATGGCTCCCCTGTTCTCTCCTCTCTTCTGCCTTGGCCTGAGATGGAAGTTTGTTTAGTTTCTTACTCTAACAAATTAAACACACGCAAACACCCACACACACTTATCCATGACAGTAATATTTGGCACTTCTGTAGCATCTCCCAGCCCGGGCTGTCAAAGCACCATACGGACATTAATGAACTTGGACTCCCGACCCAAGGTGAGCTAGACAAATGTCTATTCTCCCCTTCGTACAGGTGCGGGGAAATGATGCCTACAGAAGTTCAGTGGCTCGCCAGAGATTTCATGGCGAGTCAGCAGACCTAGGAATAGAATCTGTGTTGCACTGAACCAGGCTTTAACCACAGGACTTTCTCTCCTTCCCAGTAGTTGTGCGTACACTCACTGACTCCCCATCCATTATCACATCAAATTCCAGCTTTCTGTCACCCCGTAAACCTCTTCCTCACTCCACCCACCCCTGCTCTCCTCCCTTGCCAAGTTGTACATTGCCTCCTCCCTCTCTGCTCAGTCAATGTTCCCACCCTCTCCCACCTGTCTGTCATCTCTCCATCCACACTGCCCCTGCGTACTTCCGCACTGTCCCCTATGCAGGATGTGACCTTTCTGAACTTATCCACATGCAGACCCTCTTGAAGGTCCACATCTGCTGTGCTGCCTATAGTGAAGGGAGCAGATTTGTATACAAAGGACTTAGGACTTATCTACACGATGCACCAAGGCAGCGTGCGGCTCTACAGTGCTCTCGCCAGCTGCACACTAACTAGCTGTGTGAACCCTGCTACTGCGCATTAAAAGTTCCATGGCGCACTTTGCTGTGTTCCCATTTCAAACGCTGCAGGCTAGTGAGCTGTAGATTCACACACCCAGCTCGCCTCAAGCTGAGAAGCACTCCCCCAGCTCCAAGTGTAGACATGCCCTCGCTCACTGTGGAGACATGTCCCAGTAAATGAGAGGAAAAAATGTCTCCCATACCCCCCCTACTTGTCTGTCTGTCTGTCCTTAGTATCGGGACCATCCCTTCTTGTCTGTCGAGAAAGCACCTAGCACATAGTGGTTGCTACCAGAAATGACTAATAAATAAAGATAACATACATACGATACACTCAGCATATCACACCAAACTGAAGATGAGGTCTCAGTATTTTAGCTGAAGAAGGAAATTGTGAAGGAGTGGTCTCCTCGCCTTCATTGGAGAACGTCTTCCTTTTCTGGATGATAATAATAAATAATTTATGATAATAAAAATTAATAATACTTAGAACCTAGAGAGCCTTTTAAATCTTCAAGGCACTTTACAAACGTTAACTAATTACTTTGCCAAGCCATCTTTGCCAAGCATGACATTTCAAGCTGGCTAATAAAGATTCCTCTACAGAGCAAATATTTTGCCTTTTGAAAGCACCAAATCAGACACATTTTTTAAAACAGCCGGTTCGCAGGAGACAATGCCTGCACTGGCTGGCTTGATGATGGTTGCAAAGGGTGTCCTGGGTCTATAAACATAGCCTCACTATAACGTGTTCATCCTAAAAAAATAGCATCTCCAGCAGCACAGCATCCTGCAGCAATGCTAAGCCACTAGTCACAGCCCCATTCTGTGCCTCAGTTTCCCCCACCTGTAAAATGGGGAGAATGATACCTCCTTTGTAAAAGTGCTTTGAGATCTACAGAAGAAAAGTGCTATATAAGACCTAAGAAGTAGTACGAGTTCAGCAGTGACTCAGAGAGAAGAGTGCCGCTTACCATATCATTAACCCCAATTACTTCCTGCAGCACTTTATTATTATGTACTTATTTGTATCACCGTAGTCACTAGGTTCTGGACAAACATAGAAAAAAGAGTCCGGCCCCAGAGAGCTTACAGTCTCAGTTAGAGTGTGGAGAACTGGTAAATATTTGTATTGTTTTTTATAAATGTCATATGCCCCTCAGTGGTATTACCCCGCATGGATGTGTAGGGTTAGATCAAAAGGGGCTTGTTCAAGAAACCCGCCAGGAAACAACGGGCTAAAGAAGGAGAAGCCCCTCAAACACAGTAGCCAGGTAGGCAGCTGTAAGGAGGAACTCCTCAGCTCCATCCCTAGTGATGGGGCTGTTTGCGAAGGCTGAGAAGAGGGGGATCAAAGACGCTGATCTATTAAAAGACAGGCCCTCTAGAGAGCGGGGGAAGGGGGGAAATTGCCAGCTGCTGCAGGCTGACACCCAGAGATTGACAGAGTGAGGAGGCTACTCCAAGCAAGCTGAAAACTGGGTGCCCAGGAGAATGCAGCTGCAGCAGGTCCAAGGGCTAGAGGGGAATGCCGTGTGTGGGTAGGACTATGCAGGTAGGTCTCTTTGTTATCTGAAATCCATACTCGGAGTGCTGTGCAGCTCTGGGCACTACAAACCGTACTTTGTTTTGAAGAAGCTGCTTCTGTGTCACTGCAGGCCATTACTGTGCACCGGCTCCTGAAGGGAAACGCTTGCAGGTGCCAAGCCCTTTAGGCCTGCTAGGTAATAGAGTTGGCAACCAAGGGCTAGAACCTGGAGAGCCAGCCGAAGAGTGGCTGGATTGCAGGATCCCACCACAAAGTGAAGTGAAGGCAGAGGCCTGTCACTTGGAAGGGGTCCGCTTGGGGGACGGGAAAAGGGTCTCGGAAAGGGCAGCCTCCCCAGTGACCAGGACCGAAAGCACCTGCATTTCCCCGAGAAGGGTCCAAACTCAATCTCACTTGATGATGCCTTAAAAGGTCACCACTGAAGACGAGATGCCCTCAGGTTTTAAACTTGTTTAAGTTATTGATGTTCCATTTAAACTCCTAATACACTGAGTGTTGACGTGGTTTAAGATTGGTAATGAAAGCACCGACCTCCGCTCATTTCTGCTAGCCTTAAATCCCTATGCAGCAATGTCATACCAGTAAGGCCTGATTGTTGCCTGTGACATAATTTCCCTATGACCTAGACTCACGTAGCATGCGATGTTCGAGTTGTCCCCCATCCATAGCTGACGCAAATCGATTCAGCTTCACTGACTTCACAGATTTCCACCAGCCAAGGATCTGCTCCTCTCACCCCCAGGGAAGCTCTGAAGGCTGAAGATCGGAGAAGTCTCCTTCAAAGTGTCAGACAGGAGCCACCAGACTTCACTGACTTGGCTGGAAGTTTTGACTCAGTAAGGATTGCAGGATTCTGGCCCTCAGCACAGAATCTGTCTCAGGAGACAGTTTGCTTATTGTATTGCTGTAATGTTGCTAGATTACTGGTAAAATATCTATGTGGGATTCCAGGTCATTTTGCCATGAATCAGGTAGAAGGCATGTATTGCCTTAACAAGGATGAACTATTAAAGCTGGTCTTGAGTGGGTATGTGGATAAAAGGATTCCAGCTACAGTGGACCATTGCCTAATTCTTCTTTTGAAATCGACTCCCATGCTTATGATGACAAAGGACTTACAGCTCAAACCATCATCCGTATCAGCTGGAGTTAATTTGTGCATCCTCTGATGTAGTCTCCATTCTGACTCTTCCTCCCACTAACAGCCCCTTTGTCATCTTCATGACTGATTCTGTCTCGCCTTCATGATTTAGTTGGGGATTGGTCCTGCTTTGAGCAGGGGGTTGGACTAGATGACCTCCTGAGGTCCCTTCCAACCCTGATATTCTATGATTCATTAAGGTGATCCTTCAGTAAACATTCATGTCATTCCCCATGGGCACCCGTCCCTGTCCTCAAGTTTCACACAATATTTAAGTAATAATCCCAGAGTTACTGGTCATTACTTTTGTATTTAATCACCAAGCGAGACCAAAGAGAGCAGCTAACGCTCTAATTAATCATTCACTAACTAAAGAGGCAGCTAATTTTTAAAGGATTTCAACTCTCATAAAACATGATCTAGCATTCCTGGGCAAATAAGCACAAGAAGGAATATTCACCCTGGTTTGGAAAATGAAAGAGGACTGGAGTGTGGGCAGGTAACACTGGCAGAGCAGGTGCCAGGTCATGCCAAGGCTCTGGGCCTGACAAATGCACGGTTGGAAACTTGTCTGGCTCACCTGTGGATTAGTATAGTTAAAATAGATATTAGTGTTATAAGAATGTTTTTGATTTGTAGACTTTATGGAATGCTTGTAGGATGCTGCAGGTATTAATCCTGCTTATCATATGTGTATCCCATGTTATGAAGTTATACTGTTTGCATGGTAAACCTCTGCAACTGTGTAACTCACCAAACAGGAAAAGAAGCATTCATACAGGTAAAGTGCTCGTCCTGCACACAAGATGGATCATGGAAGGCAAGGCATTATGTAGCATCCAAGGAGACAGACCTTTTTCATTGCGTTCGTCACTCCCTCCAGGAAGGGGAGGCCTGTGCAAGAACTCATCCCATCAGCCTGGATTCTGGGGGGAAGGGGAGAAAAATCCCTGACAAGGAGCAACTGGGATCTTTCTGCTGTCTGGACTCTGGGCGGCAAAGATTGCTGAACACGTGCACAGAGATCCCCATGCCGCTTGGGATGGGATAGCCCTGAAAAGACATTCTGTGCTGACAGATTACTGCATCTTTGTCTTTGGTTTGAGATCGGAGTACAACTGACCTGGGGTAAGAGACTGGCCCTTTGACACTGGGAGTAATTTGAATATTGTTGTGATTTTTGTTGTAAAGTGACACAGAGTCCAGCTTGCCTGGGTGGCAAGATAGACTGGAATGCCCAAGGGGACTGTCTATGACTTCAGGGTAAGACTGTTATGGTGCTTCGGAGTTCACACTTGTTACTAGGTTGGTGAAGTCTAATTATAGAACACGCAATCAGTTTGGGGCAGTGGTTCTCAAACTTATTTGATCGCACCCCCCTTCTTTGCCCCCTCTGCTGCCACACAAGTACATATAACGATTACAAAAAACCATTCAAGAACCTATGGTTTGGGGGGTTTACCCTGCTTTTTGTCTGTCCTAGGAGCGGTGGAAGCTCCCGAAAAGTGTGTGGTGAAGACTGGCTCCCGAACCATGGCCCTGCCCACCCGCACCACCCTTTCCTCCAAGGCCCCATTCCCGTGCAGTCTCTTCTCCCAAGGCCACCCCCTACCCCGGCTCACTCCTCTCCATCCCCTCCCCCGCCATCGCTTGCCCTTACACCATGATGGGATGCGAGGAGTCAACTTCTAATTTCTGATTGTATTTTGTTCATAACACCTCGCGCTTCTAAACAGGCCCTCTCATCCCACAGCTCCTGACAACCACACCCCTGTTATCGGTTGCTTGGCTGCAGTGCCAAGAGCAGTGGTTCTCAAGCTTTTCCAGCTCTGGCCTTCCTCCCACTGAGCAGTATGGAAGGAGCAGAGTGACCTCTCAAGTTCAGGACCCGCGGCAAGAAGCATCAGCAATATTAAGGCCCATTGTAGTAGGCACTGCATGGTCATATAGGAAATGATGGGCCTGATCCCTGTGAGGTAGGTTAGTATCACTACATGCAATAAACCCCTAAGAAGTTGGGCTTCTGACTATGTGGGATTCTGCCTCTGTCCTGGCATCAGAGCACGGTGTTTGAGTTAATAGCCCCTTGGTTTGAAAGAAAAGGAGGACTTGTGGCACCTTAGAGACTAACCAATTCATTTGAGCATAAGCTTTCGTGAGCTACAGCTCACTTCATCGGATGCTGTAGCTCACGAAAGCTTATGCTCCGATAAATTGGTTAGTCTCTAAGGTGCCACAAGTCCTCCTTTTCTTTTTGCGAATACAGACTAACACGGCTGTTACTCTGAAACTTGGTTTGAAAGGTGAGGGTTGGGGAACTTTCCGAGTGAGAGGTCCTTTATTCTGCATTGATCTTCCCTCTTTGGGTCTAGCATAGCCCAGGGCTGCTTACCTTCAGGGCAGGTTGCTGGGCTTGTGTGTCTTTTGTGGGCTTTTTCTGACCAGAGGAGGGAGTTTTCGTCTCTGGGCGCAGAGCAGTTGTGAGGGGTTTGGGGTTTTTTTGGCGGGACGGAGGGAAGAGTTTTTTTGTTATGGTCTGTTGGAGCTCAGAAGTGGAAATTTTACGAGGTGACTATAGCGTGCCCCGAGCAGACAACAGGTGCTCTACTAAATCCATACACTGAGGCACAAAGAGTCAGTGTGATTTACTCCAGATGCTGCAGCAAGTCATTAGCAGAGCTGTGACTGACACCCCGGAGCCCTGATTTCCAGTCTCATGTAACAAATCTATGTGCAGCGAGCAAGAATGATCAGCTCCCTGTCACCCATGGTCCGGGAACTGGGATCAGAGCCCTGGGCATCCGGCTCCAAACACACATGCCTTTATCAGTTGCACTAAACGAGATGCGTCCTAGTAATGGGCGTTGCATTCACCCTCTGGCCCAGCCACAAGGGGGCACTAGCACTCACTCAATTCGACACACAAAGCACATTGAATGCCGAACAATAATCTTACAAACCGCAGTCCCCGGTTCCTGTCTGTTTAAAGGGAAATTGGTTATAATTATTTTTAATCTAATGTATTTATTTGAATTGCAATAGCATCCAGAAACCCTCCTCAGTATTGCAGCCTCATTGTATTCAGCACTGCACAAACATGTGACAAGAGGCACTCCCTGATCTGAACAGCTGATAAAGTAATGACTTCTAAAATATTTTGCATAATTAAAGTCATTTATCACTTTCCATTGTCCTCCTAATGGAGCCTGAAAAGAATGGGCTAGACCCGTTGTCTGCTCTGTGTCCAGTATCTATGGGGTACAGAGATGGGGAGGGCTGCAGCAACCCCAGTTGCAACTCCCTAGTTCTAGGACTGATCCTCTCTTCTAAAATAGCCCTAAAGGACCATCTGCGGGGAGAGAATTGCCCTCACACCCCACCCCTGCCTGTGCCCACTGTGTCCCCTGCATCGAGGGAAGTTATTCAGGGGCCAGCTATGCCAGCTGTACCCCAGCTGGGGGACACCCCACACATGGGGTAACCACTAGGGAGATGTGCTAGATTTTGGCCTACTATGCAAAGGGTCTTTTTCAAATACATGGCCCAATATTTCTGGGCACACCTGTTGTGTGCTTTTCCACCTGGTAAACCATTGATTGTTATTGGATGTTCCTAAGACTGCCCAATAAGCCAATGCAGCCCTGGACTGTTTACTCACTTGTTGGCTAAAACAGCGTCCAACTAATTCACACTGAGTGCTTGCTTGGTCCCTCGGTGAAAGCACATGATGGATGATTGTTGTTTAATATTGGCTCAGTAATGGATTTGGGGAGTGGGGAAAAGATCATTAAAAACTGACCCACTTCTCAGTGACATTCCAGCAATGTGGGGTGGGGATTTGTTTGCAATATTCTGCAGTGACGGCGACTCGACTGACCTGCCTCTACTTGCGCATTATATGGGGGTGTTGGCCATGATGCCAAGGTTAAATCCCAGCCTGGGCAATTCATCTGACTGCCCAAAATCTCTTTGCAGTTTCAAACAGACGCAGATTTCGTCTTTACTTCTCGGAATCTGCACTGCGTAGGTGGTGTCACTACGCACAGTTAAACAGCTGCCATATCCCCACCCAGAGGTGGCTGCTTTTCAGAGGGAGGTGAACCCTGTGTATAAAGGGCCAGATTCTCCCTGCACTCGCCTGGAATGAAAGTCCACTGGAAGGAGTGGCAGCAACGCATGTTAGCCAAAGTGAGCTGGCCTGGCAGGAGAAGGGGTGTGGGCAGAGCACAGGGGCCATCCCTATAGCATCCTGGCCATGTTTTAAAGCTTCCCTGCTCCAGTTGAGCCATCGTGATGCAAATCTCTCCGAGGGGTAAATCAGGAGGAACTGCACTAAGTCAGTGGAGTTACACAGATGCAATAGCAGTGTGATGGCAGGTCAGTGTCTATATTCTTTCTGTAAAAGGCCATGCACACCTATGGCACTACCTGGCTAATATGTAGAAGAAGGAGAAGGAGAGCTCCTAAGCAGTGATAAAGCTAGAAGTGCAGATAAAGCTATACCATTATGGGTTAAATATAGCTCCCAGAAACTACAACCCTCCGCTGCACCTTTGGCTTCTTCTGATTTGGTAGCATCTTACACCCACTTTGCACAGGTGTAAATGACGCCACCAGGCAGTGGCGAGTCAGACCTGTTGTCTCCAAAGGCAGCTGTTGAGAGAGCAATGGGCATGCCCCTGCTCTCACACTGGGTTTGCATTGTTACGAACCCATTGACTTCAGCGGAGTTACGGAGGGTTTACACTAGTGGAAGCAGCATCAGGACCCGCGTTGCTGCATGGAGTGTGGACACTGTATTTCAGGGAGTGATGTTAGTGCATGGCACTCTCCGGCCCTGTACCCACCAGGGGAAGGCAAGGGTTGGCGTGGGGTCTCCGGCACTGGCAATTTGAAAATCAAGATTAGATGTGTTTCTAAGAGATCCGCTCTGGTTCTAACACAGCCTGCATTGTACAGGAGGTCAGACTAGAGGATGAACTAGACTCCGGTCTAGAACCCAAGCCTTCAGTGCTACCAACAGCTCCATGCTGCCACCCAGAAGCAGCTGTAACCAGTGTGAGCTCCATGGTCCTAGGACCTGCTGTGGACACAGACCATGGGAAGGCCAGCCTCAAAGGGTCTGACAGACAGCAGCCTCATGGCTCCTGATTGGCCCCAGGCCCTATATAAACCCAGCAGGTGTTCTAGGAAGTGTCCAGGCAACAGGTGTGGGTCTTCTGTAGCTGCCATGACCATTTCTGCCCCTGAACTCATGGCTTTGACCTTGGCTTGACTTGGACTTGGATTCCCGGACCCTGAAACCTGACATGGACTCTGACCCTTGGTATCAACCCTGGCCTGCAACCTGACTATGAACTCCTCCACTACTCCCAGCTTCTGGTTTGCCTCTGCTCTGACCCTTGATCCTGACTGCCCTTGTTGGGATCCTGATAGATGATCGCAATGGTCCCTTCTGGCATTATTATCTCTATCTGATCAGCACCTGAGGAACTCAATCCAGGGAATGTACCAGAAATTCCCAGGCCGTTGTGGGATGTTTGCCAAGGCTTAGCAATATTAAGGATCCACTTTACTTTGGTCGTAAGCTCTCTGCCTCCCACTCCCCAAATATACAATTAGGAGCAGTTGGTTCACTTTAGTTCTAACAGACTTTCCTGGCCAGTGAAATTGCAGCTTAAGAAGGCATGGGTGCTGGCGTTAGGGGTGCTGCTGCACCCCCTGGCTTGAAGTGGTTTCCATCATATACAGGGGTGGACAGTTTGGTTCAATGGCTCTCAGCACCCCCACTATACAAACTGTTCCAGCTGCCCCGGAAGCAGGCAGTTTCCTGCCTGTTCCCATTCAGTGAGCCTTGGTTACTGACCCTGGCTGGAGGAGCCGCAGAGAACTCGTGCTCCAGAAAGGCTGGGATGCTGCCAGCTTGACTCTTGCTGTGGTGTAGGTATGTAGGAGGGTTGAAAGAAACTTGCTGACTGAGCAGCCTTTCTGAATGAGGAATGCAGGCAGCCTGTGAATGAGAGTCTTGTGGCTCCACAGCCAGGAGGGGGAAGACCCAGATTAATCTCTCCCATGCCGCATGCGGACAAAGGAAAGGGTAAATGTCCAAGTAGTTAAGTCAGCGGGGCCAGCGCAAGTAGATTTGGTGCTTCCAATGGTGGGAGCACATCCAGTCCCACCTTTGGATCCTGCTCCATAATCCCACCATGCTTCCAGCCCCCCAAATACATACTCTCCTCCTTTCGCACGGTGCTCCTGTTCCTGCTCGGTCACCTGAGCCGGAGCCTAAATAGAATCTTTGCATTAGCCTCCGCGGAGCTTTAGGGAGAAGTGCCCAGCAGTGGGGTATAAAGGACTGTGGGATGCATCCGAGACCTGCAGTCACCAGCTGTACCGCTTTTCGGAGTCGGGAACTGAGCGGGCAGCACCTCTGCAGCTAGAGAAGGGGGGCTTGGGGTCTAGCCTGTTGGTGAGTAACAATGCTATCCTGCTTTCCTTCCTAGCCATGGGGCATTCGACTCCATGCCTATGGTTATTCCTCCATTCCAGGAAGAGATTTGATTTTTTTTAAATTATCTATTTTTAAAATATCTTTACCCCAACTCCACCCTAATCATATGCATATACCATGTACTTAAATGCCCTAGAAATCATTCAAATAAAATGTTGTATTCAAACTCCTCCTAATTAAGCTTCCCCTACAGTTCCAATTGGATACCATATTCTCCTTTGCTTCCTGCCCTAGCTTTGTGTAGTGTTTACTGAACCTTGTTAGACATAATACCGGCTGTCTCCCTCATGAAAGGGGGCTGCAGGTCAGATGCAAGGCCTCTTGTATATGACTTGGACCATTTGCGCTCTTGGATATGTGGGCATTTAAATAGCAGCCATACACACCTCCATTATTGCTGTTTATCTGTACAGACCAAGACCTGACTGTGCTAGGCACGCTACAAATGGTCCCTGCCCCAAGGGGCTTACAGTCTAAATAAATCCAGAATTCCCCACACTATGGAGTCTAATCTTGCAGGTAATTTCAGACCCTAATAGGGGTACTAACACAAGCAAGGGGTACTCATTTGAGCAATAGTTTCTAGCATCAGACCCATAGCTTTTACAGTGCCTTCGGATACTGTGTGAGAGAAGGTGCTAAAGTAAATGCTATAAATACATCCCCTCACTCCATGCCATAACATCAGCCTACCTCCCCGTTCCCTATGGAAAATATCCACAAATACCATGGACAAATATATTTGAATGAACTCCCTAACATCTCTGCCAAGCTGGGGCTGCCATCCGTTATTCATTGGTTAGTCACTAGCCACTTCAATTAGAAAGAGCATTAGCTCACAGTCAATCAGTTCAGCAGATTATGGTGGTATTCCCTGCCCCTGTGCAATGGGATCTAAATGACCTCTTTGTTTAAATGATGGAGAAAGCATTTAAAGTAATGTCCCTAATGGATAGACTCCAGTGCGCATGCTGGCTGACTTAGAGCATTCAATATATTCATCAGTGAGGGAGAGTGAAACCAGGAGTTCTCCCCTTAGAAAGACGAAGGTGAAATGTCAAAGGAGCCAATTGTATAGATCTAAAGTACAATCATCTCTAGTGCTTCCTCCTTTCACACCGTTCAGTGCTCTTTTCTCTCCCTTCAAGGCCCAGGCAGTCAAGTAGGAGTCTGAGGCGGTGCAGCTAAGTGAATAAGAACCTGGCATTCTTAACCTGTGATAAAGCAATTTAGGGGGATCTTAACTACCTTGTGGCATCTACGTACATAGGGTTTGACCCTGCTCCTATTAAAGTCAGTGAGAGTTTTACTTTCAACTTAAGTGACAGCGGGAAAGGTCCGTATAGGCACCTGCTCTGTATTAACTACTAAGCCCCATAGCATGCGAAACTCTGAATTTCAGTTTGCTACCAACTGAAAATTCAGGGTGGGTGGATCCAAAGGGTCCCTGAAGCCCACACACGTTCTGCGTCAGTGCGGGGCATTTTCGCGTTTTGCACTGGAATCCTGGGAACCCGAAACTTTGCCTGTTTGGAGGTGAAGCTAGAGGATACTCAGCATTTGTGATTGTTTCACTTTGAGGTTTGGGGTTTATGGGAACCTGAAACTCAAAGGATGTATTTAGCACGTCATCCCAAAGCACTAGAACTATAGGCCAAATCCTGCTCTCATTTATACCAGTGAAAATCTGGAGTAACTCCACTAAATTATCCTAGGCTTACGCCAATGTAACGGACAGCAAAAGTTGACCCTCTTATCTATCGGAAAGAACTTGAGACCCCACTTACGTGCAGCTACCCCAGCAGCTGTTTAACAGTGCATGTAAATCCTACTGCATAGCGTAAAAGAGAAGAAAAATTTCTGTATCCAGTCGAAGCAATGGGGGGAAATAGGGTGGGCAGGATGTAATTACCTACACTGAAATGTAACCAGGACAGCAGCATGAACACCCCAATACTTGTGCACACTGGCGTGGCATCTTTAACAATCAGAAACAGCTCGCACTGCAGTTTTCCTCTCCACCTAGAAGACAGCTCAGCACCTTCTAGCTCCACCCAGGACTGGAAGGCTGCAGGATAAAAACTACCAATGTCTAGATTGGTTTCAGAGTAACAGCCGTGTTAGTCTGTATTCGTAAAAAGAAAAGGAGTACTTGTGGCACCTTAGAGACTAACCAGTTTATTTGAGCATGAGCTTTCGTGAGCTACAGCTCACTTCATCGGATGCATAGCATATGCATCCGATGAAGTGAGCTGTAGCTCACGAAAGCTCATGCTCAAATAAACTGGTTAGTCTCTAAGGTGCCACAAGTACTCCTTTTCTTTTTACAATGTCTAGATTGTAGCAGAAAATGATGAATCCATTCCTCTTCGCTGTTGTCAAGGTCTGAGTTCAAGATTCTGTGCTTCCCCTGTTTCTGCTGACGACATCACTGACACTTCAGCATAAATAACACAACTTCCCTGGCTAAATGTCAGGGCTGCCATCAGCAACAGCAGAAGTATTGGTTAGGGCAGGTGACATAAATGGTAGCATAGGAAGAACGCGTCTGCCCAGCCAAGTGCGTGTAAGTTACAGTGCTTTATCAGTCACATCCTCCTCAGTTGACCTCTGATACGACTTGCCGTCCACCACTGCTTACATCAGGGTTGAATTGGGCCTGAAAAGTTATTTTAATTGTAACATTATTTTGCCCCTCAGTCACACAGTCATTGGCTGCTGTGTGGCGTACCTGACCCATCTTCATGACACATCTATGACTACTGAAGATCGGTATCCTTTCTGCTACCACTCCAAGTCTAATGACAATGTGAATTAAATCGACAGTCCCTCCAGCAGATGAAACGGTAAATACACACAGAAGAATGAGAATGCCTCCCCCATCCTAAAGCAGTGGGAAAATAAAGGGTAAAATATATAGACTCCTGCTGTCTTTATTTATTAAAATAGAGTTCCTTGCTGCGCAATAGCTACACAACTTAATTAAGTTTGCCACTTTATATATATTTTTGTGAACACTCCCAGCAACACTGAGTTGACAGTTTCAGAGTAGCAGCTGTGTTAGTCTGTATTCGCAAAAAGAAAAGGAGGACTTGTGGCACCTTCGAGACTAAGCAATTTATTTGAGCATAAGCTTTCGTGAGCTACAGCTCACTTCATCGGATGCATAAAGTGGAAAATACAGTGAGGAGATTTATATACACACAGACCATGAAAAAATGGGTGTTTATTATACACATTGTAGGAGAGTGATCACTTAAGCTGAGCTATTACCAGCAGGAGAGTGGGGTGGGAGGAAAGAAAACCTTTTGAAGTGATAATCAAGGTGGGCCATTTCCAGCACATTTCCAGGAGTTAACAAGAACGTCTGAGGAACAGTGGGGGGGGGGGGGGGGAAATAAACAAGGGGAAATAGTTTCACTTAGTATAATGATTCAACCACTCCCAGTCTCTATTCAAGCCTAAGTTAATTGTATCCAATTTGCAAATTAATTCCAATTCAGCAGTCTCTCGTTGGACTCTGTTTTTGAAGTTTTTTTGTTGAAGAATAGTCACTTTTAGGTCAGAAATCGAGTGACCAGAGAGATTAAAGTGTTCTCTGACTGGTTTATGAATGTTATAGTTCTTGACGTTTGATTCGTGTCCATTTATTCTTTTATGTAGAGACTGTCCAGTTTGCCCAATGTACATGGCAGAGGGGCATTGCTGGCACATGATGGCATATATCACATTGGTAGATGTGCAGGTGAACGAGCCTCTGATAGCATGGCTGATGTGATTAGGCCCTATGATGGTGTCCCCTGAATAGATATGTGGACACAGTTGGCAATGGGCTTTGTTGCAAGGATAGGTTCCTGGGTTAGTGGTTATGTTGTGTGGTGTGTGGTTGCTGGTGAGTATTTGCTTCAGGTTTGGGGGCTGTCTGTAGGCAAGGACTGGCCTGTCTCCCAAGATTTGTGAGAGTGATGGGTCGTCCTTCAGGATAGGTTGTAGATCCTTGATAATGCGTTGGAGAGGTTTTAGTTGGGGGCTGAAGGTGACGGCTAGTGGCATTCTGTTATTTTCTTTGTTGGGCCTGTCCTGTAGTAGGTGACTTCTGGGTACTCTTCTGGCTCTGTCAATCTGTTTCTTCACTTCAGCTGGTGGGTATTGTAGTTGTACGAATGCTTGATAGAGATCTTGTAGATGTTTATCTCTGTCTGAGGGGTTGGAGCAAATGCGGTTGTATCGCAGAGCTTGGCTGTAGACAATGGATCGTGTGGTGTGGTCAGGGTGAAAGTTGGAGGCATGTAGGTAGGAATAGTGGTCAGTAGGTTTCCGGTATAGGGTGGTGTTTATGTGACCATTGCTTATTAGCACCGTAGTGTCCAGGAAGTGGATCTCTTGTGTGGACTGGTCCAGGCTGAGGTTGATGGTGGGATGGAAATTGTTGAAATCATGGTGGAATTCCTCAAGGGCTTCTTTTCCATGGGTCCAGATGATGAAGATGTCATCAATATAGCGCAAGTAGGGGCATTGGGGACGAGAGCTGAGGAAGTGTTGTTCTAAGTCAGCCATAAAAATGTTGGCATACTGTGGGGCCATGCGGGTACCCATAGCAGTGCCGCTGATTTGAAGGTATACATTGTCCCCAAATGTGAAATAGTTATGGGTGAAGACAAAGTCACAAAGTTCAGCCACCAGGTTTGCCGTGACATTATCGGGGATACTGTTCCTGACAGCTTGTAGTCCATCTTTGTGTGGAATGTTGGTGTAGAGGGCTTCTACATCCATAGTGGCCAGGATGGTGTTTTCAGGAAGATCACCGATCTTTGTAGATCATTGTAGTTTCCTCAGGAAGTCAGTGGTGTCTCGAAGATAGCTGGGAGTGCTGGTAGCGTAGGGCCTGAGGAGGGAGTCTACATAGCCAGACAATCCTGCTGTCAGGGTGCCAAAGCCTGAGATGACGGGGCGCCCAGGATTTCCAGGTTTATGGATCTTGGGTAGCAGACAGAATACCCCAGGTCGGAGTTCCAGGAGCGTGTCTGTGCGGATTTGTTCTTGGGCTTTTTCAGGGAGTTTCTTGAGCAAATGCTGTAGTTTCTTTTGGTAACCCTCAGTGGGATCAGAGGGTAATGGCTTGTAGAAAGTGGTGTTGGAGAGCTGCCGAGCAGCCTCTTGTTCATATTCCGACCTATTCATGATGACAGTTGACAGTGCTGTCCAATGCAGCATTACAGGTGTGGTCCCCAGTGTAGAACCCCGACAGATGCTGATGACATATTGCACTGCAGTATTTTATGCACACATGTTGATTAAACAGACCTTTCACTTCAACGACTTCCTAAGTAATGAGTTAAAGGGACTGATCCGATTCTATCTGTATGCCTGCTTCAGAAACGCTGTGCTGAACGGAGATTCGACATACGTGTCGGGTAGGTAATTGTTTTAGAATGAAAAGTAAGTGTGGTGGTGTCTGCACCTTTGCAGTGCCTAGTAACACGAACCTTGGATATAGTGACTTTCATCCATAGATCTCAGAGCACTTTACCAAGGAGTTACAATAATTACCTGTTTTACAAATAGGGAAACCGAGGCACAGAGGAAGTGACAGGGCCAAGTCAGCAGGTGACTGCCAGAGCTGGGAACAGAGACGCTTTCTCCTTATTTTCCAACCTAGTGCTTTGCCCATTTACTGCTCCTGTGAATATTAAATTCCACCTAGTTAGTTGCTAAAACACAATTTCCTTTTCAAATTCAATTTTTTAACTTAAAATGTTTTCCCTGTGCTAATGGCTTACGTCAGTCTGCAGCACTGTCTGGACAGTGAAATAACGTAATGTAGCCACCAAATTAGAGCCAAGTGCACCTGTCTCTGTTGAAACGCCCTTTCTCGGCTGGTCACCTTTCAATGTGCCTTTGTCAGCGGCTGCTCTGCACGACAAGGCAGAGACACAGTAGATCTGTTTTCAAAATGTGGCAGGCATTGTGGTTTCCTTGTGAAATGCATATTTTTCTGTAAGATGCCCATAAACTTCAGTTCCCAGCATTCATACCATACCATCGAAACAACAATACAGAAAAGGGTCTGCTGAAATATACATAAATTTGGTACATAACAGGCCAAATCTTGTCTGCCTTACTGACACAAAACACTGGGGTTGTCTCTGTGTTAATTAAGCATGCTAGACTCAAAACAATAAAAGACCCATTTACATATAGGAGGATGAGAAGCCTGCAGAGGGGGAGAACAGCACTTCCTGGTGGAGACAGCAAGCTGAGCACACAGGAGGGCTTCCTGCCTCCAGAAGCAAGTTCATTGAACTTTGGAAGATACAAGCAAGGGCAGAAGTCATCATGGCATCCATGACTAGACAGACTCAAGAGTCCAGAGCTCTTGCAAGCTATGAAAGATGGGCCCTTCAATCAAGGGGAAGGGGGGTTTGAAGTTTGAATATAGGCGAAAAACCTGCTTAGGTAAAGATCTTTCACCTAAGACGACAAAAGAACAAGGTGTCAGCTTCCCTTGTGGAAAGTCCTGACTGTGAGAAAGTCAGTCATAGCTGGGAAGATGACTGTTGCTTTCACTAGTCCATCTTGAAGAAAGCCTGTGTCTTGCTAGATTAAGTTTTTTAAAAAACTTTTAGAAGCATATTTTGTTTTACTTGTGACTCTATCTTCATTCCTGATACTTCAACTCACTTAACCCTATGTGTAGTTTGTTAATAAATTTATTTCACTTTTATCATAAACCAACTCAGTGCTGGGTTTAAAGGGAAGGGTGTATTCACTTCAGTTACATTAATAGCTGCAATGTGTTTTTGTGTCTCTAAAGGAACAAATGAATCTTATTTCTCTGAACTGTCCAGGAGAAGGCTGGAAATTGCACAGGACCTGGTTTGGGGAAAATTCAGGACTGGGAGTATGTCGGGACTGCAAGTAGTAACTAAGGTGGTAAAAGTCACTATGGGACTGTAGACAGGCTGCTGGTGTCAGAGTTGCTGAACCAGGGTATCTAGCACTCAGACACTCGGGGTCTGACCAGCATGCTGACAGGCTGGTTGTGAGCAGCCCGGGTTGGTAGCTACAGCAGTGAAGCATTGTGAGGCACCCAAGGCTACAGGGCTGACAGTGACACTACCTCTCTTTGGTCTGGACTGAACCGCTAGGTGACTGACACAGATGGTGTTACTTACTGTCCTAATAATGAGGTGACAGAACTACGGCAGAAAAAGAAACAGGTACTGAGCTAATTGGATCTGAACTTTGTGACTCAGGCCCCTCACTGTTAATGGATCCTGTTTTAGGGCAGTCACTAGATGGATAGTTAGGCTGGTGAGTGATGGCTGGTGGATAGCAGGGAATCCTTGCATCATGTATGCGGAGTGTAGCCATGCTGAACCAAAGATTGGTAACGGGCTCTGTTGATCAGCCAGCCACTCTGTAGCTCATGCAGCAGGCATGCCCTGCACAATACAGCATGTGAGCGCTATAATATACTGCACATGAAATCAATGAGATTGTAAGGGGTGGCAGCGAGTGTGGAATTTGGCCTGATTATTGTTTTTAACCAGAAGTGTTGGAATATTCTGAAAAGTGTCACTGTAGAAATGGCATTGGAGGTGTCCATCACCATAGTCGCGAAAACAGATTTTTTACATTACAAATCAAAAGTTGTTTAAGACTGCCCATCTTTTAAATTAGCACAGAATCTGACAGTCAAGCTGGGAACCATTCTGACATGTTCATCATTGATGCAATTATATCAGAAGATGAAATTCTACCCTCAGCTAACATCATTGAGCCTGATTCTGATCCCATTTGCACTGCTTTTACATTGATATAAACCTTTTGACTTCAAGAAAATTACTTCTGATTCACACTGTTAGTGAGATCAAAAACAGGGATACTGGTTTCTTGGCCCTGCAATTGGTAACTGACTTGGTACCGCAAGACATTTTGATAACTGTATCTCGTTCAAGTTTTTTTTTTAACATGGCATAATGAAATGGATTAAAAACTGGCTAACTGATAGATCTCAAAATGTAATTTGTAACAACATCCAATGGCTGGGACAAGGTATAATGAAATCTAATGGCTGGGAATTGAAGTTAACAATGTTCAAGCTAGAAATAAAATGCATGTTCCAACAGCTCCGTTCAGTATTGGAACTGATTACTGAGGGATGTGATGGTGGTCTTCAAATCAATACTGGGTGTCCCTAGCCTCTGTTTGTTTGGTGTCCCTAGCCTCTGTTTGTCAGAGGGTGGAGATGGATGGCAGGAAAGAGATCATTAGCTCATTGCCTGGTAGGATCACTCCCTCTGGGGCACCTGGCATTGGCCACTGTCGGTAGACAGGATACTAGGCTGGATGGACCTTTGGTCTGACCCAGTATGGCCATTCTTATGTTCTTATGTGCCTTTCTGAAAAAATGCTCTGGGTTCAACTACATGTTATTGGGTGAGATGCAGGAATCACTGGGTGAAATTCTACGTGATCATAATGGTCCCTCTTCTGGCCATAAAATCAATGGGTGAAATCCTGGCCACACTGATGTCAATGACAAAATCCCTATCAATTTCCGTGAGGCCAGATTTTCACCCTATGACTCTGTTTCCTTACAGTTGCTGGCACGTATGGCCAAACCATAACCTTGAGTCTATACCCAGCCTATCAAACTGAATACAACTGAGAGTACGTATAAGATTTGAAGGACAAAACTACAGCATGTGGTTTAATAAGTAATCGTTTTTAGACAGGGATGGATTTATCACAGCAGTTGAGATCTCTATTGCTGTGCGCTTTCCATTTTCCAAGCACTGTGTTTATTTCTGAGCATGATGGATGAGTTGTATTGGTGATATACAATGTGGGATGTTTTTAGCCCAGCCTTTACATTGCTTCTGATAATAATTTCAACCAGTATGTGGTATACACACCAAAAAGAGTTTCCTCCCTCTCCTTCAGATGATCTAAAGTTGGACTTGCGTAAAAGCAAAGCACAGAACAGGTAGCAGAGCTTACGGTGGACTTAATTAATCCACCCCCACCGAGTGGCGGCAGCTATGATGAGGGGAGAAGTTCATGGAGGACCGGTCCATCAATGGCTACTAGCAGGATGGGAAGGGATGATGTCCCTACCCACAGTCTGCCAGCAGCTGGGAGCGGGCGACAGGGGATGGATCACTTGATGTTTACCTGTTCTGTACATTCCCTCTGATGCACCTGGCATTGGCCACTGTCGGAAGACAGGATACTGGGCTAGACGGACCTTTGGTCTGACCCAGTATGACCGTTCTTTATGTTCTTATGTCCACACTAGCACTTAGATCAGTGTAACTCAAGTCGCTCAGGGGATGCCTTATTCACACCCTTGAAAGACATACATTAAACTGGTGTAAGTGGTAGTGTAGGCATAGCCTCTGATACCTGCTTAGCTATGATCATGGTCATTGTTTTGAAGAAAAGTGCCCATTTATCTTCTAGAAAAGTGTTTCTCAATGACCACTTTGTGGACCGGCACCTGAGACCTCCCTGACACAGTTGAGGAAGGTGGGAAGCTGGTCCCTGGCATCAAAGAGGTTGAGGAAACCCTGTTCTAGAACACTTGCTACCTTTGCTCATGTGAAGTGGCCTGATTTTTCAGAGGTACTAAGTGGTCAGCTCCCACTGACTTCAGTTGAAATTGCAGCTGCTTCACACCGCAGGGGTGGGATGGGGGAAAATCAAGCCACTGATTTAGATGCTTAACATAAGGGATTCACCTTGGAAAAATATCTCCTTAATCTCTCTCTGCCTTCATTTCTGCCACTGCTCCCTCTAAAACTAGGGGTTAATGACAATGACCTCTCATGTGCTCTGAAACTAAGTTCATTAATGTTGGTGCTTTTTGATTATGAGATGGAGAGTACCGTAGCAGTGCACAATAGCATTATTGGACTTACACAAAGATTACAGAGGTTAAGAACTTGCAGAAAGTTCTTCAGAATATTCTTGGCAAATTCTTAAAATAGGACTAAGAAAAATAGGGTTATTTTATCATGCTGAGGCTACATTCCCTTAAACAGATATGTCATTGGCATCTGATACAGTGCGGTGCATCTTAATATTGATGATTTATTATCTGGGTCCAGCTGGTGCAGAATATATAGTTTCCTTTCTTTCCTCCTCTAATCCACCTGCTGCTCCTTTACCCCTCTTTCCACCTCAGATATCTCTCTTCTGTCCACCTTTAGCCATTGGTCATGAATCCTAATGTCCCTGGCTCCAGTTCTGATCTGAACAACTTCAATTCCCACTAGCTTGAATGGGTGTGAGGACATTCCGCCTCTCGCAGGAGGTGCTCACCATCTCAGAGTCAGGCCCTCATCTCTTCCTCCTCCCTCATTGTCTTTATTTTCCCTACCAGTCACTCCAGATTTTCTTTGGAATAAATTATCATCTAATCACTGCTAGATGGTCCTCTTTGTGCCACCCCAGATAATGTCTTCCTTACCCCTGCTGCTGAGAGGGAGGTTGTTCTTGTGGCTGCGGCATTAGCTGGACACTCAGGAATTGAATCCGAACTGCTGCAGATGCTGTGTGACCTTGATCGGGTCACTGGAATCTCTCTGTACCTCTGCTCCCCATCTGTAAAACAAAGATACCATGCTTCCTCTCACCCTTCCATCTTGTTTATTTACAGTGCAACTCTTTTGCACACTGACACTTTCTTATTACACAACACCTAAGATGATAGGGCCCCTGACTTCCACTGGGGCCTCCTGGTGCTACTCTAATACAACTTAGAAATGAATGCTACTCTGTGTTCACAGCTTTCAAACACTGGCACACGGATATAGCTGTAGCTGCCTTTGGTTTTTTTAATCCCATCTACAGCCATAGAGCTTCCACAGTAACATAAGGAAAAAGGAATATGGATAATCATCACCCAGAATCTCTCAACTGAATGCTACTTAAAAAAAAAATGGAGATACATTTCAGGCAATCAAACCCATAACCGCAGGCACACTGCAGCTTCTGGCCTTGTCACATTATATAACACAAAAGTAGACAGATTAGGTGCTATGTTTAAATAGACGGAACTACATGTGAATACAAGAAAATCATTAGTAACCAAGGCAACTAACTGTGATGGAACCTTTCTCAAAACAAATACCAAAATAAGCTATAGGAAAAAATAAAACCATTATAGCATTCAAAAAAGCATTGCTACTTTAATCATGCCCATAGCATCAGAATTAAAATCACACACACAGAGACCCAGGCAATTAATACAAATATGTTAAGTACTGTTTGGATAATACTGTAGGACGTGCATACGCAACTAGAAATCGTTGTTTAACTGCTATGGATAGATTGTCATTCTAGTTTAGCCACCAGCCAGCACTGAAGATCTTTGTATAAATAAGTCTCCATACATGGCTAATTTAAGGACAGACTAGGGCTTATCATACAGCAAGTCATCAATATTTTAGGAAACACTCATTGTCATGAGAAAGGTACAAAAAGCATGTTATGGATTTTAATTTTTTTTTAGTACAACTTGTTTGATTCAGAATATGGTGCAAAGTGACTGAGAGAGAGTAGGGCTGGTTCATACAATGGGGGATTTTCAAAGGCACCTAGGTACTTTAGGGGAGTGAGCCCCAAGTCAATGGGACTTGTGCTCCTAAACCACTTTGGTGCTTTTGAAAATGAACCTCTAGACACTGGCCCTAGGAGATGTGGGTTCTAGTTCTGTCACGGACTTTGTGTATAACATCAGGCAAGTCATTTAATCTCTCCGTGTCTCCCTTTGCCTCCTTGAAAACACTCAGAATACATAAACCTGAAGGTGAGATTGCCACCAATATTCACCAAGAGAAAGAAAAATCTTTTCAAAACTAGTGACGTCTAATTTACGACAGGAGAACCCACATACATTTGAAAGCTTTGCTGCTGGTAAGATAAGCCCCAAAAGGTTGGGTTGCTTGTGTGAACATACTTGAGTGTGCAAAACCAGGTGGGATCTCTCAGCAGAATACCCTGCCTGTCTATTTCCCCTGCCCCAAAATCTTAGAACGGTTGCTCTCACGGATAGTTCCAGCTAGAACCTGGAAGTGAAGAGCCACAAGGCCATTGGAAAAAACAGAGGGGAAATGTCATCCCAGTGTTTGTGAACCCTGGAATTGGCTTGCTTTGTCTTTGGGGGAAAGTCTTAAGGGTGGAGACCTTAATTCATTTCATCCCATGTGTCTCCCCTGATTCTAATCCACAGCTATAGTCTGAATTGGCCAAGTAGTAAGTCAATAAGTAAATGACAGAGCTATAGTTGGACATCAGTCTCCGTTGGCTTAAGGCAGATATTTGCCCCTTTCAGGCAGAGTTCAAAATTGCTTTCTGCTTTATAGAATCGTAGAAATGTAGGACTGGAAGGGCCTAGACTATCCCTGACAGGTGTTTGTCTAATATGTTCTTAAAAACCTCCAATGAAGGTGATTCCACAGCCTCCCTTGTTAACTTATCTCAGTGCTTAACTATTCTTACAGTTAGATTTTCCTACTATCTAACCTAAATCTCCCTTGCTGCAGATTAAGCCCATTACCTTCTACTACTACTACTACTAATACCTTGTTGAACCTCACCAGATTTCTTTTAGCCAATCCTCCAATTTCTCTAGATCACTCTGGACCCTTTCCCTACCCCCCAGCCTATCTACCTATGCGTTTTTTTTGCCTCGGTCTTTGCTAAAGTCAAGATATATCACATCCACCACTTTCCCCATATCCACAGACCCAGTTATCTCATCCTAGAAGAAATCAGGTTGGTCAGGCATGACTTGTCCTTGGTGAATCCATGTTGACTGTTCCTGATCACCTTCCTCTCCTTGAAGTGCTTCAAAATGGATTCCTTGAGGACCTGTTCCATGATTTTTCCAGGGACTGAGGTGAGGCTGTAGTTCTCCAGATTCTCCTTCTTCCTTTTTTAAAGATGGGCACTATAGTTGCCTTTTTCCAATCATCCAGGACCTCCCCCGATCGCCACGAGTTTTCAAAGATAATGGCCAATGGCTCTGCAATCACATCAGCCAATTCCCTCGGACGCATTAGATCCAAGCCCATGGATTTTACTCCTCTCCTGGCTCCTGCCACTCCCCTAGCACTGGCCTCCTTTCTGTACCTTCACATAATCTCTCAGCTCTTGGTTTGAGAGACGCCTCTTCTGCTGTGCCTGCCAACCCTCCAGCTGCTCTCAGATCTCAGGTGACGAGCCTTACCATTGCTCTGGCACTTTGCCCCTATAAACCCTCACGGCACTTCATCAAGGTGGGCAAGTGCTGTTATTATTTTACAGCTGGGGTAACTATCGCCCTCATCGTAGCAAATCCCAAAGGAACCTGGCCTCCTTGCAACTTGAGCACCACCCAGACTAATCTTGGCCCAAGTGCTTCAGGTGGTCTGGCTGGAAATTCAGTTTATGTCCATCATTAGCAATCTTGTCATGTTGCCAAAGCTTTTGAGGCCCATGTGATCAGCGGCCATGTAGCAGCATTCTTCGGTACGCATGCTTCAGAATTCATTGGTCTTCCTTTCTCTTAACATGTCCAGACCCAGAAAGCTGCCAAAACAGAACCAGTGCTGATGGAGGTGGTTGATGGGTTCAGCTTCGAATATCCTCCTTTCTGAACTTATCCTGCCATTTGATATGGAGCAGCTGATGGTGACAATGTGAAACAAAAACATCAATCTGGTGTCCTTCAGCCACCCTCTGCACCCGCGTCTCGCCTCCATGCAAAAGAGTTGGTGTAACTGTGGTTCTATAGATTGGTAGCTTTGCAGCAAGCTTGATCTCATGATGTCCACATGCTGAAGGGCCCCAAACATGGCAAGAGCTGCTGCTATATGAGCGCCCATATCTTTCAAGAATCCTCCAGCACCGTTGGTGATGGGTAACATGGGGTAATGGCGGGACAAGTCAGTTAAGTGGTTTGCCCAAGAATACACAGCAAATCAGTTGCTGAGCTGGGACAGGAACATTAGCAAGTGGACAACACTGACCCCATACACATCTCCCCCCCTCGATTTCTCTCTTATAAAAAGAATGTAATTATTATTTAATTCTAAAGATAAAGTTGTAGGAAAGACTCTACACCCAACATCATGGATTTATATTTGGAGGCAAAGCACTGTTCTGTGTTCCACGGCCTTGCCAACCTTTGGAACAGCTATATCTTTAAAAAGGGTCTGTCTGTACAAGCCACCGAGCTAGAAAGCTTTAAAGGGGGTAGCCTGAAAAGAATTCTCTGCATGCCTTTGGCTGCTCTGCTTTTAGCTGGAGGCAGAGTGAAAAGAAGTTTGCATGGTTAGTTCTGCTTCTGTCTTCCTAGAAATTGGAGAGAATAAAGGCGGGGCAATAATAAATGTCAGAGCAAAAGAGACTTACAATGTCTGCCCTTAATAATGCTATCACTCTCTTACCTACATAACATTGCTCAAACAAGACCCAAGACATACTTCCCATTCATGGCAATGAGTGACAGCTCAATACCTCTTGTCTGAGTCTGTTCTCCCAGAATAGAAATGAATAACCATAGCCTCCCTAATCATAGCATTATAATTTCATTCTGCCTACCTAAAAATCCCACTCTATTTCTATTGGCCAAATTATTCTTCAGTTCCTCACCTGAAACACCTCTTTGGTAGTAGGAAATGATTATGTCCCACTGCCAGAGGTGACTGCATTTTCATTGGGAGAAGTCTTCACAGCTTATGTATGGGATTTGGCATAACTAGACTGCCTAGAAGCACAGGTTCAAATCCTGCTGTGGTTGACTGAACTAGACTTTTATTTATTCTCTGTGTATCTTGTGGATGAGGTTAGTAAAAATACCAGAGCCCTACCTGCTGTGCATGGACATTAAAGATTTCGTGGCAATGGAATAACTATTTACATGTGGACAATGTGTACTGCGGGCTCTTAACTAGCCCCTTCTAACTTGGTATTTATATTGTTGTCCTCTCGGGTCCTGAGGGCCTCTTAATTCTTTGCCAATTAAATAAAGTGAAATTAATCGGTGAGATCTATAGTTATGGATAGGATTTATGATAGTTGTGTGGAGATGGGAACTGATTAGTTTAATGCTAACGAGGATAAACATCTGTATAATTTAAATGATTGTATTCTCTCCGGTCATGTATGTTAATGATGACCAAAATAAAAAGATTTCAGAATAAAGATCCCGTGTTTAGTTCTGTTGTCCTTTCTCTCTCCCATTTTGTTATGTGGTGTGCTGTGTGCACAATTCTTCCTCATCTGCCCTTTGCCATGCCAGCAGTGGCTATATTGCAGTGGTTTGAAGATTTATGTACATATTCAAAAAGTCCTGAAGTCTTTACACTGGCAAAACTCCCACTGACTTCAGTGAGACATTTGCCTTGTGAAGGACTAATTAAGGATTACAGGATTTGAGTCATAGTTAGTAAAGCATTATAGGATTCTTTAGCAGCCAAGGTGCAATAGAATTGCAAAGCTGGTGTTATTAGCCCAATCTCTCTTTACTCAGGCTAACTTCCCATTCAAGTAAAAGCCAAGGAAGGCTCCAGGGTTTGTCTTATTTATTTTTTTACCACAATTCTGATAGAGAGTTTCCACTGATTGTTTTGCAAACTGAAAGATCGGTGCTGTCATGATGATAATGCACTCTCATTAGCACATGTGCATGGTCCTATGTCTGCCAATAGCAGTGTTTTTTCCATGTTGCAGACTTGTGTATTGTGGGGGCAGATACCAGCAAACGAGCCCAAGTGCACCAACGTCCTAGTACCTTTTCCAGTCAGTGGACAGAGAGAATGGATGATTCTAGTAGTGATGGAAAATAGCTACATTCCAGATGGGTAAGTTACATGTTGCTTATTTTAAAAAATTCCCATGTCAGCTCAGCTGGATTAGGTATTTTTAATTCTCCTCTTCCTGCTTTAGTGCATCAGTGGATGGGGCAGATGGATTAGGAAGGAATGTCCCTGTTGGGACATGTACAGAATTGGCTAGGGGCATTATGGGCTTTTCCCACCTTTCTCTGAAAGATCAGTCATAGGCCACTCCCATTGCAGGGTACTGGACTTCCTGGACATATGCTCCCAACTGCCATGTAATGTTGCTCAAAAGCTGTGAATTTCCTAGTACCTCCCAGTACTGAAGCAGATTCATTTCAGTGGTGGGTGGAGGGGAAGCACGTGCGTGTGTACACCCATAACTGTACCAATAGTTAGATGAGAGACTACATAATGCTCTCAGTTATGTGAGTGCAGCTCCCACCAATCCCCACACAGTGCTGCAACATCAAGACAACTGGATTGCTAAAGATATACTAATCTTCTCCTGCACTGGCAACCCTCACCATCAATGCATTTCCTACTGCCTCTAGGAATACAAGAGGTTTACCCAAGGTGAGTTCATTCTTCCATGAGTAGCACAAGACCTAGATCCTCAAAAGTATTTAGGCACCCAACTCCGATTGGGAGTTAGGTGCTTAAATATTGTTAACCATTAGGCCAAAGGCCTATTGCTATTGCCTATTGCTAGGCAAAGGCCTATTCTCAAGTGAACCAACCCCCTATCAAACTTTAAGAAAAAACTGTAACGCTTATTAAGAGTGGCAACAGTGGAAAGCTTAGTGGCTTAATGTTAAACGGGATATTATGCTGATCAGAACAAGTGTTCTAACCGCAAGATGTACTAACTGCAATAGCAGTTTGAATATTGCCATATGTGCTTGGAAATTTGCAATATGTATGAGGCAGAAGGGGAGATGCATGACTGTAAAAAGGGGAGTTATAGATTGTCAATGATCTGTCTATAAAAGAATGTTAATTTGCGTTATTGACTGAACCGGACAGCACTGGGATCAGACTGTCATCAGCTGCCAGCTTTGGTTCCGTAAAGATTGGGTATTAGATAGCTCTCCTTGTTATGCACTATTCTTAAATAATAATGGCCATCAGATTTGACTACTCTTATCTCACTATTTTATTGTTAGTGGCTAAGACTGGACCACTTCTCAATTTTATATATAAAATTTTATATAAAAATTTTAATAGGCAGAGGTTCAAAACAAGCAAAATAAAATATTTCTTCACACAACACACCGTCAGCCTGTAGAACTCTTTGCCAAAGGATGTTGTGAAGGCCAAGACTATAACAGGGTTCAAAAAAGAACTAGATACATTCATGGAAGATAGGTCCATCAGTGGCTATTAGCCAGGATGGGCAGGGATGGTGTCCCTAGCCTCTGTTTGCCAGAAGTTGGGAATGAGTGATAGGGAATGGATCACTTGATGATTACCTGTTCTGTTCATTCCCTCTGGAGCACCTGGCATTGGCCACTGTTGGAAGACAGGACGCTGGGTCAGATGGACCTTTGGTCTGACTCAGTTTGGCCATTCTTATGTTCTGATGTTCTTAAAGATAACAACCACCTTTCGAGGACCTGGGCCAAATAGACCATGGCAGAGCATGTCCTACACATCAGCATGTGGCACAGTCACCAGGAGATTTCAATTCCTGCCTTGGGTTTGAATGTTGAATCCCATTTACTTAAAAAGCTGCTTTGAAATTATCTGGTGCTGAATTCAAAGCATATGCACATAGGGCGCTCCCTGAATCCAAAATGAGGCAAAGAAAAACTAGGAGAACTTTCTTTTTTCTTTGATATCACGACTTCGAGTTCATTGCCCTTGACTTTGTTAAAGCCTCTTTTGTTACCTTATTTGGATTTGGACCATCATTTTGGAATTCATGTAGATAAAATTATCAAGTATGCCCAGTGTAAGTTGAGCGTATAATGGAAAGCTATAAAACTAAAAGGTCTGTTTGTGTGAGTTATGCTACAGTATCAATTCTTGAAGATACTACCAGCGACTAGCCTTTGAATATATTATATTGTTGGATGTTCTTGGATCCTGTCAAGGTTACAGCATGCCTCCTCTCTACATTACATTGCTGTTTGATTCAGAGTTGGGCAATGACTATGCAGTGCTCTGAGGTAAAGGAATTTAGGTGCTTTGATAACGTGTTTTAAGGGAGAAATACACCAATGTACCAACATTTGCAAATATACTTACGGTAGAGTGCAAATGTAACTCCATAATACAGGTTAGCATGTTCCAAAGAGTAGAAATGCTTGTCAAGTTCAAAGAAAACTCAGCTAAGCTATCTCCATATGATCCACTTCAACAATAACAACCCGTTCTTATCGAGCGCTTTTCAGCTGTAAAGCTTTGCAACTGTTATTAACTAGTTGAGAATAAGACTGTGCCAGATTTTGCAGTCCTGGCTCTCCACAGAAATCCCATTTGCTTCCTGACTGAAGACTAGAGAATCAGACCCACTTTCCCTCTCCTTTACTTTTTTCTGAGGGGTGTCTTGTTGTGCTCTATGTGCAGGAGAGTCAATATGGGCAGTGTGGCTAGACAACTGGCCTGGGAATCACAAAACCTAGATTCTATTTCCAGCTCTGCCCCAGACCTGCTGTGTGACTCTGGGCAAGACACTTCACTTCTTTGTGCCTCTATTTCTCTGCCCACTGGGAGCCGCACCCAGCACCATGGAGCCCCGATCCCAGCTGGGGCCTCTATGTGCTAGTGCAATACAAAGGATAATAATATCCCTGGACTGTCTTTTCCAAACACTATAACAAACAGGAATCTTTCAGACTCATGCAAATCCACCTCTTCCTTGATGCAGAGATGGAGCAATTCCATTCTATATTTAACGCTGGGCTATTAATCCATTCCAGGCAGTGGGGGCGCCCCGGAGTAACTCAGAGCCGGACATTGTACTATTTAAGGCACATTGCCAGGTGGTGGCTATTAACATCTCACTTGCGACTTGAAGGGATTATTCAAACACATTCCACTTGGATAGTAGGGTAGTTCTCCATGGGGTTTGCCAATCTGGCTCCTGCAGTCCATTCCTCAGCCGCTGGAAAAGAACTCACCCCACCAAAAAAATTTCCAGCTATTCTTGGATAGACACATATTTTGGATTTCAAAATTATTCATGATTTTTTTCCTAAAAGAAAATAAGGCCCAGTGAGGGCACTGACCTGGGACTCATTCTATTCCCAGCTCTGCCACTGGCCTGCGGGGTGACCTTGGGCAAGTCACTTTGCCTCTCTGTCCCTCAGTTTCCCCCTCTGTAAAGGGGGAATAATGGTACTGCCCTCCTTTGTAAAGCACTTTGAGATCTACTGCTGAAAAGCATTTCAGAAGAGCTCGGTACTGTTATTATTTACTGTCCCTGGGCCTCTGCTCCCTCTTTGTAAAACGGGGATAACACTTTTGTCTATCTTGTCCATTTAGATTCCAAGCTCTGTGTGTAAGAAATTGTCTTGCACTATGTGTTTGCAAAGTAAGTAGGTTCTAATTCACATCAGAGCATCTAGGCACTACCCTAATACAAATCAGGAATAATAACGAGGGAATTACATTGCTCTGGCCCAGGGTCATTGTTTGTCTCTTACCTTTCTGAAATTTATCATCATGGTTTCCTGCTGGTGGAAATCAGAAGTAACTTCCTGACGCTTGACAGGGTCATCTGCCTCTTTAAGTCTATGGACATCCTTTGAGATCAGAGGAAAAGCTTCCTGTTTCAAAGTTGGCCTGAAAGCTGCATGGCTCGAATGCCTTTAGTTGCTATGCGCCTCATGGATGGAACTAGCTTATCCTAGGAAGTATCAGGATCACTGACTGTATCTGTTTTTAAATTGCTTGATACAGCTTGCATTGTTCCAGTAGATTTTAAGAGCTGCCCTTTGGCTCTGGTAATGATTTGTTGTTCCAGTGTGTTTCATTAAGCTATTATTTGTGAAGAGCTTTGCGATGCATTGCACGAAAGCTGCAATATAAGCGATTTATGGGATGGAATGCCAATTCTGGTATCAACAGGCTATGATTAATGGCCCTGTGCTAAATGCTCAATGCAATTCTTCCTTTCCTGAAATCTATGGAACGGAGGGATCAGTGAATTAAAAGCTGTTGTATGTGATAGCTATAACCATCTCGGCTGATGGCACATAGCAGAACAAGTTGAATAAGATGAAAAATAATTCCAGATATTATCTACTTCAACATTGCTGTCAATTAGTCATCAAAACAGCGTTCAACCAGCTACAGAGAAAAGCTAACAGCACATCAAATCATCTGTTTGCTGAAGGACGGCAAAGACATGGGGCATACATCCTTCCTCACATAATGTTCAACCAGGTCTGTCAGTATACAGTCAGAGGGCAGCGTCCGCGGAGTTATTCCCAAACTGTCAGCAGGTTGCGCCTGTGCATTCAACACAATTGCCCTTCAGAGCAGTCTGTGGAAGGAAGCATTTGTCTCTGTTCAATGAATTCCAGCTCCTTTTTCCTTAGAAGTATTATCCTTAGGACCAGTTGCCATTGGCTAGCAGCAAGTTGGTTGCCATGAATCACCCCTTTCTAACTATCCCTGGGAATTACTTTTTATTGCTCATTAGTTATAAAAGTATGAGCTAATTTCATAGTGCTGCTCAGAAGAAGTGCATGGAGTCGTGCTTCTTCAGGCATAGACCCCAATCCAGCAAGCTCGGTTGTGTTGGAGAATTGTTATATGCATGCAGATCCCCGTGAAAGTCAACATCACCACCCTCAGGCCCACCATCACCACGTGAAACAACTTCCAGGATCAGGAACATAGACTGGTCCTCTCTGTGGAAGAAACATCAGCCCAGATAACAGGGTAGATTTCTACAAGCCGTTCTCCTGTGGCAGTGCCCTGTATGTCTTGGACTGAGTGATGTTACAGATAGAAATGTTTCCTTTCTAGTGATTCTAAATATACTCTGCCCTTTGATTTCCGTGAACATCCCTACCTGGCCTATATGGCCCCTACCACTGTAGCATCTGAGCCGCTCAGAGTATTGGCCAGAAATAACAGGAATATCGCGCTCTCTCTTTTTATTTCTTCTTGGCCTGTAATTAATTATTTTATTATTTACTATTCCTTGAGATTTATAAAGATGTGTCTGACACCCCAGGGGGATAAATAGCTACCCCAGGATATCTAATGCTGCTAAATAATCAGGCAACCCCAAAATAATCCAATTTCCCCAATTTCACTAAATATACCCCCTCCCCCAGAAGTACTGGCTTCCTCAGCAGCTGTCCTAAAATGCTGTGCCCTGAGGATCAACCAGTTTAGCTATTTTCAGACACGGGAGCAGAGAGTATATTTCAGAGGAAAGGGGCTGTTCCTGTGAGCAGCCCCCTCTCTGTTATACCAAGGAGGGTGCAGTTTGAGAACCTTTGCAGATCCTGATCAGCTGGGAGCAGATACATAATGTAAGCTCTTCAGGGGCATGGGAGTATGGCGGTGGGAGATGCACCCTCTCCCACAGGAGCATCCTAAGTCACTTGTATTATTACTATCATTTTTATTTTATCATCCACTGCTTCATGGTAGAGAGTTCTGATCCATAGTCTCTCCAGCTATGGCTTTATCTAAATATTTGACAGCCACTGACAGAGAAGGTCTATATACAACATAAGAATGTAAGAGCTGCCATAGTGGGTCAGACCATGATCCCCCTTACCTAGTATCCTGTATTCTGACAGTGGCCACTACCAGAGCTTCAGGGGGAATGTACAGAACTGGACAATGATGGAGCGACCACTCCTGTCTTCCATGCTTGGCTTCTGGTAGTCAGAGGTTTAGGTTCACTCCGAGCATGGGGCTGTATCCCTGACCATATTGGCTAACGGCCATTGATGGACCTAGTCTCCATGAACTTATCCAGTTCTTTTTTGAACCCAGTTATACTTTTGACCATCACCACATCCCATGGCAACAAGTGCCACAGGTTAGTTCTGCACTATGTGAAACAAGTACTTCCTCTTGTTTGTATTAAACGCGCTGCCTCTTAATTTAACGGGTTGATTCCTGGTTCTTGTGTTAGGTGAAGGGATAAATAATACTTCCTTATTCCCTTTCTCCACACCAGTCATGATTTTATAGACCGCTATCCTATCTCCCCATTTAGTCATCTCTTTTCTCAGATGAACAGCCCTAATCTTTTCAGTATCTCCTCACGTGGAAGCTGTCCCATAGCCTTGATCATCTTTATTGCCATTCTCTGGACCTCATGTACTATACCCTTTTTAAGATGGGGTGACCAGAACTGGACACAACATTCAAGGTGTGGGCATACCATGGATTTATATAGTGACATTATGATATTTTCTGTTGTCTTAACTCTATCTTTCCTAATGGTTCATCACATACTGTTAGCCTTTTTGGCTGCTTCTGAGCTCTGCACTGAGGTGACACTTCCACAGAACTTTCCACGGTGACTCAAGGTCTCTTTCTTGGGTGCTAACAGCTAATTTAGAACCCGTCATTTTTCATGTGTAGTTGGGATTTTTTTTTTACACTGTGCATTACTTTGCACTTATCAACGTTGCATTTCATCTGCCATTTTGTTTGCCCAGGCACCCAGTTTTGTGAGATCTTCTCTCTTAAATAGGAGACCTTTCCTGAAAAAAACAACTATAACCAATAGACTTCCACATGGCTCGACTTCCACTTTTGCCTCTCTTGTTTACCATTCTGTACAATATGTGGAAACATCTAGTGGTTGAATAATATTATTATGTGTATATATGATATATGTATGTGTGTGTATAAACAGAATATATGATGTGATGAGCTATGAAAGTTTTATTGACATAAGTCTGGGCTGTTGACTGAGCCACAGATGGGAATCAGGAGAACTGGAAGTGCTGACACAACCAATGTGGGGTAAAGGTAACTTTCTGCCTCCTTTCTGTATGCCCAGGGAAGCTGGGGGCTGATTTATATTGTAAGCTCTTTAGGAGCAGGGACCCTAGGTCTTTTATGTATCTGTCATGTAAAGCACCATGTACTGTGGGCACTACTGGAATACAGTAACAATAGTAACTGACATGACATATGAGAGAGATTGTAACTAGTGGCTGCTGAGTCTGTGAAGATGTTAATGAGTGGCAGGATATGACTTATACTATACTCTCACATAAGCTCTGCCCCATCTTTAGCCCCTGTCATAAATATACGGGGAAGGGTAACAACCTTTATGTATGCAGTAGCATAAAATCCCTCTTGGCAGCTGTACTGGATTGCTTTACCTGTAAGGGGTTAAACAGTTCAAATAACCTAGTTGGCACCTGACCAGAAGGACCAATGAGGAAAAGAAGATACTTTTAAATCTGGTGGGGGAAGGATTTTTTTTGTTGTTCTCTTTTGTTGTTCCCTCTCTGGACAGAGGAAGAAGACAAGCAGGTACACTATCTCCTGAAAATATACCTGGAATACACCATATAAAACCACAGAAATTGCAAGTAGGGCAAGGAAATGTGTTAGGTTATCTTTTGTTTTGGCTTGTGAATTTTCCTGTGCTACAGAGGTAGTTTTATTCCTGTTTTTGAAACTGTGAAGCTGAGCCCAGAGGGGAATCCTCTGTGTTTTAAATCTTTTTATTACCCTGTAAAGTTACTTTCCATCCTGATTTTGCAGATGTGATTCTTTTATTTTTTTCTTTATAAATAAAGTTCTTCTTTTAAGAACCTGATTGATTTCAGTGTCCTGAAGACAAAGGGTCTGGTCCGTGCTCACATTGCTAAGGCAATTGGTTGGTATATTATTCTCAAGCCTCCGCAGGAAAGGGGGTGAAGAGGCTTGGCAGGATATATTGGGGGGGGGGTAGGGATTCCAAGTGACCCTTCCCTGAATTTTTGTGTAAATCACTTTGTGGTGGCAGCAATACCGTCCAAGGACAAGGAAAGGAATTTGTGCCCTGGGGAAGTTTTAACCTAAACTGGTAGAATATAAGCTTAGGGGGTCTTTCATGTGGGTCCCCACATCTGTACTCCAGAGTTCAGAGTGAGGGGAGACCCTGACAGCCCCTAAGAGGCAGAAGAAGGATCCCAACATCATTAAACTGAAATCCAATCTGCTATTAGGATGGCTTATGGCCTGTGGACACTTGGTCATTCTGAAGTTACCAGTGGCTATAGCACTAATGACATTATTCTGTGATAGATGCATTAAGAATCGCCCGTTCTGGATATGGGAAGGCTGACTTCTGGCTGAAGACTTGGCTATTGTGCTCCTGGGCTAAATTTCCATTTTCCAATGGTTTTATTTCTGGGCATTGATCAGTAGCTCTGCATCTTAATGTGCTATGGATTAGCTAATTCACAGGGGAGTTTTCCTGTGCTGCAGGAATCTTCTTGAGAGGCAATGGGCCTGATTCACCTTGCTGCTGCTGTAATGCCAACAGACCCCGGTTGTCAGCAGGCAGGATCGAACCTGGGACCTTGGGAGCTAAATGCATGATTCTCTACTGCACGAGCTAAAAGCCACCTGGCTCTTAGCTAAGGCTTTGGAGCAGACTCATTAATCTCTCTCTAAGTGGTCTTGGTGACACTAGATGGGACAGAGCACCACACCCATAAGGTGTGTGGGTTACATATTTCCCCTAGCTGAGGAAGCACGTCCCAAGCTTCAGAGACTTCCCAGCTGAAATCCTGGACAAGCCCTCACTTGTAACGCCAAAAGACCCCGGTCGTCGGTGGGCGGGATCAAACCTGGGACCTCTGAAGCGAAATACACGAGCTTCTACTGCATGAGCTAAAAGCCACCTGGCCCTTAGCTAAAGCTGTGGAGCAGACTCATTAATCTCTCTGTAAGTGGTCCTAGTGCCACTAGATGGGACAGAACACCACACCCAGGAGGTATGTGGGTTATACTATCTTGGTAGAAATCTGGAGTAAGTCCGTTCAGGTGCAGTGCAAAACAGGTTTAAGTGAAAAGAGAATCTTGCCCAGAGTGAAGCATTTCATCTGAGAGCAGGTATGAAAAATGATGAGTAGCAGAGGGAGGCTGAGCTGGAAATGGATAAAGTGTGTTTTCTACTGCACTGCTCAACATCTCTTTTATACTCAGGCCATCACTTAAGACCAAGCAGAGGATAGCATCCACCCCTTGTTCTGGCAGAAGCTGGACGTGGACAGACAAGGATGAGAGACAGTGGTGCTGCATGTCCCAGCAGTCAGCCTGCTGGTGGCTGCCTACCACTTCATTTAGAATTGGCTGCCATTGCAGTGGTTTGACCAGTGGCTGGTTGTGTTTCTCTCAGGCAAAGCAATGTGCAAAGCAGCAGGAAGTTTTTGGAAAGTGTAGGGGACAATTTCCTGGTGCAACTGCTGGAGGAACCAACGAGGGGCAGAGCACTTCTTGACCTGCTGCTCACAAACGGGGAAGAATTAGTAGGGGAAGCAAAAGTGGATGGGAACCTGGGAGGCAGTGACCATGAGATGGTCGAGTTCAGGATCCTGACACAAGGAAGAAAGGAGAGCAGCAGAATACGGACCCTGGACTTCAGAAAACCAGACTTTGACTCCCTCAGAGAACTGATGGGCAGGATCCCTTGGGGGACTGACATGAAGGGGAAAGGAATCCAGGAGAGGAGGCTGTATTTTAAAGAATCCTTACTGAGGTTGCAGGAACAAACCATCCCAATGTTTAGAAAGAATAGTAAATATGGCAGGCGACCAGCTACCAGTGAACTACCAGTTCACTACTTTCAACTACCAGTGAAATCTTTGCTGATCTTAAACACAAAAAAGAAGCTTACGAGAAGTGGAAGATTGGACAAATGACTGGGGAGGAGTATAAAAATATTGCTCAGGCATGCAGGAGTGAAATCAGGAAAGCCAAATCACACTTGGAGTTGCAGCTAGCAAGGGATGTTAAGAGTAACAAGAAGGGTTTCTACAGATGTTTTAGTGACAAGAAGGTGGTCAGGGAAAGTGTGGGCCCCTTACTGAATGGGGGAGGCAAACTAGTGACAGAGGATGTGGAAAAAGCTAATGTACTCAATGCTTTTTTTGCCTCTGTCTTCATGAACAAGGTCAGCTCCCAGACTACTGCACTGGGCAGCACAGCATGGGGAGGAGGTGACCAGCCCTCTGTGGAGAAAGAAGTGGTTCAGAACTATTTAGAAAAGGTGGACGAGCACAAGTCCATGGGACCGGATGCACTGCATCCGAGGGTGCTAATGGAGTTGGTGGATGTGATTGCAGAGCCATTGGCCATTATCTTTGAAAACTCATGGTGATTGGGGGAGGTCCCAGATGACTGGGAAAAGGGTAATGTAGTGCCCATCTTTAAAAAAGGGAAGAAGGACGATCCGGGGGACTACAGGCCAGTCAGCCTCACCTCAGTCCCTGGAAAAATCATGGAGCATGTACTCAAGGAATCAATTCTGAAGCACTTAGAGGAGAGGAAAGTGATCGGGAACAGTCAGCATGGATTCACCAAGAGCAAGTCATGCCTGACTAACCTAATTGCCTTCTATGATGAGATAACTGGCTCTGTGGATGAGGGGAAAGTGGTGGATGTGTTATTCCTTGACTTTAGCAAAGCTTTTGATATGGTCTCCCACAGTATTCTTGCCAACAAGTTAAAGAAGTATGGGCTAGATGAATGGACTGTAAGGTGGATAGAAAGCTGGCTAGATCATCAGGCTCAACAGGTAGTGATCAATGGCTCCATGTCTAGCTGGCAGCCAGTATCAAGCAGAGTGTCCCAAGGGTCGGTCCTGGGGCCAGTTTTGTTCAATATCTTCATTAATGATCTGGAGGATGGCATCGATTGCACCCTCAGCAAGTTTGCAGATGACACTAAACTGGGAGGAGTGGTAGATACACAGGAGGGTAGGGATAGGATACAGAGGGACCTAGACAAATTAGAGGATTGGGACAAAAGAAATCTGATGAGGTTCAACAAGGACAAGTGCAGAGTCCTGCACTTAGGAAGGAAGAATCCCATGCACTGCTACAGACTAGGGACCGAATGACTAGGCAGCTGTTCTGCAGAAAAGGACCTAAGGGTTACAGTGGATGAGAAGCTGGATATGAGTCAACAGTGTGCCCTTGTTGCCAAGAAGGCCAATGGCATTTTGAGCTGTATAAGTAGGGGCATTGCCAGCAGATAGAGGGACGTGATCATTCCCCTCTATTCGTCATTGGTGAGGCCTCATGAGGAGTACTGTGTCCAGTTTTGGGCCCCACACTACAAGAAGGATGTGGAAAAATTGGAAAGACTCCAGCGGAGGGCAACAAAAATGATTATGGGGCTGGCACACATGACTTATGAGAAGACGCTGAGGGAACTTATGAGAAGAATGAGGGGGGATTTGATAGCAACTTTCAACTACCTGAAAGGGGGTTTCAAAGAGGATGGATCTAGACTGTTCTCAGCGGTAGCAGATGACAAAACAAGGAGTAATGGTCTCAAGTTGCAGTGCGGGTGATTTAGGTTGGATATTAGGAAAAACTTTTTCACTAGGAGGGTGGTGAAGCACTGGACTGCATTACCTAGGGCGGTGGTGGAATCTCCTTCCTTAGAGGTTTTTAAGGTCAGACTTGACAAAGCCCTGGCTGGGATGATTTAGTTGGGGATTGGTCCTGCTTTGAGCAGGAGTTTGGGCTAGATGACCTCCTGAGGTCCCTTCCAACCCTGATATTCTATGATTCTATGAGGGCTTCCTGTGACATCAGCTGGTCTTTTATGCCTGCAGAGCTTCGGTCCCCCTCCCCTTCCCTTCTCTTTTATAGCATCACCAGCAGAATGTGAACGCCTGCATATGCTGGAGATCAGTCGTGCATAGTGCACCTCAAACCTCTTGCTGAGGATGTATTCAGACCTTCTAGAGTCTTCTGATTCAGCTCGTCTGATCTGTGAAAAAATCCATAGCATTTCACCCAGTGATTCCTGCACTGAGCAGAATTACCTTCCACCTCTCTTCTGGCTTGACCACAGTAGAACCTCAGAGTTACAAACACTTTGGGAATGGAGGTTGTTCGTAACTCTGAAATGTTCGGAACTCTGAACAAAACTTTATGGGTGTTCTTTCAAAAGTTCGCAGCGGAGCATTGACTTACTACAGCTTTCAAACGGTACTATGCAGAAAAAAATGCTGCTGTCCCCTTATATTTTTTAAGTAGTTTATGTTTAACATACCGCTGTCCTGTATTTGCTTTCTGTTTGTTTTTTGATCTCTGCCGCTGCCTGGCTGCATACTTCTGGATCCAAACGAGGTGTGTGGTTGACTGGTCAGTTCTTCACTCTGGTGTTTGTAACTCTGAGGTTCTACAGGATTTGAAATTTGAGCTGCTTTGGTTGACCACCTAGATCACTTAGCATGTTTGTTCCTGGCTGGGAGAGCGTAACTTTGAGAATCAGTGCTCCAGTGCAGACACACATTTAAAATGAATGCACGTCTCTGCTTTGAATTGTCTGTTAGGGCATGTATTCCAGCAAGTAACTGCATCCTCTAGGAGTCCGGCAGGAAGCTGCTACTAATGCAGAACAGACCCAGTCAAAGTAAATTGATTTTAAAATTCCAACAAAGTAGTTCTGGAAAGTGCTTTGCAGTATTTGCCCAGAAGTAATTTCCTCTCTCGGCTGGAAGGCAGCACACCTCCAGCTGCACAAGACTTGTTCACACCATGTTGGGGCAAAGGGGTCAGCACGGAGCCAGAGGGAAGAGCGCCACCTACTGAATAACCAGCAGCGCTTCTGTTAACAACTATGTTTCCTCTTGGCTGTCTCCTAAGTACCAATGTTGTTGAGCTTGTGCGATCTAATGAAGTCACATTGACCAAAGCATAACCTGCTTATTAACAGCATTGGAAAATTATTCCCCAACTGTTAACACTTACTCATTTTAATGTGTATTTAATGCAATATATTCATGTTAATTGCGTTCTCCTCTCCCTACGCATGCTTAGCTCCCATTGACAGGGAGAGCAGAACAGACCCCCTCCAAATTGTTCACTTATTAGCAAGTGTTACAAGCAGCGTTCTGGTCAGGGAAGGTTTTGGGTGCTCTTCAATGATGTGCTTCTAAGTTCTGACTCATCTCCTATTATAGCAAGTAGGGATGGTTATTATCCAGCATGTTAATATGAAAACCCATGTGGGAAATGTAAGGTTTCAAAGTGATGCCTTCTGTGCAAAGTCATCACTAATGAGGTGATATGTGGGAGTCATCTGGGTCCCTGTAAACTGTAGGTCATGCCAATATTTGAATCTGCTGAAGATTTTAAAGCAGTTAGAACAGTTACAGGGGGAAATAATTAGTATTTCATCTTTCATGGGGAAATCATGATTAACTACAAACTAACTTCCTTTACCGTTGTGCAGTTTCATAGATTCATAGATATTAAGGTCAGAAGGGACCATTATGATCATCTAGTCTGTCCTCCTGCACAACGCAGGCCACAGAATCTCACCCACCCATTCCTACGAAAAAGCTCTCACCTATGTCTGAGCTATTGAAGTCCTCAAATTGTGGTTTAAAGACTTCAAGGAGCAGAGAATCCTCCAGCAAGTGACCTGTGCCCCATGCTACAGAGGAAGGCGAAAAACCTCCAGGGCCTCTTCCAATCTGCCCTGGAGGAAAATTCCTTCCCGACCCCAAATATGGCGATCAGCTAAACCCTGAGCATATGGGCAAGATTCACCAGCCAGATACCCAGGAAAGAATTTTCTGTAGTAACTCAGATCCCATGCCATCTAACATCCCATCACAGACCATTGGGCGTATTTACCATGAATATTTAAAGATCAATTAATTACCAAAATCATGTTATCCCATCTCCTCCATACCATCTGCTCCGTAAACTTATCGAGTTTAATCTTAAAGCCAGATAGGTCTTTTGCCCCCACTGCTTCCCTTGGAAGGGCTATTCCAAAACTTCACTCCTCTGATGGTTAGAAACCTTCGTCCAATTTCAAGTCTAAACTTCCCGATGGCCAGTTTATATCCATTTGTTCTTGTGTCCACATTGGTACTGAGCTTAAATAATTCCTCTCCCTCTCCAGTATTTATCCCTCTGATATATTTATAGAGAGCAATCATATCTCCCTTCAACCTTCTTTTGGTTAGGCTAAACAAGCCAAGCTCCTTGAGTCTCCTTTCATAAGAGGTTTTCCATTCCTCGGATCATCCTAGTAGCCCTTCTCTGTACCTGTTCCAGTTTGAATTCATCCTTCTTAAAGATGGGAGACCAGAACTGCACCCAGTATTCCAGGTGAGGTCTCACCAGTGCCTTGTATAACGGTACTAAAACCTCCTTAGCTCCACTGGAAATACCTCGCCTGATGCATCCGAAGAACGCATTAGCTTTTTTCACGGCCATATCACATTGGCGGCTCATAGTCATCCTGTGGTCAACCAATACTCCAAGGTCCTTCTCCTCCTCCGTTATTTCTAATTGATGCGTCCCCAGCTTATAACTAAAATTCTTGTTATTAATCCTGAAATGCATGGCCTTACACTTCTCACTATTAACTTTCATCCTATTACTATTACTCCAGTTTACAAGGTCATCCAATCTTCCTGTATGATATCCTGGTCTCTCTCTAAATTGGCAATACCTCCCAGCTTTGTATCATTCGCAAACTTTATTAGCACACATCCACTTTTTGTGCTGAGGTCAGTAATAAAAAGATTAAATAAGATTGGTCCCAAAACTGATCCCTGAGGAACTCCACTGGTAACCTCCCTCCAGCCTGACAGTTCACCTTTCAGTAGGACCCATTGTAGTCTCCCCTTTAACCAATTCCTTATCCACCTTTCAATTTTCATATTGATCCCCATCTTTTCCAATTTAACTAATAATTACCCATGTGGCACGGTATGAAACGCCTTACTGAAATCTAGGTAAATTAGATCCACTGCGTTTCCTTTGTCTAAAAAATCTGTTACTTTCTCAAAGAAGGAGATCAGGTTGGTTTGGCACGATCTACCTTTTGTAAAACCATGTTGTATTTTGCGCCATTTACCATTGACTTCAATGTCCTTAACTACTTTCTCTTTCAAAATTTTTTCCAAGACCTTGCATATTACAGATGTCAAACTAACAGGCCTGTAGTTACCCGGATCACTTTTTTTTCCTTTCTTAAAAATAGGAACTATGTTAACAATTCTCCAGTCAGACGGTACAACCCCTGAGTTTACAGATTCATTAAAAATTCTTGCTAATGGGCTTGCAATTTCATGTGCCAATTCCTTTAATATTCTTGAATGAAGATTATCTGGGCCCCCCAATTTAGTCCCATTAAGCTGTTCGAGTTTCGCTTCTACCTCAAATATGGTAATATCTACCTCCATATCCTTATTCCCTTTTGTCATGCTACCATTATCCCTAAGATCCTCATTAACCTTATTAAAGACTGAGGCAAAGTGTTTGTTTAGATATTGGGCCATGCCTAGATTATCCTTAACCTCCACTCCATCCTCAGTGTTTAGCGGTCCCACTTCTTCTTTCTTTGTTTTCTTCTTATTAATATGGCTATAGAACCTTTTACTATTGGTTTTAATTCCCTTTGCAAGGTCCAACTCTACTTGACTTTTAGCCTGTCTCACTTTATCCCTACATGTTCTGACCTCAATAAGGTAGCTTTCCTTGCTGATCCCTCCCATCTTCCACTCCCTGTATGCTTTCTGCTTTTTCTTAATCACCTCTCTGAGATGCTTGCTCATCCAGCTTGGTCTACAACTCCTGCCTATAAATTTTTTCACCTTTCTTGGGATGCAGGCTTCCGATAGCTTCTGCAGCTTTGACTTAAAGTAATCCCAGGCCTCCTCCGCCTCTAGATCCATAAATTTGTCAGTCCAATCCACTTCCCTAACTAATTTCCTTAATTTTTGAAAGTCAGCCCTTTTGAAATCAAAAACCCTAGTTGCAGATTTATTTTTATTAATCCTTCTGTTCAGTTTGAATTGAATTAGCTCATGATCACTTGAACCAAGATTGTCCCCTACAACCATTTCTTCTATGAGATCCTCACTACTCACCAAAACCAAATCTAAAATGGCATCCCCTCTTGTCGGTTCAGCAACTACTTGATGAAGGAATCCATCAGCTATCGCATCTAGGAAAATCTGAGCCCTCTTGTTATTACTAGCACTCATCCTCCAGTTTATATCTAGGAAGTTAAAATCTCCCATGATCACACAGTTTCCATTAGTATTTACTTCATTAAAAACATTAACGAGGGCTCTATCCATATCCATATTAGATCCCGGCAGTCTATAGCACATCCCAAGCACTATCCCAGGGGAGGCTCTAGTAGTTTTCTTCCCCAATGTAACTTTTGCCCAGACGGACTCTGTCTTACCCATTCCATCGCTTCTTATTTCTTTACGTTCTACCTCATCATTGATATATAATGCTACTCCACCACCTTTACCTTTATTTCTGTCTTTCCTAAACAGCACATACCCTTCAATAGCTGTAGTCCAGTCACGACTACTATTCCACCACGTTTCTGTTATCCCTATAATATCTGGTTTCACTTCCTGCACCAGTAGCTCTAGTTCCTCCATTTTGTTACCTAGGCTCCTCACATTGGTGTACAAACATCTTAATTTTTGCTGTTTGGCCTCGCTCACATTCTCTACCCTATTAGGCACGGACATTTTACAGCCAGTATAACTTATTAGGCTGGCATCCACATTGCCCTTCCTTCTTATATACATTCTCCTACCCACAGCTGTATCCTTTCTTACTTCGTTTTCTTCCCTTTCAATGCTAAAATCTGGCGTGGAGATTACCTGGACATCTCCCAACCATCTCCCCCAAATTCCTAGTTTAAAGCTCTTAATCAGTTGTGCCCTCCATCCTAGAAGTTTATTTCCTTCCCTAATCAGACGAAGTCCATCCCGAGAGAACTGTCCTCTGTCCATGAATGCCTCCCAGTGGCCATACATCCCAAAGCCCTCCTTATAGCACCACTGCCTGAGCCATCTGTTGATAGTCATAATCTTGTCACACCTTTGTTGCCCTTCTCTAGGAACAGGCAGAATCCCACTGAAGATCACCTGAGCCTCGATTTCCTTAAGCTTCTTCCCCAGCCTAGCATAGTCTCCCTTAATAATTTCCAGCGAGAATCTAGCCGTATCATTTGTTCTCACATGAAGAATAATTAGGGGATTCTTTCCTGCTCTCTTTAGGATCCTTTTCAACCTCCAGTCTACATCCCGCATCTTAGCACCTGGAAGACAGCACACCCTTCTATTCTCTGGATCAGCTCTGGTTACAGGCCTATTCTTCTCAATAAGAGTCCCCAATCACATAGACCTGCCTTTTCCTGGTGACGGTGCTATTCTCCAGTCTACCCCCAGTTCCCTCTAGCTGCAAGTTCTTTCCATTCCTATTCTCCCTTGTAATCCTCTTCAACCCATCCTGTATCCTCCTGGGGCTCGTATTTGGTGTAGTCTCCATTGACTCTTCCCCTTTTCCTATAGGACTAGCCGCTCTTCTCTTCTTCCTTGCCCTTCCACCTTCAGTGACTACCTGCTGAGCCCCTTCTTCATTTTCCAACTCTGCAAACCTGTTCTTGAGCTCTGTTTCTCCTTCACTAGCCCGTCTTTTCCTCTGCCTGGTTCTTTTAGTCACATGCTTCCACTGACCACTTTCCTCACCGAGTGTCCCCTCAGAATTCCTCAGTCCTGCTTCCATCTGCAAGTCTGAGCTTTTCCCTTCAGATACCTCATGTCTTTGCTCCATAATCTGCTCAAACCCCTTTCTAAACTCAACCAGACTTTCCACCTGCATCTCCAAACCTCGGCTCTTTTCCTCCATCAGCTCTATCAGACGGCATTTCATGCAGACAAAACTCTTACCAGGTACCCCCTCCAGGATCATGTACATACCGCAGCTTCCACATCCAGTCATCTTCATTCACTACATGGGTTACTCCCACTGCTGCCTCTGTATCTGTCATAGCCTTCCCACCTAAATCCTGTTAATCTGGGAAACACAAACCACACCAAAACACCACCACCCACAGCAAAATCAAACGCCAAACAAGCACCGCAATACAAACTCCCCTTTCAAACTCCCACTGAAACTCCCCTGTTTACAGCTCTGTTTGCTGGCTCCAGTTGTATTAGGAGGAGAGAGAGCTCTTTGCTGATATAAATGCTCTCTGTCTAATGACAGCTAGAGGGGAGTGGCAGGGAGCTATGGACAGAGGATCTTGATCTGTTTGATCCTGGACAATTACTATCATCATTTATTTGCATTACAATAGTGTCAATACCTAGCCAAGTTCATGGCCCTATTGTGCTAGGTACGGTATATAAACATAGCAAGATACAGTCCGGGACCCAGCAAGACAAACCATGGGAAGGCAAACATCAGCACAAGAGAAGCAAAGTGACTTGCCCAGAGTTACACAGCAGGTCAGTGGCAGGTCTCCTGAGTCCCAGTCCAGTGCCTCATCCACTATATCACATTGCTGCCTGGCCAAGAAACTGAAAATGAATTATGCAATTTGCAGTTGGTTTTGCAGAGGTCGGAGAGAAATTTACTCCAGTTCACACCTATGAGTGAGGTTCTCTTGAGGGAGACATTGTGCTCTCGTTACTGAGCCTTTATGATAGATAATACTATTTCTGTTTCTAAGCTTTCTGTTTGTTTGCAGGGGAAAGCTATCCGTATGTTCATTTCATGGCTGTTTCCCTTTACAGCCTGAGGAATTTGTATTCTTTAATGCTGTGTCACATAACTACCGTGTTTGGATCCATATTCAGCTCTGGATCCAAACTTCCCTGAAGTTCAGGTCTGTTTGACTCGGAACTCTGGTTCAGCCTATGACAGTGATAGGGATTAGCTGCTAAATTCGGGGCTGGGCCTAAACTTCCCTGGAGTTTTTGGTATTCTGGGGCCACATAATGGGGGTCGTAGCCAAAGTGTTCCACCAACGGAACAGAATTTGCTTCCCTATGCAATAGGCAGTAGTCTGACTTCCAAACACTGTGCATCCCCTCAGATCATTACAAAAGAATCCATTAGAGACTTATGGCCAGTTCTGGGGCCCCTTGACCTCGCCCATAGATCCTGGGTAGCTCAGCTCTAGTGGAGACACAGGACCAGGTCTTCCCGTACCTTAAATGGGATTCTGTGCAACAGCTAACCCAGACTGTGTGAGAGAATCAACACTGGTGGTCTGGGAAACCACAAGTGTGCCCCCGCACAGCACCTGCCCATACATCCTGAATCCTCGTGTAGCGCTCTCTCTGGGGATCCAAAGCAGTGAGATATTTTTGAGGAAGCAGCTGATCTCCATCCCTAATCCCACATGTGGTCACCTCCCATGGATCACGATGACACACATGAGCCCTTGGTGCTGACCTGTTTCTAGCCGTAGTCAGGGGTGAGCCTTGCAGGGCTTGGGGACCCAAAAGTGCTGTTTCCTATCCAGCTCTTAGCCATTTTGCTTAGATCTGCACAATTCACCTAGAACAGAGATTCTCAAACTGGGGGGCACAGAATGTATCCTGGGGGAGGGGTGCACGAGAAGCTTTAGGGGAAAAAACCCAAAATCTTACTGTGCACATTCAGAGCTGGGAGGCCAGAGCGTGGCAGCTGCTGACTGGACACCCAGCTCTGAAGGCAGCACCGCCACCAGCAGCAGTGTAGAAGTAAGGGTGGCGATACCATACCATGCCGCTCTTACTTTGCTGCTGCTGCTGACGGCAGCGCTGCCTTCAGAGCTGGGCACCCAGCCAGCAGCCACTGCTCTCCGCTCTGCTTTCAGAGCTGGGCAGCTGGAGAGTGGTGGCTGCTGGCTGGGAGTCTGTGGGGAGGGGGCATAAACTACTACAGACACAAAGAAGGGGGGCACGATAAATAAGTTTGAGAAGCACTGCTCTAGAACATCGCACACAGGAGGAGGATGCTATAAGATTTCTGGCACTTCTTGTCCTGCAAGAACAGCTGCTCTCACATGTTATCTCAGCTGTAGGAGGGGATGCCCCCTCCAGAACACCCCCCTCTTGGCATGTGGTGGCCCAAACCCCTCCCTCGTGGCTAAGGGATTCCATAGCCTGCTTCCTGGGGCTTGTGCTGTGCTTCTCCCTGGTCCTGTTGAATTGCCTCTTCCAGCTGTACCTGTTGTGACCTACCAGGGTACAATCCAGACCAGTGGGGGGCTGTGTTACACCTGCCTTGTAACCTGGACTGCCTTGCAATGCCTTGCTGTCGTAGCCTCCAAACTGGTCACTCCTGGATGTGTTTGTGTAACTGCAGCTTGCCAGTCACACCCTGGTTCTCAACAGCCTTGGTTATACTGCAGGGTGACCCCAACACTCTCCCAGTCTTGGTCTTTCCTCCAGAAATGTATGTTTGGCACTGCCCAGCCCTCTCCTAGACAGTCCAAATATATTAAGTCCATTATTCCTTTAGGGGAATAATATATACTAGGCTATCGTGAGCTACAGCTCACTTCATCAGATGCATCCGATGAAGTGAGCTGTAGCTCACGAAAGCTTATGCTCAAATAAATCTGTTACTCTCTAAGGTGCCACAAGTCCTCCTTTTCTTTTTGCGGATACAGACTAACACGGCTGTTACTCTGAAACATATACTAGGCTGTTATCTTAAATAGAGTTACCCAGACACTTTAAGTTAAACAGACTGGATTAATAAAACAATAAAGCAAGTTTATTAAGTACAAAGAGAGAGACTGAGTACAAGTAATGGGCCATAAAAGTCAGAAATGGTTTCAAGAAAAATAAAGATAAAACACTTACTAGTGCTTGACTTAACAAACCATGTTAGATTTAAGCAAAATTTCTTACTGCATGCTTCCGGCAAGATTATTGACTAAATTCTTCAGATCAGGGACCCCTCCACCACACCCAGAGTCCAATGGCTATTTCCTTTGTCATCTCAGGTGCAAGGAATGTGATGGGCAGGGAGAAAGGGGGACCCTTGGGGTGTTTGTCCCTCATTTTTATGGTTCCAGTCCTCCTCTTGAAAAACGTTTACAGCTGAGACAAAGAGGCTATGTGGAAGGATGTTCCCTGCTGGGTTTTATTCACCTGTTTGAGCTTCCTTTGTTTTCCCTCCCTACTTGATGATTCTGTTTACTGCTTAAATGCAAATTAGAGCAAATAGACATCCTTTTTTTTTAAGACGACTTCTGCTCGGGCAGCGCTGTGGGGTTTGGAATGTGTGTTAATAACACCCTACAGGGGAATTTTATAACTTCCCATAGAATGTTGCCACACATATTTTATCAGAATATTGCTGATCAGCAAGACAAGTTATGAGTTTTCAAATGATATATCAAAAGGCATATCTTGTGCACAGATTATGACAATAACATGTAGGATGTGAATACAGGGGTGTATTCCATCACACTCAGGTTGGAAACAGTCTTTCAAAAAACAGAACTCAAAACAAAAACTTTATAACAGTTTTTCAGCCTTCCTTGGAGGCAGGGTCACACCACCTCAGTCCTTTCTCCCCTGGTGTCTCAAGGACTCCTGCAGGAGCCTTCCTCCTTCCTGCATTGCCTCTAGCTCAGGCCTCTACTTCACCGAAAAGTCTCTCTCCAGACCTCTCCCTCATCTATACCAGATACCTGACGGGGTCATATGACCTTCATTTTCTCCATCAGGGGAGGAGTGTTGGCTGTGTCACATGTGGGTCTCAGACCCATCTCTCCTTAGCAAGACAGTTACCTTGTGACAGTGGCTTTCCCACTTCTGGTCTCAGCTGGCATGGAGAAGCACATGTACAGGAGAAACTGAAAGGCATAATTCAAAAACATTAACTGGGCATTTTCAATACCGCAAAAAGCTTGGGTTTGCAGGGTGCTAAAATATCATCAAATCGGCTTTAAAATCAATAGGGTTTTTTTTTAAATTAAAATAACTTTTACATTATTTCTCTACATTTTTATTTGATTTCTGGTTTTTGAGTGTTTAGGATTCATGTTTTCGAACCATTAGGGCTAGAAACTTACTTTTTTAAAAGCAGTTTGGTAATTTTCCATCTTTTTTTTTCAACAGAAAAAGTGGTTTCCACAAAATTGAAATATTTGGTGGGGAAAATGTCAATTTTTTCCTGATTTATTTCTTTGTGAAAAACTGAAACAAAATGGGTCTGGCTGGGTCATTCCAAATCTGAACCTTTGGGTTTGTTGAACAGAATTAAACCATTTTATTAGAGGTCAGTTTGATATTAATCTGCCTGTGACTGCCTGACCTGCTGCAGTGCCTTATGGGAGTTGTAGTTTAGGTGCCTTGTACACATTCTCCTCTGTGAGCCAATCTTCCCGGCTGGATTACATCTGCCATGAGGCACTATAGACTAGGGGAATAGGTGCATGAGGTACCCAAACTCCATCTCCCAGGAGGCAGTGCAGCTCAGGTGGACACAATCTAATGTCAAACCAAGCCAAAAGTAAACAGTTCATTTTGGTTCAAGAAACCAAATCAAAAAATTATTTTGGAACTTGTCATGTAATGAAAAATATGACATTTCAGCTTTTTCCCTTCTAGTTAGGGATGAAAACAAATGTAAAAATTAATGGAATTCCTTATGAAATGGAAATTTTGATTTTCAGTCAGGTCTGCTTTTGTTTTGTTGTTTAATAAAAGTTGAGATTCTCACCTAATCACATGACACCAAGAGCTGCAGCTTTAAGGAAAAGTTCAACTATCACAAGACTCGAGATAAAGCCATGGGAGTTGATAACACTGAGTTTGGTTTGTAAATTGGGGGAGCTGGGTGCAATTCTTAGTGCTCCTGAGCAAGTTGACCTGTGCCTAGTTACTATTGCCCCTAATTTCTCTCGTAGATCTAAAATCTTCCAGCCACTATTTCTCTCCTGTGCTCATAAATTTGCCCTGATTAGAGTCATTACTTTGTGCTTCTCGTTTGTCTGTTGCAAAGTTTTTCATTTAAAATATTCAGAGATTCACATAAGGGCTAGTAAGGTCTGTTATCCTCCGCTGTAAATCAGAACTCCGTTTACTATCATGTCTTTTAGGGCTTGTCTACATTTGGAAATTTACTGAAAAAGCTATTCCCAATTCATTATCAAAGTGATTTAGGCCCAGATTTTTAAAGGTGCTGCTGTGCTCAGCATTGCAAAGTCTAACTAATTTAGGCACATAGGAGCCTAAAACCTATCATCTGTCAATGGGATTTTACCTCTTCACTGCCTAAATCCCTTTTGAAAATGAGATTTAGGTGCCTAAATTAGTTAGGCAGTGTAACACTGAGTGAAGCAGCGCTAAACACCTTTAAAGATCTGGGCCTTAGTCATTGGGATCACAGTACCTGGGCAGGCAAAAGCAGCTGCGATCACACACGCAGCACCGCACATGTGCGGCGTGGACGTTAGATGTCTGTGGTGGAACGAGGTACTGCAGGCCAGGACACAGGACTTATTCCCCTACTCTTTTCTTCAAGTGCCCTTGTGTCTTTAACACTCACCTGGATGGATCCATGCCAGGACACAGGACTTATTCCCCTACTCTTTTCTTCAAGTGCCCTTGTGTCTTTAACACTCACCTGGATGGATCCATGGGGAAACCTAGTAAATGAGATCTCCCTCAGTGCAGCATTTCAATGAGTACCATCGTGCAGTGTCAGCCGAGAACCCCAGTGAGGGACTCACTCCCCAGATTTGTGGGCTAAAGGGTATCATTCTACCTCCTGAGCAAATGTCACTTTCGGTAGTATGTGCCGTATGTTGTCTCCGGCATGGGTCAAGCAACAGGACTGAATTTACAGCATGGCAGTACTCCCTGCAAAACACTGCAGACATCAGAGGAGTTGCCAGCCACTGACAGACAGGAGGCATGACCGACAACCATCTGTCCCAGCATGCTCTCCGCTATTGCCATTGCCAACGTCCAGCTAGCACGTCCACAGTGAGCTTTGTGTGTCCCCTTATCACAGACACAAGCACAGTCCTGAGCTGACAACATGGCAGATGAGCCGTGGCCTTGTGTTTATATCAGGGGATGGTTAAAATGCTAAAGAATATTAGGGTGGTGGGGCGAGATCATTTGCAGCTGATTTAGAAGAAAGCAGCACCCCTGTCTGAACTGGGCTAGAGTATTACTGCAGGATAAAAGTGAGAGTGGGGGGAATAAAGGGTGGTTGAGGGCATCACTTCAGACCAGAGATTCTCTGCCTGGCAGAACTTAGACAACAGTGTCAGCCAAGGGAGGGAAAATAGGGGAGCAGACAAGGACAACAATCTATTTCAGGGATCGACAACCTTTGGCGCGTGGCCCATCAGGAAAATCCGCTGGCGGGCCGGGCTGGTTTGTTTAGATTCATAGATTCATAGATATTAAGGTCAGAAGGGACCATTATGATCATAAGGTCAGAAGGGACCATTATGATCGTAAGGTCAGAAGGGACCATTATGATCATCTAGTCTGACCTCCTGCACAATGCAAGCCACAGAATCTCACCCACCCACTCCTGCGATAAACCTCTCACCTATGTCTGAGCTATTGAAGTCCTCAAATTGTGGTTTAAAGACTTCAAGGAGCAGAGAATCCTCCAGCAAGTGACCTGTGCCCCATGCTACAGAGGAAGGCGAAAAACCTCCAGGGCCTCTTCCAATCTGCCCTGGAGGAAAATTCCTTCCCGACCCCAAATATGGCGATCAGCTGAACCCTGAGCATATGGGCAAGATTCACCAGCCAGATACCCAGGAAAGAATTTTCTGTAGTCACTCAGATCCCACCCAATCTAACATCCCATCACAGGCCATTGGGCCTATTTACCATGAATAGTTAAAGATCAATTAATTGCCAAAATCATGTTATCCCATCATACCATCTCCTCCGTAAACTTATCGAGTTTAATCTTAAAGCCAGATAGGTCTTTTGCCCCCACTGCTTCCCTTGGAAGGCTATTCCAAAACTTCACTCCTCTGATGGTTAGAAACCTTCGTCTAATTTCTAGTCTAAACTTCCCAGTGACCAGTTTATATCCATTAGTTCTTGTGTCCACATTGGTACTGAGCTTAAATAATTCCTCTCCCTCTCTGGTATTTATCTCTCTGATATATTTATAGAGAGCAATCATATCTCCCCTCAACCTTCTTTTGGTTAGGCTAAACAAGCCAAGCTCCTTGAGTCTCCTTTCATCAGACAGGTTTTCCATTCCTCGGATCATCCTAGTAGCCCTTCTCTGCGGGAAGCAGCGCGGGCCGAGGGATGTGCTGGCCGCCACTTCCCACAGCCCCCACTGGCCTGGAACAGTGAACCAGCCAGTGGGAGCTGTGATCGGCCGAACCTACGGACGCTGCAGGTAAACAAACCAGCCCAGCCAGTCAGCGAATTTCCCTGACGGGTCGCATGCCAAAGGTGGCCGATCCCTGGTCTACTTACTCATATTAAAATCCCAGAGTGAAAAGAAGCAAGCCAACTTTAGAGGCTTCGCTTTCAGTTAGGACCATCATATCTGACATCCCACTTCTAGCAGTTTTCAGGACCTGATGGTGCAGGAGGAGGCAAAACCCACAATGGCACCTGCCCTGTGGTGCAATGCTGTACGAGAAGGGGATTCCTCTCAGGCTGCTGCGGAGAGGAAATGACCCTCCACAGCAAAACATCTAAATGCTTCCATCTTGAGCACAAGCAGTATTAGTCACAGGGTACAGCTGGGCCCTGTTCTGGCTTTGTTGTTGAGCAAGTGGTCACAGTACCTACATTGGAGGTGAAATGCTTATTCCAGGCCAAGGACAGATGGGGGCCAGTGAGTTGCCCTATGCCCTGCATGTGGGTGAAGGAGGTGATATATTTCTCCCCTCCCCGCTGTCCCAGGGTAGCTGTTTTTGTGAGTAGTTGTGTGTGTGCATGTCCATCATTTCACCTTGTCTGACAAACTATTCCTTTGATTTGTCTAAATTTACTTGTCCGGTCTGCATATTACAGAGCTGAATTTAAGGGGCCAGGCTCCTAAATTTCACACAACAGCACCACAGCCACAAAAGCCCACCCGTCTCATATGGAAGTTAAATCACAGAAGGCAAAATATAGTAGTTACATACAGACCTGCCATGTGGACCAATAATTACGTTAAAGACTGATATTTGAGCAAGTGTCATCAGCTGCAGGGGACTGTCCCTGAGGGTCAGAACTGATCCTCAAAGCAGAAATCCCATTAAAGCTATTCCAAAAAGATGGACCTTTGATGATGAAGTTTGCAACTCTAGCAGGGTGAAAGTTGTGCAGGGGGAAGCAGACAAGCTCAGGCTGCAAACACACAATGCTCTCGGCCAGGATAAATTAAAAATCCCCATAATCTGTCTCAAAATCCCAAGGGACAACAGCAGTTCTGACCGCTCCAAAGCCCCAGTGGCTGGAGGGACCCAGGAGATGTGGTTTGAATTCAGAGTCCCAAGACTAGCTCTTAAAAGCCCTACCAGCCTCGCTTTGCACTCTGTTTTGAGACGCTGCAGTTTCCCTGTGGGAAAACATGGGCATGTGATTTGGCATCACTGCCAACACAGAATATCATGACTAAATCGGCTGCAGTCGTTGATCTGGGACACTAGGGGGGGTAATGCTGTTACGGACAGGCAGCAAGGACCAATTTGGGGGAGGGAGGACTGTGTCACAAGCCTTACAGGAAAAAAGAACAAGAGGGAGAAAGTGTCCTCAGCCCGCTATTATTGATGCCACTGGCTTTGAATTTTGCTTAAAAGCTTTCTGTTTTCGGATCCCATTACAGCTCCATACAGGCCATTAGTTAATTAAGTTATGCCACTCGAGTCTCTGATAGCTTGACTGTGTTATTACTCACCCTCTGCCAGCTCCCTCTGGGCCCTTCTCTGACCACCCCCACTTCTCCCCCAAAACAAAATTGGAACATAAAATCAAAACCAAGGTGGCACGGAGGTGGAAGATTAATTCTTGGTGACGTGCAGCCAAACCTGCCTCCACGGGCCAAGCGCATCAAATCGCTATTTTCAAACCACTACGGCACTGAGAGCATTGGGATGCAAATAGAGACGTTGAGATGCACTGAGCCCTTTCAAATTCATTGACCTCGTAAACAGCTCAAAATGCCCCCTCTGCTCCTCCTGGGACAAGCCAGGCACTTTCTAGAATTCTGCAGAACAGAAAACCCCACGGTGGCTGGTCCAGGACAGACCCTGAGGCAGCAGCCCCATACCAGCCCAGTAGCCTCACAGCGACACAGAGAGGAAGTGCATTCGAGGAGGGGAGCTGGGCCCGAGCAAACAGTGACATCCGGTCAGACTGCTTCTCGCTCCGGTGCAAATGTCACTGGCTCCTGCTGGGAAACCTGCAGCATTTGGGGACTGTAGGGCTCAGAGATTTGGGAAATCTATCTGCCTGGGCTCTCTCCTAGGGCCCATCACTATGATATCTGAGCATCTCCCATCTCTTCATGGGCCTTCAACCAAAGGAGACTCACCATACCCCTCCCTGAGAGGCCAGGAAGTATCCTTACCCTCATTTTACAGATGGGAAACTGAGGCACAGAGATGCTAAGGCCTGGTCTACACTACAGACCTATAGCAATATAACTATGTTGTTCAGGGTGTGAAAAATCCACACCCCATAGCAACATAATTTATACCGATCTAACCCCCTGTGTAGACAGTGCTATGTCAGTGGGAGAGCTTCCCCTGCCAACATAACTACTGTGATACAGCATGGCCAGAAGGCAGAAGGAGAGTGATATAGGAGAGATATGTAAGTCCAAGGATGAGGAGAAGCCTTATTCCCTGTAGAGGGAAGAAAGGGTTCTATAGATTAATTAAAAGCACCTGAAGCAAATTAGAGCACCTGAAGCTAGTCACCTGATAAAAACCCCCTGCTTCAATCAGCCAGGGGAAGGAGTTGGAGTAGAGTGGTTTGGAGTTGGAGCAGAGAGCAGTTTGGGGGAGTTGAAGTAGAGGAGAGTTTGGAGAAGTGCCATGGCTGGCTAGAAGAGCAAGACCCTAGGTAAAGAGACATCCGGCTTGTGCAGAGAGAGAGGGCAGGAAACCCCACAAGCTGAAGAGCAGGAGAGGGAAGTAGCCCAGGGGAAGGAAGCACTAGTTCAAGTGGTTTACCACTGTCCCTAGGGCACCTGGGCTGGGACCTGGAGTAGAGGGTGAGCCTGGGTCCCTCCCTCTCCACTACCCTTCTCTGGGTTACTAGTGGGACAGTAGATACCCTAGTTCAGGGGCAGGAAATTGTGCCCTGAACCGCGCCCCCCCAAGAAGAGGAAGCACGGGACCCATCATAATCGCACTGGCAATTTGCCACACTACCATCTCATGAAGACAAGTCCTTAGTCACCTGCCCATGGTCACCCAGAGAGCCGGAAATGCCAGTCTCCTGAATCCTAGCCCAGTGCTTTTACCACAAGTCTCTCCTGCTTCCTGAGCACGGGCAGTATTTCTGAAAAATGTGGGGGTGGGGTAGTGGTGCCAGCTGTCCTGCTTCTTCTTCCTGCTGAGGCCCCAGCGGTTTGTGAGGTGGGTTGGTCCCATCCTGGAGCGGGTTGCGGAGGTGACACGCCTGTTCTATCCCAGGGAATAAGGGGAGGGAGCGGGCAGGGGTGGCGTGTATATGCTCAGCTCCAGCCCACGCCACTGCTGCTGCTTTCCGTGCAGCTGATGGGCAAGGGAAGTTGAGCTGATGTTGTGGCAATTAGGCAATCTGGCCTGGCCTGCCCCTGCAGCGGCCCCCGCAGAGCAGGGAGGGACACCGCAGTGCCAGATGGCGAGGAGCTATGGAAAGTCAGGGGGCAACCCCCATGTATCGTAACAAATGATGCCTTTGCTCCAGAAGCAGCTTTTACCTCTAGATGCCTGCTCTTAGGCAGTACTGAGCTCCCTCACCCGCCACGAAAGCTAATGGAACGGCAGGCCCTGTGTACCTCACAGAAGGTGCTCAGCAACTCCCAGGATTGGGCCTCTAGGTCAGTAGTTCTAATCTTGCTCAAGATGGAAATCACTTGGGGCCTGGCTCCTGAGAGGTGCTGAGCAGCAGCCACTCCCACTGACTTCAGAGGGTCCCTCTTTATTAGCGGGGAGTGCAAGCCTCTCCCTGAGCTGACAGCTCTTTTCTAAAAAGCCGTGCAGTTTTATTTGCCAGCTCTGCAGAGCCGGCGCTTGGCATAAGCAGACTCAGCAATTGCTCAGTCCTGAGCAGCTCAAGGGGGTCCCCTATTTGCTTTTTTATTATAAGAACTTAGTTATTTAGTATTGAGGAGTCCCAAAATATCACTGTTTAGGGCCTCCAGTGGGCTAACACTGGCTCTGTTCTGAGTCACCTCCTTCAGTAGGTAACAAGTGTTAATTTTGTTTAAAGTCTACTTTGCCCTGTATACGGACATCAACAGAGAATCCCTGGGTACATAAACTAGCCACCTTCAGCAGATCTCAAGGCTGAATGCCTATTACTGCCTGGAAAACAAGCACAGCACACCACACAGGTGGTCTTAGAAGGACAGCAGCCTTCGAACCCATTCCCCAGTGTCTGTGTTAAAGAAACAGTTCTCAATAATTCTGCACTACTCCACTATGAAAATTCAGTGCTTTGGAGTCTTTTTAATTGCTTTATTTATTACAGAAGCAGAGATAATAATCATCTTACATTTATATAGCATCTCTCTAAGCATAATACAAATTATACTGGAATACATTCATCCACCAATGAAATGCTGCCACCTCTGGGGCATAATTAATGTGATAGCTGTTAAATAGTGCACAGCGATACTCCGTAACAGTCTAGGACAGGAAGTGATGAGGAGACAGTATCCAAATGAAAGAGAAAGTTGAGGGCACAGAACGTTGCTACTGCTACTGGAATATGATTGGGGTGAACACTCTCCTATTCTCTTGTCAAAAGCAACATCAAATTTTTAATGATCACAAGTAGTCAGGACCAGGGATTTACTTCTGTTCCAACTGCATCCTCTACTGCACAATGCCCTGCTAGGACATTGGGTCTGTGCTGAATCAGAGGGAAGAATGGTGCTTTGTCCTTGCGGTAGAAAGTGCCATTGTGCCTGAGGAGTAGAGTTATCAACCAGTCATCTTCCCAGATCTTCAGGTGATATTCAGGGTAACCTGGGCCCAGCCCATTGAGTACCATGAAGATAAGGATTGAGACCTTGACCTTGACTTGACCATACCCCACTGGGGTAGAATAGTGTCTCCAAGTCAGCTGGAGGCAGTAGAAAGTATTACGGCTGCTATGTAAGAAGTCAGTGTCAGCAAGAAATCCAGGAATACCCCTAAACGATGAACTGAACTAACCAATTGTGGGTGTGCACCTTCAACCAAAGGAGACCTCAGCATGGCTACAAACACTTCAGAATGCTCTCCTCTGCCCGCCAGCATCATCTGTGACTTGCTCAACCAGCTGTTCTTCATCCACGAGCTGATCTCATCCAAGCCCGGGGACATCTTAGCAATAGTGGGATCACCCTGAAAGTGAACTAGAGCAGCATGTCATCTGCACAGCAGGCTCTTGAGTCCCTCTTACCTGATCAGTTCAGCTAGTGGTTGCATGTATATGATCTACAGGACAGGGGATAGAATTGATCCACGTGGAACGCCAGAAGTGAGGGGTCTAGTGGTGGAGATGCAGTGTCCTGTCACTACTCCATGGGTGCGACCTTCCCAGGAAACGTGCAGACCATTTTACTCCATTCACCCTGCCACCTCTCTTAGGTGGGATAGCAGTCTGTAATGACTGACTGCATAGCTGTTTCTCTGCCAAAAATGAAGATGGGTTTCCTAGCTCCTGAATGCTCATCACGGTGAGCAGATATATGACCACGTGTTGCTCTACCTGCAAGCAACAGTTGTTTTGCTAGGAAGTCAGAATAGAGGGAGTGACAACAGTTTAGGCGATATAAGACAATGGCCAGATGTTGGATTGTTGCTGGAGAGAAGAGGGTAGTTATGCAAGTTATGAACTCAGTAGAACCACATCTTGACCCGTCTTTCACATGGGAGCCAAGGGCAGATCTGTCATAAGCAAAATTTAACTCATGCTTTCAAGGGTCAGAAAGTGGCCAAGAAGGTCCCCCAAGTTCTTAACCAGGCTCCTTGTCTGCAAGGGGCTTCATTCTATATAGATTTAAATACTGCTCTGTAGGGGAACTTTCTTTATTTTTTGATCTTTCCCACATAGCCATCTTGGATTCCCCTTCACTGTTGTTGCGAATCCATGTTTGGTGCCTTTCTTCCCCATCCTTGGGAGCCCTTTTCACTAGAGGCGGGAAAAGAGGCAGGTTATGTGACTGGTAATCTGCCCAGTAACAAGGCAGTATAAAGGTCCAGCCCTCCAGTCACACGGGGCTGCCCATCCAAGAGGAAGACAGTGTGTGCCACACTAAGGGTTGCTGGGGTAGGATCCATACCTGCATGTGAGGATAGCGGTCCAGTTGCTGTCCTTTGGTTCCAATTCATACGCACACTCACGAGGATACAGGGCGGAAGATCTGTAAAGAGAAGAACAGAGTTGCCAACTTACCTGTCTGAAGGTTCCTCCTCAGAAGCCTGCTGCGTAGTACTCTATCCTGTCGTGTCGGTGAGCGTCTGCAATCAAGCTGCCAGATATAGTAAAGAGACACCTGGATTCTGATCATCTGCCCTATATACAGCTCTGGGTCAGGACTCTAAGCCCCTGGCTATTACAGCCATAGCTGGGTTTGATATTTGGTCCTTTATAGTTACAGCTCGGAAGTCCTTAATGTTTATCCTTTTATTACTGTTTTAATTGTTGTATTATAAATAAAGCTTCTGTGTTAGGTTTCCCTTATCCTTGTATGTTTTCTTTGGGCTGATGCACCCAAAGGGATTGGGAGGCGAATCTAGGCTGATTTCCTGGCCGGGTTAAAAATCAGTCAACAGCTCAAGCACAGGATATTATATAATGGAAAGTGCACAAACTCACTAACCCTCCCTGGGTTTGGAAGACGAGTTATTTACCAGCATAGCCTGAGATCTCAAGGTAGAGAGAGGAGCCTTATAAATATTCACCTTGTTCGCTATTGACAGAGATTGTACAAGCCTGGACTGAATCTAATAAAACTGGGAAGCTTGAGGCTAACATGTTTTTCTCCAGGCAGGGAGCTGTTTCACTCTTCAATAGAAGGGAAATGGTACAGTTGCTCAGCACAGCCATCAGCCGGATGATATGGGATGCCATTTAGCCAATGGAGAAACAGAACCCAAAGGCTACGAGGCAAGGGAAAGAAGCAAACTGCTTCTGACAAGTGACAACATGTTGCACTCAGACTGCTTCTGATCAGAACATACAACAGTTTAGGAATTGACTTTTTTTTTCAAGAATATATTTTTAGCCCCACTGACTCTCTTTTCTCCTTTGTTAGTGTGTTCTGCCGACAGCCGTCACACAGAACAATCCTGCACTTTCTCCAACCGCTCCAAATGTTGTTCAGGATTTTGTCACCAAATATTTTGTGAGGAAGAAATGCTTTATTCGATAAATGACCCACTGTGTAGCTCATGAAACTGATAGTTCAGCAGCATGTGTGTGCATGCATGTGAGCGAGAAAGAGAAGAAACATCAGGAGACTGAGGTAATCTATTTTTCTCAGTGCAAAGGGTTTTTTTTACCATCATAGTATCAGGAATATGTCAAGTAAATCGAATTATATAAATCCATATAAAAGGGATGTGACTGTAACTGAAAATCCAGAGGAAGGAGTGAGAGGTCATTTGATGATGACAATAGAGACTCTGAATCATGCTAAAAAAAACCCCGGTGGATTCTAGAATCTGTGCTGCTGGGGTGTTGTGTTTTAAGCAAGCCTGAAACCTCTGAGCAGAACTCATCAGGCCGGATTCATCATCACCCTCCACCTTGTGCTGTCCAGCTAAACCTGTTCAAAGCACCCCCCAAATGCCACCATTATGATTTAATAGCTTTGTACACTGACTTTGCCCCGGTGCAAATGACAGGATGGGACCCTGGATTATTTCTTTCAGCATGAGAATCCGGGAAAAACTATGCCTTGGCAAGAAATCTCACCGGATGGCTTTTCTGGAGGGCTATGGTCAACTGCAAGATACCGCTTCAGCGGTTGATGGCATAATTTTTGATGGGGCAGCTCTTGTGGACATGATGAAACCAGCTGTTAGCAACACATCTGATGATTATGATATGACGGTTTTCATTCCATAACTTGAGACACAGCTGCAGTATTGTAGAAGGATGGATATAGTGTGGGATGTTTATATTGCCAGCAGTCTTGAGGCCCAGACCAGAGGCAGGAGAGGAAAGGGAGTCAAAAGGAGCACCGGGCCTTACATTGCTCTATTGCTAAAACTGGAAAGAATTTCTGGGCATCGATGAAAATAAAAATGAACTCTTCTGTTTCCTTGCAAAGTTGGCAGTAGAAGGCAAAAAGGTAATCACCACAGATGATCAAGATGTACACTTCAGCCTTTCACCATGCAACCACAAGAAAGCAGATACCAGAAAATATGCTGCTGATGCATTCAGTCGAGGATGTATGAAAGTTCACCTACGCACAGCTGACACAGAGGTGGTAATCCTGGCTGTTAAGTACATGCAAAAGCTTCAGATCCCTGAAGTGTGACTTGGATTTGGAACCAGGCAACACTTAAGATATGTACCTGCTCATGATATAGCTGCTTCACTTGGCCCAAAGAAGTCAAAGTCTTTACCAGTGTGTCATGAATATATTCCTTGTGACACTATCTGCCTTTGCTGGAAGAGAACAGAAGTCTGCATGGGAGACCTGGAAGGCATTGGAAGAAGTAACCCCGGCTTCTATGGATTTGTCTGCTGTACCACAATCTATACATGATGGAACTGTGTCTTTGCTGGAGTGCTTTGTGCTGCTTCTGTATGGCAGGACAAGTGCTGATGAGGCCTGCAAGCCGCTTTTCACCCAACAGGGCAGAGCTATGAAACGCCTCCCACTGAAGAAGCTCCTCTGGTTCAACACAGTAGACGAGCTGCCTCGCAAGCAGGACACTGCTGGGGTCAGGCCTTGACACCTGCTGCTGAGCTCCCCTCACCCAAAGAATGGGGATGGGTTGTGGGCTCTGATGGGTGGAATCCACTGTGGACAAACCTCCCAGAAGCAAGTCATTATTGTCGTGACCTCCTACGACGCGACTTCAAAATGGGGAGCCAGGCAAGGTGCAAATGTGTCAAGACAGCACTGAGTTGCATTGCCCTGTGCCACTGTGGTGGGGAATGCAGTCTTTCAACATGCTGAACACTGTGAAAGGCTCTCTTCTTTCTTAATTCATTTTAGGCTGCTTGTTTATGTAAACTGCCTTTTCCATCTGTTTGAGACACAGCAATATCCTGTTATGCATAGATCAGTCTGAAATCATTATTAGCCAAGAGAAATGTCACTTTCTAGCCATGAACAGAAACTTGTACACTTATGTTATTTTTCTATATAATTTTCTCCATAATTAATAATTTAGTAAATGCTCTCTGGTGACATCCTACAGAGCGTGTTAACTCAATATTTTTGTATCATCTTAAGCCATCACAATTCATTACTTTAGTTTTTAGGATACTTAAGACAATAGGAATATAAAAGTACAAAAATAAAAATCCACTGGGATGGTTTAATACCATAAACAATCAGTATAAAAAAAAATCAGCAGAAAAAATTAATTCAGAATGCACTTGATGACCTGGAACAAGTTACAATCACCGCATATCTGAAAATCTGTATTAGGTTATGCCCTAAGACTCTGGCATATAGCATGCTTTTATCATAAAACCCACAATTCTTTCGCAAATCTCATCAGCTACTGGCAGAAAGGTTACATATACACCAGCCTTCTCCAGCCAGTGTGACAGCTAAGGACATAGGACAGCTATAGTGGCGTGGAGGACCGGACTCACATATCAGGCCAGACTGGATGACTATGATTAACTAGTTGGACCCACTACATAACACAGGCCACAAGGCTTCCCTGAATTGGTGCTTGTTGGAACTAGAGCATATCTTTATACCCAGTGTTGACTTCAAAACTCCCAGTTGTGCAGAATCCGCCACAAGCCTTGGCAAATTGTTCCCACAGTTAATTATCCTCACTGTTTAAACACATACCTCATTTCTAGTCTGAATTTGTCTAGGTTCAACTTCCAGTCATTGGATCTTGTTATCCTTTTGTCTGCTAGACTGAACAGCCCATTATCAAATATTTGTTCCCCGTGTAGGTACTTACAAAATGCAATCGCATCACCCCTTAACTTTCTCTTTATCACACTAGACAGATAGAGCTTCTGGAGTCTGTCACGATAAGGCATATTTTCCAATCCTTTAACTATTCTTGTGGGTCTTCTCTGAACCCTGTCCAATTTATCAACATCCTTCTTGAAACGGGGACACCAGAACAGAACCCAGTATTCCAGTAGCAACAATACCACTGTCAAATACAGAGGTAAAATAACCTCTCTCCTCCTAATTAATATCTCCTGTTTATGCATCCAAGGATCTGATAAACCCTTTTGACCACAGAATCACATTGGGAGCTCACATTCAGCTGTTTATTCACTATGACCCCCAATCTTTGTCAGAGTCATTCCTTCCCAGGACAGAATCCCCCATCTTGTAAGTACGGCCTACATTTTTTTGTTCCTAGATGTATAACTACATTAGACAGAACTGAAATGCATATCATTTGCTTGAGCCCAGCTTACCAAGTGATCCAGATCACTTTGTACCAGTGACCTGTCCTCCTCGTTATTTACTACTCCCCCAGTTTATCAGTGACGCTTTTATGTTTCCTTCCAGGCCATCGATTAAAACAGTAAATAGCATAGAACTGAGAACCGATCCCTGGGTTTCACTAGAACCACACCTGCCCCATGATGATTCCCCCTTTACAATTACATTTTGAGATCTCTTAGTTAGCCAGTTTTTAATCCACGTAATGAGTGCCATTGTTAATTTTATATCATTCAAGTTTTTTAATCAAAATGTTGTGCTGCACCAACTCTAAAACCTTATAGAAGTCTAAGTATATTATGTTAATATTTATTACTTGTATCAATCAAATTTACAATCTCATTAAAAGTATCAAATTATTTTGACAGGATCTATTTTCCATAAACCCATGTTGATTGGAATTCATTATATTACCCTCCTTTAATTTTTATTATTTGAAATTATATCAGCCATTCCATCATTTTGCCTGGACCAATGCCAGACTGACAGGCCTATAATTGCTTAGGTCATCCCCTTTACAGAGTATTAGTTCTCTTCCAGTCCTCCAGAACTTCCCCAGTGTTCCAAGAGTCACTGAAAAACAAACAACATTAACAGTCCACGTGAGCTCCTCAGCCAGTTGTTGTTTTAAAATTCTTGGATGCAAGTTTTGCAGACCCAGTGATTTTAAACGAACAGGTGCCTACTCATCTTTTACTTTTCTTGACTGTACAAAGAGGCGGCAAAGCCAACACATGGGCCTGGAAGAAAGGGGGAGCAGCTACTCCTCCCCCACCCCCATTCATGAGAATTGGTAGAAGGATAAAGCAGGAGAAGGAAAACGGAACCTCTTTCTGCAGATTCAGCTTTGAACAGCTTACAGCTACTATACCTGTCCCAAGCCAAAAGTTAACATTTCAGTGGAAATTGGACTGAATCCCTAACTGAAGTCAAATTTCAGCTCTTGGTCAGTAAGTGTTTCAGTTAGGGGCCAGTCCTTCACGGCACTAAGTACATACTGATGTCAATAGGGAGCTGAGCTTTCTCCGTGTCTCATGGGGATCAGGCCCTTAGTAGCTGTACTGCTAACATTAAATTTGTAGGAGCAGCCACTCTACCACAGTTAAATGTAAGCAAAATTGCCCTTCATTTAAAGCCTCAGGGGGACTAAGTAAATTTGGCAGTAACGCCTAAATGAATTCATGCTTTGCACTTACAAGGCAGTGCAGAGACCCTTTCCATCTGAGATTCTTAAGCCTCGCAACACCCTAATGACACAGGTGGATAACATTACACCTGTTTGATAGAGGGAAAACCTGAGGCACAGAAATTAAGGCCAGAATTTTCAAACCTTGATGCCTAAAATTAGAAATCTTAATCCACATTTAGGCACCTAAATTAGAGGCCTGATTCTGAGAGATGCCAAACTCCTGGCAATCACCACTGCTTTCATGGCATTGAAGTGGCTAGCTTTAGACACCCACGGTTGATAATTTTATCTTAACAAACTTGCCCAGACTCACACAGTGAAGTGAATTAGTGGCACAGTTAGGAATAGAACCTGGCAATCCTCTATTTTCACTGCACTGAACCACACACCCTGTAGTAGCAGTATAAAAAGAGCCATTAAAGCAATGTGTGGGACAATATAACTCACACCTGGGTTCACATCTGAAGTCTGTGTTTCAGCCTGCTGAGAATTTCTAGGAGTGCATTCTAACCCCTTGAGGACTGGGACTTACAATGGAAATAGCAACAGAGAAAGGTTAGCTACCGGGCAGGTACATTCAGCTGACAGCATTTCACTGAGAATATATTCAGAGGGAGGCAAATGGTGAAACTAAGCCCGGGGAACTGAGCTTGCCACAGAAGAGTCTGTGCTACTGGAAACATACAAGCCTCAGCCCAGCACTGGCTACAGACAATGACTACGCAGATCAGGAACAATTAGGAACCCCTGAAAATCCCTCCTGAATATTTCTATAGCTGTTAATTGTATCCCATATGTGTAGGGACAGGCATCGTGGGCCTGATTCTCTCCTTGCACCATTATAACTCCATTGTTTCCCGGGGCGCTACTCCATGTTTACACCAGTGTACGTGAGTAGAATCAGACCCATATGTTACCAGCACAGCCGTGAATATCCAAATGAGATCATATAACTTAGTGTGGGTGTGACTATACTAATGAGAGGATGGACGGTCTTATGGCTAAGGCACAAGCACAGGAGTGGGACTCAGGAGATCTGGGCTCAATTTCTATTGCTACCACAGACCCTCTGTGTGATTCTAGGCAAGTCTCTCTGTGCCTCAGTTCCCCATCTGTAAAAAGGAGGTAATAGAATCACCTACTGCACTGGGGTGTTGGAAGGATACATTCATTAAGAATTTGTTTAATGAATAGCTTACTGGACTGAGACTAAGGAGGTCTATTTCCAGCTCTGCCAATGAACTGCTGTGTGCCCTTGGGCAAGTTACTTCACCTTTCTGTCTCCCCTCCCACCCTTTGTTTGATTAGACTGTAAGCTCTTTGGGGTGGGGATTGTCTCTCACTGTGTTTGTGCAGGGCTTGGCCTAATGAGATCCTGATCTTGGGCAGGGCTTCTAACTGTTACTGTAATACAAATCAGAAATCATTATAATTAACGGGAAGCTCTCAGCCATGGCAGTGAGAGGGGCCATCTGAGAACCTAGACATAATGGAAGTTAAACCTCTAATCATGTGCAGTGGGAGCTAGGTTTTCTCTGAAGCCTGAGCTGGATATGACTGATCTGAAAGTGCTGTGACTTCTCCCCAGCCGACCTGACTCCTGAGTGCCTGCTAAACATTCAACCATGCCTCCAAATGCCCCATTTACGGTGCCCGTAACCTCAGAAACCCTATGCAAGTTCTCAATTAATCCAAAAGGGACTGTAAAAACTGCAAATCCAAACTGATGGACTGTGAAATCCACATCACGTTGTCACCCTCAGCAAACTCTCCCTGCTCTGCACAGAGCTATAAATAGGCTTTTATTTTTAGCAAGCAGACAAAGGCAGCCAGGAAGATGTTGCAGAGCGAGACTACTCCTGGCTCACTGATTTTTTTGCTTTCAGCTTTAGAGAGAAGATGTGGGGGAGGGGAGAAAGGGATGGGATGGTGCTGTTCTGTAGTAGCAGAGCCAAATTCACCATTATCTTTGGTCCAGTCTCTTTATTTCCTTCCTCTGCTCAAGATAATCTGCAAGCCAGAAGGCATGAACTACATTCCCCACTCCAAAGGAATAAAATACACCCAGCTCCTGCGTTAGCTCCTCTGTTGGAGTTTGTGGCTCCTGGCTACAGACTCCAGAGAAGAATAGAGTCAAGTGTTCTCCCAGCCCCGGCAATGTTTTATCTCCCCTCTCTTCTTTTTGTCTGAAAAAAGGAAGATGATCCTTGTTTTAACTATTTAAATGTTTCATGGGCCACCTGTCCATCCAACTTGGAACATCTGGGAAGAGTCAGGGCCAGATGCTCCCTCAGACTGATTCGATAGCCACGTTACTCCAGGGACTCTTGTCTCACATCAGTGTAAGCATCTGTCGCAGGCAGATAACTTTGCAAAAAGTGGTCTTCAAGGGGCCTCTGTAGAGAGACCCACTCCCTCCATCCCCAAAATCAACAATGGTTTCCTCCAGTAACTGCAGCAGGAGCAGCAGCAAAGCGACAGAGGTCAGTTAACCGGGAGTTATGGGGGGCAGCAAAGGTGCAGGGTCGGGGGGGGGGGCGGTATTCTGGAAAATAGTGTTCTTTAGCCACAAGACAGGTTCAACACAGGCAACGTCAGTGAAAGCTTCTCCCACAGTCATCCCTGACCTAAAGGAGCTCAAAGGAAGGGAGCTGTTTAGTCTCCATGTCCATTCAGACTTTGGGCCCAATTCTCTGGTCCTCTATGGCCACTTTGTGCTGCTCCTCTGGTGTGAAGGGGCCAGAAACCCAGGAGATCTGCCCATCAGGAGATTCCCCTTCTTTAAGGGGAATCCCTGGGTGGCACAGAGCCACAGCATCAGCTCTCCATCAGCATCCCCTGGGAGCCCATAAAGTAAGCAATATAGCCAGAGGAAGCAGGTGAGCCAGGATGTCTCTGAGCTCCAGCTATTCCTGTCTGCTGGAATGACCCCTTTGTGACCACAGGCAACCAGGCATAGTACTCTGACCCCAGAGTATGGGAGCCTCAAAAGTGACAGAGAGCAGCCACCTTTGCCCCCATTTCCCTGGGTCGTACACCAAGCACAGCAGAGCCAGACCAACACCATGAGCCCTTGGTCACAGTTCTGAGGCTGGCAAAAAGGGTGACGAGTATTAGTGAAGCGGGCACCCATCCCTTAAGCAATACACTGGGCGAATGGGAAATAAAACCCAGTTCTTGAGCTTCTCAGTTCCCTGTTCTAACCAGTAGACACTAGGGCTCTGAGACAGCTGGTAGCACCCATCGTTCATACAAAAGCCACTTGTTCTCCAGAATCTCAGCTTTCATTTAAAAACAAATTAACAAAAGCCCCCAAGTAGTCTCTAGCTGGTCTAGTTACAAAGACAACGTCAAGCATGTGAACAGAGAGTGCACCCATGCAGAGATGTCTGAGTTTGCAGAGAGCCTGGAGCAATAGAGACCTGCTCCATTCATCTCAGTGAGGTATTAACTCAGATGCCAAGTGATGATAGATCACAAAGCTGATGTTTAAATGATTTCATCCCTCCTGTAAAAAAGGAGAAGGAGGGTCACAGATCTGCACAATTTTTGGTGGGTGACATTTTATTCAGTTGCCCCAAGGAGTCGGCATTTAGGAGAGGCCACCATTTTTTTCCCCCTTTCACTACTGTCAAGGAGGAGCTGAGCCCAAGGAGCCTAACAGGGCCAATGAGCATATTCAAGCCTTAATGAAGGGAAACCAAGCAGCCCAGTGAAACAAAGCAACCTAAGATCAACCTTTGAACATATGCACAGTCTCTGCTGGGGTGGCCAACCTGAGCCTGAGAAGAAGCCAGAATTTACCAATGAACATTGCCAAAGAGCCTCAGTAATATGTTAGCAGCCCCGCATCCGCTACCCCTCTCCAGCCCCCAGCACCCCCCGCCCACCGGCAGCCCCGCCAATCAGCGCCTCCCCCTCCTTCCCCACACCTCCCACCCATCGCAATCAGCTGTTTTGCAGTGCGCAGGAGGCTCTGGTGGGGAGGAGGGAGGAACAAGGACATGGCAGGCTCGGGGGAAGGGGCAGGGGCCTTGGGGGAAGGAGTGGAGTGCTGGCAGGACCTGGGGCAGAGCAGGGGGTTGAGCAGTGAGCACCCCACAACACGTTGGAAAGTCGGCATCTGTAGCTCCAGCCCCAGAGTCAGCGCCTATGCAAGGAGCCGCATATTAACCTCTGAAGAGCTGCATGCAGCTCCATAGCCACAGGCTGGCCACCCCGATCTACTGCAACAGCGTTTCATTTTGGCCACCCATGGGGCTGGGGCTCATTTCGTGGGCAGAGCGTGGAAGCAGCATCCATTTTTCCCCAGGGTGGTAGATACGATGCTTCCCATGGGTGACGATAATAGGCATTTTTGATGCAATTTATCTTTATGCTTGTGCAAAGCAAAACATTCAGTGATCCTAAGACCAGAAGGGACCACTATGATCATCTAGCCTGTCCTCCCGCATAACACAGGTGGCAGAACGTCCTGAAATCAGGTTGGTTCTGTTTTTAAATAAAGCTTTCTACTGTCTTTGCACTTTGCTACAGTCTGATGCCTCTGCCTCTCAACACACTAGTGGAAGTAAGACATTCATCTTAATGTTCAAAAGTATAAAAAGCCATGCCCAGCCAAATTAACTCTCATTCACCCACTCTTTTCCAGAAAACCTCAAGACTAATTGAAGTTCAAACTGATGCAAAGGCACTTTTGAACTCAACAGTGCAGTCACTGAATAATGAAATTAACCCCAGGACAATAAGGAATATTATCAACATAACACATGCTCACTGGTCTTAATAACAGATAGGAAAATGGGTTGATGGTAGATGTTTTAAATCTATTAAGCCCTTCTGCTTTGTGTACTGACACAGGTAATGAGTTCCACGGAAGGAATGCTACACTTGAAAGCCTTTAGCACGAAAAGCTTAATTTAGTGTACAATGAATAATACAGGACCCCATTCATGGGTCGATCAAAATAGGATAAGAGAGAGCACCGAAAGAGCAGACAGGTCACGCTAATAGGAAGCTCAAGGCTTATTTAAAAATCTATACTGTAGTTAAAGTTAGAATGTAAAGTGGAACTTGCCATTCTGTTGCTCAGAAAATTAAATCGGTAATGGGATACTATGCCTTGCACTTGTTCCAGTCTGGTCCAAGACAGAAGAGGATAAATATTATTGCAAGCTGACTGCCACCACAATTGGTTGCCATTACAAAAAAAAAAAATCAACATTTTGCAAAAGGGACCACAGCACAGTATCTGTGGTCCCTACAGTTCTTGTCTACACAAGGAAATACTGATATATATTTACCTGTGGAAATCGCTGTCTTCTTCCTGGCTATTGCCTTGTGTAGAATGACTTGGTGCTTTAGTTTGTTTCTAATAGACAACTGTCCATATGTCCGAAGTCACAATCAAAAATGACAGCAACTGGCATTTTTGGCAGGGATAGCAAAAACTGAATGGGCCACAGAACTGGGATTATGCTCTCCCATCAAGACATGGTCCCTCTAGACCAGAGCAGGGCAGTATATTGGGAATGAATGCATTACTGCTACTATTGCTGTGCCTGGCACATGGATAAACAGAGCCTTTCAGATTAGATTTAATGGGAAAATTCAATTCCTCCCCCGTGTAAATGTATTAAAGCCTCTAAGAGTTATACCATGGATGAAGGTGATACAGTCCATTGCCTTAATCACAAAGTGATCCCTACTGGAGGGAAGGGTAAAGCAGAATAAAATGGGAAGAACCCAAGACTCCTAAAGAGATTCAGAACAAAACACCAGGAAGTTCCACACCAGATAACAATTCATTGCTTCCCACAATGAGATTGGACTTTATCACCCCTCCTCCCTCAATGTGACAAAGATCTAACTAAATATTCAGATCACTCTCACATACAGTAAAACTCAGGACAAACAGCGCTTCAGCTAAACCAGGCTTTCTGAGAAAAATGTGCCTGCAGATGCTAGAAAACATCTTTTGCACTAGTTTTAGAAATAAGGCTTAAAAAAAAAAGATGATTCTCAAGATAATTGTTTCTTGGAGTCATAGGAACAATGGATAGCGGTTAAATAACTTCTTGTTATTTTAAAACATGAAAAAAGTATTTAAAAACATTTTAAAATGCATGTTCTGAGCAATGCCTTTTGCAAACATAATGATTAAGATAAAAAAAAATTATAGGCTTAACAGTGGGAATAGTCACAATTCTTTTACCACTGTTTGATTCTGCTTGCCTTTTTTTTTTTCTAAAGGCCTGACATCCCTGGCTGACAGTTTAATTATTGGGGTAATGAGATGGATAAAGGGACTTGCGCTGCAGTGACTCCCACTTACTAAACACTTGCTTGGAGCTGCAGCTGCAAAAAATGCCATGGTTCCTCAAAGCAAAGATAATAATTTCCTTGTTGTCAGTGCCCTTAACACTTATTATATGAGTTCTTAAAGGAACCCCGCCATTTTCATTGCTATGACGGGTTCATAGAAATCAGAACTGGATAAGACCTTTGGTCATTATAAGGCTCTATTGCAAACCATTTACTTACATTAGTGAGCAGCTACTCACATAAATAGTCTCATTGATTATTTATTCAATGGGATTATTTGAGGATCCTAAACTTGTGTAAATTATCATAGCTCTGACAATTTACAGCAGCTGAGTACAGGCTTCTCAAGTACTATTCAAGGTTATCAAAATTGGGCCCTGTGTTTAAACATCTGCATGTAGGGTCAAATCCAGACATCTGGTATTCTGTATTTAGTCAAAACGCCTTTTTGGAATATTTTTGCCTGAAGGGCAGAATAGGACCACGAGAATTTGGCATCCCGTTGAAATTAACAGGGTAACAACATATATTTACATTTTATAGCAAATGTGATTATTTTTCATTCTTGTTGAATACATAATAATCCTGTATCTTATCATAGAAATTCAGGATTGATTCTGCCATCTCTAATACCTACGGGTAAATCAGGAGTAAATCTGTTGAAATTAACAGGATTACAGAGGTGTAAAACTGGTGTAAGTGCCATCGGCATTGCATCCTTCAACTTTAAAGGCAGGATCTGATTTTGAGCTCATCGACACTTTTTGAAACTGGTGTAAGTGGAGTTACTCCTGATTTACAACTGTGTAGAATCATAGAATCATAGAATATCAGGGTTGGAAGGGACCTCAGAAGGTCATCTAGTCCAACCCCCTGCTCGAAGCAGGACCAAGTCCCAGTTAAATCATCCCAGCCAGGGCTTTGTCAAGCCTGACCTTAAAAACCTCTAAGGAAGGAGATTCTACCACCTCCCTAGGTAACGCATTCCAGTGTTTCACCACCCTCTTAGTGAAAAAGTTTTTCCTAATATCCAATCTAAACCTCCCCCACTGCAACTTGAGACCATTACTCCTCGTTCTGTCATCTATGTAAATGAGAGGAGAATCAGTCCCAGAAAGCCAAACTGTGCCCATTGGTTTACACCCACACAATTTGACTGATATCATTCAGGCTGTACAGCTGTAAATAAGGGCAGAATGTGGGCCCAATTCAGCCCTGACTTAAAATTTCACACTGATTTGTGACACATTTTACAACGCTGTTAATAAAGTCTTTTGATCTGCTTTTGTTTATTTAAAAGAAAGTGAGAAAAAAACCACAGTGATCTCTGCCATACTGCTCTGTGGTGAGATTACAAGGGGGCGCTTGGACCATCACAGAATTGGGTCATCCCAGTTTCCTTCATAAACTATAAATTTGTATTTGTAGTGTCCCTATTTCTGCATCACATTGATGGTGCTTATAGTAAATTTCAATGCACTTGGAATCAGACTGAAGCCTCAGAACCAAGAGACTTTTAAGGAGGAAGCACTGTATTTGCAGTTATAATCTCTCACTTTTAAAACCTTTCATCTCAAAGTGAACCACAAACATCTACATATACAGAAATCACCAAGAAAATGCAGCCACATCTGGAGTAAAACATGATAATTCTTTAGCAAAGCAGAGTAACACTATGCAAGCGTTTCAGACAGGAAGGGAAGAACACTGTATCCAGTTTAAACTACAGGAGCACTTTTAGTCAGCATAATGTATCTATACATAATAGACACTAGGTGGGGCAGGTCCAGAGACACTGGGGTTAGTCTAGTTTTGCAAAAAGTGCCACAGGAATTTTAATGACTAAGTGGTCACAAACTCATCTGAAGAGCAACATCTTCCTTCTTAAAAGTAGTCTGGAGAACAGGTTCAAGGAATACTGCCCCAAAAATAAGCGCATCGCCTACTGACCCACCAGTATCACTTCCTTTACATCTCTGGCTTCTTTGGAGGTCTCTTGTCCACACACAGAACAGTCCCACTGCTTCATAGCTAGTGAAATCTTGATGAGACAGTATTACTGCTGCCAGCTGTTAATAAAATTGGCCTGACCTCCTTTTTCACTCTCCTTCCACTGTGACTTCCATCTGAACCATCCGACAGCTAGGATTTAATTAAATCTTTGTGAATCACTGGGGGGGATGTGTTGCGTAATACGAGCCAAATCTTGTTTGCCATCCTCTCTGACTTCACTGGGTCTGCTCTCATAAGTGTTTAGCTGTGGGACTCAGTAAGTAGTGTAAAATGAGCTCTCTGAAAATCATAGAGTAATAGCACGCAATTTTGCAGGTTCCTTTATCAGATTGTTTCGTGCTGGCCAGGAAAGAGGAACCAACACAAGGTGACCATAATATTTTGAATAAGATAGATATTGTATTGACAGTTTCATCCTGAATATTCTCAAGATACCTGGCCATCCTACTTTTGTTGTTTCTAATGCAGTGCCTAGAGGCTCCAGTCAAGCATCAACAGCTGAGCACTATACAAACGAGTAAAACAAAGACAGTCCCTGCACCAGACAGTTCACAGTCTAGGATTATCACAAGATGCAACAGATGGATGAGAAGGTGGGAGGACAGAACAACAGTGAAATGGGCACATTTTGCAAAAATCAGTAGAGATGGTGGTTCTTCGATCGCCACCAGGTTAACTCACTCCAGCTTGTTTCATTCAGCTAGCTACCCTCACAGAATTATGATTTTTGTGTATTATTTCTTTCATAAACCTGCCAACAGGTCTTGATATAGATCAGGACTCTATTGTGGTAAACATTGTCTCTTACTATCCGTTTATACAGTGTCACAATCTGACCCAGTAATCCATTCTGGATGATCAGCAGTCAGTTGCAAGTTGACCCTGTCGTCAGATGTTCGGCTGCGTGTGTGTGTTCTCCCTGTGTGCTGTCTCAGCTCTGCATAGACAGTTGGCACAACAGACCTCTAGCAAGCCGCCCAATGACCACAAGATCCGTTAAGGTACGAAGGCACTCGGTCAGGTTGATTGTCGATGAAGCACAGTCCTAACTCCCTGGATCAATGTCTACAGTTACACTAGCACATGTATGCCCATGTAATGGACATAGCTCAGTCAGTGGCAGGACTTTCTACTGTCCCCTGGGCTAGAAAAAGGGTTAAGGTGAGGTATCCCAACATTTATAGACTGAGACAAACAATCTGGGTTAAACAACTTATGTATCATCTTACACATTTCATGACATGTTTATTACCACCCCTTCTACTTTCCTCTTGATATTTCAGACAAAACATTCCTATTCACCACCTGTCATTGTACTTTCAATCCTGGTGCTTCAGACAAAATATTCATCACTTTTGTCAAAACATTTTATCGTGTGCTAGGTTGGGCTGTTCTTGCGCTGGCCTGCTGAATGTTTACCTATTCAGTGTGTTTTAGCAATGCTAGCAATATCAGTGCCAAGTTCGTGTACTGGACACTGGCTTGCAGGCAAGCATCTGCTTTTGACAGAGCCTGACTGTTGCTCCTAGCATAACTTTTGATGACTTTGGTTCAGGCCTCAGGTCTTGCACCAAGCCCATGCTTCAGGCTCTCTCTCTCAACTACAGCCCGAACTGCTGGATCCCATGTGTTTTTAAGCCAACTGGGTCTGGGTAGAGTATAATCACTGATTCTAGCTCTGGGATGCCAGGGCACAATCCTAGGCTCCAACCTCTAGTCTGAGCTCTTCCTTTGGATGACAATGCTCAGCAATCCTGATCCCCGAAATCAGTGTCTGAGCCCCCTGAGTCCACCAAACACTTACACATGCTCCCCCAGAGTGCCACTTAGGCTGTTGGCACTGGGGACATCTAGATTAACCCTTTCATGAAGAACATGGCAGGAAGCAAGAAACACCGGCTTAGCAAAGGAATTTCTTAACCACAGTCACTTCACTCTTAAAAGCACTTGAGGGTTACATATCTCTGCAAAAAAACAAAAGTCCTGAGATTCCCCCCTCCCCATCTGCAAGACCTTCTTATGTGTGGCAATAGTTGCATCCAGCGCAGAGCAGTGCCCCTTTTTAAGAAGAACCCTTTTTTTCGTATGCTTGACCTGGTATGTTTGTCCCTTCCCCACTGTGGGCTCCTGGGTAAAAAGTCCATTGGTCCATGGCGTTGGGATGGTCGTTGAGAGAGAATCTGAGTCAATGGCACCAGACTGTCATCTTGATGCCTTTTCCGGGATATTACGTCAACAAGGGGTTAAACTCCTTTCCTGGGCAGGGCGTCTGTCTGGAATGCAGTTTAATAAGCTGATTTGGGCAAGTTTTAGATGTATGATCAGCACATAATACAAAAATGGAGTTCCTCATACAAAATAGAGTTCACAGTTTGATATAAACCTCTCGCTCTGTCACACAGTACCTGCCTTGAAGAGCTTACATTTCAGATGAACAGCAGGAGAAAGGATGTATTTTCATCCCCAATTGAGGAACTAAAGCACAGAAAGATTAAGTGACTAGCCCAAGGTCACATGATGTTTGTGGCAGAGCCATAAACAGGGATCCTGAATCCCGGTCCATTTTCCTAAACAAAATGAACATGCCTTTCTGTAGCCATGACTTGATGCCTTTTTTCATGCTATGATTATAAGGGGGAGGGGGAACTGTCACACATAAAATTAGAGACTCATAGGAAAAAATAGAAGAAGGAGACATCTACCAAAGCATCTAGAGAGAGATACTGGAACAATCACTTTTCTTCATAAAGCAGAACATATTTTTATAGGATTGTTTGGTCTTGCAATCCTATGGAGCTGATATTTGATTATGTCTGTCTGTCTATGTCATCACCAGAACTGCTGCTCCTGTCAGTTTCCTTCACTTGACTATTCCCCCTGAAAAAATATCCACTTAACGGATAAGTAAAACCCATTTCCTAGTAGGTTTCAGCTTGTCAGCAGAACAGCTTCATTTAAATCACGTGCATGAATGACTCTTGTAGCGGTATAAAGCTGTCCCACTTATTTTCTCCCAAAAATAAACCAGAGATTACCATAGTATCAATGGGTTCCCAGAAGTGAGAGCCAATTTCTGCCTCCAGATGCCTGTGTTTGCAGCTCATCTCACGCAATGGGTGTTGCACTGGTACATCTGAGGGCAACATTTACATTAAATGTACTTTTTTTCCTAAAAGCATGATTTTCACATTGGAATAAACTAAAAGCAACACCTCAGAAGATGTATTCCAAAGAAACATGCCAGGCCTGAATTTTTCTTCTAGATGAAGACAAACGTCCCCAAACTTTGAAGTTGTTGGTGTGACAATCAGAGTTTAGACTCTCCATGGGAACAACAGAGGGTCTTACTCCTAAGATTTCTGAAAGCATGCTCCACGCCTCATCTCTCTCGGATTTTGGATGGCACTTCAGAAACTTAAACCTTGGGTTGAGTGCTGTAGCTATTTTTAGAAATCTCACATTGGTACCTTTGCATTTTGTCAAATCTACAGTGCCAGTGTTCGTAAATCAAACAACAAGTGCTGGGTCATCATCCGAGACTGCTATAACAGGAAATATATGGCAGAATGTGAGTAAAACACAGCAGGGGCCATGCAATTCTCCCTCAAGCAGTTCAGTCACAAATTTAATTAATGTACTATTTTTTTTAACAAACATCATCGGCATGGAAGCATGTCCTCTGGAATGGTGGTTGAAGCATGAAGGGGCATACGAATGTTTAGCGTATCTGGCACGTAAATACCTTGCAATGCCGGCTACAAAAGTGCCATGCGAACACCTGTTCTCACTTTCAGGTGACATTGTAAATAAGAAGCAGGCAGCAGCATCTCCCGTAAATGTAAACAAACTTGTTTGTCTTAGCAATTGGCAGAACAAGAAGTTTTACGCTGTTTTGTTTTTGAATTCCGTTATGTAACAACAAAAAAATCTACATTTGTAAGTTACACTTTCACAATAGAGATTGCACTACAGTACTTGTATGAGGTGAATTGAAAATACTAGTTCTTTTGTTTATCATTTTTACAGTGCAAATATTTGTAATGAAAATAATATAAAGTGAGCACTGTACACTTTGTATTCTGTGTTTTAATAGAAATCAATATAGTTGCAAATGTAGAAAAACAACCAAAATATTTAGTAAATTTCAGGTGGTATTCTATTGTTTAACAGTGCGATTGATCGCAATGAATTTTTTTAATCACAGTTAATGTTTTTGAGTTAATCGCATGAGTTAACTGTGATTAATCGACAGCCCTATTGGTAACGTTACATTATTTGATTGGATTAGGAGAGCACTGCGGCATTGCACCATTATCTGAATATCGCTGTCCTCCAGGAAACTGTGCTTCTAAAGCCTCAGTCAATCGAGCACTTTAGCATCCCAGAGAACAGGGGATCTGGGTGCCAAGGGATGCTCAGCCCATCAGCTTCAACCATAGCTGCAGAGGCTGAGCACCTTCTCAGGATCAGGTCTCTTGATACCATACAAAACACTCAGGCTGACCTGTTTGTGTGACAGTGTCCAGCTCTAGAGTCGAGAGGGGAGCTGCACCAGGGAAAAGCAACGGTTGTAAGCAAATACAGCCGAGCACTGTGATAAGGAGCACGGCAGAGGGGTGGGTAACAGTTTGTGAAGCAATTTTTCAAGCACATGAGAAACGTTTTTTCAATGAGATTCCCAAACAGTGGCCATTTATCAAAGGGTGAAAGAGATTTATTATAACAGAAATATTCGCTCCATAATGCCAAGGGGTGGGGGGGCACCACAGCAGGCTCTGAAGCCATGCAAGAACAGCTTGGTTTCCCTAAGTTCACGCTTCAGATCACATGTTCAGGTGGGCAGATGAAGGTTTAAAACAGGACAGTGATTCTCAGCCTTTCCAGGGCAATCGCACCAGTCCACAGTTAGCATTTTAGGCAGTGCCTTTGAATTGACCTTTGCTGCAGAAGCGTTCATTAATGAAGGCTGCTTTTGGCACTGGTTGCTGGGCTGTTCAGGGAAGTCCTGCTAGTTCTGTTTTGGAGCTCTTGATTGTAATGAGCTCTTCAAGGTTCAGGGCAACGGAGCAGCTCTCCCCCAGGAATCAATCGTTTGCTTGGAATAGTGATTTTGTTGAATTGGCTGCTGTGAACAGAGCACGGGATAGGGAGGAAGGCATATTTAATGCACTCGTATTTTATTTTCTCATTTCCTCAGTGGGAAGTCCCAGTGGCAGAACAGACACTGCCATTTACCAGACCAAGACCTTGGCCATCACTTCCCATCCCACTGTTCCTTCCGCAACCTGCAATGGAGCCCATGCTGCTGCAAATGGATTGTAATACTGAGTTTCACAGCAGCCCAATTCCCACTGCTGATTAAAATGCACACAACTGACTGGGACTGATGGCTGATGAGGGAGCCTTGGGTACCAGTCACAAGAGCCTGAAGTGCTAGTTCTGCTAAATGTGGTCATACTTTATATTCAGGGTCCATTTATAAAGGGTTAACACATAATTATGACATAATTTAATCAATTGTTAAATCAATTGTTATGAAGCACAACAAGTCAATAGTTTGTGTATACATATAATCTGTAACACCTTCTACCCAAGTGCCTATATCCATCTATAACATGTAGTGCTCATGTCTGTAACATGTTTATAGAATTTAATTAATTAATGCTTAATAGCTATTTATAATGAATCATTCGCATGATGTTTGACCATAAACATTCTAGGTTAGGGAACCATTCAAAAGACCACCCGCAAGTTAGGCATCCAAAACAAAACTAAAAGCATCTTAGTACAAGCTGTGTAAGTGGCTTTTCACTCCGCAGAGATCATGGTGCAAAATGGAAAGATTCTTGTATTTTACATTAGCACACAGGGTGCTGTGTGTAACTGAAAGGGGAAAGTAATGTAGCTTGTCTGCTGTTTTTCCTTGCTTACTTTAGATAATTCTGCACATAGCAGTTAGCTCTAAACAACGCTTAAAACTCTTTTCAGAGCATATAACACATCTGATAATGTTCTCTAGCAAGTTTGATTCAAACACAGTAAAAACCTCTGCAAGAAATCACACTTATTAGGCAACCTCTCATGTTCAGAAAGCACTTCCAAGAACCTTCACATGCAGTGAGCACAGTTCTACACCACCTTTGTTAGAAGGCTCCTTCTTTTAAACATCTTATTTTTGTAGGTCTCCTGACTGGTCCCTGGTGACTGGCTTTGTTGGATATAGTGTAATCAAAATGGAAAGCATGGCATCAAAGGTATGCAAGCTGGCTATGTTTGTATGCTTTTTATTTCCTCCTGTTAGGCGGCATAATGTGTGGGCTTCAAAGACAGCTGTCAGTCCGTGTGTATCAGAATCCAGAAGTAGTAAACTAATTCTAAGGACCCCAGGTTCTGAAAGCCCTGCTCACACTTGTACCTTCATTGACGAGTATTCCCTTTATTTTCAATGGAGCTGCATGGAGAGAATGACTATTCTACATGAGTAAGGGTGGCAAGCCTGGCCCTAAATGACTAGGCTATTGGAAGGTCCTAAGTTAATACTGTACAAAATATTGTAAAAACAAAATTAGATAGTAAGCAAATGTGTAGGATAAAATTGTAACTGCAAACACCTATAAAAACTAAAACTGACCTCCTGAAAAATACAATTCTTACAGCTCAATCAATCTCGCCTTGTGCTTTTGTACCCCAGAGGATAGAAGACCTGGAGGGGTGCTCAGCCCGTTGGCTTCAATAAGAGCTATGGAGGCTGAACACCTTCTCAGGATCATGCCCCTTTAAAGCATGCAAAATGCTCAGGCTGCTCTGAGCATGAATCAAACATGCACCAGTTTGTGTTTTGTTTTCCTCTGCGACAGGTGCACAAGAATGTGGCATATCTGATGCAATTGGGTTGATGGCCAATATTTCTTTCCCTCGTGGTTCTTGGCAGGACAATAACTCTCTAATCAGGCACAGGTGAACTTCACAGTCCTGACACCGAGCGTGTGATCTTTCCATCCTTCCTGAATGATTTTCCTCTTCCTCTGCCCTCCATTGAACAGGACGCACTGCCGGAGAAAAACATGTTCTTGGCATTGTGGAGCCAACAAAGCACAGGTGTCCATCTAACCAGCAGCTTTTCTGGAGTTCAATCCATCTGAGCAGCTGGGCAGAAAGGAAGTCCCCCACATGGGCTGAAGGAGATGATGATGAGGTCATTACCATTGTGCCTTGTGAATAATACAGACGTACTTACATTCAGTAAAGATCACTCAGTTCCTCACGCCCTCCAAAAGCCAGCTTTTAGAGTGAAAGAGATTTTATGGAGCCCACATCTTGCTCACCTCAAAACTCTTCCTGGCTCAGTGCGCTGTACCACTTCGGTGAGAGTTTTGCATGAGGATAGGAAGCAGGATTTGGCCTACAGAAACTGATGATCTGACTTCTCTATCAACCCATTTCCTACATTCCAACAGAGACGGGTGCACGGCACTTTCACCGGGGGCCAAGTATTTATGGAGAGCGGACCGGTGTTACACAACCCAACTGCTATCAAACCAAGCCATCTCATAGCACTCTGCCTTAATCATTCCATGATATTTTATTTGCTTCTCTTTTATGCTCTCCAAACTCTATTTTAAAAAAAATGAGATAAAATCAATAAAGATGAAGTCTGCATTGCCACATCCTTTGTAGGCATGATGGAATCAAGGATGGGTTTCTCTTTTATAATTAATTCTATTTCACAAGAAGTTCATATATATGCTCAATGGAGAGGCGATTAGAGTCAGACTGTCAAAAGGATGAAGAGGACCTGTCTGGGTAGCAAAGTTACCAGTCCATTAAATGATTTCCTCATGATGCCATTTTCATCTAGCAGCAGGTCCTGTTCAATGGCCTCTTGATGTTAGCCTGACGGTTTGCAAATTTGCTTTCCTTTGGAGTCGCACCTCCAGTTTACCTGGAGGAAGGCAGCCCTTGCCACTATCACAGCTATCCGTCACCAACAATTAGGGCCAAGCTTGACCCTCCGGCACAATCACTATTGACTTCACGCCTACTTCAGGGCAGCATTCAACAATAGACACCAAGGCAGGCTTTGCTTTGTCCCTTTCATTGGACTAAGCAGCAAACACAGATTAAGAATAAAATACAATAGAGACTATGTGAAAATGCAGAGGCCCTAAACCCACTCATATTTCTGGGCTGGGGACAGTGGAGTCACAAAGGATTAGGAAATACACTCAGTTCTTAGGGAATGGTGATATTTGGGAGATGCTTTGGAGAACTGGAGGACTCCTCTGAGCCAGTGTTGCCAAGTGCAGCTTCCATGCTCACCTCCTGAATGAGCCTCTACAGAAGGCGAAATTGAGACGCATAGCCTCTCTTGTAGTCGCTGAAACAAGCTGCTCAAAAAAGCAGTAAATCTAGTGTCAAAAAGTAGCTTCCCCTAGCGGCTCCCCACTGTAATACTCAGACAAATAACAGCAATACACACAGGTCCCAGCACTGTGAGTGTTATACTGGAGATAATCTGTTTAAGGTATTTGTGGATTGGGGAAGGGAGGGGAGAAGGAGGGCAGCAGGGGTCTTTTGGTTCTAGACTAGAAGGGAAGCACTGGACGTTGTCGTGATCCAATTCTCTTGCAATCCTGCTAAGGCTCCTGGCTATCTACACAGCAATGACAATTACTGCAATACCAGTTCACCATTTTTCAGCATACATAACGTTATATTGCACTTTATATGTTCAAAGCACAGATCCCACTGACTTCAGCTGCAGCTGTGAGAGCTCAGAACTTCTGCAGATCAGACCCCAGGTCTCAAGCCAGGCACCCAGAAAATGAGAAACATAAAATTAGTGACCACCTGTGAAAAGTCTGGTGTAAGTGATTAGCCTAGCATCACATAGGAACTCTGTGGCAGAGGTGGGGATAGAATCTAGTTCTCCAGGACAGCATTCAACTGCCTTAGCTGTCAGACCATCCATTCTTGTCCTGTGATCCCCTGCCTCCTTAACTACACACCTTCCAACTTGTGCAAGAAATTAAACTGGGGTCCTACAGTGAACAGTTCCCTTCACTACACAACCCTGATTCATCTCCAGAGCAGGAAGATCATGGGCACTGAACAAGGCACGGGTCCTGTGGAAAAAAATAGCATGTGATCATGCCATTAAAGACTATATCACAATGCACATGCACAAGGGGGTTGAATTAATGTTGCACAGCTGAGCTCCCCCTCCAGGCCCTGGAGACTCACTAGACTGCTGTGACGAGATCCCACTTCTAGAGCCTGTGCGATTTAAGCTTCCAGAGTCTGAACAGAGTCTATGCATTGCCCCAAGCTTGGAGTCCCTAGGTATGCTCTGGGGCTGCAGATCCTCTGTCTAGCACCCCCCTCCTAAAAGCTGAGAACTCATGCTCCAATTGTCTAGCCCTTGGGACTAGTGCTGACCCTCCAGACTCCCTCATAGCTTAAACACGCCCTCTCCCATAACTCCAGCCAGGTGGGAGTTCTGATTGCACAGGTTACCTCTTGGAGGTCACACGATAGCTGTAATGCAACACACACAGACAGACTTTGCAAAGGATTCTAGAACACCACTGCTGGTTACTTAAGCACATGAGCTCCATACAAAAAAATAAGAAACCCCGCATGCATTTCCTCACCGCTCTGGAGCTTTCTTTGGGCTGATGTCAGGGTCTTCTTGGGGCATCCAGGGTCCTCTTGCCAGAGCTCATGACATGACACCTGAACCATGGAACCTCTCCTCCCGTAGGTCAGCTTGCTATCTCTGACCTGGGTTGGTCCCACAGGTAAACTGCCACTCCCCCTCCCACGATGAAAGTGTATGCAACTTTTTTCACCTCTTCCTGCTCAAAGCTCCTATGTCTTTCTGGGATCCCTCAAGTTTATATGTCCCACTACCAACACCCGGTTCCTTTGTTCTGCTGTGGGGGATATTCCATCGCCCTAATCACCAACCCCCTGCAGACAAGTGGGACACAACTACTTACCCTGGCTTCCGCTAATTCCCTGCCTCCCCTGGAACAGGCAGCCGTTGAGTTGTGATCTGATCTGGGCGGGACACGATACAGCCCTGATCAACAAGAGTGAAATCCACATACACACAGAGCTTTTTGATAGAGCAATTTTCATAGTAACAACTTCATGCTGTCAACCAGAATTCGCAAGTTGTACAGAGAGATTCCCCAGATAGTCAGAACCCCAATACCCCAGCTCCTTGTCAGACTTATCTCACTTCCTCACCCCACTTCCTTCCCCCATCCTACCAGATCCCTGTCCCAATCTCCTTGCCAGGACAGTGCTGGTCTCCCCCAGATTCCTCATCTGGTCTCAGTCTCCCCACTCCACCTCCTGGCTCCCAATCCCCGCCCCCCAACATTTCCTTCCCCAAGGTCCCAGTCCCAGTCTCCTTGCTCTCTACATCCCAGCTCCTTGATCTAATCTATTCCCTTCTGCTACATAAGTCTGGCACTCCTCCCCTCTGCCTCTGATTCAGGCAACTTCTTCCTCCATGCTGCCCGGGCCTAGCAGTCAGAGCACTGAGAGCACAGGAGATTCAGACTCTCTGCTTCCGGTTTCAGTACCCAGTCCTGGCCTACTGCAGACCAGAGCCACAACTGCAGTGAAAGTCCTATTCAGCCCTGGACTGGAGTATGCCCAGTGCAGAGAGAACCTTCATGGATTTATCTGCAAAGATCTAGTAAGTCTCTATTGAACACAGGCAAATTGAGATTTTTCAAAGGCTTATAATATAGACAAGTCTGGACCAATTTTCACAGACTGGTAAAAGGCACATTCTGGACACAACAGCCACCCCCTGCCAAATGTCAAGTCCCTGCTCTAAAACATGGGGGCATGAAAACTTCTCACAGAAAAGGCTGCCAGAATTTTTTAAAGATGGGCAAAGCATATTTTCCCCAGCCTTGTTCTTGGAAATGGCTACACCATTTTGGTTGAAGTAATTCCAAAAGCATTCAGCTTGAGGCGGACACCTGGCATGAAAAATTTCAGCCCAAATGGTTAAAGTTTGGCAGAGTTATAAGCAACTGAAAACAGGGACTTATAATGGGAAGTGCTGGGCAACCTTATGATATACAGCCCAACTAGTCCTGCCTATAAATAAACACACTCTGTGGAGCAGATTAATATTGATAGAAAGACATTTTTGCTGTAGCCATGCACTGTGTGAAAATATTTTAATTAAGTTACCATAATTCACTAAATGCTAATTAAAAAGAGGGTTCTCACTGCCTAGGGCAGTTTAGCATTAAATTCAATTTGCGCTAATCTGCCCAATACCAGCAGAGTGTGAGACATGCTGTAGGAGAGAATGCCCCATTCTGCTAGTGTCTGGTGGTGCCGGCCATGACAGTTGTACTATGGCTTTTACTGGTATTTTGGTAGCACCCAGCACCCCAGTCAGGACTGAGGCCCCATTGCATTAGATGCTGTACACATATTAAAAGACAGTCCCAATCCCAAAGGGACATCCAGGCAACATCTAAAACTTGCTGTTTCATTCTTTACATCACCACTGAGATCCAGTCTCTTCTCTCAGCCCACACAGCTCGGGCTCTTGCCCAGACCTTCATAACCTCATACCCTGTCTTCTCCTTTCTGGTCTTGACATATTCCATCGTGTCCCCCTCAGTTCCATTCAAAATACTGCTGCTAAAATCATCTTCCTGGTTCATGGCTCTGCCTACATCCTCCCCGTTTTTGCATTCCTCTGCCAGCTCCCCCCCTCTGTTCATCCTATCAAACATAAACTACAAGTCTTCCTCCTTACGGCCCTCCAAAAGCGTCAGGTGGCTTCCAGAAACAGGCGAAGCCACAGACTGCACCCCGAGGAGTTTGCAGTCTCAACAAGGCAAAGAGAGATAAATGGGGGGGTGGGGAAGGGATAAGACATTCAAGCAAAATGATGAGGGAGAGGCCTTTCAGCCAGAGAGCAGCAAGTGCCCAGTGCCTCTGGAAATCAGACACAAGTGCATTGAGTTGGTCACACAAACAACGAGGCACATACAGTTACAGTCAAAATGTAGTTACAAGTTCGCTGGTTCCCAACAAGCCTTTCAACTTCACCCCCAGCAATCCCCAATTACATTTTCAGTATAGCTTATGCTCCTCTCTCCCAACCTTTGAGAAACAGTCAGTTGCATTTCAGACTATCTGCCTTACAGTTATGCCACTGAGAATTCACCTAGTATTCACATAGGACCTCTGATCCACTTCAGCTGGCACTCTCAGACCCAGGTTGTAATATATGTCTCCATTAGGATTTAATGTGAGTCCTACAGAGGTATTCAAAACCAAAATCACTGTACAATAAAACAATGACAGGGAAAGATAATTTAACATTTCCTCACCCCCTACATTCTTCAGCCCTATTCCAGCAATTCTGTAATCGGCCAAATAAATTGTACAGTGACATTAGCTTCTCCCATATAGACATACACATCGCCTTGCTGTGTGCGCTGTCTGAAACGATTCTCTTTGTGAAATTTTGCAGCCCTAGCAGGGCAAGGAGCCCCGTCAAGCATTAGCAGAGCCAGTTGGGAGGGGCTGCAGTTAGTCATTCACAAAATGCAGAAGGAATAAAAACATGACAGATTTAATTATTATAAATAGATCATTAAATCCCCTGCAGTCACTATGTGAAATACAATCTGTAAATAGAACGCCGGCCGGAGAGGAAAAATGCTCTTCTCCACTCTGATCTGTATGTGGGAGAAGGGGAAATATATTTCCTAAGTAATGCTGGGTTATTAGTTATTAAGGCATTGATAGTTATTTATTGCTTTTAGGGGGATGGCGTAGTTGGTAGTGAGGCTAGTGCTGCCAGCACGGAAGCCCACCTGGCTCTTTCACATTTCAGGCCTAAGCCGTTAGGGGTCGTACAGCAGCTGCCCCGGGGCGGGAGGAATGAGGCGAGTGAAGGGCATGTGTTACAACTTGAAGCCCCTAGACAAACTCCTGCTCACTTTACTGAAGCCACTCCCTAGAGAGCCCCAGGGGCATTTTCAATGGAAGTGGTAGAAGCCCCTCTCTCGAGTCCTTTGAAAGTAGACAGTCTGGGAGAATGTGCCGTCCCCCTCAAAGATAACAAAGGAAAAACCGAGCAGGAGTGAAGAGTGCTCACCAGCTGGAAGAGAGGAAGATGCAGCAAGCAGCATCCAGACCCAAAACAGCCACATTTGGGCTGCAATAGCTGTTCTCCACCAAATTTCAGGAGCCAGTCTCCAGGAAGGCATGCTGGGAAGAGAAGTTCCTGTAGGACAGTGAACCTGCATTGGGGAGGGTTAGGAGTGGGCCAGTAATCACTGAGGGAGGGGCTGCGCATGTGGGTAGTGCCTCACTACTAGATCAGGGGGACAAAGCACTTAAGAATGGAGATTAGAGCTGGGCAAATGATTGTGGGCTGCGTCCACACAATATATATACTACCTGTATGACCCTGAGGATGTCACATGGGCCACAGCTGTGTGCTGATTGGGCTGCAAGCAGCCTGCAGTGTGCAGGTTGAGGACCATTGCTATAGGTGATTCTGGGCTGGGTTGGTGACAATCTCTCCTAGAGAAGTCACTCCACCTGTAGAAGTACTTAAGTATTCATTGGTGCAGGGACGTTTGATTCTCCCCTCCCATCACCCATTCTAGGCTATAGACTATTCTGCTTTTTCTCTCTCCTATTGATGTTATTGTGCTTTGTATAAACACATACATATTCACTGGCCCAAAGAGAGAATGACTCTATAGCCTGGTGATTAAAGTATTCACCTAGGAGATGTGGATTCAAATCCTTCCTCTGAGTCCAGTAGAGAGAAGATTTGACTCTACATCTCCAGGCAGAGTGCCTTAACTACCAGGCTACAGAGTCAGTCTTACTCTTTCTTTGACCCAGTGAATATTTACGTTTTTATACACAGGAGACCAGCTTCACCAGGAGAGATTGCACACAACCTACCCTAGAATAGCCTATAACCTGGCGGCGAGGCTGCTCAACAGGGAGGGGGAGATCTGACTTCCAGTATCTGCTCCAGAAGGGGGATTCAAACCTGGGTCTTCTGCAGCCCATACACATGCCCTACCCATCGGGCTAATACACATACCTTTGCTTTGCTGCCCTAGAAAATGTTTTTCTTGCCAAAATGAATTGTGTCACCTTCACAAACATTTCTGGGTTAACAAAAACTCCATTTTTTTTGGTGAATAAACTGTCCACAAAATTTCACCCACTTTGAATGTTGCACAAAGAATCAGTTCTGCAGTGGGTTATAGAAGGAGATGATAGATAACATGACTCCATATATTTTTCTGTTACGGGGAGTACCCTGTATGAAGGTTTAGTCCTTCCAGTTGTATGTGTAGGAGAAGTACGGGAAATGACACGGGTAAATTACATTATAGAAATTTGGAGTGGTCCAGAATTAGAAGCTTGAATCCAAATCCCACTAAACTGCAGGTGAGGAGAGATCATTTAGAATCTGAACCCATCCCTGTGGTTTTGGTTTCAGCTCTATGAGGCCCATATCAGCTCTCCTTCCCTGGATCTCTGTGTGGCCTAATATTTATTTTTAGGCCAAACCCCTTTCTTCCTCCACTTCTGATTCTCTTGTTAATGGTGTGTGTTGATTACCAGGAAGAACAGTTAAAACCAGAACACTGCTTAATTAACACAGAGGGACGGACACAAGGTTGAAAAGTTCCCCATGCCCCGGAGCAGGTCCTGGCACAGAGGGCATTACTGGGATCCTAGCTAGACCTGCATCTGTACATATGTGTCACAGCTACTGGGTCAGTGACCAGGGTGACTGTGATCACTGAAAGCTGGAGGCCAGTGCATTCAAAACATGCAGGATTTGAGGGCACCTCTCTCAGCCAGCATTACCCACATACATCCACACTGAAATGACAGAGTTACTCAGTTTGTGACAATGTGGGGGGGGGAAAGGGGAAGGGCGATAGCTCATACGACAGTAGAGGCGAGTACACTCATTAAAAGCACTGAGTGGATATATGAAATATAGCTATGCACCGGCTGGGACACAAAGCAGCACCGCACTATAAGGAATGTTGCTAAAACTTCAGCCTCGAGCTTTCATTCTAACCCAGCTAACAGAGCTGGACAGGCGTGTGAGATTGGACGTTTCACAGCTAGAAGAATGTGCAGCCCACCCCGCCAGAGCTCTGACACAGAAAATCAAATGAGGCAAAGAAACACTGTGCGGCCATGCATGAGCACCCCATTGCTTCCGGTGAATCTGATGGGGGAACAGTAATTTTCAAGCTAACATTATAATAGTCTAATTTTTCTAGCAGTGATGGAGGGCCTGGCTCAAGTAGCCCATAAAGAGAAATGTTTAATAGGTTAAAAGTTCCTCTAATCCAACCAGGCCAGCTCTTCCTAACTCTACAAGCTCCTCTCACTCTCTTCCTGAGAGAATCAATGGCTCCAGTCATCGGATCACATCCTCCCCCTTTCTATCACAGTTACACTTCGGCTATGTCTACACCGCAGCTGAAGGAATGACTGCAGCTCAAGCAGGCATGTCTGGGATGGCTTTAATCTAGCTAGTGTGTTGAAAATAGCAGTGAAGATGTAGCGGCATGACCTTCAGCACAGGTAGCAACCTAGGTATGTACCCAGAGGCAGCAGGTAAGCTTGTACAGCCCCAGCTGAAGCCCGTAGTGCCAAATCTTCACTACTATTTTTAGCATGCTAGCTAGATTAAAGCTAGTGCAGGTATGCCTGCCAACCTGAGCTGCAAATCACATCTTTGACTGAGGTGTAGGTATAGCCTCAGTCAGAGCCATCCCTACCGGCCAATGGGGGCTGCGGGAAGCGGTGTGGGCCAAGGGATGTACTGGCCGCCGCTTCCCGCAGACGTCATTGGCCGGGCACAGCGAATCGCGGCCAATGGGAGCTGCGATCAGCCGAACCTGCAGACACGGCAGGTAAACAAACCGGCCCGGCCCGCCAGGGGCTTTCCCTGAACATGCGGGGTCCCAAGTTTGGGAAACATTTCTTAATGTATTCATCGTCACAACACCCCTGTTAGATAGGGCAGTACTTTTATCTCCACTTTATACCTGGGGAACTGAGACTCAGAGGGATGAAGGTCCAGATTTTTGAAGGTATTTAGGTGTTGCTGTGCTCAGTATTGTCTGTTAATGGGATTTAGGCTCCTAAGTGCCTAAATCCCTTTTTGAAAATTAGATTTAGGCTCGCAAATTAATTAGGCATCGCAACGCTGAGTGCAGCAACACCTAAATACCTTTAAAAATCTGGGCCTAAGTGACTTGCCCAAGGTCACACGGGAAGTCTGTGGTAGAACAAGAAACTGAGCTCAGTGTCAGATTTGAGTCTCCAACAAGCCTCATCCTTCCTCCATCTGTTTCCCATCTTGGATGACACAACTCTTAGAATGCAATGTCAGTAATTGTGTTTGCTGCTTCGAAGTTCACTTTCAGTTTTCAAATGTTTGCTTAAAATTCACTTTCTGTGAACAAACATGCCAGTAAACTCATTCACTAGAATATCTGCCAAAGAAAACCCAACAGAGGCATGAACACAAGGGAAATTGAATTCAGATTATTTATTGTTCATAGTAAACGTTTTGAGCCCAGCTCTTGTAAGTAATTACTAAAATTAGCCTGCAAAAGTCTCCTTGAGGCGACCCTCTCGGCAGTCGAGACAAACTCCAACTGCATAGCACCCAGACGGAGACGTGTGAGTTCCCCGCACCCACCCAGGGCCTCTCACATGGGGCCATTCCCGAGTAGGAAAGAGACCACCCTTGATCGAAAAGTTTGTTTCCAGAGCCAATGCTATGTGTGGAGGTGAGGTTGACTATATCTAGTCAGTACCTTTCCACCTCTTCCACCAATTCTGGCTCCTTCCCCCCAGTGAAGTGACATTCCACGTCCCTAGAGCCAGGTTCCATTGAGGAGGCCCAGTTCATCGTGGTCCGTCCCTCTTGCTGCCATTCTGGCATCACACCTGACCTCCGCCCTTCACCTTGCGGGCGGTAAGCCCATGAGACTGGTTCACGTCACCTTTGCAGGCTCTTGCTTGACACCACCCCCGAGGGTATCCTTACTCCAGGAAAGGTTTGCATGGCCATTTTTGGGTATCAGAGAGAAAAACCCTGACTGTTGTTTGTGTCTATGCACCTAACAGTAGTTCAGAGTACTCGGCCTTTCCAGAGACAGTAGAATCCGTACTCAATAGAGTACCACTTACTGACTCTGTCGTTCTACTGGGAGACTTCAATGCTCATGTGGGGAACGATAAGATATGTGGAGGGGAGTGATTGGGAGGAGCGTCCTCCCTGGTCTGGACCCAAGAGGTGAGTTATTGGAGTTCTGTGGTAGACATGGATTGTCCATAACAAATATCATGTTCGAACACAAGGTTGATCATAAATGTACTTAGTACAAGAGCACCTTGGGCCAAAGATCGATGATCGACTTTATAGTTGTCTTCTCAGACCTAAGGCCATATGTTCTGGACACTTGGATGAAGAGAGGGGCAGAGCTGACAACCAATCACCACTTGGTGGTGAGTGGAACCGATGCATGGGATGCCGGCTGGATAGACATGGGATGCCCAAATGACCAGTGTGAGTCACCTGGGAATGTCTGGTGGAGGACCCTGAGTGGAAAGACTTTAATTCCCATCTACAGAAGAACTTCTCCTGCATTCCAGGTGATGTCTTGGACATTGAGTCCAAGTGATCATGTTAAGGGCCTCAACTGTTGAGGCAGCTATGAAAAGCTGTGGCCTGAAGGTGATTGGTGCTTGTCATGGTGGCAATCCTAGGACCCGCTGGTGGACTCCAGTGGTGAGGGAAGCTGTCAAGTCAAAGAAGGACGCCTTCTGAGCAATGCTTGCGAACCGGACTCCTGATATGGTTGAGAGGTACCTTGACTGCGGAGATCGTTGAGAGGTGGAAGGAGCACTTTGAGGAACTTCTCAACCCAATGGACACGCCCCCCTTCTAGGAGGTAGTGCTGGTAACCTCCGGTGAGATCCGGTGCAATAACTGTGTGGATCTGCTAAACATGGCACAAACCAAGAAAGGTTAAATACAGGAAATGTATGGAGATAGAGAAAGTCTAAACAAATAGGTGTTACTATGTGTGTCCAAAGGATGGACCAAGAGGAGAGGCCATGGGGATGGATTTTGTCCAAGAAAGGGGATCCGGGAAAGGAGGCAGCCACTCCTTTGCCTGCAGCCAGGGTCACCTTGGGGCTACCTGGGTGACTGTGGGAAAGATGCCTGAGGTCTCTCTCAGGACCTAGGCAGAAAGACAGAATCACAGAGTTTAAGGCCACAAGTGGCCAATAGATCATCTAGTCTCCTTCATATCACAGGGCACCAACATCACCCAACGCCTGTGTACCAAACCCAACAACTGAAATTAGACCAAGATATTACAACCCTCAGGAGACTAAACTATTATGTACCACAGACAAAGAACAAGGGACTGAGGTGCACCAGTGGCTCAGATCCCCGCAATGGCAGGGAATTGATTAAGTGAGATATACCTTGTTTTTTCCTACCCCCCCCCCCAGACGTTCTTGTTAAACCCTGGATTTGTGCTGGAAATGGCCCACCTTGATTATCATACACATTGTAAGGAGAGTGGTCACTTTAGATAAGCTATTACCAGCAGGAGAGTGGGTTTGTGTGTGGGGGGGGGGGGGAGCTGGATTTGTGCTGGAAATGGCCCAACTTGATTATCATACACATTGTAAGGAGATTGATCACTTTAGATAAGCTATTACCAGCAGGAGAGCGGGGTGGGGGGAGGTATTTTTTCATGCTTTGTGTGTATAAAAAGATCTTCTACACTTTCCACAGTACGTATCCGATGAAGTGAGCTGTAGCTCACGAAAGCTTATGCTCAAATAAATTGGTTAGTCTCTAAGGTGCCACAAGTACTCCTTTTCTTTTTGAGATATACCCAGATGATTCTGGCAAGCAACCCACATCCCACACTGCAAAGGAAGACACAAATAGACCCAAGGTTACTGCCAGTCTAACATGGGGGAAAATTCTTTCCTGACCTCACACATGGTCATCAGTTAGACCCTGAGCAAGTGAGCAAGAACCAGCCAGCAAAGCACTTGAGAGAGAGAATGTTTGGTGCCACCTTAGAGCCCTGGACACCCCGCCCAATGTCCCATCCCCAGCCGTGGCCATCTCTGATGCTTCACAGGAAGGAGACAAACAAGTAATGCCCAGAATACATGGCAGTGGAGGGTAATCCTTACCTGACACCTGCAGGTGATTGGCTGAAGTCCTGAAGTATACGCTTTTAGGAACGTCAGACATAAACCATGAGGGAGAGGGACCCTCAGGACTTCTGAGCCCTGCTCACCATCACAAGCAACCCCATCATACAATCCCACTCACAAATTTGTCCAGCTCCCTCTTAAAATTAATTAATCGTTTCCCCCCACAACTCATGTTGGGAGGTTGTTCCAGAATCTCACTCCTGTGATTGTTAAAAACCCTCTTCTAATTTCCAGCCTGAATTTGTTCATGGCCAGTTTATATCTATTTGTCCTTGTGCTCTTTAGCTTAAATGGCTCTTCATCCTTCCTGGTGTTTAGGCCCAGGATGTATTTATAGAGCGCAATCATACCCCCTCACTATCTTTGTTTTGCTAGTCTAAACAAGCCATGCTTTTTTTTAGTCTATTCTCATAAGATAGGCCCTCCATTCCCCTGATTATCCTAGTAGCTTTCTCTGCACCTATTCTAATTTGAATGCATCTTTCTTGAACATGAGTGATCAGAACTGTATACAGTATTCCAAATTAGGTCTTCCCAGAGCCTTGTACAATGGCATTAATACTTCTTTATCTCTACTGGAAATGCCTTTCCTGATATATCCTGGGATTGCATTTGCCTTTTTTTGTTGCACCACATTGGTGGCGCATAGTCAACCTATGTTCAACCAACACACTCAGATCTCTTTTCTCCTCTGTCACTTCCAACTAATGAGCCCCTAGCTTGTAACAGAAATTTTCCTCTCTTTCTTCATTTGAAACATATAGTCATGGACTTGTGTGTTTAGATCTATCTGGAGGAGTATATCAGGGAGCAGAACTGTCTTTTTGTAATATTTTTGTACAGCACATTGCACAATGGGGCTTTGATTCATGACTGTGGCACCTAGATGCTACAGCAATTCAAATAATACTTCAGAAGAATTACCTGTTTTTAAAATTCAAATGCACCCATTCAAATGCTTATTCCCTACCACTTCCTTCAATGTGAGGCATATAGTGTCAGAAAAATTCCTACACTGATGCTTAGAAACTGTGAAGACTGTAAAATAAGATAATCTAGCCAGTCTTCTCTAGAATCATGTTATCAGCTGCCTTACCCACCTTCCCGAAGTTTCTAGAGTCTAGTCAACCATGTCCCTCTGACAATTCACAACTCTATCCATTCCCCTCTCTTCAACATCCAATGGCAGACAGTCCCATCCACTAGACAAAGCCCCCTCCAATCAACAATTACTCTATTCACTGCCTTTCTTCCAATTGGCTTCCAGGTAGTTCTGTAACTGCCTTAGTATTTCGTAATAGGCCTAATAAGCATTACAAGAACCTTGATGTTCTCATCATTTCACTTTTCAGAACAGTTTACATTTACAGGTTGAAATTAGATGTTCATGTTTCTAAGTTGAGCATTCATGTTATGTCCATTGAAATACTAGAGAGAGAAACAGAAATGGTATAGCTGGAAACACACACACACACACTTGAGGGTTGGGTTTTTCCTGGTATAAGACACCACATATTTTCACAACTCTGGACTCAGAAGATGGGCCGATAGATGAGCGGTAGAAAGCACCAGCAAAGTAATCTAATTCACCACCTGCACTGTTCGTGAGATCCATCTAATCAGCTCTGCTTTGTCCCCCTCCATTGTTACTTACTATTTACCTGTACCACCTTTGGCAAGTTCTTGTTTTCTGATGAAGTGTGTTTTTTAGAAATGTTTCCTAGGACTAACTTAATTTTCGTTTAAGGGTCTGACTCCTTGTTATAATGCACATATCTATCTTGAATATCCCTCGCACTTCTTCATGGATAGCTTGGCCTGATATCTTTAAGTATTGAAGCCCTTTCAATTCTCATTAACTTCAATAGGAGCTGAGTTTTCTGTACCTTGTAGGCCTTGGCTCTCAGTAGTGCAGTTTCTCATCTCGTGCCTTTGTCATCACTTCTCTAGGATGTGCCTACGAAGGCCCCAATTCAGCACACCATTCAAGCACACCCGTGACTTTAAACGTGTGTTTAAGTACCATGGACTTCAATGGAACTAAAGTGTGCACTTAAAAATCAGCACCTATTTAAGTGGTTTGCTGAACTGGGGCCCACAGGCTTTCCATCTCTCTCTAAATCTAAGGGTATGTCTTCACTACCCGCTGGATCGGCAGGCAGCGATCGATCCAGCGGGGATCGATTTATCATGTCTAGTCTAGATGCGACCCCCGAGCGCTCTCCCATCGACTCCTGTACTCCAGCGCCGCAAGAGGAGCTGGCAGAGTCAACGGGGGAGCGGCAGCAGTCGACTCACCGCGGTGAAGACACCACGGTAAGTCGATCTAAGTTCGTCGACTTCAGCTACGTTATTCACGTAGCTGAAGTTGCGTAACTTCGATCGATCCTGCCCCCCCCCCCCCGCCAGTGTCGACCAGGGCTAAGACACTTTAAGCCTCATTGTGTTTTTCAAGTAATGAACACACGTTTCTTTTAGGCCCTGGGTTACCCAATTATCTGCCTCATATTTTGGTATGTACCGACCACTAACAAACTAGGTCAGTATTTTATTACTCTCCCCGATTCACTTTTAGTTCTAACACTGCTATAATGTCCCCTGAAGCCTGACTTTCCTGTCCTACTTAAAGATGACACCACAACAAAAAAATGCTGCCTAAGCTTTAGAGCAGGTACCATTTCGTTTAAATGTCCTATCAGCATTATGAACCCTTAGTTTCAATCTAACTTTTTAAAGCAAAAGATCAGCTCTCCATTTTTCATATTTAACCATGCAACGGAGTTCTGAATGGTGATTTGCATTTTAATTAGAATTAGTGGAAGGACTGTTACAACATTTCTTTAAAGTTAATCAAGAGCTTTCATGCCTGTCACATCAGAGCAAGTAGCTGGGACAAAGAGGAGAAAAAGTGTTAAGTTATGAATGGGGAAGAGAAGTCCTCTAAAGAATAAAGATCTGAAACTAGCAGCAGTCGACATGCTGTGAGTATCATGCAGAAAGAGAGGATGGGAGAAGTGTCCTTAGGGCACTATGGGGAATGGCCAAATTTCTAAATATTGATAGATGCCAGCTGGTGTTCTGGGTGAAACATTTTCAATTAGTGTATTATGTGTTTTACAATAGCCCCTGGAGGTCTCAACCAAGGTCAGGGCCCCATTGTGCTAGGCACTGTACAAACACATAGCAAGAGACAGTCCCTGCCCCCAAAAACTTGCAATCTAAATAGACAAGACATACAAGATGTAGGAGAAAGGCACTATTATCCTCATTCTACGGATGAGGAACTCAGGCGGAGGGAGATCAAGTGATGCACCCAAATTTACACAGGGAGCACGTGGCAGAGCTAGTGACCGAATTCTGGGCACCTGAGCGCAAATCTAGTACCTTAACCACAAGACCTTCCTCGTCTTCACCAGTTTATTCTGGGTGGTTTTACTCTCATTGAAACATAGATTTTTTTTACCACACTTTTGGGAGACAAAAGAAAAGGAGTACTATTGACACCTTAGAGACTAACCAATTTATTTGAGCATAAGCTTTCGTGAGCTACAGCTCACTTCATTCCAGTGAATGCATCCGATGAAGTGAGCTGTAGCTCACGAAAGCTTATGCTCAAATAAATTGGTTAGTCTCTAAGGTGCCACTAGTACTCCTTTTCTTTTTGCGAATACAGACTAACACGGCTGCTATTCTGAAACCTGTCATTATGCAAGGGAGACAAAAGATTATATATATATATATTTTGCAGAGTGTAAAAACTAAAACCAAACCCAAAGAAACGAACAGCAAACCTTTTGCACAGCATTTTGCTCATAAAGCGTAGTTTGCATTTCCCACTATATAAGATATGGCTTAGAGAACTGAAAACAGAGCAGGGTATAAGATGCCTGAGTTCTGCTCCTACCTATTCTAGTGCCTACTTTGATTGCCCTTGTGTATACAGCTTCGTTAAGCCTCACAATCTTAATATGTCCATGGAGTAAGTAAATGTTAGAGCTGGTCAAAAAACAATTGATGGAACAGTTTTCTATCAGTTTTGTTTCATCATTACCGAAACACTGCAATTTCTTAATTTGATTCAAATTATTCAGCAAACTCCACATGAAGTTGTGAATAGTTTCAGGGAAACTGAAACTGCATTTTTCAACAAATAAACCATTCACCCAAAACATTTCTCCCAGCTCTAGTGCCAGGTTCCAACTGCAATTGTGCTGCGCTCCAACACAACAAGGTCTTTACAGCGCCCTGCCTAGGAAGTCTATCTGGGAAGCTCAGCCCTTCACCACAGCAGGGTCTGTTAGAGGGGAGAGGGATAAAGTTGCACAGGCAGCTGGCTGCTCTGAGTGTCAGGAGAGGGGGAAATCTGCACGCAGAAGGCCCTCTCTACACATGGATCTATTGAGGATCGTTGTGTCAGGATTATTATCTCAGGCACAAAGGGAAATCGTGCTGGAATGGGGAAAGCAAAACAAAACAGCCCTTGAGGTGTCTTCAGTAACAGGAAAGAGAACACAGACAAACTGTGGCTATGTCATTTTCACCTCGTAGGCGGCTTTTCCCAAGTGTCCCCGCATTACAAGTAAATGGCTGCTAATGATTTGTGTGCACGAGACACTTCTAAGTAATTTAAACAAATCTGTATCTGCTACAGAGTGAACACATGCCAGCAAACTAACCCCACCAGGCTGACTTCATCTGTACTATGCAAATTCATTTCTGATTAACGTCCCCTCAGACTGGTAAATTATGGGATGACAGTTTCAGGAAGCCAGTTGGGCTCCCTGCTTCCCCTGTGCTCATGCTTTAAAGACAACTGACTCGCTTTCCTGCTGAGGCGGCATTCAGCTTTGCCTAGTCTAACTGGAGTACTTTAGGCATGTGATTGGTCCCACTATTAAGGTTTGACCTGCACAGAGGGACATAGGAATAACTGCATGAGCTGAGATAACAGAGGGATTTGGTGCATTACACCTGATATTCAAGTTCTTTGTTTTGTCTTTGAATGAGTGGGAAGAAAGGAGAAGAGAAATCCTCCCCCTGTGATCAACTTGGAGACAATAGGGAGGTATCAGAGATCAGGAGCTTTGGGTCTTTCATACCTCTGGCCAGCAGAGCTCAGGTCTGTCAGTGCATTTGACATTTGCATTTGAATGGGAGCCACCTGTATCCTGCAATGGGGAGAACTGAGCCGCAGACAGGTACAGGCAGCTATTCCTCCATGATCACCTGCCACCAGACAATGCATGCAGCAGCACTGGTACTGGCATCTGCCCTGGAGGAAGACTTCCTGCTCCTTCTCTTGGCCAGGAGATGATGGCTGCTTTTAGGGTCTGACCCAAAGCCCATTAATATCAATGGGAGGCTTTCCACTGACTTCATTTGGCTTTGGATCAGGTCCAGATGGGAAGAGGGTAGAGGTTATGTTTCCCAAAGGAGGAACATGACCCCTGCAGTGGAAGGCCAGCAAGGAGTATGTATGGAAGGAATCTTTTGGATGTTTTTAAATGTCCTTTTGGTCAGGGCCCGGTGAAACAACTTACACTCACAAAAGCAAATTCTACAGAAACAAAATGAAAAGCTTTCACCACACAATACAATGCACACTTTAATGATCTTTCCTGAGCATGAGTGTTTCCTTACATAAGAAAGCAGTGTTTTCATTTGCCGTGGTATTTGCTATTGATCGTGCCCTTTTCTTTTAGTCCAATTTGGCATGCATTTAAAATTGTCCATTCATGTGTCTCGCAAGCTTTGATGTCGGCATAGTTTTGGAGACATTTCAAATTGCAGCCCTAAGTCCATTTTCTGTATTATAGTAATAGCCTATAATATAGCAAATGGCAATATTAAAGGAAACTATCCAGGCCCGCATTTCTCAGTTGTGGGAATGAGTAGAGCTCTACATTAAGCATCAAAGATGCATATAAGAATAACTTGCAGTCTTTGCACCAAATTTGATAAAAGTCAATCACTTGGTCCAAAAATCAATTAGACACATTTCTGAAAATTCAGAGGAGCGCATCAACTTCTGCTTTACCTGAAATCAAATTTAACGAGAGCTAAGGCCGGCACAGCTATGTAACTTTCAGCAGTATTGGTGGGATTTGAGAAGAAAATTGTTTTCTTAGCCTCAGGTGAAATACCCACCTTTTAACTCCTCAGCACACTCACAGTCAAGGACAACCCCTTTCCACTGCCAAGGGAATCATGTGCAAAGAGAATTTAAATGCTAAATATTTACTGAGGGTTTTCTAAAACTCCAGGACCTAAATTAAATCACAGTTCCATTTTCATTTCTAATGCAGAATTCCTCAAGTCTCTATCCATGGCTTTCTCTTCTTCCTCATTTCTTCCTTCAAAGTGGGACATCCCTGTTATACTCAATACCCAGCACTACATACCCATTGATTCATTCCCTTAGCCTTCTACCCACTGGCTTAGCTCGCTCAACCTGCGGCTATGTCAGCTACTGAATACGTCCAAGACTGAGGCCTGGTCTACACTTAAAATTTAGATCAACATAGCTTCATCAGTTACGGGTGTGAAAACTCCACACCTTTCAGCACTTTAGCTATGCTGATCTAAATCCCAGAGTAGATGCAGCTAGGTTGATGGACGAATGATTCCACCTCTTAGGGAACTGGTGTCCAAAAGAAATGCACCTTCATCAGTGTAGGTTGCATGTACACTATGGGGTATACCAGCCTAGCTATGCCAGTATAGTCCCTGTAGTGTAGACATGGCCTGAAGTCCTTCTGGGGGGGGCAAAATATAATCTTCTTTGCTATATCCCTCTGTGCCTAGAGATAGATAGAGAGATAGATAGATAATCTGGGAAATATCTATATCTAGGCACAGAGAGATATAGCAAAGAAGATTATATTTTTCCCCTCCCCAGAAGGACTTCAGGCCATGTAGACTACCTGTCAAAACCTGCAAGTCTTGAACCCAGAGCCACGGGGTTTCTGGGCATCATCATGCTATAATCCTCCACCCAATAGCTTGCTGACATCAGTTAGAACCAGGATTCCTTGAAGCCCAGCTCAGATAGAAGGCTCCACCCCTGAGCCCCAAGTGTGGAACACCACAGGTCCTGACTGGCCCACTCCCCTTACTTACACCAGAAGGAGGATGTGACACTTTCTTGGAGTGCCCAGGATCATGGGTCACCTTGTTACCCCTTTGCCTCCAGTGTGAAGGAGTGGTATCTTGTGGTATCTAAGCTCCTTTACTGCAGCAGCCATCCTGCCACTCAAACACTCTCTTCAGGACACTGCCAGTTCTATTTTTTTTGCAGGTTAACATTAGGTGTACCCCAGTCTCAAAACCGCTTAGAAAAACATTCCCCTCTAGCATCCAGCCCCTGTTACTGGACACTCACAGAAATTACCAGGTAAGTTGCCTCCCAAAAGGAGTATCCACACAGCTGGAAGCTTACAGCTACAACACAGGTTTCCCACTTTGCTTAATACCGCAGCACTGAACCATAGAATCACAGAACTGGAAGGGACCTTGATAGGTTATCTAGTCCAGTCCCCTCCACTCAAGGCAGGACTAAGTATTATCTAGACCATCCCTGACAGATGTTTGTCCAACCTGCTCTTAAAAATCCCCAATGATGGAGATTCCACAACCTTCCTAGGCACTTTATTCCAGTGCTTAACTACCCTGACAGTTAGGAAGTTTTTTCCTAATGTCCAACCTAAACCACCCTTGCTGCAATTTAAGCCCATTGCTTCGTGTCGTAGCCTCAGAGGTTAAGGAGAACAATTTATCTCTCTCCTCCTTGTAACAACATTTTATGTACTTGAAAACTGTTATGTCCCCTCTCAGTCTTCTCTTCTCCAGACTAAACAAACCCAATTTTTTCAATCTTCCCTCATAGGTCATGTTTTCTAAATTTTCATCATTTTTGTTGCTCTTCTCTGGACTTTCTCCAATTTGTCCACATCTTTCCTGAAATGTGGTGCCCAGAACTGGACACAATACTCCAGTTGAGGCCTAATCAGCGCAGAGTAGAAAGGAAGAATTACTTCTCATGTCTTGCTTACAATACTCCTGCTAATACATCCCAGAAGGATGTTTGGGTTTTTTGCAACAGTGTTACCCTGTTGACTCATATTTAGCTTGTGATCCACTGTGACCCCAGATCCCTTTCCGCAGTACTCCTTCCTAGGCAGTAATTTCCCATTTTGTATGTGAGCAACTGATTGTTCCTTCCTATGTGGAGTACTTTGCATTTGTCCTTATTGAATTTCATCCTATTTACTTCAGACCATTTCTCCAGTTTGTCCAGATCATTTTGAATTTGAATCCTACCCTCCAAAGCACTTGCAACCCCTCCCAGATGGGTATCGTTAGCAAACTTTATAAGTGTACTCTCCATGCCATTATTCAAATCATTGATGAAGATATTGAACAGAACCGGATCCAGAACTGATCCCTGCAGGACCCCACTCTTTATGCTCTTCCAGCATGACTGTGAACCACCGAAAACTACTTTCTGGGAACGATTTTCCAACCAGTTATGCACCCACCTTATAGTAGCTTCATCTAGGTTGTATTTCCCTAGTTTGTTTATCAGAAGCTCATGCAAGACAGTATCAAAAGCCTTACTAAAGTCAAGATATACCACATCTCCCACTTCCCCCCATCCACAAGGCTTGTTATCAGGTTGGTTTGACACGATTTGTTCTTGACAAATCCATACTGACTGTTATTTATCACCTTATTATCTTCTAGGTGTTTGCAAACTGATTGCTTAATTATTTGCTCCATTATCTTTTCAGATACAGAAGTTAAGCTCACTGGTCTGTAATTCTCCGGGTTGTCCTTATTTCCCTTTTTACAGATGGGCACTATATTTGCTCTTTTCCAGTCTTCTGGAATGTCTCCCATCTTCCATGACTTTTCAAAGATAATTGCTAATGGCTCAGATATCTCCTCAGTCAGCTCCTAGAGTATTCTAGGATGCATTTCATCAGGCCCTGGTGATTTGAAGACATCTAACTTGTCTAAGTAATTTTTGACTTGTTCTTTCCCTATTTTAGACTCTGATCCTACCTCATTTTCACTGGCATTCACTATATTAGATGTCCTGTTGCCACAAACCTTGGTGAAAACCAAAACAAAGAAGTCATTAAGCACCTCTGCCATTTCCACATTTCTGTTATTGTCTTTCCCCCACTCATTGAGTAATGGGCCTACTCTGTCCTTAGTCTTCTTCTTGCTTCTAATTGTTGAATGTTTTCTTATTTCCTGAGGTGTATTTCTCATAAAATGAGAATAGGTTCATTAACAACAACAGAATTTTAAGTGATACTGAGTAAGGATAAGGATACCGAGTAATGGAAATAGAATTGGTTACAAATAAAAAGTATAACATGCTTTCTGGAGACTATAACTTAACTTTACAGGCTACAATCCTTGTCAAAAGCAGTTTCTCACCCACAAAGTTTTTTCTGCAGTTGTTGCTGGATTTCAGTCAATCCCAGATCCATTCAGTCACAAATCACCCCCTTATGCCAAGGATGTTTCACAGTAAAATGAATAACGGGGTGTTGTTCTTGAACTCCCTGTTATAGTCTAGAAACTCTCTGAGTGCATTCATGCTTTTTGTTCTTCTCTGTGTGGTACCATGCTGAGATCGCATCCCCCCATTAGCCTGTTTTTCCTGTTGACTTTACATGCAAATGGGGCTTTCTTTATGCTGGCTTCATAACGCCTGATTTTCATCAGAGACAGAGCAATAACTATCTTCCCTCTAGTTTGGAAGAAATCTGTATCTCCCTTTGGTTCAGGGCTGGATTACCCAATAGGCAGACTAAGCACATGCTTAGGGCACCAGCAAAGCAGGGGGCACCAAAACAAATGAGATTTTTTTTTAAAAAAATTGATATTTGATATTTTAAAAAAGCATCGAAGTAGTCATCATGGGAAAAATCAGAACATTGTTAGACTTCCTTATACTCCACTACACACTCTTCCCACGTTTTTCTGTTCTCTTTTACCACACAAGTCAAGCTCTCCAAGAAAAAGAATTGGATTTGAAAACGCGCAGACCTCTGTCAATCATTAGCAGACCACTTACGCACTTTGAGGAATGATTTTGAAAGATTTGAAGACATATCAAAAGATATCTTGCCTGATACTAACTTCAAAGAAGCCCAGTACCGCAAGCAAATCAGGAAAAAACAAGTAAATGATAGCAGTGCAACAGAAACAGCATTGAATCCTAGAGACAAATTTTGCATAAGACAAGACATTTTTTGGATAAATGCTATGAAAATAGCATGCTAAGTGCAGTGAGTTTGTCAGGATTGTCAGGAGTTGCTGTTGCAGAACAGTGAACCCTTTGACAGTTGGCATTTAGGGGTTCTTAGCATCACAGAGAAAGTAGAAGTTGTCTCCAGGTCTGGACCTACTGCTATCCTGACTCAGACTGATTCCTGGTGTCTGACTATTGGTTCCTGACCCTCTAGTTCTGAATGCTAGCTGGCATGAGGACCCAACCTTTGCTGCCCTATGCTATCCACTAGGTCTGGCCACCTACATCCTGGCCCTGACACTACCTTAGCTTAGAATGGCCAAAATTCCTCATTGATGGAACACTCCACTGAAGGTAATGGAATTTCTTCTGTGAAGAATTTGACCCTTTGACTTGAAAAAAAAAAGTTTATATTTAGTTTAAATTCATAAATTATTTACAAAACATCTTAGTGGGTTTTGTACATCTTTTTTCTTTTAAAGGCCCAAACCTAAATGTGGGGCCTAAAGCTATCTCCGAAGTTGTCCATTTTGCAAATGGCCAACTGGAAAATAAAACAAATTCACGTATAGCATCCATAAACCAAGCTCTTGCTCTTGGGGTAAGGCACACCTGGATTCATTCACTGAAACTCAGACTGTATGGTACTTTTGTGATAGGAGCAGAATCAAACTAATAAACTCTTCACTGATGGCCTAACCCAGAAATGAAAGTTCGTCTGCAGAAAAGCAATGCTACTGCGTTAATTCAGAACACCAACTCCCCACCCCTCTACTTTTGGTGCCAATAAAACCTTGCAGGCCCAGAAGAAACTACTCACATTAATGATTTAGCTACAGTCCTACTCTTGCCTCCACTTACCATCAATCAGTTCCTATTGAATTCCACTAATTTTTAAATTTCCCCTGACTTCTTCAAGCCTCATTTGTCTCCTGTTAACTAGGCATTATTTCCACTGAGGTAAATGTATTCCAATCTATTCTGTAGTGCAATACCCAGCACTTTCTTATCCTCATCTTTGAGGCTAAAAGCTAGTGAGTTATTCTCCCCCAGATTCCATGAGCCAAATTCAACCCTACCATAAGGGAAAACCCCTTCACTGAAGTCAATGGTTTTACACCAGATCTAAATCTGGCTTTATAGATCTAGAAAAGTCTGTCATCTGTCCTAATCACGAAAGCCTAGGGTTGCCAGGTATACGGTTTTCTATGAGAACACTGGGTTGAAAAGGGACCCTGGTGGCTCCGGTCAGCACTGCTGACTGGGCCGTTAAGAGTCCGGTTGGCGGTGCAGCGGGGCTAAGGCAGGCTTCCTGCCTACCGTGGCTATGCGCAACCCCTGAAAGCACGCTGGCTAATCCGCACTCTGCTCCCCACTCTGGCTAATCTGCATAGAGACAGCTAGGGGGCTTCACACTCTGCCCTGGCCCCAAGCACCAGCTCTGTAGCTCCCAATGGCTGGGAACCACGGCCAATGGGAGCTGCGGGGCCGCCCCCGCAGATGGGGCAACGCAGAGAGCCTTCTGGCCGTGCCTCTGTGTAGGAGCCAGAGCGGGGACATGCTGCTGCTTTCGGGAGCTGCTTGAGGTAAACGCAACCCAGAGCCTGCATCCCTGACCCCCTCCCGTGCCCCAACCCCCATGCCCCAGCCCTGATCCCTCTCCTACCCTCCTACACCCCAAACTCCTCATCCCCCCCCAGCCCCACTCCAGAGTCTGCACCCCTAGCCAGAGCCCTCACACACACACCCCACCCCCCTGAGCCAGCCTAGTGAAAATGAGCAAGTGAGTAAGGGTGGGGAGAGCGAGTAACAGAGGGAGGGGGGATGGAGTGAACGGGAGTGGGGCGTCATAGAAGGGGCGGGGCAGAGGAAGGCCCTTGGAAGAGGGGGGGTTAGTGGGCGGGGCAAGGGTGTTCAGTTTTGTGCGAGTAGAAAGTTGGCAACCCTAAAAAAGCCAGATAGCCGTCCTAGCCACCTAGCCCCTGAATTCCAAGCAATAGCATTGCCATTAGCCTACAAAACTCTCTCTCTCTCTCTCTCTCTCTCTTTCTCACACACACACAGAGTCATTGTCCCAAGCAGTTTGCAAACTAAGAAGACAAACTCATATATGAAGAGTGGGAGAGAAGATCATCAAAATAGATGCAACTATTTTATAAATAGACTTTATTTTTTATTAAATAAATACACATCAACTATACCCAACTGTGACTATTTGAGAGATCTGTCTCTAGAATTTATGAATTCTGTGTCAGATTATGAACTCTATGTTTGTATCTTTTCTGAGCTGTAAACTTCATTTTGAAGGTGCAACGCTTTGCTTCCTTTATAGTGTTTCCCTCCACGCTGAACTGAAAGTCCAAAGACAAAGGGACAACATTGGGGGAAAAGCTGAGATTTACTCAGTTTGGTCAGGTGTTGGTTGGTCTTGATTTGAAATCATACCAAGAGATGTGTAAGAATGTAAAGAATATGAATATTATTGAATATTAACCTCAACCTGAATATGTAGTAGGCAATGTATGATGATCCCATATTTACAAGTCAAATATTTTATTTTGAAATCTGGATACACGGCAGCTGTATCTAGACCTTTAACAACATTGAAGGAGTTGACCCAGGAACAAGCTGGAACAAAAGGTTTAATTATTAAAATATATACAATTTTGACATAAAAAATGTTAAGAAAAGAACCCAGATGAAAAGATGGAAAAGGGATTTGGGCAAAGAAATCAATCCGATTGAGTGGGTCTCTATATGGGAAAGGAGATATACATTTTCACTTTGAGTAGGGAAAGAATTTTTTTACAAATTATTGCAGAGATGACATTTGACTCCAGTTAAGAGCCATCATAATTTTTCTACAAGGGAAGTGCTGTGCTGGAGGGGTTGTGAGGAAAAAGAAACATACTTACACATTTGGTGGTTGTGTCCAGGAACTAGACTGTTTTGGGAGTGGAAATTATTAGAGAAATTCATCTTATGACAAAATGCCAGATTCCTAGAGATCCCCTGACCTTTCTTAATGTTCCAGTACATTTTAAACAGAATGAAAAATTAATTTCTTTTTTATTGTTAGATTTAGTATTGCACATCATTGGAAAAACATAACTTCTCTTATGGAATTTTGGTAGAGCAAAATATGGACTGTCCTTGTAAAGGAAAAGCTTTCACACCAAGTACATACATAAGAGAAGCACAAAAAAAGAGGATAGGTATTTAGAAATGCATTAGATTTCCTTCTGTTTAATGGCTGATAAAATACGCTGTGCTGAATGGAATGTATATTCCTGTTTTTGTGTCTTTTTGTAACTTAAGGTTTTACCTAGAGGGATTCTCTATGTTTTGAATCTGATTGCCCTGTAAGGTATTTACCATCCTGATTTTACAGAGGTGATTCTTTTACCTTTTCTTTAATTAAAATTCTTCTTTTTAGAACCTGATTGCTTTTTCATTGTTCTTAAGATCCAAGGGTTTGGGTCTGTGTTCACCTGTACAAATTGGTGAGGATTTTTATCAAGCCTTCCCCAGGAAAGGGGGTGTAGTGCTTGGGGGGATATTTTGGGGGAAGACGTCTCCAAGTGGGCTCTTTCCCTGTTCTTTGTTTGACACGCTTGGTGGTGGCAGCATAGGCTTCAAGGCCAAGGCAAAGTTTGTACCTTGGGGAAGTTTTTAACCTAAGCTGGTAAGAATAAGCTTAGGTGGGCTTTCATGCAGGTTCCCACATCTGTACCCTAGAGTTCAGAGTGGGGAAGGAACCTTGACAGGGGCATTGCATTGTTATTTGCTAAATTACTGATATGCTCCTATGCTTTATCTGTACAAAGTATCTCTTATGTCATAACTAGCATATGCTTCCTGAAAGTGTTAAACTGAAACCCAGTAGGCTCATACCTTCGGTGGGATTCTGGGAGAGGGTGTGTTTAAGTTAATGAGGTAGGTTGGGGGTTAGCACTGGACCTGGAGACCTATGTCAGAAGGGCTGAGGGGCTTCATTTCTGTGAAGGGGCAACAGAAAGAGATGGTGCTCGGGAAATGTGCAAGAGAAGAACCAGGGCTGCAATCTTCTAAGACCCAGAGAAGCTTAAAAAACCTGGGGATCCAGAAACAGGATTCCCCACACAGCAGTCTGGTGGGTGGCTGGCAGGGGGAGCTTGACCAGATTTGTGACAGTAACCACCCCTCAAACCTACAAGCCAATCTCCTGTAGCTGTCACAAAATTGGAAGAGAAGGATGACTGGAAGCCTTGCAGATCAGGCCACGGAGGGTGCTCAGTGGTAGCTTGGAATGAGTCATGAAGATGGCTGTGGCAGATGCAGATGCAGACCAGTGGGTGCTCAAAGCTATGAACGTTTGCAGGTGGGTGGGGAGGACACCCAACAACAGACAAAAGCAGATGAGCAGGAGGAGCCAGAGCCATGAAGGTCCCCGGAGGGAAAGGGGAGAACAAGAAATGTAAATTTCCAATGGTAGTACAAGCTTCTTGATATGGCCCTGCCAAACCAGCCAATACCTGCCCCAGAGAGCCCACCGCTAGGGGTGAGAAAAGTTCAGCCTCCAAGTCCAGTCCTTCCTTGGCCTCTGATGTGGTGTGAACAAGGGAGCCAGTTAGTGCCATTGTGGTCATGGTGCTAAACACTTACCTACTGGGATCCAAAATGAGCTCACTAAAGACATTTCACATAGGAGCTACCAAGAGACAGTAACAAAACTAGCCAGTACCACCTTGGGCTAGATGTAGGGAAAGACTCAGTGTCCAATCACCAAACCCATTTGGACCAGTTAAGGCAACTATTCCATGAAAACCTTCTTCTAACCCCACACACATCTGAGCTGTCAATCTCTCTGCACTGAACAAAAAGATAGGTCAGAAAATCCCTTAAGTCTTCATTTTACACATTTCATTGAACATTATGAAATGTGCCTCATCAGAAAGCATTGTATTTGTATGGCAACATTTCCAGCTCAGGAACGGGGGAAGCTCTAGCTTGCATTGTAATATAATGTCCAAGTTTATTTTAGTACAGTGTTTCTATAATCTAACATTGCAAGCAAATAAATGACTGGCTGGTCGAAGGTGCTTGCCCAGAAACAAGCTTCATTAGAATTAATATTTCGCTTTCAAGAGTAGCAATTTGGAATTTGTGTAAAGGTTTTATTTATGGGCGTTAAGAATAAGCTGTGGGGCAATTACTGAGGACTCTGCATTGCAAAGCTGGTCTGTAGCCCTTTGCAAAGGCTTGAAATTGAGCCTTCCATCTAATTCTTTTCTTAAACTGCTCTTCCTTGAAAGCTCATTTACATCTTGACGTGAGCAAAAATTGAGCTACAAAGCTCAAGGCAGGAGGATTGATACAATGCTTGACTTTGTTTGACTTTGTGACCCGGGGCACTCTACTCTGGGAGTTCACTAAGGATTCCTGTCTGGAGATGAATGGTCATAAAATAATCCAGTGCCTTTTTTAAAAATATCCAGCCACAATATTTGCCTCCATAATTTGAAGTGGAGAATCCCACAGATTAACTCCACATTTCATAAAAGGTCTAAATGTACTTTAAGGGAGCGTCCCTATTTTCTTTTCTAGCTGAACATGGTACAAAGGAGAGACTGATCACATTCCACTGCCATCATAATTTTGACTAAGACTGAGCTGCGTGCTGGCATGGTGAATAAAAGCAGCTGACTCTTTCCTGAATGTTCTCGCGAAAGAGTTTGTTAATCCTTGCACAGGCCACCCCCTTATCTTCTCAGCAAGTCACCTGTCACAAGAGTGAATCAAAAAATGGGAGAATTTTTCACAAAAATGTCACTATTGCCAGCTTCTGGCTCAACTGCAGCATGTTCACATTTCTCAGCCAGAAGGGTTTTTTCTGGTAAGTTAGTGTTCTGAATGAGCTTAACACTAAACACGTTATTAATGTCCACTCTGAGCAAAAGCATAGTTTTGATAGTTTTCCTTCAACTTTTCACTCCAGACCCTTGTCCACCACATGCAACAGTCATCCCACTGGCCTGTTTATTCCTGTTAAACACATAGCTAGTTCTACTTGGTGTACCAAGAATTCTTCAACAAATGTCTCGTGGTTACAAAGAATCCTACCATTTTGACTGATTAAATTAAACTTTGGGACATTTCAGGTATCTCAAAAGAAGTTCTCAGCACATATGAAAAACCAGGACTCTACCAGTAAAACTGTGATGTAGGGTCACTTTTCATATGTGACAATACCTGTTTCCCTACAAATAAAATACCTGTAACCTAAAGACTTGCTGATGCTTCTTGAAAAACCTGGGGATTGAACCAGCCTTAAAGATAACTATCATGCTGTCCACACAGGCATTCCCTCTGCCAGGTACGCCAAGGCCAATCTTCTGTGTTGGCGAGAGCTGTGCTACATTCATCTGGAATTTGCTCTCTGCACATCTTCTATAAGTCCAACAAAAAAATATACCAAGCCCCTTCCCTGTGTTTTATGCACATAAGAGAAGGTAGGCTTAGAAACCTGTCAACAGAAGTTATTTTATGGGGGAAAAGACAAAAAAAAGTGCCAGAAATAGTTCTGGTGATCTGATTTCTCAAAAAGAAATAAAAAACAGTGATCATTGTAGTCCTACACCGATAAAAAAAAAGGTACACAGAAACTCACACAGACAATGTAGTCAGAGCAAAACAGCAAGCACGGACACGTTCACCCACCTACATAAGCAAAATGATGTAAAAGCTACCTGGAAGTGGATTTACTACTTGATATAGAAAAATGTTTTATTTCTTGCTTTACCAGCTAATCAGTCTCTTGGGTTCTTTTACTATCAAATGAAGATATGTGATTTCTACATTACCACGCTCCCTCCTGCCTCCCAGCCACACGGTAATAACAGGGTGTGGCTGCTAGCAGCTCTAGTTGAAATCATGCATGCATCAGGGTTTGTCCTAGTGAATCAGAGCAGTGGTCCACCTAGTCTACTAACATGCTTGGCCAACAGTTGCTGTGTCACAGAAGATGAAATACCTTAATAATGCACCGAAACAACTTGTGCAATACAGTACATTGACTAGGTGAGTGGAATAGAATCATTACCATATGCCATGAAGTATGATATATGGTTACTCCAGCCTTGTTATCTTGAATGGCCAAAGCCCATTGCTAATAGCACAGAAGTACCCATTTTACAGAAAGTGCACTGTTTAAAAGTCTGATTTGTTGTCTAGAAATGGAGTCCATTCATTATAAGTATCAAGTCAAACAAGATACAGATAGGCCTTTGTCTTTCCTCCACAATTCAGATCTTCCTAATATGGACTTACAAGCAGAGAACCACGTTAGCCCTAACTGAGATTCATTCACTTCGCCCTTAAACGTTTAGTACTTTCCCAACATTTCCATTTTTATAGAAATAACATGTGGCTGAAATGTTTGGTTTTTTTTAACATATAACAAATTTGGGGTCAGATTTACATTTCAAATACTCTCTCACACACACATCTTTATGGTATGGATTCAATATTTTTAAATGTTTAATAATCATTTTTATCCATTTAAAAATGTGTAAAGCCTCCCTCTTTTGTGCAATGATACCAAGGATGAGTAGGTGAAAGTGGTGAGAGCAAAAGACTGGAAGCAAGAACACCTGGGTTTTGCTTGTACGTCTGCCGCAGACTTGATGTTTCCAGTTGGGCAGGGTATTCGCAGCTAGACATTCAGCACTGTGCACATATTTGTATGCCTAATTAGGGCATGCACAGTCACTGTGACTGCCACCTTTTTGTGGTGTGTTTGTGGATGGATCAATGGATCAATGGATCCTGGTCCATGACTTGGGCTCCTAGGCACAATGGGAATGCAAATAATAAATAATAATATTTGTGCCAATGATCAATTATATCTCCGAGCTCTGTTGCACATGCAATTGCCCTGGTCATACAGATAACCTGATGCGCATTCAGCATTAGGAAATTCTGGCTCACTTTCTCTGTGCTCCCATTAAACCATCCGTATGTATCTCTAACACTGGATGTATTGTGCAAACAGTATCCACCAAACTCACCAAAGGTGGATGTGAGATTGAATTAATGAGTGTAAAGTGTTTTGACGCCCTTTGATGAAGGCTACTATATTATAATTTATTTATTACTACATTGTGGGATTGAGTCTCCTCTTCCATTGGGGACGAAAATCAGGCCAGTTATTATTTATGCAAAGTGTGCAACACATTTCACAGACAAAGAGTCAAGACCCTTGCCTGGAGGAGCTTATAGTCTCAACAGACAACAATCAGACGAGAGATGGGGAATGAGATGCAAAGAAAAGCAAATGATTGAACATCACCGCTCATTAAGCACCTGCCTTGTTAGCTGCATGGTGTGGTTTGTTTGTAATTAATGTGTAGTTTATTCTGTGATGTAATTATTAAACCATCCTCTACATTAAAAAAAATCTAAAAAACACTTAACGCTTTTCAAAATAATGCTCCCCGAATCCCTGCTGCATATTTCTAATCATAGCAGTTGGAATGGACAGTATTTACCAGGCTAATAAATTCAGCATTTTACAGTGAAAGTTTTCCCATCCCCGCACCTGTGTGTTTGTGCTGTAAGTGGAGATCAAAGCCCGCAACATGGACTAAAAGCCCCGCAAACCCCTAGAGCAGCACAAAGGACAACACGAGTAGAACACTGCCCTTGTCAAATGCTGTAGCTGCTCAAGACCCTAGATTATTTAACCAGTGACACCTGCAGCCGTGCTGCTTATAGGCTCAGGCCCTGTCACGTTTACTCAGGCAATCCAAATTATTACTTGGATCTGCCCTGGAAATTCAGCTACCAGTTTTAAGTTTGATCTCTTATGTTGCTGGAGCGAAGAGAGTGAAAATCCAGCAAACAAGGCACCAAAACCCTTCTGAACCACCCTTCTGCTATGCAGTTATATAAATAGCCATGTGCCCTTTTATCAGCCGGCCATGAAAGAAAGAATTGAATTACATCCCTGATGAATCATGCTTGCTCACACAAGACTATGGCTCTTTTCATAATGAAAAAAGACATATCCCTTTTGTAGCAGCATTCTCAAGAAGACAGTGAATGTATTGCATGGCTTGCCTTTGTTCAAGTTTATTAAACCTAAGGCCCTAAGATATTTTTAAAATTTTAAGGGAATTGATGTATGAGTGAAAAGTTCCAGGTTATGACCCCTGGAGACTGTTTATCCGTAGGACACGATGAAGCAGGGCAAACTTCTTCCAAAAGGCTCTCCTGTACGCGTGACAGTAATTCAGCCTCCTTGCCTTTTCAGTCTTTGGTCTCTCTGCTGAAGCTACTTCACTGTGGGATCAGTTTTTTAATGTTCATTGGAACTGGACAGACCACGATACTCATTTTGCATTGACTACTGAACAGCCATCTGATGGTAATGATGGCTGTTAGTTAGTCTATTCTGAGTTAGGCTTTCCTAACTCAGAATAGATTCACCCCAGCATCCCGGAAGGGACAGGCTATATCTCCTGTATCCCTGCCACTAAACTATTTGGTCTCCTCTTGCTCAGATTCCAGTTGATCCTCCAAAGTTTATTATAATTCACAGATCATATTTTTTCTTGATATTTCAGCCCTGAAATAAAGGATTGAGGTGAATTCTTTGGTTCACTTTGCTCCCTGTATATGGGGAATCTTAACTTCGCCACCTAGTGTGAAGAGAGTAAGGAGTAGGGAAGGAAGAAGCCATGTCAGGGGATGAGAAGGAATAGGGGATGGTGGTGTGAAACTCCACCATGCCGGATTCTCCACTGCCATGTGGTACTACCAAAAAGTTGCAATGTGAATTGGTCTCCAAGCACTGGAATAGATCATCAAGTTGTGACATGGAAGGTTTGGGCTTCAGGATGTAACTTAAGATGGCAGACACTGGTTCCATTTTCAAGGTTTGGGGAAGCTAGTGCTGTGGCTGACCACCTCACAACATCAGCTGATTCATGGAAGGACACTGGGCATTGGCTCTCAGGGGAGTTACGCAGCTGGTATATCTGAAACAGATATATTATTAGAACACCTCCTGTATGCAGGCTGGGTAAGCTGAAGCTGACTGAGACATGACACCTTCACTGTCTGGGATCAGGAATATTTAAAATTAGCTGTTCATCTTCTGGAATTTCAGAAACTAAGCAGGTTTGGGCCTACTCAGGAACTGAATGGGAACTCTCCAGGGAAAACTAAGTGTGATGATGGTGGATCAGTAGATAAACTCTGTCTGAGTCATTAATAAAGCAGTGCAACACCACATAGGGGAGAGATGCCATCTTTTGCCTGACACTGAAACCAAGGGCCTGATCAACTGTAATTAAAAATTCCATGATGCTTTTTCCAAGTGTAGTCCTAGTAACCTGGATAAATGTCAATGTAGTTAACCACATGCTGCCCAGCCAAAATGTTTTCTGTACTTTTGAGTGGATATGGTATTGTTCACTTCATATCCTAAGCTGCTCCATGGCGTCATTGTGAGCAGTTAAGTGGACACCGCATTTGTCCCTAGAGGTGGCTGCATCTTCTGGTGCATGAAATGACATCTGTGTAGACACGTAGAATGAAAGAGATATGTAGTTTGTAACAGGTTTTGAGATCCTTCAGGCTGAAAGTTTTATATACTGTAAAAATGTATCATATTATTAAGAGTATACATGAAAGTTCTAAAGACAAGGATAATGAAATAATGTGCAATATTTCAGAACCACTCAAGTTAAAATTGGGGTATTTCTAAGAAGGCTGCTCAGATCAGAATCTCCCTTTACACCGGTATTTCTTATTTTAAATAGATAGATTAGATAAAATTTACTGCCATTGAAGAAAGTGCAGGACATATAACTTCAAAACAGTGTCCTTAAATGGTGCTGACACTGTACTTTACTTGCAAAAGCCACAAAACATAACAAATAAAAAGGGCTGTTGTATGACTTTAAAAGTCTAGCTAAAAAGATTCTGGTAGTTGCTGTAGTAATTTTGCACCTAGAGATAAGACTGGAAGATCATTAAACTTTCACAGCAGATGTCTAAGGTGAAGTTGATCATGTCAGGAGATGAAAAATGTTGATTCGCTTATGTTTCTGAAGAGTAGATGGGGGAACCACATAAGTCATTTGTATCAGATTAAAATAAAGTTCTGATTCTTTTTTGGGGAGTTGTTCCAGTTTATCTTTCTTGTCTCTACTACCCTTCCTGGCTTCTTCTTCTCATCTAGCAACATTCTCTTCATACAACCTTGTCACTGTTGGTTTGAGAACCTACTTCTCTGCACCTCTGGCCTTCTGGCCTCATAGCCCTTACATCCCTCACCCCCTCCCCACCCCAAATATAAACCACACAGAAAAACAAATACTTTTTCCTCCCTCACCTATAAATTACAGACCTCTTAACATTTTGTGCAATGGAAATTCCATAGAGAAATGCTTGTTCTAAGTCAGAAGGTCTAAAAAGATTTGTTTATATGTCAGTCTTCCAAAAAAGAATTATGCATCAAAGATGTTTTAGAGGAGAATTGGAATTTCCAGTTACAGCATGCCATCTCTAACTGATTGTAATGTCAGACATTTTCACATGATTTATTGAAGAAATAGTTAAGTTTTGACCTTTATAGTCCACCAAAGTTTAAAAACTAAGGAAATTCTCAAACAGATTTCCAACCTATCTGAATAACTTTGAAAAATCACATTAGAACATTCCACAATAGTTCCAAAACATGAACATTTGAAAGCCATGAAATATGGTTACGTTTAGCTATCTATTCCAGTATTTTGGGTTACAATTTCTGTGAAAGGCTGCATAAAAAAGTAGGGCCTGATCTAGCCAACAATTACTTATGTGTCTAACTTTACTCACATGAGTAAAGATACACACAATTTAAGGCCCCAATCCTGCAAACACGTATATGTATGTCTTGTAAGCATTATAAATTCCTGTGGTTTTCATTATTACAATAATGAAAACTTTTAGGATTCTAACATGTCCATTATGTGGATGTGGAAAGGAATTCCATTGTTTGAATAAGTGTTTGGAATTAATCATAGTGCAGCTATTTCTAATTTTGGGCATATTTGAATTTATAAATATTTGACTACATACAGCTGTTTGAATAGTGAAATAACAGATTCATGAATATATTTATGAGAAATTGACTCTAAAATCAATTCACTGCTATTAGTTAGGTCAGATTCTTCATAACTTGTGAATAGGAGAACCACTTATTATTCAGGAAATATTTCTGAATAGCAAGCATTTCACAAACTTGTTGTGGAAGTGTGCCATTCATTATTTTCCTATTAAAAAAGTCTGTCATCCAACCAGGAAGCAGGAACCATGCCATGTGGCCTACCACACATGATAAATGTGAATAGTTGAAATGAACAGTTCCCAAACAACCCCAGACTGGAAATCATTCATTTAAACTACTAAGGAAAGGCTTACAAATGACAAATATATTCACAGACATTTGGAATGCTTTGCAAATAATTTGTGAACCAAAACCAGGCTTAAATACATCAACATTTTTGGTTTGACAAATATTACTTCATTTTGCTGCACTTTTAAGCCAATAAAGCTAAATGTTCTATTAGACTGTCATGTTTCTCAGGATGGGGGGTTGTGTAATAAGTAAATTCAGGCCAAAGGTTGAACAGAACTCCTTTTCATGACTATTGTCATATAATACATTGCAGAAATCGACAAGGCATAGTACCTTTGGGATACTTGTTAACCCACGGAAACAGCCATGATCCTTATACCTAGGTAATGGCATACGTATTATGAGATTCTTTTTAAATTACAGAGAAGGTGGGGAAAATGCAAATAGGGAGTGTGACAGGTTCGGTCACAGAGACCCCCTTGGGACTGTCACCTGATGTGCTGAATTTCGTTTTCCCTGCCAGCTTGGGACTCCAGAACCCTGCCTTGTTGAGCCAGACACGCTAGGCTGCTGCAACACAGACTCAAGTCTGGTCCATGCCCCCAAAGCTGCAGACTTTAACCAAAAACTACTCAGCAGGTCACTTACCTCCAGCACCCAGACACCCAGTTCCCAATGGCATCCAAACCCGAAGTAAGTACGTTTTACTCTCTATAAAGCTTATACAGGGTAAACTCATAAATTGTTCACCCTCTATAATCTGATAGAGAGATATGCATAGCTGTTTGCTCCCCCAGGGATTAATCACTTACTCTGGGTTTATCAATAAACAAAAGTGATTTCATTAAGTATAAAATGTAGGATTTAAGTGGTTCCAAGTAATAACAGAAAGAACGAAGTAAGTTACCAAGCAAAATAAAAGAAAACATGCAAGTCTAAGCCTAATACATTAAGAAGCTGATTACAGTTAAATCTCACCCTCAGAGATGTTCCAATAAGCTTCTTTCATGGACTAGACACCTTCCTAGTCTGGGCCCAATCCTTTCCCCTGGTACAGTCCTTGTTATTTCCAGCACACATCTTAGGTGGAAACTAGGGGTTTTCTCATGACTGGAAGCTCCCTTTGTTCTGTTTCACCCCCTTTTATATCTTTGGCACAAGGTGGGAATCTTTTGCTTCTCTGGGTCCCCACCCTTCCTTCTAAATGGAAAATCACCAGGTTTAAGATGGATTCCAATATCAGGTGACATGGTCACATGTCACTGTGAAACCCCCTCCATTCTTCCAGGGGTGGCCAGCACATATACAGGAAGGCTTGCAGGTAAATAAACCATTTACAACAAATTGTCCTAGTCAATGGGAGCTATCAAGATTCTAAACCACCATTAATGGCCCACATTTTGCATAATTACAATAGGACCTCAGAGTTATATTTCATATTTCTAGCTTCAGACAGAAGGATGATACATGCATACAAATAAGAGGAATATATTCAGTAGGTTATACGCTTTGTAATGATACCTTACAAGAGACCTTTTGCATGAAGCATATTCAAGTTACATCATATTTACACTCATAAGCATATTTCCATAAAACATTATGGAGTGCAACGTCACGGGGGAAAGGACAACATATATAATGGGTCAGATTCTGGGGACTGGCTTTTCTGAGCTTAAGTGAAGCTTTTGGGGCAATAGTAGCTGTAAACTGGGCCTCAGTCCTGTTCCGAGGACCAACTTAGAACAGCTTCTGGGCTGCTCTAAGTTGTGCCAGCTGCAGTGGCCCCAATGGGCCATCCTAACAAGCTGGGAATTGCTGAAGGAGCAGTAATGCTCTGGCTGTGCCACTCTCACCACACACTCTGTGGTCTCTCGTGGAAACTTTACTTTTGATCCTTATTTTTATGTTTTTTTCCCCCTTAATTTGAAATAGATAATTCAGAGTGAAAGTATATGGTCTGGAAAAAATAAGTTAGCCTGGGAAAACACAGACCAGAAGGCCCATTATACTTTGCTTTTAACTCTGGTGCCTCCTTAGCAGAGCCAGTGTTGGGGAAACACAGTGAAATGACTAGCCTGATTACACCTTTGGGGATGTGAAAACCAGACACCAAAACCAAGTACCAGAGCACTTGTCTTAACGCTGCAGTGAGAAGCTACTTTCAACACTTTGCCAACTTGACTTTCATTCCAAGGTGAAGATAACGAAGTGGGGACTGAAGTAATTGACCTGGATTTTGTCACAGGGAGAGCTGGGGAATGATTTGGTGACAGAGAACTCTAGAAGTAAAAACAGAGACAAAAACGTGCTTCTGTCTCAACCAGCAGACAAGAACCTCCATACTCATTGGATCTTGTGTCGAGGAGCGTGGTCAGAGCCCCCAATATATTTGCAACTCAAAGACTGGTCAGAAAATCCAGAGTGATTTCACATAGCTTTGAGTGTAAAAGGAAATATAAATGGCCACTGGCATATTTCAATACCCTGGAATTACCTCCAGAAGAAGAATCTTTATGGGTATGGTATAGCTCACTCTTGTAGGACCAACACTGGACAGTGACACAAACACTGCAACTGGGTGAGGTGAAGGAGGTTTGTGTAAATGTGTAAACAGTGAGTCTGGTTCTTCCCAGTGTATGAAGTCAGTGTCACTTCCTGCTGCGTCTCATTCAAAATGGGGCCAGTAATCAAGAATTCAATTCTCATCCACCTCCAGTGAACATTTTAAGCAGGAGGAGGAGGAAACATATTGTCTCCCCACAAAGTACAAAACAACAGTGCCTAAGTCAGCGACATGTGTAGAGACTGGAAAGATATGGTCAGCCCTGAAAAGGCCAAAACTTCAGCACAGTCAAGGCTCTAGCTGTCCTATTCTGCCTTCCTAAATGTTCCCTCTGCTTTCAGCTAAAGAAGGCGTTCCTTTCCAGTCACCACTGCTACAGCAGGAGTAGATGAATAAGATGGCAGTACCATACCCATCTACACCTGTGTCTAAAACCCAGCTGACAGAGAGTTGGTGGGCTCCAGACAAGACTAGAGCTGCTTTATCATCACCTTCTTCACACCCTTCCCTAAAACAGCAAAGTTTGAAGCTAGGTATGTGACTTATCTAAGTCCAGAGAAGGAGTTGGTGCTCGTCCTGGGATTTGAACACAAGAGCACCCTGGTTCTCAGTCCTCTGCTTAGACTGCTAGACATGTTTTAAAACATCAACTTCAAATAAATGTAACTGGGGGAATAGTCCCGCTCTTGTGGGGAACTTTCCTGGCTTCTGCACTACCCCGGTGAAGTGGGCTAGCAAAAGGATCTGAGTCCTCGCTCCCACTTCCTTTACCCAGTGGCCTCCCTGCCCTTGAGGACTCCCCTTCCACTCTCCTGTCTGGCAGAGTCCTCGTAACCGCAACAAGGCTGGGCCCAGGATTCCTGGGGGGTTCGACCCCCAACCCTGCTGTGGTCACCTAGGTCCTGGGGCCGGTTTTGTTCAATATCTTCATAAATGATCTGGAGGATGGTGTGGATTGCACTCTCAGCAAATTTGCGGATGATACTAAACTGGGAGGAGTGGTAGATACGCTGGAGGGGAGGGATAGGATACAGAAGGACCTAGACAAATTGGAGGATTGGGCCAAAAGAAATCTGATGAGGTTCAATAAGGATAAGTGCAGGGTCCTGCACTTAGGATGGAAGAATCCAATGCACCGCTACAGACTAGGGACCGAATGGCTAGGCAGCAGTTCTGCGGAAAAGGACCTAGGGGTGACAGTAGACGAGAAGCTGGATATGAGTCAGCAGTGTGCCCTTGTTGCCAAGAAGGCCAATGGCATTTTGGGATGTATAAGTAGGGGCATAGCGAGCAGATCGAGGGACGTGATCGTTCCCCTCTATTCGACACTGGTGAGGCCTCATCTGGAGTACTGTGTCCAGTTTTGGGCCCCACACTACAAGAAGGATGTGGATAAATTGGAAAGAGTCCAGCGAAGGGCAACAAAAATGATTAGGGGTCTAGAGCACATGACTTATGAGGAGAGGCTGAGGGAGCTGGGATTGTTTAGTCTGCAGAAGAGAAGAATGAGGGGGGATTTGATAGCTGCTTTCAACTACCTGAGAGGTGGTTCCAGAGAGGATGGCTCTAGACTGTTCTCAATGGTAGCAGATGACAGAACGAGGAGTAATGGTCTCAAGTTGCAATGGGGGAGGTTTAGATTGGATATTAGGAAAAACTTTTTCACTAAGAGGGTGGTGAAACACTGGAATGCGTTACCTAGGGAGGTGGTAGAATCTCCTTCCTTACAGGTTTTTAAGGTCAGGCTTGACAAAGCCCTGGCTGGGATGATTTAACTGGGACTTGGTCCTGCTTTGAGCAGGGGGTTGGACTAGATGACCTTCTGGGGTCCCTTCCAACCCTGATATTCTATGATTCTATGATTCTATGACAGGGGATAGGGTGTCCCCACTCCGGGGTACTCTCTCTGCACTGGACACTTCTCTGACCCACTGACCATTACATACAAGTTAAAGCAAATGCAAGTTATTTAATCAACAATTAAATTTAAAAAGAATAAGGAAAAATGGGAAAGGTTAAAGGAAACACATCAACCCGCTCTGTGGCAGGGAACATCACAAACGGTGTCTCTGGAATGTCAGGGCAGTTCACAGTCTGTTCCTTGTAAGTCCCAGGCCTCCTTCTCCGGCCCAGGCTGTGCTGCAGGGATGCTGTGGGTTGGACACTTGCTCTGGTGGTGGCCACACGCTCTCAGGCTCTAAGTGGTAGGACCCTTCTTCCCAGTGTCGCCCATGCCCTGTCGGGGTTACGATCCAAGCCTGGCCTGCAGAGCCTCTTGGCAGAGGCATCTCCCTGTGCTGGGCCCGCTGCCCAGGGTCCACCTCACTCTCCCCAGCTGCTCACTGCACCCACCTCCAGACTGCTCCAGCCCCAGCTGCACCACTCTGTCTCTGCTGCTCTGCCTCCAGCTCCCTGGGCTGCTTCTTTGGCCCCTCTGGTTGCTACAGCTCTGCTCCCAGGACAGGTCTGCTCTGCAGGTTGCTTCTGGGACTCTGCTCCCAGCACTGACCTGCTTCCTGGGCTGCTTTTCTAGCCCCTCTGGCTCTGGTTGCTGCAGCTCTGCTCCCAGGACAGGCTCTGCTCTCACTGGATCTGGCACAGCGCAGCTTGGGCCCCTGCTTTCTCCTTAGCTCGGCCCCACTCTGTCTAACCCAGGCAAATCCAGCTCACACGGAGGACAGGACCTCCCTGGCCTCCTGACTCCCTGATTAGCCTGCTCGCCCTGTCATTCAGGCTGACCTGGAGCATTGGCCTCTCCCCATTATTCCTGGGGGCTGGCAGTCTCAGGGTCCTGATACCCCATCGACCCTTCCCCCTTTTTAGTATTGGGAGCTGGCAACTAAAACACCCCCACTGAATGTTAGTAAGGGGTCAACAGTTTCCTTACATAAACAAAAATAGTATCAGTGCTCTACAGGGCTTTGAATGGAGTTGTTTCCAATCAGCATTGGGTGAAAGCAGTGCAAAAGGGCTTTCATAAAATTACCTTAATGTGTTCTTTGGACCCAGTTGTTCTCTTCTCTCTCTGCGTATGCAAATATGTTTGTTTTCCTTCATATTTTTTTCCTATTACTTTGACCTAATGTTCTTGAGGCTGCTAATCATTATTTATGAGAAATTCTTCAATTTAAAATGAAAATTTGCAGAACAAATCATACACTTAGATGAATACCTTCTGCTTCTAAAAATGCATTTAAAATATATATGAATTTTCAGGTGCTAGAAATTAACCTGGCCTCTGGTAAACTGACTAATTTAAAATGCATAAAACATCACAGGCACTCACGTGGAAGGCTGATGAATGCAAAAGTATATGCTCAGTTTTATTTTTCATCAATATTTATTTGCTTTCCCCTGGTCTACCCCCTTTTTAAAATGCCTTGTAAAAGCCTCTCTTTATATGAAAAATGGGTCCAAACCAAAATGCCTACTCCAAATTTTCAATGTGAACCCAAATCTCTATCTAATACAGGCCCATCTCTATAGTGTAAATAACTATAGAGTGTCACTATATGCCACCACTGCCCTCTATTGGATGGAGTTCAACTGTATGCCATAGACCTTCTACTAGTAGTGATTCTATTTTAACTGGTTAAGTGTGGCCACAATGTGTGAAATCACAAAAGTCAAGTCTTCATTTAGGCTTCTGAGGAGCTGTTATGAAGTGTTTCTTTAATCCAGTTACTATGGCATTACCTTGACTTTGCCCATTGAGGAACTGTACATAAAATCTTCCAGGAAGCTAGAGATCATACTTAATTTGTATATATTTAATATTTAATTTGTAGTAGATTACAATTACCTTCATTTTTACATGGAGATGACACTTGCAGAGGCTATCAGTCTTCGTATGCAGTGATCCATCTTGACCTGTTTCACCTCCTTCCTCAGCTGGTTGGAGGATCTGTAATTTCTGATGTATTTTAGTGACGAGGGAGGCAGGATAAGAAGAACTAAGGACTGATTCAGCTGTAATCAGCACATTACTGATACTGCCATAATCTGGCCTGGCTGTGTTCACCATCTCAGTCTCTGCAATTGTACTTTGTTGTACAATTGTACAACTGTGTGTGTATGTGTGAAAGAGTCCACGTAGTACGATGCTCCATAGAATTCCGCAGCATGTGGGCACCTTCCAGCTCCCTGTTGAAGCTTAACCCTTCATAGCTCAGTCTCTCCAGCTACATGAAAGAAGACAGTTGTTGGCCACCATACAAAACTCTCCGGGTGGCCTCCGGTCTGCGTGAGTCCCGCTCTGTGTAGCCTGCATTAGAAGAATAATGAGCAGGTCTGACATGCTTTGTTATGGCGGCATTTCTCCAACAGGAAGCTTCCGTAATTTTCCACGCTGATTGGGTCACTAAAGTGCTGTGGAACACCGGTCCTTTTCAGATGCCCAGGACTGTGTCAGGGGGTACCACAACTCAGATGCAAATGTTGTAGGAGTTTCAGCCACTAGCCTCCACAGGCTGTAGTAGGTGCCCAGTGGGCATCATCACATACCGCTCAAACAAAAGGAACCCCTGCTAGTGTTGGCAGAAAAGAGAGGCTGCAAATACCTCCGACATAATTGCTAAGTGAGTTACCACAAAAGAGGCCACAGTAGTTCCATTTTTGGCCTATGGGTGCCAGTCCAGTTGAGGGTACAAGGGTATCCTTGCCCCATGAGGCTCCTCAGGCCTCGTACTTGAGGCATCCTTGCTAGTCCATTCCTCTGTTGCAGGCAATTAGGCATCTGTTGGAAGGTCCAACTAGCTGGGGTTCAGCCCCAGTTCTCTGTCTCACAGGAAGCGCCTCTGCATTGCTGTCCCGTTATAGCCAAAGCTACAGTCTCCTCTACCACTTGCATGCTGCTGCCCTTTGGGGGAAATCAGGCTCCCAGCCCCAATCTAAAGTCACTGTTTATATATGCCATACCCTTTACCTTTATGAACAGATCCCCCCCACCTTCTTTATGAGCCTAACTTATTCAGATCACATGACTGGCCCCTTCCCCAGGCTCATCTCCTATGTCTGGGGCAACATGGCTGACACAGCTGATTTCAGGTTACTGCCCCTTTTAGACCCTTGGAGGGACACTGCCTCTTTGCTCCTGAGGGCAGGCAAAGGCAGCTAGGGCCAGAGGGGTCTCAGACACCCCCTAGCTACCTACCACCTTACCAACAGCCCCCTGGGGGCATGAGGCAGACAAAGCTTTGCCTCCAGCAGGGCCAGGGCCAGGAAAAGGGGAGGGGGACATTTGGGATGAATCCTACCTACACACAGACATGCATCACACTATAGCGGGCTCCTCCTAGCAATGAGAGCCAACAGACCACAGCCCCGTGGGATAGAGCCACCTCTGCCCCATGTAGGAGCGGGGTGGGCTCGCTATCCAACACCCCCCCACACACACCCTGGCCTGCCTTACACACCAGGCCAGGATGGAGACTGCACAGTGAAACTTCTCCCCCGCCCCTGGCACACTCCCCAGAAAGAAGGGCCCGACATCACCAACCAAATAGAGTTGACTCCTGCCACCCATGTACCGGGGCTGGGGTGTGGGACCTGCCCATCCTACAGACCTAGCGAGCCCTTCTGCACAGAGCTGGGAGCCTGGTCACTTAGCCCCCTGCCAACTAATATTTTCACCCATGCCTTGCAGGCTTCCCTAGGCCGCCTCCTGCTTTTGTGAGACACCCCCTGCCCCCACCCTGCTGGCCCGCTGCTTGGCTCTCATCCCCCAGACTGCCTCCTCCTTGGCTTTCCTTCCAAGGCCAGCTCCCAGGCTGATGCTCCTGACTGCCTTCTGCTGCCCTTCCCACACAGGCCTCTGGCTTTCTTCCTCAGCCCCCTGAATGACATTTTCTTTTCCTCTTCCCTAGACACCCTAGAGCCATCTATGAGCTAATTGATGAATAGCGTCCTTATCCCTGAAGATGACCCAGGGCCTAATTTTTCCCCAACTGCTCATTTTGGGGGTCAGAGGGCAATAGTGCGCCAATGTGTTCGTTACACTTGTTTCAGTTACTTTGCATATTACACCCTGTGCTACCCAAATTCTACTTAAGAACCTCTAAATCCAGTATTGTGGTATTCCAGAGCTAATTTCTTAGCAATGGCCTATTACTTAGATCATGATAGCACCCAAAAAGCATTTGATGATTTCCATGATACCATAGGCTTTTTCCATACTGTTATTTTACATTCCCTTCAGTTCATCAAAGCTATCTTTATCTTACATCTTTGCAGTTATCCAGTCTAGAGCTTTAAAATTCCTCTTGTCCTGAAAGGGATTTCTGCCAGGCTGCATGAGTTTCACAGGACTGTGAGAACAGTTCACAAAGGCTTTGGGATGAAAGCTCTGTTTGAGATGTTCTTATATAAGGTTTGTCACTATTATCACAGGATCAATGAACTGGCCTTTCCTGTCTAGGTTACCTAGTGGTTATGGCTGCTCTGTAATTAAAGTGTCAGTTCACACACCGCAGACAGTAATGAGAGACAATCCTGGGTCTTCATTCCTGAATAAAGAAGGACAGCTTGACAGGTCTCCACTCAAAGTAGCTTCAATTTTATGAAAGGAGGGGTCATTGGGAGTCCATCAAGAAAACAGTTCAATCTACAGCTCTGTGAAGCTCTTATTGAGAATTAACTACGTTGGATCACAAGCAAAATTACACCTTTTCCACTGATTTCCATCATGTGGGTTGGGCAAGAAGTGAACAAATTTCACCCTGGAAAAAACAGCAGTACTTGCACTCATTTGCAATGCCAGTTCATATGTTCAAGGTTTGTTCTTCCTCTGTTGAGATGGGCTAGTGCACTCAGGCATAAGAAAGTCACTAAAACCCTCTTTTCACTGTTAAAACATTAAGGAATTGTGATTAGTGAAAAAGGAATCTGACTAACTTTTCCCTTAGCAACCACTTCACAGAAATCATTTAAAACATTTTTTTTTAAATACACAAGAAAAAACAAATAGAGGAAATTGACAAAGCTTGGAATATAAAAGTCAACAAATTTAACAGGGAGGGTAATGAATCACTGGCACAACTTACCAAGGGTTGTGGTGGATTCTCCATCACTGACAATTTTTAAATCAAGATTGGATGCTGTCCTAAAATATATGCTCGGTTCAAACAGTAATTAATTCAGGGAAGTCCTATGTCCTGTGTTATACAGGAGGTCAAACTAGGTAATGACAATGGTTCTTTCTGGCCTGATAATCTTTTAAATTACTTGTCTTTTTGGAAAGCTACCTTTTATTTCTTTCACACTCGTGGGAGTTCTACAGAAGAAAACCATTGCTTGAATTGTCACTTTCTGGTACTAGGAATCTTTCCTTTGGGAAGACAAAAATCATTCCACTCTTGGCTTTTAGGTCAACAATTGTTAAAATTATTTCTCAATGTTCTTCTGATGAATGCACAAGAGCAAAAGAATAGAAAAGCAACACTAACTTCTGTCTCACCAATACTCATTTCATTCACCCGCTGCAGGCAGGATACTGGACACAGACAAGTTCAGTAGCCTATGGTCCTCAGCTCTTCTCCACTTTAGGATGACATCTGACTGTCATGGTGTGACATTCTGTATCTTGGAGGAACACCCTATACCCCCATGTTCATCCTTATAATATGATTGTATGGTACCAAATGCAAAGTCTGTCATGTCGGATGTCTTTGGAAGACTCAAGATGCACTGAGCATTGTTTTAATATTATAGTAAGGTTATAGTAAGGTTATAGGTTGTAATTTCATGTATATAGTTATGAAACTGAAAATATATCCTCATGGCTTAAAACAAGCCCAGGCAAAAACTCTTCAGGAGCAGAGGGGCAGTTAACACCGCATCAGGGCATTTAAGGGACAAACCCAGCCCATCCTCACAGGAACAAAGGACCCTGGCCTAGGCAGCAACAAAGGATCTGTTGGACTCTCGAGTGAGTCACCCCCTTCCTTTGGTCAGTTTGGGACTACAATGAGGTAAGGCTCACCTGACCCTGAAGGGGGGGAAGCCAAGAGGGAAGAAAGAACATGATAAAAGGGAGAGTCATTTGCCATGCTCTTCCTCTCTTTTCCACCTCTATCTGCAGACATCACCATCAAGCGCCTGAAGCGCTGATCAAAGGGGAGAGCCTGGCTGAAGGGCAACCAGCCAGCCTGTGGTAAGAAGCATCTAAGTTTTTAAGGGCACTGAAAGTGTTAAGATCAGCTTAGAATGTGTTTTGCTTTTATTTCATTTGACCAAATATGGCTTGTTGTGCTTTGACTTATAATCACTTAAAATCTTGGTTTGAAGCATGTCAGAGATTCCCCTTGGGATAGCAAATCTGGTGCATATCAATTTCTTTGTTAAATTGACGAACTCATATGAGCTTGCAGCGTCCAGCAGGCATAACTGGACACTGCAAGATGGAGGTTCCTAGGGTTGTGTCTGGGACCAGAGATATTGGCTAGTGTCATTCAGTTGCACAATCCAAGCAGCGGCTGGCCAAGAGTGCTCACTCATGTAGCTGGGAGCAGCTTACATGCCAGAGGCTGTGTCTGAACATCCCAGGAGTGGGGGTTCTCACAGCACAGCAGAGTAAAGCTGGTTCACAGAGTCAAGGATTTGAGATTACCGGTCCAGATAACACCAGGGGAATGTCACAGTGGTGCAGCGAGCAGGGTGTATGTGCAGCTTGCTACTCCAAGTGGAGATCACACTTTAAGCAGTGATATTTGTGATTTTAAGTGAGCCCTAAGTGCAGTGGCTAAGAACAGTCAGGAGGAGGTCACAGTTTTGTTATTTTCTGTTTGTTTATTTTGGATGAGGGAAATAAGCACAAGAAAGCAGAAAAATTGACTGCCAGTGAGGCAGCTACAAAACTACAACTGGCCAGACTGGAAGCGGCAGAGATGGAAAAGAACCGCAAGTTTCAAATGTGGCAGGCAGAAATAAGGCTCAAAGAAGCAGCTGCGGCCAAGGAAACTATGGAGGCAGAGGCAGCCAGGGAAGAGGCTGCACATAGAAGGGCCATGGAAGAAAAAGAGAGAGAGAGAGAGCAGGAAGAAAGAGAAAGAGAACGGGAAGAAAGAGAGAGTGAAAACACCAACTGGACTTGCTAGAGAAGCAGATCCAGAACGCCCTGACCACAACAACTCCCATCACTCCAGAAATCCACAAGTGGGAACGCTTATGTCCTGCATACAGTGAGGAGGATGATATTGCTGAATATCTGACTACCTCTGAAAGGCTGGGGTAATACATGAAATCCCTGATGATAAGAGAGTTCCTACCCTGATTGTGAAATTAACTGGTAAAGTTCAAAATGTATTCAATGGAATGCCAATTGAAGATGCTTTCGACTATGGTAAATTTAGAGATACTGTTTTGCGAAGTTTTCAGATTACCCCTGAAACCTATAGAGTTAAATTTAGGAATCTTAAGAGGGATATTGGTATGAGTAATGGGGAATATGTGAACAAAATGAAAGATTTGATGGTAAAATAGGTGAGGGGCAAAGGTGTTACAAGCTTTGAGGGAATGTCTGATCTTGTGGCTCAAGAGCATTTCCGAGGCATATGTAAGGTGGATGGAAAGCCGTGTCTATGGGACAAAGATGGGAAGTCTGTGGATGAGATGGCGTCTCTTGCTGATGCCTTTGATCAGACCCAGGCATCTATTGAAAACAAACTACTGAATGAGGTGTTTAAAGCTGGTGGGAAGGGAAGATCCCATTTGATCCCTGGCAAAAGGGAGGGTGGCTGGGAGGCTGGGTACTCACCTCCTCAAAACCAGAGTCAAGTATGTCAGCAGAATTTATAGATGAGAGTTACTGGCCAACCACATAATGGAGGAAGATCAAGTAAGGAGGCCTCTGTCTTGGGGTTGTCACTATTTCTAGGATCTATCTTGTTTTGTCTTCCTATTGATTCCAAGCTTGGTCAGCTTTGGAATTAACTGAAATTCCTGATGTTATTGGAATAGACTGCTTGATGGGCTAAAACAGCAGAAGCAGCCTTGCTTCAGAGGGAACGAGGACCAATGGGAGATGGTCAGAACATGTGTGACGTTCCTCCAGTGTTATCTGGACCAGTAATCTGCTAGGTCACTCCAATCCTCGACTCGGGGAGCCAGCCTTACCCTGCTTTGCTGTGAGAACCCCCACTCCCGGGATGTTCACGCACGGCCTCTGGCATGTAAGCTGCTCCCAGCGACGTGAGTGGGCACCTTTGGCCAGCCGCTGCTTGGATTTTACAACTGAATGACACTAGGGAGAAATAATATTTCAGCCTTATTAAATTCCAAAGGGCTTTTAGACAAGAGACAAGCACCTGTTTCAAGACGGCATTGGAGCTGCTGCCATGTACACACCTCTGTAGCCTCAGGAGGAATTCAGAAATTAGTCAATATTCCCCCTGTCTATCTATGATACTTATATGGCCCCCATTATTGTCATATCTGAGCACCTCACAATCTTGAATATATTTTTGACACTGAGAGACCCCAGTTGTTGGAGGGCGGGATTGAACCTGGGACCTCTGGAGCTAAATGCATGAGCCTCTACTGCATGAGCTAAAAGCCACATGGCTCTTAGGTAAGGCTGTAGCAGACTCATTAATCCCTAAGTGGTCTCAGTGGCACTGGAGGCGACACAACACCACACCCAGGAGGTGTGTGGGTTACAGACTTCCCCTAGTTGAGGAAACGCGTCTCGCGCTTCAGAGACTTCCCAGTTGATATCCCAGACGAGCCCCCACTTGTAACACTGACAGACCCCAGGCGTTAGCCAGTGGGATGGAAGCTGGGAACCTATGGAACTAAACGCACGAGCCTCTACTGCATGAGCCAAAAAGCACATGGCTCTTAGCTAAGGCGGTAGCAGACTCATTAATCTCTAAGTGGTCTCAGTGCCACTAGAGGGGACAGAACACCACTCCCGGGAGATGTGTGGGTTACATATTTATCCTCAACACCCCTGTGAGGTAGGGAAGTGCTGAGGGACAGAGAGGCTAAGCGACTTGCCCAAGGTCACACAGTAAGTCTATAGTAGAGCACAGAATTAAACTTGGGGTTCCTGAGTCCCAAGTTGGCACCCTAAGGACTGAACCATTCTTCCTCTCAGTTCCCCCTAGGGCTCGTATCTCTACAACCCGCTGTCACCCACAACATGGGCCATAGTTTAACTCCCATAACATGGCCTATAACAAGCAGGTCCAATCAAATGCCTAAGCAGGGAACCTCAGTGTTGCGTGATGGCTTCTCTTTTAAGGCGGTGAAGTGTGTGTGTGGGGAACAAATAGAAAAGAAAGATAAGACAATATTCCTCTTCCAAAGATCAAAATTAATGAACCTCACTCCAGTGGCGGGTGGGATGGCTTTTCCTTCAGCTCACTGAACTGGAGGTAAATATGATATACTGGAGTCCACAGCTCCCTCCACTGTGTTTGAAAATTCCCTTCCAATCTTGTAAAATGAACTGTTTATTCCCCTAGACTTCAGATTTTATTTGATTTTTTTTTAATTATCAAATTATCAGCACAACCAAATATGACAGGCTCACTTTCAAACTCTTTTAAAAGGTCCTCGCGTTTTGCCATTCTCAATTGTCTGTCTTTATCACTTTCTCTCTTGCTCCTTGGCTTTGACACCTTTCAGCCCCCAAGGTTTTATTTATGTTAATTAACAATGAAGTTTCCTTCCAGCTGAATAACCAGATTATCTGACTCTTGATTTAATGGTGGAGTCAGCTTTATTTATTGTGATTTACTATTAAAAAATATGAATAAGAGTAATATACATAGCTCAAACTCACACCATTATACCTTCAACATGAGCTACTTCATTTCTGGCCAGTCACCTGCAGTTTAAAGCTGCTGCAAGTGCACAAATGTCCAGAGATACAGATCTCTCCATCTCATCAACTTACTTCTCCATTCATTTTGCAAGTCACCTATGCAACCAAATCTTCCCACGCCTAGACCCTTGATTTCTCTCTCTTTGACATTACTTATTATTTAACTCTGGGCAGCATCTTAGGATGCAATTTGTATGAAAGATGGTATACAAAATAAAGTTGTCTTGTGGTCTGTTGGAACAAAGGCAGAACAGGAAGTGGCTTGAGAAAGTTGCTTGTTCCATAATTTTCAAAAGGATGCTCAGCGAAACATGCCTCTCTTATGGCTCATGACATTTTCAGTTAAAGCTTGCAATTTGAATCCAAGTCCCCTGAGTGCTTGGGGGATAGGTTGAGTGGTCCAGGTGGGGGCTCAGAAGCACAGTGAAGGGCAGAGCTGCTCATTTGGGGTCTCCAGGAGGCTGTTGACAGGTCAGGGACACATCTAAGTCAGCAGACACAAGTTAAGTCACTCATTGGCTTCACCCCATCCACCACACCTGGAGAGCCCAATCCTCAATTAATTAAATCCCCTTCGAAACACACAGCAAGCTACAAACAATAGTGTCTATGGCAGAGTCTCCAGTGCTTGCCACAACTCCTTCATATGAAACAACTCTTCACTGCCAGCACTGTTTAAGAATTCGTCCTGAAGGTTAGATGCGTGGGTGGAACGAGTTTTCTGACGTGCACACCTTAAACACATTGGGATGCTTCTTCAAACCCTGACCCCAAGCCCTAACCGTATTCTGAATCCTGATCTAAACACCACCTATCTGTCTGTAGAAACATCACTTCACTGGTAAATCAGCACCTGAGATTAAATGTCTCATATGTTAGGCAGCTCTTTCTTCTCACACAAATAAAACAAGCAAACTTATGACTCATAGGAAGGTCTAATGGGTTTCCACATCAGAATGAACAGAGGGGTTTTCCAAGTCATTCCCCCCCACACTCTCAAGTCAACAGCTGTCTTGATGAAACTCCACCATAGGGTGAGAACACCAAGCAGGGTCCTTCAGATAAAGTAAATCTGGTTAGGCAGCTGGCACACTGTGACTGCAGTGCAAACAGAGCATCTTCTGCACTTTATAACCTTCCAGTCTCCTCTGTCAGGTGACTGCCTGGTAAGCCTCAACCGGTGACTACAGAGTCCAACCATGTGACTTCATTACCAGGTGACTTCTCCCCTAACAAGCCTGTTCTCCTGGGCAGAAGCCAGCCACTGAATGCATCCGATGAAGTGAGCTGTAGCTCACGAAAGCTTATACTCAAATAAATTTGTTAGTCTCTAAGGTGCCACAAGTCCTCCTTTTCTTTTTGTGGATACAGACTAACAGGGCTGCTACTCTGAAACCTTTTGTATAGGTAAAAAGAAAAGGAGTACTTGTGGCACCTTAGAGACTAACCAGTTTATTTGAGCATGAGCTTTCGTGAGCTACAGCTCACTTCATCATGCTCAAATAAACTGGTTAGTCTCTAAGGTGCCACAAGTACTCCTTTTCTTTTTACGAATACAGACTAACACGGCTGTTACTCTGAAACCTTTTGTATAGGGTACTTCCATTTTGAATAGAGGACCATCATGACTTAATGACTCTCTATTATTAGGCCTTGGGCAATACTCCTGCTGGAATTTCAGTTCAATAGAGAGGACAGAGAAGACAAAGGAGCTGCCAATTCAAAATGGAGTTTGCAGCTTGGTAGAGATACATACAGAGAGTTCATAATCTCACAGAGAATTCATCAATTGTACAGATGCTTTCCCCAAATCATCACAAAGGGAAACAGATTTATTTGAGTTGAAAGCACAGAGCATACCTAAGAGAAATTCTAACACTCACATCCAAGAGGTGTAGTAGGGGAATTTATAGCTTCACAGGGATGTTGGTCTACAACTTCCCCTCCTTTATTAAGACTCCAACATAACAGCTATCCATAATAGCCAGCTTCTGCTATCGGCAGATCATTATTATAGGCCTTCTGTGTTTTTGTGGGTATTTCATAGAAAGGTCATTGCCAGTGGCTAGATAATGGGCACTAGTGATTCTGAACATTTTTCCAAATTTCTCTTAGAAGTGCTGCATAAGCCAAACAATGACCAGTTTTACTGTGCCACAACCCTGAATGAAACGAGCAACAACAAAGTGGAGCAGCAGTGCCTGGAATAACAGAATACCTTTTTAATGATTTATGGATTGTAGCTAGCAAACTTGCTAGTCAGATGGATCTGCAATTGAACAAACCAAGGCTGACCTCAGGCAATGAAATCCATGTCAACACAGACAAGCATTGCCCAGGATTTACTAGAGATTGATTGTGTTATTTCATTGTCACATTATCATCTGGTTAATTTTCAAGACAGGACTTTTTTTTCTTTTTTTGTTTAATTCAGACACTTTCTCTCCTGAGGCCTACACTGCATGTTTTTGGGTTCAAAATCATTTAAGAATTTGCTGCCACATACTAGGTATCATTATACATTTCAGTCTCAGAGAGCAGCAGGTGAAATTTGCAAAGGTAAGGGTGGCTAAGTCGCTCGCAGGAAAAAAAGAAATAGGACACTACCTGCAATTGTCTGTGATCTTTTCCCTTTCAATCCCACAGTAATAATTTTACCACACAATCTAGCAAGCCAGCAACATCCTCTGTGGCAACAACTGATAGACGAAGATCCTTTATATTTAATAAACATTGTCATCTAGCTATAGACCGTAGCATGATCCCTTTTTTAGGGAGTGTCACATACCAACAGTGTCACATACATGAAGTGGGGAGAGGAGTCAAGTGAGAAAATACATCCCCTTCCCTTTTTATTAAAAGAGTAGGAAACAAAAGAAGTTTCCTGGGCAAACAGAATTGGGAGCCGCTATTAAGAATGGCATTATATGTTTAACACAATTACACATACATGTTAAAAGGCTGGTCAAATCACTCATTGTGATTAAGGTATCAGATAGACCTAATCCTTTTTTCAGTTCATAAAGCACTCTTCAATCAAATTTGTTCATTGTATCATGTTGATTGTTTACATAAAAGTCATGAGTTTGTGACTGCCCCCCGACTGGATTACTGAAACTTTTAAATGAATGACAAATAACAAATGACGGATAGTGCACATCCGATATGAATTTTCAGACAAATTTTCCTTTTGTGCTAAAATTATGATGCTTATTTGCATTTAGGAATGCTTTCATGAATACTGGCAGTTGTCCAAATAATAAATAATATCACCCCATGAATCATCGTGAGCCAAACGTGGCTTTTATTCACAAATCATTGTGTATTAGTCGAGTAGATCTAATTGTAAAGACAAGAAAGCCAAGGTAGAATGGGTAAAAATTCAAGTTTTCTCTTAACTGATACAAAACACCACAATGTTGTTAGACGATTAAAATACTCCCTAAAGTACTTGATGGTTTGCATCTTGCACTCCCTGAAGAACTGGAGTCTATGGGACTACTCAGAGTAGTAAGCATTAGGTTCAGCAGTGTTTTCAGGAACAAGATCTATATTACTAAAACCAATGTCTATAGGCTTTTGTGTCTAAAAAATCCAATTTAACACTGTGGTTTTGAACACCTAACTCATGTCAACAATGAAAGAAAATCTATTCTTACAATTGACTGTCCGGGACAGCTTTGCTCTTTACCCAGTGAGAATTTACCAAGGATGCTTAGAAAGTAATGAACTGCAGACTCTTAGCTCAGGAGGAAGAGGGCTGTATAATGGAGCTGAAGAACCACGGTTCTAATCCCAGCTCCCAAACCATAGATGGTTTATGTTGCAATTGTATCTGTTGTTTGCAGCATATGAGTTTGTTAAGCTGGCAGTGTAGATCTGGGCTAACAATATACAAGTTGGGAGATCCATACCTGATTTCCAGCTATGAACAGGCAAAATATTTCTCTGCTGACTCCACCTCTTTCTGGCTATAGTGAGTCCTTTATGATTCCAAGAAAGTGCAGCTGCTTTTCAAAAGGTTTTCCATCTGAGCTGGAAGAGTCACAAAGAGTTCATGTAGCTTGTTGACTACATGAGTCAACAGAGATCAGAACCCATGATGCTTCCTTTTACCAATCTTTTGGCTGTAATCAGCAGACCACATGGTCTCCACATCTTCTTATCTATACCGCAGTCACACTGTTTTGCTTGTAGTAAATTATGCTGCATTCCTAATGTCTTCAGTACTTCAACACCCTGTCTACTCCTGATGTCCAGACTTCAGTTCCTACACGGTCCCTTCTTGATCCCTTCCTATTTTTTTCCACCCTCTAACATCCACCTAAACTGCTCTTGCCGAGGTCAGTTTAATGAGAGAAGCAAGGATTTAACAACGAAAGGCAGAAGAAACCCACGTGTTACTGTAATTCACTAATAATACTAAATTGGAAGAAGATGCATCTCTGTGGGTTGGAAAAGTAAATGCAAGGGAGGAGAGAGAAGTAATTTTTCTTCTTCCCCATCCCCAAAGCCCTCCTTTTCCCACTGCTAATCTTTTCACATCTTCTTCAAAAGAATCACAGAAATGTGGGGCTGGCAGGGACCTTGAAAGGTCATCAAGTCCACCCTGTGCACTCCATCTCTTCTCTTGGGCCTCTTTATTTCGCAACTCTCCCCACTCCATTTTAGCCAGAAATGCAGCTGCTATAATCTTAGACCCCAGTTCTGGATTCAGCAGTGCCCCCTCCGCCATTGCAGACATATAGTGAGCCAGGAGCAGTGGGTTCCATATATCTTGACTACCATTGCTCTTTTGCAATCACTAGAGAGACTACCTTCAAGTATGTAGTGTTGCCATGTGCTAAAAACAGCTGTCTTGTTTTACACTGTGTTTTGCTTCCATGGAGGACAAAGTTAAACCCTATACTAGAGATGGGCCCAAACCAAAGCTTCAGAACCGAACAACCAGAAGCATTGGGAAAGATCAGATCAGTTCAGACTCAAAAGCAGCAGCTCAGGCCTATCTTGATTCTCCACTGCCCTGCATATACTGTACTCATTTTTACTAGGGCTGCCATTCTGATTTGGTTGCATTTTACACACACTTTGCACTGGGGGGGGGGTAAACGACTGCACAAGGCGCCAGGCAAAGCAGAATCAGTCCAAGTATATTTTTACATATCAGTTTGTTAAAAAAGCACATTTAGAGCATTCTGGATCAAAGACACTGTGTGAAGTAAATGTAAATACTACTGCTATCGGCTCAAATACCGAGCGTCCTTCTACAACCACGTAAGGTCCACCTGTAGCACTAATGCTGCTTTTCTGCTGAGGCCAAGGGCCAGGAAGGGGACTAACTGTGCACACTTTGTAGCGCAGGCCGCTGCAAAGCCTCTCCAGCAGCTTGGAAGTGGAGATCCTAGTGGATGCTATTTGCCGCTCTAAAGCATTCCCACTCAGAGTTCTTGGGTTTGCAAGGAAACCGCTGTCTTTGAGACAATGGGTGCTTCTGATCTAGGTTGCTCCCGGGTTAACGACAAACCACTACAGAGTCCTCATTTGAGCGTCAAGAAATAAAAGAGCTTTTATTGGCTGTCACCCCCTTCAAGCAGAGTACCACCTGCCTCTACAACCACAGGCAAGCCGCCGGTAGCAATAAAAAGGAAAAAATATAGTCCCACATCAGGCCTACCTTCCCTCAGGGAGACCCTGACAAGCAGCCGACTCTCAAGCAGTTCCTGGGCCCTGGCTGAGGTTCACTGGGCCATCTCCTCCACCCCAAATCCTATTCCAGGCCTCTGTGGAGCTGGAGATCAGCTCTCCTTCATAGCCCACAACTGAGTGGTGCTCTCCCCTGTTAGCCCCTCCCTTCATGCCTGCCTGACCCCTGTAGTAGGATGGGGTCGTTAGCCCATTCCTGGTCAGTGTGGGTTTACTATACCCCATCACAGTGCAGCAAAGTTGCTTGCAGGGGACTGAATGTGGCAATAATGAAAGCCAAAATGTTCCCCTCCCGGATTCCATTAACACCATTTAATGCTGAGCTGTGTATATTTGCAATGGCTGTTAAGATCTTCAGTGGTCGCCGCCTCACCTGAAAAACAAGTGCCTAGAGACTCCAGTGATGGGCGCATTACAAATATGACAGACGGACAGATAGCAACAACCATATGATTGAAACCTTTAGTGCTTTTGCTACCTGTCTGTCTCTGCCTGCAGTATTTGTAATGACAAAACCAACCCTTTCAAAGGGACCCCTGAGTTCTCTCCTTGGGAGCTTACATCTGATTCCTCTAGCGATTCTGCATGGAAGTGTAACTGTTTACCTTCCTGCATAAAGGCTGCTACATAATTTGGTCTTATGAAAGACCCTCTAACTGAGCCAAGATGTTCTTGGCTTATCCATTTTCTGACCATCACCATGATCACAGCCTGTGTTCTATCAGATTTCCTCTAATGAGGCTCCTAAAGGGTTGTTGGCTTCTGGAGAGCACCCAGTTGGAGGTGAGTTCAGTCTGCATGGTAAGGTAATTAGCAGAGAGTCCCACCCAGTTTTGCTGCTGGTGGTTTCAAGAGGCAAAAAAGTCCTGCTGTAAAAATTGTTTCATTTTTAAGCATTTCCAGATTGTATTTGAGCAGTTCACCACCTTGAACTCATTAGAGAGGGCCAGATTCTCCTCTCATGTACACCAGTAATAACTTGCTGTAACAACAGTGGTGTGATTCCCACAGTGAGAGAAGAACCAAGTTCAGAAAATCTCAGCCAGTGCACACATCTAATTAGAAAGCAATGCCATGAAAGTCTTCAGGTAATCATAGCAATGTGCATCCTGCTGACAGAAGGCCACACCAATTCCAATACACTAATAACTTCGCCCTGGACCTACAACCCTAACATCAACAGACTCTTGCTTTTCCAAAGTTCTGGGCTGTTTGGAAAATGCAGGATTTGGGGTTTTTTAATTTTCAGTATTGCTCATTTTTTTAATTCTGGGGCCAGTGCTGATATTTCATTCCGGTGATATTTCCAGAAGTTGAAAAACTAGAAATCTCAGGAAAAAGCCACTGTAGAGATATGTTTGTAGAGGATTATAATTTAGAGCAGCTCCCACATAAGGGAGAGTATTATGAACATAGGCATTTGGAGATGTACCCTGGAGGCCGGGATTGGAAACACCACAGGGCTATGTGTAGTAGCTCACTACAGAAGCTCTCCAGTTTCTTTTATTAAAATTTTATTCCTTTCTCATTCATTGGTTTATTATTTGATGAACCCCAAGATAGTTACAGCCTCTTCAAGCAAATCTGAGCCCCTTGGATGCAAAGGCTCACTGGGCCATCTCCTTCACCCCAAATCCTACGCAAGGCTGCTTTTTGAGAACGAAGTGGAAGATGCAACCCCTAGGATGGGAAGGGCAAGGATCTGCAGCCTGAGTTTCCATAAACAGGAAGATAGTGTGTGGAGCTGCTCTGTTAAATGGGGTGGGGGAACCTGCAACATACTGCAGCAGGAGAGGAACATGGAGGGGTTATATTGGCACTCTTAATTTCATATCCTAGGGGCTGGATTGAGTATTGATTGTAGTGTCTCTGCCAAGAAGACCAGTTTCAAGATAAACCTTTTATTATGAACAGGATCTGTGCACAGAAATGGGGTGGATAAACCCCCTACTTTCTAGGATTCTGCATAGCTGCATCCCGTGGCTGCCCTGTTCTGGGCTTCCTTGGTGTTGTCCCTGGCAGGAAGTGTCCCAGGAAACCAAAGACACCATAAAGAGTGTACAGGAAGTGTGACATCACTTCACTTCCTGGAAGAATTTACTCCATCGCACACTGATGGGCTCTTTTATTTGGGGGCTACAAGTCCTAAAGCAATTGTGCCGAGGGCGTTTGCACCTTTTGTTTCTGCCAGTCTTAGTGCAGGAATTCTTTCCATTACTCAAAGAGTGTGATTGTTCCTGGGAGCCCACCTAGGGTTACAGCCTATTGCTAAGAGCAACCACAGCATTTGCTCCGGGGTCCTGGTACACCCAGCACACTACCACACACCTGGGGACCAGCATACCACAGCACTGAAAGCAACACACTGCAGTGGGATGGATGGCTGTTCTATACCTAATCTGTGCCCATTTCCAGTGATTCTTTCTGTCCCTTCTCACAACCTCACCATGACTAGGATAAGACGTTTTCCCCTTGGCAGCTCCTGCCCTGTGGAAGAGCCTTCCTGTGTCTTTCTAACTCATCAGCACTGTTACTTTTCTTATCCCATCCTTTCTATTTCAGCCAGACCTCTCAATTTCCTCTTTCACTTTGCTATTATTGAACTCAGTTTTTAAATGTGAACATCCAAACACACAATTGCCAACTTTCACGCGGTAAATAAGCACCCCGACTTTCACAATCAGCCAAAAATCAAGCTAATCCCATTTCAAAACAAGGCCAAAACAAGCCAATCCCTAAGAACCCCAACACTCTATGTGACTAGATTCCCACGGCGTGCAGTCTGGGATTGTGGTGGGCCCACTGCTCACCCCTGATTCTCTCCCCACCTTGCCCCTACTTGCCCCTTTCCCCTGCTTGCCCCCCTTGCTCCTGCTTGCCCCCCTCCGCCCGCTTGCCAGGAGCTGTTAAAAATAAAGAAGCAACAAGCTACAACAAGCAACAAGTTACAAGCCAAAAACTCGCCAACAAGCAACTCACAAGCCAATTAAGCCAAAGACAAGCCCAATTTCTATGTTTTTTCACGGGTTTGGCATGTCTGTCCAAACCTTTCATGTACATATCCATGTTACTTGCTTAAGTGCCAGTCTGAGCATCTAAATGTGGTAAATGGATGTCCTTGAATTTGAACATTGGTCCTTATCTGAATGTCGCATAAGTGAGTTGTGAGACTGCATTTGCTGCATCATAGGATATTGAAATCTCTGTTACAATATATTGGTTTGTTCACTGGCACTGCAGTATGAGCAATGTCCATTGAGGAAAATTTCTTCATAGCTGTACAGAGTATTCATGGCTCTGCCACTGGCTTGCTGGGAGACACTGGCCAAGCCACTTTGCCTTTCTGTCCCTTCATTTCCCCATCTGGGAAATGGGCATTATGATACTCACTTCCTCTATTAAATACTTTGAGACTTGGGGATGAACAGAGCTGTAGAAGAGCAAAATATTGTTACTTTTATTTTGTATATTCTTTGTAGAAAAGACAATTTACCCCTTCCAAGTTATAATCCCTGCATTGCATTAGATCTATGGCTGGATGATTTCATAGGGCTGGATTCATAGGTTCACGCAGGTTGGCTCAGATGTGAGCATCTTCCTCTATTAACTCAAAAGACCCAGTCTGGGCTTGCCATTATTTACAATTACTCTTCATTGTTCTTTTTATGACCTTTTACAAATCTGAAAATCCATATGTCTGCAGAGGATGCCTTGCTGAGTTATCGCAGAAAGAAAAGGAGTACTTGTGGCACCTTAGAGACTAACCAATTCCAGCAGTACAGGACGTGACCAGCTCCTTACCCTGAGAGTTTATACTGTAGGCACATCTGGGTTGTGGGCTTTGCTTGGGTTTGCTTTTTTTAATACTAAGGTCTCTTTAAATGGCAATAAAACCTTCAAGTTGCTTGTTAGCACAAGATCAAAGCTAAGAGCCTGAGCCTGGGGAAATGTTCATTCTTTTGGATGCTACGAAAGTTGACCCGCCTTTTAAATTTTAATGAACGTTGGCAAAATGGATAGTGACATTAAATGTGCAATTGAGTGTGTTATGTAGAACCCCACGATTCTTTTCTCTTTTGATACAGAAACGGGCTGTGGCTCAGTCAGCACTGTCTGTGTTTCGAGAGGAAATACGGCCTAGCGATTAAAGCACAGGCATAGGAACCAGGGCCCAGTCACTCCCTCAGGCCTTCCGCCTACGTCTCTCCCCCTTCTGAAGAGGAAGGGATGGAAGTCAGCTGTTTTCATGCCACTCTCCCCGGCTGCCTTTGCCCCCATGGAAAATCAGCACATGTGAAGGGAATGAGGGGGAAAGGGCAAGCCCACAGGGGGACTGCTGATCAGATGCATAAGTCTATATTAATTTTGGCATTCCCCTCACTGAGGAATCCACCAGCAGAGAAGCTCTGCCTCAGAAAGCAGAAAGGGACTGAGCCAGTGTGAAGGCAGGGGGTAGGTTCTGGGGAGCAGGTGGAAGAGACACCACATGGCTTGTACTGTTGGGGACAAAACCTGCCCCATGATGGATGGACTGGGGGGAACCGTACAGAGTTTTGTCCTCCTGACAGCGCCCCTCTTTCCCTTGCTTTTTTCCCATGGGGTTTCTGTTAACCCCCCTTTGGATTCTCTGGTTTAAATGTCAGTTGATTTTAAAGCACAGCTCCTGTGTGATCCTGTACCGCAATCCCACTTGCCTCTCAATTGCACATCTGTGTTCTCCTCTGCGTCAGAGATAAGGGCCTGATTTTTTGCCCACGCTGAGCACCTCAAACTCCACTTGAAGTCAAGGGGAGCTGCAGGGGCTCAGCATCTCTTTGCCAATCAGGCCACCAAACTTCCCAAGACGTGCAAAGGAAGCACTTTATGCCACAGGGATGCAACAGAATCTCTGTCTTCCAAGAATCAGTCTGTTTGTACGGCCCAGGGCAACCCATTTGAAAAGACACTCTGTACTGCAGTCCCATGGACTGAAAAAAATCATACAGGACCAGTTTGTGATACCCATACACACAATGGGTTGTATTTTATTCCACAGGTATTCCTATTCACTATTCAGTGACACTACTTATGGTGTATTGGCCTGTTGAGCTGCCTGGAGTCACTCACAAATGTGAGTCCAAACTCAGGGCAGACTGTTACAAACCTGGGTACAAACCCGAAATTGGTTGTGAGTCCTACACTTAGATTTTGCCTATCAAGCGTGAACTCCTCTAGCTCTATAAGAGCCTTAACTTGGAATCAGAGACAGTCCCCTGGGATACTCCAGTCTATCTTGCCACCCAGGCAAACTTGCCTTTATGATAGATGGTCCCTTATACCAAAAATCACAACAATATTCAGGTTACTTCCAGACCCAAAGGACCAGTCACTTACCCCAGGTCAATGTCTGTACAAAGTGCAAGCTGGTCTCCATACTGGAAGAGAAGGTTCAAGGTCTGGAGCAACAGGTATCGACCCTCCGTTGCATAAGAGAAACTGAAGATTTCCTGGACAGACGTCAGGATATGCTTCTACGGACACAACATTCTGAAGATTCAGAGCAGGCTGCACATCGGGGACAGGAGGATGGTGAAGAAATTTGGCAGCATGTGACATCCAGAAGAAGAAAGGGGAGCGTCCATGTACCAGCAACGCAGATACAGGTAAGTAACCGTTTTCATGTTCTCTCCACAGGTACTAATGCAGAGAGAGGACTAGATGATACATCTGAGGGAAGGGAACAGAAGGAGACTCCGCCGATGGGAAGGCATGAGATGCACTGTCCTAGGGTTGGGGGTTCCACGACCACCGCTCCCAAGAGAAGGAGGCGGGTGGTGGTGGTTGGGGACTCTCTCCTCAGGAGGACTGAGTCATCTATCTGCTGCCTCGACCGGGAAAACCGAGAAGTCTGCTGCTTGCCAGGAGCTAGGATTCACGATGTTATGGAGAGACTGCCGAGACTCACCCTCGGATCACTACCCCTTCCTGCTTCTCCACGTGGGCACCAATGATATTGCCAAGAATGACCTTGAGCAGATCACTGCAGACTATGTGGCTCTGGGAAGAAAGATAAAGGAGTTTGAGGTGCAAGTAGTGTTCTCGTCCATCCTGGCCATGGAAGGAAAAGGCCTGGTAGAGACCGTCGAATTGTGGAAGTCAATGAATGGCTACGCAGGTGGTGTCGGAGAGAAGACTTTGGATTCTTTGACCATGGGATGGTGTTCCAAGAAGGTGGAGTGCTAGGCAGAGACAGGCTCCACCTAACGAAGAGAGGGAAGAGCATCTTCGCAAGCAGGCTGGCTAACCTAGTGAGGAGGGCTTTAAACTAGGTTCAGCAGGGGAAGGAGACCAAAGCCCTGGGGTAAGTGGGGAAATGGGATACCGGAAGGAAGCATGAGCAGGAGCGCGCAAGAGGAGAGGGCTCATACTGCCTCATACTGAGAAAGAGGGACGATCAGCGACTTATCTCAAGTGCCTATACACAAATGCAGGTTTCAGAGTAACAGCCGTGTTAGTCTGTATTCGCAAAAAGAAAAGGAGTACTTGTGGCACCTTAGAGACTAACCAATTTATTTGAGCATGAGCTTTCGTGAGCTAAAGAGCTGTAGCTCTTTTCTTTATACACAAATGCAAGAAGCCTGGGAAAGAAGCAGGGAGAACTGGAAGTCCTGGCACAGTCAAGGAATTATGATGTGATTGGAATAACAGAGACATGGTGGGATAACTCACATGACTGGAGCACTGTCACGGATGGATATAAACTGTTCAGGAAGGACAGGCAGGGCAGAAAAGGTGGGGGAATTGCATTGTATGTAAGGGAACAGTATGACTGCTCAGAGCTCTGGTATGAAACTGCAGAAAAACCTGAGTGTCTCTGGATTAAGTTTAGAAGTGTGAGCAACAAGGGTGATGTCGTGGTGGGAGTCTGCTATAGACCACTGGAGGAGGGGGATGAGGTGGACGAGGCTTTCTTCCGGCAACTCACGGAAGTTACTAGATCGCAGACCCTGGTTCTCATGGGTCTCAATCACCCTGATATCTGCTGGGAGAGCAATCCAGTGGTGCACAGACAATCCAGGAAGTTTTTGGAAAGTGTAGGGGACATTTTCCTAGTGCAAGTGATCAGGAACAGTCAGCATGGATTCACCAAGGGCAAGTCATGCTGACTAATCTAATTGCCTTCTATGACGAGATAACTGGCTCTGTGGATGAGGGGAAAGCAGTGGACGTGTTGTTCCTTGACTTTAGCAAAGCTTTTGACACGGTCTCCCACAGTATTCTTGCCAGCAAGTTAAAGAAGTATGGGCTGGATGAATGGACTATAAGGTGGATAGAAAGTTGGCTAGATTGTCGGGCTCAACAGGTAGTGATCAATGGCTCCATGTCTAGATGGCAGCCGGTATCAAGTGGAGTGCGCCAAGGGTCGGTCCTGGGGCCGATTTTGTTCAATATTTTCATAAATGATCTGGAGGATGGTGTGGATTGCACCCTCAGCAAGTTTGCAGATGACACTAAACTGGGAGGAGAGGTAGATACGCTGGAGGGTAGGGATAGGATACAGAGGGCCCTAGACAAATTAGAGGATTGGGCCAAAAGAAATCTGATGAGGTTCAACAAGGACAAGTGCAGAGTCCTGCACTTAGGATGGAAGAATCCCATGCACCTCTACAGACTAGGGACCGAATGGCTAGGCAGCAGTTCTGCAGAAAAGGACCTAGGGGTTACAGTGGATGAGAAGCTCGATAGGAGTCAACAGTGTGCCCTTGTTGCCAAGAAGGCCAATGGCATTTTGGGCTGTATAAGTAGGGGCATTGCCAGCAGATCAAGGGACGTGATCGTTCCCCTCTATTCGACATTGGTGAGGCCTCATCTGGAGTACTTTGGAACACGTGACTTATGAGGAGAGGCTGAGGGAACTGGGATTGTTTAGTCTGCAGAAGAGAAGAATGAGGGGGGATTTGATAGCTGTTTTCAACTATGTGAAAGGGGGTTCCAAAGAGGATGGATCTAGACTGTTCTCAGTGGTAGCAGATGACAGAACAAGGAGTAATAGTCTCAAGTTGCAGTGGGGGAAGTTTAGGTTGGATATTAGGAAAAAGTTTTTCATAAGGAGGGTGGTGAAATACTGGAATCCATTACCTCGGGACGTGGTGGAATCTCGTTCCTTAAAGCCCTGGCTGGGATGATTTAGTTGGGGATTGGTCCTGCTTTGAGCAGGGGGTTGGACTAGATGACCTCCTGAGGTCACTTCCAACCCTGATTTTCTATGATTCTATGAATTGTACCTCACATCTCATACCAGACAACTCTTGTAACCAATCCTATAATCAACTATCTAAAGATTTATTAACTAAGAAAATAAATGAGAGTTATGCACAAGATTAAAGCAGGTAAACACACAAATGAGTTATAGTCTTAGATTCCCAAAAGTAAGAGAAGCTGCTGTAATGTCCACGCTCTATATTTCCTTTAGGGCTAACCCAAGCTAAACAACTGGGGATCCCTTGCTTATGCTTAGAAGTCATGCCCTCTCCCTGATGTCCAAGCAGTATAGGGATACAGTTCTTTCTTGGCAGGGATTTTTATTCCCTCCCCCAAGAGTTCAAGCTGATGGAATGAGTCCAGCTGCACATCTCCTCTTCATGGGTAGCGGGGGTAGTAATCAACAGTCTTTGTTCTTTGATGTTTCACAATGGATCATTTGGTTTCAGTGGGCCTTCTTGGTGAACTAACGTCTTCCATGGAAAGCCAGGATTTCTCTATTAATTAATGCTCTTTTCCTGTTTGATGACTTACAAATTACAAAGGATTACAATGCAAATAGTTAATATAACTTTATAACATGGGCTATCAGTATTATAAATAAGATTAATATATGCAGCATCCTACAAGCATTTCATAAAGTCTAAACACTAAATACATTCTTATAAGTCTAATACCTATTTTAACAATAACACACGGGTGAGCCAGACTTCTTTTCACCTGTGAATTTGTCAGTGTTCAGTGAGGCCTCGAGACCTTGGCATGAGCTAGCACCGGATCTGCCAGCATCACGTGCCCTATCAAAGAGAAGTAAGAGGTGATCTGATCACAGTCTATGAGCACCTGCGTGGGGAGACGATTTCTGGCAGTAGATAGCTCTTCTATCTAGCAGACAAATGTATAACAAGATCCAATGGCCAGAAGTTGAAACTACATTATCTCAACTAGAAATAAGGTGCATGTTTAATAAACCATAGCAACAATTTATGTAGGGATATGGTGGATCCTCCATTATTTGGAGTCTTAAATCAACTGGATATCTTTTTTAAATTATATCCTATCGCTCAAACAGAAGACATCAGCTTGATGCATGGGGAGAGTTAGGAGCCTAAAAATAGGATTCACTGAAGCTAGCACACTGAGCAGGGGGCTGCCTCAGCTAGCCAATAGTAAACACTGAGCAAAAGGGTGGGGCCTCAGGGAGTTAGGCACCTAACTCTGAGCAGGAGGGAGATGCCTGTCTCCACTTGGGAGTCACAGCCATGAACTCTTTTCCAGAGTTAGGTGCCTAAACCAAGTCAATCTTTTCTAGCAAAACAGCGGGAGGAGGCTCTCCCCTTACCACCACCAATTATGCCCTAGATCCCACAGATTAGAGCACTCACCGGGGATGTGGAGGACTCTGAGTCGTGTCCCCACTCTGCCCAATTTGGAGCAGGGACTTGAAGCCATGTTTGCTGGTATATGCCCAAACCATGGGACTGTGGGTGTATTCTGGAGTGGGTCTCTCAGTCTCTCCTGTTGAAGATGTTCCACTTTGTCTGCAATATTCACATAGCCATTAGAGACTGAAGCCTGGATCTCCTGGTGAGTGCCCTAACTGGGCACTGGGCTATAGGGTCATCTCACTGTCTCTCTGGCCCAGTGGCTAAGTGTTTCATACAAAGTGAAACAGCTTCAGCAGGAGAGACAGAGATCCCACCCCCCAAGGGGTGGGAGATAAGGGGGCACCACCACCACCATTTTGTACAAGGCCCAGTTGGGCAGATATGCTCTTAGGCAGCCTCTGAGCCTACCAGATCGGGCCCCGCAGAAAAGCTAGACAGGGAAATGCCCAGTGTGAGGATCCCACTGGGGCTTAGGCACCAAGCTGCTCAGAGGTATCAGAGCTTAGGCAGCTTTGTGCTTGGCTGCTAGCAGAAATTTATGGGACTTTACCTATGGCAACTTAGGAGCTACAGAGATAGGCAACAGCTGAGCAGCAGTTCTGAGGATCTGGACTTTGGACTTAGGCACCTAAACTGCCCGTGAAGTGCCTAAATCCCTTGGTGGAGCTAGCCCTACAGCTCTATTGTTGTTTGCTTCTCAATTTGCAGCAATTTTGCAAGGATGCAAAAGTATGGGTTAATTCTCCAGATCAAAATCCCCAAAAGAAACAACCCCAGCCAGTTCCCATTCCTCCCAGTAAAGACATCTGGCCCCAGTTTTCAGTGGCAGACTTGAAATCTCTTTTACTCCTTAGAGATAATACAGACCAGAATTATTTTCCTTACAGAAACTACTGTGACAATGACATAGATTCATCTTCCCCTAAGTGTCAAAGATTAAACAAATGTGTTGCCTTTTAAAAGAAAGCTGTTACATTATTTTAAATACTGGTGATTGTTTTTAATGATTTCTTACACTGCTGCTGATATTGTTACTTCTACCAGAACTCTCGGCAAGTGAGACAATTTTATCTCAACTTCCCTCCGTTTTTTCTTCCAGTTTTTTAAACCAAAATCTATGGAAGAGAAATCTCTAGGACACACTGGTTGAAACAGTAGCTTTGATATGCCATTGATGGATGAAGCCCTTTAGGTTTTATTCTTCATCAAGCATTTCTAGACACTGTTTACCAAGATTGCGTCCTTCTAGACTGGTGACTTAGACTTCTAGTTGTACGTCAGCCCCCTCCCCCACACAAGTACTCCGCCTCCTCAGATTAAACTAACACTGTGTGATCAGTTTCCAAGGTGGTCTCCACAATTAAGTTAAAATCTTCTCAGTCATAGGGAGTTTATGGCTCCTCTATCAGATACTTCAAACAAGTGGGTAGATCTTAAAGGATCAACACAACACTTCAAGTTCATCCATTGCCAAGAAGAGATTGCAGTAGGAAGAGAGTCTAAGACATAAGCCCTTGTATTAGAGGCCTGGTATAAGGCAGGACCTGCTCACAGAATGTGGCAAGAACAGGGCTAACAATACAAGGGTTTATGTCTCAGGCTCTCTTCCTACTACAGAGATCACCTTCTAACATAACTAGCACAGTTACACATACATACCCAGATGTGATACTAGATTGACTTGGTGTCTTAGTCATCTTGATTCCTCTTCTAGTGACTGCTGCCTACAATGACGGCAAGTCCTAGTACTCATACCACTAAGAATTCTTCATTAACTCAAAGAGAAGATGCTGTAGTTTTCACAACAGAAGGTTCTGATATCTGTCCCCACTGATGACCATGAAATTCCCACGGCTACATTATGCAGTGTGCACGATGATCCTGGAGATCCTATACAGTCACTGAATCCTGAGAAGCTCAGTCACCAGCTTTCTCCGGCTGCCAATGTTTCATTTGTATTCAGTAAAAAGTGGTTTTACCAGAAATCCCTTTTCATTAGTCCTGGTGCTAACAATCAAAACTGAACCAATGAAAAGGAACCTTGTTTGTTTGTTTTTTGGCTTTTCTACAAAAATCGACAGTCCCAAATTGTTGTGCTTTAGATTCAAAATACGGTGATGCTTCCCTACTCATCAGGTGCTCTAACTGTCCTCTTCTTCCATTATTTCCCCTACTTCTCTGCAAAGTTAGTTGGTTGTTGTGAGGTATAGGGGTGTGTGTGTGTGTGTTTTGTTGTTGTTGTTGTTGTTTCTTGTGCACTTATGGGGTGAGATATTTTCTGTCTGGGAAGATTCCAAATGACAATTTCTGTAGATTCAGGGAGTGATACCGTGCCCCTTACTAAATAACATTTATGCCTCCTTTGCTTTCTAATAGTTATAACTGGTAGAGAGGAACCTTTGTAGAATGAGAAGAGCAGAACTACAACATATCATTATTGGGATGAGGATGCTCAAGTCATTAATATAAATGGTTACAGTGGTGCACATTTAAAGCTTTTCAAGGAAGATAATTACCAGAAACTAGGATAGATTTGCAGGGAGTTGATATTGATCCACCTTTTCATCATCAGAGAGAGACCATTATGCGTAAAACTATAAAGAATAATGTTTAGAGCTATACTGAACAAGCCTGAAATCCTTTTGGTTTTATTTTTGGAGGAAGTTGCAAACTTAAAATGACTAAATATTGAAGGCAGAGACATGGTATGGGATCAATATTTCATTTTAACTGGTAGCAATTGTTGAAGAAAGCAAAAGGGTGCTCTGCTCCTGCAATGACAATATTGTAACCATTAAACAGGCCTCAAATGTTTAAATAAAGAGGACAATCGGAGCTAAATCAACAGACACAAATGATTTGACTTGCCTTAGTTGGTGACCATCACATATGGAGTTAACCCACTTGCACGGAGTGAAGCAATTCCTCCCTAGTGTAAAACCAAGGGTGAATTTAGTCCTGTGTGTGTGTCTGTCTTTTCCTGGAGAAACTGATGCATTGATGTCAGGTAGCTTTGGGACAATCTGATATCAATGTAGCAGTATCCCAAGAAACCTTAGTCAAACTACAGGGTAGACCTGTTTGCTGCGTCTAAGACTAGAATGGAGTGTTACTGTACTATTGTAGATTTAAACTAAATTCACAGTCTGGACTACAGGCCTGAACTGAAGTCAGTAAGGGTCTTTCCATTAATTTGAATTGACTTTGGATCCGGCCCTAGGAGTTAAATGCAAAGCAGCTGATCACAGCTTATTAAATTATTTAGAATTAGTATTTGACAGGCATCTTCTTGTTTGGGTTTACAGAATTTTCCACTTGTCGCTGAGTTAAAATTTCTCATTTCTCTTCCTCCTGGTTGACACAGAGAGAGATAATAAACAACTACTAACCCTACAACAGAATCCCACTGTGCATTGCACATTGGGACTCCTACGCTGAGTCTCCGCTTCAAGGATCACGACAAAAGAGAGAGCTGCAGATCATGTTGATGAGACTCCTGCCTTGCAGTCCCTGTGTCATACTTTAGAAACAAAGGCAGGCAGTTTGGCACCCCTGTGCTACTCTGGATTAACAGACAGGGCTTCACATCCTCACTAAGAAATTTGTCATGCTTGATGCCTGTTCTACACTTCTACGGACACACTTGAGTTGTTTATTTTGGGGTCCAATTAATAACTTTACTGTTTAATCGGATGAGTCGTTTCATTTTTAATGAGTTCTTTCAAATTTCCAGCAGCCTGCTCTAAACCAGCTATGATAAAGGCTAGAAAACAGAAATATTGAAAAAGGCATTTAGCTCTGTACAGCCAGTGCCACTATCATCCAGCATCTTGGCGGGAAGTGAGAAATCTGTCACCCTAGCAGCCGGCTTGCCTGCCCAAGCAAAGAACATGAACGAAAATCCTTTCTGATCCCCTTGGAGGGACTGATCCAAAATTCACTGAAGTCAGTGGACAGACAGCATGAAAAAACCCACTTTCAGAGTAACAGCCCAAAGACCTAAAGATTGACCATTCTAGTGCCGTGGGAATTTGTTCCATTAGTTTTCAGGGAAGTCATGGATCAGCTCTAATAAGAAGTCACTATGAAAGGAAAAACACACAAATAAAACACTCTAGGTTAACATGACACAACCACCTGTGCCTTTAATAGTAGCCTAGATAAGTCTCTTCATGTGAATGGACAATTGCCAACTTTGCTGGCACTGTCTGAATCAACTGTATAGAAAGACTATAGACAGAATCATTATCAGTAATCATCTAGAATTACTGCTGCAGAGTTCAGCCTCTTGGGACATTAATCACACATTCCCAGGACTTTGAATTCACCTTCTTTTCCACCATCAACTCTGTCTGGAAATCTACCACACCTTTCCCTAGCTTTGTCCATACATGCCTCTGCCTCAGCTTCGTCTCCATGGAAATTCTTATCCCCACCTCAGGCTCTTTGCACCAGGACGATAGCAGCTCCCTTCTTTGTGTTTACTGCCATCCCAACTCTACATGGGATGCCACTGCCTGCCTTCTCACACAGAAAAAGAAGTTGAGATCACATCACCCTAGCTCTCCCACATCAGCTCCCCATCTATTTCGGGACCCAGTTGAAAACCGCTCCCTTCTTGCCTTTAAAATGTCCCATGTACTTGCCCCAGGCTGCCTCATAGACTCTCTCCTCTTCTTCCCACACTCCACTCCTGTCTAGCACAGTCGGTGTGACAGCATGTCCCACTGTAGCTCCTCCCTCCTGGAACTCCCCCCCCCTTACTTTTCCCCTTTGCCATGTTGACTCTCCAGCGATTACATCAAACCTCAAGTGAAAACATCTTTGCTCCCACCCCTGACACTCTCCATTGCCCTCTTTTGCTATTTCTTCTTTATCACCAGTCATTTTAAATTAACTTCATAAAGCACTTTGGGATGCAGCCTGTGTCAATGATTACTATGGATTCACAGTAGTAACCAGCAGGCGAAAGACACTTTGCTAAAATTCAAGAAGGGACAATCCCTGCTCCTTGGAACTCACGCTCTAAAGACAGACAGACAAAAAGACAGAGGTTTGAGGCAGGGAAACCACAATAGGTAATTTATATCCAAATCCACTCAGCTCACTGTAGGTAACACAGCAGAAGTGAGCCTGTGAGATTGTGGGCAGGATAGGGTCCAGCTACAGACAAGCTCAGGGAAGTGGTACCCGGAATAGAGGGCATCATGGGTGAAAGCAGAGAGGTGATTGTGCCAGCAGCTGATGAACAAGTGGACCAGACTAGGAACACTGGCAGAGTAGGGGGGTCATGGAGAGGCGATGTGGAGGTTGGCATGTGAGGATAAGTAGGGAGGGGGAGAGTTATCTAGAGCATTGAAGGTGGCAACAAGAAGCTTACATTTGGTGCCCTACTGGATGGGGAGCCAATGGCCATGTTATACAGAATAAGGCTATGTTGTATTATCACTCTCTTTCAGCTATGGTTCTCACAGTTCATTCCTGCTCTTGCAGTGCTGTTGAAGTTAAATGCCGTTATCTAAACGCAGAGCGAGGGAGGCAGGGAAGGAGGGAGGGACTGACACATTTGCAGATCTAGTATTAGAATGCCATCAGAAACTGCACAGAGAAAGAGCCTGGGGGGCTGTCTTCCCCAGCCTCAAGAAAGCCTGCCTCTATGTTGTCTTGTTCCAAATTGCAGTTTGCTCCTCGGCTTGAATAGAGCCATCTTTGGGGTGATATATCACCTCATCACCTCCTTCTGATGGTACATTTCGGTGATGCCTCATCATCAGCCCCATGTCAGCTCCCCGGTGCCACGGTATCTCAGTAAAATACAGCATCAGAGGGAGGCACTTTGAAGACAAAATATGTAACAGATAATGCCATTCAAAAAATGCTTCAGCTTAATTATGGGACCTCAGCAACATCTGTGGTTACATCTGAACCACCTTGGAACGTGTAGAAATGAATTATTCTCCATATCGATGGAAAGTCATATTGCTGATTCTTTTCCATTTATGCAAGGATTCTGGCGGTAAATTAAGTTGTGCGGGGGGAGGGGGGATATCTCCCGTTTCAGCCCACGCTAATTGAAAGCTAATTTAAAGCCTCTGCATGTTTACCAAGTAAACCAATGTCTGGCAGCTTTGAACAAAGGAGAGATAGGCAAGGAAGGAAGGTTTTGCAAATGCCACTGGCTTCCTTGTGCAACAGACTGTTAAATCCTATTAGCAAAGTTTCCCCAGGAGTAGCTACAATAAGCGGAGCAGGGGGTGCTTTCCCTCACTGCAGTGTTTAAATATCTACCCATTGGTTTCAGGTTAGGGTTTTATCTTTTCAGATAAAAGGAGAGTGGGAATTGTGCAGCTCCTGGGTGGCTGACCCTGCCAGCTCACTCCAAAGCCTGCAGAAGTGTTTGGATGATATCGTGGTCTGAGGGCCTGGTCCAATGACCACCAGTGGCAATGAAAAGCTTCCCGTTGACTTCCCTGGGGCTTTACAGAAGGCCCTCGATACTGGAGCTGTCTCGTTCTCCACTTTAGGAAGAGAGAGTTCCTGTGTAGGTGTAGGTCACCAGTGCTGGATTTTCTTTTCCTTTGCATCCTCACTCTGCTCAGTGAGGTATACAATGAAGTTGCACCTTAACTAGCCCTCAGCTGGGTCAGGTTTAGAGCTGGGCCAATAATTGATTTTTTGGTTTAGTTCTCAAAAATCGGGGCGGAGGAGGGGAGAAATTGGTTCAGCTTGAACCAAGTTTGAAATGTTTGGTGAACCACAGAAATCTGTTTTGGGTGTGTTTCAAAGTTGGGGGGTGGGGGGGTGAACTGAAGTTGGGTCTTCCACATCCCAGGAGACTGCCCTGACCCCTGGGCTAAAGGCAATGTGGGGAGAACAGCATCACTACCACCTCCTGCTGCTGTTTTGTGACTGGCTGAAACTACTCATGTCAAATTCATGAATAGTTTCAAGTCAACTAAGACTGCAATGTTCACTGAATAAACTATTCATCTGAAGCGCCTTGCCCAGCTCTAGTCAGGATCACTGCTTCTGGCACACAAGATGAAAAGACCCAAACTTGACTCTCAGTTCTCTGGTTGGTTTTGCAAGGCTCACAAGTCCTTTGAGTTATAAACTCATCCCATTTTAGAGGGAGTCACTGAGAGGTTGGAAATATGGGATGGCCTGTATGGAGAGTTACTTTTAATGTAAACCCCCCACTTTGGTGTTACAGGGAACAAGCCAGCTGATGTATATGAGTGATGACCATGCAGTACCCAAATTTGGCATCAATTAAAGCAGCTCCTGACTTTTCACTGAGCTACTAAAAACAAGTCTTCTTCCCACTGGATGACATTCATAGATTCATAGATACTAAGGTTAGAAGGGACCATTATGATCATCTAGTCTGACCTCCTGCACAATGCAGACCACAGAATCCCACCCACCCACTCCTGCGAAAAACCTCTCACCTATGTCTGAGCTATTGAAGTCCTCAAATTGTGGTTTAAAGACTTCAAGGAGCAGAGAATCCTCCAGCAAGTGACCCGTGCCCCATGCTGCAGAGGAAGGCGAAAAAACCCCACGGCCTCTTCCAATCTGCCCTGGAGGAAAATTCCTTCCCGACCCCAAATATGGCGATCAGCTAAACCCTGAGCATATGGGCAAGATTCACCAGCCGGATACTATAGAAAATTCTTGCCTGGGTAACTCAGATCCCATCCCATCTAATATCCCATCACAGGTCATTGGGCCTATTTACCATGAATATTTAATTACCAAAACCATGTTATCCCATCATACCATCTCCTCCATAAACTCCATTCAGTTCTGCCAAACACAGATGACTAAAACCAATAGAAAGTTGAGAATAAGGCCATGATTTCCCAGTGGTTTCTCATCCAAAAGATAACACACCTTACAGCACAATGCCATGCTGAGCATCCATGGTGTATTGGCCTAGCCTGACCTTGCTTCGCTTGTGAGAGCTGACAAAAATCACGTCCTGGAGGTGGCATGACTACAGGTGGGGGTTAGCTTTAGTTTCATTTACCTCCAATCCTCTGATTTCCCATAACCTGTTGATCCTTTCCACCAAGGGAGGCTCAGGGAGTAAGTATCTTCTAACAGCACAGATAGGAAGGAGAAAAAATAATCAAGTAAAGATTACTTGCTAATACAGGAGAATTTAGAGAGAGGTGAAAACATGAGGGCTGCTATGGCAAATTCCATGCTTTCACCCTACACTATCTTGTACAAGGTGCTTTTTGTCCAGACCCATTTGTCTGGTTCCTCCCCCCCTCCATCTTTGATTCCTCCACATTTGATTTTTTCAATATACTGGCAATTGATACTAATTAGACTTGTTCTTCCCCTGACAACTGTGCTGTCTGAAGATTTCCTCCTCAGTGTCTGGATTCCGTTTGTTTCTTGTTTAATGGAATGGACTGAGAAATATGTTTTGATTTTACCGACTACACAAGTTATTCCTTTCCCTCCCCCGTTAATCTTTATGGGCCGTCTAGTAGTTGAAAAATCAACCGTACCTTTGAGTTATCAAGCAATAGAAAACTAAACAAAGGATAAGATTAGAACAACCTGTTTTCAACAAGGGACAAGAACCCCTGAGTTCTAAGCCTAGCTTCACCACCAGTTACTTGTATTTCAGTTTCTCCATCTGTAAAACAGGTCTGGGTTTGGTGTTTTGAAAGTTAACTGCTTAGTGTCTAATGCAGTTTGGTAATGTTAAGTATTTAACATTGTTTTTCAGTTGGCTCATAGCACTGGGAGAAGGCTATGGTTAGCAAGCCAAGTCTTCTGTGTTTATCTCCTGACCTGCCATATTCTGCCTTACTCTAGTCATCAGGATCTCCTGAAGAGTTGTGACAGATCGCACTGACAGAGAGACGCTGTGTGGGGGGACACAGAGACACTACAATGTGGAGGATCTGTGTGACAGCTCATCTTGTAATTCTGCGAGGTTGCTAAATGTCAACCAGGGTCATAATTAAAGACAACTACGCCCTTGTAATTTAAGTCAGCTTTGAAACTAGTTCTCAAGAGTTTAAAGGTTAGTGCCTTCTAATTTTAAAAATACTGCAGCCTTCATTACAGCCCTTCGACAATGCAAACCAAAAAAAATTCATGCAAATCAGTCCCTAATGGGCTGAAAACACGAATCTGTTTCACTAGTGGAGCTGAAAGAACAGATGGGAAAATATGTCCTTTTTAATCTAAAATATCAGCATTATAGCTCCAGTTCATGAGCCTTTAATGTCTCTATAATATTATTTTACAATATAATGGTGATGATTAAAATCATAGAGACACTGTAACCTACATCTTCTTCAATATATAACAATTCATTCTTCTCAAGCTCTATGGATATTCAAAGCCCACTCCCAAATGTGTTATGTTACAGTTAAGGGCTAGATCCTCAGCCGTTGTAAATTTGTTGTTGAAGTCAATGGAGCTTATGCCAGGTGATGCTTTGGCCCAGAGGTGTTAAATGCAATTGAAGAGAAGATGTATCATTGAACACATCTATTAAAGTAAAACCCAAACTTTAAAACTAAAACCAAGCTACATTTACATGTAGAAGCTGATGCTAACCTCAAGCCAGCTCACACATACAATAGTTTAAATAGAGAAAAAACTGATCGACACCTAAACCACGTTAACTCTGCCCTTATACCAAAACACTCAGAAAAAGTTTAGATTAAACAAAACGTTCATTATATATCTTTTAATCCTTTAATACTTTATTCTTACTTATACCACCATACACAATCCTTGAAATCAAAAACACTTGAATAATTTAAGAATAACTTAATATCTATTATCTACCAATCATCTAAAGTTCAGTATTACCCATACAGTATTACCCATCATAAAGTAAAAGTTTGTTATCTGGCATGTTGGGGGAAAGAGGGTTTCTGGTAAGTAAAAAATTCTGGTTAACTAAGAGGGAGGGAGTTTGGGTGCAGGAGGGGGCTTGGGGCAGGGGGTTGGGGTGCAGGAGGGGGTACGGGGTGCACAATGGGATCCTGATTTTGGTTGAGGCTTCTAAGCACTACTCTAACACAAGTCATCAATAACTCTGATATACAATAACTTTTATAACATATATATTGTCTCAAGTTAACATGGAGACTGCAGAACTAGTGCCCCGTGGGTTAAGAAGTAGGGTTGTGTATATATTGGAAGCATTTTTCCTCGTATCCATTTAAATTTGTACAAATTCACTCTGATCCTTTTTTGTTCACTTTCCATGAATATACCTATTATGGTTATTATATGATCTATGATAAGTCCCGGGTACATTTGACAAATTGGTCCCCAAGTGAATGTTTGTTGGCATTCTTTCGTCTGTGAGAGACGGTGGGAATTGCACTCTATGATGTAGATGGTTTGCAATGTCTCATGTGACTGCATAGTCCAATCTGAGATTTGTAAGATCTTTGGCAGTTGTTGAAAATGTATGTATCTTGACTGGGAGCTGCTTACTTCCTACGGACTCTTTTCTCTTCAAGCGGTAGGAGCCAGCTCCTGTCATGGACTTTGATACCCTGATGGAGATGATGGTGCCACTTGTTACGATCACGTGCCAAGACTTCCCATTGGTCTGGATCAATTCCAAATTCCTTCATATCTTGCTTGCATGTGTCTTTATAGCGAAGCTTGGGACGTCCTGTTGTTCTTGTTCCCTCTAATAGCTCCCCGCATGCCATGTCCTTGGGTACGTGTCCATCTTCCAACCTACTCAGAGGGCCCAGCCAGCACAGTCGTCTTTGCTTGAGCAGGGCTGTCACACTTGTCAAATTTGCCCTTGGAAGAAACTTTGTGTTGGTGACTTTATCTTGCTATTTGGTGTTGAGTATGCGGCGTAAACAGCATAGGTGGAAACTATTTAACCAAACCCATAAAAACCCAGCCTGCTTCCATCTGACTCCTCAGTACTTCGGACCAAAGGCCTGATAAGCACCCTAAGCAGTACCCTTCATAAAGACAGTTTCAAACCTATTGCTCTAGTTTAGCCACATTGTTAATAGATCTGCTCCCTGTCGCGCTGAGTATGTTCCGGGCAGCCAAAGGTGAGATTAACAGTAGTTATTAGCCTACAGCACGGAGTTAAAATAGCTTTATACGAGGTTATTCACATGGCAGTGGTAATAAAGCAGGCCCTTCCATCTCGTGTAAAACATTTTATCCCTTTATATAAGATTTGTGATATTTAGGCTTGCTGGAAGGGAACGGGATTTACATTAGCCCTTGATTTCTAAGTCTATATGATTATTGCCGTTTTAACAGCCCAGTGTCATACATCCCTCTACTCCAGACTCTCTTAGTGCCAAAGACAATAAGAAGTCCATTTGGTATTCCTCAAACAGAAAATAGCATATGGGATTTCCCCCCTTTAACTCACACTTCCAATTCTTGTTTCTCCCCTCATCCTTGTCAAAAGTAAAATTACCTCCCACTCACCTCTTCCCCCACTGTTCAATCAGTGATTAATAGCAGTCATGTACCAGACGATTATTTCTCCCTTGGTATTAATCACTAAGAATGGGGTGATTCACTGAGTCATAGAACGCCAAAGTTGGAAAAGGCGTCTTCGGTCACCTAGCCCCCTCTCTCTTCTAGGGCAGGACATGTAAGCTAGTGCTCAGTGAAGCCTAGTTTTAAATGTCCCCAAATTCTCCCTCTTGCTGCAGGAGGCTGTTCTATTGATCTCACAGTCAGGAAGTTTCTTCTTAATATTTGGCTCAGATCTTCCTACTTTTGTTTCAAAACACATGTAAGTGAGAAAAGGCTCAGCACCAATACCAACAGAGTCCTGAAAAGGAGTAACTTCACTTAGATTAAATTTGAACCCACTCAAAGACTCCTTCATACCACCAGAATGGTGTAAAGAAGACTTCGTGTAAATGACAACCAGGCCCATGGACTTGAATCGTCCTGCTATTCGCATGAGTCTGTGCTACTCATTGCAATGGTTGCAGAATCAGGTCCAAACATACTACACAAAAAATGTGTGTAAGTCACTATAAATCATTAGTTTCTGCCCAGAGTGTAAACTGTCTCCATCCTCAGTGTCTATGATTCTCTGAAATTCCAACTCCACTAATTACTTTCTGCCTATCACATCCCCCCCCCTTCAGTTCCAATAGGAAAAGGGATTTTTCTTCACTGCCTGTTTTAAGCAGTTGAGTCATGTTGATGTGCACTGTTAAACAGCTGCTGCACTCCACCCCAGAGGAGGCTGCACTTCAGTAGTGGGCACGCCATACTAAATATATTAATGTCTGTAAAGGGTTTCTGGGAGGGAGACCTTTGATATGAAAAGCGCTAAATATGAGATTATTATTACTATCTCTTCGGTGATCATTATGAATAGCAGGAGCAGAGAGAACACTGTGTGGCATATCTAATGTAGCTGAAAAATCTAAACATTGATAGCATTTTAATATCTGTACACTTCTTAGACATGAAGCTTTCTCACTACGCTTCACCCCCTTGGTCAGGAGAGATTGTAATAGCACATGAATAATAGATGATGTGCTATTTTGATGATGCAAATTAGTTTTAATGCAGAAGATTATTTTCATCAATGTTCATAAATGGAATTTTCAGGGCTGCAAGGAAACCTAATTAAATCTGATTCTTTTAACTGCTTGGTACTACACATGTATTGGTGGTGTGTTTTTAAACAGTTGTCTCCATATCTTATTTAAATCCTGCATTGTTATTTTTAGTCCCTGCAAGCAAAAAGTACAACTTAATAATGAGGTCAGACGAGTAGTCCTTTAATAATGCATAGCTTACTGCACCAGAAATAAGGCATGCCTGCACCCAGGGAAAGTCAGACTGGGGACATGATAGGGCTTCAGTGCTAGTTAGCTGGGAAAGACACTTTGTATTTGTTTGGTTTCTTTTCCTGTTACGAAGCACTGGAATTTAGTCAGAGCATCAAGGTTAACACCACTATTCTTGCAAAAAGTGCCAGGGGATTTAGCTGTCTTGACCCCAGTTTTACATAACCACACGTTATGGTAATTTGAGGAACTCAATCCCCAGGCTGGGACATTGGGTTAGGTCTGACTCATAGAGATGAGAGCTGCCTAATGAATCAGCAACAGTAGTTCCTTCAAGGGTCTTTATTTTTCCCTAGCATTCTCTCACCCAAATACAGACGTAACTGAACCCTGTTTAGCTTAAAACCTGGTCAAATGACTCTGGCAGTCTGACTGCAAAGAAGGCTTGGGTGCTTTGTAGACCAAGTGTGTCAATTTGGCAGCTCCAAGCACAGAGGAAAAGGATTACTTTATATCAACAAGCAGACCAAAGAAATGCTAAGGATCAAATACATCATGGCAAGTCTGATTTGTGCTGTGGATGGGGGATTCAAGAGGATGCATGTGGCAACTTCATCAGCTCCTCTGAGCTAGATTTCAGTCTCACCAGGCTGCACTTTAACTGAGGCCAGGGATGTAGCATTTGGATGCACCAACAAAGGCTCTTGTAATTTAAAACAAGCAATGCTTAATAAAACAGGTATTTGAGGCAGGCAACACATCTTAGTGTGTTATTTTATGAAGTGACTAATGCACTTTCAGGCTCTTTACAATGCTAAATTGCATTCATAACTGCCTTCCAACATTTGACACTGCATTACATGTACTGTTACAAACAGTCCTCCAGCAACAATGAATTCTTTGCATTGGTCTTCACGGCAGTGGATGTGAGGGAGAGACTCATACCTGAGCCATTCTTTTTAGGTGAGAAATCTGAGGAACTGTCCCAGATTGAGGTGTCAATAGAGGAAGCTTTGGAACAAAGTAATAAATTAAACAGTAATAAGTCACCACGACGAGATAATATTCACCCTAGAGTTCTGAAGGAACTCAAATATGAAATTGCAGAATTATAACTGTGGTATGTAACCTATCATTTTAAATCAGGTTCTGTACCAGATGACTGGAGGATAGCTAATGTGACACCAATTTTTAAAAAAGGCTCCAGAGGCGATCCTGGCAATTAGAGGCCAGTAAGCCTAACTTCAGTACCAGGCAAATGGGTTGAAACTATCTTAAAGAACAGAATTATCACACACAGATCAACATGATTTGTTGGGGAAAAGTCAACATGGCTTTTGTAAAGGGAGATCATGCCTCACCAATCTATTAGAATTCTTTGAGGGGCTCAACAAACATGTGGACAAGGGGGATCCAGTGGATATAATGTATATGGACTTCCAGAAAGGGTTTGATGAGGTCCCTCACCAAAGGCACTTAAGTAAAGTAGGATAAGAAGGAAGGTCCTCTCATTGATCAATAAAAGGTTAAAAGACAGGAAACTAAGGGTAGGAGAGAGGTAAATAATGGTGTCCCCCAGCAGTCTGTAATGGGACCAGTCCAATTCAACATAGTCATAAATGATCTGGAAAAAGGGGTAAACAGTGAGGTGGCAAAATTTGCAGTAGATACTAAATTATCCAAGATAGTTAAGTCCAAAGCTGACTGCGAAGAGTTACAAAGGGATCTCACTAAACTAGGTGACTGGGCAACAAAATGGCAGATGAAATTCAATGCTGATAAATGCAAAGTAATATATATTATAAAAGATAATCCCAATTATACATAAAAAATGATGGGGTCTAAATTAGCTCTTACCACTCAAGAAAGAGATCTTGGAGTCACTGTGGAGAGTTCTCTGAAAACATCTGCTCAATATGCTGTGACAGTCAAAAAAGCTACCAAAATGTTAAGAACCATTAAGAAAGGGATAGATAAGAAGACAGAAAATAACATAATGCCACTATATAAATCCATGGTACGCCCATACCCTGAATATTGCATGCAGTTCTGGTCACCCCATCTCAAAAAAGATATATTAGAATTGAACAAGGTATAGAGAAAGGCAACAAATATGGCTAAGGGTATGGAACAGCTTCCATATGAGGAGAGATTAGAAAGATGGGGATTTTCAGCTTGAAAAAGAGATGACTAAGAAGGGATATGATAGAGGTCTATAATATCATCAATAGGCTGGAGAAAATGAATAAGGAAGTGTTATTTACTCTTTCACATAACACCTGAACCAGGGGTAATCCAATGAAATTAATAAGCAGCAGGTTTAAAAAAAACAAAAGGAAGTACTTCTTCCCACAACACATAGGCAACCTGTGGAACTCATTGCCAGGGGTGTTGTGAAGGCCAAGACTATAATGGGGTTCAAAAATGAATTCAATAAGTTCATGGAGGATAGGTCCATCAATAGCTATTAGCCAAGATGGTCAGAGAGGCAACCCATGCTCCAGTGCCCCTAGTCCTCCGACTGCCAGAAGCTGGGAGTGGGTGTGATGGATCACTCAATAATTGCCCTGTTCTGTTCTTTCCCTCTGAAGCACCTGGCACTGACCACTGTCAGAAGACAGGATAATGAGCTAGATGGACCATTGGTCTGATCCAGTATGGCTGTTCTTATGTAACAATCCCACAGTGCCCCTGTTCTCAGTGACCACTCTGATTACAATTTTGAACGCTGCTGCACAGGGGTCACAGTGACCAGAAGACCATCCCCCTCTTTAAAAAACCCCAGAATGTTCCTGAAATGAATTTCTTCCTGTGAGCACACATGTGTTAGCACAGAGTTATGGCTCTATGCAAAGCTATAGCTAAAAACTCCAGCTAAAGCTTCGTACTGTTCCTTGGTCCAGGAAGACTTCCTGGATTTCCTCAGCCTGTGGGGGAACAGGGCAGTTCATGCTCAGCTATGGAATTCCAGGAGGAATACAGATGTTTACTGGGACATTGCTGCTTGCCTGTGTTGTATCTCAGCTTCTGCGTCTCCTTGGCAATATGGGGTTATGGAGAAGGAATGGTGACAATCCTAGCAAAAGACAAAGGAACCTAACAGAAAACCTGGGACTGCCCCCCATACCTGCCACTACCCCCCACAAGGAACTGGATTCCATCGTGGGGAGTAACCCCCACCACCATCCCTTGCGTGACACTGGGCACCTCCTGACACCCTGAGGAACCCCAGAAGTCCACACCGTCGCTGAGGGAGGACACCAACCCCGCAGAGAGTCAGGAGCAATTTGAGACCCAGCTGAACCTAACAAGGAGGAGCCCAGAGACAAAGCCCACTGAGGAAGGGGAAGGGAGCTCAGAGAGGTGCATTGGGTCTTGTCTCCTTTTACTTTCTTCGTAGGCCCCAAACTTCCTCCAACCTCTACCCTCCCTCCCCCCTCAAGATTGAGCCTGAGCACAGATAAGCAGAGAACAAGGGAGCTGCATTGTGAAGTCGCCAGTTTATGTTAACATCATGCACTGGCAGTCACGAAAAAAAGAAACAGAATATTATAAGCACACTCCCAAATGCATGGTTTTGGCACAGCAGGCAGCTCGAGTTGCTAGCAACATAAATCACTTCATCACAACCAGAAAAAAAGGACACTGAAACCCAGTACCTGAGCATTCAAATCAAATACAAATAGAAAATTTAAAATAATTGCATGTTGGAGGAAAGGCAGAAGGACTGGGAAGTGCACCATTATGCATCATGCAGCTCCTCAGACAGCAAATGAATATGCTATAAACATTATGGGACAAAACGCACGACTTACAGCTTACAAGCTATTGTACTGCATGGACATGTGTATGTTTCTGGGGTCTGGGTCGTGCACACGCACACACACACACACACACACAGAGCCAGCCTAGCATGCCACAATATCTGTTCACTCAACCCCAGGTGAAAATAACAAAGCCTAGTTCTTTTATAGCCCTTTCCATATGTAGATCTCAAAGTACTTTACAAAGGAGATCCGTGTCATCATTATCCCCATTTTACAGATGGGGAAACTGACATACTGAGAGGTGAAATAACTTGCCCAAGGTTACCCAACAAGCCAGTGGAAGAGCCCAGGTCTCCTGAATCCCAGTCCAATGCTCTCCATTAGGACACAGGAGAATTGCTATGACTGTGACCCCTGTGATTCATGCAGGAAGGGTCAGCACCTTGCACTGTTCAAAGTCAGTTTTAAATTATTTTAGAAGTATTTTGGTTGTTCCTTCCTGCTCAATCTAGTTTGAGGTTGTGAAAATCATTACTTATTTTGTCTTCAAAACAGCCAAAAGACTCCCCCTTCAAAATCCGTGCACACTCACCAGATTCATAATGTGTGTTAATTCATTTAATATTCCTGTGCAAGGCAAGCACAGTTTATTCACGAAGTGACACAAATTAACACAAAGCAGCACACTGACTATGGCACACGATCAAGTGTGCTCCTGAGGCCTTCCTCAGCTGTACAGCACCGTGATGTTCTTTTGTAATTACCCTTGTGTCAGGCTGTTCAAAATAGACGACTTTCCATTCCCTTTCCACCCTGCGAGTAACGCGTCCCCCTTTGCTTCGAAAATAGGATGTAAAACACAACATGCAGCAACAACAATGGGAATATGTGGCTCACTGAGACCCAGCCTAGTCCTGAGGGACCTCCAGCGTCCTTTCAAGCTATCCAGTGCACATTCCAGTCAGCCTGCCCCTGCCCAGACGAGAGCAAAATCTTTCCTTGCTGCTGTCTTGGTCTGCAGTGTAGGGCTTCCTGACCCACGGAAGCAGAGAGGAGGCTGGGTTCCTGGGAGTCGCAGTGGCATTTGCAATGCCACCAATATGAAAATGCCAGTGTGGGGGAAATGTCCCTGTTTGCAGTTCTTCAAAAAGTGCTGTATTCCTACAGGGGTGTGCATCATGCACCTTCCCCGATCAGCCTACATTAAAGTCAGTGAAATGTCCCCACTGACTTACCAACACTTGCATAACTATGGGAATGTACCGAGTAAGGTGGGAGAGGAGGGGGAAGAACTGGGAAGCCCACTGCATCAAGCCCATCTATTATTCCCTGCACATTGGCCAGAATCACAATGCTGCACAGCAAGACACGATCAATAGCCTTGCACACCTCAGTGACCGCTGTCTCCACCTTAGATTCACCAGCACCAAACCGATTGCCCACTGACTGAGAGCAATCCAGGGTTGCAAGCTTCCACAGCACATCTGCCACCCATCGCTCCACTGTCAAAACAGCTCTCATTCTGGTGTCTTGGCGACGGAGGGCTGGCAGGAACTTGACGCACAACTCCAGGGACGTGGCTTTCCACATCAAGAAGTTCTAGAGCCCACTGCTGATCATCACAGACCCACACCACAAACCAATCCCACCACTCGGTGCTCATCCATGAGGGCCCAGAGCCACCGCTACCGTGTACAGCTGGGGAGTGAGTGCCTGCAGTCTCTAGCAACTTTCATTCTCTGTCCACCTCACGCACTCCTCCTCAGTGTTCCCATTTTCACTGCTACACGGCCCTTTGCTTTGGTAGCTGTAGAAGTTCTTCAAATCCAGCGGGCCCAGGTGCCCTGTTTCCAAAGCAGATATGCAAGCTCAGCTGACCTATTCACCATCTGAGCAGCAGCTAACGAGATGGTAGCAGGGGCCCTGCGCAGAAATTTAACTTTGACCCCTTTTAGGGGGGGCACATTCTGTGCCCTCTCCCCACTCCAGCAGGAGCTCGCTCTTCCCTCACTCCCTCCCTCCCCGTGTCCCAACTCGAGCTCACTCTTCCCTCCCTCCCCACATCCTGGCTCAAGCTCGCTCTTCCCTCCATTCCTCCCTCCCCAGTAGAGTTGCCAGGTGTCCAGTTTTTGACCGGAACACCCTTCCTCTAGGGTTGCCAACTGTCTAATCACACAAATCCAAACACCCTTGCCCCACCCCTTCCCCCAAGGCCCCTCCCCTGCCCCACCCCTTATCTGAGGCCCCGCCCCACTCGCTCCATCACTTACTCTCCCCCACCCTCACTCATTTTCACCGGGCTGGGGCCGAGGGGTTCAGAGTGTGGGAGGTGGCTCTGGGCTGAGCCTGGGGCATGAGGTTGAGGTGCAGGAGGGGGTGTGGGGTGCAAGCTCTGGGAGGGCGTTTGGGTGCAGGAGGGGGCTCAGACCTGGAGCAGGGGATTAGGATGCAGAAGAGGGTGTGGGGTGCAAGCTCCAGGAGGGAGTTTGGGTATTGGAGGGGGCTCAGGGCTGGGGCAGGGGATTTGGGTGCATGAGTGGGCTCCAGGTTGGACTAGGGGGTTGTGGTGCAGGAGGGGGTGCGGGGTGCAGGCTCTGGGAGGGAGTTTGGGTGTTGGAGGGAGCTCAGGGCTGAGGCAGGGGATTCAGGTGCAGGAGGGGGCTCAGGGCTGGGGTAGGGGGTTAGGGTGCAGGAGGGGTTGCGGGGTGCAAGCTCTGGGAGGGAGCTTGGGTGTGGGAGGGGGCTCTGGGCTGGGGTGCAGAAAGGGTGAGGGGGTGCAGGCTCTGGCCAGGTGGTGCTTACCCCGAGCGGCTCCTGGTCAGCGGCACAGTGGAGCTAAGGGAGGCTCCCTTCCTGCCCTGGCCCCATGCCACTCCTGGAAGCACCCAGCACATGCCTGCGGCCCCGGGGGCTCCACACGCTGCCCCTGCCTGCAAGCACCATCCCCACAGCTCCCATTGGCCACAGTTCCCAGGCAATGAGAGCTGCAGGCACTGGAGACAGGGCAGTGTGCAGAGACCCCCCTACCCCGCCCAGGGGCTGCAGGGATGTGCTGGCTGCTTCCAGGAGCGGAGCAGGGCCAGAGCAGATAGGGAGCCTACCTTAGCTCTGCTGTGCCACCAGACTTTCAGCGGCCTAAAATTGCCCGGTTTGGTTTCAGTAGCCTCCAGGAGATAGGGCCTGATTCCGGGAGACTCCTGGCGAAACCGTGAGGGTTGGCAAGCCTACCTTTTCTCCCTCCACATGTCCCAGCTCCAGCTCGCTCTTCCCTCCATTCCTCCCTCCCCAGTAGAGTTGTCAGGTGTCCAGGTTTTGACCGGAACACCCACTCGAAAAGGGACCCTGGCAGCTCCGGTCGTTGGCGCAGAGGGGCTCAGGCAGGTTCCCTGCCTGCTGTGGCTTTGCATGGATCCCGGAAACAGCAGCCTGTCCCCTCTCTGGCTCATAAGTGTAGGGGCTCTGCACACTGCCCGCACCCCAATCCCCGGCTCTGCACTTCCCATTGGCCGGGAGCCACAGCCAATGGGAGCTGTGGGGGGTGGCGCCTTTGGACAGGGCAGTGCAGAGAGCCGCCTGGCTGCGCCTCTGCGTAGGAGCCGGAGGGGGGGCATGCCACTGCTTCCGGGAGCTGCTTGAGGTAAGCACTGCCTGGAGCCTGCATCCCAAACCCCCGCCCAAGCCCCAGCTCCCTGCCCCAGCCCTGATCCTCCTCCCTCCCTCCCAACTCCTTAGTCCCAGCCCAGAGCATCCTCCTGCACCCCCACCCCAGAGTCTTCACCCCCAGCCGGAGCCCTCACCGCCCCCGCACCTCAACTCCCTACCCCAGCCCTGATCCTCTTCTTGTCCTCCAAACCCCTCCACCCCCAGCCCGGAGCCCCCTCCTGAACCCCAAACCCCTCATCTCTGGCCCCATCCCAGAGCCTGTGCCCCCAGCTGGAGCCCTCACCCCCCCACACACACACTCCAACCACCTGCCCCAGCCTGGTCCAAATGAGCTAATGAGTGCAGGGAGGGCGAGCAACAGAGGAAGGAGGGGATGGAGTGAGCGGGAGCGGGGCCTTGCGGAAGGTCCAGGGCCTCAGAGCAGGGGCTGGGCAAGGGTGTTCGGTTTTGTGCAAGTAGAAAGTTGGCAACCCAGCTACTCCCCACGTCACAGCTCGAGCTCACTCTTCCCTCTCTCCCCGCAGCTCAAGCTCACTCTTCCTTCCTTCCTCCCTCCCACGCTAAGTCATGGCTCAAGCTCACTCTCCTTTCCCTTCCTTCCTTCCTCCCTCCCTCCCCCTGGCTCGAGCTTGTTCCCTCCTTATATCCCCCTGCATCCCGGCTCAAGCTCCCATTGGCTGGGAACCGCAGCCAATGGGAGCTGCAGGGGTGGCATCTGAGGACAAGACAGCAAGCAGTGACGCCTGGCTGCACCACCAAATAGGAGCTGGAGTGGGGAACATGTTGCTGTTTCTGGGAGCTGATTGAGTAACTGCCACCTGGAGCCTGCACCCCTGACCCTCTCCCATGCCCCAGCCCTGATCCCCCTCCTGCCCTCTGAACCCCTCGGTCCCAGTCCGGAGCACCCTCCTGCACTCCCAACCCCTCATCCCCAGCCCCACCCCAGAGCCCGCCTCCCCAGCTGGAGCCCTTCTGCACCCCAACTCCCAATTTTGTGAGCATTCATGGCCCGCCATACAATTTCCATACCCAGATGTGGGCCTCAGGCCAAAAAATTTGCCCACCCCTGGTCTATACACATGCGTACAATATATACACACATTGTACAAGCTATGGGAATGACTTAGGAGCAGAACTCCAGTGCAGTGAGGTTATTTCCTCTCTTATCTCTGTTCCAATACTGACTCATGCAGACTTTTTTACTATTTCCCTGCAGTAGCTGATGTACTGAGCAGTGTTTCTGCACTGAAATGCCTTTGTTGAACAGATCTTCAAGAATTCTAAGCCCTTGAGTCTCTCACTGATTTCTTCAGCACCACTTACCATATTGGTTTCTTGTTAGATCTGTGATTTGCATTTTATCAGTCCTTTTCTAGGCTAAATATATTTACCATCTCTTGAAGCTTCTGAAATATGGAAGTATAATCTTGCTTACAACAGGGGACAGGGAAGCAGGAGTCCCAAGATCTCTGATGTACTATAAATTTCCTGTGCAGCCTTAGACAAGCTACTTCCCATAAAACAGTAGATCAACGGTGCTGGCTGGCAATAGCCTGTACTGTCTTCATACTCACATTTCCAAAGATATCAGAGTCAGGTTGTCATCAGTGGAAGGGGAGTGGGGGGATATCTCCTGATGGAGTCTTCCCTCCCTGTCCTGTGTTCTGACCACACCTACTACCTTACATATAGATGCATTACGGTTCCAACCCTTTTTTCCTTACTTGTACTTCCACCTCCCATAAACTTTGGTGTGCCCCAATTTTTTATAGGTTATCCTCTTAGTGCCCCTTATTCTCATTAGCATCTACATACACACGGCCCCATGGTAACAGCAGAATTTCTCATGATGTTACAATCGGGTGTCTCGCAGTCTAGAGAGATACATTGTGGAATAATTTCCAGAACATCACGCATTGGCACATTCTTTACAGTAATCTTGTAACTTTACTGGTACAGGGTTATTCCTACTGATGTCAACCATTCTTAGGCCTAGCCTGGCTAAGCTGACATCTTACAGGCCTCAGCCTATAGGCCTTGCACTAGAGCCTTACTTTGCTTATACGTAATTCACATTCATCACTCATAAATGCTTGTCAGCCTTATACTTCTATGATCCTATCCTACTTAAACCTACCCATCATGCACTAATTAATTATACTTAACCACAACAATAAATCCTCTATTAAATGATTAAATGAAATAATTGGCTACAACCTCTCTAAAGTGGCAGGAGCTTCCTGAGTTAGTCTGCTGCTATGATTTGGGGAAATGAGCAAGTAAGGAGAGTAATGGCACTCGTTCAAGTGACAAGCCTTTTGTGCAGAGGGAAGGGTGGTTATGAATTACAGCTAATGCCACATTTCCTACAAAAATAGCTTCCCCGCCCCCGTGTCCTTCTACATAACTGGGCATAATCTCTCCAAGCCCTCAGTGTGGCAATCAGACCTGCACAAGCAGCCCTGATTCAGCAAGGTTAACTTTAAACTAGGCATTTGCTTCATGTCTTGCTGAAATGGGGCCTCCCAGGGTCAGGTGCTGGGTAGATGGGACTACTTGGATAAAAGAATGGGGCCTGTTTTTATTACAACTGCATCTGAAAACTCACTTGGTGTGGCATAGCTTTTAGAATCCCGGCCTGTCAGGGTTCCCTCCTGACTCTGAACTTTGGGGTACAGATGTGGGGACCTGCATGAAAGACCCCCTAAGCTTATTTCTACCAGCTTAAGTTAAAAACTTCCCCAATGCACAATTTCTTTCTTGTCCTTGGGCGGTACTGCTGCCACCACCAAGTGAGTTAGACAAAGATTCAGGAAAAGGACCACTTGGAGTTCCTGTTTCCCCAAAATATTCCCCCAAGCCCCTTCACCCCCTTTCCTAGGGAGGCTTGAGACTAATAACCAAATAGGTAAACAAGGTGAGCACAGACCAGACTCTTGGGTGTTTAGGACACTAAAAACCAATCAGGTTCTTAAAAACAGAATTTTATTATAAAGAAAAAAGTAAAAGAAGCATCTCTGTAAAATCAGAATGGAAAGTAATTTTACAGGGTAAAAAGTTTTAAAAACACAGAGGATTCCCCTCAAAGCAAAACTTCAAAGTTACAAAAACAGGAATAAACCTCCCTCTTAGGATAGGGAAAATTCACAAGCTAAAACAAAAGTTAAGCTAACGTATTTTCTTGCTATTACTTACAATTTTTGTAATACTGGATGCGTATTTCAGGTAGGGTTTTAGGAGATGGTTTTTCCTGCCCTGGTCCCACTCTGTCCTGAAGAGAACAAAAGACACAAACAAACCCCCCCCCCCCCCCCCAGATTTGAAAGGATCTTCTTCCCTTATTGGTCCTTTTGGTCAGGTGCCAACCAGGTTATTTGAGCTTCTTAACCCCTTACAGTTTAAAGGAGGGATTTTATGCTACCCTTAACTGTATGTTTATGACACGCCCATTCATCTGCAGACTGTCACGAGCAGCAAGCAGGGTCAAGAGCCTCGGCTTTTCTGGCTGCATCAAAATGACCGGAGCTAGTGGGTGTCACCTGGCCCCTTTTGGCACATCTGTGCAGTACGTACTCGAAATCATCCAATATTTCATGCAGTTGTTTGGGCCGATGTGCATGCTGCAACATCGGCACCTCCTGTCAAAATGTGACCAATGGGGCCTGCGATAGCAAACTGGACATCAGTGCACTTAGCTTACTGGCTGGTACTCGTTTAAACCTCTTTGTTTTCATTATGGGAGAGGACCTGTCATCCCTAGTACGTCTATGTACTGACAACTTAACCGCTGATGTCAGATTTTGTTGAAAAATGAGTTAATTTATGAGTGCATGAAATGTTTGTCAAAAAGACAAAACACTTCGATCTGTTGGCAGTATATAAAACTATAAATACAGAAGAACTTGATGACAGGAGCCAGCATTTATTAAAATTATGATCTGTAATGTTTTCAATAACCTCTTTCATGTGTATATTATTACTCTGCAGCAGAAGCTTTTCAGATAGCCATAAACCAGGCAGCTGGAGCGATCTTAGAATATGCGTGGGCAATGAACTTTAGTGTCAGAGAATCAGAGAATGGTAGAAGTTGAGCATAGGAGAGCTCTCTTATATCATCAAGGCTGGGGTGTCTCAGGCTTTTCCCGAAATGTGGCTCACACCTCAATGGAGCAATTGTCTTGTGGATGCATCGCCTCCTTTTGTGACTGTATGATGTCCCTGTGGCAACTGTAGCAATAGCTGCCAGGGAAAAGTATCAGGAAAGTATCTTACATACTGACTGCCTTTGAGAAAAGGCCTGTTTTGTCCATTTTGAAAGAGTTAATCATGCAGTTTCCTCTTTATAGAATCATAGACTTTAAGGTCAGAAGGGACCATTATGATCGTCTAGTCTGACCTCCTGCACAACGCAGGTCATGGAATCTCACCCACCCACTCCTGTAACAAACCCCTAACTTATGTCTGAGCTATTGAAGTCCTCAAATCGTGGTTTAAAGACTTCAAGGTGCAGAAAATCCTCCAGCAAGTGACCCATGTCCCACACTGAAGAGGGAGGCGAAAAACCCCCAGGGCCTCTGCCAATCTGCCCTGGGGGAAAATTCCTTCCTGACCCCAACTATGGCGATCAAATTTTGCTCATCAGTTGTTTGTATTACAGTAGCACATACAGGTCCCAGCTGAAATCGGGGCACTATTGCATTAGGTGCTGTATGGACATGTAGTAAGAGAGTCCTATCCTGAAGACTTTTAAATCTGTATCTATTAGACAAATGGTGTGAGGGAAATCAGAAGCAGAGAGAAGGGAAGTGACTTACCCAAGGTCAAATAGTGAAAGAGCCAGCAATAGAACCCAGGTCTCCTGACCCCATTCCCAGCCCCTTATCCACGAGACCACAGTGCCTCACTTCTCTATTCCATTTCTCCCTCCCAATCTGTCCTAGTACTCTCCATCCCTTTGCTCCCCTACAAATGCTTCTCTGGTTCTTTTCCCGACCCCCTCCACTTTCTTCCCTTCTCATCTGCTTCCCTGGACTTGGTGCTCAGCTGCCTTGTCCTCTGCTTCCCTAGCATCTCTCTCCAGCTGGTGTCTGCCAACTCCAGTTCCACTGGTAGCTCCTGTTTCCTCTCTTTATGTAGAGGAATCCCTTAACAGTTACAGCTGGGATAGATCCTCTTCTTTTTTGCTTCAGTTGCTTTTACAGGTGGCCAAACTTTTCTTTGGGCAATGAATGCAGCAGCAGCTAGAAAGAAGAAGCAGCCAGCACCATTTCATCAGCCAGCTCACTGCAGAACACCATTAAGCACCCTGCAGCAACATGATCCACAGACTAGGATTTGGGAACCTATAGTATACACTCCGGTTCGCTAACTAGCTAGTGCTAAGTGACTCAGGCAATGGAGTTTTCCAATTGCTTCCTTTAGGAGACCATTCCAAAATGCAATATTGTTTATCTTAATAATTTATTGAGTGTGGACAGCATGCTCAGCTTTGTCGAGACAAAGATATAGCCCATTCACCAAGGAGCTGACAATCCAAACAGATTCCAGCCATTCAGCTCAGACTCCAAGCACCAATTTTGATGTGGTGCAGATATTTCTGGTGGACCATTAGTAGGACCAGTAAGAGATTTGTTAAGTTGGTGATTAGTGTCAACCGATCTATTAGGAAAGCAGCAGGTAGCTATTCCTTTTTCCTGCTCTCCCATCTCTGATTAGTAGCGATGGAAAGGAGTAGCACCATAGGATTGGGGCACTAACGTTCAGTAAGTCTCGGGGAGACCATCCTTTGTTTCTTTGCTGGTTGAACCCCTCTTGTGTGAGGCATCTGACTACAGTGTAGCTGGGTTTAATGCTTAGCATCCTGACTGGGGTGTTTTATACCAAGAAATTTAAACTGGTATGACTGAGGTTGTTTCTATCCTTTCATTCCCACTTGCCATGAACCCCAATTCCACGTATCAGGGAAAAAGGGAACTCATTCTATAGTTAGGAGCACAGGTTCTCAACCACCTCGCCATTCCCTATTGCTAAAAGGGGGGCATATCCCGACTGGATGGGAGTGAGGCTTCTGGAGATACTAGTGTGGAAGAGGTGGAGAACCGAACTACTGCTCTGGACTTCCAGCTACTCATCAGTGCACTTTCCAGGCTCACTTGGAGAAACTCCCAAAAAATCACTGCTCCCTGTTTGGTGTGTAGGGAAGAGCTACACTGACCAGCTGCCAATGCAAATAATGCTTCAACCTGAAAATGTGGTTGCTTGATCTTGAAATGAGACCAATCAGGCAGAGAGAGACTGTGATCCCAGACTACAAAGAGCTCATCAAGGCAATTACCTATTCTTTCCTCGGAGAGGCCCTTTAATGATGATAATTATGCTCTCCCTTCAGGATTATTATTATGAAGAGGTATTTTAAAAACTATATACAGGGTTTCAAAGCTCCCCAGTAACAGTGACGGCAAAAAGGACACTGGTCGTACAATCTCACCCGCTGTTTGAAGAGCTGAGACTTTTCCTTCTACAGCAGCCCAGAGATGAAGTGTCTCACGGTCAGAGTCTTCACATCAGCCATTCAAACTCCTGGGAGGAGGGTGTGACGCTGGCAGGCTAAGTGCCAGTTCTTTCCAAGGCTGCAGGCATTAGCTAAGAGCTGACAAACTCATTGCTGGAGACCAGACCAATTCACTCATATGTTAGTTTTGTTAAAAATAGTCTTATAAGAAGTGTTTGGACTCTGTGAAATGTTTGTAAATTGCCGCATGCGTTAATCTCACTTGCAGTGTCTGTATTCCAAGCTACAAAGAAGTATGTACATTTAGCTTTATAACTTTGAAAATGTTTGATCTGAACTTGTGAACCCAGGCTCAGGAGTCATTCACCCTCTCTCCTGCTCCCCTGCCACCTATTGAGGAGGACTATCAAAACTTAAGTGGGCCATTATAAGATGAAATGTTAATTGCCCCATCCACCCTTTGAGAAGTACGTGCAGAATGCCTCGTGCCATCAGTTTGATTGCTGGAAGAGGAAAATATAAATAGTTGACATGAACATTTTTCATCTCTTTGCTATTTGAACTCTCACAGGGCCAGAGCCACTAAACTGAAGCCCCCCGCAGGGTTCCCCAGGGTTTATTACATTTCCCCACCCTGAAAGATAATTTGAATTGACAGGTTTCAGAGTAGCAGCCGTGTTAGTCTGTATCCGCAAAAAGATAAGGAGTACTTGTGGCACCTTAGAGACTAACCAATTTATTTGAGCATAAGCTTTCGTGAGCTACAGCTCACTTCATCGGATGCATAAAGTGGAAAGTACAGTGAGGAGATTTTACATACACACAGACCATGAAAAAATATACATTGTAAGGAGAGTGATCACTTAAGATGAGCTATTACCAGCAGGAGAGTGGGGTTGGGGGAGAGAAAACCTTTTGAAGTGATAATCAAGGTGGGCCATTTCCAGCACATTTCCAGGATTTAACAAGAATGTCTGAGGAACAGTGGGGCGGGGGGGGGGGGGGCGAATAAACAAGGGGAAATAGTTTCACTTAGTATAATGACTCAACCACTTCCAATCTCTATTCAAGCCTAAGTTAATTGTATCCAATTTGTAAATTAATTCCAATTCAGCAGTCTCTCGTTGGACTCTGTTTTTGAAGTCTTTTTGTTGAAGGATAGTCACTTTGAGATCAGAAATTGAGTGACCAGAGAGATTGAAGTGTTCTCTGACTGGTTTATGAATGTTATAATTCTTGACATCTGATTTGTGTCCATTTATTCTTTTACGTAGAGACTGTCCAGTTTGCCCAATGTACATGGCAGGGGGCATTGCTGGCACATGATGGCATATATCACATTGGTAGATGTGCAGGTGAACGAGCCTCTGATAGTGTGGATGATGTGATTAGGCCCTATGATGGTGTCCCCTGAATAGATATGTGGACACAGTTGGCAACGGGCTTTGTTGCAAGGATAGGTTCCTGGGTTAGTGGTTCTGTTGTGTGGTGTGTGGTTGCTGGTGAGTATTTGCTTCAGGTTGGGGGGCTGTCTGTAAGCAAGGACTGGCCTGTCTCCCAAGATCTGTGAGAGTGATGGGTCGTCCTTCAGGATAGGTTGTAGATACTTGATAATGCGTTGGAGAGGTTTTAGTTGGGGGCTGAAGGTGACAGCTAGTGGCGTTCTGTTATTTTCTTTGTTGGGCCTGTCCTGTAGTAGGTGACTTCTGGGTACTCTTCTGGCTCTGTCAATCTGTTTCTTCACTTCAGCAGTGGGTATTGTACTTGTAAGAATGCTTGATAGAGATCTTGTAGGTGTTTGTCTCTGTCTGAGGGGTTGGAGCAAATGCGGTTGTATCGTAGAGCTTGGCTGTAGACAATGGATCGTGTGGTATGGTCTGGGTGAAAGCTGGAGGCATGTAGGTAGGAATAGCGATCAGTAGGTTTCTGGTATAGGGTGCTGGTTATGTGACCATCGCTTATTAGCACCGTAGTGTCCAAGAAGTGGATCTCTTGTGTCGACAGGTCCAGGCTGAGGTTGATGGTGGGATGGAAATTGTTGAAATCATGGTGGAATTCCTCAAGGGCTTCTTTTCCATGGGTCCAGATGATGAAGATGTCATCAATATAGCGCAAGTAGAGTAGGGGCATTAGGGAACGAGAGCTGAGGAAGCGTTGTTCTAAGTCAGCCATAAAAATGTTGGCATACTGTGGGGCCATGCGGGTACCCATAGCAGTGCCACTGATTTGAAGGTATACATTGTCCCCAAATGTGAAATAGTTATGGGTGACGACAAAGTCACAAAGTTCAGCCACCAGGTTTGCCGTGACATTATCAGGCATAGTGTTCCTGATGACTTGTAGTCCATCTTTGTGTGGAATGTTGGTGTAGAGGGCTTCTACATCCATAGTGGCCAGGATGGTGTTTTCAGGAAGATCACCGATGGATTGTAGTTTCCTCAGGAAGTCAGTGGTGTCTCGAAGGTAGCTGGAAGTGCTGGTAGCGTAGGGCCTGAGGAGGGAGTCTACATAGCCAGACAATCCTGCTGTCAGGGTGCCAATGCCTGAGATGATGGGGCGCCCAGGATTTTCAGGTTTATGGATCTTGGGTAGCAGATAGAATACCCCAGGTCGGGGTTCCAGGGGTGAGTCTGTGCGGATTTGATCTTGTGCTTTTTCAGGGAGTTTCTTGAGCAAATGGTGTAGTTTCTTTTGGTAACCCTCAGTGGGATCAGAGGGTAATGGCTTGTAGAAAGTGGTGTTGGAGAGCTGCTGAGCAGCCTCTTTTTCATATTCCGACCTGACAACAGCACCTCCTTTGTCAGCCTTTTTGATTATGATGTCAGAGTTGTTTCTGAGGCTGTGGATGGCATTGTGTTCTGCACGGCTGAGGTTGTGGGGCAAGTGATGCTGCTTTTCCACAATTTCAGCCCGTGCACGTCAGCGGAAGCACTCTATGTAGAAGTCCAGTCTGCTGTTTCGACCTTCAGGAGGAGTCTACCTAGAATCCTTCTTTTTGTAGTGTTGGTAGGAAGGTCTCTGTGGATTAGTATGTTGTTCAGAGATGTGTTGGAAATATTTCTTGAGTCGAAGACGTCAAAAATAGGATTCTAGGTCACCACAGAACTGTATCATGTTCGTGGGGGTGGAGGGGCAGAAGGAGAGGCCCCGAGATAGGACAGATTCTTCTGCTGGGTTAAGAGTATAATTGGATAGATCAACAATATTGCTGGGTGGGTTAAGGGAACCATTGCTGTGGCCCCTTGTGACATGTAGTAGTTTAGATAATTTAGTGTCCTTTTTCTTTTGTAGAGAAGCAAAGTGTGTGTTGAATTGAAAGATCACTACAACTCTGTCACTCTTAGGATTTAGATTGCAACTCATTTGTGTACATGCTTGCTTGCTTTAACCTGTAAATAACTCTTATTTCTTTTTCCTAGTTAATAAACATTTAAGTTAGTTTTTGACAGGATTGGCAAAAAGGTTTGTCTTTGGTGTGAGATCTAAGATACACATTTATCTGGCAAAGGTGACTGGCCTTTTGGGACTGGCAGCCATCTGAATATTGTGTGATTTCTGGTGTAAGTGACCACCTATCACTAAGCCCATCTTTCCTAAGATACACAGGAGAGTCTAAGAGGAGTGTCTGTGCCTCCATGGTAAAATTATTATAAGGATCAAGGAGTTCACATTTTTTTTTACTGGTTGGTGAAATCTAATTAGAGAACATACCACCAATTTGGGGTGTCTGTCCAGGTTTTGACAGTCTGCCGTGAGGTAGGCACTCACTGTCATGAGCCACTCAAGACAGCATGACAGAGGGCATTCGTGAAAGGCATAGGATTGACAGCCCCGGTGGACGCTAAGCGTCTGTTTATCCATGCAACAAAGACACCGCAGGCACTGAGAATGCACATTTCCCCTCACGCTCCTCCTGCCAATGTCTTGAACCTGACCTGGAAGAATTCTTTATTTGAACTGAGTGAACAGGCATCAAAGATGAATTAGGCCCAGTGTCTTTTCCAGCCACCAAGCAGAGTGGACGATGAGGAATGATTACTAGAATTTTATATGCGCCGCCTAAAGGAATGAAGTCTGCAAGGAAGTACATAAAGTGGCACTGGGGGAAGATCGTCTCATCTGTTTGCAATGAAAAGAATGGATTTAAACTGGGACAAGAGTCTTTTAGTTTAAGGAGCATTAAAAACCCCAAACCCACATTTTAACTCAATGAGCAATTATATGTTCTAGTCTGCAAAGCCAAATCAGGGCTTAGAGGGAAACGTATTTTGATGGAACTGCACACTTCTTCCCAGGAGACTCACACTTCGAAACATTTGATCTCTGGGCTACTGGACAGGTCACATCTCAGCTCTTCAAATAGCGGGGGAAGAAAGTGGGTAGGTAGATACGCCTCAGAGACTGATGGGTTAGTAGTAAGGTCACCTAGAGCAGCAATGTCCTGCCTTTTCCAGCAACTGTTCCTATTTTCCAGACTCAGCTGCAGCCTCCATAAGCCAGTGCCTATTGTCTCCCATTTTCTTGTGCAGTCTGCATGGAGGTTCATAAGAATCATACCAACGAGGTCTGGAACAGCTCATGTTCCACTGAGATTAAACTGCTTACCCAGGAGTGGGAGAAGGGCAGCACAAGCCATGAATCATAGAATATCAGAGTTGGAAGGGACTTCAGGAGATCATCTAGTCCAACCCCCTGGTCAAAGCAGGACCAATCCCCAACTAAATCATCCCAGCCAGGGCTTTGTCAAGCCTGACCTTAAAAGATTTCTAAGGAAGGAGATTCCACCACCTCCCTAGGTAATGCATTCCAGTGTTTCACCACCCTCCTAGTGAAAAAGTTTTTCCTAATATCCAACCTAAACCTCCCCCACTGCAACTTGAGACCATTACTCCTCCTTCTGTCATCTGGTACCACTCAGAACAGTCTAGATCCGTCCTCTTTGTAACCCACTTTCAGGTAGTTGAAAGCAGCTACCAAATCCCCGCTCATTCTTCTCTTCCGCAGACTAAACAATCCCAGTTCCCTCAGCCTCTTCTCATAAGTCATGCGCTCCAGTCCCCTAATCATTTTTGTTGCCCTCCGCTGGACGCTTTCCAATGTTTCCACATCCTTCTTGTAGTGTGGAACCCAAAACTGGACACAGTACTCCAGATGAGGCCTCACCAATGTCGAATAGAGGGGAACGATCACGTCTCTTGATCTGCTGGCTATGCCCCTACTTATACATCCCAAAATGCCATTGGCCTTCTTGGCAACAAGGGCACACTGCTGACTCATATCCAGCTTCTCGTCCACTGTCACCCCTGGCCTAGCACAGAGATTTGGAATTCTGAGCTCAGCTGTGAGCCAGCCTATGTGCCAGCAGTACAAGGCTGGCCACATCACGGCTCACAACTGGGGTGAGAGAGGAACCACTTCTGCCAGGTGGACAAGGAGTGGGCGCGCAAGAGCAGGGAATTCACAGAGCCCTGACTCCCCTAACTCCAGTGTGCCAGCCAGCACCGTTGATCTGCTGTTGTATGGGAAGTAAGCTGTGCCAGGAAATGGGCTGTTCCAGCTTATTCTGCCAGAAAGCAAAAGGGAAGCAGAGGCTGAGTTTGACGGAGTCACAATTTGGTCCCTACTCTGCGCCTGAGGCAGTACGACTATGTGCTGCCCTTTACTCCAGACAAACAGCAAGGAGCTGAATTAGCCCGAGGACTGGGAGGAAAGAAACCACAGTGACAATCACAACAGCTCAATGGCCCTCCTTGGGAGCGGGCACCAGCTTCCGAACGAGCTGGTCGAATCGGGATCCCTGGACCCGCTCACATCACACCTTGACAAGCTGGAGACAGTTCCAAGAAATCAAAGATAATAGAGTCCGGGGCGTGGGGGAGAAAGCAGGAGATGGACTAAATCTACCGCAGTCGCTTCCATTTCTAACAGTTCTGTGAACAAGGAAATGATCGTTGATGCCTTTCAGTGCTACTGGAACACACAGGAAACAACTCTATCACGCTGTTCGCAACGTGCCATGCAAATCCCTGATCCTGGGATTGGTATGCTTGATCCTCAGCCACTCTTTTATGCATCTTCTCTATATCCTTAGATATGAATTCGGATTTTTTAAAAAAATTGTTGTAGATTTTGTATTCCAGTCAAGCTTTGATGTACTTTTGGGTGTCGGCGAATTGGAAAATCTCAGCTCCAGCTTGAGCTCTAAATAAATGAGCTCTGAGATCTCTACCTTGGTGGGAAGATTTATTTGTCTTTTGTTGTTGTTCTTGGCTCCTTGCATGTGTTTGTCTGAGTTTCCTTACCTCTCACATCACAAGTGTCACAGCAAAATGACAGAGCAGTTGACAATACAGCCATTAGAGCATGTGGTAAGCTGCTTGCCAAGCTGGACGTGTCACGAGTAACCCTGTGAAGAGCATAATTCCAAATCACAGGGGTACCTAGGACCCTCTAGCTATGCTGTGTCTCTATACAGACAGGCCCTGAAATCCCATTTCCAGATGCACGGTCCTAGAATGATGCCAAAATTGCAGCTGCCTCCTAGCTTGAAGTAGAGATGAAGGGGCATATCACAAAAGACACAGCCTGGAGGAAGGAGAATGCTGTCTAGCAGCACACTGACCCTTTCAGGGCCCAGCCAGAACCCCTTCACAGAGTCTCAGCCCCTTGAAGGCAAGGTATTCTGTTACTTGTGGCCCCTACAGAGCATGTGACTGAGCCAAGAGCAATTCCAGCTGGGAGAAGAAACAGGCAACAAAGACAGCCTGTTTGTTTTTCAGCATAGGAAAGCATATGGACTCTTTCATTGGAATGCCTGAAGGGGAACGTCTGCAGCTGTTTGGTCACTGCTGGTAAGGGTCTAGAGAAGGAAACTGATGAAAGTTGTAGAAAACCGCCTTCAGCTGTGGTGGGCCCCTGACAGGGTAAAAGGATTATTCATAGACTCTAGTGGGAGATTTCAGAGTAGCAGCCGTGTTAGTCTGTATCCGCAAAAAGAAAAGGAGGACTTGTGGCACCTTAGAGACTAACCAATTTATTTGAGCATAAGCTTTCGTGAGCTATAGCTCACTTCATCGGATGCACCATTATGATCATCAAGTCTGACCTCCTGCACAATGCAGTCCACAGAATCTCACCCACCCACTCCTGTAATAAACCTCTCACCTATGTCTGAGCTATTATTGAAGTCCTCAAAGCATGGTTTAAAGACTTCAAGGTGCAGAGAATCCTCCAGCAAGTGACCCGTGCCCCATGCTACAGAGGAAAGTGAAAAACCCCCAGGGCCTCTTCCAATCTGCCCTGGAGGAAAATTCCTTCCCGACCCCAAATATGGTGATCAACTGAACCCTGAGCATGTGGCCAGGATTCACCAGCCAGATACCCAGGAAAGAATTCTCTGTAGTAACTCAGATCCCACCCCGTCTAACATCCCATCACAGGCCATTGGGCCTATTTACCATGAATAGTTAAAGATCAATTAATTGCCAAAATCATGTTATCCCATCATTCCATCTCCTCCATAAACTGATTGAGTTTAGTCTTGAAGCCAGATAGGTCTTTTGCCCCCACTGCTTCCCTTGGAAGGCTATTCCAGAACTTCACTCCTCTGATGGTAAGAAACCTTCGTCTAATTTCAAGTCTAAACTTCCCGATGGCCAGTTTATATCCATTTGTTCTTGTGTCCACATTGGTACTGAGCTTAAATAATTCCTCTCCCTCTCCGGTATTTATCCCTCTGATATATTTATAGAGAGCAATCATATCTCCCCTCAGCCTTCTTTTGATTGGGCTAAACAAGCCAAGCTCCTTGAGTCTCCTTTCATAAGACAGGTTTTCCATTCCTCGGATCATCCTAGTAGCCCTTCTCTGTACCTGTTCCAGTTTGAATTCATCCTTCTTAAACATGGGAGACCAGAACTGCACCCAGTATTCCAGGTGAGGTCTCACCAGTGCCTTGTATAACGGTACTAAAACCTCCTTATCTCCACTGGAAATACCTCGCCTGATGCATCCGAAGAACGCATTAGCTTTTTTCACGGCCATATCACATTGGCGGCTCATAGTCATCCTGTGGTCAACCAATACTCCAAGGTCCTTCTCCTCCTCCGTTATTTCTAATTGATGCGTCCCCAGCTTATAACTAAAATTCTTGTTATTAATCCCTAAATGCATGACCTTACACTTCTCACTATTAACTTTCATCCTATTACTATTACTCCAGTTTACAAGGTCATCCAGATCCTCCTGTATGATATCCCAGTCCTTCTGTAAATTGGCAATACCTCCCAGCTTTGTATCATTCGCAAACTTTATTAGCACACATCCACTTTTTGTGCTGAGGTCAGTAATAAAAAGATTAAATAAGATTGGTCCCAAAACTGATCCCTGAGGAACTCCACTGGTAACCTCCCTCCAGCCTGACAGTTCACCTTTCAGTAGGACCCGCTGTAGTCTCCCCTTTAACCAATTCCTTATCCACCTTTCAATTTTCATATTGATCCCCATCTTTTCCAATTTAACTAATAATTACCCATGTGACACCGTATCAAACGCCTTACTGAAATCTAGGTAAATTAGATCCACTGCATTTCCTTTGTCTAAAAAATCTGTTACTTTCTCGAAGAAAGAGATCAGGTTGGTTTGGCACGATCTACCTTTTGTAAAACCATGTTGTATTTTGTCCCATTTACCATTGACCTCAATGTCCTTAAGTACTCTCTCCTTCAAAATTTTTTCCAGGACCTTGCATACTACAGATGTCAAACTAACAGGCCTGTAGTTTCCCGGATCACTTTTTTTTCCTTTCTTAAAAATAGGAACTATGTTACTAATTCTCCAGTCAGACGGTACAACCCCTGAGTTTACAGATTCATTAAAAATTCTTGCTAATGGGCTTGCAATTTCATGTGCCAATTCCTTTAATATTCTTGGATGAAGATTATCTGGGTCCCCTGATTTAGTCCCATTAAGCTGTTTGAGTTTCGCTTCTACCTCAGATATGGTAATATCTACCTCCATATCCTCATTCCCATTTGTCATGCTACCATTATCCCTAAGATCCTCATTAGCCTCATTATAGACTGAGGCAAAGTATTTGTTTAGATATTGGGCCATGCCTAGATTATCCTTAACCTCCACTCCATCCTCAGTGTTTAGTGGTCCCACTTCTTCTTTTTTTGTTTTCTTCTTATTTATATGGCTATAGAACCTTTTAGTATTGGTTTTAATTCCCTTTGCAAGGTCCAACTCTACTTGACTTTTAGCCTGTCTCACTTTATCCCTACATGTTCTGACCTCAACAAGGTAGTTTTCCTTGCTGATCCCTTCCCTCTTCCACTCCCTGTAGGCTTTCTGCTTTTTCTTAATCACCTCTCTGAGATGCTTGCTCATCCAGCTTGGTCTACAACTCCTGCCTATGAATTTTTTCCCCTCTCTTGGGATGCAGGCTTCCGATAGCTTCTGCAGCTTTGACTTGAAGTAATCCCAGGCCTACTCTGCCTTTAGATCCATAAGTTCTTCAGTCCAATCTACTTCCCTAACTAATTTCCTTAATATTTGAAAGTCAGCCCTTTTGATATCAAAAACCCTAGTCGCCGATTTATTTTTGTTTATCCTTCCATTCAGTTTGAACTGAATTAGTCATGATCACTCGAACCAAGGTTGTCCCCTACAACCATTTCTTCTATGAGGTCCTCACTACTCACCAAAACCAAATCTAAAATGGCATCCCCTCTTGTCGGTTCAGCAACTACTTGATGAAGGAATCCATCAGCTATCACATCTAGGAAAATCTGAGCCCTCTTATTATTACTAGCACTCCATCCTCCAGTCTATATCTGGGAAGTTAAAGTCTCCCCATGATCACGCAGTTTCCATTAGTATTTACTTCATTAAAAACATTAACGAGGGCTCTATCCATATCCATATTAGATCCCGGCAGTCTATAGCACACCCCAAGCACTATCCCAGGGGAGGCTCTAGTAGTTTTCTTCCCCAATGTAATTTTTGCCCAGACGGACTCTGTCTTATCCATTCCATCGCTTCTTATTTCTTTACGTTCTACCTCATCATTGATATACAGTGCTACTCTGCCACCTTTACCTTTATTTCTGTCTTTCCTAAAGGGCGCATACCCTTCAATACCTGTAGTCCAGTCATGACTACTATTTCACCATGTTTCTGTTATCCCTATAATATCCGGTTTCACTTCCTGCACCAGTAGCTCTAGTTCCTCCATTTTGTTACCTAGGCTCCTCACATTGGTGTACAAACATCTTAATTTTTGCTGTTTGGCCTCGCTCACATTCTTTACCTGATTAGGCATGGTCATTCTACAGCCGGTATGACCTATTAGACTGGTATCCACACTGCCCTTCCTCCTTATATACATTCTCTTACCCATGGCTGTAACCTTTCTTACTTCGTTTTCTTCCCTCTCAATTCCAAAATCTGGCATGGAGATTACCTGGACATCTCCCAACCATCTCCCCCAAATTCCTAGTTTAAAGCTCTCTTAATCAGTTGTGCCAGCCTCCATCCTAGAAGTCTATTTCCTTTCCTACTCAGATGAAGTCCATCCCGAGAGAACTGTCTTCTGTCCATGAATGCCTCCCAGTGGCCATACATCCCAAAGCCCTCCTTATAGCACCACTGCCTGAGCCATCTGTTGATAGTCATAATCTTGTCACACCTTTGTTGCCCTTCTCTAGGAACAGGCAGTATCCCACTAAAGATCACCTGAGCCTCGATTTCCTTAAGCGTCTTCCCCAGCCTAGCATAGTCTCCCTTAATACATTCAAGCGAGAATCTACCGGTATCATTTGTTCCCACATGAAGGATAATTAGGGGATTCTTTCCCTCTCCCTTTAGGATCCTTTTCAACCTCAGGTCCACATCCCGTATCTTAGCATCTGGAAGACAGCACACCTGACAATTCTTCATAATAAGAAAAAGAGATGAAGAGTAAGAAGGGACTGGACATAAATGCATAAAGTAGTTTTTTACGCTGTCAAGAAAGAGTGTGCAGTCAAGGTGTGGAATTCTACTAAATAACAATGAAGGAATTTAAAACAAATTCTGTTTGATCTTTCATTCTCATGAAGTAGGGTGTTATTGTTTCATATTAATTTTATTTTTGTCATGAGACAAGTGCGATGAATTTTCTGACAGGTCCCAACCATGGCAGGAACCTTGCTGTGAGGAATTTAAACACACACACCAATCCTCTGTATTTCCAGTTCTTGTCTGTAAAGCAAGCATTTTCAAACAGAAAATACAGATTCATATTGACATGCATATTTACAGCAAAATTGTTCCTGGCAAGCTGCAGAGGGGAATAGGGGAAGAATGTGTCTTCCTATTTATGTCTTTGCAAGTGGCACAATTTAATACCTTTGTTAAACCAATAACATTAGTGCATCTCATTACACACTCTCCCAACCAGGCAAAATTTATAAACAGAGAAATACTGAGTAGAAATAGGAAGGAGGCAATATTGCATTTCGTATAAGACATTAGTGAGACTATTACTGGAATACTATGCCCAGTTCTGGTGTTCATGCTTTGAAGAAATTCAAAATGATTCAGTAGAGAGTGACAAGAATGGTTTATGGTCTGGAAAATATGCCTCACAATGAAATGCTGCAGGAGTTTGATCTAGCTTATTGAAGAGAAGGGTAAGAGGCCACTTGATCATGGTCAATAAGTCCCTGAACAGGAAGAGGGTATCTGATACAGGGTTCGTTAATCCAATAGAGAAGGGCATAAGAAGAACCAACACCCAGTAAGAGAAGTTAGGAAGGCATACTGGAAATAAGGTGCACAATTTTCAAGAATGAGGGTAATTAATTACCAGAATAGATTACCAAGGAAAGTGGCAGGGTCCCCATCACTTGGAATCTCTATTTAGACCCAGATCTCTTTCCAAGAGGGGTGCTGTAACTCAACCTCAGTTTACTGAGTTCTATGCAGGAATTTCTGGATGACAGTGGATAACCTATGTCATGGTAGAGGTTGGATTAGAGGATTTTAGTGGTCCCTTCTGTTCTCAAAAGTCGATGCAAATGATTTCATATCAAGAGTGTAGCTCATGATAAATCAGTGGTCCATGCAGTATTCTTGTGAGAGAGCATGTGAGATAATACTGCAAGAACTGATGACTGCTACACATGCAAGAAGAACTTAAATACTAGCTTTGAAGACAACTCTTTGTAGAAACTATATGCAGTCCCATCACCACTGAGATAATCAATGTCTTCATTACAATATTCAAGGTTACCCTTTCATCTCTCTTCACTGGCCCAAGCATCTCTCGGTGGTAAACTAATAGGTGAAACCAAATTATAAATCTTTACAGTTCAGAGCTGCTGACTCAACTTTTTCTTTAAGAAGCACTCAATTAAGTGCTGTCTAGGATTGCTTCCTGGTGCTTAATGAGTGGAATGGCTGCTTTTATTATGGGGACGGAGGATGTCATCTGGTCACAACAGAGACAGAATTAGAAAACCGTTTCTTTTAATACAGAATTGGGTGAGACACAAAACCGATATTTAAGCTCACTGTGTGTAAGGCACACGAGAGTCTCATACATTATTCTGCATATCTGAGTTTGTCTGATGTATCACGTGTGTGTGTAAATGTATGGAATTCACATCACTCATTCATACTGCACTACCTGCACAATATTTCCTGTACTGTTTGGTAAATCAGCAACTAAATCTTAAGACAAGGCTATGTAAAATTATTCACCCAAAATGTTTCTAACTTCTTTTCTGGATATTTACTTTCCTTTATGAAATTACTTTTTTAAAAAACAAAACCCAGTTTGCTTGGAATTAATATTTGTAAGTGATCTGTTAACTTTTCTAAGTAACCATAAAATATATTGTTTAGAATCAATTCATTGAATTGTACCTTATGGATGCTGCAGAAGGGGAGAAACACCTGAAAAACAACAGTTCAATTAGATAATGCACTGTTCCCAATATATATCACACCGCACTCAGCGGTAACAACAAAAGATGGGTCCAGGTTGTAAAGTCTATATCTGGACTCAGATTCAAAGTCTGCCAAACTCTGGGAGTATTTGTATCTGAGGTTCCGACTCCTTGTGCGGGCTGTAAGAGGAGAGGACAGCAAACACTGAGGGGACACAGAGAAGGGTGTTGTAGTAATCCAGGTGTGACGTGACAAAAAAGGGAGGAATGAGCAGCTCGGGAGAATGAGTGTCTAGGAGGAGTTAACATGGGCTGTTCTGGGAAGTGGGCTGTGCTGAGGAAGTGACCACAAGTAACAGTGCCTGAATTTGCACTATAACTATATCCAAGCCCAGGAACCTGGGCCCAGATCCACAAAGGGACTTAGGTGTTGCAACGCTCAGCATCACAATATCTAACTTTTAGGTGCCTAGAATCATCACTTGGATCCACGAACCCTGAGTTAGGGGCTTGGACTCCCTATACAATGCATGGGGAAAGATGGGCAGTTAGACTCCAATCCACAAAAACCAACACCCTAGGTGAGGAGTCGCCTAAGTTAGCCACTGGAAGATACCCCTCACTGGTATGTCCTAAGCCAGGACCCTCGCAAAGATAGATGCTTTCCTGAAGCCTGGGTTTAGGCCTATCTCTGCTTGCAATCCATAGCCAGGAATCCTTCTCCTGGAGTCAGGTGGCTTAGGCCTCATTTTGCCTCTTTCTCCTCATCATTATCATGGTGCCATCACCACTTGCCCCCGCATAAAACTTTTAGCCAACTGGTTATAGCACTCACCTGGGATGTGGGAGACCCAGGTTCAATTCCCCCCTCTACCTGAGGGGGAGACAGGATTTGAACAGAGGCTTCCCACAGAAGAGTGCTCTAACCACTGGGCTATGGAATCGTGTGGTGTGGGGTCCTGTGGAGGCTGCTCCTCTTTGGATTAGATAATGAAAGAGCCATTGGGCCAGAAAGATAGCGGCTGGAAACGCCTTAGTAGCTTGGTGGGAGACTTAGGGCCCAGACACCCTGCTCCAATGGCTAAGTATTTCTCCAAAGTGAAACAGCTTCAACGGGACAGATTGAGGGAGCCCCACATCAGAATTTCCCTTAGCTCAGTGGTTAGAGCACTCACGTGGGAGACCCCTGTTCAAGTCCTGTCTCCCTCTCAGGCAGAGGAGGGAATGAAAGCTGGGGATCCCAGGTGAGTGTTCTAACCACTGGACTAAAAGTTACAAGGTGGGCACCATCCCTGCTCCCACATGTCACATGAGACCCAGTCAGGTAGGTGGCCTATGAGAACGCCCACCAGATTGGGCCCCATGATGAGACAGTCACATCTCAATCTATCTTCCCTCGGTGCATGGAGCATAGGTGGGAGGTACACATCTGGGCACCAAGAGTGAGTGAGCAGCGTGCAAAGCCAGAGGCATAAACTTAGGTGCTTAGGGAATTTTTACAGGGAAAATGTAGGTACCAAGCACAATTCAGCTGAGCAGGGTTTCTGTGGATCACAGTGGTGTCTAAAACTGGGGTTTAGGTGCCTAAGTCCCTCTGTGGATCTGGCCCCTGGTGACTACATGGTTAAGAGTTAGTGTAGCCAAGAGACAGGATTTACCAAAGTATTAGAGGGCCAAAAGATGCAAGACAGAAGGCGGGTGGGATCAGCAGGAAGTCAATGGGAATTAGGAACCAAACCTGTGCCTATGAAAACTCCACTAGACGCCTTCCTGCATCTTTAGGCTCCTAAACTGCAAACCTTTGCAAACTCCCCTCAGATCTGATTGTATCCCTGTAACTGTGGTTACAACCGTTAAATTCGGTTTCCACACATAAAAGTGAATCACAAGCAGCAGAATTTGCCCTTCAATCTTCATCCCTTCCCCGGCTCTCAATCATCTTCAATGACCCACAAGCTGCGCTTGAAGCAAAAAGGCAGTTTTTGCCAGAGGAAAACAAGCAAAGCTCTGCAGGCAGAAAGTGAATGTGTTCACGGTTCTGACGTATTTGGCCTGAGCATATTTTGCCTGTCTCAGTCGTCTTTCACTGTCCTGTGCTCCCAACCTTCCATTAAGATCAGTACTAAGTTACTTGACCTCGTTAGCAGCAGACAATGGGAGCTAGAACTTTTTTTTTTTTAATTACATGCTTTGATTAAGGAATTCACTGCCTATGTCTATTAAAAATGATCAGTCTGGGCTGCCATTTCAACCATATTTGCCTTTGCTTTCTGCTCTTAAGGACTGATTCGTGTATTAAACGCCGAACTGGGAGCACCACCTGAAGTTAAAGATTATCTGGCATGTCCCCTTCTAAGACCCTGTTTTTAGTTGCTTATGAAACTTTGCCACATTTTAAGTGTTTGGGCTGAAAGTTTCCATACTGAGCATCTGCCTCAAGCAAAGGCTTCTTGTGCAAAGTTTCAGCAAAAACGGTTTAGCTGTTTCCGAGAATGAGACAACACACTTTGCCCACGTTAAAACATTCTAGCGGCCTTTGAATTGCGAAGCTCCAGCACCTCGAAGCTTTGAAGCAGGGACCTGACATTTTGCAACGGGTGGCTTGCATGGCAGAGATGGGCCTTTTGCAGACACTTTTGGCTGTTATAAGCATTGAAAAAATTGCCATTCACATACACTCAGCAGGAGTATATTACATGTGGCAGCTAACTTGTGCTAAGCTTCTGCATGCACGTAGCATGCTCCAAACCATGTCCAAAGGGGCTGAGCAGAACATTCCCTGAAATTGTTCCTTCTGGCTGTCCAGGGCCGCTGTGGCGTTAGCACAGAGCCCAGGCAGTAGCATGACAGGAAAGCCCAGGGGACCAGAAGCAGAGGAGGGGGAGGGGAGGAAGGAGGAGTCTGGGACTCTGATGAAGAGCCTGGATGGAGGGGGGAATTAGGACTGGGATGAGAAGCCCGGAGGGAAGAAGAACAAGTGAGACAGGACCGGGAAAGGGGCAGGCTAGAGGAGTTAGAGGCAGCAGCACAAGCCCTCACCAGCACCTGGAATTGAATCCATAAATTCCTTCACTCTCAACCTTCCTGCATCTTATCAATATGGGATCATTGTAATGGGGGCATGTCAGGGCAGCCCTTCCATATGCTTGCGGGCTCATTAGGCCCTGGATGGGGAAGCACAAGCTGCCTCTCTCCTATCTCTGGTCCTCCCTCTCCATCTAAAGAGGAGGGCCTACTGCACCAACAGACCAAGTCAGAGGTCTCCTGGCAAGTTGCAAATGAAGCTCTTGAGAGGGCAAGCTGAGGCATCTCCATCATTAATAAAGAAAACAATCTTGTGCTGGGAGAGAGCGGTGATAAAAAGCCACCATGCTGCTGAGCAAAGGCAGTGCGTGTTCAGAGAAATGCTCAGCCAGCACCTAAAATAGCTATGGAAAACATATTTTTGTCGAGATTCAAGTCACCTCAAGGAGTAATTTAATACTCGCCCGTTCTGATCTCCTCACCCCAGCAGGGGTGGCAATGTTACCATAATTATCATTACAGTAAGCTCAAATTGCTGGAACAAGGACCACTTTAAAGGAGGCTAGGCAATTTCAAGATGCGATGGTTATAACAATATTCGTTGTGCAGATGGTAGTTCTTTGCCTGGGCTATTTTTAAAGTCTATAAGAATTACTCATCTATGTTTAATGCTGCTAGAGAAAAAATATCTATCCAATATGTCTCAGGCCACAAGAGAATCTGGGATCTACCATCTATGGGTTGTCTACAGTTTGGTTCTCTGCACTTGGATTAAGGTTCCAGTCCTATATTTGCATACATAGTTCCAATTGAGTCAAACTGGAAACAGTGAAAATACATACTATCAATAATAGCATTTATTGGCAGAATTCAATAATTCTTTTTATACTTTCACTGGATAATATCAATATTTATTTTAAGCATTATTTTCAATTGTTATTGATTTAAATTTTCACTGTTATGCCAAATTATGGGACTTAAGCTTTTTTTGGTCAATTTAAATTTTCATAGTTGCAGGAACTTATGGGGACCAGACAATAATTATTTAATGATGACAGATGTTGAGATTCAAAGAGTAGCACTTTATAACTGTTAAAAACACAAACTGTCAACATCACATGTCAAAATAAATATCCTGAAATCAAACTCTAACAAGTTTTCAACCTGCATTTTCTTACTGTGCCTATCTGTTAATCCCTGCTACTATTGTTGGAAATAGCTTTTCGTTGGTTTGTGCATGTATATGATTAGATCAACCTTTACCAACATTTACAGACAAAAATCGAATCCTCCCACCCCCTATTTATACAGCATCTTTTCTTAGGATTCAAAGGACTTTACAAAAACCAAAAGTCTCCACACCCCTGTAAGGCAGGTAAGTATTGCTACATCCATTACATAGGCAGGTAAAGCACAGAGAAGTCAAGTGAGTTTCTACAGAGCACTTCAGCGACAGAGCTGGAAATGATACCCACGTGTCCCAGATTCCTCTCTCCTGCTCCGACTAGTCCACTGCACCCCTTGGAGCACTGCTGCCAAAAGGAAGCGATACTGACGTTATTACAACTGTGAAGAGCATTCCAGAATTAATGCTCGTTGCAGGGCGTGGTCATCTGCTAATTGGGGAGTTAGATTATGCCTATCTAAATTCCCCTTCCACTTTCAGATGAACATAGGATTCTGATTCCATTCCTGACCACCACATCTACACAGGACTGCACATTTTATTGACTGTGGATATTTTATACTGTGATTTCTGCAGAATATAGTTTTGCTGTAACTTTATTCAAGACTTACATTATTTGAGCTCTTCTGTGAGTCAAGGAATACTTTGCAATATCAGCAGAACACGACCTGTCTAAAAATCTGGTAGGAAACAAGATATTAGCCTGTAATATCACAACGTCCTGATCTAGGTGGCAAAACACTTCACAGATCTGGCAAGAGAAAATGCTATGGACAGCTCTGCCTTACATATGACAGGACAAGCAATCAGAATATTTTTCAAAGAGAAATTATTAAGGACACGAGCAAACTATCCCACTGTATAGAAAAGATAGGAAGTTTGGCAAGGGACCACCCTGGGTTACCCAGGAGATCTTCAATTATCTGAAACTCAAAAAATAATCCTTTAAAAAGTGGAAATGTCAAATTAAAAAGGATGAATATAAACAAATAACACAAGTATGTAGGGACAAAATTAAAAAGGCCAAGGCACAAAACGAGATTAAACTAGCTAGAGACATAAGAGGTAACGAGAAATACATTAGAAGCAAGGTTTCAGAGTAGCAGCCGTGTTAGTCTGTATTCGCAAAAAGAAAAGGAGTACTTGTGGCACCTTAGAGACTAACAAATTTATTTGAGCATAAGCTTTCGTGAGCTACAGCTCACTTCATCGGATGCATCGTTGAAAATGAGGTAGGATCTGAGACTAAGGCCTGGTCTACACTACGAGTTTCTGTCGCATTTAGCAGCGTTAAATCCGAATTAACCCTGCACCCATCCACACAACGAAGCCATTTTTTTGACATAAAGGGCTCTTAAAACCAATTTCTATACTCCTCCCCAACGAGGGGATTAGCGCTGAAATCAACATTACCTTTTCGAATTAGGGTTAGTGTGGACGCAATTCGAAGGTATTGGCCTCTGGGAGCTGTCCCACAGTGCACCATTGTGACCGCTCTGGACAACACTCTGAACTCGGCTGCACTGGCCAGGTTTACAGGAAAAGCCCCGGGAACTTTTGAATCTCATTTCCTGTTTGGCCAGGCGAGCTCATCAGCACAGGTGACCATGCAGTCCCAGAATCGAAAAAGAGCTCCAGCATGGACCAAACGGGAGGTACTGGATCTGATCGCTGTATGGGAAAAGGAATCCGTGCTATCAGAACTACATTCCAAAAGACGAAATGCCAAAACATTTCAAAAAATCTCAGAGGCCACGAGGGGCAGAGGCTACATCAGGGACACAACACAGTGCTGCGTGAAACTTAAGGAGCTCAGTCAAGCGTACCAGAAAACCAAAGAATCAAACGGACACTCTGGGACAGAGCCCCAGACATGCCGCTTCTACCCTGAGCTGCATGCAATTCTAGGGGAGGCAGCCACCACTACCTCACCCCTGTCCATAGACTCCGATGATGGGGTACTCTCCACCATGGTTGAGGATTTTGCAGATGAGGAAGAGGAGGATGAGCTTGGGGAGAGCACACAGCACATCCTTCTCCCCGACAGCCAGGATCTTTTTATCACCCTGACTGAAATACCCTCCCAACCCAACGAAGCCGGAGAAGGGACCTCTGGTGAGTGTACCTTTTTAAATATAATACATATTATAAAAGCAAGCGTTTTTTAATGATTAAGTAGCCCTGAGGACTTGGGATGCATTCGTGGCCAGTACTGCTATTGGAAAAGTCTGTTAACGTGTCTGGGGATTGCGCGGAAATCCTCCAGGGACATCTCCTGACATGGAGACATGAAGCTCTCCAGGAGGTACGCTAAAAGCCTTTGCAGAAGGTTTCTGGGGAGATCAGCCTTATTCCATCCTCCATGGTAGTACACTTTACCACGCCATGCTAGTAGGAAGTAATCTAGTATCATTGCATGACAAAGCCTGACAGCGTATGGTCCCAGTGTTTGCTGGCATTCAAGCAACATCCGTTCTTTATCTCTCTGTGTTATGCTCAGGAGAGTGTTATCGTTCATGGTAACCTGGTTGAAATAGGGGAATTTGATTAAGGGGACATTCAGAGGTGCCCGTTCCTACTGGGCTGTTTGCCTGTGGCTGAAAAGAAATCCTCCCCACAGTTAGCCACGTTGGGGGATGGGGGCAGGGGCATTGGCGCTGAGCTGTTCGCGTTTGGCTAGCAGGGATCTTCCCTGATACCAGCCAGGCGGTGGAGGGATGGGAAAAGCGATCATCCCAGAGAATTGGATTGGGGGAGGGGGTTAGTTTGGTTTCTGCTGCTGCACGTTAACAGGAAAACTGCAGCACTAAATGGCCAACTCAACGTGCTTTGCTTGGTATGGGAAAGGAGTGGGCTGCTGTTATGAAGGTTGCAGAAGCTGAAAGACTATGGCTTACCATGGCCGCCTGCAAGCTGAATTCTGTTGCCCGGCATTGCGTGTGTGATCTCTAACACCAAAGCCGCAAATATAAGATGCAAAATGTGACCTTGTACCAAAATCACATGTGCTATGTAATATGACTAGCACTGTTTACCGTGAAACAGTATAGCCATTGTTCTGTAAAATGTATCTTTTTAAATACTTGACTCCCTTTTTTTCCTCCAGCAGCTGCAAATGTTTCAAGCCTTCCCCCTCCATCCCAAAGGCTACCTCAGATAAGATGGCGAAAAAAACGCACGCGCGATGACATGTTCTCTGAGCTCATGCAGTCGTCCGGCACTGACAGAGCTCAGGAGAACGTGTGGAGGGACACAATAGCAGAGTACAGGACTGTGGCCGATGAACATGAGGAAAGGTGGTGGCAGGAAGATCAGAGGAGTCAGGAGGCAATGCTGGGACTACTGCGGGATCAAATGGACATGCTCCGGGGTCTGGTGGAGGTTCATGAACGGCAGCAGGATCATAGACTGCCGCTGCAGCCCCTGCTTAACTGCCCTCAATCCTCCCCAAGTTCCATAGCCTCCTCACCCAGACACCCAAGAAAGCGGGGTGGGAGGCTCCGGGCACCCAACCACTCCAGCCCAGTGGACAGCCCAAGCAACAGAAGGCTGGCATTCAACAAGTTTTAAAGTGGCCTTTTCCTTCCCTCCTACCCTCCTCCCACACCCCACCTGGGCTACCTTGTGAGTTATCTCCCTATTTTTATAATCAATTAATAAAGAATACATGTTTTTAAATGATAGTGACTTTATTTCCTTTGCAAGTAAACTGTGATCAAAGGGCGGAGGGCGGGTGGCTTACAGGGAATTTAGAGGCAACCAAGGGGGTGGGTTTTCATCAAGGAGAAACAAACAGAAGTGTCTCACAGTACCCTGGCCAGTCATGAAACTGGTTTTCAAAGCTTCTCTTATGCGCGCCACTTCCTGCTGTGCTCTTCTAACCGCCCTGGTGTCTGGCTGCGTGTATTCAGCGGCCAGGTGATTTGCCTCAACCTCCCACCCCGCCATAAACGTCTCCCCCTAACTCTCACAGAGATTGTGGAGCACACAGCAAGCAGCAATAACATTGGGAATATTGGTTTCACTGAGGTCTGAGCGAGTCAGTAAACTGCGCCAGCGACCCTTTAAACGTCCAAATGCACACTCTAGCATCATTCTGCACTTGCTCAGCCTATAGTTGAACAGCTCCTTACTACTGTCCAGGGTACCTGCGTATGGCTTCATGAGCCAGTGCATTAAGGGGAGGGCTGGGTCCCCAAGGATAACTATAGGAATTTCAACATCCCCAACAGTTATTTTCTGGTCTGGGAAGTAAATCCCTTCCTGCAGCCATTTAAACAAACCAGAGTTCCTGAAGACGCGAATGTCATGAACCTTTCCCGGCCATCCCACATTGATGTTGGTGAAATGTCCCTTGTGATCCACCAGTGTTTACGGCACCATTGAAAAGTACCCCTTGCGGTTTACGTACTGAATTCCCTGGTGGTCCGGTCCCAAGATAGGGATATGCGTTCCGTCTATAGCCCCACCACAGTAGGGAATCCCATTGCAGCAAAGCCATCTAGTATGACCTGCACATTTCCCAGAGTCACTACCTTTGATAGCAGCAGCTCAATGATTGTGTTGGCTACTTGCATCACAGCAACCCCCACAGTAGATTAGCCCATTCCAAATTGATTACCGACTGACCGGTAGCTGTCTGGCATTGCAAGCTTCCACAGGGCTATTGCCACTCGCTTGTGAACTGTGAGGGCTGCTCTCATCTTGGTATTCTTGTGCTTCAGGGCAGGGGAAAGCAAGTCACAAAGTTCCATGAAAGTGCCCTTATGCATGCGAAAGTTCTGGAGCCACTGGGAATCATCCCAGACCTGCAACACTATGCGGTCCCACCACTCTGTGCTTGTTTTCCAGGCCCACAATCGGTGTTCCACAGCATGAGCCTGCCCCATTAACACCATGATCTCCAAATTGCGGGGGAACGTGATTTTAGAGAAAAATGTGTTCATGTCCTCATCACTGCGCTGCTGTCACCTCCTCGCCTGGTTTTTCAGGTGCTGGTTCTGCATACACTGCGTGATAATGCACGAGGTGTTTACAATGGTCATAACTGCTGCGGTGAGCTGAACGGGCTCCATGCTTGCTGTGCTATGGTGTCTGCTCCTGCTCAGGCAATCCAGGGAAAAGGCGTGAAATGATTGTTTGCCGTTGCTCTGACGGAGGGAGGGGTGACTGACAACATGGCTTACAGGGTTGGCTTACAGGGAATTAAAATCAACACAGGGGGTGGCTTTGCGAGAAACAGAATGGCCCCCTCAAGGATAGAACTCAAAACCTCAAGGATAGAACTTAAAACTGGGTTTAGCAGGCCGTTGATTTCACAGAGGAAGGGAGGAGAAAACGAATACAAAACAAATCTGGTCTATTTCTTCTTTTGAGCCACTTCAGATATCTTTATACATCTTGCTGGCAGCAGACTGTGCAGTACAACCGCTAGCCATCGTCATCTCCTGGGTGCTCGGCAGAAGACGGTGCAGTATGACTGCTGGCCATTATCTTCTCCTGGCTGCTGATTAAAAGACAGTGCACTGCCGGTAGGACTGAATCGCCATGAGACGAAACTTAAAAGGGAAATGAGCTGGCTGAGTCACTCCCATGTTTGCCCAGGCACCCCTGACCTTATTGAGGTCAGTTAAAAAAGCACCCTGGACTACGTCGACGACGGCTACCAGTCATACTGCACTGTCTGCTGCCAAAAGGCAATTAACTGCTGCTGTGTAGCAATGCAGTACCACGTCTGCCAGCACCCAGGAGACATACAGTGACAGTTAGCTGAGCGGGCTCCATGCTTGCCATGGTATGGGGTCTGAATGGGTAACCCAGGAAAAAAGGCGTGAAATGACTGTCTGCCGTTGCTTTCACAGAGGGAGGGAGGGAACGGGGGCCTGATGATATGTACCCAGAATCACCCGTGACAATGTTTTAGCCCCATCGGGCACTGGGATTTCTACCCAGAATTCAAATGGGCGGCAGAGACTGCGGAAACTGTGGGATAGCTACCCACAGTGCAACGCTCCGGAACTGGACGGTTGCCTCGGTACTGTGGACACACTCCGCCAACTACATGCACTTAAAGCATTTGTGTGGGGACACACACAATTGACTGTATAAAAACGCTTTATACAAAACCGATTTCTATAAATTCGACCTAATTTCGTAGTGTAGACAAGGCCTAACATAGGGAAAGAACAAGTTAAAATTAGATAGACAAGTTAGATGTCTTCAAGTCAACAGGACCTGATGAAACACATCCTAGAATACTCAAAGAGCTAACTGTGGAGGTATCTGATCCATTAGTGATTATCTTCAAAAACTCATGGAAGACAGCAGAGATTCCAGAGGACTGGAAACGAGCAAATATAGTACCCATTTATAAAAAAGGAAATAATGACAATCTGGGGAATTACAGACCAGTCAGCTTAACTTGAGTACCCAGAAAGACAATGAGCAAATAATTAAGCAATCAATTTGCAAACACCTAGAAGATAATAAAGTGATAAGTAACAGTCAGGATGGATTTGTCAAGAACAAATCATGTCAAAACAACCTAATAGCTTTCTTTGACAGGGTAACAAGCCTTGTGGATAGGTGAAAGTGTTTGATGTGGTATATCTTGACTTTAGTAAGGCTTTTGATACTGTCACGCATGGGCATAAACAAACTAGGGAAATACAACCTAGATGGAGCTACTATAAGTGGGTACATGATTGGTTGGAAAACCATTCCCAGAGAGTAGTTATCAATGGTTCACAGTCAAGCTGGAAGGGCATATCAAGTGAGGTCCCACAGGGATCAGTTCTGGGTCCAGTTCTGTTCAATATCTTCATCAGTGATTTAGATAATGGCATAAAGAGTCCACATATAAAGTCTGTGGACAATACAAGCTGGGATGGCTTGCAAGTGATTTTGGAGGACAGGTTTAAAATTCAAAATGATCTGTCAGGGTGGTTAAACACTGGAATAAATTGCCTAGGGAGGTTGTGGAATCTCCGTCACTGGAGATTTTTAAGAGCAGGTTAGACAAACACCTGCCAGAGATGGTCTAGATAATTAGGGTGACCATATTTCCCCAAGGGAAAATAGGACACTGCATGGGGCTAGCCCTCCCTGCCACAGCCCTTCGGGCTGGCCTGAGCCACTCGCCCAAGCTCCCCTCCCCACATGGGGCTGAACTAATTTAGACAGACTTGTTATCAGAGTAGATTAAAAACGTAATATTACTAATATCAGCGAGCACCACTGTGTGATTCAGAGATGTGACTTGCACACATCTGAGGTCAGCTCTGCTACAGGCAAAAATTGCAATATAAGTCAATATATTATCATGAAGACCAATGCAGTTATGTCATTTATAGCAATTAACTAAATGCAAGAATCAATACATGACTAAACATGCCATGACTATTTAGAAATCGCAAGCCAACTACTAGAGCAAAAGTTGATCTATCAACTGCTAAACACTTCAGCTGCAGAGTAGCAGCTGTGTTAGTCTGTATTCGCAAAAAGAAAAGGAGGACTAGTGGCACCTTAGAGACTAACCAATTTACTTGAGCATAAGCTTTCGTGAGCTACAGCTGTAGTGACTGGAGGTGTGTTTGTTTTTTTTTCAGCTGCAGTGACTGGAGGTTTACAGACAGGAACATTTCCCAAATAAAGATTATTCAAGGGCTGAACAGTATAACTGGGCTGTGTGACTAGGAACCAGTGATGCCTTCTATTTTCTTTGCACTGCATCTTTAAGTTTCTAAGCATTCGCCCTGGTGGGCACATTAAGCAGCCATTTTGTTCTTAGAGTTCAGTACAGATTGTCAGAGGATTGTGTAACAAAGTTCCTCCTCTACCTTGGTGGGTCTTGCGCTTATTGGCGGATTTGCTCGCCTTGGAGCTTCATGGCAGCCCTCAGTTTGGCCGTTTTCGTGAACCCACAGTCCAGGTCAACTCCTCCTGTGTCTGACCAGGAGTTGGGAGGTTTGGGGGGAACCCGGGCCCGCCCTCTACTCCGGGTTCCAGCCCAGGTCCCTGTGGAATGCAGCTATCTAGAGTGCCTCCTGGAACAGCTGTGCGACAGCTACAACTCCCTGGGCTACTTCCCCATGGCCTCCTCCCAACACCTTCTTTATCCTCACCATAGGACCTTCCTCCTGGTGTCTGATAATGCTTGTACACCTCAGTCCTCCAACAGTCCGCATTCTCACTGTCAGCTCCTAGCGCCTCTTGCTCCCAGCTCCTTACACGCGCACCACAAACTGAGGTGAGCTCCTTTTTAAACCCAGGTGCCCGATTAGCCTGCCTTAATTGATTCTAGCATCTTCTTGATTGGCTGCAGGTGTTCTAATCAGCCTGTCTGTCTTAATTGTCTCCAGAAGGTTCCTGATTGTTCTGGAACCTTCCCTGTTACCTTACCCAGGGAAAAGGGACCTACTTAACCTGGGGCTAATATATATCTGCCTTCTATTACTCTCCTGTAGCCATCTGGCCCAACCCTGTCACAATTGTCACACACTGTCTGTGCTCCTTTGGAGATTTTGCCTTTTGTTCTGTATTATTCAGCCGTTCTAGTCTAAAAACAGTGTCAGTTTACTTTTTGTGCATGGAAAAATAAAAACTTCCGAGAATTTCAGGATATATTATCTGAAAACTCTCTCAATGAATACAACTTTTAGGATAATATTGTACATCCATCTGAGGGCAAATCATTACTTCAGTACCTGGAATTCTTTGGCTCTTCCATGGAACGAACAAATGAACGAACACACACACACTGTACTATCGAGCTGTGTGTCTTTATTTGTAATGCCGTTTTAAAGTCTGATGTCTTTTACTGCCTGAAGGAGGTAGAAACCAAAGCCTAGATGGATACACATTGTGGTGGTATTAATAACTAATAGGATAGGCTTGCATTTAGTCCACTATCAGTATTGTCATAAGAATATAAGAACAACCATCTGTCCCAGCATCCTGACTTGCACCAGTAACCAGTGCCGCCAGCTGCTTCAGTGGGAGTGAACAGAAAAGGCCAATTATTGAGCGATCCATCCCCTGTTGTCCAAGCTCAGCTTTTGGCAGTCAGAGGTGTAGGGACACCCAGAGCACAGGCTTGCGTCCCTGACCATCATGGCTAATACGTTCATCAATGGCTATCCTTCATTAACTTATCTAATTCTTTTTTAAACCCAGTAATACTTTGGGCCTTCACATCATTTCCTGGCAATGAATTCCACAGGTTAACTATGCATTGTGGGAAGAAATACTTCCTTATGTTTATTTTAAACCTGCTGCCTATTAATTTCATTGGGTGAACCCTAGTTCAGTTGTTATGTGAAGGGGGAATAACACTTCCCTCTTCACTTTCTCCACACCAGTCATGATTTTATAGACCTCTATTATATCTCCCCTTAGTCATCTGTTTTCTAAGATGAACAGTACCGATCTTTTTAATCTCTCCTCATATAGAAGCTGTTCCATACCCCTTAATGATTTTTGTTGACCTTTTCTGTACCTTTTCTAATTCTAATATATCTTTTTTGAGATGAGGTGACCAGAACTGCACAGAGTATTCAAGGTGTGGGCGTACAATGGATTTATATAGTGGCATCATGATATTTTCTGTCCTATTATCTATCCCTTTCCTAGTGGTTCCTAACATTGTTAGCTTTTTTGACTGCCACTACACATTGAGCAGATGTTTTCAGAGAACTACCCATGATGACTCCAAGATCTCTTGAGTGGTAATAGCTAACTTAAACCCCATCATTTTGTATGTATAACTGATGCTATGTTTTCCAATGTGCATTACTTTGCACTTATCAACATTGAATTTCATCTGCAATTTTGTTGCTCAGTCATCCAGTTTAGTGAGATCCCTTTATAACTTTTCACACTGAGCTTTGGACTTAACTATCTAGAGTAATTTTGCATCATCTGCAAATTTTGCCACCTACCTGTTAACCACCTTTTCCAGATCATTTATAGTTTATGAATATGTTGAACAGCAGAGGTCCCAGTGCAGTTCCTTGGGGACCCAGTTATTTACCTCTCTCCACTGTGCAAACTGATCATTTATTCCTACCCTTTGTCTTCTGTCTTTTAACCAATTAGTGATCTATGAAAGGACCCTACCCTTTGTCCCATGACAGCTTATTTTGCTTGAGAGCCTTTGGTGTGGGACCTTGTTGACCACAAGAATCCAGAAATCAGGGGGTTCCAGAAAATCTTAGGTGTCTTTCAAAAGAACAGTTTTTGGATTGTTTTATTTACCTTCTGGTTTCTGAGCCTGTAGGGTGCACTTATTTCACCTCTCCAAGCTTTTCTCTGCCACCACAAAGGCCAACAACTTACTTTTTTTTAATTCAAGCTAAGAGTCTCATGGATCTGCTATTGAGTCCGGCAGTTGGGGCTTTCCAGAAAATCAAAAATCACTTGACTTGTGATCAAGTTGTGCGAGTTAGCAGCAATGTACTAATCCGTGTTTACCAGGATAACATCCCATACTTATGTATTCAAGCAGCCCCACCCTTTAAAAATTAAAAGAACCTGCCTCAAAAAAAAATCTCTTCCCCCCCCCCCCCCAAACATGGAATGGGTCAAAGCAGGGACACAGTATTCTATTGGCCCAAGATCTAGAACTGACAATATTTAGCCTTAGACTAATGTTAAAGTCCAGTATTTTCTGAACCGGTAAGGCTATAAATAGATGATGTATCCTGTTGAGAGCAGTGATTCCTACTCTCTGCACTCACAGTCTTCTAGTCTGGTAAAATGCAAGATACTGGTCTGTAATATCACAGCATTATAACTCAAAGGAGGATCTTACCAATATTTTTAAAAAACCTTCTAATTATTACTAATTTTTCTCTCCTATCACCTGATATAGCTGGACAGATGGTAATTAAGGTAACCAGGATTCACATAAGTGCAGTACCCATGAAATATTTTCTAACTTTCTCATTCAATTTGAGAATAGGTCTTCGCAAGATGGATGGCATATACAAAGTACGAGGGTAAGGGCTGCTTGTGAGTAATGGGGTCTTCCAAAATGTCAATGACATTGTAACGGTCTGAAGAAAACCCACCACCTCTAGACACACACACGAGATCTCCTTATCCCACATATTTGGTGATGATAGCCTGGTGGTAAGTCACCTCACCTCCACTCTGACCACTAACTAATCTCCACCAAGATCATTTCTAAATTTCCAAACTTGCAGCTTCAAACAAATGCCCCACCCAAAAAAAAAAAACAGCCGGCTATAAAAATGTTTCTTTCACAAGCGTGGAATTGCCCACTTAAAATTTCAATGAGCCTAGGATGAGCAAGACTCAATCATGCACCAGTTAGTTTGAAGTCCAATATCTCACAACCCTGCAGTGCTAGGAAATGGAAGTTTTTACCACTGGACATAGGGCATGTAGGGGGTACATGTTAAGGAATAAAAGTAGGCCATCTGACAGCAGGCTGGTGGGTTAAGTTAGTTTCAGGAATTCAGACAGAAGTCCCATCCTGCTCAATTCCTTCTCAGGTGAGAAACTTCAGCCTTTTATAATTAATCCTTTCATGTGGGTTTTCTATGCCACACCTAGAGAGGAATATAAAACAGAGGCTGAACTGGATGTCTGGGCCTATGGGCCTCAGCATTGTCCAGTTAGAGCCTGAAATGTTGATCATGGTTTTAAATTGAAATAAAAGTAAGAGATAGCAAGTAGCTATCTAGAATCAACCATGAGATTCCCTTGTGAGTAGAGCTGGTTGGGAGTTTTCTGTTAAAATGATTTTCCCAGGGAATATCAAGATTCTGCAAAACTAAAGTTTGCCCATGGGAAATTTTTGATTTTGCCAGCAATATCTGATTTTCCATCAGGGAAGGAAAAAAAACCCAAAAGAAGTAATTCATGTCAGGTAGACACAACCCAAATCAAAGTATCTGGCTTTATTGACCTGACCTGAAATATTTTGTTTTGAATCAGTTCAGTAAAACATTAGACTACATGGCTTATTAGTACATTGCCTTATGGGAGTTGTAGTTCAGGCCCCCATTCTCTCATAGGGAACAGACTTCCTAAAAGACCACACATGACTCTGTGTGCATGATGGGAGATGGGACAAAAGCAAGTGTTGAAATGTTGGCATATTCCTTAGGACAGAAATTCTGAATTTCACGCATCTCTACTTGTGAGCTTGTTCCAGCTCCAGCTACAACTTCCCCGCAGGAGCAAGCATGGCTGCAGGGACCAAGCAGGGCTTCCCCTGCAGACACTCCAAGCCAATAAGGACAGCTATAGCTTGGACACTCAGGTCACAGAGTACGTCTCTGCTGCGCACCACGTACAATCCCCACCTCCCTGCAGACAGTATGAACTCACTAAGTGGCGGAGGCGGCATTGGCAGCAGCCAGCTGCTCATGCCCATGCTGGCAGGAAGGTAAGAAAGGACAACCCAGGGGCTCAGAGAAGAACAGCCTGAGAAGTGGAGCTCAAAAGAAAGATGCAAAAGTTCCCCACTGTGGCCCAGTCACCCCTTGAGCCTATTGCCCCAGATGCTAGTGTTCCTCTCCCCCACAACACTTTCCCCTCAGCCTGTTCCCCCTTGAACTCCTGCAGTGTGTCAGACCCCACACGGGTCACACTTTTCCACAAGGATAGGCCACATGGCCCCAACACCTCCTTGGCTGAGACTTGAGCTCCAGCACTCCTGTTTCTCACCAGCGAGTCCCATTGAGATAGATTCCTGTTCAGAGACTTTTATCCTCTACAGGGACCAATGCATATCAGCAAGTAACTGCAGCAACTCCATGCAGCCTTTTCAAAACAGAGTAGGATTTATTAGTCAACTGGAATACAACACCAGGAAGTCCTTAGCTTAGCATAGGGCAGCAAAGGTTAAGACATAGTCCATACTGGCTAAAGCCAGGGCTCTATGCTGCTGTAGGAATCATCTTGCTTTCCTTTCTCTCTTTGTTCCTTTATCTAAGGCCTTGTCTACATGGCAGCGTTTTGTCGACAAAAGTCAACTTTTGTTGACAAAAACAGTGGGGGTATACATTACAATACTCCTTCCACCGACAAAACTTTCCTGCTTTGCTGACAAAATAAAACCACCTTGATGAGAGGTGTAGAGCTTTTTGCGGCAACATTGTATCAACGAAGTATCAGCGTAGACACCGTGCTTGGTTATGTTGCTGTAAATGCCCTCCAGGAAGCGTCCCACAATGCCCATCCTGACTGCTCTGGTCAGCAGTTCGAAATCCACTGCCCTGCATCCAGGTACACAGGCATCTGCCCATCTCCCTTTTTAAAGGCCTGCGGATTTTTGAAACTCCACTTCCTGTTTGCTCATTGTCAAGAGCTCACATCGCATCTTTCCAGCTGACCATGGCGACTCCATGCAGCAAATGCTCTCCCGCTTGAGCACAACTGAGTTGTGGATCTGCTGGCTTTGTGGGGAGAGGAGGCGGTACAGTCCCAGGTCCACTCCAGCCATAGGATCTTTGATACCTACAGTCTGATTTCTTGTGGCATGTTGGATAAGGGCTATGAATGGGACACGCATCAGTGCCATGTGAAGATAAAGGAGCTGAGGCATGTGTACCAGAAGTCAAGGGAGTCAAAACCATTGCTCTGGTGCTGAAGACCTGCCACTTCTATAAGGAGCTAGATGCAATAATCAGTGGCGACCCCACCTCCACCACCAAGAGCCCTGTGGATACTTGGGGTGGGAAGGCTGAAGATAGCCAACAGCGGACTCAACCCCAACGATGGAGTGGTGGATGAGATGGGACCGGCAACAGGGTCGTCTGGTACCATGCCGAGCCAGGACCTTTTTTCGACCCAGAAGGGTTCAAGCCAGTCCCAGCACTCCGTCTCTGGTGTGCATGATGCAGGAGAAGGGAGCTCTGTTTCATAGATTCATAGATTCATAGATATTTAGGTCAGAAGGGACCATTATGATCATCTAGTCTGACCTCCTGCACAAGGGATTAAGCGATCTTTCTGAGTTAATGCTGCTCAGTTATGAGAAGTAGAGCTGTCCTTTGCTTTGTTATATGCTAGAAGTGGGTTAAGAGTTAGAAATGTACAAAACTAGCCGTGTCTGCATGTGCTTCACGTTCCCCTGTGCAGCTATGCAGTGGGGCAGAATAGTGTGTTAATACACACTGAGATTTCATGGGAATCCTCCAGAGAGATCTCTAGGAAACTTTCCTGGAGGTACTCGCCAATCCTCTGCTGAAGGTTCCTTGGCAGAACTGCTTTGTTCCTTCCCCCCTTGTAGGACACTTTCCCACACCAATCAGCAATCATTTGTGCAGGAACCAAAGTGGCATACAGCTGAGCAGCATAGGTACCCAGTCTGAAGCCACAAGAATGCAGGAGGTGCCTCTGCTTACCCTCGGCAGCAAGGAGCACTTCAACAATAGGCTGAGCAGGTACAGAATGACCATTGAATGTGTGTTTGGCAGATTAAAAGTGCACTGATGCTGCCTTTATGGCAGGTTAGACTTAAATGAGGAAAATATTCCCATGGTCATAGAGGCCTGCTGTGTGCTGCATAATATTTGTGAGGCTAAGGGTAAGAATTTCCCCCCGGGGTGGAGTGTGGAGGTGGATCACCTGGCTGCTGATTTTGAGCAGCCAGATACCAGGGCCATTAGAGGGGCACAATGGGAGGTGGGGGGGAGGTGGTATTCAAATCAGGGAGGCTTTGAGGTACCATTTTGACAATGAGCTCCAGTAATGTGTCTTTCTATACATCACTCTGCCATGCTTTGTTAACTTGCCGCTGTCCATGAAAATTTTGATGATAGCTTCCCAACCGTGATTTGTAGTCCTCAATAGTTCCAACTGCCACTGTGTATTAATTCCAGCAGCAACCACTGTATGTAGGAGACAAAGATTGATTATCTTTCAGAGAGTATGTTTTTATTAAATCATAATACAGACTAGGGACCGAATGGCTAGGCAGCAGTTCTGCGGAAAAGGACCTAGGGGTGACAGTAGACGAGAAGCTGGATATGAGTCAGCAGTGTGCCCTTGTTGCCAAGAAGGCCAATGGCATTTTGGGATGTATAAGTAGGGGCATAGCGAGCAGATCGAGGGACGTGATCGTTCCCCTCTATTCGACACTGGTGAGGCCTCATCTGGAGTACTGTGTCCAGTTTTGGGCCCCACACTACAAGAAGGATGTGGATAAATTGGAAAGAGTCCAGCGGAGGGCAACAAAAATGATTAGGGGTCTAGAGCACATGAGTTATGAGGAGAGGCTGAGGGAGCTGGGATTGTTTAGTCTGCAGAAGAGAAGAATGAGGGGGGATTTGATAGCTGCTTTCAACTACCTGAAAGGGGGTTCCAAAGAGGATGGCTCTAGACTGTTCTCAATGGTAGCAGATGACAGAACGAGGAGTAATGGTCTCAAGTTGCAATGGGGGAGGTTTAGATTGGATATTAGGAAAAACTTTTTCACTAAGAGGGTGGTGAAACACTGGAATGCGTTACCTAGGGAGGTGGTAGAATCTCCTTCCTTAGAGGTTTTTAAGGTCAGGCTTGACAAAGCCCTGGCTGGGATGATTTAACTGGGACTTGGTCCTGCTTTGAGCAGGGGGTTGGACTAGATGACCTTCTGGGGTCCCTTCCAACCCTGATATTCTATGATTCTATGATTCTATGATTCTAAATACCAATTAACCACACACATAAAACATTTGGTGGAAAGGGAGATAAGAGTGCAGGGCAGTGTCTTGATGTAGGCTCTCATAGCTGTGTGTAACTCCAACTATCATTTTGGAAGCTGTGGTGGAGCGAATGGGGTACTGAGATGAGCTGGGAAGATGCAAGGAATGCATGGGAGGAGTTTGGGGAGAGCATACCAAGCAGTTCAGTATCGGCTGCAGGGGAGGGGGAGCACGTATGTATTCTGCCTGCAGCGCGATAAGGCACTTCAACATCTTTGTTTGCTCCTCCATCACTTTTATCCTCAACCCCTGGCCCTTTAAAATATGCTCCTGACTCTCCTTCCTGTCCTGCCTGTCTAGTCCGATTTTCATTTACAGTCTCTCTCCACACCCTGTGTTCTTGTTTTTCTGCATCTGAGGATTGGAGCACCTCTCTAAACATGTCCTCCTTGCTTGTCCTCAGTGACTTCCTTATCTGGCAGAGGCGCTCCACTAGTGTGTAGGGGGTTCCCCTGAAGGCCACTGCTGCTGAAGCACAAGAAACAAACAGAAGCATGATTGTTAGTGCACTCACAGCATCGAATCATGATAGTAAAATACACCTCTTTTAAAATACAAATCAGTTTCTCACTGTCCCTTGGCTAGCACACAGCTCAGCGAATGCCCTAAACATGGTGAATTTGGCCAGGGGAGGGCGCACTCAAGATGGGGCAAAGGGTCTAGGCAGTTTTTTAAGGAGACTACTGCAAGCGACTAGGGACAATATTGCAAATTGCCACCATTTTCCACAGGCAGGGGTCATTGAAGCTCATTTTCCACAGGAAGGGGTCTGCCTGCTGTCCAGATTTCCCATGTAAGAGCCAGGCAGCATTACAAGCCTTTCTTCCATGAAAGCTGCAGCAATTAGAATTTAGTTATTCATAACGTTAAACCCAATGAAGTGTGTAAAGGCAGGTGCAGTCTCGCATACAATGCCCTCTTTTGGAACTGCAAGATATCCTTTGAGTTCACCTGGGTCTGCCTTAATATCTTCAGCCCTGGCTTACAGGAAGAGTTGAAACTACTATTGCTCTCCCTGTCTCCTAACATGGGAGCAAGGGGACATTCAATTAAATTGAAAGGTGGCAAATTCAAAACGGAAGAGGAAAAACTTTCCCAGTCAGTTGGATAATAAAACTGTGGAATTCACTGCCACCAGATACCGCTGGGGACAAGACATCTGCGTGATTCAAAAATGGGGTGGATAATTATATGAACAAATAACCAGACTTATAATAGCTAATGCTAAAAGAAGAGTTTTGGAAGAGATCTAAAACCTCATGTTTCAGGGGCTAAGCCAAGACCCTCACGGAGGCAGATTACTCCCTATCTTCCTACTTTGGGATTTCGTGTGCCTGCCTCAGACACATCTGGCACGGACCACCATCAGACACAGCAGACTGGACTGTATGGATCATGAGTCTGAACATCAGTATGGCAATTCCTAAATTGCACTATTTCTTTTAGGAATGTCTTGTGATTATCTGCCGCCTGTAGCAGCACTAGCAGAGGAGAACCTGTTGGATGAGGGATTCCCTCTTCCATTCCTGCCATCCATATGTGGTGCACTTCAGGTCCTGCATGGTAAAAGGCAGCTGATGGTTCAGCCTTCCCAAACCTGAATAGATTCTTCAGGCTCCAAAGCTCTTTGGAAGCTTCAGATTGGTGGCACAATGACTTAGTGTAGGAGTCTCTAGAGTCTCTCTACGGGATTCACAAGCAGGTGATAGGGAGTCACAACCATCCTGTCCTTGCTACTGGTAAGAGGGTTCTGGCTAGATGGGGAGGGTAGAGTCAAGGTGATCCTGATTTGGAAGAGGGTGTCCTGGTATAAAAGAGTTAGGAACCACTGTCCTAGCCTCTCACTTCTAACTTCCAGGATTGTTTAAGCCAAATGGGGAATGAGTTTGATGGGCTGGTCCTGGTCCCTAGATGACATTGTATTTTTTGTATCACAGATCTTTTCACATCACTTATCAGAGGCAAGCCAGAGCTAAAATATCAAGAGCGTTGCACACTGGAAAAGCAATGCCATGGCAGCACTATGGAGGAGGGCATACATCCTGCCCACCTGTGTTATACCGGACTCTAGCCAGTGTGATGGTTATTGATTATTTGTATTACTGTAGAACCTTCAAACCCCAGTCATGGCCAAGGATCTCATAGGGCTCGGCATCGAACAATTCCATGGCAAAAGAACCCCACATTTTCATGAGCACTAGATTTTCAATCCTATTTTTTGAAGAAGAAGAAGAAGAAGAGGAGATCTTCAGGCTTATCATTCCCATTGGTTTTTCCCTTCCTGCCAGATGTTGCATGTAGTGGCTGTGGCTGCCCTTGAGAAGACAAGAAGAGAGGCAACATTAGCTGGGTCAGGCTTTGAACTCCTCAATGCGGATGTCACAAACTGTTTGCTGATGAGGTGATGTGATGCTCTGTGACCCAGGGGAATAAGACTCTTGGCATAAGGAACAGAAGGTGAAGCAGCTTGGGAAACAGAGCGATCAGTAGTCTAACGACTCAAAATCTAGCTCATCTAAATGGTGCCGACTCCTGCATTACACACAAGAATTTGATCCCTAGCACCAAACAAGAGCCCTTGGCAGATTATAACATTAAATTCTGGACAGACAATTTTTGTGCGTGTCTGATGCCTAGACTATTTTTATTGAACCGGGGGATTTATAATATAAGTAGCTTACACTGCTTTTGATAAGTATCGCTTTCAAATCGGATTATAATTTGCAGTCACACAATGTTCAGGGTAAGACTGTGTCAGACGGCAAGATAAAGATTCAAAGAGACTCCACCGTGCATTAGCTCTGGGGAGGAGCCAGGGTCGAAGAACAAGCATGAGTGTAAAGGACACCGGTGACAAAGGGGAGTTATGCTTTTTAATTCAGGCTGAGACAAAGAGGAGATTTATCAGACTCCCAAGACGATGCCACAGACAGACAGGGATGTTTGTGCGACAGGCAGCTGTTCTCGGTTGCTTGTGGCTCAGATCTGATCATCTGCCTTTCTGTGCTGCTCTCATTCAGATCCCGAAAATATCTCCCGCTTCCTTGCAATGGGTGAAAGGCTACTGCAGTCACCTCTGTGCCAGGAACCATCCCTCTGGCTTTTTTATCATCTTTTGGGTACTGTATGTCTCCAATCAAAAAAAGCAGGGTGCTAGAAATCTGTGGATATCACAAACAACTATCTGTAGTGAGTGGGCCCAAAGGTTCCCCTGAACAGGACACTGACTCACCATTGCTAGGAGCGTCTCACTGGCTTCACAGAGAAGCAGGAATTTGAGATAGGGAAACAGAAATCTATTCTGTGCCCCTCCTGCGTGTGGTTCATCACAGATACATCGACAGGGTGAGTCAGCCACAAGCTGCTGCTGCATCATCCTTACAGTCAACCAAGGGTAGCGGCACAAGGAGAAGCGATGACACCAAGAAACTCCTAATGAGCTTGTCGCTGGGGATGGGAGGAGAGAAAGTGTCATTTCCCCCTGAGTTAAACCAAGGCTGTGTTATTCCAGGAGCAAGTGAAAGCCCTATCCAAAGGAGTGGCACTCTCCCCACTCAGGCATCCCTTCGCTGCTCATCCTCTCTCTCTTCCATCTGTGCCCTTTGTCTGAATGGCAACACCCAGACTGTTCAGAAGACATCAGCCACGATGCTTACGCATCTCAGACAAAGGCTGCATACGCACAAGGACATGTTAGTGACAACCTCACATCTTGAGGCTGACTGACGACCTATACCACATAGTGTATCTCTTGGATGTCATAAGAACACAAGGACCTCCAAGGTCATCAAGTCCAGTCCCCTCCTATTGCAGGCAACAGATCAAATGCGCTGGGTTCAAATCCCAGCTCTGCCACAGACTTTGTGTGAGACCTTGGGCAAGTAACTTAACCCAGTGGTTCTCAACCAGGAGTACACATCATACCCTGGGGGTACGCAGAGGTCTTCCAGGCGATACATCGACTAATCTTGATATTTGCCTAGTTTTACAACAGGCTACATGAAAAGCATTAGCCAAGTCAGTACAAACTAAAATTGCATAGAGACAATGACTTGTTTATACTGCTCTATATATTATATCTCAGTCTGGGGGGTTGCAATTTATTTTATAATTATATGGTAAAAATGAGAATGTAAGCAAATTCCCAGTAATAGTGTGGCTGGGACACTTTTGTATTTTTATGTCTGATTTTGTAAGCAGGTAGTTTTCAAGTTAGGTGGAACTTGGGGTACACAAGACAAATCCACCTCTTGAAAGGGGTACAGTAGTCTGGAAAGGCTGAGAACTACTGACTTAACCTCTCTGTGCCTCGGTTCCCTATCTGTAAAATGGAAATAGCGATAATTCCTTTCTTCCACCTATGTCTGTTTATTTTAAGATTGTAAGCTCTTCAGGGCAGCTGTGTGTACCTACCACGATGGGACCCAAACCCTGGCTCAGGGCCTGCAGGAGTACAGTAATAACCATATGCTTCTCTTTCCAGCATGTATAGGATTTTTATATTTGTTGATTTGCTCTTTTATGGCTGTGTCAGGGAGTGGGTGTTGTTGGAGGGGGGGGATGAGCGTACAATGTTATTCAGGGAAATTATGTTTTAAAACTAGAGTTATGCATTTAGCTCTACATGCAGGTAGACCAATCATCATTTCTCTTGTGAGAGACAGTCACCAGTCCAACTCTGGAAAGAGAAGTTTTCATTTTCACCTGCAGGAGAGAGCATCTGACAAGAATTGGAAGGTGGTTCTTCCATTAATTACGCCTAAATCCAGTCCAAAATATGGCCAACAGTGTTTTCACAAGTCCAGAGATTGTTTATGAGAAACATAACATGTAGAGTTCAGGCTATTGTATTACCCCAGTGGATGCTGATGTCTCGTAAGACAGGGAGACTTCCAGAATTCACCACGACGTCAGACAGCATCTTGATCAGGTTATTCTAGACTAGCAGGACACACAGACCAGGCATTTCTGGACTCAGAGACTAAGTGGATGTTCTCAGAGGATTTTGATTTGAATGAGCTTTCCCTGCATCTGAGCCTGGAAGAGATCTGTCCTCCTTGATCCTGACTCTGCCACCCAGTTTCCTCCATGTCCCTGGACAATTCACTCAAGCTCTCTGAATCCTGTATTCCCTGTCACCTGTAAGGGGAGTAAGAGTCTGTGGCAGCATGGAGGAGAGGTACAGAAGAGCAGGGCCTCCGCTCGTGATTCATCCCTCTCTGGGAGGCAGAGGCAGACCCTTAGTCTATGGTGTGCAGCCTTCAGAAGGGGCACTCTGAGGAGGGGAGAGATCAGGAAGCAGCTGCCATCTGTGCAGAACACTGTCATTATCCATGCTGATATCACAGTGGAATTAATTCTGTTCCTACCAGCATTAACCCCCACTTGCACCTGGAGCGGTTGGGTTTGCTCCCTGCCCCAGCAAGAAGGGAAAAGCTGGGCACCACCATCACTACTGAGTCATTGCTTCTTTTCTCTACACATCCTGGGTACCATGAGATGTGGACACAACACCCTCTGCCTGCTCCATGATTTCCCAAGACCTCTGTCTGCTGTAGGAAGCAACAGTCCCAGAGGGTCACCTGACAGGGTTTCCTGGGTTTCCTCTGTCCTTTACCATGAGGGGACAGGGTGTCCCAGGATGGCCCATGCTCCCTGTCTCCATCATGGAGACACTAATCCTTATTTTCAGGGGTGCTGTGAGGAGGCTTAGTTAGCTAATGTTTATAGAGTGCTAAGTATTAATTATTAAGTCAGGCAGTCTTTTTGTTCCCTTCCCTATCTTGAAAACAAGACAAATCATTCCTGGAAAACTCCCACAGCCTCTTTGACAGATGTGCAGTGTGACATGGCACTTGGGAAACTGGAACCATGTTTTCCTTTAAGTCTCTGGTGTAGAGAAACAAAGTCACATAACTAATTAAAATCACAAGCTGGCTACGGCGCCACTGAACAGCACGATGTTTTGCAATAAAGACCACAAAGCATTTTGCTTTGCTAAAGCACATTGTGCATAGGTATAGGATTTTCGGATGAAGGATATAGCTACCAATCAAGCACTACATATCTTTCCACAGATTGTTTGTATGCGCAGGTAGGGGTGGGCAGGTGGAGAGGGGTGCACATGGGGCAGAGAGGTCGGGGGAGGATGTATATTGCCTTTTGACAGTTATTGCTTCTGGATTAAGGTAGCAGCCAGAGGGCCTACTCACGTCAGGTCTCCATTATACCGAGTGCTGTATGAGCAGAGCAAGACAATCTCTACCATGAAGAGTATACAATATTTAAAGAAACAAGAGCCAAACTTACTGTGCCATGCCAGCATTAGCTCTTCCTGTTTAATTCTAGGTTTCTCTTCTTAGATGGGAAGCACCTATTGGCATGGACCATGCACCCTCTCTCTCATCTAATGACTGTATTTATATAACACCGACCACCACAGTAACTCTTCTCTGCACAGCGCCAAGTATCTTGTCAGTGCTCAAGAACTAAAGAGACTCATCACAGCACTGAAGCCAGGAGATCAACCCATCACCTGGTGAGAGGTAGTTAGGCATTATAATCTTACCAAAGGATTTTTATAACATAGTTAGATAGGGCCTATAGCAGGCAACAACCCTGAACCAGCCTCTCCCAGCAGGCCCTTTAAATTACCCCCAGACAGCTCCTACACAGTCTGGCAACAAAGCCTCTCAAATACACAGAAAGTTAAATGAAATGTTCAGCAACCAAACTGTCTTTCTCCCCCGGCACACACCGCCCCCGCCCCGGGGTGGAGTTCACACACACTCTCCTCTGCAATCTGGAGGTAGAGTCCAAGTAATTCAGCCTCACTCACATACCAGCAGGCCTCTTCCATCAAACATCTCCTCTGCTATGAGGGAAGAGACAGATTATATGCTGGCCTCCTTTCCAGAATTTGCCCTGATTGGCTAAGAGCCCTGCCCCACCCGGTTCTACAAGGCTGGTGGTCCTGGGCCCTAAGGAGAACAGCATACGGGTGGATTTCCAGAAACCAACTGTTAATCACTTCTTCTCTCCCTCTCAGTAGCTATTTCTCTCTGTCATTCCCTGGGTCTTCTGCAGAACTGGTTTGGAGTAGCCTGATCCCAAAGACATCCCCATGTGGCCTTAAAGTGCCAATATACATCATTACAGGGCCCCAACCTGACTCACTGGACTCAGAGGGTGTGTTACCATTGACTTCAATGGGAGCAGGACTAAGGACATAGGTCAGAAGCGTCTCAAAGAGATTTACTATGCTATGATAGGCATTCTTTCCCCCACCATCAAAATGTAACCATCTCTGATGTGCGCACCAGAACTATATTAGAGTTTAGGAAAGGAAGTGAAGAACACTGTATCCAAATGCAGCTGCAGGCAAATTCTACACAGGTAAAATGTTAATATCCCAAGTTAAATATCCAAAGTCAGATCAGGGCTAGTATTCCTCGTCTTGCAAGAAGTGCCATGGGATCTGTAAAGATCCTGAGTGGTCAGGATGACTTGAATTTTACCTCTCATCCAAAAGACGTCCCCTCTTCTCATATAGTCCTTTCCCGCTCTGCTGAGACCATCAATAGAATTGCCAGTTCGGGCAGAATTTGTGACGTTGACAGACCTGCCTGCATTAAACTAGACTGACACTGCAAACTCATTTCACATAAGCTACGAAGATATCATCAGACTAAGTGACACTCGGTCACGGACAACCTAGGTAGCTGCATTTAACCCAATGACCTGAAAGTGACAAGTAAGTGTATTCCATTAACAATCCCCTAGGCCACCCAATACCACCCTGCGCAATTTCAGAGGGAACCGTGAACCCATCTGTAACCAGGCCTGTCCATATGCACTGACCTAAGGGAGGCTGGCTACAAAAATACCCCACAAGTGATATCCCAACAGAGATAGAAAAACAAAATAAAACTGAATGAAGAACGAAGGAGCGTAACAAGATCCTCTTTTCATGTGTAAAAGCCAAACTTAGATTTACTGTCACCAGTTAACTGGTTTTGTACAGCAGCCATTTATGTGTAACAGATAGGTAGTAAAAAGAATTATTTGATGATTATCCCATTGCCTTCCCATTACTGGCCTGACCTGAGAAGAAGCCACTCCCCTATCCATCAAAGCTGTGACCACTCTTACTGAACTCATTTTTCAGACCGCTATCAGCCAGACTTGGCTATTTTTACTCCCAGATTTATAGGACAAATTCAGCCCCTAAATTCAATTTTCTTCAATGAAAGCTTTTCACAAGTTTCTCCCTTGCACCCTTTGTTTTCTGCGAATTATGTGTTATCTTCTCTGCCCCAGAGATAAGTCCTGGACGGTTATCTGCAGGGAGATCATATTGCCAACCTACTCCTTTTTAAAAAACCTGTTGAACTTTTTCAGCAATAATTATTTTCATCCAAACCTCATTTTAACATTTAGGAAATTTCAGAACCAGGAGAAATCTGTGCTTTTGTGGGTGTGGTTATTTTATCTCATCACTGGACCTTGGATCAGATTCTGATCTCACTTACTCTAGTGTGCATCTAAATTTCAGTGATGCTACTTATAAAAGATAGTGCTCACTGTTGCTCTGTATTATTATTATTTCAGCTACACAGCAGCAAGTAGAGACCTGGATCTGAGTCCCATTGTGCAAATACAATCTCACTGTAGAACAGCAACTCATGGGCCAACATGTCCCCTTGTGGCTGGGCATAGCAGGCTCCTTCCCTGGCACCCCCTGATGACTGCTACTCCAGACCTGCAGCAGACTATTTCTTCTCATGACTCAGCCTTCTGGCCAGGTCACTTGAAGTTCCCCCTCAGATCGCTTCTGGGAAAACAGAAAGTCCCACCCACAAATAGCTCTTTGACCTTGTGTCAGGTCTTCAGCCCCTGACTCTGGGATTGGGGGTCCTTCCACCCCTTTTCCCAAAGCTCCAGGATCTCTCTACCTTCCCAGGCCTCAAACCCTCTCAAGGTTCACTCTTCTTTCAGGACAGAGGCTCATAAGGCTCCTCGGCGGAGTCCCCCACAAATCCCCACTGAAAATATAAACTTAAACCACTTCTGCCTTCCTCAGGCTTGAAATTTCATCACTCTTAAATTTCCCCTGTGCTCCATTCCTCAGTTGAATGCCAACTCCCAGGGCTGCCTCACCTGGACTCTTGCCCTTATTTCAGGGCTTTTATTAAGATGATGTTGAAATAAAAAGAAAATGGTACAGAGTTTAAGCACAGACGTTTCTGGTGATCAGGGAATAACTTACAGATTATCCAGGGGTGCGAAGTTCAGTTTAGGATTGGATGGCATAAGGAATACATAATCTGCAATATCCCCAATTGGGGGTAAAAGGTTAATAGGTCAAAGTACAGACATTGAGATATGAGGGTATGTTGTTCATACAATGGCTATGGTCAGGTTTGGAGTATAATGAGTGGATACGATGATGAGGATGGATTTACCCTCATTTGGTGAGATTTAATGTTCAGTGAGTTTATGGTTCCAGTTCATATGGTCCAACGGAAAAAGTTCCCTGGTCCCTTCCTCGTAGTTGATGCACGATCTTGCTCCGGCTTACCCCGCCTGCTACTGTCGGTGGCCGGTTCGATTTAGATGTCCCTGGACCATCGAGTGGTGTCCGAGACCTTGAGGCACCGCGTGAGTCGTGCATAGTGTCAACCGATCCCACAGGGCCACAGCACACACTCGTTGCAGGGGTCCCAGGCACCCAGGGCTCCGACGATCAGGGCGTCCATCTGTACCTCGTAGCCCTTTGCTCTCAGGTGTTGGCCAGGGGGGTGTACTTGTCCAGCTTACGAGTTTGGGCTTCACGAAAGTCCGGGGTCCTGTTCTCAAAAGAGACCGTGACGTCAACGAGGATGATATTTTTCTGGGCCTTGTCAGTGACGACCATGTCAAGTCGCAGCTGGCTGTCGGTACCCGGAATGGCGCAGTTCATGACAACTTCCCCCAGGCGCAGTGCGATGGCTTTCACCAGGCGGTTCTGGATGGCGTTGTGGCACAGCTGCCAGGCTCTGGAGTGGGGCTTGCAGCTGCACAAGACATGGGGCAGGGTCTCATTGGAGTAGCCGCACTTCCTGCAACACTTGTCTCGGTTCCCCTGGCGGAAGGCTCCATTGAGCGGGACGCAGTTGAGCCGGGCATGGTGGATGAACCACCAGTCGGCGAAACGGGTGAAGCCGCCCCCGGCGAGGAAGTGGTTGCTGGCATCCCACTTGCTGGTCAGCTCAAAGGCTTTATCCGTGGCTTTCTCTAGCTCTCCTTTCAGCTCAGTCCTAACAAGCCCTTCACTGGAGCAGCACTCCCAACCTCGTTCCTCTCTCCTGGAGCTTTCCCCTTCACCACTGAGCTCTCTCTCTGTAGACCTTCCTGCCCTTTCTCAGGTCTGTCCAAAAATTGCAATTCAGCCACCAAAATCAGGATCAGCTGGGAGATAGCTCCCGCATCACAGGCAAAGCGAAGATTGACTCCTCCTAGCCAGCCGGTTACACTAGATAAAACAACATGGACAAAAGGTAGCAGAGGAAACCAAAGCACAGAGAGATGAATTAACTTGCCCAAAGTCACGCAGTCTTATTCACTGACTCCCACACCAGTTCCCTATTCACTAGATCAAAATGCTATGCATGCTGCAAACGCATAAATTCAGGTTTGCCTCTCAGAGTGTGTTTAGTCACATCACAACACAAAAACAGAGGATTTGAAATAAAGTCTGTTCTGATGAAATGCAAGAGTAACAAAACAAGGAAGTACAAAAGTAAAGAGAAAGCTCAGCGTGTGTGGCTCCTTGGACAGCCTCTACTGAGCTCGGAGAACAAAATAGTTGCTGGACTGTGCACATAGGGGAAATGTTTACCAATGTAAAGGTACCGTATACAGAACGTAAAGACACTACAATGATAAGGTTCAATACGGAACAGATCTCTGTATTCAAATCTCTCCCCTCAGAACCAGAAATCTGAAGGGATTGGATTTGAGGTGCTCATCTCTGCTAACTACATATTGGATTATTAAACTAATTTACTTTCATCGTTTGTGCTATTTATTTATGGTGTGCATTTCACTCAGCTCAGGTGGTACGGCTAGATTGGTCTCTTTCATATAAACCCCAGATGGCATGGGAGATTAGCATGGAGATTAGCACACTAAAATGGAAATCTGTAGAGAACTAATTTCTGGTCCTCACTGGTCAACCCCAAGAATTCAAAAATCCAGAGTCAGGGAGAGCCCAAAGGGACCCGTTCCTGGGTGCATTACGGTCCATTAGCACTGGTGCATCTGATTTAGTCCAAGGGCTAGTGGTCTTATATTTGAAAGGGTAATACAGCATGTAGAGAGCTATAAACCAGGACTGTACCAAGAGCTTGTGAGTAGGCCAACTGAGACCAGGCTTTACCTACTAGTGGGAAATCTGCAGACGGTTATTTAACAATAGCCCCCAAATGTCTTAAGAACTGCTACCAAGACAATATTAAATCGGCTACTGTCCTGTTCTTCTTGCTGTTCTTAGCAGGGAACAGAGCTGGGACTCAAACATACACCTGGATATTGTTGCTTCGTCTGTATTGAGCTTTTTTCATGTAACCCTTCTGCCAGGGGGTGTCAGCAGCAACAAGGGAAGGGTTAATTAGCTACTGGCTCCTCTTAACATTATAAAACAGAACCAGCTCACGCCCCACTCAGAAATCTGGGAAAACTAAACATGACCCTTGGGCACCTCTAAGAGACAATACTTCCCCACTCGCAGGCCGTGGGTATAACAAATGAAAACTTTTATTAAAAGGGGGATGGAACTCAGCATTAATGTGAGCAAATACTGCAACAATGGTTTAAAATTATGCAAACCCTAAGCAAACACCCACCGCACAGTATCTTGGGCAGTATCCTTTGCCTCAGTTTCCCCACCTTGCAGTATGAAAGTCTGATCGACTTAAATCTCTTTAACACCCCACTGCTCTTCCCATCTGCTGCATTCCACTCACAGTTGATTGTCTGAAGTCAGGGAATGCCCAGGACTCAGGGATACATTCAGGTGGATTCAGCTCCCACCTCTGAAGGGGGGGCGGGTCAATCAGTGCCACTAGAGGGAACAGAGCTTCACACCCAGGAGATGTGTGGGTTACGTGAGCATCTCTGAGGGCAGCACTTGGAATCGTAGGAGGCAGTTTTTAATAAGTGAATGGGAGTACAGTCTATACCAGTGGTGGGCAACCTGCGGCCCGCAGGCCGACTGGCAGGCCATGAGACAGTTTGTTTATATTGACCATCCACAGGCACAGCTGCCAGCAGTTCCCAGTGGCCACGGTTCACCGTTCCTGGCCAATGGGAGCTGTGGGCGGCCGTGTCTGCGTACGGTCAATGTAAACACTCTCACAGCCCGCCAGCAGATTACCCTGCTAGGCCACGTGCAGCCCACGGGCCCACAGGCTGCCCACCACTGGTCTATACTGATCAGTGTGTGCACAATTCTTACTATTCCCAGAACACCATAGGCTTACACAGACTGCCTCCCAGGCTTGATCTGAAAATCCTCTAGTCTCAATCCCCCTCGAACCCAATAATGGAGCTTCTGACCAATGACTGAATTTCCCTTTGTTTGCCACGCTAGCGCTCTGTTGGGTTTTGAGAAGCTCTGAAAATGACAGGTAAAATAAATGGGAAAGCAGCTGAACAGGAGAAGGAAATCTGGAGGTGTTAAAAAAGCATACCATAGAATCATAGAATATCAGGGTTGGAAGGGACCTCAAGAGGTCATCTACTCCAACCCCCTGCTCAAAGCAGGACCAACCCCCAATTAAATCATCCCAGCCAGGGCTTTGTCAAGCCTGACCTTAAAAACTTCTAAGGAAGGAGATTCTACCACCTCCCTAGGTAACGCATTCCAGTGTTTCACCACCCTCCTAATGAAAAAGTTTTTCCTAATATCCAACCTAAACCTCCCCCACTGCAACTTGAGACCATTACTCCTTGTCCTGTCATCTTCTACCACTGAGAATAGTCTAGAACCATCCTCTTTGGAACCACCTCTCAGGTAGTTGAAAGCAGCTATCGAATCCCCCCTCATTCTTCTCTTCTGAAGACTAAACAATCCCAGTTCCCTCAGCCTCTCCTCATGAGTCATGTGTTCCAGACCCCTAATCATTTTTGTTGCCCTTCGCTGGACTCTCTCCAATTTATCCACATCCTTCTTGTAGTGTGGGGCCCAAAGCTGGACACAGTACTCCAGATGAGGCCTCACCAATGTCGAATAGAGGGGAACGATCACGTCCCTCAATCTGCTGGCTATGCCCCTACTTATACATCCCAAAATGCCATTGGTCTTCTTGGCAACAAGGGCACACTGTTGACCAGCAAGGGAGGAGCTGCATGCACTGCCTATTGCACAGGAACGCACAAAGGAGTTACATCCTTTTGTAAGGAAAGGCAAGGAGCCTGGGGTGTGCTGCTAGCAATCCACCCCAGGCTTTATTTTTCACTCACCTGGCTTCCTGTTAAGTGTAATCCAACAGGCAATTTCCTGTATTAAGTAGCATTATGTTTAAAGCTCCTAGCTGGAGGGCATTCCAGGTACTATGTGGGAGAGTCATCCTTGGGCTGGTGCAAAGCCCGAGGGGAGGTGGTTTTTTCTGTGCTTATTGATCTGCCAGGGACCTCTGCAGCCCAAGGCACAGACTACGGCCTCTAGTGCACAGAATGATCCAGGTGTAGGACTGTCCCAGCTATTTCTCCTTCTACTCCTACAGACTGCCCTCTTCTCACCCCTGCCTGTCTGAGAACTGGCCTTCAGGCCCCAGAGGAGTTGACACGTGCTTTACAGCCCCTTTGCAGCACCCAAGCTACTGCAAAAGGGCCTCTGTTAAATCAAGTCTCATTCTCCACTGCTCTGCATCTTGTGCTTATACTTCCCCCTTGCAAAGTGCATGTAAAGTGCTACCAGCTCAGAATGGAATTGTGCGCACGCCCACTTGGTACTGGTGTCAATGACTGCCCACGGTGCAGGGCAGTGGAGAATCAGGCCCATATTTCAGCAATACAGGTCCAGATCTGAAGAGCTAAACAGAACATGAATCAGTTCTCCACGGGATTCCCCCTCACATTTTGCCAGTGATACAGTGCTGTGGTTAAAAACACAAGCTCTCTGATGGGTGCACACTGTGCTTCGAAGGGTGGGATTTATTCCTTTGGCTCAGAATTTTCAAATGAGTTTGTTCCAGGCATTTTACTGCTTAGCAGCAGCTTGTGTCCTGATTATAAATATCAGAAATCAAATTGGGGATGTTTTTAAGAGAGCAAAGCTCTATAAAGAATTATGCCTAATAATTTTCTACTGTAACCACATCCCTTGCACTTTCAGAGTAGCTCAGAATTACAGTTTAAATAATGTATGCGGCGGCAGTGAGCAGTAATCTCCAAGCAGAAGAGAGCACTGTTTCAATGACACACATTATGCCAAGCGATCGCTCGCTGGTGCTGCGGCATATTATCGCATCATGAGCTCGGAGCACCGGATGGACCTTAGGATCCTGTCCCTGCATGGGGCTTACTTTAAAAGCTGCTTGGAGGTTCTACGTGGGGTTTCCCCCTCATCCGTGACAGTTTGGCAGGGGCAAAAGACCATTTTGATGAGTGAACCTCAAAAGCAGCTGGGCTTAGAATCCTAGGAGGACCTTGGCTGGAGATCTCCAAGAACCTTAACTAACTGCCCACAAAAAATGTTCTCAGGGAAAATGACTTCCCAGCAGCATCGAGTGTCCCTCCTCCCTCCCATGTGCATCCCAGCATTCAGTCTGGTGCTGCTAGCTCTCGTCTGGCCAGCTGTCTATTTCCCAGGTATCTTCCTCCAGCTCTCTTCCACTGCCTCTTTGGGCCCCTCCAGTGCCTCTCTCCAGCCTGTGTGCCAAGCCCCACTAGTGCTCTCAGACTCTGGTATTTCTGCCCTCCCCGCAACATCCCTATTATTAGTTATTATTATTATTATTATTATTATATCTTTTACTGTGGTAGCACCTCAGAGCCTAAGACTCTGTTCTGCTAAGCACTGTACAAACAAAAAGACAGTCCCTGTGATCTCACCCTGCCAGTCCCCAGTCTCTCCTCCTCCTCCCATCTCATCCTCACTCAGCACTCACTGCTCTCCCCGTCTCCTCTTTCCCAGCATTGCCGTGGAAGGCCTTATGCAGTCTGGTTTCTAACATCTCAAGCACTTAGTTCCCTGGGGAGACTGCTCCTCAGGAGAATTACTCTGGCTGCTAGGAAGATTTCCTCTAATAGTCAGCCTACCTCTGAGGAACAAGAAGTTGTATGGCCCCCCAGAGTGCCCGGGGAGATTGTTATATTATTCTGCAAGGACTAATTCTCTACATTCCAGTGAGGGAGCCTGATCCACCTCCTTTCTCCCGTGGATATGTTGCCATTGGCGAAGGATGTATTTACTTCTGATACCATCGATGTAGAAGAGCCTACAGACCCTGGACCACAGAAATCACTGAAGTGCTCAGGGAACATTAAAAAACAAAGCCCCATCAGACCGAAATAAGCATGTCTATTTTTATGGTATTAAGGGTATTAGTTATCATTTGTATTGTGGTAGCACTCAGTGCAGATCGGGGTCCCATTGTATTAGGCGCTGTACATGTGGAATCCCTTAGCGGCACCCACACAGCTTGACCTAAATAAGCTTCAGCCCCTCAAAGTGCATCTTATTCATTAAAGTCCTTATCTCAGCCCCAGTGCTGAGCCCAAACAGCCAGGCTCTGCATTGGGAGTTTCCTCTGGGGCAGGATGGGCCCAGGATTTCCTCTGTCAGATCACAGAGCTTCAGTGGCTGCTATTCCACTGCTCGTCTCGGCAGTGTTTCTACACACCCTATGCAGAAGTAAATGACTTACAGTGATCCCACTGTGACATATCGGGGCACAATCCAGACCAGTGAGGGGGGACACGGCTGTGTCACCCCAGCCTTGCAACCTTGCGTGCCTTGCTGTAGTAGCTCCCACCTGGGCTGCTCACAAACAGCCTTCCAGCATGCAAGCCACACCCTGAGCATCTATGTGTAACTGCAGATTGCCAGCTACACCCTGGCTCTCACCAGCCTTAGTTATACTGCGGAGTGATCCTAACACTCCCCTCCCCCACCCCCAGTCCTGGATCTTCCTCCAAAAATGTATGTCCTGTACTGCCCAGCACTCTCCTGGACAGTACAAATATATTAAGTCTGTTATTCCTTTAAGGGAATAATGTGTCTGTTTATTACCTTAAATAGTAATAGGGGGAGGGATAGCTCAGTGGTTTGAGCATTGGCCTGCTAAACCCAGCGTTGTTAGCTCAATCCTTGAGGGGGCCATTTAGGGATCAGGGGCAAAAATTGGGGATTGGTCCTGCTTTGAGCAGGGGGTTGGACTAGATGATCTCCTGAGGTCCCTTCCAAGCCTGATATTTTATGATTCTATGATAGTTACCCAGACACTTCAGTTTAAACACACTGGATTAGATAAAACAATAAAACAAGTTTATTAACTACAAAGAGAGATTTTAAATGAGTACAGGTAATGAGGCATAATAGTCAGAAATTACTGCAAGAAAAATAAAGGTAAAACACTTACTAGTATCTACTTAAGAAACTATCTGAGTTGCAAAGCAAACTTTCTCACTACATGCTCCTGCAGATTACTGACCAAGCTTTTAGGTCAGAAACCCTCCCCTCAGAGTCCAACAGCCGTTTCCTTTCCTTTTCTCCGGGGTGAATGTGATGGGGAGGAAGAGACAGTGGGGCTGCTTGGGGTGTTTGTCCCTCCTTTTTGTAGTTTCAGGCACCTCTTCAAAAACATTTCCAGCTGAGACCCAGGAGACAAAGAGTCTATGTGGAAGGATGTTCCCTGCTAGGTTTTTTTGCCTGTTTGAACTTCCTTTGTTTTCCTTCCCTGCTTGATGACTCTGTTTACTGCTTAAATGCAAATTAAAGGAAGCACACATTCCCTCCTTTGTTTAGGACAGACCTGACTTCTGCCTGAGCAGTGCTGTGGGGTTTGGATTATGTGTTAATAACACCATACATGGAAATCTTATAACTTCATATACAGTGTTGCCACACATATTTTATCATCACAATACTGGCCAGCAAAACGAGAGTTCTCAATTAATACCTTATGGGGCATACCTTGTGCAAAGATTATTACAATAGTGCGTAGGCTGTGAATAAAGAGGTGTGTTCTGTCACAGCCACCCCACATCTAAGCTCTCACTGTGCACAGATGTGGAGGTGTTATCTGGGGTTTTCAGAACCCACAACAGTGGTAACTTAAATGTTTCACTCCAGGTGGTGCCAGGAATAAATCAATGGGAACACAGCAATTTCCGTCTGATAAATGATTAATACAAGTAAGCGTGTTCTTATCTAAAACTACAGTTTATTAGGTTTAAGCACACACAGAGATAAGCAATAAGATTAGGACATCCCAAATATCGTTACTCACAGTCTGAGATGGTTTTGTGTAATCACCAGCCAGACTTCCGGGGGCCCTCTTTCTGTCCATCTGATGGGAAGTTTAGATGTCAGCTCCTTCCCCGAAGAAAAGCTCCCTCGCATGGCTCCGAGGTATTTACTTTTGCCTAATCTTTTATAACTTACTCTAACAAAACACACAACTTATAGTGACCTATATGTGGATCAGCACAATAACCTCTACTGGCTCACCAATTCTCCTAATTTCAGCAAACTACTCATTACCTCAAAACAGTTCTAATATTTCTAGCCATAACAACAATAAGTCAGGGGCACCTAAAACCCAGGTCGCTATTCACGCACTTTCCTCCATAACTTTCTATCCCATCCTCCCATTCTAATGAACAAACTGCAAATATGCAGCTGTCTGACCTTGTCTTACAAAGGCGTAAGATTATTCTTAGCTATGTGATGTTTGGTTTTCAGTCGGCAGTGACTGTACATACAAAATGGCTGACTGCAGTACTGTCAAGTTCTGGGGTACATGCAGGAATGTCAAATTCCTGGACAGCATAGGGAGTCACTGGAGAATTGGTCTTTATGACACATCATGCAGGATGCCCTCACCCCTGTACTGGAGCTGCACCAATTCAGTGGCAAGAGGGTCCTCTGCAACCATGGAGAAGGGGACAGGATTTTTCCCTTAAATTACTGTGTTTTCAAGGTTGAGCTGGTATCTGATTGGCTGAAACCCACAGTAGATCAATCAGAATGCAACAGACCATTAATGCACTTGTTACTCTTGTTACACCCATTGTTTCATGTTTGTGTATATAAATCTCCCCATTGTATTTTCCACTGCATGCATCCAACTTAAGTGAGCTGTAGCTCATGAAAGCTTGAGCTTAAATAAATTTGTTAGTCTCTAAGGTGCCACGAGTACTCCTGTTCCTTTTGCGGATACAGATGAACATGGCTGCTACTCTGAAACCTATCCAATCAAAAGTTTCAGCTCTTGGTAATAAAACGACGTCACTGAAATAGAGTCATGGAAATAGAACTTCAACACCAGGTTATTGTCACCTCCAACAATGAACAGCTTGGCATTTATTTAGCCAGAGGAAAGAACATCCCAGCTGTGATGCTGGCAGGCCAGGTGCGAGCTTATGCCAGGGCCTCAGGCATTAGCTAAGAACTGACAAACTTGTAGCTGGAGAACAGACCAATTCACATATATGTCAGTGTTGCTCAAAATAGGATATTTTATAAGAATATAAAATTATATCGCATAGGAATATATTTAGTCTTTCGACTCTATAGAATCTTAGTAAGTTGCTACATGCATTAATCATTTTGTAATGTCTGTATTCCATGCTATAAGAAAATATGTAAGTTTTGCTTTATAACTTTGAAAGTCTTAGAATCATAGAAGTGTAGGACTAGAAGAGACCTAAATAGATCATTTCGTCCAGGACCCTGCAATCAAGGCAGGACTACACAAAAACTAGATCATTCCTGACAGGTGCTTGTCTAACCTGTTCTTAAAAATCTCCAATGGTAGAGATTCCACAACCTCCCTCGGCAATTTGTTCCAGGGCTTAACTACCCTGACAGTTAGGAAGTGTTTCCTAATGTCCAACATAAATGGCCCTTGCTTCAATTTAAGCCCATTGCTTCTTGTCCTGTCCTCAGATTAAGGAGAACATTTTTCACCCTCCTTCTTGTGACAACTTTTTATGTACTTGAAAACTGTTATCATGTCCCCTCTCAGTCTTCTCTTCTCCAGACTAAACAAATCCAGTTTTTTCAATCTTCCCTCATAGGTCCTGTTTTCTAGACCTTTAATAATTCTTATTGCTGTCCTCTAGACTTTCTCTAATTTGTCCACATCTTTCCTGAAATGTCCTTGCCGACAGAGAAGCTAACTGTGATGTGGACACGCACCCACAGGGAACCGGATTGAGACATTCAGCTCATTTCATACAGGCCGCTAAGCAGTCATCAGAGGCTAATAACTTTCAGCTAATATGCACATGACTCAACTCTGAACCAGTGCCCTAGAGATGAAAGGCTCTGGACCCCATTAGCAACCTCCTGAACTCTTCAGTCTTTTCATGGAGATGATTTGCAGATTTATGGCATCTTAATAAACATCGCCCTTCAGGGTGCTCCTGTTCTTTCTCCCTGAGGTCTGGGTGTCCTTTCTCGCTTTCACAAGCAGTCAGGAATTGTCGCTTTAATTACATTTTATTTGCTGAGGTTAATCATATGTCAGCCCTTAGGTGTCGTGCAGATAAGATCTAAAAGCATCTCCCCCACCTGCTCATAGCACTGTTGCCCTGTCTGTGTGAGGAGTTAGCTAGTCCCCAGCCCACTGCCGCACCCAGAGTCTCTTACCCAAGCAGTTTTATTTTTCAGACATAAGCAAAATACCTGCACTGTTGCTCAGCCTACCCTGGGCTACAGCTCCCAGGGGATTTTCCCCTTGGCCTCTCTCAGTCCCTCCTGCTTCAGGGCTCATTGCCGGGTTCTCCCGCACTCTGTTAATTAAGCACTGTCTCCTGACGCTATCTCCCTGAAGACCCTTTCCCCACTGCCGCCCCTCCCAGCAGGGGACTCTGGCAACCTCCCCCAGGGAACTTCCTGCTGTTCCTGCTCCCTAAGCATCCCCCTTCCTTACTGACAGCCGGACCCTTGATAGCCCCAGGTGCTGCCTGATCTGTGACTTGGCCCAACTGGGAGCACCTGTTCTAGCACAGGGGAGCTAAACCTGCTTCCTTGCAAGGGGCCAGCCATCCTGCGACAGTCCTTTATTCTGTATTCCATTGACAAGTGTGTGACCTTTATGTTCAGCCTCCGTGTGGATAAATATTACTAGTATTGGTTCTCTGAAAATCTATAGCCAGGGATGAGGAGGGGGGTCTCTGTTTCTCGTTTTCTCCCCCCACAGTACTCTTCATACGTCACTGCTTTCTGCAAGCTCTCTCCTAATTCCCCACATGCCACAAAAATTTACCGACTATTAACCTTGAAAAGAAGCCACCTTCCACCTCCCGTCTTTTTTTAGAACAATTCGCTGAGCCTTGCATCCATCTCATTGGTCTGGCTTTGCTGGCTGAGGTTAATTTCTGCAGGGACACTGTGAGAGTTCTGATCCTTCCCTTACAGCTGAGACTGAGAGCGAGACGATGCTTTTTTGTGAACTCAGGCCTAGTTTTCTTCCTTCTCTTCCCTTTGCAGGACACCACTAATTCGCACAAACTTCCTTAGAAATTATTGTGTGTATGTGGTGGGGGGAGGGGAGAATTCGGCCCACTGCAGGATGCTGCCAAACGTGGTGTTAATGATACAGTGGGTCGCATTCTTCCTCCCAAGTCATTATTAAACCAGTGCCTCAGCCTGGACTTTATGGCATTGTGCTGTTAGGCTGTCAGTTTTCAGATGAGATTACTTTGGTCCTGACCAGCTGTGGTCCTCAAAGATCCATGGCACTCTTTGCCAAAACACAGGTAAATCCCAGTCTCCTGGCCAGATTCCCAGGGGAGTCAGCAGAGGCTGCCGAGCAACACCGTTTTTCTTCGTTTATTCCTCTAACTCACCTTGTCTTGAACTAGTGATCTCAAGGGAGAGGACTATACGGGCATATTTGGCTTATGCTGCCAGCCATCTAGCCCCCTCCAGGGGAGTGTTTCTTGTTTTCTTTTGACTTCCATAAGAGGGCATTATTCACCACATTGTTTACAAGTTGGGTTATGCCTGTTTGAGCTACTGGTTCCCTTCTCTGTTCAACTGTAGAACTGATTCATGTGGTTAAGATATTTTACCCTCTTTCAGATTCAGTTCAGGTTCAGTTAGCCCTTCTGGTGTCACTGTCTGCGCTGGGCTTCCCCTCTGACAGAGGGTCATGGGGCAGTACACTCTTCTTCTATGAACACATTGCAAAAGGCCCCTTGCACTGTTATGATGGAGGTTGGGTGAAATTTCAGGGCACGTCTACACTTAAACCAGGGTATTGGTGCAGCTGCACCAATGCAACTTGCACTGCTGTCGTGCTTTATTGAAGATGCTCTAAACTGTCAGGAGAGAACACTCCCATCCGCTTAGTTAACACCTCTTCCTGAGGGGCAGTAGGTATGTCGGCGGGTGAAGCTGTCCTGCCAACATAGTGCTGTCTATATGAGGGGTTAGGTTTGTATAACTACATCACTCAGGGGGGCAGATTTTTCACCCCGCTGTGTGGTGTAGTTATACCGATATGGGTCTGTAGTGTAGACCAGACCTCAGTGAAGCTGGTGGGTGTGACAGGCATCCTTCATTCATGATAAACGTAAAAAGCTGTTAAGGTTTTGGGAGTAAGATAGCTGAAACAATAGGAGCCGCCAGCCAAACCACAGGCCCCCAGCAAGGCCAGTCAGAAACCGAGGTAGGCGGGCAGAGGGGCATTGCTGGGTAGTGTCTGATGGACGTTTGTGTCTGTGGGCAGAAGCAGTCAGAAACCCAATGAGACAGCAAAAAGGAGCACTTGCAGCCTGACTCTTAGCAAAAGCCAAGAGGAGGCTTTTGAGGAAGAATGCTGGCTGGAAAGAGGTTTGGAACTGTAAGCAAAGAAGCCACCTCCTGTTCAGTTCCCACTGTTAAGGGAAACAGGACTTTCTTTTTCTATAAGCAGGATTGCCTCAAAAAGAAACCCTGGATTCATTCTCAATTTCTCCTCCTAAGAGAAACCACCCCCAAGACTCTGGATATTGGCTAACTGCTTGGGTCAAAGGGGGTAACAATATACTAGCTTGCTGAGGCCCTATAGCATCCCAATCTCAGACTGGCACAGTCACAGTCTGCTGGTGGCTAGAGTGTACATTTCATCCAAAGGATGTGTATCGCTGTCTGGCTGCTCGTCTATCAGAGGGTGTCAATCATCGGTGTATCTTGTGAAGCGAGGTTGCATTCACCTTATGCAGAAGGTGCGCTCCCCAAGGTACACATTTCAGCTGGTATTACTTATATGATGATTTTACAAGTTACACATCCCTTTACACTCATTAAAATCCAACCCATCAGTTTGTCTCAGTTCATAGAATCAGAGATTAGGGTTGGAAGGGACCTCTGCAGGTCATCTAGTCCAACCCCTGCTCAAAGCAGGACCAACACCAACTAAATCATCCCAGCCAGGGCTTTGTCAAGCCGAGCCTTAAAAGCCTCGAAGGAAGGAGATTCCACCACCTCCCGAGGTAACCCATTCCCAGTGCTTCACCATCCTCCTAGTGAAATAGGTTTTCCTAATATCCAACCTAGACCTCCCCCACTGCAACTTGAGACCATTGCTCCATGTTCTGTCATCTGCCACCACTGAGAACAGCCTAGCTCAGGGGTGGGCAAACTTTTTGGGCCGAGGGCCACGTCTGGGTGGGGAAATTGTATGCAGGGCCGGAACAGGGGGTTGGAGTGCGGGGTGTGGTAGGGGGTGCGGTGTGCAGGAATGGTTTCAGGGCAAGGGATTGGGTCAGAAGAGGGGTGTGGGGTATATGAGGGGGCTCAGGGAAGGGAGTTGGGGTACAGGAGGGATGCGAGGTGCAGGCAGGGGGCTTAGGGCAGGGAGTTGGGGGGTGGGGTGCAGAAGGGGTTTGGGCTCCAGCCCAGTGCCGCTTACCTAAAGCGGCTCCGGGGTGGCAGCAGCTTGCACCAGGGCCAGGGCAGGCTCCCTGCATACCTGCCCTGGCCCCCCACAGCGCCGCTCTGGGAAGCATCCGGCACCACATCCCTGCACGGCCCGGGGGGGGTGGGGGGCGGCACAGGGCTCCGAGCACTGCCCTTGCCACGCCTCCATTTACCTCCCCCAAAGCTCCCATTGGCTGCAGTTCCCCGTTCCCTGCCAATGGGAGCTGCAGGGGGCCATGCCTGGAGGCAAGGGCAACGCACCGAGCCCTCTGCCCACCCTGCCTCCCCGGAGCCCCAGGGATGTGGTGCTGGCCACTTCTGAGAGCAGCGTGGGGCCTACGGCACCATGGGGGGGCAATCCCATGGCCTGGATCCAAAGCCCTAAGAGGCTGGATCCGGGCCGCAGTTTGCCCACACCTGGCCTAGCTCCATCCTCTTTGGAACCCCCCTTTAGGTAGTTGAAGGCTGCTATCAAATCCCCCCTCACTCTTCTCTTCTGCAGACTAAATAAGCCCAGTTCCCTCAGCCTCTCCTCATAAATCATGTGTCCCAGCCCTCTAATAATTTTTGTTGCCCTCTCCTTTCTGTAGTGGGGGGCCCATACCTGGACACAATACTCCAGATGCGGCCTCACCAGTGCCAAATAGAGGGGAATAATCACTTCCCCCGATCTGCTGGCAATGGTCCTACTAATGCTGCCAAATATGCCCTTAGCCTTCTTGGCAACAAGGGCACGCTGTTGACTCATATCCAGCTTCTTGTCCACTGTAATCCCAGGTTCTTTTAGCCAGTCGGTCCCCAGCCTGTAGCAGTGCATGGGATTCTTCCATCGTAAGTGAAGGACTCTGCACTTGTCTTTTTTGAACCTCATCAGATTTCTTTTGGCCCAATCCTCCAATTTGTCTAGGTCACTCTAGACCCTTGACCTGCTGCTCACAAACCGGGAAGAATTAGTAGGGGAAGCAAAAGTGGATGGGAATCTGGGAGGTAGTGACCATGAGTTGGTCGAGTTCAGGATCCTGACACAGGGAAGAAAGGGAAGCAGCAGAATACGGACCCTGGACTTCAGGAAAGCAGACTTCGACTCCCTCAGGGAACTGATGGGTAGGATCCCCTGGGGGAATAACATGAGGGGGAAAGGAGTCCAGGAGAGTTGGCTGTATTTCAAAGAATCCCTATTGAGGTTACAGGGACAAACCATCCCGATGTGTAGAAAGAATAGTAAATATGGCAGGCGACCAGCTTGGCTTAACAGTGAAATCCTTGCGGATCTTAAACATAAAAAAGAAGCTTACAAGATGTGGAAGATTGGACAAATGACCAGGGGAGAGTATAAAAATGTTGCTCGGGCATGTAGGAATGAAATCAGGAGGGCCAAATTGCACCTGGAGCTGCAGCTAGCAAGAGACGTTAAGAGTAACAAGAAGGGTTTCTTCAGGTATGTTGGCAACAAGAAGAAAGCCAAGGAAAGTGTGGGCCCCTTACTGAATGAGGGAGGCAACCTAGTGACAGAGGATGTGGAAAAAGCTAATGTACTCAATGCTTTTTTTGCCTCTGTCTTCACGAACAAGGTCAGCTCCCAGACCGCTGCGCTGGGCAACACAGCATGGGGAGTAGGTGGCCAGCCTTCTGCGGAGAAAGAAGTGGTTAGGGACTATTTAGAAAAGCTGGATGTGCACAAGTCCATGGGGCCGGATGCGTTGCATCCGAGAGTGCTAAAGGAGTTGGCGGCTGTGATTGCAGAGCCATTGGCCATTATCTTTGAAAACTCATGGCGATCGGGGGAAGTCCCGGACGACTGGAAAAAGGCTAATGTAGTGCCCATCTTAAAAAAAGGGAAGGAGGAGGATCCTGGGAACTACAGGCCAGTCAGCCTCACCTCAGTCCCTAGAAAAATCATGGAGCAGGTCCTCAAGGAATCAATCCTGAAGCACTTACACGAGAGGAAAGTGATCAGGAACAGTCAGCATGCATTCACCAAGGGAAGGTCATGCCTGATTAATCTAATCGCCTTCTATGATGAGATTACTGGTTCTGTGGATGAAGGGAAAGCAGTGGATGTATTGTTTCTTGACTTTAGCAAAGCTTTTGACACGGTCTCCCACAGTATTCTTGTCAGCAAGTTAAAGAAGTATGGGCTGGATGAATGCACTATAAGGTGGGTAGAAAGTTGGCTAGATTGTCGGGCTCAACGGGTAGTGATCAATGGCTCCATGTCTAGATGGCAGCCGGTATCAAGTGGAGTGCCGCAAGGGTCAGTCCTGGGGCCGGTTTTGTTCAATATCTTCATAAATGATCTGGAGGATGGTGTGGATTGCACTCTCAGCAAATTTGCGGATGATACTAAACTAGGAGGAGTGGTAGATACGGTGGCAGGTAGGGATAGGATACAGAGGGACCTAGACAAATTGGAGGATTGGGCCAAAAGAAATCTGATGAGGTTCAACAAGGATAAGTGCAGGGTCCTGCACTTAGGACGGAAGAATCCAATGCACCGCTACAGACTAGGGACCGAATGGCTAGGCAGCAGTTCTGCGGAAAATGACCTAGGGGTGACAGTGGACGAGAAGCTGGATATGAGTCAACAGTGTGCCCTTGTTGCCAAGGCGGCCAATGGCATTTTGGGATGTATAAGTAGGGGCATAGCCAGCAGATCGAGGGACGTGATTGTTCCCCTCTATTCGACATTGGTGAGGCCTCATCTGGAGTACTGTGTCCAGTTTTGGGCCCCACACTACAAAAAGGATGTGGAAAAATTGGAGAGAGTCCAGCGAAGGGCAACAAAAATGATTAGGGATCTGGAACACATGACTTATGAGGAGAGGCTGAGGGAACTGGGATTGTTTAGTCTTCAGAAGAGAAGAATGAGGGGGGGATTTGATAGCTGCTTTCAACTACCTGAGAGGTGGTTCCAAAGAGGATGGTTCTAGACTATTCTCAGTGGTAGAAGATGACAGAACAAGGAGTAATGGTCTCAAGTTGCAGTGGGGGAGGTTTAGGTTGGATATTAGGAAAAACTTTTTCACTAGGAGGGTGGTGAAACACTGGAATGCGTTACGTAGGGAGGTGGTAGAATCTCCTTCCTTAGAAGTTTTTAAGGTCAGGCTTGACAAAGCCCTAGCTGGGATGATTTAATTGGGGATTGGTCCTGCTTTGAGGAGGGGGTTGGACTAGATGACCTCCTGAGGTCCCTTCCAACCCTGATATTCTATGATACATCTTCCCCCAGTTTAGTGTCATCTGCGAACTTACTGAGGGTGCAATGCATCCCATCATCCAGATCATTAATTAAGATGTTGAACAAAACTGGTCTCAGGACCAACCCCTGGGGCACTTCGCTTGATACCGGCTGCCAACTGGACATCAAGCCATTGATCACTACTTGTTGAGCCCAATGATCTAGCCAGCTTTCTGTCCACCTTATAGTCCATTCATCCAATCCATACTTCTTTAGTTCCTTACTTTGTTGTTCTGTTCCTTCTTTATCATTTTTTTGGATATTAGCATTCCAGGTATTGGTTCATGAAGGTACTTCCCTAGCTTGTACTAAGACATACAGCAAATGTATCTTGATTTTGCAAGTTTCCTACCTGCTTGTACCAAATGCTTACTTCAGCAAATCCAAGGAGTTATGGGATACTCAGCATTAGTGAACAGGATTATGGTATAGGCCAGTTTAGGCTATATCACTCTTACAATATTTGTGCTTAATGCATACTAATATATAGTGCGGATAGATGATATATGATGACATACACGTAGAGAGAGATCTGTGGTAGCCAGCATATATGAGTCAATAGTTCCTTCCACCCCCATCCCCAGAACTCTAAGCTTCAGCCACAGCCAACATGCCTGGGAGTAGTGTTCTTGGAATATGGTATGTGAGTGCATGCATCTTCTAGCTAAGCAATTACAGAGATCAGACGAAGGGCCATCCAATAGCTAAACGCAGCAGTGGGTGATACATGCTGAAGAAAAGAGTGAGCCAAAAGGCCGGTAGCTGTAAATGGGAAATGAGCAGGGCACTGGAATTAGGTGTCGGAAGGCTACGCTGGAATGTATGATTCATATGCAGTGCTGCCTATACAGCCACGTTACATCAGAGTTGTTGTGTAAAAGACACCGTTGCGTTTGGGGGTCTTCACACAGACACGTGGGCGCTCTTCTCCCGTGTGTTCACTTTCTCTCTTTATTGGTGGAATTTAGCGCTGTTGGAAGGTGCCCAGTGGACAGTACTGGAGGCTAAAGTTCTCTGTTCATGTAACAGGTAACACATGCTTCCCCACCGGTGTGCCCCTCTGCATATCAGAAAGCTGTTCTATACGTGGGCCTCTGGGCTGACACTGCCCTTACAGGGAACCTTTTAGCCTCAGTTAGGATGGCACTTTTATGGCATGGATCCTTGTCTGCTAGCGATCTGTTTGTCTGCTACTCTCATCACCAAAACCAGCATTCTCTTCAGCTGGGATCCTTTGCGGGGCTCGAGGCAATGACACCGTGGGAAGCATCAGCTCCTCTCGGCCCACCTCTTTGACCCAGCAGTCTGACCTGCCTAGAGGGGCTTCCTTGGAGTCGGGGGAAGCAGGTGATGATGCTGTAGAGAAGTTGCCTCTCTGCCCCTGCTCTCTTCACACCTTCAACACACATTGGTCCTCAAACATCCAGAGCGGAGGGATTCCCTTGAGGCCAGGGGACGTAGGAAGTCAGCGTTGTGGAGCTGCAGCTCCCTCCATCCCACTGGATCAGGCTTCCCACCTCTTGTGGAACCAAAGAAGACAATCCAGACCTAAATATTTTCTGCTTGGCTCAAAATATATTGCCACTTGCCCTTGACAGCCTGGCCCTGATGGCCCATGAGCACTGTTGGGCATATATCTATCACAGCTCCTAGGCTTTTGCTGTGTTGGGGGCGGGGGCAGGGGGAGAGGGGCGGCTGTTGCAAACAGACTGTATTTGATATTGCTGTTTCTCTAGTAATGAGACAGCTACACTAATAATCATGTTCTTCCAGCCCCAGCAATAGCTTATGCTGTGAGAATTAAAGTGCGTAGTGTCCCGTGTGCTCCCCCATCTGTCACTTCACAGTCTTGAGTGATTAATGTCTGCCTGCATTTACAAGAGTCAGCTTAGAGCCTGCCTTGGGAGGCCACAATGCTGCAGGCCAAGGGTTTGAATCCCAGTGGTATATGTGCCTATATGAGCAAGCACGACACTCTCCCATGGACCATCAGTGTGCTGGGAGAAGGTCCCCTGGGGCTGAAGGCTGGAGGTGGGGGGGGAGGAACAGTCTTACGATAGGCTGCTTCTGAGCCCTGGTCTACACTGGGGTTGGGGGGGATCGATCTAAGTTACACAACTTCAGCTACATGAATAACGTAGCTGTAGTCGACGTACTTAGACCTACTCACCGTGGTGTCTTAACCGCAGTGAGTCGACTGCTGCCGCTCCCCCGTTGACTCTGCCTGCACCTCTCACAGAGCTGGAGTACAGGAGTCAACGGGAGAGTGCTTGGGGGCCGATTTATTGCGTCTAGACTAGACATGATAAATCGATCCCTGCTGGATCGATCACTGCCCGTCGATCCGGTGGGTAGCGTAGACATACCCTGAGTCACTGAAGTCAGTGGCAATTTAATACTAATATTAATAATAATAGCTAGCTCTTATACGCAGTGTTGTTGTAGCCGTGTCAGTCCCTGGATATTACACAGACAAGGTGGGCAAGGTAGTATATTTTATTGGACCTAGTTCTGTTTGAAAGCCTGTGTCTCTCACCAACGGAGGTTTGTCCATTGAAAGCTATTACCTCCCCCACATTGTCTCTCTAGCACTTATACAGCACTTTTCATCAGTAGATCTCCCATTGGCATCAATGTAAATATCCATTTGGGAATAAGAGAGACAAAGTGGGTTAGGGAATATCTTCTATTGGTCCAGCTGTTGTTGGTGACAGACAAACTTTCAAGCTGACACCAAAGCATTTCTGGCTCGTAGACTCGCTGCTCCTTGGAAAATGATAATACTAATGATATCCTACATCCATGGATCACCTGAATCACAGAGCACTGTACAAGCTGGCCATCTGTGGGAGCAACTTCACCAGCCATGGCAATATAAGCCTCTAACCTCATGTACCAATAGGAAAATATTCCTAAATTCAGGGGATCCCCTAGGTATTATCCTATTTCAAATATAAGCCTCCTCCTTTCAATTTTCCTGGACTTGTGCTCCTCCCTATGTCATCTCCTTACCTGGAACTGTCTTCTTGGGGTAACCTCCCCTTCCTCAACTTGGAAAGGCTACTACCTTCTCAGATACCCAAGCAGCAGCCAGTTGGGCTGCTCACCGCTCCCTCCCATTTTGTGGGCAGCAGGCAATAGGCTCATCTGTCCCTTAAATTCTAGTATGGGGCTGAAGGTATTAACCCCTCATCTTATTAGACTATAAACTCTTTGGGGCAGGGACTGTCTCTGTGTCTGTAAAGCACCTAGCACGATGGAGCCCCATTCTTCGTTGGCCTCTAGGCACTATCATAATAAATAATAAGGCTGCAGTGGAACCAGGAAACTCCCCCCGCCCCATTCCCACAACTGCTGCCTTTTACAGCCATGGGACTGAGACAGAGAATTTACAGGGTCTCTGGGTAGTTCCCCAATGCATTCATTAAGGAGGCTGGGCAGGCTTCACCATGCGATGACCCCTGTCTGAATATGGGGTAAGTTGACTTCCAAAAAAGACTGAATTTGAGAGGAGACCAGGCCAGATAGCTACTTAATGGCAATGATGGGGAATAAAGGCAACTGTGTTGTTACCCAGAGACCATAGCCTCAGACATTTAGGTCAGAAGGGACCGTTATGATCACCTAGTCTAACCTCCTGTACGACGCAGGCCACAGAATCTCACCCACCCACTCCTGCAATAAACTTCTCACCTATGTCTGAGCTATTATTGAAGTCCTCAAATAGTGGTTTAAAGACTTCAAGGAGCAGAGAATCCTCCAGCAAGTGACCTGTGCCCCATGCTGCAGAGAAAGACAAAAAACCCCAGGGCCTCTTCCAATCTGCCCTGGAGGAAAATTCCTTCCTGACCCCAAATATGGCGATCAGCTAAACCCTGAGCATGTGGGCAAGACTCACCAGCCAGATACCTAGGAAAGAATTCTCTGTAGTAACTCAGATCCTGCTTTGGTTCTGCTTTGAGCAGGGGGTTGGACTAGATGACCTCCTGAGGTCCCTTCCAACCCTGATATTCTATGATCCCATCCCATGCCATTGGGCCTCTTTACAATAAACAGTCAAAGATCAATTAATTGCCAAAATCTTGTTACCCCATCATACCATCTCCTCCATAAGCTTATCAAGCTTAATCTTGAAGACAGATAGGTCTTTTGCCCCCCCCCCCCCCCGCCTCCCTTGGAAGGCTATTCCAGAACTTCACTCCTCTGATGGTAAGAAACCTTCATCTAATTTCAAGTCTAAACTTCCCGATGGCCAGTTTATATCCATTTGTTCTTGTGTCCACATTGGTACTGAGCTTAAATAATTCCTCTCCCTCCATGGTATTTATCCCTCTGATATATTTATAGAGAGCAATCATATCTCCCCTCAGCCTTCTTTTGGTTAGGCTAAACAAGCCAAGCTCCTTGAATCTCCTTTCATCAGACAGGTTTTCCATTCCTCGGATCATCCTAGTAGCCCTTCTCCGTACCTGTTCCAGTTTGAATTCATCCTTCTTAAACATGGGAGACCAGAACTGCACACAATATTCCAGATGAAGTCTCACCAGTGCCTTGTATAATGGTACTAACACCTCCTTATCTCTACTGGAAATACCTCGCCTGCTGCATTCCAAGACCGCATTAGTTTTTTTCACGGCCATATCACATTGGCGGCTCATAGTCATCCTGTGGTCAACCAATACTCCAAGGTCCTTCTCCTCCTCCGTTACTTCTAATTGATGCGTCCCCAGCTTATAACTAAAGTTCTTGTTACTAATCCCTGAATGCATGACCTTACACTTCTCACTATTAAATTTCATCCTATTACTATTACTCCAGTTTACAAGGTCCAGTTCCTCCTGTATGATATCCTGGTTCTTGTCTGAATTGGCTATACCTCCCAGCTTTGTGTCATCCGCAAACTTTATTGGCAGACTTCCACTTTTTGTGCCGAGGTCAGTAATAAAAAGATTAAATAAGATTGGTCCCAAAACCGATCCCCGAGGAACTCCACTGGTAACCTCCTTCCAGCCTGACAGTTCACCTTTCAGTATGACCCGCTGTAGTCTCCCCTTTAACCAATTCCTTATCCACCTTTCAATTTTCATACTGATCCCCGTCTTTTCCAATTTAACTAATAATTCCCCATGTGTCACGGTATCAAACGCCTTACTGAAATCGAGGTAAATTAAATCCACTGCGTTTCCTTTGTCTAAAAAATCTGTTACTTTCTCAGACAAGGAGATTAGGTTGGTTTGGCACAATCTACCTTTTGTAAAACCATGTTGTATTTTGTCCCATTTACCACTGACCTCAATGTTCTTTACTACTTTCTCCTTCAAAAATTTTTCCAAGACCTTGCATACTACAGATGTCAAACTAACAGGCCTGTAGTTACCGGGATCATGTTTTTTTCCTTTCTTAAAAATAGGAACTATGTTAGCAATTCTCCAGTCATACGGTACAACCCCTGAATTTACAGATTCATTAAAAATTCTTGCTAATGGGCTTGCAATTTCATGTGCCAGTTCCTTTAATGTTCTTGGATGAAGATTATCCAGGCCCCTGATTTAGTCCCATTAAGCTGTTCGAGTTTCGCTTCTACCTCGGATATGGTAATGTCTACCTCCATATCCTCATTCCCATTTGTCATGCTACCATTATCCCTAAGCTCCTCATTAAAGACTGAGGCAAAGTATTTGTTTAGGTTTTGGGCCATGCCTAGATTATCCTTAACCTCCATTCTATCTTCAGTGTTTAGCGGTCCCACTTCTTTCTTTGTTTTCTTCTTATTTATATGGCTATAGAACTTTTTACTATTGGTTTTAATTCCCTTTGCAAGGTCCAACTCGACATGGCTTTTCGCCTTTCTCACTTTATCCCTACATGTTCTGACCTCAAGGGATGATTGGCTTGCACCAAGTGGCAAATACAGTAGATAGATGATTTTAAACAACACAGGGTGAGTATCCCCAGCCCCCATCCAAGGGCTTTATCCCCTCCTCCCTCACACAGTGCTCAGTACAAATGCTACCAGGACCAGCACTATACTATATGAGCTCAGAGGAGGGAATGCCTCCTCCATTTGCTTGGGCGAGACTGTTGAGACTCGTGAACCCTGCTGGCCTGGTGTCTCCAGAGGCTGAAGTCCTCCATTGCTCTACAGATCGGGCTGAGCAGAGGCAAACACAGTGCAGCTTCTTGCCGGTGTGCCACAGCCCTGCCCTGGGGGACTGCTGATCAGGATGAGAGGAGAGTTTTCTCCCAACAGCCTGTTCAGTCCTTGATCTCTTTTGTGAGACTGTCAACAAGGACACCACATGTAAAGGTATTTTTTTATGGGGACACCTGTCCACTAATTCCATTCATATAGGTGATGGAACAGCCGTGAAATGGTAATCACTTTGTCACAGCTACCCATCTGACCTGGACTGAAACAGTCAAGTTAGGGTCAAAATCTGCTCTCAGTTACACAGGTGCAACCACCATTGGCTTCCGTGGGAGCTTACACCCATGTAACTGAGAGTAGGGTTTCCTCTACAGGTCAACCTGCCTGTCAGTCCTGGCCACCCGCCAGTCCTTCAAAGCCTGCCATTTGCTGAATGCCCCATCTCCCTCCCTGCAGTAGCCTGGGTCTGCTCTGCAATTTTTCATGCAAGAATTGACCGACTGAATCCTGGGAAGTCACGTGGCCTGGTAGGTGGTATTAGCCCTACAAATAGTCCACAGAAAGAGCCCATACAAGCCTGAGAACACACATGGGACTGTAAATGCAGTGTGATTTGCTCTCTCCCCCAGGAGAGCGTGCTAATCATTGGCTGTAGCAGCTGTATGTGATTAATTTAAGTAATTTAGCACCCTGCGATTCACACTGAGACGGAGATCGATGATTTGGATGTTTCCTGCATTATTACTATCATTACAATTACCTCCCACAGACACTTGTGCTCATGTTAACGAACCAGAGGCCATTAGCTTCCCCGTCCACCACCTCTACATACTGTGAAGCTGTGAAAGGGTTCCTCCTCTGTGACCAGATCTCATTGGCTGTAACACACGGGCAGGTGAGTTTACAGTACACGAGAAAGAACCTGTTCCGTGTGCCTCCAGGGAAGACAAAAAAGTGAAGCTTATTAACCTTACAAGTAAACGATCCCACGGGCTTGATTCTGATCCCACCCGGGTGTCAATCAGGCTGATTCCAGTGAGGTCAGTGGAGTTTCATGGGAATAAAACCAGTGCAAGTGAGAGGAGAATCCGGCCCTGGACCGCAAAAAGAATGGTGTAATTTACATGGCAGGTATGAGCAACTTCTAAACAAGGGGGGAAAAGAGCAAGGGTGTATAATTTATGCTGATTTGACATTCAGTGGATATGTCCCGCAGGGGGAAAATTCAACCACAAAATCAGTGTGAGTTGTGCCAGGGCTGGATTTGCCCCTCAGTTTCTGTCCTAGCAGAAAACAAGCAGATCACTGGCATTCAAGCAAGAGTGGGAACCCACAGAGGAAAAAAAAAGGCAATTTATCCCAATCTCTGTCAGCCAAGAGGCTGCAAGAATAGGACATGCTAATGCTGTATACATGGATCACAATCAGTTGGCTCCTGCTGAGAGAACACTGCATTTTTTCCCCTTCAGCAACCAAAATGGTCTTGTAATAAAATGCTGGAGCCAAGTCCAGCCCGGGTATGAGCAGCTGCTAATCTTTTGCCTTTGACACAGCTACACCCTCTTACAAGATGGCCGATCGTGATTCCATGTCCATCCTTCTGAATGACCCATCTGAAACATGCCTTCCAGAGCCTTTCTTGCCTGCCTTTTGCACAATTTACAGTGTCATGCAGTTTTGAAGGCATGTGACTGTAACCCCGTGTTTCCCTGTTAAACGTTTATACAAACATAGGAACTGACTTCACAGATCAGACCAGGGGACCAGCATCATGGTTCCAACATCAGTCACTCACAGATGCTTCAGAGGAAAATGCAAGAAATCCTAAACTGCAGTGTATCCCAAATGGTGGGTCGGTTCTAGATGGGTCATCACAACCAGGGTTGGATTAACCCATCACTGGCCACGGCCTAGGCAAGCACACAGCTCTCCCAGACCAGTGCAGAGGGAAGGCATTTGGGGAAGGGAGGGTGGGGGATGGGTTGGAGATCAAGCACTCACCCCACAGCAGTGGCTCCTGTCCCACGGGCTGGCTCCCCACTCCAAGCATTGTGAACTGGCACATGGGGTTACAGCACCCCTCAGGTCTGGCCCAGCTACCTTTCCATCATGATTGGAGAGAGGGTGCGATCACCAGCGTTGTCAGGTCTGGCCTAGCTGAAAGTTTGTACTAGGTCACAATGGCACTGACTCAAATTTGGTACAGCTGCCCCTCCATCATGACCAGGTGTGGGAGTGAGGGCCCTGTGCCAAACTGGAGTGGTGCTGCAATACTGTGCACCGGGTCACTATGCCCAGAGTGGATAGCCAGGCCCACCCCCACAGGAGCAGCCGCTGCAGAAAGATGACAGAACAAGGAGCAATGGTCTCAAGTTGCAGTGGGGGAGGTCTAGGTTGGATATTAGGAAAAACTATTTCACTAGGAGGGTAGTGAAGTACTTGAATGGGTTACCTAGGGAGGTGGTGGAATCTCCCTCCTTAGAGATTTTTAAGGCCCAGCTTGACAAAGCCCTGGCTGGGATGATTTAGTTGGTGTTGGTCCTGCTTTGAGCAGGGGGTTGGACTCGATGACCTCCTGAGGTCTCTTTCAACCCTAATCTTCTATGATGTGTGTGAGGTGGGCTCACTCTCCAAACACCCCCACTCCCAGTCTTTCCACACCAGACTGGGATTAGGGTTGCAGTATCAGCGCAGAGGGTGCAGATATTGTTGGTCACAAAAAAGACAAAATGCTGTTGGTGGGTCACCTGCATAAAAAGTTTGGAAACTCTTGTTCCAATGGATTATCTTGAGTAAAGGGGACATTTCTTCCTATCCCCAGGCACTTAGTATTTGGATTATGCACTGAATCATGACTTTTATATCCCTTATGTATTTATCCTTTTTAAGGTAACTGTGGTGGTTTTCTTAATCCATAAAAGTGTCTAATCCCTCATTGACTTCTGTTAAACTCTTGGACTCAGTGCCATCTTGTTCCAGCAAGTTCCGCTGGTTATTGTGGGTAATGGGTTTTTTTTAAATGTTTCCATGTATCAGTTTTAAATGTACAGTCTTTCAGTTAAATTGAATGTCACCTCATTCTTGTATATTGAAAAAAGGTAAATGGGAGCACCTCATTTCCCTTCTCTGGCCCATTCATTATTCTGCACATGTCTAGCATATCCCTGCTTATTTGTCTCCGCTGAATGAAAGCCTTTCCCAAGGGAGTGACCAGAACTGAACACTCTATTCCAGGTGAGGCACATATGGCACGATCATATTCTGGGTTCTATTTTTCATACCTGGTAATGTTTGTTTGGATTGTGACTGCCACTGCACCCTGAGCAGATGTCTTCACTGTGGTGCAGAATGGTTGCATTCCTCCACTGAGTCTTTCAAAGATAGGGCCAGCAGATTTGTCCATGGAGATGCCAGGAAACGTCAAGTTTTAATGGCTCTGGGCCAGATTTTTAAAAGGTATTTGGATGCCTGTAACAGGGTTGGCACCCACATCTCACAAGTACCCCCTTCTGATTGGGCATGTCTGTGTTCTTTAGGTCTAGAGACCCCTCTCATGGTTCTCAGGTGGGTTTTCAGTGACTCAGCCCTCCAGCCAAGTCACACTGTCTGCACATTAGCCAGCATAAATCCTTTCTGGGATATAAAGTCCATAGGGGCCTATCTCAGTACCCCTCTGCTGGTGTCTCTCTCTAGACCTCCTTGGGCTTTACTCCTGAAGTAGTCCAGCCCTGGTATGGGACTGTATCCCCAGATTCAGTCCTTACCAGCCAGCCAGCAGCCTCTCGCTCCCCAGGTCCCTGCAAGCAGATTTAGCTGTCCACAGTCCTTCCTTCTCCTGCTCCATGCAGCAACTAACTACTGCTCTGTTCTGCAACTCCTTTTATATGGCCCACCTGGGCCCTGATTGGCTGCTTCCCCTGCAGCCACTCTATGCTGCTTGGAGGACCTCTCCACTGCTCCGTTCCTGGGATGGGTGTGGCAGAACCCTGAGGCCTCCAGTAGGGGGCCTTTGGACCTAGTCCACCCCATCACAGTGCCTAAAGAGGCAGAGAGGTGTTACTGGCCTGGCTGTCTCACTCCCATTGATTTCAATGGGAATTAGGCACCTAAGCACTTTTGAAAATCCCACTAAGGCCAGATCGTCACAGGTATTTAGGTGCCTAACTCCCTTGATTTTCAAGAGTGCCTTATTTCCATGGGAGCCAGGCACCTAGGTGCTTTTGAAAATCGCAGTAAGCACTTAGCTGCATCTTCAGGCACCTAAAGATCTCTAAAAACCTGGCCCTCTAGCCAGTACTCTTTATTCCTGAATTTGAATAATTACACTAAAAAGTGTTTGCCTGCACATGGCAGTGAATAAGGTTCAACAACCATTTCCTCTGCTGATTTTGGCTTCTCTGTTCAGCCTGGATAAACAGAGGTGCTAAAATATCCCCCCAAACTTACCAGTGACAATCACCCCAAAGAGAACAAAATTCTTGGCCCTAGTTGTGAATGACGACACTCTGATACGGCACAAAAATCACATCTTAAAACAAGATTGTGTGGGTGGTGTTTATTGCCACTGTTAAAGAGGTCCTCCTCCTTTCTGTGCCACAAAGATGCCAGTCTCACCTCCCAAAAGATGAGGCCCATTCCATCACCACCATTGTTTAGCAATAGGCCAAGGACAGAATGGCGGATATATATTGAACAGCTGGTAGCCCACTGGATGGAGACTGCCAGATCCATGTGTTTGTTTGTAAGTGAGTTTAATCGATTCATCACCTTTAAGGCCAGAAGGAACCATTATGATCCTCTAGTCTGACCTTCTGCATAGCACAAACCACAGAACCTCGCACAGTAATTTCTGCATCAAGCCCACAGCTTCGGTTTGACCTCATGCATGCCTTTTACAAAGATAGCTAGGCTTGATTCAGAGAAGGCAGTGATGGCAAATCCACTATAGCCCCAGATAAGTTGTTCTACTGATAATCACCCTCACTATGGAGCTATTTCTTTATCTGACCAAGTAGAGATTTGTATTACTGGAGCCAAAGGTAATGTCTTTGTTCCTGGTTGCTGTACCGCTGTGGCTGGCTGATTTAGTTGGGGTTGGTCCTGCTTCGAGCAGGGGGTTGGACTAGATGACCTCCCGAGGTCTCTTCCAACCCTCATCTTCTATGATTCTAGGGTTGTGGTGTCTATGAGAAAGAAGGGTGTGTTCATTTCTATGATTTATTTTTCCTACTATTAGTGTAACAATTCTGGAAATGAAACTTTCCAGTCGCCACAGAACTGCTGCAGCCCAAGAAGTGAAAGTGCTCGGATCCCACAGTGATGAATGTGGCAGAAGAGGGGGGCAGGGGAGACTGACAAGTTGGCACATCCCAAGCCTCACATGGAAGGGACCACCGCTAAAGGGTGGTTTATTCAAAATGCCCATTCAGTCCTCTCCTCACTGCTGAGACTGCCAACAAGGGTGCCTGGTGTGGACACTTCCCACTAGGAATTGCACTGAGACCCCAAAACCCACTTCACGCAGACCACTGCACAGTCAATAATTTGGAGGGTGAAATCCTGGCTTCAGTGACGTCAGTGGAAGTTTTGCCACTGATTTGCATGGGGCCAAAATTTCACACTTGATCTATATGCTGGCAGCCTAGAGGTGAAAGGCTCAGTTGCCCATAACTAATTCCAGTCTGGCTAGACTTTTACACTTCTCCCATTAACTTTCCTTTCAATCTGGCTACATCTGATTCACCTGGTCACAGCATGAACAAACATTTGATAAAGGTTCATATTTCACTCTGCACATACTTTTGTCCAAAAAAAGCCTTTATTACTATGCAAAATATCTTCTGTATAGGACATCTCTGTTGATTTTCCCCTTAAATTCACTGACTAAATCTCATTTTGTACATTGTGATTCGTGTGTGTGTGTATATGTCTGTGTGTGTGTGTACATATACACACACACACACATATATATCTATCAATCCATAGATATATCAATACATTCATTATATAAATCTGAACATATATAAATAATATATATATATTGATACGTAGTACTAGATATATATGTATATATACACATATATACACATATATACATACACTGAACATCTACTGGTTGCTGATGGACTTTTCTTTAACAAAATAGGACTCATCAGCGGACTTTACGTCTGCAGTGCAATTTTACAGGAAGTTAACATTTCCACATTCAATATAAAAGAAACAATATACATTTGAAAACGTGCCATAGGATTTTTAATGAAAAAATTAGAAAAGTGCATTTATTTTACAATACTACAGTAAATGAGTCTTTTTTTTTTGTAAAGACATTGTAAAATATATACAGGGTTGCTTAGTGCATTCATTACAAAAGAAAGATGCAATCCCTTGCATAAATTACATAATGTACATGGGTTCGCTGTCTACTTGGACTTGTAAACATTTGTGTGATACAGTTTTCATTCTTGACATAAGCTGCAATAAATCTCAGTTTAATTTGACTGTTGTTTCACTCTGCTAACTCCAGTACGGCATTCTAAGGCCATGAGTGAAGGCATCCTCTCTGGTCAGGGAGGAGGACAGAGAAAGAAAAAAAACCCACAAAAGATTAAAATGCTTTAATTTGGTTCTCTGTAATCAAGCTGTCGCTGGCTTAACTCATTACTTGATGCTTGTGACCTCCTCTATCTCCATTGCTAGGGCCAGCTCAACAACCATTGTGAAATTAAAAGTCTGAGATTAGGTCTGATCATTGACTCAGACAAGACAGCTTCCTGGAGGTAAATGTTCAGTACAAGACACAGCCAGCTGAGAAGAGTGCTCCTGTTTCTTAGTTTCCACCCTTTACTCTTGATTCTCTGTGCACTGCACATGAAGTTTACCAACCAGTGGAGAAACTTAGCTTAAATGCTATCTCAAACTGTCAAGAGCCTTTAGAATGCCGCCCAAATACCATCACAAAGTCCTCCTATGCACCTCCCAAAAAAGTACTAAAATGTACCCAAAAAGTGTCTAGAGATCCAAAAGAGACACAGCGGCAACACACACACAAACACACAAGCGCTCCTGTTTGAGCACAAAAGCTCAGTTTCCCAAGTAGAGTCCACAATTCAATTTCTTCATGTATGTGTGTTTGGAAGAAATCCAAAAATTTCTCCTTGGGTCACAAATTGAACACTTTTATCCCTGTTTCTCATAGATAAACAGTTTGTTGAAGTAAGAAATTGCACCTTAAAGAGACAGTATCCACATTCTTTTGGCCTGCTGGAAACAATCTGACAATTTGATTTCTCATTATCTCCCATTTTGGCTCCAAATTATTAGTTTCTTTGCACTCATATCACTAAGATCAAACATTTTCATCAAATATTCCTTGATAACAATAACCAGACAAAAGAATCTTAAAAAGCATCTGGAAGAGGCAAGAAGAAAAAGATTATACAAGAATAAACTTGTATTGTTCATTTCCACAGTTAACCCCGCACTCGCAGAGAGAAGCATCTGGATTATTGGTTAAATAGCAAATTATGAACATTCTAAAAAGCAAAAACAAATTGTGTTTGTTTTCTGAAGAACCAGCAAGCCTCTAATTATTTGAGTTTGTTGGGTATTTGGTAAAGAGGAGTGTGGTGCTAGAGAGGATACGTTCTATATAATGATTATCTTTCTCTTATACGGTCCAATCCAGCAGTGCTCATGCACCTAAAAACCCCATTAACTTCAATGGGACTAACCAAGTTTAAGGTCTGCAGGGTGGAGCCTGTGCACTGGCAGTGGATTTCCAGTAAAGCCATCTACGGGAGCAGGGGTTCTCAAACTGTTTCATAGCATTGATCACCTCTGAATAACAGTCTGTCTCTTGGCTCACCTCTCCCATTCATGATTGTGTAGACCATCTCCACTCCCACTGACAACCAACTAACGTCAACCTGGCAACCACAGCAATTGTTTATATGGAACAGTAACATTCAGTCAGTAATGTATCTGTAAGTCGATTTACCAGCAGGAAAGGAGGAGACCCGTGTGATCAGACAGCTCTGCTTGGAACATCACCAAGTTCTCAGTGGACCAGTGGTGGCCCAAAGGTGGGAACCACTTCACTAGAATAGTCATTCCTAGTATGAATACGAGAAGAGTGTGCAGTAAAAAATAATGGGACCTTTGACTATGTCTTGAAAAGAGAATCTTGCAGAGGTACGATTTATTAATTCCTGTGCATAGTCAGCCAATTGCAAGACAACATGATAGGTTCCCAAGGGCTAAAGAGCCAGTTTGGGCCAGATTCTGATCCCTTTATTTGCAATGAGTAGTACCGTACTGTGGGACCCCACATTAGGGTCACTCACATGCTAAGAATATGAGAATCTAGCATTAATCCATCTGCATTTTGATGTATGGTCCTTGGGAACCTGTGATGCGGCAACAATTCTGCTACATTCTGTATAGGTTCTCATGCCACCCTCATCACTTTCGTATCTGAGTGCTTCACTTAGGAAATCTATTGGACAGTTCAAAAGAAATGTACACACAGGCAAAACCAGAGAGCTGGAGTGAAGGCCCTGTCCTTGACCAGTACACATGCTGGTTTGAATTCTACTTTTTAGAACTCTGTTTGGTTACTTTTTTTTTTTCCAGTCCCTTAAACATGACACAGTGCCTGAAGATGTCACATTAGCTCCCAGTGATTTTCTTGATGTGATTGTTGAAATCACAACTAAAATTGGAAGAATCATGTAAAAAAACCAAATTGTGGGTACCAGTTTGACTCCTCTTCTGATAAGACTTTGTTCCCTGGTTATTTGCAAATCATTCTTCAAACCAGTGTGTATGAGAAGGCTTAGCACTTATAGTCTTCAAAGCACTGAACAGACATTAACTAATGAGCCCTCACCAAAACACTGTGAACTGGTGGTGCACATATCTTATAAAGAGTGAAACACATGCAGGCCCTGATCCCAAAAAAATGGACTTCCTTGGGGAAGACTCCCCCTGGCCATTAGGCAGTTGCACGGTGTGAAGAGAGGACACTAGAAGTCTTCCCTAGCCACCATGGTCCATGTAAAGGCCAAGCAGAATTCCACTCCCTGATGCTCTGCACTCTTCGCACCAAGGCAGGAAGGGACTATGAGAGGGAGAAGGGTGCCCTGGCCACACTGACTTGCAGAGTGGGGAGGAGTATTCCTCATGCATGCCTGGGAGTCCAGGAAATGCCTTCCTGTGCTCACACTCAGGTGCAGCTTCACACCCGCCTTACACTGGGCTGTGCCTTATAGGCACGATCTATCCCAAAAGGGGGTAGGCCCACGAAGAGGTTTATTGACAAAGCCAAGGTCACACAGTAAGTCAGTGGCAGAGCCAGGATTAGTCCTCACACATTGCCCCTTGCTCTGTCCCCTAACCCACGCTGTCCTTCTAGTACTTCACTGCTGGTTTCTCTTTCCTGTTCATGATACAGGACAGGGGCCAAACCCTGCTCACTTTACTCCCATGAGCAGTGTGATTGAAGTCGATGGGATGATTCCTGTAAATAGGGCAGCCTGGGTTCAACCCCCATCTCCAACCATGTCCTCCTTATTCTCAAGCAGGCCCTGGAAGAATATTTAGCCTAGTTGGGACATCAGTCTCTGGGAGGCCCAACACACTCACCCATTTTAATACAGCTACCCTAATTAAATGCCATTATCAGATTAATTAGCCTCTCAACGATAATGAGTACAATAGAGCTGCATGCAGAAGTGGTCAGGATGGCCAGCAATATTGAGTTTCATTCATGTCATTTCTCTAAAGGTCAATTTTGATTATTGTTGTACAGTTGCAAAATCCAAATGTACGAAAAATGAAGATCATTGTGTACCGAATTCTGGGCAGCTCCCCTCCCCCAAACTCAGGATGAGGAGCCCTTTAGTGGATAAGTAGTCCTACTCCCTCCAGTGGCATAACACATGAGGTCACATCCAGCAGCATCTGTCCCTTTTTGAGGAATACGGATATTCTAGTCTCGGGGTAGATTGTGGCTTTGCCACAAACCCTGTGAATGAAGCACTGTGTAGCCGCACCATCCCAAGGGCTGGGCAGGGAATGTCTCTCTCTGAGACACAATTTCCACCCTGCTTGTTCCCAGGGTTGCCTGCACTGCAGATGCCAACACTCCCCATGCCAACTCCTGCATTTCGGGGGGAGGAGTAGAGCCAAGGTTCTATCCGCTTCCTACCCACCTGTTTGCTGCTTTCACTCCCCTCCCTCCACAAGCTCCTCTACCAAAGGAACAGACTCAAATATCTTGTCCTCTGGGCCTACAAATCGCATCTAATCAAAGTGTAAGTAGGCGGCACACAGACAGGTTTGTGCAAATTGCATTTCCTGTTTGATTCCCTTGTTTTGGTTTTTAATCAATCTATATATTTCTTTTGCCAGTAACAATTAGAGTGGAACATTTCCTTCCCCAGTGTGCTTTTCTGTAATATAATACTCTTCATTAATACGTAATGGGGGAAAGTACAGCATGCAATGATCCTGGTTGTTAATATGCTTCTGTTAAATGGCAAGCTAATGAATTAGTGCAGAGGTAGACAGGGATGTTGTGCACAGAGAAAGCCAAAGAGGGACACTGTCTGTAAAATGGACCCTTTATTGTTCCTCCCCACCCCAGCCCCAGATACAATGGTCTGGGTGGAGGAATGACTGCAAGCTTTGCCACATGCCGGATAAACAATTTATCAAAGCCAGACCAGCAGCATCAGAACTGGCGCATGAAAAAGATGCATTAAGGAGCATGGTTTCAATTATTATGCTTGCTTAGATCCACTTGTGAATTAGCAAGCGATGATAAATTCTATCGCGCTGCTGTTTGTTCTGCATTTCTCAAAGTGAGCCCAGACAACACAGCTTGGAACTGCGAATATTAATTACCAACACAATGATACCATTCATTTTTTGCTGTGGGTGTTGATGTGTGGCGGTGCTCCATACATGGTCAGGATGCAAGGTGGAAGAAGGCTGACAAGAAAATTAAGTAAAAATGAAACACACTGGGATTTTTGTTAATTACAATATTCATCTGTCACATTTGCAGAAGGAGAGATGACTGGAGACTGCAGGTTCCAGGGATAATATTGCCATCCTAAAATTAGCCAGACAGATTTGTTGCCAGGATTCCAGGATTATAAAGCAAAAACACTGCAGCACACGTTGTACAATTGGGCGGTTTAGTTTTCTTTAGGACTTTCTACCGTGCTGTTGCCACCATTATAATGGTCAGGAAGGACTGTGTAATGTGAAGCATTAGTTGTATATATTATTATGCGATGGTGTATAGAGATTGAGCCACATTCTGAGCTTGCTAACACTGGTGTTAATCAGGATTAACGGAATTGTATTCAAATCATCTGGGTTACTCTAGTGTAAAACAATTGTGAGATTAAAATTAGGGATATTGGGTCAGATTCCTCTCTTTTTTACACCAGTATAACTCCATTTACTTAAGTGAAATTACTCCTGCTTTCCCAAATGTCTACTAAGTGGCATCAGCACCAAATATAGCATGTCCAAATCCAAACCTTATACATTTTCAGGGCCTGATTCTGGCCTCTCTAACTCCTTGGCCACTTAGGAGTAATTTAGCTGAAACGAGTGGAGTTACCTGTATAAGTGTAATCAGAATCAGGTATTCAATTTGCTGAATTCGAATTTCACACCGCAACTTCTCCAAAGAAGTGCAGACTTGTACACGAGTAACTCAGGAGACTATCATAATGACAGGTTTCAGAGTAACAGCCGTGTTAGTCTGTATTCGTAAAAAGAAAAGGAGTACTTGTGGCACCTTAGAGACTGGTTAGTCTCTAAGGTGCCACAAGTACTCCTTTTCTTTTCAGGAGTCTATATAATTATACAGCTTTCATTAGCTTTCTCAGCAATTTTGGAGAAACAAATGTGTATTTACATCTTTGGAAAGGAACAACAGAGCAATGTTTCCAGGGCAATTAGGGCCTTCAGGGATAAACCATGCTGAGGAAAAACTCCCACTGACCTCAGTGGGATGTCACAGTGCTTCAGGCCCCAGTTCAGCAAAGCACTCAAGCCCCATTGAATTCATGTACTTAGGTTCTTTACTGAGCTACAGCCTCAGTTAGGGATATAGGATCAGAACAACAGTTTACAGTAGTATAATATACTGCAAAGAACAATGCTGGTAAAGGGATGGAATAGATGATTCAGTATCTGTTCAATCCCTACTTTCTATAGATAAGATTCGTCTATATGCAGGAAAAAACGCAATAGGGGACAGGAAGCTCAGCAAATTCCCCCCTCAGGAGCTACCACTGAAATGGCTCATTGTAGGGTAGGGTCTGCATCCCACAAAGTAGACAAAGAGTTTGGCCATCAAAACCCAAGCATCTCAATAGATCTGAAATGGTCCAGGCTATCTCATGCGGAGATCCTGATCTTCCATGACGCTCCTTGTCTACCATCTTGGACCCTCTACAGCAGTGCAGTTCCTAAAGGAGACCCTGAGCCTCCAGGCTGGCCTCTGTCCCAGAATTCAATCCCCAATTTGGGGTGAGGAGGCTGTCATTGTGGAGAGGAAGATAATGTTAACCAGGTTACATCTGGTTCTAACAGAAACAGACCAACTCTGGGCTTTATTCCTTCCTGGTCAAGTTAAAAAGATTATACCAGGGATGGGAGTTAGCTCTGGAAGGTGCTGCATAGAGGACACCTCACAGAACTGGGCCTTATGTGGGGCAAAACACACAACTGCTGTCCTCAGAACCACTGCATTAGGATTCCACATGGAAATTATATTTGTGCTCAAGTCGCATGCTTGAGATCTTTGTTTATTTTTGCCTTGTTGGTACTTATTCAGATGCAAATTCCTCTGCCATCCTGGTTATAGTCCAGCAAGGAGTAAGATCAGTTTGTGGGGGCTCTAATTCAGCCTCTAACTTCTGATTAAATAGGAACAGAGTCCCAGCGTGCATGCCAACTGTAATCAATCTCTCTGTGTCCAGTGTCATGCTATCTGTTTTGCCCTCCATGTATCTTGATGTTGGCTAATGCTTTCCATACAGTTTATCTAGCTGAGTTTTCTAAAATGAAGTTGGATATTAAAGTTGGATGGCAGGCACGTAATAACGGGCAACCTTTCTTTTCTGATTCTGGAAATATTATGCACCCTTAGTTGCAAAATTAGTAACACTGTGGTTCTGATTGTAATTTGGGTAATATTCCAGTTAATAATAGCCTCTCATTAAAATATGCATTAAAAAGGCCATAACATTAGTAATGGAGACATTCCAGCACATCTCTCTGTTCCAGCTTCCCCAGTAAAGGCGTTAAATGTATGTTTTAATTAGACCCCGATATTAACAGGAATATTACACAAAGTAAAATCAGGCCATAAACCTCTATTATTGGCTATTTCCATCATCATTCCTCTCTCCAGCTTCCACATACCAAATCATTTCCCTTCTCCAGCTCTAGTTCCACTGATTACACTTTCTAGCTTTTAGCATCTAACGATGCCTTTTTTATACTGCCAGGAACAAAACCTTTCAAATCTTTCAGAGAAAAGATAAATTACCGGGCTGAGACTTAATTCTTAGGATTGTTGGTTACTATCTCAGTGTTCTTTCAATCAAAGTACTAGGATAACTAACAAGATGACCTACAATATAGTAAATTAACTTGGTCACTTTCCTTTTATTTGAATGTATTCAGTTCTAAATGATCTGTTACAGAGGAGTCCATGCAGAAGAAAGTCCTTCACTTAGGTTTAATATTCATCTTTTCTATTTGTTAATAACCTAAAGGCAATTTCAGAGTCTGGACGTAACATCCAAAGCTGCCTTTCATAGGTGTCTCCTTAAAAACTCTCTACTGTGGGCATCTCTGCAAACCTCACAAACAAAGTTCTAGTGAAGCACGCCGGTTAGATCAGCCAGTGCAATTCTTACATAGTAATAAAGACTAAGCGGAGGGTTACGCCTTCACTGTTCTATTAAGTTTCCTCTCTCATTTCCATATCACAGCATACTCAGTCAAAGCTATTTCAGGCCTGCACTGATCAAACTGATTATATAACAACTCTATTATCCTCTCATATTACATATTATCATCAAAGAGAAAAAAATCAAAGTCAACTGTGGGGAGCTAAAATGGTGTTGTTTTGATAAAGAGCACACTGGTGTGACATAAATAGACTAATCTGATTTATTATTATTTCTAATGCTTAATAATGTGGAGGAGTGGGGGACAAGAGGCACCTGAAAATGAGAATACATTGCAAAATGATCCTGCAAGTCTCTATGTATTGTAAAGACACTGTTTAGTTACTTTGAGCATTATGAATTCTTGTTATAATTAACTCCACTACTGCACGCCTGTACCCAATCAGAGCTTTCCATGCAGCGATTTCAAGGGTGGGACGATAAAACTATTGGTCTTGTTTCTTTCAAAGTAAAACAAAAATCTAGGAAGCAAAAAAAAAAAAAAGAAGAAGAAGATTTAACTCAAGAAATGTAGCTCAAACAAAAGATTCTGTACAATGAAAAATAGAGCGACACAGAAACAAGCAAGAGTTTATATAGAATCCAGAAAGCCACAGATGGAAAAGACACGTCAGAACTGTCCATCCCCCTTTACAGGGTGACTGTTATGATTAATTCCCCACTGAAGTCAATGGGAATTCTCCTGGGGGTCAGGTAAGCAGGATTTGGCTTTTTTGTGTATGATTGTGTTCCATATAATGTTTCCTCTAATGCTTTGTTCATTCCAGTTCTAAATTCCACACACAAAGCTGAACAAATATGGCAAAAAAGCATTACAAAGGGTATTTTAATTAGATTTCATTGTTATGGTTTTATTGTTATTATTGTTTGTCTGCAGATGTTCGTACAAGTGAGTTTTTCTATGTGAGAATGGTCACAAAGCAAATGGTCCAAGATGTTTTATGCTGGAAGTGTTTGGGCAGCCATCACTTTGATTCTTCCCCATCCACTTTACAAAATGTTCAGTCAACCAATCAAGGAGCAGAAACAACACCATGTCATTTGGGCAATCAACCATGTACCACAGAATCATAGAAATCTAGGGCTGGAAGGGACTTAAATAAAACATCCAGTCCAGCCTCCTCTGCTGAGACAAGACCAAGTAAACCTAGACCATCCCTGAGAGGTGTTTGTCCAACTGTTCATAAAAACCTCCAATAATTGGGATTCCACAACCTTCTTTGCAAGCCTATTCCCTTATAGTTAGAAAAGTTTTCCTAATATCTAACCTAAATCTCCCTTGCTGCAGATTAAGCCCATTACAAACCATTGATAACTACTCTTTGAGTATGGTCCTTCAACCATTTGCAAACCTACCATACAGTAATTTTATCTGGACCACATTTCCCTAGTTTGCTTATGAGAATGTCATGTGGACTGAATCAAATGCCTTACTAAAATCAAGATATATCACTTCTACTGCTTTCCCCCATCCACCAGACCAGTAACCCTGTCACAGAAGAAAATTGGTGGCTTGGCCTGATTTGTTCTTGACAAATCCAGGCTGGCCATTCCTTATAATCTTATTATCCTCTAGATGCTTACGAACTGATTGTTTAATAATTTGTTCCAGTACCTTTCCAGCTATTGAAGTTAGGCTGACTGGTCTATAATTCCCCAGGTCCTCCTTGTTTACCTTTTTAAAGACAGCTACTATGTTTGCCCTTCTCCAATCCTCTGGGGCCTCACTCTCCTCCATGCGTTCTCAAAGATAATTGCTATGGTTCCGAGATTGCTTCAACTAGTTCCTTAAGTACCCTAAAATGAGTTCCATCAGGCCCTGCTGGATTGAATACATCCAACTTATCTAAATATTCTGTAACCTGTTGTTCCCTACTTTGGCTAGCATTCCTTTCTCCTTGTTGTCAATATTCATTGTGCTGAGTAGCTGGCCATCATTAACCTTTTTTAGCAAAGACTGAAGCAGAATAGGCATTAAACACCTCAGCCTTCTTCAGGTCATCAATTATTACCTCTCCATCTCCATAAATAACTAATTGTGAAGAATTAAAAATAGATGTGCAACAGTGTGTGACTATAACCCATGGGCTGAAATATGTTCACAAAAAGACCCAGAGTTTGAGCTGCAATTCAAGAGCATTTGCCACAGTTCAAGGAAGCATAGTGCCAAGGTGGCTTTAAACTACCTTCATACGTCCCTTTAGTCTACACCAATATACACTGGCCTGGTCTCTAGGCAGACTTAGCGGTGTGTGGACTGCCCTAAGTGGTGCCAGCTACCAGCAGCAACCTGGAAATCACCTAGACATTTTTATGCCCCAGCCATATCTCCCTTTCCCCCACAGGAAGAGGCATAGGAGCAGCTATATCCCCAAGGCTTCACATTTACTACTTGATTCTGGGACTGCCCCCTTCCATTGTCCCCTGCTTTCTCTACCCAAAGCATTTTTTGTCACCCAATATCAGAGAGTGTACCGCAAAATACACGCCTACATTTTCATCTAGTTCAAGAAGGGGATGAACATACAGACAAGAGAATTCAGCTAACTATACTATAAGTGCTCATACAAAAGGGGTCTTAGAAAGATTTTATATAAGGGACTGGTTTCAAAATGTAAACAAGGAGACATGAAGATCGTATTTAAGATAAGAATACCAGAAAGAGTTTGGACAGATTTACGGGTCTTTCAGGCAGAAAAACATATCCTAAGGCACATAGACACCTTCTGTCTAAATGGTGTCCCACAAGACACACACACTCTCTCTTTACATTCAGAGATCTAAGGTTAAAAAAGAGTGTTATAATTATCTAGTCTGTCCTCTTTCATAACACAGGCCATAGGAATTTGACCCAGTAATTCCTGGACCAAAACCATAACTTCTGGTTGAGCTGTAGCATATCTTTTAAAAAGACAGACAGTCTTGATATAAAGACTTCAAATGATGAAGAATGCATCACTTCCCTAGGTAAGCTGTTCCAATGGTTAATTCCCCTCACTGTTAAAAATGTGTACTTTATTTCTCATCTGAATTTGTCTAGCTTCAGATGGGAGAATCTATAACTTCTCCGTTAGAACACATTACAACATTGAACTTCTATAATTCAAAACCTTGAAGAATTTTTGACAATTTAGTTCCATTTGGTGAGAAAAGAGATTTTTTTTCCCTTAATAAAAAAAATCCAACATTTGTATAACTTTTTCAAGTTTTTGAAAAAAGTTCTCCAAGCCAAATTCTCCCCTCAAAGGCAAGCAGAATTTGAATGTTCAAAGCTTTGTGAAACCAAACTTTTTGTTGATTTTCTTGGATTCCTACTATATTTGCCAGATATGCACATTGTGTACATACAGCTTATTGCTTAGTAGCAAAAGAGGACCACAATCATTTTCACTTTTGGGAGGCTCTTAGAATAGCATCACAAACAAAAACATATGTAACAGTGAGTCTCAGAAGACCAATAGATCACACATCTTGAAACAGATGTCTAATTGGTTATCATAGAGGTGGATCACAGAATGTTAAGACTGCTTTCCAAATGTCTACTGGTTTCAAAGCTTCTATCATCATCATAAGTCTTAGAGTCTATTGGGTGCTTAGAGCATGTCACTAATAGGCTTGTTAATTATGTACCCACAGTACCCATTAACACTAGATAAAAATGCATTTCCCATAAATTAGGCTAAAATGTTCATTTCAGTTCATGGTCACTCAGAACTCTAGTTTAGTGTTTCACACATATTATTGGAGGTTTTAATGTGCAATACCAGCATGATTTAGCAGAAATTCCCAGAAGAGGAAGTCATAGAAAGCTTTCAAAGTTGTGGATACTTGTGTGTTATAACACACTGAAATTACAGACTTTGACTTTGCTGAATGATAAAAGCCAGAAGAAGAGAGTTGAAAGTAGAGGTCATTACTAACTTCTGCCCATTAATGCCCCTGACAAATAAACCGTAGGAAGGCAGTCAGCATCCCATATGTGCACCCAGCTGTTGAGGTCAGATCTGAAATGGAGGTCTGCATGAATCTGAGAAAACGTATTATCCAGGTACACTTAGAACTATACATGGGGGATTATTGCTTGTATACAGAAAGTATATACGAGTGTAATCAGCAAGAGAGATGATTTGTGCCAGATAGATAATGCTTTTTTGTACATTAACCCTGAAGGCATTTTAAAAGGTAGGATTATTAATTCAGATGCACCACTGTACCCTGATATGGGCCCCGATCCTGCCTCCATTGAACACAAAGACAAAACTCCCAGTGGACCATATCCTGCTTGCATTCATCATTACAAACTTCCACTAGCATCAGTGGAGTTGGACCAGGACCTAGAATATGGTTCTGTAAAGTCAGTTTGGTTCAGATCATTAGCTGGGTGGCAAATGATCCCAAAGGAACAATTTCACTTAGTGATATCATCAGCCTTCACTCCATCTGGCTAATGCAATCTGTTCCCAGTTTAACCCTTCAAAACACCGGAGTGCAATTGTTCTTGCCACACGCAGGCACATACTTATGCCTTTCAGACTAGCCAAAAAGCAAGACCATATCTACTACTGCAAGTTCCCAGTAGGCCAAAAAACATCAAGATACTGTTCCTTGAATTCTTCCTGAGACCAACAAAGGCTTTCCACTATTTACAAATCAAAAGCATTTAGAGACAATCATCATTATTTTTTTATTTATTTAAAACAAGGAATGCCTTGTCACTATTATATAGGAAAAAAATATACATCCGCCTATTTATACCCATCCTCATCCAAGCATTTCAAAAAATATAATTCCTATTCATGCAGGTAGTTGCTGCACAAAAAAATAAAATAAAATAATCGCCTTCATAATAATAATAAATTTTATAAATTAGACCAAAGTAACAAAAAGAAACTCTATAGTTCCAACAATTTCCCCAATTTCTCTTAAAAAATTCTACTTGCACAACAAATTGTTGGAACAGTAGCAAATGGTGAAAGTAAATGTAGTTAAATCAATGATATTATTTGCTTTTGATTATTAATTCCATTGCTAGTTTTTCTTGTGTTTTTTTTATAATGCATACCAGTTTTACAAAGTGCATGCTTTATTTTTATTTTATTTTATTTTTAATTTTGAACTGGCAAGCTAAAATGATCCATCTTTTCCTGTCTCTTTTTTTTATGTTAATACAATCTAAAATCTAGCATTCAAAAATTTATCATGATACACCTGGTATATTGACTGCTTATGACACATGCTTGAGTTGGCAAAAACAAAACAAATTGGCTCCCCCGTCCCCTATTCTTTTGGAAGCAGTCTAAAAGTTAAAAGCAGGCTGGAACACAATTGCTTCAAGGGGAAAAAAATTAATACCTGATGCGTTTTTGTCACATGGCACTAGTTGTGGAATTGCACACACACGCACTCAACACACACGCGCACACGCACACAGCGACCTGCTTGAGAGGAAAATAGTTTATTAGGTCAGGAGTGCCAATGGCACATGAAGGCTCCCAGCTTTTGTGTGCAACTTTGGATTTGGTACCCACTTCATGTCACCTCGAATCCTCTGAAATCCACCGAGGGGGTAATGTAAGGCATACTTTTCTGGAACAGTAATAATCCATGCTTCATGCTCAAGAGCTGAGTCTCAGAGGAGGACTGGCTTTTTCTATTCCCTTTGGCCTCGCTCCGTCTCACTCAAGAAACAAAAAAGGTAATTGGGGGAAACAAGTAAAGCAAAAGAAGACAAATCACTTTAAATGGACTTTCGCCTTTTCATCAGCCTGTGGTTATCTGTAAAGCTGTGCAACCCAGGTGAGATGGAGCTAACAGGAGATGGGAAAAGGCTGTTTTTCAATGTGCTTGGTGAGATCTCTTCTATCTTGTAAGAGATGGAGTGAAAGTACTGAGGATTCAGCTTGGAGCTGAACGAATTTTGGTGCGACACCATCCGGCTGGTGTACTCATGGGACCTGTAACACATGCAGGAACAAACCGACTGAAGGTCTGTTACTTCGGCCTTGTACCGTGGCCGAACATGCTGGCTGTCCTCTTGGATGTGGATAATCATGCTGTTGCGGTTCCCTGCCAGGGATGCCCGCTCCTCGGCATCCCGTCTCTCGTCCTCACTGTTCATGGTTAAGAACCTGAGAACAACCAGATTTAGAAATGCCCCAATGACTGTCAACCCCACTAGAATGTACATAAAGCTAAAAGCCACATAGAGTGGCTTCTTTTGGAGGGCCCCTTTGGTCTGCAGGGCCACATAGTCGCCAAATCCTATCGTAGTCAATGTTATAAAGCAGTAATAGTAAGCATGGAAAAAGCTCCACTCCTCATACTGGGAAAAAGCTGCTGCTCCAATGCAGAGGGTTCCCATGCAGGAGAAGAAACCCACAGTGACCATGTTTTCCATGGAGACATCAGTGCTCCTCATCCCGCAGCATTTTTTGATCCGTTTCAGGAGGTACTTGACAAAGGTGTTCATGCGCTCACCCAGGCTCTGGAACATGACCAGTGTCAGTGGGATCCCCAGGACAGCATAGAACATACAAAAGGCTTTCCCGGCATCTGTCCCTGGGGCAGCATGTCCATAACCTGGAGAAGGAAAGGAAAAGACAGGAGAGTCAGCAAGGAGGGGTAATTCCTTAAACTTCCTCATCATACCAGCAGAGCAAATCACCAACAAAAATAACTCAAGCACCCTGTCAACCCTCACGTCTTCCCCAGGCAGAATACTCTCCTCAATGGAGAAGTCAAAGCCACCTCTTTCAAAGTCTTTGGAAGGCACAAGTGGCTCCTACTTTAATAAGGACTTCTTTGCTGCCGCAGCAGAGGAAAAGCTCAGCTTGGGAGTTCCTGAAAACACTGCCGTGATGAACTGCCCCTATTGTAACAGGGGGCTCCCAAAGCCAGCTAAAACCCAAGATGTGCATGTGCCTGAGGAAAAGACGGGATGAGGGAGTGGAAAATCTATTGCGTTGTGATCCAATTTAAATAAAAGCCTTGTCCTTGTAAGCAAGCAAGAAGGGTGACAACACTGTTTAATGGCAAACAAAATTATATACAGAGTTCATTTGCTGGAGAAGTTTCACTTCCTTCCTGAAGGGTTTACTATGGTGTATAGCATAACATTCAACCTCCATAACTGGAAATGGATGTCTTCCCTGGGGCAGTTAAAAAAACCAAAACACACCTGATACCTGGCATTGGAATGTGGTCCATTGCAAAAGCAGGGGATTTTGATGACCTCAGAGATAAGTATTCTCTGGCAGGAGTGATTCAGCAGTATCCAGAGAACCTTCAGAGGTAGAGAAACCATCCCAAACCTCTCTCCAGTTTGGTGGTGGAATTTTAACAAGCTTCTCCTAGGGACCCTGTGACAGACACTCATTGCTGGAAGATTGTAGGGTTTTGAGGGGAGGGTTAAGGCTTATTTTTAATTACAGAGGAATGCACAATTGACTCAGCTCCTTCTACAATTACTAGAAATGGTTGGAACTATTAACTATATCAGGTGACTCAGGTAGTCCAGGACCGGGTATGAGGTATGTTTCATGTTATATTAGTAGGGATATAAGAACTGGATTGCATTGAGTGAGAACCTACCCAAACCTTCACCCAAACCAATGTGACCTAACTTTTTCACCCCACATTGTTGCACAAATCTGTACTACCTGCTAGGAGTGGGAGTGTGAAAATACCTAGATCCCTGCGCGGATACAAAATTTGTATCTGCACCTGATCTGCAATCTGCAAACAAAGTGCGTGGATATCCGTGGATATAAAGCAGATATCTGCAGATTTGCAGGGCTCTAAAAATACCTCAAGAGAGAAAGCTCTTGCAGGAATTCTTGTCCAGTTTTGCAGTCCTAAGAGGTTTCACAGAATCTAAGTGTCCTATTCCCCACTCCATATTATGTTGCGGAATATGACTCTTGTAGACTCAATGGAGATACACAGGTGTAAAGCTGGAGTGGAGAATCAGGTCTATAGATGGTCATAACCTAGTGAGCCATCTAATGCATCTCTTTGCCAGTGCAAGACACACACAGGAGCATGGGATAAAGGTCTCAACTTTTAGATATTTATCCACACTGAATTTAATCTCAGTGTGGAATTCACTCCCATGCAGAGAGATTGTACAAGGTCTTACTCACCACCTATTTTCCACTTAAGTCCTCCAAATAGGATTTAAAGTGGAATGTAGATGGTCTCTTGGCCCTCCACATAGTAGTGAATTTCTTTTGACATTTCCCCAGTCAATATTGCAGCCCTACTCTATTTTCAGCCAGCCTCTTGGCCCAAAAATTACCCATTTGCAATGTGCACAGTATGAATTGCAACTAGCAGTCAGCTACACTGCTGCGGGTAACGGTAGTAAATTGTCCTGCACCTGGCTACCGATACAATGATCTATTAATGCACTTTCACCAGAACTCAGTACTGAATCCCATGCAAAGTAGAAAGAAACACTGGTCTAGAAAAAGAAACAAAAAACAGAAACTACATCTTCAAAGAGCCAGTAACAACCTTTCTTAACTCAACTGCTACTTGCTGGCAGCTGGATGGTGATATAAAAACAAGTCTGCAAAAAAAAAATAGAAACAAGTTATTTTTAAGATTACAAAAAGAACAAATTGATTCACCTGTTGTACCAGACCTTGTTTTCAGCTCTTTATAATAAGCAGCTTCCAAATTTCCTGGGGGAATAAATGCCTCCCATAGATGGATGCTGGATTTGTTCCACCTGACTATCCCTCAATAAAGGCTATAATTGCCTCTCATTACTAAGATCAGCTTTTGAACTACAGGGGTGTTAATTAAAGCAAGGACATCTTCCCATTTTATAGCTTTAGTTACAGCTGATAAAGAGGAGGAAAGCTTCAGAAAATGTGATTTTCCAGATGGTGACAGAGATGGCAGTTGGTAGAAACAGCTTTCACTTTGGGCTCTAAAGAAAATGGTTAGGGATGAAAAAATTTTTCCTTTGAAATTGTCCAATCCCACTCCTTAAGGATCCTGAGACACAATTTGGAAAGATTATAATAAATTAATATTATGCACTTACAGAGCATCTTCCATCCGAGTTTCTCAAAGTACTTTACAGACCCTGTAATTAATTCTGTCTTACAATACTCCTGTGAGATAGATAAGCATTAGTAGCCCCATTTTACAGATAGGAAAAGTGAAGCACAGATAGATGGTGACTTCTCACAAGGTTACACAGCTAGAAAGAGAATGCTTACTATATAACTTTAGCCTTTAGACCATACTCACTGCATCAATGTAGGTTTATACAATCTGATATATCACAGTGTGAACACAAACACATAGGACAGACAAGGCCTTTTTTACTGAGATGGAATCAGACCTTTAAAACAGGTACATGAGTGCTAGGCAAAGCACATTTCTTTAGTGCAGACAAGGCCTTGGAGCATGCGTAGCTCTGTGGCACTGGCCTCAGAGATTAACAGTGAAATGCTCTGAACTTTATGAAGCAAAGGCAAAACTCTCATGTGCTTCAGCGGTGCAGAATCAAGCCATAAACACTGTAAATCAGCTAAGTTCTTTACACTTTAATAATGTAGGTCTAAAATTTAAAATGGGACACTGTCCCTTTTAATTTCAAACTCCCTCAGAGGCCCAATGTCAGAAGCGAGAGGGATCAAAGTTTGCCAGAAGAAAGTGGAAGATAAACAGTTTTAGTTTTTCTTACCTGTAAATAGTGCTTCTCCAGTGGATAAGGTCAGGCTCCAACTAGATGGGTTTTACTTACAACAAGCCTCGGTGGACACAAGTGACCACTTCAGTAGCAGAAGCTGACTCTTGTTAACTTCCCCAGCACAAATACCACTGCACTTTATTCAGATATGAAGAGAAGTACTTACAAGTTGGGAGATGAGAGACACTGGGCTGAAATGAGCCTGGTTACAGAAATAAAGGCATCTGAATACACATGGTATGGGGTTTTCAGCTTAGCTCATTTTCACCACCCTGAGAAGGGGGTGAAGGTTATGCAGAGGACACTAGGACCATGATATTGAGAAGACATCCATTTAAGAAGCTAAGGGAATGAAGAAAACCAGGGAACTGGGCATGCACAAGAAAGGAGAAGAGGTCCATAAAGGTGACACACCATGTCTACACCAGGGAGTGGAGCACTGCAGAGAAGACAGCTCCTTCTGCCAGGTTAGAGTTTCTGCTGATTCTGAATGTGAGCAAGTTTGATGTGCCTGGGAGATGAGCAGTGGATAGAGCAAAGAGGTTTTGCTCTGCTCAGCTGAGCAATAGGATCAAACAGTAGAGAAGCCCAACCTGTGGAGCCTTAACTTGGAGCAGGGCCATATCTATCTAGGTATCTAGAAGGCTCCCATCACAGCAGTATCTGGACTGGCAGAATGCAAGGGTCTGGTTAACAGCAGGCAGACATCTCTGAGTTGGTGGACTGGGAGAGTGATCCCTAACGTTTAAGGAGACATTACCAGATGGAACAGGGGGTGTACAAATGACTTGTATTTCACCTTGAATGGTGGGAACAAAGTGACTTCTGTACCGTGCTTTCCCTGTTAAGCCCAGATGTTTGCTTAGGCTTCACTGATGGAATTCTTCAGTTAGTCCTGGTTTGGAGAAGGACAGTCAGGCATGAGGAATGTGTCATTTCTCAAAGTGTTATCCCTGTTTTGGGCCGATCTATGTCAATTGCAATTTCCTTCCCAGCTATGGCTGAGGTGATATGAAGGGTGTCCAGTTCCTCAAAACAGTCATGCAAAATGGTTGAGAGGTTTAGTCATGAGAGGCAGAGACTCGGGTCACCACAGCCTCATCCCAAATTGGTCACTGAGTTGCTTTCTTCTTTGCTGGCTCTGGGGGATGCTTCTGGTACTCAACTGCACTCGTGCCTAAGGACAATTCTGGAAAATCAGCAAGATCTAAACACTCTTGTTTGCTCCGGTCATAGCACAGTATAACTTGGGAGGCTTGAGGCAACTTGCTTTGTTCCATTAAGTTGGCTGTTCCATTGCTTGCTTGTGCCCTTTTAAGTGTAAGGAAAAAGGAAACCCACTTAGTTGGAGGCTGGCACTGTCCAGTCAGGGAGAAATACTTGGTTAGCTTCCTTTCAAGCTTCTAAAAGAGTAGTACAGACACGGTACTGGCATCTTAAAGTCCCACTCATCCAACAAGGTGAATGCCATTGAATCACATTGAGTTCCTGTGAGGAGAAAGACACTCTCAAGACAGCTGGGAGTATTAAAGCACCAGCACTAAGCAAACAAGAAAATGTAACTGTGATTATGCATCTTATCTCCTGGAATAAGCAAGAAAGTGATAATTGGTATAATAAATTAAAAGGGAAACAAATCCTAAACATTCCCAGTGCAGCGTGTCTACACTGTGTCCACCTTATTTAGACCATTAGCAGTCCAGGGCAGAGTCTGCATCTGTACTCTGTGTCCTGTGCTCTCAGTTCTTTGGCCAGGCGTGGCTGCATCCTAGGCCCTCGTATCAGACCAAGCACATGGTCAGTGCTTAACAAATCATCATATTAAAACTGAAATGTACAAACAACAAGCTCTTTGGTATTTGTAATCAGTGTCAAACCCACGGGGAAGCTGCAGAGCTGCTAGGTTCATTCACATTTACAGCAGTTTTCAGACCATCTCGAGTCCCGAAGTAGCACAGTTCTCGGTGTTAGTCAGGGGGCAGAACTGTTTCCTGTGGGGAGTAGGTTTTGTTTCCTCTTTCCTTCTCATATCATTCACTGCGGTGACGGACACTTGGCATCTCTCACCGGGCCATCTCTTCTTTGACAACAGCACGTGCAAAAAATGAACTGTGCCAGCCCCGTGACTCAACCCTTTCTTACTCATTCTGGCTGCAGCTCCGCAAGGCAGAAAATGAAACGGGAATGATGGCATCTGCAACTCAGACAGGGAGGCATAATTCAGATAAAAAAGCCAAACTGATGTCACAGGTTCACTTCAGAGGCGTATCTACACCAGAGAAAGTGCCACAGAGAATTACTGGCACTTTTCTGACTTCAGCGCCTCCGCTTCAAATGGGAGGGAGAGGAAGCCGCATCCTTTGCATTATAAAGATGAAAACGGGTCTACGTCAGGGTTTGGCAATGGGGCTCTGGAGTTGGCTCCGCTGCTAGGCTTGTGGTGACCAAAAGCCATTCCCATCTGCTCAGTGGCAGGTGTGAAGGGAGCTGGTGGGCTTTGCTCGCTTCCCCATGAATAGCAGAAAGGAAAGCACTATCGCAACTGGCAGTCTCAGCAGACAGGCCGAATACTGAATGGACCATGGCGATTGAAGTCTCTTCTTGCCTTCAGAGATGACCCCCTTAGATGCGTGCACAGCTACCGTCCGTGAAACTCATTTGTTCTGGACGGACTTCAGTCCTTGGGGCTGCCAATGATTTAAAAAATGATAAGTAACAGGCCCCGCCCAAAACCAGCACTGCAAACTGTTACGGCCCAAAAGGGCTTCCCAGCACCAGTGGAGAGAGGTGAATTGCAGACCCACAACTTCACTTTCCCACAAGCTGATCCTAATTATTAAACAACGTTAATCCCTTGATAACAAATCAAAGGGGTTCACCCAGCGGTGAGCTGGAGCCGGTTCACACCAGTTCGCTAGAACCGTTTGTTAAATTTAGAAGACCTTTTAGAACCGGTTGTTCCGCAAGGGACAACCGGTTCTAAAAGGGCTTCTAAATTTAACCGGCCAAAAGTGGCACCTTACGCACCGACTCCACAGGTGCTTCAGGGCTGGAGCACCCAAGGGGAAAATTTGGTGGATGCAGACCCCCACCGACAGCTCCCCACCCCACCCCCGGCCCCAGCTCACCTCCGCTCCGCCTCCGCCTCCTGCCCTGAACACGCTGCCCCGCTCTGCTTTTCCGCCCCCGGCCCCGGCTTCCCGTGAATGAGCTGTTCGCATGGGAAGCTGGGGCAGGCTGAGAAGCAGACGGCGGCTTCCCGCTCAGGCCCAGGGAGGCGCAGGTGAGCTCGGGCGGGGGGGGGGGGGGCGCAAGGAGGGCCGCCTGCGCCGCAGCAGGTAACCCGGCGGGAGTGGGGGGCTCACAGGGGAACCGCTCCCTGCCCCAGCTCACCTCCGCCACCCTCGGCCTGAGTGGGAAGCCGCCGCCTGCTTCTCTGCCCTCCCCGGCTTCCCGCCGAACAGCTGATTCGCGGGAAGCCAGGGGGGAGAGGGGGTGCGGAGAAGCAGAGCAGGGCAGCATGTTCAGGGGAGGAGGCGGAGGCGGAGCGGAGGTGAGCTGAGGCCGGGCACTGGGCGGGGAGCTGCCAGTGGGGGCTCTGCACCCACCAAATATTCCCCGTGGGTGCTCCAGCTCCGGAGCACCCACGGAGTCGGCACCTAAGGCGGCACTTTTGATGTGATCAGTGAGGGGAGCGGCCTCCCAGCTACGAGGCCCTGCCCCTAGGAGCCAGAGGGACCTGCCGGATGCTTCCTGGGAGCTGCCCCAGGTAAGCACCGCCGGACTCCCCACCTTGCCCCCCGGCAGGTCCCTCTGGCTCCTAGGGGCAGGTGGCCCACTACGGTGGCCCACAAGACCCTGCTGCCCGGCTCTGTGGGCAGTCAGGGGACAGGGGAGGGGGGTGGATGGGGCAGGGGTCGTGGGGGGGGGCATCAAGGAACGCAGGGGGTTGGATGGGGCAGGAGTCCCAGGGGGCGGGGGTGGGCAATGACCCCCCTCGTGGGGTTAGGAGGGAACCAGTTGTTAAGATTTTGGCAGCTCATCACTGGGTTCACCATTCTTTTTCCCAGGCAGCCTTTCAGTGGAGAAATCCATTTTTTCGGCAGTGCTATCATCCACTGCCATAACGCCTCAGGTTGTGCTTTCGTTAGCGTGCTTTTTAAAAGAATGGGGCATGATCGTTATTGGATGGGAGACATCCAAGGAAAATCTGTTCGCTGGAGGAAGCAGAGTTGTGTGAGGACAAGTTTCCCTAGATGCCAACATAAGCCAGTGACCCAACATGGTGCCAGGTGGCGCTGTGCTCCTGGAGCATCCATCTTTCCCATCTTCTGACCACCTGTGGTTATTAAACATCCCGGGCAAAATTTTCTGCAAGATTGGAGGGCTAATCCCAATTCCTGGCTTGATTATAGTCTGCTGAATTAAATTTCCCCTCCGAGTTTCTGATGGTGTTATTACTCTTCCTGTCTGTTGCATAGCATAGCTGCTGCATTCCACCCCAGATGTGGCTATGTATCAGTGATGACTGGAGTGATATCCAAGCCAACTAAACTATTCAGCGACCCAGAGAAAGAAAAGTAAACAAATCAGATTCCTGTCAGAAAAGCAGCAGCTCTCCATCCAACCTGTGCTCTGAGCCTGGTTCTCCTGGATGAAAGATGCCTTGTTAATATAGCCGTCCTCCCTGGCATTCAAGCACACAGTCTGGAAGTTTTTCTGACTCCTCCCTCTCCCTTGTCCCATATATCCAAGCCATCTTTTTGTTCTGTATTTGTACAGCACCTAGCACAATGGAGCCCTGGACCATGACTAAGGCTCCTAGGCACCGCAGGAATACAAATAAATACAAAATAACAATATCCAAATCCTGCTGCTTTTTCTTCCTGAACATCTCCAGGATCCACCCTTTTCATTCCCTTCCTACAGCCAGGTTCAAGCCCTCAGTATATCTTGCCTCAACTACTGCTACGTCCTCCCCTCTGGTCTCCCAAACGCATGCATTGTCCACGTATAAAATGCAGCGGCTAAAGTCATATTATACCACAACACGATGGCTTTCTCTCTGTTCAGGGTGACGTGGTGACATGTAGCGATGTCACACACTGCTGTGAAGATGTCATTGTCACAGATAGGAACCCTGCAGAGTTTGGGGAAAGTCCACTGCAACCTTCATCTCAGGGGGGTGAGTGTCAAAATCTTAGCGGTATCCCCGATGAAGATACCATGTATGAGGGTGGCTCAGTTTATAACCATTCCTTATCTTTCCTCTGCTACTGTACACCCCACCTTTCCCAATAACCATCCTTCCTCCCAGGATGCTTCCTACAATCCACTCTGATTCATAATGTAAGTCCATATACACTGTTTGGAAATTACACCGAACAGTTCATGTTATATCAGGGTCCACAGGGCGCAGCAGGTGACTTGTGTGGCTTTGTTCTCACTGGGAATCTTTCTTGTTGAACTTGAATCAAGTTTTTTAAGTTGCTCACATAAAACAAGTTTAAATTAGCCTCAGCAGAGACTTGGCTGGGTCTGTGGATCTCTCCAAGATATAGGCAGGGACATAACAGGCAGGAGGAATGGGCTGCTTCTCCTCTGATCGGCTAAGTTATATGTCAGGTGCCAGCCTGAGCCATTATTCGTGAGGGTGGGAGGCCAAGCCAGATCGCTGTACATCGTGAGTCATGAGACAGATAACTGCCTCAGCCTGCAAAATTACCCCAGGAGCAGGAATGTCTGAAAGCAAATCGGAGAGACTGAATCAAACGCCTGCCAGCAAACAGAACAGATGACAGCAAAGTAGCAGGGATGAAACATTCCCTCAAAAGATAGATCACGGATGCTGTCTCAGCACATCCCTGTCCTCTTCAAGTCACGGGCTGGTTTCTTCAAAATCTTGTTTCCTCAAGCGCTTTTAGATCATGTTATGGCCTAAATTAATTGTACAGAGTCTTCTCTACCTAGATCTTCCCTGGCTCATGAAACTTGTGCCTTCTGTTTTAGCAAGGCCTGTTTACTTATTGTAATTGTTTCCTTTCACATATCTCTGTGTCGCAACAAGATGCCCTAAGCACCAACATTTCCAATGCATGTAATGTACATGTGCCACGCACGATAAATGGTGGCATAAATACCACTGCCACAACTGTTACCCACACATATTAATAGACTTCTTGTTAGATGAGAGAAACCAGCAGCAAAGAACACGCACTTAAACAGACACTTGAGAAAATAAACAATGCTTCTGTTGCTCAGTAAAGCTAGCCAAACACAGGCTCTTCTGGACAGCTGTGGGGAATAACAGTGGCAGGCCATCAACCAAGAAAGCCGGCTGCACAGTGTTGAGCAGAACTCCGTGAATCAACAGACCCTCCTGATCTCAACTGCTGTGCCTGCCTTTGGTGGGAAGATACCTTTCTTAGATAATCTTTGGGTACTGCCCCATCAAGGGCCACATTCATGGCCACATTTAGGAGCAGGCAACCCAGGTGACCACCTGTGGTGCCAGGCTTGGGAGCCACCAAGCTCAAAGTGCTGTTTTTGTTGTTAGCATGAATAAATACAGATTTACAGATCCTAGCATGCAAATGTATTGTGTTATATGACAGGAATAAATCATGCATGTAAATTGTGCATCAAAGTCATGAAATGGGCTACAAATGCAATAGAAATAAGGTATTCAAACGTTTAACAAATGGAGAGGGGGCGCCAAAGACGCTCCTTGCCTGGGGCACCATCATTTGGTCTTGGGCCAGGCTGGCCACACTGATGATTTACCAGTGGCTTGAGGGCAACACTTAATGTGTGTAAATTGAAGCTAAGTGAAGCCAAACTCTTTTTTAACACAGGGCTACAGGTCCAGTGCTATCAAGATGGAGTATTGTATGCAAAATTCAGAGGTCCTGGTATATTTCCTGACGGGACTGCCTTTGAGTAGACTCCCCAGTACTTTTCTAGGTGGTCAATGCAAGCAGCACACTCAGCCCCCACCTACAGGCTACCCCTACTTCACCCAGGGGCCTTTGAGAATAGTGTTTTAGAGGTAGCATTTACCCTACTCTCTGCCATGCATTCAGGGTGTGCATAGATAGATGCAGGTCAGACAATGTGGCCTTGTAGGTAAATAACCAAAATATTTTGAGGAAAGATGGAGCCAGTGAGATGAATTAGTTAAAAACAAAACATTAGAAATGGACAGAAAATAGTGAGCAACTTCCAAAAAAGGTTTAAAAATAAAAATATCTTGCTTTTCAATTAAAAAAAAATCTGAAAAATGCAATTTTTGAAAACCAACACATGTATATGGGGGTGGGGGATTTTCATCATATAAATGGAACATTGTGAAAATTTTTGTTTTCAAAAAAGGCTGTTTAAATTTTTTTCCCAATGATAATTTTTGACTGGTACAGCAAATTATTGATACCTATTTTGTAATAGTAAGTATGCTGGCCCCTGTAGGCTGTAACCCATAATCTTTATTGCCTCAGTTCTGCTGTATCTCATTATCTTGTATATTTTCTTTTTTACTGACAAGGTAAGAAATAACTGGGACTGCCAACAGTTCTCTTTACCCTTTAATAAAAAAACTAATAAGTAAAATGTCCAATGTATCTGTTCTTTCACACACTGTTCTTAGAGTCCTAGAAATCACGGACATGTTAGCTAACGTAGTCCAGCTCCCAGACAAAGCAGAAGGACTCCCTTATGTATCTCCACTAGTGTTTTGTCCAATGTCTTGTCTAATCTGAAATGTTTTAAGTGACAAGGTTAGTTCAGAGGAAGCCTATGGAAACTAAGGGCACAGAGCCTGCCTCTCTCTCTTTCTTCCCCTGCTATTTCACCTCCATTCCTCCCATTGTGTGTGCTGTCTCATCTAACTCCTCTCACATATGAGAGCAGACATAACTGGAAGCAGCTTCTTTGTTTTACCTCACAGGAGACGTGGCAGCTGCATCTCCCCAATGGCATGATGCTGCGTATAGAACTCAGACTGTCGAGAGTTCAGTGCCGCAGCCAGGATTGGCTGGGATGTTTCATGACTAACCATACTCTTTTGGAGGCTGAATGCCTACTCCAAAGCCAATTCTGTTTCATCCCTCATTTTCCCTCTCTATGCTAACATCCAATATGTGCTGGAACCCCACAGGGCTGGCTCCAAGGGGTGCTGGTGCAACATCCCAAGCAAAGTTTAGGAAATATTAATGCCGCTTTCCCAGGGATGGATGGATGGATGGAACTACACCTGCAGGAGTGAGTGCTCTGATAGCTCTGCTCCGCAGAGGTGCCAGGGTGGGACACGCTTCTCAGCTGACAGAAGCAGTGTATTATGTCAAGTCACAATAATAATGAACACATCACTTCAAAGCATGGAATGAACATTAACTAATCCTCACAACCTCCTTTTTTATTTGTTGCTGCTGCACCCTGGGCCTGATTCTCCTCTGCCTTGTGTCGTCACTTCTGCAAAGCAACTCTTTGGTGCCTTCAGACCATTCCCAGAGGACAAGTGTCCGTACGACAGAACAGCCATCACAACTAATATCTTGCTGACCTTCTCTGCAGACATGCCCTGAACGTAAAGGGTGTTGCAACTGAGCTGTGCCCTCCACACTAGCCTCCCCAGCGCAGAACTGAGCACAAGCATGAGGCACCATGAGGGCCTGTGCTGACCCTGCTCTTGGGAGAGAGGATACCAGTCTTCCCCAGACTGTCCACCAGGAAACTTTCCCCTGACTTCAATTCACTTCAAAAAAAAGAAATAAACAATAGCAACAGCCCCTCCATCCACTCTAGGGATCCCACCACCCTGGCACCACGGTACCGACCACTGTGGGGTCTGCAGCTTCCAAGCACTAAGGGGCTGGGAAGAGGGAGGGAGTCCTTTATCCAACCGTGAAAGGGCACTGGCATTTCAGGGATGGGGCAAAGATTTGGGCCAATTTGATGCTTCTAACCAGACCACCCTTCCTGACTCTTTCCTAAACCAACCATGATTTTGCTTTGGATTTCCTGCTGGTCGGTTGTTGACAGTTTGCCTGGACTACAGCTTAGCCTGGGCAACTTACGAAAGAAACAAACAATGCAGCAAATCAGCAGCCAGATGCCTTCCCAGGATAAGCTCATTTTGGACTCAGTATACACCAGGGGGAACTTGGAAGAGCAGCCCAGCTGGCATGCTGGATTCTTATACAGAATAACAATCCCCCGGTCACCGGGATGGGGAGTCACTGGATTCAATGGCAAAGGGAAGAAAGCAGCTGACACTGAGTCTCTGGGTTCAGAAGACTTGCGTGCATCACAGTTTGGACTATGCATCCGATGAAGTGAGCTGTAGCTCACGAAAGCTCATGCTCAAATAAATTGGTTAGTCTCTAAGGTGCCACAAGTACTCCTTTTCTTTTTGCGGATACAGACTAACACGGCTGTTACTCTGAAACCTGTCAGTATGGACTATGTAATCATTTACAGTGGTAGGGCCAGATTCTCCACTGCCTTGAACCTTGTGCCATCATTTACCAATGTGGGTGCAAAATACCAGGATTCAGATTTGGCAGCATTTGATATCCCCTTTGCACTGATGTAAAAGACTGTCCAAAATGCAGTGGATAATCAGGCCTGTAGCATTTTTGAGTCCAGTTTTTCCCCACTCAGCTCACATTCCCTCCATCTGACTCTGTTCTAATTGTTGTTAATTAGCTCAAAGCACTTTTAGGAAGCCGAATTCATACTTAGCCCCTATATCCCTTCTCTCCACTTGCTCCAACTCTTCCTTCTCTGAAGATGTCACAGGTTCGACCCCTGGGTCACATCACAGACACTCCCAAGACAAATCATGCCTAGAACAAGATCTCAAACTGAAGCGAATCATAGAGACAAGTAAGAAAAGATCTATTACATCATGTTGTCCGTTCCCAGGGGCAAGTGCAGGCTGTTCCGTACAGTATATTCTCCAGGGCTTTTCCAGTCTTGTTTAAATGTTTGAAATAACAGGGCTTCTGCCACTTACCTTAGGAGATTAGTCCACTGTCCAGTGGATCCTCCAATTAGGAAGTCTTTCTGCTATGCAGCCTATGTTTTCTTCTGTTCTTTTTCCCGTAATTATTACGTCTATACCCCCATACCCCAGACACAATTTCTCTCCTTCCTTGCTGTTTAACTCCCGTGAAATACTTCTGGATAGTTATTGTCTCTCACCATAGTCGATAAGCTTTATATATTGAGGAATTCACAGCACAATCCTGTACTGAAATCAACAGACGTTTTACAGCTTTAGATTACCTATGCATATTTAGTTTTTAAATCTTTCCCCACATGCAAATCCTTTCCTTGGTCATTCTTATTACTCTTTTCTTAATTCCCTATAATCCTTCAGAATCTTTCCGAGCAATGTACATAGCCTGTCACATGATGACTTTGCCTATGTAGCTCCAAAGGGCCACGTCTTTTTAACTATCCCATTGCATTACAAACTCATATTGAAATTGCCATTCATTATCACCGCTAGGTCTTATTTGTCATCACTGCTTTCCAAGAATCTTCCTCTCCCCGCACATCTGTGATGCAGACTAGGATTTGTTTTCCCCTAGTCAGATATATATAGGACAATAATAAAGCATGATTGCAGAAGAGAATGTCCAGTTTGCCTGTTTCACCTCAGATCTCTGTTCCATTGAACACATATCACTGAGATACGTTTATAATGAAAACAAGTTTAAGTTTATTTAACAAAGAGTAGAAATTCAAGTGATAGCAAGTAGAAGTATTGGAAACAGATGGTTACACATAAAATAATATCATAACACACAGTCTAGAGCCTAGACTTACTTAACTAGATACTTTCCTCTCTTATAGAGCAATGTTCACCCAAAGTCCTTCCCGTGTTTTACAGCCAGGCTTTGCTCTGCTTTTCCGTTCATGAGACAAGTCACCCTGTCAGCTTGCCGCCTCTTAAATCTGATCCCCTCCTGCTGTTTATTTCTTCCTGTAAATTTCCTCTTTTAAAGCTTTCGCAATCACTCAATGAGCATTTGGCTCAGTACGCAAACAAGCATCCACCGGCCTGGATTTACACCTTCGCGCCCCTCAGCACAGCATCTTCAGTGCCCCTCCACCACCACCTACAGCTGATCTTCATGTTGCACACAGTTTTAGAGCGGTAAGGTGCCCCTAGAACGCCGGTGTCCCAGGCACATGCCTACCGTGCCGAATTGGAAATCCAGTGCTGAGCATCCACTGTGAGCCATGTGATGCCCAGCACACACATGACCAGACAGAGGGATAAGCATGTGTTACCTCATGTTTGAAATCGTAGAATCATAGAATATCAGGGTTGGAAGGGACCTCAGGAGGTCATCTAGTCCAACCCCCTCCTCAAAGCAGGACCAATCCCCAACTAAATGAACCTGTCTGAGACATGTCACCTCCTGGTTACATGTCTTAACATCAGAACTTTCAGTATAGACACGTAACTCCTTAAATATTATCTGTACACACATTTCACAACCATTATGATGTCCAGTGAGCTACTGGCTCTCATTAGAGACCTCATATGCCACCCTTTAGGGAATTATTATGCATATATTCAACTCAGAGGATCCCTGTAAATCTCTGTGCAACCCCTGTGCCCTCTGTCAGTTGGCACCAAGAGGCCCCTGGATCACAGAGTTCAACTTGCTCAGAATTCAGTTGTGATGTGCTGGGAACCCTTCACAAGGACAGGGGCCTGAGCATCTCATGTCTTGCATGAATCAGCAGGCCCATTTGATTGGTATGTCTCAGTAAGAGGGTAAGTACTTTTGTGAAGGAATACAGGGGCTTGTGGGCTAATGATCCCTGCAAAGTTACAAATGAATTGGGCTTCTTCCTATCCTGAGCTGGTCTGAGAAATGTGGAGTGGAAGCTGTCTGGCAAGCTTTCACCAAAAGGGTCACAGGTGTTGAACCTTAAAGACTCTAATTAAATATGTGTTGACAAAAGCAAATCAAGAAACAGAATGTTTTAAATGTCAAATAAAAATCACTTCTGTCTCCATTAAACATTTCATCAATACCTGTGATGACATTAGCCTACTGGTTCTCCTGTAGACCACAGAGTCTTACAAAATGAAGGTTGAGGAGAGATATGATTGCTCTCTATACACCAGAGAGATAAATACCAGGGAGGGAGAGGAGTTATTTAAGTTATGGGCCAATGCTAACACAAGAACAAATGAATATAAACTGGCCACCAAGAAGTTTAGCTTGAAGTGAGATGAAAGTTTCTAACCATCAGAGGAGTGAAGTTCTGGAACATTCTTCCAAGGGGAAAAGGTGGGGGGGAAATAATCTAACTTGTTCCAAGACTGAGCTTGATAATTTAATGGAAGGTATGGTATGATGAGACTGCCTGCAATGACATATGGTCCATCTGTGACTGCCATTAGCAAATATCTCCAATAGACAGAGATAGGACACCAGATAGGCACCAGAGGGGCTCTGGGTTACTACAGAGAATTCTTTTTCAGTGTCTGGCTGGTGGGTCTTGCCTATGTGCGCAGGGCTGACTGATCACCAAATCTGGGGTCAGTCAGGAATTTTTCCCCTGGGTCAGACTGGCAGAGACCCTGAGGGTTTTCACCCTCCTCTGCAGTGTGGGGCATAGGTCACTTGCTGGTATGAACTAGAGTAAATGGTGGATTCTCTGTAACTTGAAGTCTTTAACTCAAAATTTGAGGACTTCAGTAATTCAGCCAGAGGTTATGGACCTACTACAGGAGTAGTGGTTGAGGTTCTGTGGTCTGCAATGTGCAGGAGGTCAGACTAGATGATCATGATGGTCCCTTCTGGCCTTAAAGTCTATGAGTCTTGACAGTCTTCCATGGGAAGCAGTGTGGCATCACTAGCTGCCTTATATAGCCTAGTAAAACTAAGTACATCCAGTTAACCCCCTTTGAGAGAAGAAGGCTGGTAATCTACAGTAGCATGAGAGGCTGTCACAGGCAGTCAGAGCTCGCCTATGATCTCTGTAAGGTAGTGATATTTTATCTCTATTAGGCTCCTTCTTTTCTATGAAACTAAGATTTATAAAAGCATAAAAATTGCCTTCTTAGGTAGTTTCCAGTGCATTTACAGGCTTAATTTGTTTTATTTTCTGCTGTATCTGCCATAAATTGCACACCTGGTGTAAAAAAAAAATCAAGCTTTGCGAACTCTGAGAAGAGGCCTATACATGCATGGATTTTGAGTGTGGTGTCTCCTCAGCTTTCAGAGAGATGCTATGGCTTTCCACATTCAAGACGAAGGCTAAAGGAAAGGCTCTGTGACTTCCCTTCGCTGGGTTTGGGCTGGTCTACACTAGAAAAGCCATATTGGCATAACTATTGGGGTGTGATATTTACCGATATAGTTATTATATTGGTAGAAGTCTTGTGTGGACACTGTTATACTGGTATATCTTATATCACATCCCAAATGGAAATAAGCAATACCAATATAAACACTTTTATACCAGTATAGCTGTATCCACATTAGTGGGTTTTGCTACTTTTACTACAGCAATATAGTTAAACAGCAAAACTTCCTAGAGTAGACAAGAACTAAATTAAAGGAATGGAAATAGTGAGTTCACTTCTAAGCACGCTGGTGAGGAGGAACATAAAGCAAAAGGGCTAGAATGTCTTCGTAAAATGGGGATAATAGATTCATCTGTTATTAGAACTGAAAAAGGTTCAGAAAAGGGCAACAAAAATTATTAGGAGTGTGGAACAGCTTCCTTATGAGGAGAGATTAATAAGATTGGGACTTTTCAGCTTGGAAAAGAACTGACTAAGAGGGGGGATATGATAGAGGTCTATAAAATCATGACTGGCGTGGAGAAAGTGAATAAGGAAGTGTTATTTATTCCTTCTCATAACACAAGAACTAGGGGTCACCAAATGAAATTAATGGACAGCAGGTTTAAAACAAACAAAAGAAAGTATTTCTTCACACAACACACAATCAAACTGTGGAACACTTTGCCAGAGGATGTTGTGAAGGCCAAGACTGTAACAGGGTTCAAAAAAGAAGTAGATAAATTCATGGAGGATAGATCCATCAATGGCTGTTAGCCTGGATGGGCAGGGACAGTGGCCCTAGCCTCTGTTTTCCAGAAGCTGGGTCTGGGCAACAGGGGATGGATCAATTGATGATTACTTGTTCTGTTCATTCCCTCTGGGGCACCTGACATTGGCCACTGTCAGAAGACAGGATACTGGCCTAGTCAGACCTTTGGTCTGATCCAGTGTGGCCATTCTTATGTTCTCAGACAGTTCCAATATTTACAAGGAGTTGAATTTCCCAATTTGGAGGAAGCTGCTTTTTTAACTTTTTACTTCTGTGTCACCACCCTGTCATGATCAAGAGCTAGCCAGTGGTCAAACAGCTCTAGGCTTTGAAAGGCTTCCTGCAGCTACTGGAATGGTACTAAACACCACTGTCCCGGGTTCTAGTTTCTCCAGATCACTGACTGCTTCCCTTATGTCAACAGTCAGAGAATTTACTTTACATTCCTCTGAAGGAAAATCTCCCAAAGTTGTCTCACTCTTGCTGGCAAATCTAGATTGGACTGCTGGGCAACTGAGTACTTGCCCAGTGAGACCAGTCACTGTTTCCCCAGAAGCTGTACCTGGCCTCAAGCACCAGCGGTGCTCTGACATGCAAAGCCTAGCTCATGGTTACCCTGCATAACGACCCAATGGCGATTCAATCAGATTTACATAAGGAGCTGGGTCAAAAAAAGTATATTTCATGAAAAACCATGAATGAAATAAACAATAAGGTCGAATTTATAGAAGTTGATTTTTTAGGGAGCGATTTTATACAGTCAAATTGTGTGTCCCAGGGCACACTCATAGTGTAGACCAGGGCACACTAATTTCATAGTGTTGTATTCAAAAACCTTCTTTCCATTTTTTTGGGTTTTTTTCAAAGAAAATTTTCAAATTTTTTAAGCTGCTTTTTAAGAAAGCAAAAACAAAAAATGTGGTTTTTAATTTAAGGTTTTTGTTGGTTCCTCCCTCCCATTTCTCTCCCAAAAAACAGAAAATGCAAAGAAAAAAAATTGGAAAACCACAATAAAAGTGTTCCCAATTTTTTAAAAAAAGTTGCAATGTTTTATTTCAAAAATTTTCATATAAAAATATTTTGACCACAATGAACATTTTTCACGAAAATGTTAATTTTGATCAAAAAGGCATTTTTGGTTTGAAAAAAAGTTAATGGGGAAAGGTTGACGTGTTCTATTTATATATAACTGGATCCAAGGAGGCAGTGGTAAGGTTTTGATTAGGCTTACCCTATCAGGGTTCCAGCACATTGATCAGAGTTTACCTACATGGAAATATCTAACAGAGTAGCAGCCGTGTTAGTCTATATCCGCAAAAAGGAGTACTTGTGGCACCTTAGAGACTAACAAATTTATTTGAGCGTAAGCTTTCGTGAGCTACAGCTCATTTCATCGGATGCATGCAGTGGAAAATACAGTGGGGAGATTTATATACACAGAGAATATGAAACAATGGGTGTTACCATATACACTGTAACAAGAATGACCAGGTAAGGTGAGCTATTACCAGCAGGGTGGGGGGAACCTTTTGTTGTGATAATCAAGGTGGGCCATTTGCAGCGGTTAACAGGAACGTCCAAGGAGCAGTGGGGGGTGGAGGAAATAAACATGGGGAAATAGTTTTACTTTGTGTAATGACACATCCACTCCCAGTCTTTATTCAAGCCTAATTTAATGGTGTCCAGTTTGCAAATTAATTCCAATTCAGCAGTCTCTCCTTGGAGTCTGTTTTTGAAGTTTTTTTGTTGAAGAATTGCCACTTTTAGGTCTGTAATCGAGTGACCACAGAGATTGAAGTGTTCTCCGACTGGTTTTTGAATGTTATAATTCTTGACGTCTGATTTGTGTCCATTTATTCTTTTACGTAGAGACTGTCCAGTTTGGCCAATATACATGGCAGAGGGGCATTGCTGGCACAATGCCCCTTTCTTCTTTAGGGTTTACAAAACATCAAGCCTTTTCCATGCCAGCCTGCGATACACACAACCTACTGTAAGCTCGCAGGAGGCAACAGAGTGAGACACACCATTTAATCTACCTGACTAGGCATAAGCAGAATAATCCATCACTTTTGTTTTCCATTCCCAGGGAATAGGAATAGACAAACTGGCTGGGATAAAATAGGAAACCACCTTCCAAAGTTTAGCTCAAAACTCTAACCTATTCCTTTCTCTTTAGGTTTTAAAACTATTCTCTTAATCTGTTTAACCTCATATTTTTCATTTTCTTTCACTTCAGAGTTCCTGGGTTCCAGGTAGAACAAAAAATCAAATGGACAAAATATTTCCTTCTGGTATCCATCACTGTCATATCTGAGCTGCTTGAAAGCATTGATTATCACAATTATTTATTATTTGTATTGCTTTAGTACCTGGCAGCCCCAGTCATTGCACTTGGAGCTGTACAAATGCAAAAAAAAGTATGGCCCCGATTCTTCATAAAATGCCTGTGAAGCTGGGCATTTTCATCCTCCCTTTACAGCGAGAGAATGCCAAAGCTGGAGAGTGGGACAGGAGGATGTGTCTGGGAATGATGGGATGAAACAATTAAAGTAAACATTTAGACTGACTTTCAGGAAAGACTGTCTGATAGGGAATATTCCAAGTAATAATTTCAAGGACAATGGAGGAAGTCCATCATTCGGGACATTTAAACTTAACTTGGGTGAAACACTAGATGATGCACTGTAGGGACCACATCTGCATTTACAGGGAGATTGGGTGAGATAACACAATAGGTCTTTTCCATCTTTGATTTCTATAAGACTTATTCTCCTCTAAGTTTCACCCTCTGTAAACCCAGAGTGATCCCACTAAATTCAGTGAAGTTACTTAGGTTTTGCTCAGTGATTGACATTCCAAACCGATGATGTCGTCCCCTGAGCTCTTCCCACAGCACAGTACCAAACGATATCATCGCTGGCAGGCAGAAGGACCTTAAAATATGAATATGTGGCTTCTACTTGACACGAGCTGAGCCTGAATCTAACCAGCTTGGCCAGAGTGAGGCTCCCTTTCAGCTCCACTAGCAGAACAGACACCTACGCAGGTTAAGTTTGAGTTGTGGGAGTGTGCAGGGCACCCAACCTATGAAGCTGGTGTTTCTATGGAAGGAGCAACGCTCCTGTGTGTTTGCTCTACAGTCTGCCCATCAGGTGCCAAAATGTTTATCTTTTCTTTTTTAATGCTGCAAGTGTACATCCTGCTCAACCCCACTCCCCAAACACTGCCCCCAAGAAATACCACGCACTCCTTAGGCCAGGGGTTCTAAACCTTTCCAGACTACTGTACCCCTTTCAGGAGTCTGAAGCCTGAGTCCCGCCACCCACGGCTGAGGCCCAAACCCTGCTGCCCAGGGCTGAAGCATGTAAATTAGCTTTCTGGGTCCCCCTGTTGCATGGGGCCCCAGGCAATTGCCCTGCTTGCCACCCACAATGCCAGCCCTGCACTTGTGACCCCCTAAACCCATCCTGTGACCCCCATGGGACTCACGATCCCCAGGTTGAAAATCACTGACCTAGATGCGCTGATGTACCCCCTGGAAGACCTCTGCATACCCCAGGGGTATACATACCCCTGGTTGAGAACCACTGCCTTAGGCCAAAGCCTCATTGCAACAGGAGTTGCAGGTGCTCAGCAACTCTCAAAATTTGGCCCTGAGAAAAGCCTCTTAATGGGGTTAGTGGCAAGAAAGGTTCCATGACACAATGTTCCCTAACTGTGTTCATAGCAGGTTTTTTTTCAAGGCTTTGAAGTAAAAGCTCCATTTCCAGGCTCGATGCAATTTGCGCTGCTCCTTATTTATTTTGGCTCTCCATTTCCTTTGAGGAGTCCAGGCCTGCTGGATGAAGCTGCTGGCATTGCACTTGAATGCTTGCGCAGAAAAGGCGGCTATTTCCAAGCACTGCACAGTGACTTCCTGACTGAGCAGCAGCAGAGTAATAAGGTGGGAGACGTTTCCTTTACCTTTGAAAGGTGCCAGTATTATTCAATTTGGAAGACTCTCTCTCGGAGACAGAACCCCGACAAGCAGCAGAACATCTAGTGCTAGTAGCTAATCAAGTAGGTGGGCCGCAGATAGCCTAGCAGACAGAGAAGCTGCAAATACCCCTCATCAAAGGGAAAAATCCTCTTTGGAGGCACTGCCCTCAAACACAGATCTCCTCTGTCCCGCATCCCTGCTCCTCACCTCGATTCCTTTCTTGCTCTCTTTCCCTTGTCCCATTCCCTCTCCTAGTCCCTTCTCTTTCATTCCCATTCCCTATTCTCTTCACACACACTCTCTCTCTCATTCCTCCCTGCTGCCTGTTCCTGTCTCTCGCTCATTCTCCTGTTCTCTTTTCTCCATCCCTCTTTTTTTTCCCCTCACACCGGGGTCTCACTCTTTCATTCCCCTCTGTTGGCTACTGACAGCATTTACCTCGCCAGGCAGCACACAGCAGTTTGGGGAACTTTATAGCCAATAACCACTTCATACAACAGTTGCTCTATGATCATAACACTTGTCTATAAAACATCTTCCTCATCTTCGCAGAGGGGATTAATTCTGGCATGATAGATAATAAAATTAGCCATCCCTGGCAGAGGGAGACAGACCGGCAGCGTTTACAGATACACAATTAAACGACATTTGCGCAAGCAAACTACAGCAAAGCTAAGAGGAGATGAGCATCATGAAGCTGTTAGAATGGGATGCGAGGCAACTGTGTCTTGGTTAGTTCAGGCACTTGAGTGTGTTATTTCAGAGGCAATACAGAAAACTTCCAGGCACAGTTGCCCCCTCCCTGCCTCGTTAGCCACAGAGAAGCACATGTAATCACAGAAGATGGAATGCAATTTGAAGCCACTACCAGGTCGGCAGCTTTGAGGGTTACTCAGGGAGTGGCCTGTCCTGTGAGCTGAAACGTTAACCCTGGCAGGGATTCTGGAACATGCACACAGACCACAGATTTTCTTAATTACAGTCATGCTCACAAGCGTCGCAAAAGGACCTATTTCTGAATCCTTGAGCCGGATCCTTGGCTGGTATAAGTCATCAGACCTCCACTGAAAGTCAGAGGAACTACTTTGATTTGCACCGGCTGGAGATCTGGCCTCACAGCCCGTATTTTGGAAAAGCCCACGCATGAGAGCTCGCGTGGCTGTGTTAGTGTGACTGCGAAGACGTTTTAAAGAGGCCTTGTCCAGGAAGCTTTTCTCCCCCGTGACAGGCGCCTGTACGCAAACACAGACAGACGCCAGCTACCAAGTTTCATTTTCATTCCTTAGCAGTCTTTGGTGACAGCTGTGCAAGACTCAGCGCTTTTGCCCCACGAGGTTCGTGTGTACAGCGTCTGCAGCCTCAATCCAGGGCGGTTCATGCTAACCTTCTGAGGCATGGTTTAGGTATGAAGTTCAAACAAAGTGAAGCTCAGTCAGAAAGCTGAGTTTGACATAGTTTCACATCACAAACCATCCAAAACCACTCTTTCCGCATGATCTCAACACAAAGTTATGACTCGAGAGTGGGTCAATGGATGTTGAGCCTTGGTTTACTTAAAAATGGGCCCTGGTTTGCAAATGTGACACACTGGCACAGCGTGTCAAGTCCCACTTTAGTGGCTAGTCCACCTAAGAACACAAGAACGGCCATACTGGGACACACCAATGGTCCATCAAGCCTGTATCCTGTCTCTGACATTGGCCAGTGCCAGATGCTTCAGAGGGAATGAATAGAACAGGCAATTACTAAGCGATCCATCCCTTGTCATCCAGTCCCAGTTTCTGGCCGTTGCAGGTTTAGGGACACCCAGAACATGGGGTTGTGCCCCTGACCACTTTGACTAAGGGTCATTGATGGACCTATGCTCCATGAACTTATCTAATTCTTTTTTAACCCAGTTATACTTTTGGCCTACAGAACATCCCATGACAACCAGTTCCACAGATGGATTGCATTCAGTACATCCTTATGTTTGTTTTAAACCTGCTACCTATTAATTTCACCAGGTGACTCTGGGTTCTGTGGAGGGATAAATAGCACTTCCCTGTTCACTTTCTTCACACCATTCATAATTTTATAGACCTTACCTTAGCTGTCTCTTTTTTAAACTGAACAGTCACAATCTTCTTAATCACTCCTCTGACAGAAGCCATTCCATATCCCTAATCGTTTTCATTGCCCTTCTCTGCACATTTCCAGCTTTAATATATCTTTTTTGAGATGAGGCAACAAGAACTGCATGCAGTATTCACGGTGTGGGCATACTATGGATTTTATATAGCAGCATTATGAATTTTTCTGTCTGATTTTGTATCTCTTTACTAAAGGTTCCTAACATTTTGTTAGCTTTTTTGTCTGCCACGACACACTGAGTGGATGTTTTCAGAGAACCATCCATGATGACTCCAAGATCTCTTTCTTGAGTGGTAAAAGCTAATTTAGACCATTATTTTGTATTTATAGTTGGGATAATTCTTTCCAATGTGCATTACTTTGTACTTATCTACACTGAATTTCATGTGTCATTTTGTTGCCCAGTCACCCACTTTTGTGAGACCCCTTTGTAACTCTTCACAGTCAGCTTTGGACTTAACTAACTTCAATAATTTTGTATCACCTGCAAATTTTGCCAATTCACTGTTCACCCCTTTTTCTAAATCGTTTATGAATATGTTAAACAGCACAGATCCTGATACAGATTATTGGGGGACCCTGCTATTTACCACTCTCCATTATGAAAACATACCTTTTAATCCTACCCTTTGTTTTCTATCTTTTAACCAGTTACTTATCCATGAGAGGATCTTCCCCGTTACCCTATGACTGCTTATTTTGCTCAATAGCCTTTGGTGAGGGAACTTGTCAAAGGCTTTCTGAAAGTGCAAGTACACTATAGCCACTGGATCACCCCTGTCCATGTGCTTGTTGTCACCCTCGGAGCATTTTAATAGATTGGTGAGGCATGATTTCCCTTTACAAAAACCATGTTGACTCTTCCTCAACATATTGTGTTTGTCTATGTGTCTGATAATTCTGTTCTTAGCTTCAACCAAGTTGCCTACTACTGAAGTTAGGCTTACCAGCCTGTAATTGTCAGGATTGTCTCTGCAGCCTTTTTAAAAAATACTCATTACATTAGTTACCCTGCAGTCATCTGCTACAAAGGCTGACTTAAGCACTAGGTTACATACCACAGTTTGAAGTTCTGTAATTTTATATTTGAGTTCCCTCAGAACTCTTGGGTGAATACCATCTGGTCCAGGTGAATTATTACTGTTTAATTTATCAATGTGTTCCAAACCCTCCTCTACGGACACCTCAATCTGGGACAGTTCCTCAGAATTGTCACCTAAAACAATGGCTCAGGCGTGGGGATTTCCCACATATCCTCTACAGTGAAGACTGATGCAGAGAATTCATTTAGCTTCTCTGCAACAGGCTGATCTTCCTTAAATGCACAATTAGCATAATGGTCATCCAGTGGCCCCACTGACCATGTAGCATCCTTCCTCCTTCTGATGTACTTTGAAAACAGTTGCTGCTAGTTTTTGCATCCTTACTTAGTTGCTCTTCATGTTCTTTCCTGGCCTGCCTTATTATACTTTTACACTTGACTTGACAGAGTTTATGCTCCTTTCTATTTCCCGTAGAAGAATTTTTCTTCTCATTTTTAAAGGATGCCTTTTTGTCTCTAACTGCCTCTTTAACTCTAGTGTTTAACCACGGTAGCAGTTTTTTTGTCCTTTTACTGGTTTTTAATTTAGGGTATACATCTAGTTTGAGCCCCTATTATGGTGTTTTCTAAATAGTCTCCATGCAGTTTGCAGGCATTTCACCCTTGTGACTGTTCCTTTTAATTTCCATTTAACTAGCTTCCTCACTTTTGTGTCATTTCTCCGTTTGAAGTTAAATGCTCCTGTGGTGGGTTTTTGTTTGTTTGTTTTTTTGTTTTTGTATTTCCCCCCCTACAAGGATGTTTACATTTAATTACAGTTTGGTCGCTATTATTGAGCGGTCCAGCTATACTCACCTTTTGGACCAGATCCTGTGTTCCCCTTCAGACTAACTCAAGAATTGCCTCTCCTCTTGTGGGTTCCAGGACTTGCTGCTCCAAGAAGCAGTCATTTAATGTTTGTAGAAATTTAATCTCTGCATCCATTCATGAGGTAACATATACCCGGTTAATATAGTTGAAATCCCCCATTATTACTCCATTTTCTGCCTTTGTAGCCTCTCTAATCTCCCTGAGCATTTCACAATCATTGTCACCATCCTGGTTAGGTGGTCAGTAGTATGTTCCTCCTGCTAGACTCTTATTGTTCAAGCATGGAATTTCTAACCATAAAGATTCTATGGTTTGATCCATTTAAGATTTTTCTTTATTTGACTCTATGCTTTCTTTCACATACAGTGGCACTTCCCCACCAGCACAACCTACTCTGTCATTCCTATATATTTTGTACCCTGATATTACCATGTCCCATTGACTAGCCTCATTCCATGGGGACTATTATACCAATACTCTCATTTAATGCCAAGCACTCTAGTTCACTCATCTTTGTATTTAGACTTCTACCGTGTCTATATAAGCCCTTATATATTTTGTCAATATTCAGGTGCTTGCCTTCATGTGTTACATTGAAATGGGACTCTTTTACATTGACTGTTCCTCACTAGCTCCGACCTGGACCTTACCAACTTCTTTCCAATCTCCTCTACTTGGATATAGAGTTCCCCCTTTAATAAATTCATTCCTAAGGAATGTGTGTGCTCCTCCACACCTGCCAGCTTTCTCCCAGTCCATAGTTTTAAAAGTTCCTCTACAACCTTTTAACCCTACATGCCAGCAGTCTGGTTCCATTCTGGCTTAGGTGGAACTCAGCCTTCCTGTAGAGGCTCCTCCTTTTCCAAAAAGTTCTCCAGTTCCAACTAAACCTAAAACCCTCTTCCATACACCATGAGCTCATCCACACATTGAGACCCTGCAGTTCTGCCTGTTTTCCTAACCTGCTCTGGAACTGGAAGCATTTCAGAGAATGCTATCGTACAAGATAGGAGCCTACAACCATACTAGTTAATGAATAATCAGTGATGATGTTACTCCTTTAACTCAAGAGGTAGAGACCTATGCTTTTAGGGTCTGAGCCAAAGCCCACTGAAGTCTGTAGTCTTATGGCAAGGGGCTATGGACCATAATGCTGAAGCTCCTAGGTTTAAATTCCATTTTTTGGGGAACCTGGTCCAAGTGTCACAATTGCAATGAAACTAGAAACCAAGCAAGTTTCATGTGGGTGTCTTGCTTCACGTAGCTCTGCTTCGACACCAACCACAGGATCAGAGCTGAGTAAAATGAGCTGGCAGCTTTAACATACTACTGTTTACACACAGATGTTGGCCCTCGATTCATCTCCACCAAGAGAAATAATAATCCAACTCTTTAAATGAACAGAGTTGCAGGATTTTGCCTGAGTGAATGTGGCATGGAGATACAACCATAAAAAGACATTTCATTTGTCCTATTAGTGGTTTACCATCGTGGAAGGTGTTCAAACAGTTAGAAGGATTCTGGATCCTTGAATTATTGATAGGGTGAGCTGGATTAGCTTCTGAAATGCTTTTAGCTTAATTGGCCAACCAGTCATTGCTTCATTTTTATTTTTATTTTTTAAATTTTGGTGAGTTGCCAGTTTCTGGGCTTTTTATTTTGTTGTTGTTGCCAAATTGACTCTGAGCTCAAAGAGAAAGTGCTGAGGTAATGGCCGGGCAGCATTCCTACCAGGCTGCAAAGGAGCCACTCACAAAAAAGAGGGCTGACTTGTCCTGGAGATTAAATGTAATTTCAGGAGGGGGAGGGAAAAGTAAGTAGCTGCATCTCTATTGAAAGGGAAATGTGAGGGAGCTCAGAAATACCATGGCACCCTCATCCCTGCCCTCCCAGGCTGTCACCCTGCCTATTCCGTTCACCTCCTGCGCCATCGCCTACCCTACCCTACCGCTGACATCCCCACGCCCATCCTCTTCTTACCTCATATTGCTTATGGCCACCCACCCAGTACTCTCCCATTCTTCTTCCCCACTCACATGGAGGAGTCACATGACTAGATGAGACCAGTGGGCCATCTAGGCCAGCCTCCTGCCTCCAGCAGTGGCCAGCACTTGTTACATTCACACCCCTGCTGTAGACAGTACAAAATACTCCACACGGCATCATCCCTACTCGGTTTCTTTGATACTGTCCTTCCCAGCCCCTCTAACCCATCTCCCTACCTGTGGCAGAAATGGTGCTGCTCTCGAGTAATTTATGAATACTGTGTGTTGACCTGATTATTGATATGCTTCCTGGGTGAATGTACTGGTTTAGTTTAATGAGGGGCTGTAAGGAAAAGAAGCAGAAAGGGAAGATAAATGGATCAAGATAAGCCACTTCTCAGCAAACACTAGGAGGTTGTTGAGAGACAATGCCTGAAATATTAGGGCCCAGGGCCAGGAAACAGAAGACCAAAAGGCCAGGAGCAGAAATTATGGGGAGCCAGACAGGACCCCCCGCCCCCGAGTACCTGATGGAGCTAGGCCTGCCAGGCCACTATCACAGGATGGCCTTAGGTGAGCTAGACGTATACATAAATGCTTCCTTGTTTTTAAACCCTTTCCTTCTAAATCCCTCTAAATGATTTTAGAAAAGGACCTAGGGGTTACAGTGGACGAGAAGCTGGATATGAGTCAACAGTGTGCCCTTGTTGCCAAGAAGGTCAATGGCATTTTGGGATGTATAAGAGGGGAATTGCCAGCAGATCGAGGGATGTGATTGTTCCTCTCTATTCAACACTGGTGAGGCCTCATCTGGAGTACTGTGTCCAGTTTTGGGCCCCACACTACAAGAAGGATGTGGAAAAATTGGAAAGAGTCCAGTGGAGGGCAACAAAAATGATTAGGGGACTGGAACACATGAGTTATGAGGAGAGGCTGAGGGAACTGGGGATGTTTAGTCTACGGAAGAGAAGAATGAGGGGGGATTTGATAGCTGCTTTCAACTACCTGAAAGGGGGTTCCAAAGAGGATGGCTCTAGACTGTTCTCAGTGGTAGCAGATGACAGAACAAGAAGTAATGGGCTCAAGTTGCAGTGGGGGAGATTTAGGTTGGATATTAGGAAAAACTTTTTCACTAGGAGGGTGGTGAAACACTAGAATGCGTTACCTGGGGAGGTGATGGAATCTCCTTCCTTAGAAGTTATTAAGGTCAGGCTTGACAAAGCCCTGGCTGGGATGATTTAATTGGGGATTGGTCCTGCTTTGAGCAGGGGGTTGGACAGATGACCTCCTGAGGTCCCTTCCACCCTGATATTCTATGAAAACAAAGAGTACTTTGGTTTATAAGAAAGGCTGTATTCCCCACAGGTCACAGACTCCTGAAGGGAAGAACCACAGGTGCTAAATCCAGTCAGACTCTGGGTCTGCATGGTTGAGCTGCAGAGATGTAGCTCAGGGCCTGAGGGGAGCATTGCAGAATTCCACCTCCGGAGAGGTAAAGGCCTGACACCTGAGGGTGTGAGCTCAGAAACTAAAAAGGGGAAAGAGATGCAACTAGCCCAGCAACTGTGATAGTCCCTACGGTGCCATCCCTACTCAGCTTCCCAGTCCAAGCCCTTCTCCTTACTAGTTAACTTCCACAAACCCCATCCTCCTTCTCCCCTCACCCCTGGATGTTCCCCTCCTTGTGTCCCCTTGCTCTCCCCTGGACACTCTCCCTATCTCTACTCACTTCCCTCCCTTCACCATTCCTCCTCTATCACATCCACACTCATTGCCATCCTTGTCTCTTCTCCTCTCCCAGGTGGATAACACTGTGCATATAGCGTGGTGTAAAAACCAGCAGCTTTTGGCAAGACAAGCAAATGGCCTGTTAAATCCAGGGAACAGAGATAACAAATAACAGCATTTGCATGGGCTTAAAGTAATCCAGTGTGCACACAAGGTCTGAGCTTCACTGCCCTTGATTGTTTAACTCCAACAGCCATTCTGGGACTTTAGCTAAGATAGATTCACTGTGTGTAAGACTGCTCCATATTTTATAGACTAAGTGCATCTTAACTGGCTTTAAAATATGATCCCCACTTTTGCTTTGCAGTGTGACCTTAAAGGAGGAAAAGGAGCACACTGGACAGCATAGCCTCATACAAATGGGTTCACAAGTTTATGGGAGAGATTCAGCTTCCTGTGAGAGGCAAGGAAACAAGAGAGCCAACACCGGGGAGAGACAAGAGGAGGATAGACATAAAGGAGAAGAGAGAAATAGAGTAGAGAAAGGGGTAATGAGACAAGCAAAAGAGAAGGGAGTGAGAAAAAGATGAGGATGTACAGAGCCAAGAAGAGGAAAAGATGAGAAGGGACAAGGAGAGAAAAGAAAGAGGGGAGAGAGAAGAGAAAGTGACAAGGAGAGGAAAAGAGATGAGCGAGAGGAGAGAAAGAGGCAAGAGACTTGACAAGGAGAGAGGGGAGAGAGCAGGGAATTGTTTCAGTAAGAAGTGGAGTTGTGGCTAATGTCTGGGGAAATTAAGATGAGGAGCAAGTGTGTCTCTGATGTGCTTGCTGCAGCATTTCCTACTTGAGACTTTGGGAGCCAAGGCTGGCTCCCTTGCTGCGGCATGGCATGGTCAGATTCTGAATGAGCAAAACTGGGAACCAGGAGACACCTGGGAGAACTGTCCATTTCCCCAGCAAAAGGGCCCTTTTCTAGCAGGGATCCAATTGTGATCACTCTCTCCCAGGATAGAGCAGCACTATTCATGTGCGCTCTCTCTCTCTCACTCTCTCTCACACACACACACACACACACACTGCTTACAGACTGTTCAAGTAAATAAACAAATGTAACAGCATGGTCATTATGAGAATAATCTCTATTTCTGCTGACTCATAAGGAAACCCGGAGCACAGACAGCATAAGCTGCCTTTTAGCAGGTCTGTGCCAAAAGAGAGTGCTTGTGTGGGGATGAGGAGCCACTTTGTTTACACCAGAAAAGCTCTTGGAGAGTGATTTCATTCACAATAAATCTCCTGTACTAATGGAGCAAAGGACTGAAATCAAGAAGTTTGGATCTCTTCTCACAGCTAACTCCATTGTCTGCAGTGATCATATTCCTGATTTACATTGTGTAAGTGAGAGCAGAATCAGCCCCAAGATTCCTGGGTTCATTCCCAGCACTGCCACCAATTCCCTGTGTGACCTGCAGCAAATCACTTAGCTTATCCATGCCTCAGTTTCCCTCTCTATAAAATGGGGATAATACTTCCCTGGTTCAGAGGGGAATTGGGAACATTTGAAAAGAACTTTGGCTGACAGATGCTATGTAAGGACAAAACAGAATTCTGAGCACACGCACATTCTTGCTCTGATTTACCTAAAGTTCTCATATTATGAGCTCTTCTACAGGCCCTTCATTTCCATAGAATAGTGGAAATTTCATCTAGAATACTGGAAATTCCATCCACTTCCCTACAGCTGTTTCCTCCTTCTTCATCCCAAGCCCCTGCCCTCTTGTTTCTCTATGTTCCTTTCCTTTCTGATGTTGTGATAAAGACAAGCTGAGGAATTCCATTTCCCATTGGGCTCTCAAGGGCCAAACTCATGCCCCCCTCTTCTGGAAGACAGTTCCTTTAGGCTAGCCACTGAGGTCCCTTGCTCTCCTTCTCCCATGAGATTGAACCTAGAGGTGGACAGCCTCAGAACTCCAGTGAGATGCAGATGTTAAGGGGGATGATGGTCTCAGAGAGAACAAAGAGGATGTGACTAGGGCAGTAGTCTGGGAGTCCAGCAACTTTGTTTCAAGATCCACCGCTGACTTTCTGAGTGAGCTTGGGCATAACCCTTCATCTGTCTGTACCTCAGTTCCCCAGCTGTAAAATTGGGATAATTGCCCTGCCCTGCCTTGCCTCACAGGGAAATTGTGAGGATAAATACATGAAAAATTGTGAGGAGCTCAGATATTAAGATAATGGAGGTCAGATAAGTAGACAGGCATTTTCTAAGTTACATTGGGACTCGAGCTGGTTGACTCTCTGTGTGTGCATGTGTGCATATCTGTCTGTCTGTCTCATTGTCCAAGGACTTTTTCTACCAAAACAAATTTTCCAGTTTCTCACTGAAGAAATAGAAACCAAATAAAAATTTGCAGTCTTTTGGTAAAAATGTAGATTTATTAGTTTTCAAAAAAACCAAACATTTTTAATGAAAACCAACTTTTTTTTCTTCTAGAAAACAGTTTTCAAAACCCGACCATTTCTGAGTTTTGGTTTTCCAGAAAAAAAAATGAAAGTTTTGTGAAAAATCCCCACAAAAAAATAAAAATCATTTTTCAACCAGCTCTAACTGAGACCCTGCCATAGAGGGCCATAGACATGGGAACTATAATCTTGATCTACGGGAAACCAGTGTAGAATTTCATATACACAGGCAAAACCAAACTACGTTCTAAAGTGATTTTATAATACAATCCCCGACATGGTAGGTGCTTCAGTACAGATGGTGAGCGATTTGAAAATTCACAGTCCGATGCAGAAGCAAAATACCCAGGCAAGTGCAGCACATTACACAGACAATGTGAATGCGGCAGAGCAAAGGGAAAGGGCGGCATTTCTAAGCAGTGCCACTGCCAGGCATTTTTCAAATACATTTCTTTATATTACTAAAGCAATTATGATTATGACCCAGGGCATTTCCTGGGTAATAAAGATCAGCTGAAAGTACCATACACGCATACCATTAACCCCCCGACTGTCATTAGCTGCTGTCTCCAGTGCCACCACTGTACATGGCTTCTACAACTTCCACAGTCGGTGTCTCCAGGCACGGTCATAACAAAAATAGCAGATAACAATGATAATACAGGTGGCACTCCAGGTGCAAAGACAAACACCGTGGGAGGTGCCGGAAAGCTGTAGTGCAGATCTGAACTGAAGAGTAGAGCACAGTCATAAGGAGGCAAAACTCAAGTGAGTGAGAGCTTCAGGACCGGTTCATACTTTAAACTCTGCCCTGTTTTCTTTAACCTGCCCTGTCCTTCCTTCAGGCCTTGGATCACGTTCTCCTTTCCTTCAAGTGAAACAGTTAAAAGTGTTTGTGTGAAGAAACACACTTCAGCCAAGGCAGGGGAAGATACCACAGCACAGATGCCACTGGGGCATTATGGAGGGAAGAGGCCAGAACTCACCTCCTGTTGGAGAGGGCATACATATTTCCAAATCCCCTGCCCAATCTACACTGCACTTGCAGGAGTTACAGCATAGAATCATAGAATCGTAAAATATCAGGGTGGGAAGGGACCTCAGGAGGTCATCTAGTCCAACCTCCTGCTCAAAGCAGGACCAATCCCCAACTAAATCATGCCAGCCAGGGCTTTGTCAAGCCTGACTTTAAAAACCTCAAAGGAAGAAGATTCCACCACCTCCCTAGGTAATGCATTCCAGTGTTTCACCACCCTCCTAATGAAAAAGTTTTTCCTAATATCCAACCTAAACCTCCTCCACTGCAACTTGAGACCATTACTCCTTGTTCTGTCATCTGCTACCACTGAGAACAGTCTAGATCCATCCTCTGTGGAACCCCCTTTCAGGTAGTTGAAAGCAGCTATCAAATCCCCCCTCATTCTTCTCTTCCACAGACTAAATAATCCCAGTTCCCGCAGCCTCTCCTCATAAATCATGTGCTTCCGCTCCCTAATCATTTTTGTTGCCCTCCGCTGGACTCTTTCCAGTTTTTCCACATCCTTCTTGTAGTGTGGGGCCCAAAACTGGACACAGTACTCCTGATGAGGCCTCACCAATACTGAATAGAGGGGAATGATCACGTCCCTCGATCTGCTGGCAATGCTCCTACTTATACAGCCCAAAATGCCGTTAGCCTTCTTGGCAACAAAGGCACACTGTTGACTCATATCCAGCTTCTCATCCCTAGGTCCTTTTCTGCAGAACTGCTGCCTAGCCGCTCGGTCTCTAGTCTGTAGCAGTGCATGGGATTCTTCCATCCTAAGTGCAGGGCTCTGCACTTGTCCTTGTTGAACCTCATCATAGAAAGGGTTGCAGACTTAAACACCACCACAGAGGGATATTCCCACTCCCTCCCTCCCACCTGGGGTTACATTCATGCCTGAAATTACATCAGGAGTGAACCTGACCCTTGGTATTGATTGAGTGGCAGCACCTAGCTGTGTTCTGAGCAGCAGGAGTACGAGGCCAGAGACGAGCAGGATGAGAGCTGGGCTGGGCTCAGCACCCAAACCAACTGATTCCCCTTCTCCCTGGGAAAGGATTCTCCTGTTGGCCAATCCTTCCCCTTCCACAATCTCAGACATCGCCCCCCGAGACACTGGGAGAATGGAGGCCTAGTGGATTTATGCTCTCAGCATAAAGACAAGCACAGGGAATAGGGAGCACTTTGGGGTGCATTCTATGCCGGGCTCTTTCACTTCCATAGTTCACTGTTGTTTCATTTTCTGAAAGGGAAAGTTTGGTTTGATAAAGCCCTAAGTGCTGAGATGAGGCCTCTTACTGACAGACTGCATTGTACACTCATCCTCAAACTAGGAGAGTGGAGATTTTAGCCCAGTGAATCCATTACTTGCATCACTAAATGAGGTTTTGCTGATATCCTGTGTCCCCTCTGAAAGGCAGTTTAGTACAAACTGGGGTGTTGAGGTACATTCATTTCCCTTTCCGATTCTCTTTTGTTCTATGACCAAGCTCAGAGCAGCTTTTTAAACACACATCAGCTTGTTTCAGCCAGTTAAGTGCCTTCCCCCCAGCTCCTCCCTCATAAAAGGTGCCTCCCATTGACTCCAGACCAGCTGCTTTTTGCTGCACAAAAACACTTTGCCGCAAGGGCATCTTTCATGACCGCTCTTCCACCAACTCAAACACCCTTGCGCTTGCTGGGCCACAGCAGCCAGCATCCCTGATAAAAGCTGCATTCAGCCCCCTCTTTCAACACAGACCTGGTGTGTTGGCCCTTAAGTAGCCCTTTGCAGTTCCGCTTCTCAGTCAGCCCTGGGTAATGATTTCCTAGGGACCATGATACTTAGCAGCACAATAATTGAATGATATTATCAACAGCAGTAGCATCTGTGTTGTCTGTTTAATTAACTGGGGAGCAAATGAGGCCCTAAGAGTCATTATTCTGAACCTTTATTGTTTTTCTAATGATCTCTGGCTTCTCTTATTTGATTATTGGCTAAGGATCCCACTTTACAAAAACAGCAAAAAGCACTTTTAATAACAAAAGAAAATCTATGTGCTCCTGGGCTATATACATTACTTCTCTTGCTTTGCAGATGACAGTCTAATTGCAGGCGTCTATCTCCCCACCACACACTCCAGCCACTTTCACCAACTTATGAGCAACGAAATAAAACTGGACCACAGTAGTCGGCACTTTATGGGGATGAAAGAGCAAGCTTCGAACAACTGCTTTAGCGATGCAAAGCTGATGGCTGTTAAGGGGCCCCAAACCGCCCTGGCATTAACTTACAGCAGCGGCTTGAAAGGATGGAATCTTTTCCTCAAGTCAGAGTACGCTGGAGGTATTACAGTTACATCCACTTCAATGGCTGCTGTACCCTTCCTGTATACAGATCCACTGGTGTGTCTCTCGCCATTCCTGGCCTGCCTCCAAAATCCCTTTTTTAGTTTTCACGGATGGAGCCCTGCAGAAATTCAGAATCTCTGCAGGGACACTCCACAACCTGCCTTCATGAAGCAAAACTGCACCAGTTCCACCGATGTACAGGCTCAGATCTCCCAGAGGGGAGGAATCTAATCCATGCAAAGATTATTTTAAAATATAGGTCCCTAGGTTGCCGCCCTGTTACATGCCAATTGATAAAAGCAGGTATGAAGCTGCATATATGCACACACAAAAGGCGTGAAGCCCATATGCACACACCTCATCGCTGTGCAAATGTCACTTGGGCACCCACTGCTGAAAATGACCCCCTAAAAGCAAAACAAGATCCCCACAAACCCAGTAGGATTAGCAATAGGACTTGATGACAGGGAGACAAACAGGGTGATCAAAGAGGTCCCTTCCATCTCTACTCTGTCATTCCCCACTGGTGTTCACTTTACATTAACAAGCTTACTTTGCAGATTTTTGCATTCTAAACAGCTGCCGGGATTTTCTACAACCCAAGCAGGCCTCTGGCACACCATGGGGGGCAAGCAAACTCCAGAGTCAAAGGTCAAAGTCCTCTGTTGCTACATTCCTGGACCTGCCTGAAGAATGTGAAGAGGAGCCCAAGGTGCCTTTGCAGCTTCTCCCCCCGAGCCCCCCAATTCTGGACACAGCCAGAGTTGAAGCAAAGGGCTGGCCCGTTTATGCTCTGGTGCAATGGCCCTCTGTGGGCCTTTGCAGCAGGCAGCCCAGAATAGCTGGTGTACAGCAATGTGCCCCCTGTGCCTCCTCACTTTCCTGACCACACCCCTGTAAGTGGAAATGGGCTCACTAAAATTACACAGCAATGACCTCCTCTGGTCATTACATTTAGCAGGTACAAAATAAACTCCCTTGAAACCTCCCATTTCCTTAATAGGCAGAAAGAACTATGTTGGTCATTTGTATTACAAGGTACTTTCTGTGCATGCCACAATTTTAACAGTGTTGTGGTAACCGTGTTGGTCCCCAGATAGGAGAGAAAGAAGGTAGGTGAGGTAATAGCTTTTATTAGACCAGCTTCTGTTGGTGGTAGGGTCACGGTTTCGAGCTTCACAGAAAGAAAAGGAGGACTTGTGGCACCTTAGAGACTAACAAATTCATTTGATCATAAGCTTTCGTGAGCTACAGCTCACTTCATCGGATGCCCCTTAGAAGCTAAGAAATTTATTTGAGCATAAGCTTTCGTGAGCTACAGCTCACTTCATCGGATGCCACTGAAGGCATCCGGTGAAGTGAGCTGTAGCTCACGAAAGCGTAAGCTCAAATAAATTTCTTAGTCTCTAAGGTGCCACAAGTACTCCTTTTCTTTTTGCGGATACAGACTAACACGGCCGCTACTCTGAAACCTGTCTTTATGCGAGCTTCACAGAGTGAATCCCTTATACTTAACAATCTGTCCCACCTTGTGTTTAGCTTGGACCATCTGGTTACCTTCTCCAGACCTGAAGAAGAACTGTGTGAAGCTGTAAAGCTTGTCCCTTCCACCTACAGAAGTTGGTCCAATAAAAGATATTACCTCTCCCACCTTGTCTCTCTCACATTTGTAACACAAAATTAAATGGTCACCTATTATCTGTGAATAAAGGGCACTTAAGCAGCATTTACAGAACACGACAAATGCTGTTTTAGCCAACACCAGGGACCATCAGATGGGAAAGTATGAACCGCTACATCTTGAGCTAGAGCGCTGTTTTACATTTTAACTACTGGATTTTTTTGGGTAACTCACTGGTCAGCATCCACCTCTGTGCCCAGTCCACAGAGGGGGTGAGTCTGCTACAGCCCCCAGCTAGGGAGCCTGGCTGTTTAGCTCATGTTTACAGCTCTGGAGGTCCCTGTTTAAATCCGTGCTATGTCAGGCAAGATGGCAGCCACCAATGCTGCGGGAAGCAGCAGCCAGCACACCCCTCAGCCTGCACCTCTTCCCGCAGCCCCCATTGGCCTGGGACAGTGAACCGCGGCCAGTGGAAGCTGTGATCGGCTGAACCTGCGGACGCGGCAGGTAAACAAACTGGCCCGGCCCGCCAGTGGGCTTTCCCTGGCGGGCTGCAAGCCAAAGGTTGCCAATCCCTGCACTAGCACTTCAGACAATACCATCTTCCCACTCACCATCACATCTTCCTCGTCAGTGTCCATGACCAGCAGACACGGACTGAAAGGAACGGAGCAGTGGCTGCTTCTGAAGATCTGTATGCTTTAGTAATGCACCATGTAATGCATATGTGTCACCAATTCTATTTTTAGCAGTATGCCACAGGAGAAAATGGCTCAGGGGACCAGTAATCCCAGAGAGAGCCTTCCACTTCATGACTGCCAGCTCAACACCAGCTCCCATGAGCAATCCACAAGTCATTGCTGGCTGCTCTGTGATATGAATTGGTGGTCTCATGTCCTGTTTTCTTACCAGCATCACAAAAACCAGTTCATGAAGTAACATGCTCAGAGATCAAGGTACATATGAGCACAGACCCTCTGCAACAGGGTTAAGGAAAATTGCCCAGTAGGTTACTTGTACTTCACTCTGGAGAGATGTTAATCCAACATCCTTCATAAGCACAGAATTCATTAACTGAACCCAACATCCCCCGATAATGAGAGGACACACTGCTGTTTTCTTCCTGTAAGTTTTTAGAATCTTCTTTAAGTGCACAGTGGAGGAATCAATGCCCTATTGTGTAAGGAAGGTGATAGCTCTTTATGGATGGAAAGATTGTGCCAACAGAGAAAACTAGTAGACGCCTTGGTACTACCATGCACTAGAACAATAACAACAGCTTCACAAAAACAATCTCAACACACCCATTTGTGAGAATGCATGTTTATGAACCCCCCACTTCGCTTGTCAGTGGACTAGGAACCCCACGTCTTCAACACTGAAGTCATAGCCTCTGCCACTTAAGATAAAGGACTAAGCCTCATTAGGTGAAAGTAGTAGCGCAGTCATTAACCACCTTCATGGACCAGCCAATAGAGAGAGACAGAAACCCACGCTCTCCTGGTGTGGGTTTACACATGCGCTCCTCAATCAGCTCTATAGTGCTGAGTAAACCAAATTCTCCTCCCAAATACACTGGGTAAATCTGGGGTGAATTTCTTTACACTGATGTAAGAAAGAGCAAAATTAAACCTTGTACCTTTAAACAGTCTGGTGAAATGATTGTGGCTTCAATGGGGTGAAAACAGCTAGAAGTACAGGAAATCTACTATTTTTTTAAAAAGGAATGAAAAGAAGGCAACTCATTAATGCAATTAGACATCCTCTCCATCAGGAGGGAATGGCAGAACTGCTACAAGATTTGTAGCCTTCAAAAGGGTTACAACTCAGTGGACATTTGCTCTGAGCTCCAGACCAGTTTTCTACTAGGCCAGCTTCTTAACTGTGACAGATGTTACTCTTAGTTACTCGTTTGCCAGAAGAATTCTGCTACATTTCTAGCCATATAAGGAAGCTATTCATAATCCCCGCTTTGCTTTTATATTTTCCCCTCCCCCACCCTTCTCCTGCAGCTGGCTGCCTTCTGTTCATCACTGGATGGATGAAAAATAAAAGAATAACTAAATACTTGTGTATGCCCCATAAACTCAGAATATAGCAACCCTCTGCATCAAACAAGGGTGAGTCCGACAGAGAAATCAAGGAAGCTGGTGTCCTGGATTCAGGACAAGATTCCAGCATTCTGGCTCACAGTTTGGGTTAAAAGAGGCATCCATGGGTTCAGATGCCTTTGCAAACTGTCTGTACTTCAAGCCTGAAAAGCTGAGCTGGAACTCACACAGGAATTGTCTCTCTTATGAGATTCCCTGCAATTCCACTCCTAGTCTCAGAGGGATAAGCCACCAGAGATGCCTTTCCCACAGGATATTGGTACTTCAGGTTCCAGCTCTGGACAGAAACCAGAAACAGGGGAAAAGTTACCTGAACATAGGGGATGCAGTTTGGGCCGGTGGAGAGGACATGGGACAGGGAGCAACGAGATTGCCCCTAGTTCTGCTGCTAACTCGCTGTGACCGTGGACAATAGCACCCATCTGTGACCCTCAGAGCATCCCAGTGCCGGAGGGCAAGGAGCTCCCTGGTATGTAGTAGAGTCTCAGCTGGCCTGACCAGCTCAGTGAACCCCACACATTGTCGTGCTATTTATTTAAAAGGAGTCTGGTCGTATATCATGGGAAAACTAAGGGACAGATTGCATTAGAATTGCTTAGAGTTTCATGCGAGCACCACTAGCATCATTAATAAATAGAAGAAATAGTTGTGGGGCCACCAAATCATAGTATCAGATGAGCTGGAGATGAGCTGTTAGAACATTAGTCCCTTCTCTAGGGCGCAGTGCGGGACTGTCTCCTATTATGTATTTATCAATGTTTTTGTGCAGTCTAGTTTTAGAAGTGCAAAGCCAAGCAATGGGCACTATTTCCCTTGGGATATTACTCTAAAGGCTAATACAGCTGAGTGCAAGGCCATATTTCTTTATATTCAACTTACGTTTTCACTTTCATAACCTCACCCCAGAACTCCTAAATGTTACCTCCTTTTATTAAACTAAATCGTTCCTCTCCCTGGTTGGTTTGTAAATTTTCATTATTTGTAGCCAGTTAGCAGGTCTCCCTTTAGTCATCACTCTGGCAACCTCCCTAGATTTAACCCTTGCAGTCTTTCTCAGAAAACACGGTCCCCTTCCTCCCAATAATTTCTGTTACTCTTCTCTGAACTTCTTCCAGTGCATCGATCACTCTCTGGTAACAATATGTCCAGAACTGAAAGCATGCTTCCACCAGAGCTGTGAAGAGAGCAACTTCCTTGTCCCAGAAAGATGCAACAACCCTCCTTATTTCTTCCTCTTTCTTTCCCTGATTAAGCTGCTGCAGCCGGAGTGCTCAACTTCCGGGTGACTGCTTCATCCTCCCGGGCCAGAGCTTTCAGAAGTGTTGTTTTTTTTACTTCCTGGCGGTAAGCCAGCCACTTATTCTCTAGCACCCCCAGGCACCAGTGCTCCAGTCTAGAGGTCACACTAAGAGTCCAGATAGATTCACATACAAGATGCTAATATAGTGGAATAGTCATCCGTTTTACAGCTTTTCAGTTTCTTAGGCATTCTCAGGCTCTAAAGATTGGAGGATGTGCATACGATGGGAAAGGAAGAAGAGAGGCACAAGGACCCAGTGCTGTCTACAAATGTACTCCAATTACCTACATGCATTCTAAAGAAACACCCAAGAGGTAATAAGACAGATTGCAACAGTCCAGGCCCTAAAGGGGTGGAGTCCATTGCCATTCTGAAAGAACAGGCAATATGGAGAACTGGAAATCTTGACTCTTGGGCTTTACTCCTCATTCTGCTACTGAGTTGCTGTGTGAGATAGGGCGAGTCACTTAACCCCTTTGTGCCTCAGCTTCCCTATCTGTGAAATGGATTTAACAATGCCTTCCTGCCTCACAGTGATGCTGTGACATTTAACCATGGTCACAAGGAGTGAGGAGGAAAGCTCTCCCTCTGACTAGGTTTTGAGGCCATGCTCATTGCTGTAGTCATTAAAGGGGGGCAAATTTATTATTATGAAAGAGCACCCCCCAAAAAACATCATCATGCAATGTAAATTCCTATAATCTCTAGGTGTCCAGGAGCATGCAAATAAAAGACATCTACCAGACCGGCAGTTGCATTTAAGGTAATTGATTTCCAGAGACCCTTCTCCTTGCCAGAGTAAGTATCAATTCCTCTGCATTTTGTAGTTGATTCAGCAATGCTTCTCCTGGGCATCAGGGATGCGTACAGAGGACGGGAGGTTGGGGAAGGAACAACTGCCCTGCTGATTTGGAAAGGGGTGCTGGTTTGTGCTGATATGGCATGGGCTGTAGTGCTGGGTTGAGAGTTCACACAAACTTAACGGGAATGTAGTCTGTATGCCACCAGCTGTCACTTCCCATTCTCAGAGCTCTGGCTGACTGACAAATCGGAGACAGTGTTTCTCTCTCTTTCTTTTGTTCCAAAGTGAGAGTTTTGATGACACTGCCACGGCTCTGTTTAGCTCCAAGCCATGCAATGCCCTGGCAGTCAATGGGCACTGAGCCCTGCCCCTGCTCCCCACGCACTCTCCCTCTCGCTGGGTCTGTGCGGGTCTGACATTTCCTTTCTCATTGGAGAAGAAGGCACCAGACCTAAGTAGAATCAAACCCTTTCTTCCCATGCTGCTGAAGAGAGAGATGCCTCATCTCTGTGCCATGTGCTGGCACATGCAGCTGGACTGAGGAACACTCAGATGACATGAGGTTGTTTTGACTGTTGCTTTTTTTGGCCTGCCATGCTTTCAGTAATTGGGCTGGGGAGGGGATGTGGTACCAGCTGGCAGGGAAAGAGGAGCTTCCCTCTAGCACAGCCTTGATTTCCATCTGCTTCATCATTACTCTGTTCCCTTTCTCCTCCCATCCTCCCCAACTCCTTCTCTCCCGCACGTTCCCTTTCTTCCTGGTATGTCACACTTCTGTAACACTTTGCACACCTCACAAGGATTAATGAATTCAGCCTCATGCCCTTCCTGTGTGATAGTTGTCAGCATCCCCAATATACAGCCAAAAGACAGAGAGGATCAGTGCTTTGCCCATGGTAGTGTCTGCCCACCCTCCAGCCTTGAAAATGCTATCCTTTACCAACTGGACTGGGTACCGAGGGCACACCTGTGTCTCCCTGTGCAGAGAATACCATCTCTGAGACAGTGGCAAGGTAACCATTGGTAAATGGTGATTCTCTAATGTGGGTCTCTGTACCAACTGTCCCACTACAGAATTGGTACAGAATTGTCCCAGGTGCCAGGGACATCACAAAATGGACCCTGTTCTCTCAGGCCACCCGAGCTATGTGCCACGCTAAAAAACAGCTGCCTCTCCCACTTTCCATGGTTGGCCAGAGAGCTCTGGGAGGGAAGGAGAGAGAACTACGGGGGGGGAGGGGGTGGGATACCTGCCATCCTCCAGTCTGTCCCACCCTGCCCCCACTCTAGGAGCACTCCAAGGCTGAGATAGGGAGTATGGCTGGCAGATGGCTACCTTTCAGTTACTAAACCCCATCACCACTCACAGCCTTCTCCATACAACAGCAGCTCAAAAGTCCTATGGAGCCACCAAAACTTCCCCTCCCCGCAGAACAGCACCCTGATAACAAGTGGCAGGGGTTGCATTAGCATCCATTGGGCAGAAGCACCAGAGAAGCAAGAATACCTGAGGGGTGGAGGCAGCAGTACTTGGGGACAGGAGGAAAGCAAGCTGACTTCTCCGTCCCAAATGCTGGAGGGCCTGAGTCTTTAGCAGAGCCATGAGCAGAACCCACCTCTGAGTCCTACGCCAGCACATTACCCTTAAGGCCATTCTTCCCCTCAGCTACAGCTACCTCATTGTCTCCTAAATTTGTCAGCCCTGTTTTCTTCCATACGATTGTCACTTGCATAAAGCAATGTGGCCCTGTATGGTTTACCTGCATTTATATTGCCTGATTTTTCAGAAGTTGTCTACTCATTTGCTTTGCTCGAAAAGCCGCTCTGGATAAGGACTGTTAATCTTGTTCAGATTTATCGAATCACTTCATGATGCAGAGTGCTCGTGGGTTGGTCAGCTCAGGGTCTCCAGTGGGAACAGACTCAGATACTTAATCTTTGCTTATAGAACAAACTTGTTTATAAGTGGTATTAATGAGTCTTGTTGTCCTGTGCTAGCTGCAAGCCTCTTTAGGGGAAAGCAAATGTCTTGCCACTGAAAAAGCAACCAAACCAAGCACAGGGTCCCAGGTAAAGTCTAATTACTAAGGCCTGGGCAATAATCATGTGGCTGGTTTGGGGTTTAATTCCATCATACCATTAAAAAGCACAATCAAAATCACTTGGACTTGTCCTATTCACCCACACCCAGGTACGTGACACTAACCTATATAGTTTGGAGTACAGCAAAGATGACTAAAGGCTCAATGAAACAGTGCAGTCCACAGCACTTGTCATCTTTAATAAGAAGCTGTTGTCAGTGGAGACCCAAGGCCCCAGACTACATGATGTTGTTGTTATAATTTGTGTTACAACAGTGCCTACAGGCCTGATCTGCAAGGTGATAATATATTGGTTGCTGGAATCAAGCTGAAGCATGGTATGCTGGGATTTGTAGTTCTGGATAAATATCAGGGCAGCCACACTCTGATTTAGTTTGTGTAAATCAAGTGTGATCCTTGGGTAACTGGCAAGTTGCAAGGCAATTGGGCAATGACTAGATAGCCTCATGGTATCCAAAGCAGTAAAGAGCTACTATGATAGACCAAATCAATCACCAGAGTCATTTATTCTGTGTGAAGATCCCACAAAGCAATCAGGGTGATTGCTGTTACAGGAAAAGCCTTCATGAGGAGGTGGAGGAATAATGGCATTGGTTGCACGCCAAATGAGGCTCTGAATGTGCCATGCTGGCACTTTACTGGCCCACGTTCTTGGACTTCTAACTGACATTGTGGCTCGGTCTGAACTGAATACTCAAGCAGAGGCAGAGTTCAAATAATGGCTATGGGTGGATTTGCAATACATTACAGAGAAACATGAGCCAGACCCTCAGCTGGTGTAATCTGGCATAATTCAGTTGAAATCAATGGAGCTACACCAATTTGCACCAACTGACAATTTGGCCATAGAATGTAATACACTGCATCAGGCCTTTGGTCTATCAGATTGGGAATCCTGATTCTGATCTGATCACATTGTGATCTAATGTTTCAGAGAAAGGCATGCCTTACACAAACATGCCCCCCTTCCTCCCCCCCCACACACACAACTACAATGCAACCAGCCACATGCACTATACCCAGCAAGGATTCCTTCCTTCCTGACCCTTGCAGAACTCATTCTCTGCCCTGAACCAGAGAAACAACATTGCTGCTCGTGAAATGTCAGCTCCAATTTTCAAAATCCAGCCTGGACAACTGAACAACGAGCTGCTGTTTGTAAACATCGAGAGATGTGACTGGAGTCTACAGCACACATTTTAGCACCCTCTGTGATGGGAGAATAATATTTGATTTCCCTAGACCCCAATGAGCTGGAGTACTTCTCTTGTCATATAATTTGCAATAAATAACCCATAAATCCTTTTTGTCGGTGGGCAGGCTGCATGCATGACTATCCAGTTTAACATATGCACTTTACTGTGCTTCGCTATGCCCACTGCATCGTTTGACATTAGCCCACATTAAACGGCATTTTCCACAGGCGAATCTGCTGGGCCTGCATTCGCCATCATTACCATAGCTACTCACTATGTCTACAGCTTGGGCTATATCAGCAAACTGAAACAGCCTGACCTGGATATTCTCATTCAAGCTATTTCTATATACCACTGTCGTTATTATATTAACCCTTTCACTGCGAATCTGCCAAGTTAACTGCTGTGCTGGTTAGAATCTGTAGCCACTGCATCTAGGCTAAGACAACATACCTCATAGAATCATAGAAAGGTAGGGCCGGAAGGGTCCTCGAGAGGTCCTCTAGTCCAGCCCCACCCCTTCCACACATACACACACTGAGGCATAACCAACCAGACCTAGACCATTCCTTACAAGTGTGTGTCTAACCTGTTCTTGTCAACCTCTTATGATGGTGTCACAGTACAGAGCTACTGCATCTGTATTTCCCTTCAAAGGTCTAGTAAGGGCCTCCACTCTTGGCTTTCAGCTCCCCAGCTGTTCCCTCGCTGGGGTGGAGGCACGCATCTCTCTCCACTCTGACCGGGATCTTCCCAGGCTGGACAGTTCCCTTGCTTTCACTCTCATTTCCAGCACAGACAGGTTGCTCCTGTCCATTTGCTGGAACATGAAGAAGGCCCCAAGGCAGGATAAACCCCAGGGTTTTATCCAAAAGACTTTTCTTTGTCTCTTAGTCTCAGAGTATCCAGTTTTAACTAATATATGCTTTTCTCCCCAGAAGGGTGGCTTCAGAGGGTTGATAATAGAGGGAATACATTAGCATCTGCCCTCCCTACCACAGAAGATATGTACAATGACACTACAAAACAGATATGATCGCATTTTTAATACGTGTCCCAAAGTTGTCAACCCTACTTCAATAAGGTTTAACTTAACTCAGTAAAGTGTATCTTAATTCCATAAGGTTAGTTCAGTGTATTACAGGATATGAGAGAGACAAGGTGAGTGAGGTAATCTCTTTTATTGGACTAACTTCTGTTGGTGACAGAGACAAGCTTTTGAGCTTACACGGCGCTCTTCTTCATGTCTGGGAAAGATACTCAGAATGTCACAGCTAAATACAAGTTGGAACAGATTGTTTAACATAAGAGTTAACACATAGTTCAAGAGACCATTCAAGGTGAACTGTCCAGTTAACATTTCTCCAGGCATAGGGGGAGAGGGGGGAAAAAAGCTGGGTGGGGGAGAGGTTATTGGGTTATAGACTGTTGTAATAAGCCATAAATCCGGAGTCTCTATTCCATGATCTTTATTATCTAGCAAAGTTATCAATTTACGCTCTCATGCTCATCTTTTGAAGGTGTTGTGCAGGTTTCCTTTGAGGATGAGGACTGAGAGGTCAGATGTGGAGTGATCACTTTGTGAAAAGTGTTCACCCACAGGTGATATGGTGTTTCTGTCTTTCATCATTTTTCTGTGTGAGTTCATTTGGGAGTGTAGTGATTGTCATGTTTACCCACATCGTTGTTATTGGGGTATTTAGTACGCTGAACAAGGTACCCCATATTTTGTGATTGGCATGTGAAAGACCCAGGGATCTTGAAAGATATGTTGGGGGGATTGTTGATCATCCTAGCAGTGGAGATATATCTGTAGGTTTTGCACCTGTTGCTCTGGCAGGGTCTGGTGGTTCTTTGAATTGGTGTTGCCTGGTCTGTGGGTAGCTTGCTTCTGATGATGATCTCAGAGAGGCTGGGGGATTCTTTGAAGGCCAGAAGAGAGGGTTCAGGAAGTAACTCTTTCAGGATCTGGTCTCCACTGAGTATGGAGTATAACTATTTAATGATACCCTGCATGGGTTCCACTGTAGGGTGGTAGGTGACAACTAGGGGTGTGCGGTCAGATTGGGGTTTATTTTCATTTTGAAGCAGTTCTCTTGGGGTATATGAGTGGCCTGTTCCATGATGCAATCTACTACTCTGGTGTAGTGTCCTTGTTTGCTGAAGGCAGTTTTAAATGTGTTAAGGTGTATATCCCGGACTTTCTCCTCAGAGCATATTCTATGGTATCTGAGTGCCTGGCGGTAGATAACAGATTTCTTGGTATGTCGGGGGTGGTTACTGAATCTGTGTAGGTAGGTGTTGTGATCAATGGGTTTCTTGTATGTAGCTGTCCGTAGAGTTCCATCGATGATGCTGATCATAGTGTCCAGAAAGTTAATACTGGTGTGGGAGTGTTCTAAAGAGACTTTAATGGATGGGTGGAGGTTGTGCTGGAAATCTTGGAGGGAGTTTAGGTCATCTGTCCAGAGGATGAAAATGTCTTCGATGTATCTCACATGTATCTCAGGTTTCATGGTGCATTTTTTCAGAAATTCTTCCTCAAGGTATCCTATGGAGAGGCTGGCATATTGAGGAGCCATCCTATGGCTGGAAAGGCATTAACTGGCCACTTCACCTTGAATGGTCCCTTGAAATATGTGCTCATTATTTATGTGAAACAACTTGTACCTCGTATTTAGCTGTGACACTCTGGGTATGTCTCCGTTGCAATTAAACACCCCTGGCTGGCCCATGTCAGATGACTTGGGCTAGCTGAACTGGGGCTATGGGGCTGTTTAACTGAGATGCAGGCATTTGGACTTGGGCTGAAGCCCAGGTTCTGGGACCCTTTGTCCTCGCAGGGTGGAGGACAAAGCCCAAATATCTACACTGCAATTAAACAACCCTGTAGCCTGAGTCCCACAAAGCTGGGTCAGCTGACACAGGCCCAGCTGTGGGTGTTTAACTGCAGTGTAGACATACCCTCTGAGTACATTTCCCAGGCCTGACAAAGAGCTCTGTGTAAGCTCAAAAGCTTGTCTCTCTCATCAACAGAAGTTGGTCCAATAAAAAACATTACCTCATCCACTTTTTCGCTTTAATATCCTGGGACCAACACAGCTACAACACTGCATATTACAAGATATCATTGGTCTGTCACAGATGGGGATTCCACACCTTCCAGAAGCCTACTCCAAGGTTTAGCTATCCTTATAGTTAGGAAGCTTTTCCCAATATCTAACTTAAATCTCCCTTGCTGCACATTAAGCTGATTACTTCCTTTCCTAAGTCCAGCGGACATGGATTTTAATCTTGGCTTATACTTTCACTGGGAAGTCGGTAATGCGACATCCAGTGGCCAACCCTCTGTGGAACCGCATCAAGACCCTTTCACTCAACTTCAATGCAGAAGCTCAAGGGAGAGCCACGTGGAGCATTTTGACCGCTCAAAACAAACAGCTCATCATTGATCCTACCAAGGAACCATCAGGTTTTGATTTGGGTCAGAAAGACTGGTGCAGATTGAATCGCATCAGGACATCTCATGGGAGATGTGAACAAACTCTCTTTAAATGGTAAAGGAGGCAAACTCCTGTATCTAACTGTGGTCACCAGGCACAAGTGATGCAGTGCATCATATCTGAGTGTCCCCTTCGTTCTTTCACTGGGAGCCTGAAGGACATTCACCAGCTCACTGCTGTGGCAAGGTGCAGGCTATCAAATCTAGATATAAATTTGTAATCATTGCTACCTACCCAAGCCATATGAAAGAAGAAGTGGACATGAAGAACAACTGAACACCAGCCTGATAACAGTCTTCAAATATGTTAAAGGCTGTTAAAGAATTCAGTATTTTCATTAATGACTTGGGTAATGGAGTGGAAAGTATGCTTATAAAGTTTGTGAAAGACACCAAAATTGCAAGCACTTTGGACCTTGATAAATTGGAGAACTGGTCTGAAATCAACACGATGAAATTCCACAAATTTTATAAGCATACTCTCCATGCCATTATCCAAGTCTTTAATGAAAATATTGAATTGTACCAAACCCAGTGCAGACCCTGTGTAATCCCATTAGATACTTCCTCCTACTTTGACAGCAAACCATTGATAACTACTCTTAGAGTACAGTTTTTCAATCAGTTGTGAACCCACCTGTGATGCTGTATGATTGAAATATGACCACTTATAAAAGATTGCCACTGTTAGACAATTGCAACAAATCTTGTACAAAGTATGTCATGTAGGGTGTGATGGATTCCCCCTAAGGTGCCACCTGGAACTGGAGTACCACCGAGCCCTCTGACCTACCAGCCTGGGCTCCCTCTCACACTGTGCTGCTGTGACAAGCTGCAAAGCCCTTAAGCCTGCACTTTCACCAGCATTTACACAGGTAGGGACACACCAGAGGTGAAAGTAAGCCAGTATGCCCTGGTATGGTGTACCGGCAAGAGCCAGTGCACTGTCCAGGGGTGGATTGCCTTTCGCAGCAGTGGCTGGAGCCCCCAGCCCTTTAAATTGCTGCCGGAGCCCTGGGGTAGCGGCAGCAGGGCTGGGGCGGTAGCGGCAGCCGAGCCCTGTGCCCTTTAAATTGTCCCCGGAACCCCACTGCCGCTTCCCCAGGGCTTCAGCAGCAGGGCTCCAGGGACGGGGCTCCGGTTGCTGTTACCACCCTGGGCCCTTTAAATCATCCCCGGAGCCTGCCAGAGCCCTGGGAAGGCGCGGCAGGGCTCCGATGGTGATTTAAAGGGCCTAGGGCGGTAGCAGCGGCCAGAGCCCCATCCCTGGAGCCCTGCTGCCAGAACCCTGGAGAAGCGGTGGTGGGGCTCCAGCAGCTATTTAAAGGGACCAGGGCTCGGCCGCTGCTACCGCCCCAGGCCCTTTAAACTGCTGCCAGAGCCCCCGGCTGCTGCTGCTACCCTGGTGGGGTGGGAGGGGAAGGAGGAGGGGAAGGGGGAGGCACTTACCAGTACAGGGTGGGCCGGGGCTGGCTCTGACCCCCAGCCCTGCCCCTTCTGCCTGAGGCCCCACCCCTTCCGCGGGCCAGAGCCGCCCCAGCCCAGCCCCGTACCGGTAAGTCCCTATACTTACTTTCACCCTGGGACACACCCAACTGCAGTTACACGCAGGCTCTCTAACCACAGCTTCTCAGCCTGGGACGCAGAGCAGTACCGTCCTGCCCTAGTCAAATCTGGCCAGTATATGTGTTTAATACCTGATCTGCCTCTCCCTCAATGTGAAGAGGACAATACACACGTGTGGTGACCAAGCAGAGATTTTCCTCAAGCACTCCAGTCAAAGCTCATTGGTTTAGATTAAAACAAAAACAAGTTTATTAACTACAAAAGATAGATTTTAAGTGATTATAAGTGATAGCAAACAAATCAAAGCACATTACCTAGCAAATAAACAAAAAAACACAAACTAAGCTTAATATACTAAATAGATTGGATATGAATTAGCAGATTCACACCTTGAGAAATGATACAAGCAGGCTACAGATTTTTTAAGGGGCAATCTGCATTTGCTTTACACCTTGGAATCCCCAGGTCCTTCATACACAGGCTAGAAATTCCTTTAGCCTGGGTCCAGCACTTCCCCCAGTTCAATCTTTGTTCCTCAGATGTTTCCAGGAGTCCTCTTGTGTGGGGAGTGAAGAACCTCAGATGATGTCACTTCCTGCCTTATATACCTTTTGTATATGGCCGGAACCCTTTGTTCCAAAGCTTGGTTCCCAGACCAGTTTGTGGAAAAATACTAACATCCCAAGATGGAGTCCAATATCATGTGTCCTTGTCACATATCCTTGTAGAGTCATAGCAGCCATCACTCACAGGCTGTCTGTAGCATTCTCAGGAAGGCTCACCAGGTGAGAGATAAGCTTCTCCTAAGGCCTGTTGTTCTTTCTAATGGCCCATTACCCTGAATGGGCCCTTTACAACCAGCTATTTAGACTGAAAGCATCTTGTCTAGCGGGCATTACACAGGTGTAACTAAATTTGAAGTACAGATACATAGTCAGTATTTATTACTTCAGATACAAAAATGATACATGCATACAAATAGGATAATCATATTCAGCAAATCATAACCTTTTCAATGACAGCTCACATGACCCATCTTGCATAAAATTCATCATAATTATGCTATAATCATATCATAATAATATCACTATGAAGAATATGGGGTGCAGTGTCACATAAGGTATCAATGGAAAAGTTACAGTCTATCAAATATGATTATCCTGTTTGTATGCATGTATCATCTTTGTATCTAAAGTTATGAATATTAACGATGTACCAGTATTTCAAATGTGTTTACATCCAGTCTAGCCAGCACATGATGAATGGACTATTCAAGATGATGGCCCATTAAAGAACACTTAGCTGTCACAATGGATATAGAAGAAGCTTCTCCCCAGCCAGTGATTCTTCCTGTGAATATTTTAGCCATAATATGGGTAATGGCTACTCCTATGAGTCAACAAAGCATGCAAGGGCATGTGACTAGTTCATGTGGCCCTGGACTCCATCTTGTGCCTGTAATTTTCCACACACTATGACTGCGACCAATCCCTCTACATGGAAGAAGGTATAAAAAACCCTGGAAGCATCTCCATTTTGCCTCTTTCTTGCTCTGATTTCTGGACTATGGACTTGTATTAAAAGGGGCATTCCAATCAATGGACTGAGGAACTTCCAATCTTTCCCAGCCAATAAAAGCTGTGGAGTTGGCGCTCAGAGACTTTACAAGCCATCAGTCTGTAACATCACTGCTACAACCCTGGTCCAAGAACTTTGCAATGACTGTATGTATATGATTTCTTTGACCATTCTCTCCTCTTTCTTTTCTCTTATAAATAAACCTTTAGATATTAGATACTAAAGGATTGGCAACAGCATAATTATTGGGTAAGATATGAGTTATATATTGACCTGGCTATGTGGCTTATATCTTGGGATTAGAAGGACCCTTTGTTTGATGAAATTGTTTTTAAATAACTACTCATCATAAAGTCTTGAGTCTGGATGGTGAAATGAGTGCTGGAATGCCTAAGGACACTGCAGTTTGGACTTCTTGTTAACTGGTGTGGTGAGACAGAAGTTTACTTTTGTTACTGGTTTGGTCTATTTTATGAGAGAATGACCACCAGTCTGGGGTGTTTGCTCTATTTTTCATCAGTTTGTCCTGAATCTGGTATTCTCATCTGTGACCCATTGACGCACGGGGACACAACATTATAGAAATTTCATCTAGATCAGCATTTCTCAAACTGGGGTAGTGGACCCTGGGGGTCCCCGAGGATACTCCAGGGGGTTATAATATCTCCCGGAGGCTACTGAAGCCAAACTGGGAGATTTGAGGCACTAAAAGTCCGGTGGCGCAGCGGGGCTAAGGCAGGCTCCCTACCTGCCCTGGCTTCGCACTGCTCCCAGAAGCGACGGGCACATCTCTGCAGCCCCTGGGGGGACCAGAGGGTCTCCATGCACTGCCCCTGCCAGAGCACTGAATCCGCAGCTCCCATTGGCTGGGAATTGCAGCCAATGGGAAATGTGGAAGCAGGGGCAGTGCACAGAGACCCCCTGGCCTCCCTGCCTAGGAGCTGCTGCCAGAGAGATGTGCAGGTCACTTTCGAAAACTGCCCGAGGTAAGCGCTGCCTGGCCAGAGCTTGCACCCTTCACCCTCTCCCGCACCTCAACCCTCTGCCCTAGCCCAGAGCCCACACCCCCTCCTGCACCCAAACTCACTCCCAGAGCCCGCACCCCCTCCTGCACCCAAACTCACTCCCAGAGCCCTCACCCCACACTCCCTTCCACACCCAAACTCCCTCCCAGAGCCTGCACCCCGCACCCCTTCCTGCACCCCAACCCTCTGCCCCAGCCTGGTGAAAGTGAGTGAGGGTGGAGGAGAGCGAGTGATGGGGGGGGGGGTGTTAGGATATAGATATTTAGGCCTGTCTGTAATGGCCTATACTCTAAGAATTTAGGTGTATTCTTATCACTTGGCTAGTTATAGAGGTATAAAAGAAAGAATCAAAATCACGGTCTGCTGGTCTAAGAGCCTTCTCTTACTGTGACAGTCTGCCCTGTACATTGGTCAAACAGGACAGTCTCTACGTAAAAGAATAAATGGACACAAATCAGACGTCAAGAATTATAACATTCAAAAACCAGTCGGAGAACACTTCAATCTCTTTGGTCACTCGATTACAGACCTAAAAGTGGCAATTCTTCAACAAAAAAACTTCAAAAACAGACTCCAACGAGAGACTGCTGAATTGGAATTAGTTTGCAAACTGGATACAATTAACTTAGGCTTGAATAGAGACTGGGAGTGGATGGGTCATTACACAAAGTAAAACTATTTCCCCATGTTTATTCCCCCCCTCCACCCCCCACTGTTCCTTAGACGTTCTTGTCAACTGCTGGAAATGGCCCACCTTGATTATCACTCCAAAAGGTTCCCCCCCAGCCCCCGGCTCTCCTGCTGGTAATAGCTCACCTTAAGTGATCACTCTCTTGTTACAGTGTGTATGGTAACACCCATTGTTCTCTATGTATATAAATCTTCCCACTGTATTTTCCACTGAATGCATCCGATGAAGTGAGCTGTAGCTCACGAAAGCTTATACTCAAATAAATTTGTTAGTCTCTAAGGTGCCACAAGTCCTCCTTTTCTTTTTGTGAATACAGACTAACACGGCTGCTACTCTGAAACCTGTGACAGTCTGAGGCCCTGTTCTTAGGCTAAGGCCTCTGGCGAAGCAGCAGAGGCAGCCATAAGCTGGGAACCGAATGGTCACCTCCTCACATTCCAAACTAGTCACATTGAAATCAGGTGTTATTGGACTGTTGGGAATATACTCCTGTCCTGATAATGCCTATCGCCTCCAAAGAAAGGGAAGTGCCTAGGAGATGTAAAAGGAAACTTAGTTTGATAGCATCCTGTCTGGCAAGAACTCATTTATCAATAGCTGGGATGTGAAATCCTCATTTCTGTGTTTGTTCTTGCACTGTAGTCCCCATTTCCCTATTGTTTGTCTGTATAATCTCTGTCTGGTTCTGTGATTGTTCCTGTCTGCTGTATAATTAATTTTGCTGGGTGTAAACTAATTAAGGTGGTGGGATATAATTGGTTCCATAATCATGTTACAATATGCTAGGATTGGTTAGTTAAATTTCAGTAAAATGATTGGTTAAGGTATAGCTAAGCAGAACTCAAGTTTTACTATATAGTTTGCAGTCAATCAGGAAGTGTGTGTGTGTGTGCGGGGGGCGGGGGGGATGGGAACAGGGAATGGGGGTGGGGAAATTGGAATCATGTTTAGCTAAGGGCAGGAATGGGGACAGGGACACAGGTGTAAGGCTCTGTGGTGTCAGAGCTGGGAAGGGGGACACTAAGGAAGGAAACTGGAATCATGCTTGCTGGAAGTTCACCCCAATAAACATCGAATAAACCTTTGGACTTGGGGGATTGTTGCTCTCTGTTCATGCGACAAGGACCAGGGAAGTAAGTGGGTGAAGGAATAAGCCCCCTAACAGGGTGGAGTGAGCAGGGGGTGGGAAGAGGTGGGGTGGGGCCTTCAGGGAAGGGTGGAGTGGGGGCAGGACCTGGGCTGAGTGGGGGGGTTGGGGGTCCCCAAAAAATTTAAGTCAAAATGGGGGTCCTGAGGTTGCTAAATTTAGAGTATTGCTGATCTAGACCACATTTCCCTAGTTTGCTTATGAGAATGTCATGTTAGACTGTGTCAAAAGCCTTACGCAAATCAAGAAATACTATGTACACAGCTGTTCCCTTATCCACTAGGCCAGTAACTAGAGCCCTCCATGGATACAAAATGTATATCTGGGGATACGGATTTCCGTGGATATAAACCAGATATCCGCAGAGCTGCAGGGCTCTACCGGGAACCACATCAGCAAAGGCAGCAACATGTCGGGCTGCTGCTCACAGGAGCCAACGCCCCACAAGGGCAGTTCCTCAGGCGTGCCTCTATGCCCACAGCACTGCCCACTGGGGCGGGCACCAGTCTCACTGGCAGCTGTCCCTGGTCGCACTCGTGTGTGCAAGTGGCTCACACACTCCCAGATGGGAGACACGGATTGCTGCATGGAAGGGTCTATTACTTATCAACCCATTATCCTCTAGTTAATTACTAATTGTTTGATCATTTGTTCCAGTATCTTTCGAGGAATTGTTCCAATATGTTTCCATGAATTGAAGTTAGGCAGATTGGTCTACAATTCCCCAGATTCTCTTTGCTCCCTTTAAGTTAGGTACTTCTCCAATCCCCAGGGACTTCACCCGCCCTCCGGGAGTGCTTGAAGATAATCGCTAAAGGTTCAGAGATTGCTTCAGTTAGTTCCTTAAGTACCCTAGGGTGAATTTCATCCAGCCTTGCCAACTTGAATACATCTAACTTACTTAAATATTTTCTAACCTGTTCTTTCCCTATTCTGGTTTGTATTCCTTCTCCCTGGCTGTTAATATTAACCATGTTAAGCATCTAGTCATAATTAACCTTTTTAGTGAAGACTGAAGCAAAACTGTCATTAAACACCTCAGCCTGCTTGGTGTCATCCATTATTAAAAAGAAAAGGAGTACTTGTGGCACCTTAGAGACTAACCAATTTATTTGAGCATAAGCTTTCGTGAGCTGCAGCTCACTTCATCGGATGCATACAGTATGCATCCAATGAAGTGAGCTGTAGCTCACGAAAGCTTATGCTCAAATAAATTGGTTAGTCTCTAAAGTGCCACAAGTACTCCTTTTCTTTTTGCGAATACAGACTAACATGGCTGTGACTCTGAAACCATCCATTATTAGTTCTTCTTCCCCACTGAGTCGAAAACCTACACTTTCCTTCATCTTTCTCTTGCTTTTAATATATTTATAGAATCTCTTCTTATTGTCTTTTATATCTGTTGCTAGGTGTAACTCATTTTGTGCCTTAGCCTTTCTCATTTAGTCCCGACATCCTTGTGCTATACTTTTGTACTCATTTTTAGCAATTTGTCCATATTTCCACTTTCGGTAGGATTTCACTTTGATTTTTCAGGTCATTCAAGAACTGCTGATGCCATTATATTGATTCTTGCTAGTCTTCCTATCTTTCCTTCTCACCAGGATACTTTGCTGTTGTGCCCTTAATGCTGCCTCTTTGAGAAGCTGTCAGCTCTCCTGAACTCCTTTTCCCCTAGATTTTCTTCCCATGGCAGTTCTCTGAGTTTGTTAAAGTCTGTTGTGTTTTGGTTTTTGTCTTGTTTGTTGGTTTGTTTGTTTGAAGTCCATTGTCCTCATTCTGCTAGTCTTACTCCTTCCTTTTCTTAGAATCATGAGCATAAGTCAAATCTCACATTTCAGGGCATGAAGTGATCACCAGCAGGATAAACTTCCTCCTCACAAGTACACTGTACAATGGCTAGGAAGTGGGGAAGGCTCATATCCCTCTGAAGCAGGGATACCAAAGACGACACTGGCCACATGCCACCAAATTTTCATTTAGATGTACATACATTATTGTAGCAAAAATAACTGCAAGACAACATTCTTTGTATACATGAAAGAGGAACAGAAATGGAGTGTTGGCTGAGTTTACCACCAATCAAAACTACCAGCTGATCAGGTTTTTCATGCTGCACTTGAGGAACAGAACAGTTGTGAACCGCATTTAAAGTCTCTGGACCATAATGAAGCCTCAGGATAAACCTCGGGCAATCCTGCTATGAAGCATCACATCCTGGCCACTGCTGGGGGCAGAGAACAGGGCTCGATGGAGCAGTATGACCCTGCAGGGAGACTCCTGTATTCCTGCTACAGTCTTTCTCTGTGGGTGCTCTTGTTCCATCACACACATAATGACCCTGAGTCTATCAGGCCTGGAGAGAGTGCTTTACAGAAAGAGTAGCAAGGCAAGGGCAGGGCTGGGACCTCATTCTTAGAATGGACATAGACAGTAAATAGCTCCATGCTGGATAAGTACATTAATGAAGCATGGCCATGAGTCCTGCCATGACTGCAGGGGACTGGACTAGATGACCTCTCAAGGTCCCTTCCAGTCCTACGATTCTATGGCTTACCATGTATGAAAAATGTTTCACTGAGACAAATACACTGCCTCGGAACTCCCACCGAGTGCTCCGGAGCCAGTGGCCATGGCATCTGTTCACATCAATATGTTTTCCACTTTTACCTTGAGTAACCCCCCCAAATCCTAGCTGAGTCTTTCAGGGGCATTGGGTGGAGAGGCGGACATGAGAGCCAATGTTAGTACATGGAGCTTTCAATAATTAACCAGAGACTTTCATTTTGTCCAAAGTCTTAATCTGATGACAAAAATCCTCATAATATTCTGCACCCTTCAGCCTCAATACACAATCATCTTACTTACCAAAAAAAAAAAAAAGTTGTAGTAAGCAGGCACCAGACGGGAAATTTGAGATGGGAAAGGATATTATAGTATTACACTAGAGAATGCCATAAATAAATCTTACACAGAGATGGATAGGCAGATTAGTGCAGTGTTCTACACATATCATGCCGCTCTACAAGACAATGACTCATCAAATTCTCCATTTCTAGCAGTCAGTCAAACTTGGTATTTGTTACAGCATGGAAGGAAAGGCAGAGGAAACAACCTGAAGCAAGGTTGGCTGATGTAGGTTTTGTCCACTGGACAGAGCAGAGATCTAGGAGTTAGGACAAATGGATTGCATTCCTGACTCTGCCGTTCACTTGCTGAGTAATCCAGGGCAAATCATTTATGCCAAAATTTTCAAGCTCAGGTGCCAAACAGTCAGCTTCTAACTCCATACTTAAGCATCTAAATTTGATTCTCAACTTCAATGGGAGCTTTGGACACTCAGGAACTCTGAAATTCAGGCCACTTATTCAGATGCCTGTAAGCCAGTCGGCTAAGAACTCTCTCCAGGCACAGGATATATGTCCCCGTGTCTTCGGGACTTCAGTTTTATTTCTTCAAAATAGCATAAGTTGAACATATCAGTCATGACCCCAGACTTCTGCAAGAGCCAATCTACAAATCCTACAGGATCTATCTGGGAGCCAAGGTGAGCCTCTCTGATCCCTACTCCTTTCTAGCCTGCTCCCTATGAGATTCCACTCTGCAGGCCATCTGCCTGAGTCATATATATAAACCAGGTTCTCTCTCCTGGCCCAAGGAATCCCACAGGAATCTATCTACTCCCCACAGTTCTCTAGCTCAGCTACTTGCTGGTTTTTATGACATGCTATCACCCAACTCTGGCCTCATTGCATCAGGTGGGAGGCAGCTGATTAGTAAGGTTAGTAAATCTCCAGGAATTAAAGATTAATCTTTAGTTAAAGGTTATGTCATGTGATGAACCCTCCAGGAATTACATCCAAGCAAAACTGGCAACCCTATTGATATATCACCAATGGGGGCAAAGCACAATACCCTTAAAGGTCCGCTCTACCATGTGACACAGCCTAAACATGGTGCCTACCTTTAGGCCCTTATGTATGAATATTTAACTTTTAGCATCTTGATCTCTCAGTTTATTCATCTCAAAATTAATATCATAATAATTATTATTAATAGCTACTTTACAGAGGGACTAGTTGTGAGGTTTTTGTTAATTAACTTTGTAAAGGGCTTTCAGATCCTTTCAGGGAAAGTGCTGTCGAAGTATTAAGACTTTGCAATCACTCGTATTTATAGTTAGGTAAGACCTAAATAACAATAATAATAATAATAATAATTACTGTTATTCAAAAGTAATAACCTTTACTTATCCCATCTTCACTTCTCAATCCAGGACACCTCAAATTGAAACCCACCATAAAACTCTTTCTCTACATTACGTGTTTTCTATATTGCCCATCACCATAGTAACTGAGCATTGCTCAGGTACATCAGATATGTACAGCAATGTCCCTAGTGGATTTCACGGCAGCTTCTTTTCTTCTCCCTTTCATAATTATAGGAAGCTCTGTGTGACAGATGATAGAGAGAGAGACAGAATAAACTATTAAGCCATCTTCATAGAATCACAGAGTTTAAGCCCAGAAGGGACCACCAGACCGTCTAGTCCAACCTGCTGTATACTCCAACACCACCCATCTCCTGCACACTAAACCCAGCAATCAAAATTAGACCAAAGTATTACAGCCCACAGGAGACTAAACTATTATGTGCCACATGCAGAGAATAGGAGGGACCAATTCCCTCAATGGCAGGGAATTGATTAAGATATACGCAGATAATCTCAGCAAGTGACCCCCATCCCATGCTGCAGGGGAAGGTGGAAACCCCTCAAGGTCACTGCCATTCTGACCTGTGGGAAATTTCTTCCTGACCCCACCAATGGTGATCAGTTAGACCCTAACCATGCAAGTAAGAACCAGCCAGATAAGCGTGTGTGAGCGAGAATGCTGGGTGTCACCTCAAAGTGCTGGCCCTCTCTATTCAGCAGTGTCCCATCTCTCACCATGGCCATTTCTGATGCGTCAGAGGAAGGAGACCAACCCCCATGCCACAAAACAGAATACAGTGGTGTTGGGGGAGGAATCCTCTCCTGACCCCTGCAGGGGACCAGCTGAGGCCCTGAAGCATGAGCTTTTAGGAACATAAGGCATAAACTGGAAGGAACCCCCCCCTCCTCAGGGCTGTATTCTCTCTCCCACTCTCACAAGCAACCCCTTCATACAATCACACTCGTACATTTGTCCTGTCTATCCCCAGTGAGATGCCAGGATAGGGTCGTTCCCTGAAATGTATTCCCCAATGGTTTGTTCAGTCCAGTTTGAACTAACTAAAGATATGAGGCTTCTGCCACTCTACATTAGGAAGTGAATTTTTTCCATCTATTTAGTCTGCATTCTCCTTTGGCTGATTTATTCTCCACTTCATCTCCTTGAAAAACCTGAACTAATTTCTCTCCTCCATGAGTTCTGTGTGTAGAACTCCCCTGGAGTGTCAGGGGGCAGCCATGTGCAGGATGCTTAAAGAATCAGGCCTTTAAAGTTTACACTCTTTGGACATTTGTACACAGTTATCCTGTCATTTTTCCTTTTCAAAATCATTTGAAACAAGGCCGACGTCTCAGTCCTTTCTCTCCACGAGGCTTTAGTAACAAAGCTCATCTCTCCATAAAACAGGGCAAATGAGCATTCTGAGAGTAGAAAGCTTGTTTCCATTTTCACTGAAGTCAGTGCATTGGCTCTGGCCCTCGTTTCACCCCAAAATGCACATTTCCATCAGCCCCATGACCTGCAACAATTCACCTTCCAGAACTGACAGCAAAATCACATCATCATCCTCTGTCTTTTTTTCAAGCTGGGAAATAAACTAAATAAACTAAACAGTAATAATTCACCAGAATCAGATGGTATTCACCCAAGAGTTCTGAAGGAACTCAAATGTGAAATTGCAGGACTACTAACTGCAGTCTGTAACCTATCATTTAAATCAGCTTCTGTACCAAATGACTGGAGGATAGCTAATGTGATGCCAATTTTTAAAAAGGGCTCCAGCGGTGACCTCAGCAATTACAGGCCAGTAAGCCTGACAGGTTGAAATTATAGTAAAGAACAAAATTGTCAGACACGGAGATGAACATAATTTGTTGGGGAATAGTCAACATGTTTTTTGTAAAGAGAAATCATGCCTCACCAATCTACTTTGTTTACTAGAATTCTTTGAGGGGGTCAAAAGCATGTGGACAAGGGGGATCCAGTGGATATAGTGTATTTAGATTTTCAGAAAGGAGAGAGTGCCAGATTTCCACTGTGATACAGAACACTTGCTTCTAGCTCTGGAAGTTACTGAAAAACTTGATTTCAAAACAGTTGCTATTTTTTATATATAAAAGCTATTTTAGGTGATTTTTAGTGGTTTTATGGCTCCCTCTGAATCCTATATAGTTAGACACATGGTAATTAAGACACAGGTCTAAGACCTGAATGAAGGCCCTGTGATTTCAACACCAAGCAAGGCAAAAAGAGCGGTGAGGGAATTGAGAAGGACAGTCTCAGCAGTGTCAGCTCCTGGGCTGTTTCATTGACTCACTTGCTCTCTGCACAGAACAGAGCAGTACCAGGGAAAACAAAGAGCATTTGTGGCACTTAAAGACAAAGGACTGCAAACTCAGCTGGGTCATCTGTACTTCATAACTAAAGGAAAGAGGATGACAAGAGTAACGGTAACCACAGATTAAAGTTTACATTACCTGCGTAGATCCCTTCTTTAATTTGACCTGTGCTATAGATATTCTTAGCTAGCAGCTCCTCTCCTATGTCTTATTATCCAAAACCCACCAATCAAGTCCTCTATGGCATGTACATAAAAAACACAGGTCAACATAAAAACTGACAATGAGCATCAGGAAGGACAATATGCATATCACAGAATCATAGAATCGTAGGACGTGCACAAGTCCATGGGGCCGGACGAATTGCATCCGAGAGTGCTGAAGGAATTGGCGGCTGTGATTGCAGAGCCCTTGGCCATTATCTTTGAAAACTCATGGCGAACGGGGGAAGTCCCGGATGACTGGAAAAAGGCTAATGTAGTGCCCATCTTTAAAAAAGGGAAGAAGGAGGATCCTGGGAACTACAGGCCAGTCAGCCTCACCTCAGTCCCTGGAAAAATCATGGAGCAGGTCCTCAAAGAATCAATCCTGAAGCACTTAGAGGAGAGGAAAGTGATCAGGAACAGTCAGCATGGATTCACCAAGGGAAGGTCATGCCTGACTAATCTAATCGCCTTTTATGATGAGATTACTGGTTCTGTGGATGAAGGGAAAGCAGTGGATGTATTGTTTCTTGACTTTAGCAAAGCTTTTGACACGGTCTCCCACAGCATTCTTGTCAGCAAGTTAAGGAAGTATGGGCTGGATGAATGCACTATAAGGTGGGTAGAAAGCTGGCTAGATTGTCGGGCTCAACGGGTAGTGATCAATGGCTCCATGTCTAGTTGGCAGCCGGTGTCAAGTGGAGTGCCCCAGGGGTCGGTCCTGGGGCCGGTTTTGTTCAATATCTTCATAAATGATCTGGAGGATGGTGTGGATTGCACTCTCAGCAAATTTGCGGATGATACTAAACTGGGAGGAGTGGTAGATACGCTGGAGGGGAGGGATAGGGTACAGAAGGACCTAGACAAATTGGAGGATTGGGCCAAAAGAAATCTGATGAGGTTCAATAAGGATAAGTGCAGGGTCCTGCACTTAGGATGGAAGAATCCAATGCACCGCTACAGACTAGGGACCGAATGGCTAGGCAGCAGTTCTGCGGAAAAGGACCTAGGGGTGACAGTGGACGAGAAGCTGGATATGAGTCAGCAGTGTGCCCTTGTTGCCAAGAAGGCCAATGGCATTTTGGGATGTATAAGTAGGGGCATAGCGAGCAGATCGAGGGACGTGATCGTTCCTCTCTATTCGACACTGGTGAGGCCTCATCTGGAGTACTGTGTCCAGTTTTGGGCCCCACACTACAAGAAGGATGTGGATAAATTGGAAAGAGTCCAGCGAAGGGCAACAAAAATGATTAGGGGTCTAGAGCACATGACTTATGAGGAGAGGCTGAGGGAGCTGGGATTGTTTAGTCTGCAGAAGAGAAGAATGAGGGGGGATTTGATAGCTGCTTTCAACTACCTGAAAGGGGGTTCCAAAGAGGATGGCTCTAGACTGTTCTCAATGGTAGCAGATGACAGAACGAGGAGTAATGGTCTCAAGTTGCAATGGGGGAGGTTTAGATTGGATATTAGGAAAAACTTTTTCACTAAGAGGGTGGTGAAACACTGGAATGCGTTACCTAGGGAGGTGGTAGAATCTCCTTCCTTACAGGTTTTTAAGGTCAGGCTTGACAAAGCCCTGGCTGGGATGATTTAACTGGGACTTGGTCCTGCTTTGAGCAGGGGGTTGGACTAGATGACCTTCTGGGGTCCCTTCCAACCCTGATATTCTATGATTCTATGATTCTATGACTGGAAGGGACCTCGAGAGGTCATCTAGTCCAGTTCCCTGAGCTCATGGAAAGACTAAGCATTATCTAGACCAGTGGTTCCCAGACTTGTTCTGCCACTTGTGAAGGGAAAGCCCCTGGAGGGCCGGGCCAGTTTGTTTACCTGCTATATCTGCAGGTTCGGCCAATCGCAGCTCCCAGTGGCCACAGTTCGCTGCTCCAGGCCAATAGGAGCTGATGGGAGCGGCACGGGCCGAGGGACGTGCTGGCCGCCGCTTCCAGCAGCTCCCATTGGCCCAGAGCAGCGAACCGCAGCCACTGGGAGCCGCGATCGGCCGAACCTGTGGACGCAGCAGGTAAACAAACCGGCCCGGCACGCCAGAGGCTTTCCCTGCACAAGCGGCAAAACAAGTTTGGGAACCACTGACCTAGACCATCCCTGACAGGTGTTTGTCTAACCTGCTCTTAAAAATCTCCAATGATGGAGATTCCACAACCTCTCTATGCAATTTATTCCAGTGCTTAACCACCCTGACAATTAGGAAATTTTTCCTAATGGCCAACCTAAACCATCCTTGCTGCAACGTAAGCCCATTGCTTCTTGTTCTATCCTCAGAGGTTAATGAGAACAATGTTTTTCCCGCCTCATTGTAACAACTTTTTGTGTACTTGAAAATTGTTATTATGTCCCCTCTCAGACGTCTCTTCTCCAGACTAAACAAACCCATTTTTTCAATCTTCCCTCATTTTTGTTTTTAATCATTCTTGTTGCTCTGCTCTAGACTTTCTCCAATTTGTCCACATCTTTCCTGAGATGTGGAACCCAGAACTGGACACAATACTCCAGTTGAGGCCATATCAGTGTTGAGTAGAGCGGAAGAATTACTTCTTGTGTCTTGCTTACAACACTCCAGCTAATACATCCCAGAATGATGTTTGCTTTTTTTTTGCAACAGTGTTACAATGTTCACTCATATTTAGCTTGCGATCCACTATGACCCCCAGATCCCTGTCTTCAGTACTCCTTCCTAGGCAGTCATTTCCCATGTTGTATGTGTGCAATTGATTGTTCCTTCCTAAGTGGAGTACTTTGCATTTGTCCTTATTGAATTTCATCCTATTTACTTCAGACCATTTCTCCAGTTTGTCCAGATCATTTTGAATGTGAATCCTATCCTCCAAAGCACTTGCAACCCCTCCCAACATGGTATCATATGCAGGCTTTATAAGTGTATTCTGTGCCATTATCAAGATATTGAACGGACCCAGACTCAGAACTGATCCTTGCGGAATCCCATTTGATATGCTCTTCCAGCTTGACTGTGAACCACTGATAACTAGTTTCTGGGAATGGTTTTCCATCTTATAGTAGCACCCATCTTATAGTAGCTCCATCTGGGTCGTATTGACCTAGTTTGTTTATGAGAAGGTCATGCAAGACAGTATCAAAAGCCTTACTAAAGTCAAGATGTACCACATCTACCACTTCTTCCCCACCCCCCACCCCCCACCCCCGGGTCCACAAGGCTTGCTACCCTGTCAAAGAAAGCTATTAGGTTGGTTTGACATGATTTGTTCTTGACATATCCATGTTGACTGTTACTTCTCACCTTATTATTGTTTAGATGTTTGCAGACTGATTACTTAACTATTTGCTCCATTATCTTTCCAGTTACTGAAGTTAATCTGACTGATCTGTAATTCCCCAGGTTGTCCTTATTTCCCTTTTTATAGATGGGCACTATATTTGCCCTTTTCCAGTCCTCTGGAATCTCTCCCATCTTCCATGACTTTTCAATGATAATCGCTAATGGCTCAGATATCTCCTCAATCAGCTCCTTGAATATTCTAAGAAGTGTTTCATCAGGCCCTGGTGACTTGAAGACATCTAACTTGTCTAAATAATTTTAACTTGTTCTTTCCCGACCATGTACTTCTGTACCAGATATGGACTGGTCACAGAGCTTCCTTCTGAGTGAGATACACACCAGATTTGTTCACTATAAGATCCTAGCTGATATATTACAATATATAGGAATGTATCATCCATTAAAATGAAGGCATGATTCTCTGTCTTTATCTTCATGGTAAGCCCTGATATTTTGTTATATGTGAAGAGTGCCCATATGAAAGAACTATCCATATAGCGAGAGCCGAAGTTCAGAATCAAGGTCAGCTGCTCATGCAGTACTTCCCTCTCAATCTTCAAAAGGAAAGACCAGAAATGTCAAGATAAATTTTGTGCCCCTTTCTGACATCCGTATGCAGATTTTGGTTTCTTAACAAAATGAAACCTCTAAACATTTTGAGGTTCTCCCTCCACTAATTCCATTATATGCTCTCAATTTAGGTGACAAGTTGAGTGCTGTGCAATATAAATGGTTCAAATAAGGGCAGGTGTATACAGTATGCATAGAATAGAATAGAATCCATTCCATTCTATTCCATCCTGCCCCCATCATATCAAAAATCTCCTGTGATATCTGATCACATCAAATGAAAATTCTGTACACACAAAAAAAGGACAGACTAGCAGAGTTGAGATTGATTATTCAGCTGCAAGAGGACAATATTGCCCTTAAATAGGCACTTTTGTTTCCATAGGGTGAAGTGCAACCCAATTGTTTTAAATACACGCACACACACACCCTCACCAAGCATGGTATGGAGAAGTAAAACCAAGAGTGGATTGGTCAGGAGGGACTAAGGGAAATAAATCTGTTCTTTGATGCAGAAATTTACTTATGAAATGAAAAGAGGAAAATATGACATTACAGTAACACCAAGGGAGGTTGTTAAGGGAGGTAGTCTGGTGTAGTGGATTGAGCATGAGTGTAAAAGCTTAAATTGCCTGAGTTCTAATCCTGACTCTGTGACTCGGACACTGTATGCCTCAGTTTACCCATCTAAAATATGGGAATAACAACAATGCTTACTAACCTCCCTCTGGGCTTCATTGTGAGGCTTAGTTAATATTTCTACAGTACCTTGAAGATATTAAATATTAAAACAAACAAAGGAGAAGGAAATGCAGTCTTCCGTGCAGCTGATGGAGCATCTTTTACAGCCACTAAAATCAATTTGATAATTAAAAAAATGTCAAAGGCAGGAAATGAAGTGTTTTGACTGCTCGCCTGATTCCCCTCCCAGCAGAGCAAATCAGGAGCATCCCCAATGATGGCAGTGAAGTTACACTGGTGTGAGAGGAGAATCATATCTATCCTACTGCTCTCCTGCTTAGGTATCTGTGCAATTGATCGCTGCCAAGAGATCAGTGCAATACCCAGGACCAACAGCATACATTAATGATAAAACGGCATTTAGTGCTAACTAGCTGGACTCGATTAGCATCCTTGAATAATAAAGTCTTCTCTCTATTGACAGAACATGCCCAGGTAGCAACAGTTCAAGTTTCCTACACAGCATTCCACCCACATGCCTCTACTCTGACCTGGGGGACCCACTTACAGGTGGGAGCAGAAAGGTCCCATGTTCATTCAACTTCTGGCCTCTCTGCAGAGATTCTTAGTACTATAATTCACGTTCCTAAGGCGCCAATCCCCATAATATTAAGGTGCCACTGCCGAGGGATTTATTATGTTGTGGATCTTTGTCCACTAGGAACAGCATTAAGATATCGATCTCTTTCACGGAGCCCATTTGACCTGTGCCCCATTAAAATCAGTGGCCAGAGTTGAGGAGCTATTTATCAGACCCTTTCCCTGCAGCTCTTCAGAAGTTAATATGCGGCTCCTTGTCTTGGCACCGACACCCGGGATGGAGCTACAGGTGCCAACTTTCCAATGTGCCGGAGGGTGCTCACTGTTCAACCCCTGGCTCTGCCACAGGCCCTGCCCCCACTCCACCCCTTCCCACCCCCTTCCCTGAGCCTGCCATGCCCTCGCTCCTTCCACCTCCCCCCAGAGCCTCCCGCACGCCATGAAACAGCTGATTAGGAGGTTCAGGGAGGGAGGGGGAGGCGCTGATCAGTGGGGCTGCTGGTGGGTGGGAGGCACTGGGAGCGGGGAGGAGAGCAGCTGATGTGGGGCTGCTGACATATTATTGTGGCTCTTTGGCAATGTAGATTGGTAAATTCTGGCTCCTTCTCAGGCTCAGGTTGGCCACCCCTGTGCTAAACCCTTCTTGAGTCTCACTCCTGCCTTGATCCCTACAAGAAAACAAACTATGATTAATGTTAGAATGAGGGGCAGCTGGAGCAGGCAGCTGAAAGGCAATAAGGGAAGATCAATATTTATCTGACACATCAGATTACAAACAGAGAGCAAAGGCAACACACGCACAAAATAATCAAGGTTCTTGATTGTTTCCTTCTCTCCAACCTTGTGTTTGTTGCTTTGTCTTCTTAGATTATAAACTGTTTGGAGCAGGAACGGTGGGCCAAAATTTTGTTGGCATCACTCCATTGACTTAATGGACTGGTGCCAGCAGAGTGTTTGGCCATGTGTTTTCTTCTATGTTTATGCACAGTGCCTATCCCAAGGAGGCCTCATCCCTGATTAATAACAACAACTTATGTTAAACATAGTTCTATGTTAATTGCTTTAGCTTTCTCATTTGCTCCACACGTATAATAAACCCTCTGTCATTGAAAGCTGTCCTTTAGAGCCATTCCATGGTCAGTGCCAACATGAGACACTGCCCAAGGTGCTTCTAAAGGCTTTACTACACTTACCAGGGGATCAACGGTGCGGCGATCGATGCAGCGATGGTCGATTTAGTGGGTCTAATGAAGACCCACTAAATCAACCGCAAATCACTCTCCCGTCAACTCCCGTACTCCACCAGAACGAGAGGAGTAAAGGGAGTGCGGACCCTCTGGGAAATAGATCTAAGCTACACCCATTTGAATTATGCTACTAACATAACTCAAATTGCGTAGCTTAGATTGACTTTCCCACATAGTGTAGACAAGGCCTAAGCTGCTCTATGGTGGGTGTAAGTTTGCTGGTCTCCAGTAAGTCTCAATATAGCCTCAGCACACCCTCGAAGGCACAGCAGCACAGGCTGAAAGGTGCAGTTTAAAAAAAAAATCTCTCAGCGACCTATTATCCATGGATTGCCAAAGAGACCATCAAAACCCAGCATGTCAGTGTCTGCCTAAGGAAGCATCTGAGCTATGGATCCACAGCCATGCAGTATGTCTGAGAACAAAGGGATTAATGCTGAAAAGCAGTAAATATCTCAGATCCAACACCTCCTTTTGTAAGTTACATATTTTTCAACTGAAATAAAAACTACTACATTAGGGACTGATCCCTTTTAAAATCTCATTTTAGGGGAACTGGATAGTCCAATCGATTGCTAATGGGTAGGACTGGGAACATTATTTATAGAATATAACGTATTTGATTAATGTTGTGCATGAATTGTCTGCAATCAGGCATTGATTTTTATTATCCATTTTTGCAGAGTCCCAAAGTAAGCTCAGTGCTTCAGAGATCAAACAGAAAGACATGGCCTGTGCCCAGAAAGCACGTGCAAGCTAACATTAACAAACAGTAGGGAGGGGAAGGAGTGAGGAATGACAGAAGGAAGCCCAGTCATGTGATCAAGGCACTGGACTGGGACTCTGGAGATCTGGGCTCAATTCCTGTCACTGTCACTGACTCTGTGCAACTTTCGGCAGGTCACTTTACTCTTTCTGTGCATTACAGCAGGGCGATAATACTTCCCTACCTCGCGGGGGTGTTGGTAAGATAAATCCATGCACATCCAGAGAGCATTGTCCAAGTGGCAATGATGATGCCTGCAGCTGCATTGCTCCCTTCAGCCTTGGAGTACTGCAGAAGCGTCAGTGCTTTCTAATGAAGATTTCGCTAGAACGGAATGTGCTAATAATTGTACCTCACCTTCTCAATGTGCGAGATGCATACTTAGGGTCAGACTGTAGCTTGCTCTCTGCAGGTGTACAAGAGGGGAGGGGGCATAAGGACCCTTCCGCCTCTCTCCCCCCCGCACCTTTGAGCTCCTGAACAGTGGCCAGCCACAGCTGGTGTTCCAAGCTCACAATGGTAGCACTGACTTCCTCAAAGGCATGAGAAGGGGCAGGGGGAGAGCAACTTCCCTCTTGATATTGGCCGGTGGAGCAAAGTTATCATAGGGAGAAGGTGCACTGCTCAAATCAAAGGTGGTGCTCTCCCCCCACCAACCTGCATTCCCTTATAGTTGCCTCCAGGAATGCTGGTTGAGCATCTAATTGCCTTCTGTGATGAGATAACTGGCTCTGTGGATGAGGGGAAAGCAGTGGATGTGTTATTCCTTGACTTTAGCAAAGCTTTTGATACAGTCTCCCACAGTATTCTTGCCAGCAAGTTAAAGAAGTATGGGCTGGATGAATGGACTTTAAGGTGGATAGAAAGCTGGCTAGATCGTCGGGCTCAACGGGTAGTGATCAATGGCTCCATGTCTAGTTGGCAGCCGGTATCAAGAAGAGTGCCCCAAGGGTTGGTCCTGGGGCCGGTTTTGTTCAATGTTTTCATTAATGATCTGGAGGATGGCGTGGACTGCACCCTCAGCAAGTTTGTAAATGACACTAAACTGGGAGGAGAGGTAGATACGCTGGAGGGTAGGGATAGGATACAGAGGGCCCTAGACAAATTAGAGGATTGGGCCAAAAGAAATCTGATGAGGTTCAACAAGGACAAGTGTAGAGTCCTGAATTTAGGATGGAAGAATCCCATGCACCGCTACAGATTAGGGACCAAATGGCTAGGCAGCAGTTCTGCAGAAAAGGACCTAGGGGTTACAGTGGACGAGAAGCTGGATATGAGTCAACAGTGTGCCCTTGTTGCCAAGAAGGCCAATGGCATTTTGGGATGTATAAGTAGGGGCATTGCCAGCAGATCGAGGGACGTGATCATTCCCCTCTGTTCAACATTGGTGAGGCCTCATCAGGAGTACTGTGTCCAGTTTTGGGTCCCACACTACAAGAAGGATGTGGGAACATTGGAAAGCATCCAGCAGAGGACAACAAAAATGATTAGGGGACTAGAACACATGACTTACAAGAAGAGGCTGAGGGAACTGGGATTGTTTAGTCTGCGGAAGAGAAGAATGAAGGGGGATTTGATAGCTATTTTCAATTACCTTGAAAGGGGGTTCCAAAGAGGATGGATCTAGACTGTTCTCAGTGGTAGCAGATGACAGAACAAGGAGTAATGGTCTCAAGTTGCAGTGGGGGAGGTTTGGGTTGGATATTAGGAAAAACTTTTTCACCAGAAGGGTGGTGAAGCACTGGAATGCGTTACCTAGGGAGGTGGTGAAATCTCCTTCCTTAGATATTTTTAAGGTCAGGCTTGACAAAGCCCTGGCTGGGATTTAGTTGGGGAATGGTCCTGCTTTGAGCAGCGGGTTGGACTAGATGACCTTCTGAGGTCCCTTCCAACCCTGATATTCTATGATTCTATGACAGAATTCCTCCAAGGGTTCATGCTGCAGGTAGCTCTTCCACCAGCCCACAACCTGCCTCCCATGTCATAAAGCCTTGATCTGGCCCTGAATTAGTGTCACCACAAGTGCGAGAGTTTCAGTTCACAGGGGTTTTTGCAAACTTCTTTGGGTTAACTTGGTTTTGTGCCTCTTGGCCAAAATTCATCCCTGCTGTTAGTGCTCTGACATTGATGGAGTTGCTCCCAGGAGGAATAGTGCTCCATGAGTTTTGCTTTGAGTTTTGGGTGCAAAGGAACTCAAAAATTCAGACTGAAACGGTGCTGCTGGGCCTCACCTGGATTCATGTCAAACCATGTGAGGCGGAGACTCTTGTACACCCTGCCCTGACCCACCTGGCCGTTCGAAATTGGTCCTTGAGTCTCCCAAAATGGGCCCAGGTTTGCAAACTTTAGTGAACTTTTAGGTGTGACAAGCTGTCTAGAGTGGTTCACGAGTGTGAGTATGAACCTCAGGGCAGACTGTGAAGAACCAGGGCACAAATCCCAAACTGGTTGTGAGTTCTATACTTAGATTTCACCAACTAAGTATCAAGTGTGAACTCCTCAAGCACTACAACAGCCTTAACGTAGAGTCACAGACAGTCTCCTTGGGTACTCTGACCTATCTTGCCACCCAGGCAAGCCTGCCTTTGCAATAGATGGTCCCTTACACCAAAAATCATAACAATATTCAGGTTACTCCCAGTCCCAAAGAGCCAGTCGATTGCACCCTAGGTCAATTGCACCTTAGATCCTCCAAGAAAATATTGTAGCCAATCCTACAATAAATTAACTAAAGATTTATTAACGAAGAAAAAGAAATTAGAGTTATTTACAGTGTGAAAGCAGGTGAACATATACACACAAATGAGTTACAGTCCCAGGTTCCAAAAACTGATAGAAGCTATATGCAAGCTCTATGTATCCTTTAGTGCTAACCTTGGCCAAGCAGCTGGGGATCTCTTGCTTATGCTTAGAAATCTTTGCTCCCCAAAGTCCAAGCAGCATAAAGAGGTACAGTTCCTTCTTGTCAGGGATTTTTATTCCCTTCTCCAACAGTTCAACCTGATGGGACGAGTGTTTGTGCACGTCCCCTCTTCATGGGTGTGGGGGGAGCAATCAACAAAGTTTTTGTCCTCTGATGTTCCACAATGGTTTGTCTGGTATCTATGGGCCTTCTTTTGTTGGAAAGGAGATGACACCTCTTGTGGTAAACTAGTATTTCACACTTGGGAATACTTCTCTCCTGACTGAGCGGGTTTACAGTTTCAGAGCAAACACTTACTTACATACTACCTTATAACATGGGGTACAGAAGTTAAGTGAGATTAATCATGCAGCATCCTACCAGCATTTCATAAAGTCTAAACACATTTTTTTATAAATCTAATGCCTATTTTAATAATACTTTCACACAGGTCAGTCAGGCTGGTTTCCAGTGATGCATTCATCAGTGTCCAGTTGGGGCCTTGGCATGAACTGACACCTGATCTGCCAGTGACACAAGGTGAACCTAAGCTAGGTCTTAAGTTTTTCATGAACCCTGAAACCTGGAGGTACACATGGATTTGGGGGTGGTAACCGACTTTTTGCATGGCTCTAGTCACTCCAGCACACAGGGCGAGCACAATATACAGCCTATTCTTATCGTCATGGGTGGGGTACTGTGACCTGTGCGTGCCTTTAGATGCATGGGTGGAACTAACTAACTTTGTCCCTAGATACATAACGTGTGTGTGCATCAGCCACCTCTGGCACCCAAACTCATCTCTGGATCTGCAAACAATTCTCATTGGGTCCCAGGATATGTCTGTGATGAGGAGTGACAGACATTGGGTGGGAGGGAGAGCAGATATTATCCTCCCACCAGGGCATCAGCACAGGAGTTACAATAGCCTGAGGTGAGATCTGAAAGAGCTTGAGGGGCGGGCTGTGGAATCCTTGCAGGCACAGAGTCACATTGCCGGAGAACCAGGAAGAGCAGCTCAGAGCCATACACCCAGTGCAGAAAGACAGGATCTCTGTGCAGATGGCCCTGTACCTCCAGCGGACTGTGGGAAAATCTGCTGGGGTTAAGGCCTGAACCTCTAGCTTCATCTGCAGAGGAGGCAAACCCTGCCACTCCTTGGAAAAGCTGGAAGGAAATTCTATGACTTCCTCCTCTTGTGAGGGGTCCAGATGCACATAAGACCAATTAGAATATTATTGCATCTTCTCTCTAGCTAGCCATTAGTGTGGCAACACTAAGGAGCTACTGAGCTGGATTCAGAACCTAGCTGTGCCATTGACTCACTATGTGCCCTGGACTAGTCACTTAACCAGTTGGTGCCATAGGATCCCCAGTGGTCAAACAGAGACAAGGACATTTACCCTCCTTGGTAAAGTGCTTTGAGTTCTAAAAGAGGAAAGTTTTATTCAGCATTATTACCATGGGGAGACAGTCCTTGCTGCCCACAACTCCTGACTGATTCATGCCATGAACATTAATTTTTGTAAAGGGACTGCTCAATGCAACTACAACTCTCCTCACCAAACTGCAGGCTGGGAACTTGCTGCTTTATTCAAATGGCATCACAATACAACTGGGGATGCAGGAACTCCCACTGACTAGATCAAGATGTAAGGAAGGGGTGAAGCAAGGCTCCAACCCATAATAACCCAGTTCATCCAGTGATGACCACTTTACTACATTATGAGCCCTTATAATTTTTACCTTGATACATATGACAGGAGAGGCTAACCCAATTAATGTTTACATCTTTTTAAAAAAGTCTTCTTAAACTATTTGCCCCAGTAACACTCTGCATCACTAAGGTCTGGTCTACACTGTGAATAACGTACCTGAAGTCAACGTACTTAGATCTACTCACCATGGTGTCTTTACTGCGGTGAGTCAAAAGCTGACGCTCCCCTGTCGAGTCCACCTGCGCCTCTCGCTCCGGTCGCGTACCGGAGTCAAAGGGAGAGTGCTTGGCGATTGATTTATCGCATCTAGACTAGACGTGATAAATCAATCCTCGCTGGATTGATCGCTGCCCGTCGATCCAGCCAGTAATGTAGACAAGCCCTAAGTTCTACAGACTCACTATGTGTGGCATGAGAAATGTTTCCTGTTACCCATTTTAAATGTATTGCCTTTGACATTCATTGAATTTCTCTTCATTCTCTATTTTATGGAACAGGGTAAAAAAAAAAGAAATCAGAGTGGCAGATTAGCCTAATCTTTCCCATTCATTATATTAAATTCATCTCTCCTATCACCACTTATTCTTCTCCTTTCCAAACCAATTAACCCTAGTCATTTTCATCTCTCCCTACATTAAAAAACCACATGCTGCTAAATCACTTGCATTGCCTTTCTTTGGATCTTGTGTTACCGTATCTCCTTTCTAACAAAAGGGAGAGCAAAACTGAACGTTGCATGTGGGTGAGAATGCACCATCAATTCTAACATTTTCCATAGCCTCCTCCACCCCTTTCTTAATTCAGCTAATGTCTCATTCACTTCTTCAACCCTCCCATTGCGCATTGAGTAGATATCTTCATTGAGCTGTTGACAATGATGCCTACAGGTCTTTTTATTCCCCCCCTCCCTGAGAAGTTAGAATTAATTCAAAGCCGATCAGTGTGTACAAGGCATTTAAGTTGTTCCTTTCAGCTCGTATTATCTTAGATTTGGCCATGTTGAAATTCATCTGCCATCATGTTGGCAATTTCTGAGGTTAATTAGGTACTTATGGCATTCCTCGTATTTCCACACTAGTCTTTACTAACTTGACCTCGGGGGTACATTCCTATTAATGTCCTTTCCATCCTGCAAATTGAACGCTTAGCCCTATTCTTTGTTTCCTACCTCTTAACCACTTTTTAATTGATAGCTGTGCGTTCCCTCACACCCTATGGTTACCGTATTTCGCTAATAGCTTCTTGTGAGGGACTTAGTCAAAAGTCTAAATATACTGTATTTACCAGTTCGCCTTTATCTGCTGTGTTGTTAATGCCTTGAAAGGCATCTGTGATGGGCTGACTCTCCCACACTCACCCAGCAGGGTTTAATGCAGGTCAGATGGACCAAATAACCCAATAGGCAGCTGATTAAGGAGACTCAGCTGGGCAGGAACAGGCAGGGCCTATAAAGCCCAGGAGCTGAAAGCAGAAGAGGCTCCCAGGAAAATGCAGATGCTCCCAGGAGAAAGGGAGGAGTGAGTGGGGACTGCAGGCTGCGGTCACTCCCTGGGAAGAGGTTTTGGGAACTTGTAGGCCCAGGAAGACAAGGGGAACCAGTAGTAAGAAGCAACCCAGGGATAGAACAATGGGGCCAGAGAGGGAAGGCCCAGACTGCTGAGCTGAGGGTCCCTGTGATGGAACCCAGAGAACAGTGTGGGTCCCGGTTCCCCTACCAGCCACTGGGCAAGTGGCAGCAAGGCCTTGAGCGAGAGGACTGCCTAGGGCTATTGAGGAGTTAAATCTCCCCTGGAAAGAGGGAACTCTGACAGTGACATGGCCAGAGGGCCAAGCCACAAAGAGATGCTGTGGTTCCTGAGGCTGCAGGAGGACACAGTGATGGTATATAAACCGCGGATAGGGGGTGGGGAGGGGATGTTGGCCTTCAGCTAATCCCCAGAGTACCAGGAGGAGGCACCAGTCCAGGGGTGAGTGGTGTATCCCGTGACAGCATCTACCGGGTTATTAATGTTGAAGAGGCACAATTTATTCTGATTAACTGAGATCAGGGGCCCACTGTGCTAAACACTATACATACAATAAGAGAAAATCCAAAGATTTTACAGTTGAACTAGATGAGAAAAACAAGGGGTGGGAGCCAGGAAGTAGCATTATTTAAATTTTAGAGATGGGGAAACTCAGGCACAAAGAGATTTACCCTTAAAAAGTCATGATGGTTTGTCACTTGAAATTTATACTTAGTAGGGTGCTTTATTACTGTGTCTACCATTCCTTTCTCAACTGGTTCTTCCTGCAACTGAAATAAGACTGAAAGGCCTGTAATTCCCAGGATTACCCTTAGCTCCTATTAAATAGATAGATATGTTGGCCATAATCCAATCCTACCTGGTCAAATTACTCATCATAAGTAGTATTTGTTATGCATTCAGCCCCCTTTTGGTTAGCAAATTGACTGGAAACCAGTCCTGATTTTCTTTAAAGGTATGCAGAGTTTGTAAACGTTCACCCAACAGCATGGCCAAACAATTAATCAGACAGTGATGGCCAGACGCACAAGGGTCCTTAGGCACTGCTCTGCTCAGCATTGCAAGGCCTAATCCCGCCTTGTGGAATCCTCTGCTCCAGGTTAGGCACCCCAGACAAGGCCTGGGGAGAGTTAGGGGCCTAAGGAAAGGATGGATCCTCAGAAACCAGCAAACTGAGCAGGAAGCCGGCTACTCAACCCAAGAGTGAAACGGGGAAGAAAAGGGAGGGCTTAGGCCCAGATCCTCAAAGGTATTTACGCACCTAATGCCCACTGATCTGGACCTTCGGCACCTGACTGACAGGCCCATGATAGGCACCTCCTTCTGCTTGGGATACTCAGCTGTTTGGCCCTAACAAGACAAAACTGAGGCCTTTCGATGTTTTGTGCAAAAAAACCAGAGAGAGAACACAATAAGATGACTGAGGGGGGAACCTGATAACAGTCTTCCAGCATGTTAAGGACTGTTATAAAGAGGACAATGATCAATTGTTTTCCATGTCCACAGAAGGTAGGACAAGAAGTAATGGGCTTAATCTGCAGCAAGGGAGATTTAGGTTAGATATTAGGAAAATCTTTCTAACTATAAGGGTAGTTAAGCTCTGGAATAGGCTTCCAAGGAATGTCAGGAAGCCCCATTTTTGGAAGCTTTTAAAAATAAGTTGGACAAATACCTGTCGGGGGTGGTCTAGGTCAGCGTTTCTCAACCTTTTTGATACCAGGGACTGGTTTGCTGCCTTCCTAAACTGTGCCAGTGAAATCTTAGGAACCAGCACCAGTCCACAGATCAGTCATTGAGAAACACGGGGCTAGGTTTGCTTGGTCCTGCCACAGCATGGAGGGGCTGGACTTGATGCCTTCTAAAGGTCCTTTCCAGCCCTACATTTCTATGACTAGCCTGGTGATGAAGGTATTCATCTAAGATGTGAAGAAAAAACTTTAAATCTCTGCTTTGTCTGATACGGACCTGGGTCTCCCACATCCCAGCTGAGTGACCTAGCCACTGGGCTATAGAGTCAGCCTCTTTCTCTCTGACCCCATTAATTTATACAAAGTGGAACAGCTTCAACAAAACTGCTCCACTGCAGAACCGCCAGGGCACTGACAAGTAGGAAATTTCAGATCCAGCCCTTGCTCCAAATTAGGCAGAGGAGGGATTTGAACCTGAATCTCCCGCATCCCAGATGAAGGCTCTACCCATCAGGGAAACATAACTACCACCCTCTGTCTTTTGTACAGCTGCTGCCCCTCCCCTAGTGTTGCCTGGCATCCAGCCCTCCTGCTACAGGGTCTTACAAATATCAGATTTTAGGTGTGCTTAGAGCACAAATGTCGCATTGGACCCTGCTGGCAAGATCAGTGGGGTAATGCCTAACTTGAGAATCCCGCTTCAGGGCTTCAGCTTAAGCTAGGGCTCAGAGCAGCTTGTTAGCTCTGTGGGGAGTGCCCAAATTTAGGCAGTTTTGCAAATGCCAACCGCCGGAAACTTACTAACATACAGGGTTCGTGGGTAGATAAGCAGTGGTTTTGAGAGTGTCAGTGGAACCTAAATGGGGGATTTAGGCACCTAAAGAGACAAATAGGTGCCTGTGTATCTTTGTGGGCCTGTCCTCAAGTTACTAGCAAACAATTTTCTTTGACTCTTTATTATTCATATTCTCTGATTGGTCCTGTAAGTCACACAGTGTTTTGTATCTGCTCCCTGATTGGTTTAAGAATTTTAAACAGGAAAGTAACAAATAAAACAAAGCTCTTTTAGTATGAATTTTCAAATGAACATGATTGAACTTTTAGGATTGGAACATGTTTTCACAAATAGCTGGTGGTTGTCCAAATACTCCCGAGAAGCGAATGATACGGCCCTGCAAAGCTAACTGAATTGAACTCGGCAACTGAGTTGCAAAAATATCTTTTAGCCAGATGATTTTCTATTTATTCAGCTGTAACTCCAGGGAGGTGGCTGCTTTTAATGGTAAATTACACAGGTTTTCAACTACAGTATAATACTTTGTTCCTTCACGCTTTCAGAACTCCCTAGGGGAATTTCACCCTGTCTTGATTTAACCCCAATTCTGCAAGCTGAGCCACACAAACAGAGCCATGTGCTCAAACAGAAGCCAATTGAATTCTATGGGGATTTGCGTGGTTCTGTCATGAGTGTTCCTGGCAAGATCAGGGCCTTAATTTCTTAAGTTGTTCCTTTACCTTATTGTCTTATGCTTCTGTCTGACAGTGCCTCACCTTGCTCTGTGTAACAACTAAGCCAGCTTCCGGGTTGGCTGTGCGGGACACAAGCATTTTGCAGCATGGAAGAGGAGAACACCCCGTGAAATGGTACCCTGCACCCTCAACCCTCGGAAACTGGTTCTTTTTAAATGCCCCTTGCTTTGGCCAGATATATTCCCCAGGGGGAATAATTATCTTCTGAAGTACCCTGGTTCATGGACACAGGTCGTTCCTTTCAGGGATAGTACAGCAGCACCCACAGAGGCGGATTAAACTCCATCAGAGGAAGGGAAATCCCCATGTACACACACACCCTAAATCCTCCCAATTCAGTCTGAACACTGCTTTGAAATGAAGATTGATGCAAAGAAGTCATTTAACTCCTCCGCAGTCTCTTTATCCTCCGTGATTGCCTCCTTTTCACCTTCAAGGTCTAGAGTCATCTCCACTAGCTTGTAACTAGGGAAAAGAGACTGAATCAATTGTTTATTAACTCAGGCAAGAAATGACTCTGAAATGATACAGCAGCTGGAAGCCCACAAAGCTTTATCAGAGGCCTGAGCAACTCAGCATGAATGAGGTCCCCAGCTTCAACCTGAGAAGAGAATGCTGCCAGCATTGCTACATCACAACATCTGGGATTTAGGTGAGAGTGCTGGGAATGCTGCCTTTTATATTCATTTTTATACAGAAAGTCACTAATAAATGGAAAGTATGTTTCTGCTACCGATTTATGGTCATCGTAAATTGCGTGGCTAGTATACCGAAGAGAAAAAAAAAAGCTGGGGGCATCTAAACCGAGGTATGGTCCTGACTCATACAGTCTAGCTGTGTATGGCAAAGCATAAAAGCTTTAAGCAGCGGGGTTAAGGAGGGAGAAAATGAGAGCGAGTGAGTGAAACAGAGGAAAAGACCAATGTTTGCACTTGTCTGTCTGCTGCTCCCTGCACCACTAAATCAATGTGCCTTTCAAGCCTTGATTTATCAAGACTTCTGTGTACAAACCAAAGTTTTCCTTTGACTTCCAGAAGTATAATCTTGGAGATCCCAAGCCATCCAGTGTGTGAAATTACTGCCGTGTGTCTTTTGCAGTCATTTACCCCTCAGCAAAGTGAGCGTTCAGTGCTGCCGAATGAGCATTCTCCACGCACACCCGTGATAGCGCTTTACACAGGGGTAAATGAGTAACAAGCTGCAAGGCAGCAGAGAATAGATCCCACGGGCTGCAGAAATGGTGTTGCTGATTAAGTAGATGGCACCCTCCCTTTGAATCACTACCGAGGCAATGCACCAGCATCATGTTGAGATGTATAGTGTGCTGCTGGGAAGGCCATCTTTTGGAAGAGACAAACATCCCATGGCAGTTTTCACAAGTTAGTCTGTTAGCCATGGTGTTCTGACTGTGAGAGCAGTTACAACTACCTGCCTATGTTCTTCTGCAGTGTCAATTGGTTGTGGTATTTTTCAGTCTCAAACTGACGCGAAGTCTTGAGATCTGTTGTTAAACAACTAGTGCGTCACATTCCAGAGATGGCTTCATTTTAAAAGTGGCTGAAATTATTCTTGTTTATATAGTGGGACATACTAATAACAGCCTCTGATATAGGGAACATCTACATTTAGTCAATTGGTTCTACGAAAAAGGTATTCACTATGCACCAACTTCTGACGGCCTTCCTCAGATTTTAATCATAATTTAATCGTCCTTAGTCAGGCAAACTTACTGTATGGGCACATCAATGCATCTGTCTCCCTCTCTCTGTTTTTGTGCTTTGGTATAACCAAGTCTAAATAAGGGTTTGTTTTAAAGTAAGAGCTCAACTACTAATCAAAGATGACATCCTGTCTCCACTGGGGTTCGGACACCTACAAGATGATCCTGAAATCACACTCAGCACTTGCTTTACATTGGAGGATCTCCAAGCACTTTAGAAACATTAAGCAATCAAGATTTCCAACATGCCAGTGAGGCTGCCAAGGATTAAAGATGGAGACCGATTAGGTTCTTGTCTGAAGTTACACAGTAAGTCAGGGGCAGAATGAGGAGTAAAACCTAGAAGTCTTCATTCCTAGACTCATGCTTCAATCCTCAAACCATACTGCCTCTCCCACATCCTTTGGGAAGGTGACTGTTTGTGGGATTAGGCTAGCATGTCTCCCTGATCAGTTCTGTGTGTTACGCCGTGTCTGGAACATTTACCAGGTTTCCAATTTATATTCTCTGCAACAACTTGTGAAAACTTGGGCATCCATTTATTTAACATAGTTCTTTGGGTTTTGAGGTTTTTCCCTTCCTCCAGGTAAAGATGAGAAGCATATTCAGCATTTGTATAGTTAAAAAAAAGAGTGTGTCTTGTTAGTCCAAATCCTGTACTATTAGATCAGATCCTGAGGGATGCTAAGCAACTGCTGAGCAAACTGCTATGCACTGTGAAGTCAACTAATTGTGCTGGAATTGCAAGTGCTCAGGACCTGTCAGGATTCGGTGTATGATTGGGTCCAATCCTGTTCTCACGGAGGACAACTTCCACTGACTTCAGTAGGCCCAGGAATAGGCCCATAGCTATCACACACCCCTTCCAACTCTTCAAGGTGCCTTATTATTCCACCTTGAGTGAGAATAGATATAAACCAGCAGTTCAGGGAATAGTGCCGTAGCAGATGCGAACTGACCATCAGTTTCTAATCTTATTCTTCTGCAAAGGCTCAGCATCTACAGCCTGGCAATGACATAATGGGCACAGGGTAATGATGGTCAACACTTTGCAGTCTGGCAGAGGCTTGAGATGTTAGCCTGTGAATTTTTCATTGCCAGGCTGCACCTTCATCAGCCATGCTCCAGTGCTTTGGCTTGCATTAACCTCTTAATCCAGAAGGGAGTGGTCTCTTTATTGTTTCCCCCCCTCTTCCATCAGACCCATCATTTACTGTTATTTTCCTCTGTCGGACCATGTCATGAGTTCATACCTCAGCACTAAGACACTAGCAGGCTTTAATCCCTTTATCAGTTCCTGCTCAGTGACCTGCCTGGTCACCTACCACATAGCACAACATTTCAATGGGACATGAGGTGAGCCATGTGAATGCTGCTGTTCTGGATGCAACTTTGAGTGAAGGGGTTTAACCCGTAGAAAATTGATTGCAGCCTGTTGACATGCCTCCCCAGTCTTCCCTCCTGCATAAGGACATTGCTGCTGTTATACAAACATGTTTCACTTCCAGGCTACGCTACTCAATGAGCTCTACATTTTAAACCCATTTGGTAACCAAAGCTGGTGCAGAACGTAGCAACCTGTTTATGAAGCAATGTATCTCGGCAGCAGCGCACAACACCAGTGTCCTGTGATCGACACTAGCTGGTGGAGATAAGTCATTAATTTTAACCTATGCAGCCTTGGACCTGCCTACCAAAAAGACTGCAAGTCTCCCTGTGCTGTAGTGCCCCAGCTGCATTTAGAAGTCATATTCAAGCTTTATCCTCTTCACTACAGGAGAAAAAAAGCAGGCAGCAGGGCATTGTCACTGACCGATTGATTTTCAGGGCATGCTATAAAGATCATCTGTTTCCCAGGGTTTATGGGGAACCCTGAGGGTGTAGGTGTCATAGGGAGTGTGGGGGCAGGAGCAGATTTTGCTGTTGGATTTACTGGCTAATTAAAATTTTGGTTTTTGGGGTCTGGAATTTGCCGCAGGATGGTGACTTGCATAGACGCTTCTCTTAATAATCATTCAGGCACCTCACGCAATGGAGAACTTTGTTTTTATTGTCTGGCATTTAGTTCAAAACTAGTCACTCAATCGCTTTATGTCTTACAGGATGTGTATTACCGGGTGGACGATTTAAAAACAAAATTGAACAGACATCAAAATACCATTATGTTGTTGTTCGAGCTCTCTAGGCTGGGGGGGCAAAATCACAGGTGTTCTTGATGGTTCCAATCAAGATTTCCACCCTTTGTCCCTGGTGACCTTTCTCCCACCCAAGGAGAGCAAGATATAGTTCCTGGGTGGAACCTGACCGTGCCATTTCAGGACCCACGTGTGAGGCTGAACATGTTGGGTCTGATTCTGCCTTCACACAGGAGTAATGCCACTGAAGTCAGAGAGTCACAATGGTGGAAAATGAGCGTGAGATTGCAGTGAGCCAGTGCCTACACTGTGCTCCCAGACCCAGCCTGGCCTGGGGTCAAACAGAGTCCTCCCATTTGGTAGCTATTCCTGTTACCTCAGCTGCTTGGGGGTGCTGGGTTTTGGGGGGGTATTTTTGGTGAAGGCCTGTTAGCTGAGGGAGTGGAGCATGCTGATGGAGTGATAAAAATGCCAAGAGGGCCCTCTAAAAAGAGTCTACCTACAACAAGGAAGGGAAATGGTGTGAAACACACACACAGAGGCAACCAAAATGCACAGCGATGGGCAGATTGAACAGTTGCAGATGGTTTCTAATTTCAAAGTTTATGAGATTTACTCTACAGTGCAGCAGTATTTAATAGGTCTTTTGAGGATGCTGATAATGCCAGAGGAATGAACCAGCCTTTAAAAAGTTTATTCTCATCCACACGGAGCTTTTCTTCTGGAAATCACTCTCCAGTAGGCAACAGCCAATCTGGTCCTCGCAGGAGAAAAGGTGCTCTGAGTTGTTACCTAACAAGGAGCAGTATGAAAAAGGGTAACAGGAATCAACTTATCTTAACAAAGAGAAGATTATGGGGTGAAATTTTAATGGTGAGAGTAACTAGGCACTGGAACAGTTTATCAAGGGTCATGGTAGATTCTCCATCACTGACACTTATTAAATCTAGATGGGATGTTCTCCGAAAAGATCTGCTCTAGGAGGTATTGTGGGGAAGTTCTAAGGCCTGTGTTATACAGGACTTCAGTCTCAGTGATCATACTGTACCATTCTGGCTTTGGAATCTATGAAGCCCAGGTAAGAGTCTCCTGAGTAGTCTTGGCTCCTTTTTCTACCTCTTCTGAAATCCTTTGTTCCTTTTTTCAATAAGCTGCCCAGAAAAAGAGCCTGCCCTGAGCCATGCTAGAAGCAAATACCTTCCTGGAAGATTTCTGCTTCCTTAGATGAAACTCAGTTTTGCTCTTTTATGACTCAGGGCCTAATCCTGCAGTTCTCACGCTGAGAAAACTCCTATGGACATCTGTATGAATAAGGACTGCAGAATCAGCCTCTTAACCTGGAATCCTCCTAGCTCATGTAGTAACAAGTTGCTTCTTGCTGGTGTAATGTAATCAGCACTCCATTTCCCTCCAGTGGCCAGGATCTGGGCAGATCCTTATTGTAGACAGTGGGCCACACCAGAGGTGAATCAGGCTGGAGCTAGAGAGCCAGGAAGAACTACAGACTCTATCTGGGTTCAACATCCTGAACAAAGAATCCTCTTTGGAGTCATCACAACCAAGCTCTGTCTTTCCTCTGCCACAAGAGTCACTGCAAGTACCTATCTGCTTATATGACTGCTATCACCACAACAGCTGAGCAAGTATCTATGCTGTGTGTGCAGAAGCGGGTCCAGTAAAAGATATTACCTCACCCATCTCGTCCCATTGATTTCAATAGTAGTTGTACCCACTTACTCCAGAGCTGGATTTGGCTCTCAGGGACAGTAACATTTTGATGAGAACTCTGCCATCTCTGTCCCAGATGCATTTAACTTTCTCATGCCAGAGAAGGGGGAAAGAATTGTGTATAAGAAAACTCCAGATCCAGACACAGGAAAAACACGAGGCTAGACTCTCCACTGCACTGTGCCTTGTATTCACCAACCCTCCTACAAAGTCGGTGTAAAATGCCACCAAAGCAGAAATCTCCACCTGTTTCCCACCTGGCCTCATCACTTACACCCCCTTTGAACAAGTGTAAGTGGAAGGTGATGTCAACTCAGGATGGAGATTTTGTGGATTTCAATAGCATGCCCCACAAAGGACAAGCAGCTACTCCCACGCACCACATTGACGAATACCCCTCTGACTTATTAAATTCCATAAAGTGATTTGATTTTTTTGCTTACCTACTACGTGACGCGCACCCCACCTTTTTGATAGGAACCCCAAAGCTACCTACCCTCATTTTTCTCCACAGAATATTTCCTACATTTCTCCTTACATACATTACCTTATAATTTCTGCCTCATTCTGCACTGCCCAGTAACCCCACACAGATCAAGACTGTGGGTCTCAATGTGGGTCTCAACTCAGTGTGCATCTGAATGAAAATATTTATTTTCAGATGTGTTGGAAAGAAAAAGGAATCTCTGAAAAAACAAATGAAGAAAAATGCATTAAGATACAAGCAGGGCTGGAGTGCCTTAATGAACTGCTCTGTCACCAGGAGATCGCTTTGAGTTCTTCTCAAAAAACATGCAAAGAGATTTCGGGATTGTGCACAGAGCTTCCTCACAGCCATCTGGCTGCAGCAACTAATACAAAAAGCAGCAAGAGGCAAATCTCCCAAGGTTCAAAGGTTTAGTTCACATAAATACCCAGCACTTTCAATCCCTATCTGAACCATTTTTCAGAGTAACCATGTGACACTCGGGGTTTGTAAAACTGGGCTGGAAGTTTCACAAGAACAGATATTCTCAAGAGACTTACAATATTTCTTCCCTTATTAAAAACAAATATACTGTTCTACACAGTGGTCCAAATTCAGGTGGATTCTCCTCTTCACAAACCCACAGGGCCAACCTGAGCAAGTTACTGCAGAGTTTGCATATTCCCCCTCTTGGGGCAATAGGAAGCAAACGAGAACTGGGCAGCGAGGTCTCTGTGTAGATGTTCCTTGCCCCTGGAGGATCTCAGAAGATCCACATACATCTCATGAGCGCCACAGGTTTCAAAAACCCCTGTCCTCTTCCACAGGATCCCAGCAGGGGCAGCTACTCCGTCACCTCATACCCTAAAGCCTATGATCCCATAGGGGTCTCCAAGGCAGCAGCAGGAATTCACGGAACAGCCCAGCAATGACAGCACAGGGCTGAGGGACGTTATTGTAGGGCCCAATTCTGAGAGGTGCTGGCTACACAGAGCTCCTGCTGACGTGGTTCTAGTGCTTAGCACCCCTCATGATTACCCCCTTAGGGATTTTCAGACCAATCCCCACAGTGATGGAAGAATTAGCAGGATATAAAAGAATCGGGCCCTTGCTGTTTAGGAGGAGGCTGAGATGTAGGCATGAGAATCAAGGCATTCTAGGCTTTCAGGATTTATTATTTGGGAGCAGGAGTCATGATGCCCTATGACAAATCTCCCCATCCCTGTCCCAGTTTGTTACACAAGAGCATCCTCACTCTTAATACCAATGTGTGTTATTAATACACAAGATAACCCTGTCTCACTAGGGTATACAGAGAAACTATTTTCTCAGTCCCATCTCCCACCTGTTCCAGCTGCTATTTGTCTTCTTGCATGTTTACTAAAAGCCAGGTTTCTGTAAGATTATTGACTCAGAACCAGCAAATCACAATCTCTAGCTAGCGAGTAATGTCAGATAAAGGCTGCAGTAAATCCCTCATGGCCCCAAAGGGTTTTTTTCCATATACGGAATCCCCCAGAGGGAATCTGACCCTGCACTGCAGCCACTTTGCTCAGTCATGCCCTTGCAAAGAGGCCAAAAGTCCCTTCTCCAGCACAGGGGACAGTCCAGTTTGGTCCAGTGCTTGCTTTCAGGTTGCAGTAATCTGTGCCAGGGTGAGGGATGTGCAAACTGTATTCCCTCAGTCCCTGGGCTATGTAATGCACCAACGCAGGGATGACCTCAGCCTCCAGTCTGCCTTAGGGAGACTCACTGAAACTCGGACAGAAGCAAGGAAACTGCAGCATTTGCCTGTTGGAGTAGCTATAACTCAGAGTATAAAAGCTCTTCTCTGTCAATTCTTGAGTTAAACATGGATCCTAATCCACATTTTCACAAAGTGCATAGGCATGTGGACCTGGCCCATCTCTTGTACTGCTATTCAGAAGGCAGAAATGGAGGAAGTCCCATTACTTAGGTCATCTAACACTGGCTTGAAAAAGCACCAGGGAATGCCTTGGTCAGAACAGGCCGCAGAGATGGAGCAAATGACTGAAAGGGCCAGCCTCGCTGCGGATTGACACCTCACGCATGGTAATTGCAGATTTTGACCCAATTTTTTACTGGCCCTGATGCTGCAGTTCTTACTCAGGCAAACCATCCATTGTTTTGAATGGGCATCTTGTCTAAGAGGTACAGGATCTAGCCCGCTCCCTCTATCTAACTGCTATGAATCTAGGAAAATACCATCTCTTTCCCTGTGATACATCATGGGGGGAATGGGGGAAGAGGGTCACATTGTTTCATACCTTGGGACACTTTGTGGGACACTTATGTTTGTTTGACTTTAGACCCTAGGGCCGGTGACTTCTATGGAGCTGTGCTCACTTCTACCCTAAAATCTAAAGAGGGAAACAAGTTCTATCCTCATTTAAACCTCCGCAAACCTACCTGCTTTCAACAGGTTTGTACAGGCGCAAATGAGTGCAGAATTCAGCCTAGTCCCTTCAATAACGGGAGTGAAACATTGCCACGATGACACCTTCCTAATGCTCCAACCAGCAATGAGCCACTGCCAGAGAAAACGAGCATGACAAAAATGGTAAAGCCACTTATAGTGTAAACCCTATTAACATGTCATTGAAACGGTCGGCAGCTACTGAGCAACAGAGGAGTTCTCACATAGTAATTGGGCTCGGCTGTAACTTAAAGCATTACACCCGTGTCGTTTTGCTGATAGAGGCTTTGCTGATGCATATTCGATAGCTTTATTGTGTAATATGTAACAATTTGCTGGGATAATAATTCAGTAGCTGATAAACCCAGCTAAGCGAGACCTTGGAATGAACTGTTTAGAACATCAGCTCATTTGCCACTTGCCTAATTCATCCAGCAAAAAAAAGAATTATAATGGAGGCTCTCATTTTATCCCTTGTGTTAATAATTAGCCCTTGCATAGGGCTTTTCACTTCCATCACACTGTAGAAATAAATAGTAACTAATTAAGCCCCACAAACACTCCTGGTAGGTTGGTAAGGGGGCATTTTTACAGACAGGGAAACTGAGTCAGAGAGTCAAAGCCATGTGCACAAAGTTACACAGCAAGTCAAAGCAGAGACAGGATGAAATTAAATGGCAGGGCCTCCACCCCGAATCAATCTGCTACATCATGCTGCCGCTCTTGTTATAATCACTCGAGCTTAAAATTTAGCTTCTGGTAGCACTTTGTATTTTCACTTTATTACAACTGGCTTTTTTTCTCACCTTCAGTGGGATAGAATGTGTGTGCATTCTCAAGTGCTTTCTTCTGTCTCTCTCATTTGGCAACATGTCTAGAGAGAAGGAGAAAACAAGGACGGCACCACAACGGCCACTCCAGTGTCACCTAAAGAGCCGGGTATATCAAGAAGAGGAGCTTTTTTCTCCCAGTGACCACCTCAGAACTCAAGTGCTTTCATCTGATACATCAGCCTTTATCCCCAATGATCTAATGCTACAGGATCACCAGTGGCTTCCCAAGAGTTTAATTTATCAGCAATTCAGCCAAATGGTCAGGTCCATTCAAATTAAGATTTTTACAAACAATGGGCTTGGTTCCCCACTGTTTTGCACATTGTGGAATCTTTTACACTTGAGTGTAGTGGGCAAGGTTCTAGGATACACCAGAGGTATGCTCAGCTCAGCCTCCTTGGAGGAGCAGAAAACACCTTTATGATCCCCCCCCAATACTGGCCCTCCTGATGCTGGTTCTATCCTCCAGTGCAACTTAAAGCTGCCTCAGGGCTGCTCTAAATTATGCCTAGCGGCCCACAGCCACAAGGGTTTGTCCCAACTGCCAAAGCTCACTGCAGCATAGGGACACTGGCCCTGTCTCCTTTCCTCAGCCATGCCCTCTTCACTAGAAATCAAATGGGCAGTGTTCTAGGAGCTGCTACTCAAGCTCTACACAAGGGCAATCCTCATGGGACTCCATAGGGCTTTCCTCCAGTTGAATGCATGCTAGAGCAATACAAAGCAGTTAGCGTACAGGACAGAATCTGGGCCAGTGAGTGCAAAGTGGATGTAAAATGCTACCATTCTGACTGGGCTGCATTTTACTCTCACTTTCCATAGGTGTAAATAAATACACAAGGGTCAAGTCAATGGAGAATTATGCCCAGGATTTCTCACCTGGAATGCATGGGTTGGGGCAGGAAGGAGTAAAAATTGGAGAGATTCTTTAACAAAAGGAGAAGAAAATCTAATTGAGCTGCAAACTGAAGAGATACAGATTAGTCAAAGGATAACTCCCAGATCCATCAAAAAGTTGAAGTTATATTCACCATTCCAAGCTGAAGAGTGGTTGGCCTTCGGCGTTTCCAAAGTCTATAGAACAAAACTCATAAAAGCAGCTGTATCTCTTTATTTTTCAATTCTGTATCTAGGGATGATTTGGATCCCCCAGGCTCCCAACAAAATTCCAAGGTCAGCAATTCCATCGGGTTCTAACCTCTGACGTGAACTCGTACTGTATAATTTTGAGTATAATTATTAACTATTTCTGTGACAGTAGCAACTAGAGGCCTGTTGAAGAAGCAGGGCTCCATTGTGCTAGGTTCTGCACAAATGTTACCAAAAAGGCAGTCCCCTGCCTTAGAGAATTCCCAATCCAGGGTTATGACAAGATACAACAGGTGGATGGCACAGACAAATGGAGAGTATGAGGTAACAGTAAAATCAGCACAATTCTGTATAATAAGGAGTACTCTCAACTTAGATACTTATATGGCCACCATTACCCTAGCATCTGAGTGCCTCATAATCTTTTTAATGTATTTTATCCTCACAACACCGCTGCAAGGCAAGGAAGGACTAGTATTGCTATTTTACAGACTGGGAATTCAGGCACAGAGAAGCTAAGTGACTTGGCCAAGGTCACAAAGGCAGTCTGTGATGTATCAGGAACTTGAACCCAAGTCTCCAAAGTCCTCAGCTAGTGCTCATCCTTTCCCATAATGAGATCATCCTTCCTCCCGCTCCGCACATGTTAGATTACAGCATATAATCATCACAGCAGAGGTGAGTCTGAAAAAATGATGTCGAAGGAATCTATGCTGGACATATGGATTTTAACTGAGAGTTTTTCTCACATATAATGGGCAACATAGGAAAAAGCACAAAGATGGTGGCTGTGCGACAAGTGAATGGAGGGGTAATATAGACTGGCATCATTGACAAAGTGAGTCTTCTTTAGATCGGGACAGATTGATGCCCATGGCTTGGTGAGTGGAAGATAACTGTTGTTATAAAACAAATAAGATAAACAAATCCATCTTTTCCCCCACACATGTCTAGTCCTACCCAAGCTAGAAGGAAAATGAATTCTTATGCTTATCTTGACTAGGATTTTCTATTTCAGTTCATTTCCCTGCTGAATATCATCTTGTTAAAGACGTTAAAATGTTCTCTTTTATGTTTATGACAAAGAGGTGGCATTTTTGAATAGTCAAATCAAGGGGAAAGAGAGGAGAAATGAGTCTGCTGATGAAAAGTTGAATGATTTAGATAAAAAGATCAGTTATCTGAGTCTATTCCATCAGACTTTGAGTTATATTGTTTTTCTTAAGTTCTTTTTTTTTTAATTGAGGCCTAATTATCTGGAAAGTAACATAATTCATTTACTTACCATAACATCAATAAGGGGCTAATTCTGAAGGCTTTTTTGTTGAATAATTTGACCAGACTGAATGCATATTTGATTGCTATTAAGAAAAGAACAGTTTGGACTAAGTTTTCTACTGAATTTTTATATTAAAACTTTTTAACTGAAAAATAATAAATTTGTACATCAATAGTAGCCTTTTCTGATGAATAATATGGCAAGTATAAGAGCAGTTTTGGCTTAGCTCCTTATTTTATTAAATTTTGCTATCCAGAGGGTAATATGTTTGTATTTACTCATTGTGATATTAATCAGTTTTAACCATATAGGTGTTTAACTGGATAATGGTTAAATTGATAAATAACACAATCTGGGCTAAGTTTTTTATTATGTGTTACCATCTCATAAACTGAAATGAAATGAACTAGTATAATTAGCCTTTTTATCCAATAGATCCTTGTTACCCAAGGCATTTTGTGGACGTGGACACAAATGTCTATTTATTTCTTGCACGTCTGCTTTAAAAATTCAATGAACGTGCTCATCATTTTTTTTAAACAATTCATCTAAAATATTGAAATTATTAATATAATTTTGAAAAAAAATACATTAACTCAGATTCCCTCTCCACGGAATCTCGTGGTTACAAAGAGGAAGGAAGGTCTGCAGTAAAACATCCCAGACTGGCTAGATTTGGGGTTAACTAGGCTCCAGTTCCATAAAGCACTCAAGCATGTGCTTAATTTTGAGCATGTGCAGAACTCAACCTGACTTCAATGGGACTTAGGTATATGCTTAAGTGTTTTGCTGAACTGCAGCCTATATGACCCTGGGGCTTGAATCCACAGGGAACTCCCATTGATGTCAAACGTAGCTAGTGCTATAAATTTAACATTCAAAGCAGGAACAGAAAAAGAAGCCACTTTCTAAATAAAGGCTGTTATTTATCAACACGCAGATGTTTTAAAACTGTATATTGTCCAGTTCAATAATACTGTCTTATCTTTATTTGTTGTCATTTTTTATTATTATTGCTTGTATTACAATAGTGCCTAGAGGTCTGTTCTGCTAAGCATAATACAATCTAAGGGCTTGTCTAGACTTCCGGACAAATTGGCACTGCTGCGACCGATGCAACGGTGTCAATTTAGCAGGTCTGGTGAAGACAACTAAGTCGATGGCAGAGTGCTCTCCAGTTGATGCTTGTACTCCACCTCCCCAGGAGCCTGAAGGTAAGTCTGCGGGAGAGCATCTCCGGCCAACATAGAGTGTATAAACACCTAAATTATGTTGACTTCAGTTACGTAACTTAGGTCGACTTACAGCTTTAGTGTAGACTAGCCCACAGAGTAAGAGACTGCTGCTGCTACACAGAACTTACAATCTATATAGACAAGACGGACAAAGGGTGTGGAAAGAAATATTGTCATCCCCATTTCACAGATGAGAAACTGAGGCACAAAGAGAGTAAGTGATTTGCCCAAAGCCACACACAAAATGTGCAGCAGAGCCAGAAATTTTACCCAGATCTCCTGAGTCCCAGCCTTAACCACAAAGCTATCAATCACCTACAGCTTTTAAATCTGCATTATTGCAGGTAGGGAACCTGAGAGTCTGCAGAGTAAACTGATTGATGAAGAAAATACCTGAGAATAATGTCCAGTAAGTATATAACCCATTGTAATAACTGAGTGCATGTGCCAAAAAGAAATCCAATAGAAAAATAAATCAGTCTGCGCAAATCCCAGCTGAGTACACAACAAATCTAAAGAGAAAAAAGAGCGTGTCTAGGCTTAATGTCATATTAAACATCTACAGGCTGAGAATGGCAATCTGAACTCACAACCAATAAATAACAAGCATCCCATAATTCCACAAATGCATCTCACTGTCCAGTTTACTGCTTATTTGGAGCTGGTCCAAACCCTCACAGACAATACCAAGATCCATGTCTCTCCTTTTCCATCTCAGAAAGCAGTCCAACGGGGCACCAAGACATCATTTTAACAATAACCTATTGACTTCACCACAGGTCCAGGTGTCACATACAAGCAAAATGCAAATACCCCACAAACTGTAATTTCTTGTACCAGCTCCATGTAATTGTCCCTACAAATAATCAACAATAAACACATCAAATGAAAACCTTGCCCTTCACAGCACTGTCAGCAGAGGATCTCAAAGCACTTTGCAAACATTAATGCACAACACCTCACAACACAGTGAGTTTGATAATATCATCTCTACTGCACAGCTAATGCTATGACGTGTTATCAGCATGGTGTGAAGCATGACCTCCGTAAGTTTCCCAGAGTTTCCAACCACTCCTTGAATCAGCATCCCCGACAAACACACACAGGCAAAACTTGAGTAGCCACTGCAACTTTTACAGCCTCCCCCAGCGCTGTCCTATGTTGGCACGGCTTCTCTGAACCCCAAAGCACTGACTTTCCTGCCATGTTGGGAAGTGAATCATGGCATAATGTCCCAAGTGCCCCAACCACATGGCGGGGGGTGTGGGGGGGACAATGCATCAAGAACAAGTCCCAAGAAGCAGTGGGGGGTCAAGATGACATAGCTGGAAACATAGCCATATGGTAGAGTAAAACCAAACGAAAGACTAGCTGGATGGAAAATCCCTAAAGCAAGCATGGCCAAATGGGGCAACAACATCCTTCCAATAGGAGTAGTGGGGGCAAAGAACCTAACTAGTTTTAAGATGGAGCTTGATAAGTTTATGAAGAAGTATTATATATTAGGGGGTTGCTTGAGATAACAGGTGACTGGACTCAGTGACCCAGGAGGTCTCTTCTAGGCCTATGTTCTATGTTCCTAAGCATATCAAGGACAAGTCCGAAGGCACACTATTTTAGGAGAAGCCGCTTTCCTTACAGGAGCTATAAACCAATGATATCTAAGGCTGGACCACAGCGTACCTAAAGGGACAAGCTAGACATGATATGCTCGGGCATTCCAAACATTATGTAGCCGTTTTAACCTGAAATAGTCTCTAGAAAGTGAATGCCAAAAATCAATATGTTAAAGAAATTGGTTGGGGTTTTTGTTAGCATGGAGTTCATAAATAGTGATTAATGATTTATCCACTCCTAATAATGCTCATGTTAGTCTAGCAGATGGTGGAGGGGATGTGCACAATTCTAGAAATAAAATGCATCCACCAGGCAGAAAAGAAAAGCGTTTCTGCAGAGGAGCAGAGATGCTTTACTATCTAAATCTTTTTAGGAAAAAGAACACTTTGAAACATTGCTCCAGCTTGTTTGATTCTCTGCAGCAGCCCACATCCAATGTTCTCCATTAAAAGCTAAAGTACACATTAGAACCATGATAAGAGACTCTCTTTGTTTTTCCATTTTCTAACCAGGTGTACGTGTAGGTCAGCTCAGTTCTGCCAGCTCTCCTTGAAGCCTCTAGGGGGAGCTCTGAAATCACAGTTCTTCCCCCAAGTGGCCTTTACGTTTTGTGCTTTATTTTGAAAGGAGGATACTGTTAAATTATAAAAAGAAACTTCTCCCCCCTTTATTGTTATTTTTAAAACTAAGCATCATCTCCCCTTGGCAAATTCAGAGGGAGCAATGTCAGCCCTAAAATAATATTTTATGGCCCACTTTGGTGGATAGTTCAAGTGAATAAGCACAGAAAGACAAGGGGGCTAACCAAAAAAACAGGGGGTGGAAATTAAAAAGGTGCTAAAATGTTACTCTCAATGACAATGTTTCTGTGGGGCAGGAAACAATTTATGTTTGTAGAGTGCTTAGCAAAATGGGACCCCGATTAAGCCATCTAAGTCCTACAATAATAAATAAATAAAATAAAATATTTTCTGCCTATTCCCAGGCATTGATTTTCCACATGTGCCTTTGTATCTGTAGGAACTTTAGCTTCATGAATTCTGAATGGCTCTATTAATATCAACAGTATATTCTGCTCTGACCATCTAACTGCCCTTCCCAACAACATTCATCCTTACTATATTTATTAGTAAAATTACATCTTTAGTGAAATATTTCTTAGAGGACCCTTTGAGATGCAAACTACATCAGGATGTGAGTGTACAGGACAAAGAGGAAGAGGTATCACTCTACCTTAAGTATATGTACTATAAAAAAATGTAACTTCAATAATTTCCAGTGAATCTGAAGATTCCCCTGTGGCTGTCCTCATTCTTGAAGAGAGTGAATGGTGCATTACATCGATGATATGCCAACATTTCTAATTCAATATTACGATGTTAGAATTCTCCTGCAAAAAAGGACCAGGAGTTGTCATGTTGCTTCAGAGGAAGATCTTTCACTGGTTGTTTGTGTAACCCACTGGTCAGTATATGTTACACATTCCCCTTATGCCCAAAGGGGATGTGAGTCTGTGGTGGAACCCGCTACAGATAGTCCCCACTGTCTTTACCTTAAGAGCTAGGGGACTTTTGCTTTTAGCTCTGGGAGGTCCCTCATTGAATTCTTGCTGTTAGCCAAGATGGTGCTATGGGCATTGTAATCTCATGACACGCTTCCTCTGTACACAGGAAATATGTAACCCACTGGTCAATCTGTGTTCTGCCTTCCTCTCTGTGCCTTCTCCACAGATACTGTGTCTGTTACAGAAACTGTCCCTTTAGCTCAAACTGCAGACTTATGCTTTGAGCTCTAGACATCCCAGGTATCAGCCAAGATAGGACTGTCACATTTGTACACCTTTTGTATTTACAGTCTACTTAAAGAGGGTAGAATTAAAAAATAAAATCACTGGAGCTATGCAAGTAACTGATTTTTCACTTCATTGGCTAAACCAAAAAATTAGGGAAGAAATTTGTTCTGGGTCAACCCACAAAGGTTTGTAAGTTTTGTTTATTGGGGAAGAGGTGGGGGGGGGGTTCTTTTAGCAAAATGAAAAAGTTTAAAAAAAATGATTTTGAGTTGAACAAAATATTTTCCTTGACCAACAATGAACCATTTCATTTTATGTTTGAGTTTATTTAACCTTTTTGTTAAAATAAAATAGAAGTAAATCTCAAAACACCACATCATTTGGAATTGAAAAATTGAAACATTTCATATTAAAAATGTTGCAGCCAACTAGTTTGAATTTCTTTGGAATTATTTTTCCAACCAAAATAATTTTGCAAATTTCACATAAATTCACAAAATGTTTTGCCCAGCTCTAAAAATAACTGATGAAGTATATATAATTCAAATGAATATTCTGATGGAACGATAACAGGGAGAATGCTGTTTTCTGACAGGCTTTTGGGAATTCCCAATCCCAGAGAGATATTGACAAATTATAGAAGATAAGGAAATCTAAAGACCGGGATAAGAAAGTATTATGCAACTGGACGGTACTAACTAATGAAGAGAATTTAAAACAGACAAATAGATACAGTTTGGCTAAACAGAAATTACAGTGAAGACTTGCTGATAGTCCATAAATATCTGAGGGATGAAAACATTTTATTTCAAGTAGTAAAGGGGACTAAAGCTAGGAGGAATGGGAAAAAATTATGAAACAGAAAATGTAGGTTGAAAATTAGGAACTGGATCCATTAGGCTGCGGAATGGTTTGCCAGGGAAAGTTATCTCTTATGGAAAAATCCTGTATTATTTAATTAGGATGAAACCTATGGGAACCTAAAGAAATTCTAATAGTAGTCTATAGAAATTATTCTAAAACCTATAGAATTTAATGTGCAGTCTAGTTTTCAACGCTGTGTGGAATAATCTTGCAGACTTTAATAGGGAATGATACACTTTAGATAGAATTTTTGAACCAACCTTTATAATTCCATAGTTCTTTATTAATTATATTATATTATATTATATTATATTATATTATATTATATTATATTATATTATATTATATAGGGAGGTTAAAAAGATCTTACGGGAAGGGTATGGTTCCTTCTAAAGTCTATAGGACTATTCCAGAAGGGGTGGCCGCCTTTAGGACATTTACGGTTCAGAGCTGGTCCAGCCCATAGGCAACCCTTGGGAAAATGTTCTATTTTACACCAGAGGCTGCACCAATGCCCAGAAAATCCCAGAATCCCACAGATGCAAAAGATGGCTTCCCTGGCTCCCCTTCCCTGGGCTTTACCTTCTGTGCTACAACTCCTGGAGGCACAGCACAGAATCTCAACCTATGGTATCCTATAAGCCTTTTAATGTACAAACCCATGTTCCACCTGGTCATTCTACTGGATCTTGATTGCTAGGAATAGTGAGGGGGAAACATGTAATCAAAGTTGTTCTCTCCACTTCCTTACCCCACAAGAGGCAACAGACACACTCTGCTTGACCCCCATGTAGAAACAAGCAGTGAAATTCACGAGTATGTGAACCAGAAATAAAACATAAAACTATCTGGTTAGAATCAGATGAGACTATGGTAAAAAATGCCCCCTTATTTCTCAGTATAGCAGCTCCTGGGATGTTTCCAAGTCAGACCTGCTATTTATTTCAGAGGAAAAAATTTTTTTACTACCATTAGCATGATAGGGTCTCTACTGCGAAGAACGAGCTGGATTCTATTCCACCTCACATACCACCAATAAAGCTGTTTCCTGCGAGCTCACTGTGGAATATTACATGCGATGAGGGCAGAGATGGAGAGAACACAGCTTGATCTTCAGACTGAGTTTATTAGGTTGGCAGTCAGCAAAAAATTATTGACTTGTAAACTGAGCAAATTTGGTATAAAAGTCACAGAGGGGGCATAAGCATGGAATCCCATTCTGCCTTTTATACAGGCACTTCACTTCAGTGAGCATGTTTTGGAAATAGGTATTTTCCATTCCCTTCCTTGTTGTCGCTAAAGTTAAATTCCAATCAGAAATAAGAAGCTACTTATGTGTCCATCGGTCAGTCAGATAAGGACTAGATTTTACCAAGTGCCCTCCTCTTTACCTCACCGGCGGCCTTATTGAAGTCCTTGGGCTTGAAAGCTAACTAGGAGGAAATGACTCCGTACCACAACTCATCAGAGAGAAAAAACTGTTAGGCTCCGTCCGTTGGCTGAGTCAGACTGTCGTCGCTTACTGTTTTATAATGCATGTCAGGGATAGAAAGGAAAAAAAAAAGCACCTCGGTTACATTATCCCTTCTCACAGGACACTGGAAAATGCATCATACTTCTTAGAACCGGCCACATCATAACGCTGGGCTCTGAAGACATGCATAATAAAGTTTCTGAGTCCTCAGTCAGTGACATGTTCTGTGGGGGAACTTGCCTGCCCATCGGGCACCACGTGGCTGCTGACATTTCAGATTCCCAGAATCCCTGTGGCCGCATTCAACGCTTTTAAAGCATCATGTGGCTCTCAAAGGCTTCTTTCATGGCTGTGAGGGTGGCCAAGGAACGTTACCTCCTACAGCAGCCATAGGGCTGTGAGTAAGACAGAATGGTAAACATATTTGAGAAATCTGACGACTACCCTGCGGGGACTATGCTGCAATAATGGCAATTCTGTGGTGCTGGCAGCCGTCACTTTTCAGCCTACCACTCACAACTAATGCAAACCTGAGTGGCTAGAACAGGAATCACCCTCCTGCAGCTTGATACAAAACTGATTTGACCCTTACATTCACTTTTCATCTTCATACACCTCTCCCATTTAGCAGAGAGGGCAAAATACCTACTGTTCCTATGAGATTTTGGCTGTGTTTGGAGTGATGTATGCAAGAGTCCTGAAGCGAGTTAGAAACATAACTGATTGTATTAAGACCTCACTCAAATGAGTGTGCTGGAGAGAAGGGATTCTGGTTCCTATGTGTCCCACAGAAAATTCACCTGCCAACCTCTCCAGCAGGATTCCTAGAACGTGTCCTCAATTCCCACTGAAACCAGATGATCAGGCCATAACCTTTCAAGGGTGTTACAAACATCACAAACCAAGGCCCCGTTTTGCTGACCTTTGAATAGTTCGGAGAAGCATCTGAACTCTTGGATCCCGACCTGAGCTTTTGAACGTTACCCATCGCTACTCACAACATATTCAATATGGGCTGTTCTTCGAAATAACACACTTTGCTATACATCACCCACCCTCTCCCAAATACCTTACCCACCTACCAGATGGTAGTTAGAGTGGCAAGGTCTATAAAAGTGTATGGGTCAGCGCTCAGGTGAAAGAAGGGAATAACCAAGGGAAATGGGTAGAGATGGAGTCAACCCAGCAACGTGGTGCAAAGGGAAAGAGTCTAATGATTGAATGACATACAGTACTTTGCATAGAGTAAGAAAAATTACATGCAGCCACTACTTTCCTGAATGGGGAAGTTGCAGGGGATGTGGGCTATACCCACTTCTCCTCAATTAGTGGTATTGTTGACTCAGCTGATCCACGCTATGCATGGATTCAATGACTATGTACCCAGTATGCTTAGAGCAGATAAGTACTGCCAAGATCTAGCACTTGGCGGTATGTGGGTGTGTGGAGACCACCCCCCACCCAGCATGGATTCTTTGCTCTCTGGCCCTCTGCGTAGTGGCAATGCAGTTTTCCTCTTGTGTCTGAGGCCTTCTGTGCCCATACAGTAGATCACAGCATTTCTCCCAGTTTACAATAGGAAGAGGTTCTACTCGGCTCAGAAACCCTTTTTCGCTGGTTTGTCTGCTCTGGATTCATTTTCTTATCCTCTTTGTTCATACGATTTTATTTGGAAGATAGGCTGTTTGAGTCTAAACCATCAGGCCAGTACAGTTGTAATTATTAATTATTGGTTACTTATGATTTAAGTGTTGCCAATTAACTCACACCGTGTCATAGACATTTTGTGATGGGTGTTGTACACATTGTAACAAATCTGTGGCCACACCTGAGGGCATGCTTGTCACTGTATTGCTCTTGGAACTTCATAGCAACAGTGGGGATGGAACCCAGATCCCCTTGCTACAAATGCACTACAAAAGAGACTCATCATTAGCATTACAGGTCTATGACACACAGCTGAGCAGTTCCAATTACATCTATATAGGGCAGTTGCATGTATACTGCCTAGCTAGTCCATTACCATACAAAGTGTGCTGTATGATGTGGGATATACAATACCGCAGCAATTCAAAGAGTTCTACGTTACGTTAATAGGCTTTTCTAACTGTTGGGGTTATTCTGAATGTTCCACCCTGCCCCATTTTCATCTGCAAATTAAACCCTCCTAGGAGAGAATAATCATATGTTTTTTTCAAAGACTGGATTGCTCTTGCACCTGGAGTTTGATGACAAGAGAAAAATGAATTAGTTAATTTGATTAAATGGGCATTTAGGTTCCCACTTATTGTTATCATTCTTATACAGTTTCATCTACAGGCCCTAACCACATACCTAGAGGCTATGCACTGTACATATGTCTGAGATAATCCCTGTCCTGAAGACTTTACCATCTGTAGAGACAGACAACGAGTAGAAGGGAAATGCTATTATGCCCATTTGACAGATGGGGAACTGAGACAAAGTGAGATTATATCATTTACCCAGTGTCAGGAAAGCTGCAGCAGAACTGAGAATTGAACTCACAACTCCTGAGTCCTGGCCCAGGGGGACTCACAAGACCATGTGTTTTCTTTTGTTCCCTGGTGAAAGACAGGCAATCAGTTGGCAAAAGGATGGTTCTTGAACATGGCAATGTCTGAATTCCTCCCAACATCCTTGGGAAGGAGTCCCAGGGCCTTGGGCTCCACCTTCATCTCCCTCAAATCTGAATCTCGGGTCTGGGAGTGATATTTGACACTATCAGCATATTTTATGGTTAAATCCCGTGGGCATGAACGGAAGGTGGCTCTGATCCTGCTTACAGGGAGACGTGGTGGCGGCGTCCACACCTGGGAGGAGAAGTAACAAACACACACATAGTATATCCTGCTCTTGACACCCTGTAACTCATCCATCCCCCAAAGGGCCGATCCCTTTCCTGTCATTTGCATTTTCATTCTACCTAGCCACTTGCAATAAAAGGGAAGCCGAAAGGCCGCATTAAGCCAGCCAGCAGCCTGTTGCAAGACAATGCAGAAGTTAACACAGCCTGAGATGCCAGTCACCCCTGCTATCTCCAAACAAAGGCAACAAAAAAAGTACTTGATTACTGAGTGATTTTCCTTCAGCTTTTGAATTTGCCCTAGCATCATTGGGAGCCATTGACTTTTCATGGACTTACATAGTCTGTTCTCTCTTATCAGCACCAGACCGCATGGTTCCTTGCTTGTCAGCCTGGTATTTTTGCTTTTCAACAATGTTGCTGGTAAAGCAATTAACATTTCATTTGAGTTCTTAAGTCAAGCAGGGGTAAAAGCGTTCGGAAAGAAGAGAGCTGCTTTCAGCAGGAAGGGCCATTGGAGGCAAACCCTCCGACCGTTACACAGCCAAATAAATCAATGGTTAGCAAAATCGACTAGGTTCACGCCCAATAACATTTGTGATAACGTTTGAAAGTGAATGTAGGGCATGTAAACGGTACCAGATTGTTGGTGTTGGCAGCTGGCGTCCTCACAACAGCTAGACCATGGGATGTAGGGGACTGTCAACCTGGGGGTCCCAACTCCCAGAGAACTTGTGATCACCCTCTGCTTCTGTATATAGCTAGACAGGTTCAGGATCATGAAACTATGCCTGGAGGTGCCCTGGCATTTTTCCTCAGTTGTAACTTGGGGTCACAGTATAGCAAAGGTTGAGAATCCCATCCCAACCTACTCCATCGCAACCAACGTGTCTTACTTAACCCTGATCTGCATGCACCAATGTGAAGGATGAGAAAGTAACCCATTTTCCATCCTCCTTCAAACCACAGCCCCTTTACTGAAGTTGCCAAGACAGCGGGCACCATTTGAGGATGAGATGCACAGATTCGTGCCAGCCAGAACAGGGTTTTTTTGCTAATACGATGGATTTTAATATGGAGACCAGGTCACTAGGAACTGGAGTGACAGCCTCCAACTCATTCCACAGAGATTCCCAAACAATCACACACATTCACTTTCTCAGAAGCACAGATGCCTATATATACACTTAATAGCCACTTTAGTCATGGCATGAACATGTTGAGGGGACGGGGGAGACTAAATATTCCAATATATAATTTTCTCCTTTCGGTTTATTAGATTATACCCTCGTTTAAGAACTAACTGTTCTTTTACTGTGTGTCCTTTTGGCAACCATCTCGACCTTGTGACATGTGGGTGTGCATACTCCCCCAAATTCTCTTGCCTTTGCACTGAAAGTTCAAATGAAACATCTCAGAAATTGTACTCTTGCAGACCAGGTGCAGGAGTATTTAGAGCAATTAATCACTAAAATGAAAGACAGTCCAGTGACTGGCAGGAAGGGAAATTGTTACCTCAGAGCACTACCGAAACGTGCTCCACATACACAATCCCTGAAGCAAACAGCAAGGCTGCCTTAGCATTGACTCAGGAATATCAGCAACTGAGCCCTGTACTGTTTGGGGCCGGGCTATTACTAACCTGGAAATTCTTATTCAGTGCAATCCTGTCATGAGGAGGGATTTGGGTAGCTCCTTTCAATCGGGGGGGGTGGGTGGGAATTCTGTTCTCTTAATTTCACTCTATGGTTGTTTTTATTACTCTAGCTTAGAGTGCTTTTTAACGTAGAGCTCTCAAAGCCCACGGCAGAGGATTTAAGTATCAGTATCCCCACTTTACGAACAAAGACTCTGAAGCACTAATACATTTAGGCCATATGGTTTTAAAAGTGGCTTCTGCATTTGGGTGCTTCCATTTTTGGGTGCCCAACTTCAAACACCCAAATTGCTGAGTGCCCACAACTCTAGCTCAGGTCAACGAGCGGCATTTGGCCTTGTCTAGGAAAATTAGGACCCATAATTCACCCCCTGTATTCACCCCCAGCTCCTCCAAGGACTGCAGGAGAGGATGCTCATGATACATAACTCCGATGCTTTTATGACCACGTCATCTAACCCTGTTCTGAGAGAAGATTGTCTTCCTAACATTTCCTGCTGTTGGGATCACCAATATAGCTCCATCACTAGTAACGATGGTAGAAGCAATATTGTCGATCAGCCCCCAGAGTTTTAACCACCAAGTCACCTAAAGCTCCAGTAATCTGTGAACAAGAGTTCTGCCACCCATGCAGCTGCACTGGTGCCCACTTACGACCGGGGTCCGTCGGAGTTACAGTGGCAAGATCAAGCCTGGGGCCTCTGGAGCTTAGTGCATGAGCCTCTACCACATGAGCTAAAAGCCCCTTCACTAAGGCTGCAGAGAAGACTCATTAACTCTCTCTAAGTGGTCTCGGTGCCACTAGATGGGACAGAACGCCACACCCAGGAGGTGTGTGGGTTACAGCAGCAACTGGGGACGTTTAATAGGACAATCAAGTCTAGTGTAGAATACTTGGGCATAAATGCCTGAGCCCTGTCCACACTGCATCTTCCCCTGTTGCCTCCGCTCCTGGAAGATGATGGGTTTTAATCTTCCTAGTGCAGAGAGAGTCTTTGGCTCACCTATGTCTCTGCCCCTTACACTTACAACATACCCTCCCCCAGCACAAGTCTGTTCGCCAGTCCACATTCAGCACCTCCTAAAAACTCACCTCCACCATCTTGCCTACGAGACGAGAGGTAGAGGGAACAAACAGGACAATAAATGACCATCAGCATGTGCATTTGCCTTACAGAATAACTACATCCCCCTCTCTTAGTCATGTGTGTCCTTTCCATTCCCTTCCCCACGCCCCCCCCCCCACCTTGTCTGTTTATGACCCTCACCTGTTGGGTCATGTTGTATTTAGTCTGTTACCTCTTTGCAGGGAACTGTGCACTGGTCCTGTAAGTCTACAGGTACACACACATCTCTGGGTGTTTGAAAAATAATTGTGGCCCTCTAAGACTCTCTGAATGAGCACTGCATCCAGATCCCTAAAGCAGAGAACTTGGCACATCAGAAACATGCAAAGAAGACAAATCTCCATTGTGCAAGGACTAGTCCTACAGGCTTTTTAATACAGGTCAGTCAAGTTATAATTGGTTCTAACTGACACTCCCACAAGTGGTGATATTCTACACCTGCAGGCAATGGCACTCAGGTGTGAAATTCTCACTTACCATCAAACATCAAAGAAAATCAAAGAAATTACTTCCATTCTGATCATTCCAGCCACACGAATGGGTACAAGCAAAGGCAGACATATGATAAGGTGTCCAGATGTCTCAATTTTACAGGGACAGTCCCAGTATTCAGGGCTTTGTCTTATATAGGCACCTAGGACCCTCCCCCACTCTCTGTCCCAATTTTACAAACTTGCTATCTGGTCACCCTAACATATGAACACCAGTAGGAAATATTTTTTCAAAAGTAAAAACAGAGCAGTGAAAATCCATCTTCCTTACCTGTCACCCTAACAATATCATCTTTCTCTCCCCATTTAAAATCCCTCACTTGGCTCCCTCATTTCCCCCATGTCATATCCAAGCTCCTTGTCATCACCTTCAAAATCTTACGTGGTTCTGCCTCCGTTTTGTCTCTCATCATGTTACCCATTTCCCCACCTGCTTTGTCAATGATGTGCCAGCTGTGAATGCCTGTTTGTCTGGTTCTCCCACAAATGTCTCCACACGTTCTTTCCCACAGCTCCTTATGCACCAGAGACCTTTGTGACTTAATCTATATGGCTACACTCCCGTCTCCCGGCTAAAAACTCTGCTGCTATTATTCCACTGATGTCAGTGAAACTGGCCGGCAACAAAGTTTGCCCTCTTCTTCAAATCCCTCCTCAACGCCCACCCCTACTGCGACACGCACAAGATATCTGCCTGCCAGCCAGTGATGGTGAGGATCCGTGGCAGTGAGGGAGAGCTGATTTCATATATTTACATATTTAAGAAAAAAACCACCTTTCAAATGATTTGGAACAAAGTAGCCTATGTAATGACATGAACTTATTATCGTTCCCCTTGTGCTCGCTTCCCTTTCCCATCCTTTTTAACACACACTCTTGTCTCATTTCAAAAGAGATTTAAGTCCTTCAAGGCAGGGTCTTAGGAGACCACTTTCCAAAGTTCCTACATGATTTAGGAGTCTAAGTCCAGTTTTCAAATGTGACTTTTGCACTTAGGAGCTTAAGTCTTATTGAAAGTCAGTGGAATGGGAGTTAGCCGCCTAAATATCTGAGGATCTGGGGCCAAAGTCGCTTGTTTTTCAAATGGGATTTGGGTTCCCAAGCTTTTGAAAATGCTACCCTGAGTCTTGCTTTACGTTGAGACTTGCCCCTAGGATAATGGGGCTTGATTCAGATGGGGCTCTTTGGGCAATACCGCATATAATAATGACAACAGATCCACGTAACCAACTAATCACTACGAGTGACAGCTGGAAAATCCCACTACATTTAGAGTTTACTGGAGTCCATAACACTTTCAAAAGAAAAACAAGGAAACAAAGCTCTTTATCAATCTTAAAATCCAGAAATTGCTTCTCAGTACAACTAACAGATGCAGGACTGCATTGGCATGTTTACTACTTCACGCTGTTACTTGCTCAAAGCACTTCGCTGTATTTACTTTTGGTTTTATTTCATCTTTCTGTCATGAAACTTTTCTGTAACCAAAATACATAGGGCCAGATTTTCTGGTCCTGCCAAGAAACACCTAACACCAGTCCAGAGTGGTGGCAAAGATGTCTTTAAGCGGACTTTTCATTCCCCGGTCCTAAGGCCATTGCTCCAGCCTTGAGTGACTTTTATATTAGTTTAAGGGAAACAACAACATAAGGAAGAATGGAAGATAAGTCTCCTCTGTTACAGGAGTGATTTACAACAGAGAGATATCTGTCTGTCTGTAATTAGATATGGATATAGTGCTAGCGGGTGGTACTCAAGAACACGCAGCTTTGTTCATAGGTTTTGAAGGTCCGATAAAACTCTTTATTGTGCAAGGCAAATGGCTTCTTGTGTGGAGCTCTTAACAGCCTCAAAACAGAGCACACAGTGTCCCTCTCCTCTAGGAACATGCCGCAACAGCTCTGCCTCAGATAACGGCCGCTGGCCTTGCACAGACAGCTGTCAGACATCAACGGAGCAATACATAGAAAGCAAAATCGTAAGTTACACAGCCACATCTGCTACACTGCTCCCTCAGCACCCTGACGCTCTGTCTAGAAACTTATCTTTCTCCCATTACCGCAGTATCTAAGCATTTCAGAATACATCTCTGAAGTGTCAGCCACACGGAGGCAACCGAGAGAGAAATTAAGTGATTTGCCCAAGGCCACACAGGAAGCCTGTGGCTGAGCCAAGAACTGAACCCCAAGTTCCTGCGTCTCAGACCTGTGCCCCAGCTACTCCTGCTCAGCCAAATGTCCCTCTTACTCCATGAGCTTTGCCACCAAATGAAGTTAGTGGGAGTTTGCCTAACCAAGGATCTCAGGATTTGGCCCTCAGCTTGCTGGGATCCAGGTTAGGCAACTGGCTGTGTCCATCACAGCAGCCTTTGAGTGTGCTTGGCAGCTGGAGGAGGCAATTCTATGTGGAGATGGGGGAAATCTGTTTGCAGTTGGGGAGAGACTCTGGAGGGAACCCACACTTGGGGCACTGTTCAGACGAAGGTCTGCCCTTCAGACTCTTTCCTGTCAGTCCACAGATGGAATCAAAGTGAGGGGATATTAAAAACGGACACCCCATTAGGAGCAGAGGAAAGATCAAAGAGCCTCAAGACCAACGAAGTCTCTCCCTCCCAGTGTTTCCTTGTGCACAATCATGGAAGTTACTCACAAAGAGCTGCCCCTCTGACACACTGGGCTATATACTGTTCTCCCACTGGGGTAAATCTGGAGTCACTCCCCTGAGGTCCATTGATTTACACTCATGTAAGTGAGATGGGAAGCAGAAGCACCATGCATGCAGAGCCTTCCCTCTTAGCATCTCTTTCTGAACACAGGCTCTATGGAGGTGGAGTCTAGTTGCCGAGGTTTTTATTCATGCCTCAGGCACTCTGACCAGCAGAACTTATATCAAGGACTGCAGCAGCTGGGAGGTGAAGGGCAGGCGAGAGGAGACAAAAGCCCTCTCTCTCCCCTTGAAGATTAAAGGCTGTGGGCCTACCAAAGATCCTACCGCAACTTGTAAGAAAAATGGAGCAAGTCATATTAAAAAGCTCATATATAGAAGAATCTGTATGTTGTTTTAATAACACTAAGAAACGCTCCTCTGGCCTCCCCTATCATGCCTTGGAACATACACCCACAGAAAGCTAAAAGGACTGAAAACCACCACAGCCCACTGCTTTCAGTCTCAGGAAATCAACTGAGTGAATGATTCTAATTGCTGATCCACCTGATCCTAACAGAGAATTCATGCTCAGTCCTCCAGAGTGGAAAGACACCCACCTCTTCAAAGTCCCTGTCACTATGTGGTGCAGGAAAATCCACTGATAACGTCCCATATTAGTGATCAACGCAACACTGTGCATGTAAACAAGACTCACCATTCCAAGGAGACCATGGACGGGCCCACGAGTTTGATCCATATTACTTACATACCCTATACGGTTCAGCGCCAATGGACGGCTATTTTCTTTTAACTCTAACATAACTTCCATGGAGAAGTTTTGTAGCAGACTCTCTGTGTTAATTAGCACAGTGTTAATCAGCATTGAAGGGCCAACAGGAGACTCTCTTGCTCCCTGGACTGACAAGGGTGTTGGTGCCCCATGGAAAGGGGAGGAAAGGGAAGGGAGTGCCTTGCTTCCATCCACAGCAAATCCCTCTGGTTGATAGAAGGTTGGCTTGGACAAATTTTTCAGGAAGTCTCCCATGGCTAGAGTAGCAATGGCTGAGATGAAAGGCATGGAGTGTGAGAGAGGAGAGGAGTGAAATATATATGGGAGGGGAAATGGGGTTTCCTCAGGGTTCCACAAGGATTGAAGAGGAGCCCTCCAAGCAGAACAACAGCTCAGAAACACAAAACTTTTATAATACAAAGAACTGCCTAACCTCCCATTTGCTGCAGGAGACAGTACTGACACTGTAAAATTCAGGGAGGTTGCCTTTAAAATTTAGGGTCAGTAGGCCAGATTCTGAACTCATTTACCGCAGTGTAAATCCAGAGTTACTCCACCAGAGATTAGTGGAGTTGGGCTGGATTTACAATAAGGTAGTCAAGATCAGAATCTGGCCTAGTATATCAGACATAAGAACATATTGGCATTTCAACATCACCAATGGTTATTTTGCATTCTGGAAAGAAAGTCCCCGCTTGCAGCTTTCTGAACACACCTGTGTTCTTAAAGATGCGGGTGCCTTGCCTCATCCCTGACCATCCCGTACTGATGTCTCTAAAATGCCCCAGCACTCAGCAGCTCCCACGGTGACATCGAAGGCCAGATTTTCAAAAGAGCACAGACCCCAGCATGCATCCAATGTGCTGAGCAATTTTGCACCTGTATTGTATTAGCGCCAAAAAAAGCCACTGCACATGTATCCGAAGATGAAATACATATTTAGCATGTAGTGCCCAGAGTCCCATTCCCTTAACTGATCAGTAGCAATTCCAAACAAGCACACGACTTGTTAGCACAATGGTACCCCTCCATCTACATAACAAACTCACTCAGGGGGAGAAAAAAATCTACATAACCACATTTTTGAGACATACTTTAAAAACACCCTGATTCCTTCCTGGGCAAGGGCTCTTAGAAGAACTGGTTACTTCTGAATAGTAATTCAGTATCCTTCTGGACAGCAGCAGTGTTTTACGAGACCAAGGGCTGTATTCTGGCTGTTGCATGTTGCAGGAGGGAAATGGAGAAATGAAGCAGCTAAGCAGCAGGTCCTGAAGTACTGGACGCGTAGGACTAAAGCAGGCAGTATGCTTCCAGGCGCACTAGCACTGCAGGATTAGGAGGGCCGACAGCTACATCCCGTGAAAGTCAGCACTCCTCAAAAAGCCAGCCTCCAGCTTCTAGTGGATGAGAAGCAGGGTGGCATAACCTACCAGGCCATCTCTACTTTGGGGGGAGTGGAGTGCAGTCTGGCTGAGTTATCCCCATGCTTTCTGCTAATGGACCACAAGCTCTGGCCTTTATCTCCCTCTGTGCTGGCGAGGATTCGTAAATTCCAAGGCCCCAAGGGACCATTGTGATCCTCTAATCTGACCTCCTGGATAACACAGGCCATAGAACTTCCCCAAAAGAATTCCTAGAGCAGATCTTTTAGACACACATCCAATCTGGATTTAAATCTGTCAGTGATGGAGAATCCACCATGACCCTTGGCAAATTGTTCCAATGGTTACTGATGCTCATCATTAAAAATGTACACCTTACTTACTCAGGGGAGGAAGAGCTCCATCCCTGCCCCTCTCTTTTACCCAGACACACGGGGACACCCAAACTCTAGCCCGCAGATGGCAGCTGTGCCGACCAGTACCTGCTACCTCCCAGTCAACTGTGACTGCTCTAATACATGAGGTTGACTGAACACATGCTCACAGGTGGTAAACACCCCAACTCGATTGTAGGCGAGCAAGTGCATAACTGGAAGACAGTGGTGTTCTAAAAAGACCTACCATAGAAACTCATCGTTAAGATAAGGTGGGTGAGCCTAAGAACTCATCATAAAAGGCTGAAATACTAGTACACTTACTCGTGGTTAGAAGCAAATACTTCATCAAAACACCAACGTCTTCCTAAGTAGAACAGGAGCTGCTCAAAGCCAATTGGGAGCACGGTGAGCCTCCACTGAGAGTGAGTGAAGTTGTTTTATGGGTTATAAACGGGCTCTGGTGTATTTGCAAGGAGGATATTACAACAGTAGGGTCAAATTAACCTCTGGAGGAGTTAGACCAGGGATCAATATGGCCCACAGAGGGTTAGCTACTAGAAAGTAGAGGAACTGTGCATCTTAAATGAAAAGCCACATTGGGGCGGGTGTTTGAAGGAAACAAGAAAGTAGCCATTCGAAATCATCTTTAGCTATTGCTTCTCAAGCATTAAAATATCCCCCGAGTTGTGCAGTGCATTCAGGAGCTGGCTCGTAATATAGCTAATTTGCCTCTGTTGGCCTACGTAAGTAGGTATCAGCTAATGCTGTTTCCTCTGACTGGCATAGTGTGGACATTAAAGCAAATGCATTGGTAGCGAAGGCCTAATTGTTCTGGAAAGTACCCTTTAAATAATAGCCCTTTTATTACCAGTCGTGGTCTGTCTTAAGAGCAATTCATGTACTTAAGCCCTTTGCTTTCAAAGGCCAGATGCTCACATGTGTGCAGATCAGAGGCACTACAAGGAAATTCAGAAACTGATACTGGACAGATATTCCCTGATAAAGTTACCATCTCCCTCCTTTTTTGTGATATCTCTTACCACAGAAAGCAACATGGGAAGGGAGGCTGTGTGTGTATGTTTGTATGTATGTGTGCACATGTGTACAACTCAGATTCCCCAAGACATCAGTGAACACATCTTCAGAAGTATTTTGGTCAAATTCTACCCTCCAATGTCTGTAAGCAGTTCCTGGACATTAATTCAAAGCCAAAATGTGTCCCTTGCACAAGGCAGAAGGAAGGAGAACTTATTGTTTCAACTATTTGTTGCCTGAAATGAGTTTTATCTCATTTTAACAATAATTGTTCAAAGGTGCAGAAGCTAAAAACCTCCCAGAGAAAATCCACCTTTGGTACCATCTGTAACAAGGTGCACAGTGGTTCATGTATTTTCAAGAAGAGTGTTGGATGTGAGAGATGGGCAACCCCTTTCAAATACAATAAAAATCTCTCCTCTGCAAAACCTTGGCCCTAACTCAAACCAAAACCAAACTGAGCTTCTTTTGGGTTCAGACATAGTTGATTAACATTTATGTCCCTTATTTTTAGAGCCCAAATACCACTGAAAGGACATTCCTACACAAGCAGAAGCAGGAAGTACCAGAAATCTCACAAGGAAGCTGTCATAAATATAAAGGGAAGGGTAAACCCCTTTAAAATCCCTCCTGGCCAGAGGAAAAATCCTCTCACCTGTAAAGGGTTAAGAAGCTAAAGGTAACCTCCCTGGCACCTAAGCAAAATGACCAATGAGGAGACAAGATACTTTCAAAAGCTGGGAGGAGGGACAGAAACAAAGGGTCTGGGTCTCTCTGTCGGTATGCTGCTTTGCCGGGGATCGAACAGGAATGGAGTCTTAGAACTTTTAGTAAGTAATCTAGCTAGGTATGCATTAGATTATGATTTCTTTAAATGGCTGAGAAAAGAATTGTGCTGAATAGAATGACTATTTCTGTCTGTGTGTCTTTTTTGTAACTTAAGGTTTTGCCTAGAGGGATTCTCTATGTTTTGAATCTAATTACCCTGTAAGGTATCTACCATCCTGATTTTACAGAGGTGATTCCTTTACTCCTATTTACTTCTATTTCTATTAAAAGTCTTCTTGTAAGAAAACTGAATGCTTTTTCATTGTTCTCAGATCCAAGGGTTTGGGTCTGTGGTCACCTATGCAAATTGGTGAGGATTTTTACCAAACCTTTCCCAGGAAGTGCGGTGCAAGGGTTGGGAGGATTTTGGGGAGAAAGACGTGTCCAAACTACGTTTCCCAGTAAACCCAGTTAGAGTTTGGTGGTGGCAGTGGTTATTCCAAGGACAAAAGATAAAATTAATTTGTACCTTGGGGAAGTTTTAACCTAAGCTGGTAAAAGTAAGCTTAGGAGGTTTTCATGCAGGTCCCCACATCTGTACCCTAGAGTTCAGAGTGGGGGAGGAACCTTGACAGAAGCATATTCACAAGATGTTTGGATAGTTCAGAGCAACATCAGAGAAGTATTGAGACTTCGAGGTTCTTCCCTGATGCAAACTTCCAAAGCTAAGAAGGTCAACTACCACTACTTCATGGAAGGTCTTATAATATTTCAGATACAGTAGCTTTATATTCATGGCCTGTTGTATTCCACAGGACTAGAGTTAAATTCTGCTACAATGTCCCTAGTTTCTGCAACAGACTTCATTTAAATTCCAAACTGGAGCTTTCATGAATTGTTGCAATTATTATTACTACATGCACCACTGTCTTGCTCTAGATGAAATCAGGCCTGCTCCCCTGTGTACCACAGACCCCATACGGTTAACAGCTAATGGGGATTCTCCTTTAGCTCAGGTGGTAAAGGGCTGTGCTGTTGAAGCAGATGAGACAAAATCTATCCCTTCTGCCCTGGCAAATTTCCATCATAACATACAGCAAAGTGACAACTGCAAAGTTCCTCTGTGGCCATAGATTTGTTAAAATATTGCCTTTGTGTCACAACTTCCATGGCAACAGCCTGTGATGACTTAAATGTTGGACTAGGACATTGCTGCTAGACGCAGCTAAAAGAGAAGGTAGGTTGTGGGGGATAAAGCATGCCACCACCTGGACCTCAAATGTCTTCATAGTAGGATAATGGAGACATACAGAAAACTGCTGGCACCACCAATTGCCTCGAGAATAGAATTTTTGTCTCCAATTTCCCTTCAATATGAGCTTTAAGAATTTCCACAGGTTGAGGGACCAGCACCATTTGCCCTGATCTGACCTCTTGTACTATACAATTAGCTGCTGGGGTTTAATTCATCACTCTGTGTATTATCATTCTCAGGAAAAACACGCCTTTCCGAAGAGGCTGCCACATTTAGCAAAGAGAGCTATCATTTTCAATGATGGCAGAGCCTAAGAGACCATCTGCTGCCTGTCATATCCCTATAATCCCACCGTGAGTGTTCTCCTCTGCAAGATGCTCTTCTCGGTTGTGCTGCTTCAGGATGACCCAGGAATCAAGTCACAGGACAATATAAAATTATTTCCCTCTTAATCACCCTAACAAGTAACAAATACATACGTGCCCCTTCACGGGGAGTTGTCATCCATTGTAATGCCCTCATTATCTCAATAATGCAAGCATTTAAAAAAAATCGAGAGTGAGCCTATCACCCCTGAACCAACTGAGTGTTGCATAAGCCTGCTGTGGCAATCTGCCCGACGTTAAAAAAACGTTTATGTAATTCTGCAAAAAAAAATGCCAAGCAACTCGGAGGGGTGTTTTCTTTCCGGAAGCAGAAAGTGCAGATCAAGCTTTTAAAAAAAAAAAATCCACTCTCTCAGCTGATCAGACGAGGATGTTAACGGTCAGGCAATGGGGAAAGAACGCATCATATTTTTTTAACGCAACTGCAAAAATAAGCATCAAAGCTCTTCTTGCAGGTTTCTCTCTGTCAAAAGTTGACTATGTAGCTTAATCCCCCACTCCTTGGAAAAAGGTTCACGCTAATCCTAGCTGTAAACTCCGAAGACAACATAAGCTCAACCTCAGCAAATCACATACGTTTCTTTGGGTTTTTTTGTTTGTTTTTTTTTGGGGTGGGGCGGGAAGTACATCTGAAAATGGCACTTGTGCAGCAAGAAGTCATAACAACAGGTCAATAAATTGCTTGTGTTCCCTTCTTTTAATGTCTGTTATTTGCTTTACACTACAGAGAATTCTCTAGGAATTTGGCTGCTACCGAATGTGACTCCTTGGATCATGGAATGCATTTTGAATACGGACCTGATCCAAAGCCCACTGAACTAAATAGGAGTCTTTCACTGGCTTCAGGGGGCTTTAAATGAGGCCCTAAATTTCCAGACGCCCTAGGATCCAGGTAATATAGGCATAGGGTGCCACCCATGATCTACTACATACAATGAACATCAGCTGTTCAACCTGTTGGCTCAAGTCAGAAGCAGAGAGGACTATAACTGATTAGCTCTGCCTCACCAGCAGATGTCCTTGATGGCTAGCTTGTATTAGGGGAAAGATGGAGAATTCATCCAGCCACAACCATATCAAAGGCGGGGATTTTCAATAGAAGTCACCTAGCTCTTTAAGCCTTCTTTTGAAAATCCCTCCCCAAAATAATAATAAAACAGAATAGTACATGCCCAGCTCTATATAATATGGCTGTATTTCCACGCACAGATTCTGCTGCTATCCAGAACCATGAGACCCAAGTTAGAGAAGCTTGTTTATAATACCACGAACCCACAACGAATGTATGCCTTTGGTATATCCACATTCAGGGGAGGTACTATTTACCTGGATATAAACTAGGAAAGCCTGTGTGGTGTTGTGGTACCATGAAAAACAACAAAATATCAAGGCCCTAAAATTGAGACATCCCTCAAAATGCAACCCAGGAAAATTTCTAATGAAGGGTTTGGGGGTTTTTCTTGAATGATTCACAAACAAAACTGGACTTTGAATGAAAAAGACCTTTGAAAACATATATTTAACGGTGACAAAAAATGTTGACATTAAAGATTCATCATGTTTTCCAAGCCCCCACCCCACAATAGATTAAGGGATAGAATAGGATAACACATACTGAATATGCTATTGAGATATAAAAATGAAGAACTGTTAAATGGTAAGATTAGGGGCTTTGTTAGCTAGATATTAATAAACTGTAATTATGTGTAAGGAACGAGTATAGATAAGGTAACACTTCGGCCAAAGCGTTGCCTGGCATGAGTGATTTGTTTAAAATGACGTTATTGTTGGCGAGATAAGTAATATGTCATGCCAGAAGATGTAAGTAAGAGCTACACAAACATGTAATGATAAATATAAAACACACTTTGTCTGGAAAGGCTCAGGATCAGAGTGACTTAGAACGACGAGACCCAAAAAGTGAAAAACCAGCAGGAAAAATGCAGAAGTTGGGTCAATGAAGGCTGCACATACATCATGTACGGGATACTTAAAAAAACCAAGGGGTGATGTGCTAAAAGTTGATTGGATAAAGATTAAGTAATCTGTAATGTAGAAATGTATAAAACACCTAAGTGAACAAGGCCCAGACTGGAAAAAACACGGATGCAGAAAGTGAAGGAATGGGACTGAAGGACCAGACCAAGGGATCAGAGAAGGCAACGGCCATCATGGAATGTAAAAGAACTTCCCAGTGCCGAGAATGTGGTAACTTGGGCCCATTTACCTATTCCACCTTGTCTGTTATTTGCTGGCATCAATAAATTTGTCTGACAATAATTCTGTCTGAAATTGTACAAATAAAGGCAAAAATTGATTAAGCCTAAATCAGGTGGATTTAGGAGACAGTTTCACACTTTCACCTCCAGCAGTGGTTTGGAGGCATAAGAACAGGTTTGGGAGCCAGCTCATCTCCAGTTCCCCTCCTGGCTCTGCTACTGAAGCAGTGTGTGACTTTAGGAAAGTCACTTAAGCTTCCTACCTCTCAACTAAGGAGATTTATTACAGGATTTACCAGTCCCACAGAAGTGCTGTGAGGGTTAATTACTGAATGTTTGTATAGCACTTTGAACATGCAAGGTAATATATGATGTTTGTTATTCATGTTACAATAAAGCATTGACCACATCCATCAATGTTTACCAAACAATGGACCCCACCACAAGGGTGTGAGCTCCTCCTCTAGGGAGCCAGCACCCTCAACTCCTACTGCCTTTGACAGGAGTTAAAGACACGTAATTCCTTGCATGAAGCAAGGATCAGATGAAATAAAAACAATGGGCTTGGTCAAGGGCTGTCTTTCCATTGGATAATTTTCCTTTGGCTCAAGTCCTGTATGCACAGGAGCCTGATTCTGATCCCACTGAAATCAATGAAGTTTTGCTTTTAATTTCAATGGGATCAAGAACAGGTCCATGGTTAAATCAACCATGAGCTGTCTCTTGAGCTTCTTTTTCTCCTCCCAAATTTCTCTTCCTCCCCGCTTCTTTTATCTTCCCCATCAATGCCTCTGTTCCTTCTCTTCTCCCCCTTCTTTTTCCTTCCTTTACACCAGCTTGATAGTTTGTTCATTTGTTTAATTGATTTCCATCACAAAAGGTGCACACTCTGATTTATACTGTGATTTTGTTTTGGCATTGCTTAGTTATTGCAGAAAGTGACGTACGGGTGTACAACTTATAAGCCATTCCTAGGAAAGGTGCACAAGGAATTCATACACTTGATGTGGGAATAGAAAAATAACCGAGGAGTATATTCAATGACTATACACGAGAGAAAAACAGGAAGTGTCACTTAAAAGATTGTGGGCTTTCTTTCTACATGGGAAAAAAAATGTACTGAGCAGGAACAGCCCCAGCCATTTTGCCAGACAGGGTGGAAAACATTTTCACCCCTCCCCATCCCCAGTGACTAAGCCAAAAAAAAGAAGAAGCCCCAACCACAGCCAACAGATCAGTGGATTAAAAGAAAGAGGAGAAAAACTTGCAGAGGTATAAAGCCCCTTGGAAGATGGCACCCAGGGTGGCTGCCCTGCTTGCCTGCCCCTAGAACTGACCCTGAGCCAAGGAGCATCAGAGTTTGCGAAAAATAGAAAAAGGAAGAAAGAAGTGAAGAAAAATTAAAAGGAACAGAAAGGCAAGGAGAAGCGAGAGAAAGGACACCAAATGCTAAATAATAATAATTATATCAGTCACCCATTTGTCAGATTTGTATCAAAGAGATCTGGGGACAACAATCACCAAAGAGTGGCTAAGGGACTTTTGGGTGCTTCAGAAACCCAACTGCAGCCTTTTATTGTATATATAACTTGGGTATGTTATCCTGGGCAAACGTGGTTTAAGATCAATCTAAATTACATTTCAGCCTTCTTCGGAAACCGTTTTAAAATGGGTCCTGCTAACATGACTGTAGCAGGAGTGTGGACAGGATATAACTATGAAAAAAACATTTTTCCTTTAAGAGACTGAAGAATTGTCTCTAAAAACATGTTAACCAAGTTGTGAACCAGCCACATTAGCAGAGAACTATTTTTAAATGGTTTCATGCAGTTGGAAATATAGTCTAGATAGGCCTTTTAAGATTCACTGAACCTATTCTACAGTTGTACAGATACCTGGAGTACTACAGTGTGGCTGACTTAGCATGTTTATGTACAATCTGATCATATCCACAGAGTTCTGAAAGGTGGCTGACTTCCTCTTTATTATGAAGGTGCAATCGACAGAGACTACAAGTCTCAGCATCTAATACTTTGGGCCAGATCTTTCTGGCATGAATTAGCAGAGTTTCACTGACTTCATTGGAACTATGCCCATTTGTACCACAAGTGCATGTGGCCCTCCTTCTTGATCTGAGTGTATTAAAGAGGAGAGTGGCTCCAATCTGCTCTGTTTTATTTAAATTCGATATGGCCTTCATGCTGGTGGCAAGTTGCTGATGCAGCCGTTGGCTGACCAAAGCATGGATTTCTTTGTTCTCTCACTTCCAAGACCTTTACATATAAGGATCTCAATGCACTTTACAAAAATTAAGCAAACACATCTTACCCATCCTTCTGCAATAGGTATTATGCCCATTTTACATACGTGTAAATTGAGGCATAGAGAGGGTAAGTAACTTAAATGCTGTCCTGAACGGAAATGCATTTAAGCATGTGTTTAGCTACTTTCTTAAATCTGGGGCCAAACTCTCTGTGAAGCAGCTATCTGTTGTTTGCAAAGAATCCCTATCAGTGGGAACATCATATACGGGGTATTGCAGATACTGTACAGCATTCTCCAAAAACACCACATCTCTGTTGATCAGAGTGTTTCAATCTCTTCTCACAGTAGGCTATGGACTGAGTTCAAAGAGTCAGAAAGTCATAAAGCTAGAAAACCAGCTCTTTTGAGACTCCCACTGCACATCACATGCCATGTCTGCATTCAGCTCTCATTACTTTATGCAGTCACTTCTTTTTTCCAAAAAAAAAAAAAAAGAACATCCTCAATCTGTTCATAGCTTTAGTTCATTTTAGGGCAACAAACAGCTTTCAGTTCTTTACAATCCACACAAGCCTTCAGAAATATTCAGTGTTTACTAGAACTCTGTAGTGTTAAATCAAGTATGACTATCACCCTTAAAAGCCTAAATGATGGAGTCGTAGCTATACTAATAACATATTTTGACAGTGTCACCACCTGCCTAAGTAAAACAGTTTACTCACCACTATAAACCTGGAAGATGGAGTCACAAGTTACCAGAATTTCTTTTCAAAAGTTGGCATTGTTATTCGTAATACCCAGACTCTTGATTTACTCAATGGTATAAACTACAGTGTACCATTTCAGAGATAAACAGCTGGAAGGAATACCAGATTCATTCACTCACTCACTCTCTCTCTCTCTCTTATCCTCTTGGCCTGATAGCTGGAAGTGGATGGGAGCTGATATTAACGAACACTGAAGTGAGAAGAATCCTGAATAAAATCAGTAAGTGTTAAGAGTCATGAGAGTCTGATTACTTCCTTTGACCATGTGAAAACTTTCTCATAATTCTAACATGATGAAAACATCAATAAAAAGGGTGTTTCTATTCTGCCACTGGATTTTAAGAATAGGGTTACAGAAAATTGTGATGTTTGCTCTTGTTAATTCCTTGCTAGAGATATTAGAAAACAGAAGTAAAATAATCTTCCCAAATTCAGTTTACAATATCTCCTGGGTACAGAATAAAAATCCTCTTTCCATGTACTTGATCCCTCAGATTCCTTTATTTAGAAATGGGATTGAGAAGCTACGCAGACCATAACTACGACTGGAAGCCAATAAAAATAAAATGATCTAGAGAATACAAAATTAAAAAGTTGGCTAAATCTTACTACTGCACCTGACTTGGAAGGTTTTTAATTATTTATACTTCAGTTAAAATAGATCTTTAATGATCTATACTTAAGATGAAATCATGAGCTGGGTTTCTTTTTATTGTGGAGTCAAAATTTGGCAAAATGTGGATACTGCAGGACATTTGCTGCAGGGAGCTGTCCAATTCAGCACCATATTTGTACAGTAGACATTCAAAATGAAGCTCAAAAATTCAAGTCAATCCTGCTTTCATTTGGGTCCTTTTTCTATATAAATTGTCTCTACCAGGCTGAGATAGTAATTGTGATCATCAAAACTAATTTTACAGGGGCATTTAATGACTGGGCCCTCTTTGTTAACACTGTATGTGTTTCTTGAATTCTACCTGGAAGGTTTTGAAGGAAGAATGAGATGTGCATGCAAGCAACGTGTGCAAGTTTAGAATGAAAACAGGAATAGCAACAGAAGATTAACCTGAACAGTTAATATTCCTGCACAATCTAAAAAACAATACAATAGAGGGAAAATGCTTTGGTATTTCCTTTCCAGGCCCAAGAACTTCTTACGTAGACAAAAATTTAAAATGAGAAGCTTTTTACTGGAAAATTAATCTTTTTGGATGAACCAGTAATTTATCCACACTATTTCATCCACTCTAATTTTTTACAGACAATTGTTATAAAAGATAACATCACTGGGCAGCTTATGTTTTGAATGGATTATGTAAAAGACAGTAGAAGAAAAGTGCCTTTAGTAAGACAGATATAGTAACTAATTTATTAATAAACTTTTGGAATAGTGATTACTTATCCTGCCAGAGAATACACTTATAAATACTTGTTAAGGTATCTCCACATTGTGTCTTTCCACTGCATTGTTTCTTCCAGCACTTATCTACTGCTATAGATATTGTAATGTTAAAAGAATGCTGACCTCCCAAAGTGCCTCAGCCCACTGACAAGAATGGGTACATGTCCAAGGCTATTGATTTTCTTAAATGTATCTAAACTCTTCATTTTAGAAAACACCTAAGCATCCTGTAACTGACATTGTTGACTTCATAAACTTCAGCCTTCATTTTAGCAAAAGAAATTGGACTCTTCTGTATTTTTCATTAAGTCATTTCTATTGTACCTGAAAGGAAAACATTGATCCAACTTTCCTCAACTTTGGAAACAAAAGCAAGTTTTGGTTTGTTTCCAGGCAAAAAAAAACAAAAAACCCACACATTTACAACCCTTCATACCCATCACCAGCATAGCTTAGTGACTGTGAAAATATTTAATTGTTGTTTACAGCAGGCATAGAATGTACAGTAAGTCATATAATAATCCATATGGACAAGATACTTCAATGTTTTAATAAGGCGCAAATAAAAACTAAAAGATGCAAAATTGGGGAGAAGAAATCCCACTGAACAAAACAGGAATCTAGTTCTAGCTTTATAGAGTGTACACAATAACGGTCTGTTGTATGGCCTCATATGAAATATTTATGTTTTCTATTCATAAAAAGATGTCTGGCAATGGAAAAAAAACTAATCAAAAAATCTCATCACCTCCATAAAGAGAACTAGGCTTCATATTGTCAGATGATCTTTCAAAGAAAATGATTCACTGCCCCAGGTAAGAAAGTCAAAATACAGATGTAAGTAAACACTTTTTCCTGACAGCTCAAAGGAGAGTGGATTGGATATTCTGCTGAAAACTGACAGTATCTTCAGGTGGTAATGTGCAAATTTGTTGTAACAAGCCCTAAACAGTCAAAAGATAGTGTCTGTCTTTATTAACAACAGTAAGCTGGTCTTTCATGTCCTGTTCAATATAATGCACTATCAACCATTCACTGAGCTGAAGTGACCTTCTCAGATCTCCACAGATGTTAAAGAGGAACATGTCCTGTGAGGACATGTTAGTTGCCTCATTAAATGCAGCCTATTTAGTATAAAACAAGGAACAATGTAAACACCATACAGACCAAAGCAACGGTGCTAGACATAATTTTGTCTGTAGATTGCCGTCTACCTACTTGTTTTTATTTCAGGAAACAAAACTTTGGAACATGCAGTTTTACTGGAGTGAAATACAGAACTGCAAAATAGCCCTTAGCTTTGTCAACATATTGTCACTTGACAGTCTCTGGAAACTTCACTTTGAAGTGGAGTAATGAATGAGGGCGAGGGATCGCCTTTATGTTTGTTTAATTGTTTACACACACACACACACACACACACACACCCAAATGCAGGCTCGGGTGTGACACACTACTGTGGCCTGTCCAAGCAGCAGTCACTGCAATTGCAAAATAAAATTTCTGGAAAATAAGGGTCGTGAACAAGACAGCCACGGATAGAAACTACAACTGTATTCAGCGTCTCCTAGCACAGCACCCACCCCTACCAACGCAGTTTGCAAATAGAGAGAGATAACTTTTCCCATGACTAAATGAAGACTTATGATTAGCTGATGCAGGCTTCACTACCAGCATCCTCAAAGAGCGATTTGCGTGAGTGTCCCCCCTAAGTCTCTGAAGCTTGCAAGTGAAGGAGTGCCCGGGGTACAGTAAGTCGCCAAGCCAGGAGTTGCAGAGCAGAATGGGTTGCACATCCCAGCCACCTGCCTTGAGGTTCCCGAGCAGAGTTTTAGCATTTATTACCCTTCTCCTCCCCTTCCCAAGAGAGAGCATGACTCTAGCTTGGCAGTCAACGCCAGCCCCCTTTCTACCCCCTCACCCAACTTCAGACACACTTTCCAGGTGCAACAGGACAAAGGCTGCGTCTTGGGGTGACAGGTGGGGGACACCTCAAAGCCCCTGGAAACAACACTAGCTACCCACCGCAGGGATAGGGAGGGGAGGGGTCCTGAGCGACTTCTGTCCTGTTTAACCCTTTGCACCCAGTAGCCCCAGCGCTGGGAGCCCCTGGCATCACTCGGCCAGGCCAGGGAGCGTGCGGGACCGGGCAGGCCGGGCACTCACCGATAGTCGTGATGACCGTGATGGCAAAGTAGAAGGAGCCCGCGAATTTCCACTGGACCCCGGCCCGGTGGGGCTCGGACTGCATGATGACCAGCTCCAGCTGCCGGTAGTCCTCGCTGGTGATGTTGTACTTCCCTTTGAGCCGGATCTCCTCGGCTTTGAGCTTCTCCTCCTCCCGCAACTCGTTGTCGGACTCCAGGGCATCGAAGACGGCGGCCCCGACCAGCAGGTAGGTGAACGTGCAGATGATCAGGGACAGGGTCCGCACGTTCTGCCTCTTCATGGCCGCCAGCAAGGGGCGAGTGAGGGGACCATGTCCCCCCCTGGCCGTCCGGGGATCCGACAGGGTGCAGCAGCCGCAGCCGGCGGGGGGGAGCTGCGGGCAGCAGGGGGGCAGCCGCAGGGGGCGGCGGCGGCTCCCGAGGCTCCGGGGCGGCAGCTCCCCGCCTCCCTGCTCGGGCTCCTGGGAGGAAGACAGGCACAGGAGGCTGCTGGAGCGCCTGGACCAGGTGCCCGGCAGCCGGGAAACTCTGCGCAGGACCTGCCCAAACCAAGCCGTCCCAGTGCGCAGGGCCATCCACAGCACCCCCTTAGCGCCTGCAAACCAGCGCCTCCCTCCCCGCTGCCTCCAGGAGTGGGCTGGGGGGGGGGGAGAGACGAGCCCCACCGTCCTGGGGAGGGAGGAGGGGAGGACCAGTCCTCGAGTGCTGGCGAGGAGCGGCTGAGCAGCACGGGAGCCGGGGGGCGGGGGTGCCAGGCGGGGAAGGGCCGGGGGGGCCACCCAGCAGCAAGGCAGAGTCGGTGCGAGGGGAGGTTGGGTTCCTTCTTCTACTACTACAAGTTTCTGTAGTCAGCGCTCCTCCGGCTGGCGAGGGGGAGGGGAGAAGGGAGGGGGGGGAGGGGGTTAGGGAGCAGCATCCCCAGCGGAGCTGCCGCCCGGGAGGAAGGGGAATCGCTTCTGGGGGAAAGGCTGGAGGGTCCGCAGCGGCGATCACGCCAGCTGTGCCCGGGAGGTGGGGCAGAGGCTTGCCCGGGACCGTCACACTCCAGCGGCTGCGTGCGGGGAGGAGGCGTGAGAGGAGCCCTCAAGGGCAGGCTGGCGCAAGGCACCCCCGGCGGCAGGGCTGGAGAGGCCAGCCCCGGGCGGCGGGTGCCGGTCCCTGCCCAGACCGGATCGGAGCGATACTCCAGCCCCAGAGCACGCCCCGGGCACTCACAGGGCTCCGCTGGGTTTGATCGCGGGGACCAACTTTTCCTAAAAAATGAATTGTTCCTAGCTAAAGGACTCAAGCCGGGCGCTCTGCGGCCTCGGCCCTCAGCCGCTCCCCGCGGAAAGAGCCAGGCTGAAGTCAGGGGGCTGGAGACAGCCGATGCTCGCGAAGAAGATCTGGAAGTCCAGCCCGACTAGGAAGGAGACCGTGTCAGACGTTAGCCTGTGAGTTTTCGGCAGCATACCCAGAAAGCTGGCTTTCCTCGCGGGGGGTGGGGAGGGGAGGAACAAACTCGGGGGTGCAGCTTCCTTCCTGGGTTCAAACCATCAGAGTAACGCACCGCCGGGCAGGAGGGTCCCCTGGGCCACGGAGAGGGGCACAAAAAGCCGAGGCGTTGCCCAGGGTGGACGAAATCAGCAGCCCACCTGGCCGGGGCGGCGGCGGGGACAGGCTCGGAGCAGACACAAGCCCATCAACCCGTCTGGCCCATGGAGGTGAAGCATCAGATCCCAGGGACGCTCATTCCATCCTTTCTGCTGCGGGCAGGAGAAGACACCGAAACCGTCACCCGAAAACACAAGCGGAGCGAGGGGTGTCGCCCCCTCCCAGCCAGACCCCCAAACGGCCACTTGCTCCCGCTCCTGCCCCGCTGGGATTCTTGGACCGATGCCCTTTTAAAAAGAGCAATTCTCCGCCTCCTCCCAAGCACTTGACAGCATCTCGGGGAAAATCGAGCCACTGCTCCGAGCCCTGTCTCTCGCTCCAGGCAGGCAGGGGGAACAGTTCCCAGGCTCACCAACCTGCGGTGGCTTTTGTGAGCTGCTGGGGTGGGTTTTCCCCCTATTAACCCGCTCCTTCCCGAGGCACTTTTTACGCTCCCCCTCCCCAGCCGCTCTGCGCCCACCCTGCCTGCAAGAGGCTGGAGCGATGTGTTGCTCGCCTTGGCTCTCTCCTGCCTTGCACCATCGCATGCGACTCGCTCCCGCTGGCTCTCTCCCCTCCCCGCCCCGGGTCCCCTCCCCCGCTGTGGCCACTCCCAGCCTCCTCCTCCCATGCTCAGCCTAGCGGGGCTTTGCTGGGAGCCACGCACCACGTGGGGCAGGTTTTCCAGGCGCGCTCCCTTCCTTCTTTCACCCTGACCATCTTCCCGGGGGGGGTAGAAGCAGCGGAAAGGGAGGAGTGGGGGGGAGACCCAGGTCTTGCTTCCCTTCCAGACTGCGCTGGACGGAGACGACGCTTTAGATCTTTGCCATGTGCTGGGGCCAGGAGTGAAACCAGTTTCAAACGCGCTCCGCAAAGTTCTCTGCTCCGCGCAGCTGTTGCTAAGCGGCGCTGAGACCACATCCCCCCCCCCCCCCCAGCCCCCGGCTTGCAGCCCTGCTTTTCTGGGCTAGCTCTCGCCGGATGGGCTCGGCTTCTCTCCCCCCGCCCCGCTCCGCTCCTTTGCTCAGGTGTGTCACCCTCGATTCCTCACCCCAGGGGCCCCCGTGGAAGGCGGGGCTGATCGCTCTACCTAGGGAGGCGGGTCCGGTCACCTGCAGCAGGTAAACCGGGCACTGGACAAAGCAGAAGTTACCCGCCAGGTGTGTCCCCCCCCCCCTCCCCCGCGTGGTGGTAATGGCGGGGGGCAGCCGGCGGAACCACAGGGCACACCCCAAATCAGACCTCGCGGGGCGCTTGGGCCATATTAGGGGCGGCGCGCTGGGTGAAATAAGCCCCTTCGGTCAATACAGGGACGCAGAGGAGCCGGCTGTCGGTGGTTAAATAAAGCAAACCCCGTTATCGACCTCGGGGCCGCGCTGCGATTAGAGCAATTATGAATCATGACCGGGCGTGGCTGCCCACGGCCCTTTGCGAGGAGCCGGGAGCTTGCGGGGTGGCTCAGCGCTTGCCCTCATGTGGAGCTGATTGGACGCAGCCTCTCTCTCCCACTGGCACTTCCCTTTCCAAGGAGCACCCAGCAGGAGGCAGATGCCACTTGGCTGCGCCCTCTGCCCCGCGGGGAGGGCACATGTCACCATAGAATCAGAGTATCAGGGTTGGAAGGGACCTCAGGAGGTCATCTAGTCCAACCCCCTGCTCAAAGCAGGGCCAATCCCCCACTAAATCATCCCATCTACTCGAAGGCCATTTTTTGCAGCGCAGATGGGTTCTGGGGCCATCACTCAGTCCAGCTGCTAGCCAGAGAGGCAGGGTGGGCTTGTGAAGAAAGCCCTGGGCTGGGATGCAGGCAGTGCTTGGCCTTGCTGCAGACTCCCTGTATGGCCCTGGGGAACCCAAACTCTTCCTGCCTTGGAGCCCCATATGACACGACTTCATTGCTCCCGCTCTCCCCTAGGTCAGTTGGGATTTTCAAAGGCAGGCAAGGGAGTGAGTTGATCACAGGGAGTGGAGTGCCTAATTTATTTAGGGAAACTCTTCAGGACAGGGTCTCTCTCACACTGTGTTTGCATGGCCCCTCGTACAATGGCGCTTTGATCCGGATCGGGTCCTCTAGGTGCTACCCTAATCCAAATAAATAACCACCACCACCACCCTATTTATTCAAGGCTGACAAGGTCCCATACACAAAGACAGAGTTGGTCAGGGGATAAAGAGAAGGAGTGTGTGCTATATGGTTTTAATGTTGATTTTCATTTACTTAAAGGCATGGTGATGATGCTCATCGCAGATATTCACGAATGAGGCTTCACAGTGTTCCAGGTTTCTGGATACAGGCAAGTCAGTATGAGATTTCCAAAAGCTTGGGGCATTCTGAAAATCCCGAGAGGGCCGCCTCCTGCTATTCTTACATGGCTGAGGCAGGTTTATTTTAGTATGTCTGATTTAGAGCCAGAGCCTGAGGTGTTCACTCAAGTCAAACTCCCCTTGATTTCAATGGATACTCTGGAATTTGGGCCTTAGGATGTAAGGCTGGGATTTTCAGAAGAGTGTAAGGGAGTTAGGTGCCCAATTCTCATTGAAATCCAATGGGAGCTGGGCACCAAACTCCTGCAAGCTCCTTTCAGAGTCCCAGCCTAAGTTCCCAAGACCTTGTCTTCCTCAGTGCTTCCATAGCAACTAGGACATTGTGTGGCTCAATGGATGATGACCAAGATTTTCAAAAGTGACTAGTGATTTTGGATGCTCACATCTGAGACAATGTGTTAAGCACCCATCCTCTGAAAATCAGGCCCTTGTAAGGTGTCTCAAGCTGGGATCTCAAAAAGTGAGACACCAAAAATCACAGATTTCAGTGGTAGCCGTGTTAGTCTGTATCAGCAGCAAAAATGAGGACTCCTTCTGGCACCTTACAGATGAGCACATTTATTTGGGCACAAGCTTTCGTGGGCTAGAACCCATTTCATCAGTGGGTTTGTTAGTCTGTAAGGTGCCACAAGGACTCCTCGTTGCTGGGTTTTTTTTTAAAAAAAAAATCACAGTCACTTTTGAAAACCTTGGCCAATTAGTCTCGTAACTGAATACGCTGTGGGATTAATTGACGGGCAGAGTAATATTTCATTAAGGTAAAATCTTTGTCACGGCAGCTTACACACTTCCACATCCATAACAACGACATATATGTCGGGAAGAGCTCACAGATGTGAGCTATAGTGTCTAACGACAGAGACTGAAGAAAGAGTTGGTTTTTTTGAAACTGAGCAGTCTGATTAAGGTTGCCCATTTCTGATTCTCTAGGGGAATGGGGGGGGGGGTGAGATCTATAAATAGCTTGCAACACAGAGAATCCTACAGCAAAGTTGCTGGGAAGATCAATAGCATGAATCAAGGAGGCTCTAAATTACATCTTAGGGGAGGGAGGTGCTGAACTGAATTGAAAAATGAGTTGCAAATGCTGTATGTGTTGTGTGTATCTAATTAACAGAGGGTGACTAGGATCAATAACAAGGAAGGAGCTGGGCTAAAAATAGAGCTCAGGCAGGGATTGCAACCTGCGGGCAGCAGCTTGGATGAAAATGTCCCCCTGAGTAATTAACCTTTAGCTGGAAAGTGATGTTTAGTGCTGGGCTGAAACGTGTCCTGTGAACAGCCTGGAACTGATTGGGGGTGGGGAGAGAGCTCTGTGGTACAGTACAGTGTGTACAATTAAGCAGGCTAATGCCTGCTTTTTGCCTAGGAGACACCGGGCTAAGGAACTGGTGTATTGTTTTCTGGAAAAATATCTAAGTGCGTTCAAAGCTGCTCACATTGCAGTGGGGCTGTGGCAGCAGGAACAATTTCTCTATCCAGCTCCCTAGGTACTTATATGGCTCCATCGCCATGATGTTAGAGGGCCACACACAGCTCTAATCGAGCTTGCTCGCAGCCCAGAGCAGCAAAGCTGGGGCAGCAAAAGCGTGAGCACAGGCTGGACAAAGCTGCCCCGAACCTTGGGAATTACTCACGGACCCAGCCTGCGCTGAAGGGTCATGGCTCTGGGACCCCAGGCGATCTCAGTCAGGACATGTCCTCAGAGATACAGTTCCTTCCCTGGGGTGTTCCTGAGGCGGTGTAGCTACAGGCTGCCCCTCGCCCAGGGCTAATGTCTTAATGACAATCTAGATGGGGAACATGGCAGGGGGAGGGGAAGAAGAGGAAAAACAGGAAAGGGACTGTCTGTTTCTCTATGTTCGTACACCAGCTAGCACAATAGGGCTCTGATTCTTATGGGGCCCTTTATGCACTATATGACACATCCAATTTAAATAATAAGCCAGGACTGTTTACCATAGATCTTTTGTCCTTCAGAAGCCAGGATACTGAGACAGAAGGAGAGACATTTCAGCCAAACATGGGTGATAGAAAATTACTCTAGGCATTATTTTGAGTGGTGACAGTCACTTATTTTCACGGAAGGTGATCAGACGGAAGGAGTGGTTATTGCCACCCAGTTTACGTGAGGCGAGTTTCTGATCAAGGTTTACAAATTCAGAACGATTCCCGTGCTTGATAAGCGAGAATTGCTATGCTTGAGAAAAGCACCCAGCTGACAGTGACTGAGGACGGCTCTGCAGAGTTCCCTAATAAAAGTTCTTTCCTGTAATTTTCAAAATGGTTCCGGGAACGAGCAGACTGTGAATGAAGACTGTGCTTCACCATGGAGCTGGAGCGCTGAGAAGAGCTTTGCGATTTTAAATGAATTAGATTCAGTTTAAAATGTAAGGCCTGATCCAAAACTAATTCAATGGGAAGCTTTCCACTGACTCAGTAGGCTTTGGATAAGCCCTTGACTGTGAAATTGTTTTCACACAAAACTATCAGGGCCCGATTTTTACTGATTATTATTATTTATTTGTATTACTGGAATGTCTAGGAGCCCTACTCAAGCACCAGGACCCCATTATGCTACTCACTGGCCAGACATAGGGCAGTCCCTGTTTCAGAAAACTTTACAATTTAACTATGGGACAAGAGACCACAATTCTACCACTGGGATCACAATCTCTGTTCTTGGCATCTGTTTTCATCACACTTGTGCTTTTACGAACTCAGTGAAAAGTTTATTGATTACATACTTATTGTGTCACCGGCAAGGGGAATCCTACTCCTGTTTAATATATGAACATTTCTGTGTTCGTACTGCAGTAGTTCAGGGTAATGATGGAGGAGAGGACCCTAACAACAGTAATGCCTAGCTCATCTAGTGGATCTCAAGTACTTTGCAGAGGAGGTTAGTATCATCATTCCTATATCACCCATGGAAAAACTGGGGTATAGAGGGATTAAATGACTCACCTGTGGTCACCCAGAAGACCAGTGGCAGAGCAAGGAATAGGATCCAGGTCTCCTGAGTCCCAGTCTAGTGCTCCATTTACTAGACCACACTGACCTTGCCAAGGAAGTTTTCTTTCCTCTTTTTTCCTTTGGACGTTCCACTGGACTAGAGGGGAGCTTCACTTAAGTTAGGTGTACAGGGCCAGGTCACCCATTCTTCAGTGTTTTTCTTTACCACAGTCACACCTGTACAGCTGAAGGCAGAATTGAGACTTCTGCTCTAATACTTACCCCTATTGCTAGATACTAACGTGGCAGTCACCCTACAAAAGACTTAAGACAAGGGAAAACTTGCATGCCTAGTTTCATTGACTTCCATGGGACGGCTCATCTGAGGAAGATTTACTCATGGGAGTAAGGGGTGCAGGATCAGCCTCCATTTCTAATTTTTGCCATTCAGCTTTCTTTTTACTGGGGACATACTGAAGTGAAATCAACTTAGGTAGCAGGAATTCGAGCATCTGGTGCAACCTAAATAGTCTCCTCTGTTCTATTTTTATATTCGTGTGTAATTTTTATTCTGCAGAGCTTGTATGTGGCAGGAAGGGGGAGTTCAACAGTCAAGCCAAAGGTCTCTTCAAGAGCCACCATGGGGGACATTGAAAACAATATTGGAGAAAACTGACATGTGCTTTGCCTTTTCTACATCACTCAGCAGAGCAGAAGGGGCCATCTTTTGTCTCCAGAGAATAAATAGTTGGAGGCATCCTGGATTTATAGACCGCCCTTTTACATTAAAAAGTGTTGGGCCACTTCCTAAGCCCTTCAGATATTTTTCTCCCCTCTTAGGAAAATGTTTCTCAGAGGGCATCCAGTTCCCGTTCCCTGCCTGAGGTATTTACATGGCCCCGATCACTGTAGTAGGAGAGCATCTCGCCATCTTTACAGCACTTGTCCTCACAACACCCTGGTACTATAAACCTCATTGTACAGAGAAGGAAAAGCACTTACCCGAGGCACACAAGACGTCTGTGGGGGAGCAGGGAATGAAACCTGGGTAAACTAGGACCCCAGCCACTGCTGGGCCATCCTTGCTCTCTTCCGAGGAGGATGTATTTAATGCATTCCACTCCATCTGGATGTGTATAGCCAAGACTCCGTTTTTATCATTACTAGTCATTTGTATGGTGGTAGCACCCACAGGCCCTGCTGTTCTAGTTGCTGCACAAACTTATAGAAAAACAAGGCTTCTACCCTAAAGAGCTTACCGTCTAGGACCCTGGTGCACGTATACTACATACACATATGCATGTAACCACTTATAAAGAGGGATAGCAAACTGGATAGAAAGAGGAGGTGGACAAGCCTTGAAGACGATCCTGAGTTTGAGCAAGGGAAGGATAGAAGAAGTGCCAATGATTATTCGGAGGACAGAGGAGGAAAGACCATGACTTGAGTTTAGGAGAGAATAAAATTATTGTATTTTTAGTCGTTCATTTTTAAACCTTTTAAAAAAAACCACAGCACTGTTGTAATTAATATGGTCACTTAATCAGGATGGACCCTCCCCTAATAATAACACCACCAAGCCAACCCTGCTGGATTAGCTTGCTATCAACTGCATGGGCGAGCAGCATAGCACCTCATCTTTATTCAAACGCTATAAATATCAGAGCTCTCTCACCTCACAAGGGTGTCGGGAGGATTAATTAGTTAATGTTTACAAAGCACTTAGAAAATGTAAAAAGCACTAAGTGCTAAGTATTATTGTTATTATTATTGTGTTATAATGGAAGTAAGAACATAGCAGAGTCCTACATCTAAACAAATTCAATTACGTTTTGCTGTGCAGATGTCTCCTAGAGCCACATTCTAAAATAAATCTCAGCCTGGATATTCACAAAAGGCAATGCTGTTTCCTTGAACGGAAGATTATTGTTTTACTCTCTAAGAGCAAACGGGCCATGTATCCTAATGAAAGTTTGGCTGAGAAACCAAGAGGGACAAACCAAGGCCAAAGTCAAGCACTGGATGGAACATTCCTCACACTGCTGACACCAGAACAAATGGAAAATCAAATAGGCTTCTACGTGGCTTAATAACCAGACAATTCTCAGAATCCCTTTGGATCAGAATAGTCAATCTGCAAATGCTTAAGACAGCTTGTAAACACACAAGCAGCTAAAAGGGGCTTGGTGCTGAGTAAACATGAGGTGCACGTTCTCTCATTACTGGAGACAAAAATAAGGCTTTTAAGTAGGTTACTTTTGGAGGGGAGTGTAGGTGGCTGTGGTATTGAGAATTTCTCTGTGTTTTTAGTGTGCTCGCTGCTCAGTTGGAGAAAAGGGGCCTGATTCTCATTTCAGTTATACCAGTGCAAATCAGGACTAGCTCCATTGAATTCAATGGAGTTACACTGGTGTAAAAGTGATGGAAGAAGAAAACCAGAGCAAGGAGTTTGCACAAAAGAGATAAATTAGAATGATTTTTATTTACAAAGCACCTTTCATGCCAGGATCTGAGAGCTCTTTTAAAACATTAATTAAGCCTCAATGTTCCCATGAGGTATGGATTACTATGCCCATTTTGCAGATGGATATACTGACAAACAGAGCAGAGTTATGTGACTTGCCAAAGGTCAGCAAATGAGTTAGTGCCAGATTCATGAACCCTGTTCCCTGTGTTCTAACCAATATCGAGCAGTGCCTCTCCCTGGCTATTGTTTAGTGCAAGCTCATACGACCAAATGTCTCAGACGTTAAACAGCATTTGAGATGTTCTGGGCTCCACCTCCCTATTAAGCTTCAAGAACAGCAGCTTAATGTGATCATGATAGCACGGCCTCTTTAGAGGCATGGTAGGACATGTGCCTGCACTAGGGTATGTCTACACTGCAATTAGAAACCTGCGACTGGCCCATGTCAGATAACTCGGGCACATGGGGCTTGGGATAAGGGACTGTTTAATTGCAATGTAGACATTTGGGCTCAGTTAAAGACCGGACTCTAGGACCCTGCAGGGGGGAGGGATAGCTCAGTGGTTTGAGCATTGGCCTGCTAAACCCAGGGTTGAGAGTTCAATCTTTGAGGGGGCCATTTAGGGATCTGGGGCAAAAATTGTGGATTGGTCCTGCTTTGAGCAGGGTGTTGGACTAGATGACCTCCTGAGGTCCCTTCCAACCCTGATATTCTATGATTCTATGGTCCCAGAGCTTTGGCCACAGCCCAAGCTCCAATGTCTACATCATAATTAAACAGCCCCCTAGCCCAAGGCCTGCAAGCCTGAGTCAGCTGGTATGGGCCAGTTGTGGGGTTTTAACTGCAGTGTAGACATACCTATCAGGCTCTATTCAGCACGTCTCAGCTAGGCAAATCCCCAGAACGGCCAATGGAAGTTTGGCTGAATAGAGTGCCAAATAGGATCCTTAGAGTTGAATTCTGCTCTGGATTCAGCAGTGGCCAGTTCAGTGAAGTTAGCTAGTCTAAATTGTGGTCTAGATTGTGCCTTAGGCCCAGCCGTGAATGAGGGGCGGTACTATGTTCCCAGGGCATGTCTCAGCGGGCACTGGGTCCCAGAGACACACTTTTGAAGCACAGTTCCTCCTAGGGCTTCCATCTTGCATTAGGGTGGGGAAAATCCCTTTACAGAGCGAAGCATAATTCCTCTGCACCTGGGTGTCAAACTGGTGGAGTGGGAGGAAATGGAGCCATGGCTTCACCTACTCCCCACTTCTCCTTTCCCACCTGCTTTACAAGTGGAGCTTCTCTTGTCGTTCCTGTGTGCTCAGAACCATGGTGGCATTAGCATCTGCACAAAGGAAGATCCTTATTCCCTGCATTCTTCCACACCGCCACTTTAAAGCAAGAGACACTTAGCCCTGAAAGCAAAACCTGTCCCTCAGTAGTAATTTTGCAGAAAAACCTCACCGACTAGCTGGAGATAGCTGGAGCTGGCCATAGTTCTGAAATCTGTACACTTCTGCTAACTCTTGTGGAGTGCATTAGCTACAAAGCCACAAGGGTTATAGAGCAAACATCTAAGGGGAAGATGTAAAAGTAATTTATTGGTCTGCTGAGTCAGGCTGTGGTGGTCCCACCTCTTTCCCGCCCCTTCAGAAGATCATGTCTTGGCAAGGATAATAATTTTAGGCCAGATTGAAAAGCTCTGTTAAAGAAATAGGCAGAAAGTTGAGCTCGATGTAAGAAACTGCTTGATAGGTTCATAAGACAAGTTACTCTCCGTCTCAACTGTATGAAAAAGAAAAGAATATGACTGAGTGTTTTCCATATAAATGTCATGAAATAAACAGTGCTCCATTTTCTGCGGCACATTCCCTTCCAGAAGGAATGTCAGGTTTACAAGATAAAACAGTGGCTGAAATCCATTTGGAATCTCTGCATCTCCTCTGTTCTAAACATATGGTACAAATACCTTTGCGCTGACTACTTTGTACATTGAAATCTTGACTTCTTCCAACTTATAAGTGGGCTATTAATAAGTAATATAGAAGGATGAAATACTAACAGTTGAGGCTTACCATCTCTTACCACATCCCCCCTGCCGTACTCCTTACCCCCACCACTCCACCAGTTATTCCAGCCTCAATGCTCCACTCTTTTTGTTCTCTCTTCCTGCTTCCATGTTTTCTTTCATGCCTCACCTTATTCATGGAATACCCTCCTCATGTGGGTTTGCCAAGCCACTCCCCAAGCCTCATTCAAGTTCCCACTAAAACTCACTTCTTTCACGATATCCACTAAAACTCAGGCTAATATAAGTGACTGTATAAGGCACTGCACAGGGTGTCAGGCCTGGTTTCTGTCCCTGGATCTGCCACTAGGTGGCTGTGTGACCTTGGGGAAGTCACTTCCCCTCTCTGTGCCTCCGTTTCTCCATCAGTCAAATGAGGGACTTGTAGCCTGATCCACCATGCGGTGCTGGCTGCTTGGAAAATTGCTCTTCTTGTGGGCCTAGCAAATCATAAGTCTGGCCTTGGTCTAAATAACTGGCTTCATTGGGAGTTTGCATAAGGACTAAGAATGAATTAAGCAAGAGCCTTAGGATTCAGCCCAATGATTTTATTATCCCGGTGTCTCTACACTGTTCCTAGCATGACTTCGGTAGTTTCTGAGTGAGACATGACCTCCAAGCCAGACGCACAACCCAGCCTATGGGGAAGAGAAATGGGAAGGTGAATTTAATTCTGCAAAAGATCATTACTATGTGCTAAGGTTGTCATGACATTTCAAAGGAAGGGGAAGGGAATGAGGAGCGAGCGAGAGAGAAAGAGAGCCTCAAAACACTTTTATTTTTCAAAAACCTTTCAATGGCTTGACAGAGAAAATGACAGCTGATCCTAAAACAGCAATTTCCAATTTTCAGTTCTTTATTTTGAGAGGACTCTCCCCATGGAATTGTAACTGGGATATTTATTTCACTGTCCCTTGCTTTCTCACAGGGAGCAAAAAAACAAACTTGAAAACAGGACCAAAAAATGGCTCTCCTCACCATAAAATGCAACAAAGTTCATCCCTCTATGAGGCTGGTACTATCTAAGGTATTTATATGGCCGCCATACTACAGTAACTGAGTGCCCCACAATCACTGGTGGATTTCTCCTCCCAATACCCCTGTGAGGTAGGGAAGTGCTATTATCCCCACTTACTGTCTGTGCCTCAGTTCCTCATCTGTAAGTGACTTGCCCAAGGTCACATGGGAAGTCTGTAGCAGAGCAGGGAACTGAACCCAGGTCTTCTGTGCCCCCAAGTGCGATAACCACTGGGTAATCCTTCCTCTCTGCAGTTCCTATATAGGCAAAACTCTTATAATGGTCCATGAGAGTGTTCCATGGGAAGGACTGCACAACTGGGCCTTCAAAGGAAAATTGCATTGTGCAGTAATATAATCAAAGCCATACTGGGCCAGATCTTCAACTGATGTAAACTGGGGTAGATGCATTGACTTCAAAGGAACAAGGTGATTTACACTAACTTAAGATCTGGCCTATTCTGTTCACTGTATCTAAATACATGAGAATAGAACACAGAATCTATTTAATACGAAATCAAAGCAATCACCTAGACTATCAGATTATTTAGATTAGATCTCAGGGAACTGGTTACTGCTTGATTAGTAAGAAAGAAGGAACTTTTAATGTAAGGGAATGCTTTTGTTTTTAAGTAACCATTATTAAATTAACGATTAACAAAATTGGAGCTTACCTGATGAAGAAACTTTCCCCAACCCTGGTTTCCCACAATAGCCGAATCCTCTCAGTCCTACACACCAGCAGCAATCTGGAGTTCCCGGTGAGCAGCATTTGTGGAACAGCGACTTCCACTGAAAGAGACTCTTCATATCACCCAAAGTCTTGGATGTAGGGCAATATTCACAGAGGACCCATACTGTCCATACAACCCAAGGCTTGCAGTGGGGCTGAAAATATTTGCCCGCAGCAGAGATGACACTGTTTCATAGATTTCAGAAATTCCAAGGCCAGGAAGGACCACTGTGACTGCTTAGTCTGACCTCCTGTATAACAACAGAACTTCCCCCCAAATAATTCCTAGAGCACGTCTTTTAGAAAAACATCCCTTCTTGATTTTAAAGTGGTCAGTGATGAAGAATGCACCACAACCCTTGGTAAATTATTCAAATGCTTAATTTCTCTCATTGTTAAAAATTTCTGCCTTATTTCCAGTCTGAATTTGTCTAGCTGCAACTTCCAGCCATTGGATCATGTTGCACCTTTCTCTGCTAGATCGAAGAGCCCATTATTAAATATTTGTTCACCATGTAGATATGTATAGCCTGTAATCAAGATGCTCTTTAATCTTCTCTTTGTTGAGACAAATAGATTGAGTTTATCATTATAAGGCATGTTTTCTAATCCTTTAATCGTTCTTGTGGATCTTCTTTGAACCCTCTCAATTTATCAACGCCCTTCTTGAATTGAGGGCATCAGAACTGGACACAGTATTCCAGCAGCAATCACTCTACTGCCAAATATAGAGGTAAAATAACCTTTCTACTCCAAATCAAGATTCCCTTGTTTATGCATCCCCGGATAGCATTAGCTCTTTTGGCCACAGCATCACACTGGGAGCTCATGTTCAGCTGATTAGCCACCACGAAACCCGAATTTTTTTCAGAGTCACTGTTTCCCAGGATAGAGTTCCTCATGCTGTATGTATGGCCTACATTCTTGGTTCCATTTAGCCATATTGAAATGCATATTGTTTGCTTGTGCCCAGTTTACCAAGCGATCTAGATAGTTCTGAATCAGTGAATCGTCCCCTTCATTATTCACCACTCCCCCAATTGTTGTACCATCTGCAAACTTTATCAGTGATGATTTTATGCTTTCTTCCAGGTCATTGATTAAAAAATGTTAAATAGCGTGGGGCCAAGAACTGACCCCCACAGGTCTATACTGGAAACACACCCACTCAATGATGATTCCCCATTTACAATTGTATTTTGAGACCTATCACTTACCCAGTTTTTATGAAGGCCTTTGCAGCCCTGTGTGTGGCAGAGGGAGAACCCACACATTTCCCAAATATCTTGGTAAGGAAGACAGCTGTTGGGGATATGGTAGGGTAGTGGACTGCATGATGCACTGGCCCTAATGCCTGACATGCTTGGCACAGAGGATCTGTGTACACTTTACCAACCTACAGTCTGCCACCTGTATAGTAGCTGCTGCTCCAGGCCCCAGTCTAGCTTTGTAAGTGGATTTAATTCCCAACCTCTGTGCACTTTAGCTGCATGGAGTGCAGTAACTATTCCGGCTTTACATGGGAGGAGGGCTGACTTTTACCACTGCTGAGATGACAAATCATTTACAAAACTGGTTTTGAAAATTCCAGTTTTACACACTGTACATAGGGCCCCAATGGAACCCTACAAATGACAATACACAAGAAACCTGCCAATCATCACATTTACCTCCACAGATCCAGCAGCCATGCCAGATACACCAAAAAAAAATCAATCCATTATCTACAGTCAGGCATTCAGATACCACAGAATTTGCTCTGACGAGAAAGTCCAGGATACACACCTAAACACACTTAAAACCACTTTCACTAAATAAGGACACTCCACCAGAGAAGTAGATTGCATCATGGGATATTTAGGTGGCCCTTTCCAAGAGAGCTGCTTCAATACAGGAAAACAAAAACTGTCAACCGCACAACCCTAGTTGTCACCTACCACCCCACACTGGTTGTTCTCAGTCAGGGCATTTCCTGGACCTCACCTCCAATTAAGTCTATCAACCCTTCAATTTTAGGGCCTGCAGTCTGCTTCAGTTGCCTGGCTGTTTTCTTGGAGATAGCGTGGTGCAGGGCTATTACTCCTGTGCTAATCCAGGACTTTCAGCCTCCCTTTCCTTCTCTGTACTCCCTCATTTATAGCAGGCCTTGTTTCCTCTGTTGAGTGCAGCTGTGGGTGCCTGCCTCCATGATTGGCAGCTCTGGCAGCTGCATGGGGGCTGGGGGGGGGGGTGATCAAGCTGCTTGCTTGTAAACAGGAGAGGATCTCCTCCTGCCTCTGTCTACGCTCAGTATGGGGTTTGTAGACCCCATCACGCCAAGGCTGAATTTGTCCCAGTGATTGTGGTACGCCAGCTGATGCTCAGTATGGAGCAGACTCTGACAGTTCTGTAAACAAGAGTACTAGAACAGTTCCATTGGGTGTGCTGGGATTTGCTTCTCACAAGACAGTATGCACTACAATTTCAACTGGATACAATATTCTTCACTTCCTGTCCTAAACTGTTGTGCAGAATGTCTGTGTGATATTAAATGTGGCTGTATTTGTGACAGACGAAGCGAGTCCTACATGTGCATAGGCACAGACTGTTTATCTCTGTGTGTATTTGTGGGAGGGGGCAAGGTTAGAGAGAGATGAGCTTTGCTATATTTACGGATGAGAAGCATTATATAATTGTAGAATATCATTTTTGTTAAATGCTTCTCCTGTTTATTTCTTTTAATTTATATTTTTGTTTTTCTTTGGCTCACCATAATGACATCTGTGCTTCTTGACTAATGGATTCTATCATCATAAGCAAGAATTATATCCTAATTAGTTATTCTATAAATAAATGCCTCACTTTTTCTGCAGAAGATTATACAATCAATTTTTCCTTCCAGTATTTTGCATTTCCCCACGTCTATAGGACATTGTGTTCTAATACTCCCAAGGTAAATTCTCAGAATCAGAATCCCAGATGTTTTCAAGTTTTTACATTCTGAGTAGAGCTGCAAAAATACTGCAAAAACAATTTCTGTGAATATTTGTCTGCACTTTTAAAAGAATTCACTTCAGCGGTGCTGGGGTCCCTTTTGCATTCACTTTTCACTCACATACTAGCAAAACATGTTTATTGACAGGAATATTGGCCAAAGTGCAATACCCGCCATTGTAGCTGACACCTGGGATTGAGGTGGGGATTGCTAAATCTGAAAGCATGAAGCTCTATAGCTTGAGTTGGAGCCAGGCTCTTTACTAGGTGCATATACTCTGCAGATCAGGTGTAGGTAATACACAGTAACCAAGGGTTGTAAAAGCACCAACATTTAACTGGATATTACACAAAGCAGATTTCGAATTTGTATTCTCTCAGCAGAAACTTCATTCTGAGAGTTCTTGTAAACAAACATGGACTAGAAAAGAGCTATGTAACTTAAGTGTCCAGTTAAACCACGCAAATGCATGAAAGGAACTTTTCACAAATAAGCACCAGATAGATAAAGAAGAATTAGATAAAAACATTGTTCAGCTCCTAACTTCAAAAGACAAATTTGAGAAAAATCACTATCTGTTCACGGACAATTTGAACAGAAAAAGAGGTGTCACTCTTCAGATAAATTATTCATTATGAATTATTCACCCAGCTCTGACTGACTGCTCCAGTCCATCACTGTTACCTTACCTGGTCTATTCACACTGCTAGGAGGAAAGAAGTCCAGCATATTAACAAGGCTTGCTAATCACCTGTCAGGATTCCCTCCCCACTCTGAGCTCTAGGGTACAGATGTGGGGACCCTCATGAAAGACCCCCTTAGCTTATTTCTACCAGCTTAGGTTAAAAACTTCCCCAAGGCACAAATCCTTCCTTGTCCTTGGATGGGTACTGCTGCCACCACCAAGTGAGTTAGACAAAGATTCAGGAAAAGGACCACTTGGAATTCCTGTTCCCTAAAGTATCCCCCCAAGCTCCTTCACCCCCTTTCCTGGGGAGGCTTGAGAATAATATACCAACCAAATAGGTAAACCAGATTCTTAAAAAACAGAACTTTATTATAAAGAAAAAAACAGAACTTTATTATAAAGAAAAAAAAAGTAAAAGAAGCACCTCTGTAAAATCAGGATGGAAGGTAACTTCACAGGGTAATCAGATTCAAAACACCTAGGATTCCCCTCTAGGCAAAACTTTAAAGTTACAAAAAAACCCAGGGATAAACCTCCCACTTAGCACAGGGAAAATTCACAAGCTAAAACAAAAGATAATCTAACACATTCCTTGCTATTACTTACTATTTCTGTAATATTAGATATATCCTTTCAGTAGGAGCTGGATTACTTGCTTGGTCTCTTCTTTTGTCTCTCGAGAGAGCAACAAAAGCCCAAAACAAAAACCTTCCCTCACAGATTTGAAAGTATCTTCTCCCCTTACTGGTCCTTTTGGTCAGGTGCCAACCAGGTTATCTGAGCTTCTTAACCCTTTACAGGTAAAGGAGGGATTTTGTGCTACTCTTAGCTGTATGTTTATGACATCACCTAATGAACTCTATGATCAAACCGCAAAAGGCAACCTTCAGAAACATGCACTTTGACTTAATTTTCATGTAATCTTAGGGCATGTTTACAAAACAGAGCCACACTGATTTAATTTAAGGTGTGATTTTTTTTACACCGATTTACTGAAACTGGGTGCAGAAGGCTATGTAGACACTTCTATTTGGGTTTAAAAAACATGTTTATTTCTGTTTATCTTAAATCGGTTAGGAAGAGGCTTACATTAACTGAACTAAACCACTCTTAAACCCAAATAAGAAGGTTTAACTAAGCCAGTGCAAGCTGTGTGTAGACAGGGCCTCTTTTTTCAAATGCAGTAACAGAGTTCTAACTCGCTGTGTGAAGGCCATGGCAACATGAAGACCTTCACGTCATAAAAACCTCCATCCGCACGCTCCCCAACACACTGTTATATTAATCTTGCTTTAAAAAATCTGAAAATGTAGGTTGGGAAATATAGGGGACCACTACTTTGATCTCAGCAAGGTCCAATGAGAAACTGTAGTTCCATAATAGTTCCCCAGTAAGGACCCAATGCAACCAAAACTTAAAGTTGTGCCTTCAATTCCAAGTACCCAAGTGCTTCAAAATAGGCACATGCTTAAGGGCACTGTTGAGCAAACGGATTTACTCACAGGTGCCTACCGTCTACAAATTAGACCTCTAAAAGGTGTCTCAAAAACTGAAGCATTCAAAGTCATTAGACATTTTGGAAAATCTTGGATCATGTTTTCACAATGCCACATAGTTTTCTGATGTGTGGTATTTGCTTTGGGAGTTTCAGGGTTAACCGTAGTCAGAATTAGAATATTAAATGCCTTTAGAAACATGCAGTGTTGTGGAACAATAAACCACGCCGACCTCGTCCTATTGAACCGCATCCCCACCCAGCATGGCATCATCAATCTCCTCTCTGAATCGCTTCATTGGCTTCCTCATCCCGTCCACATTCAAAGTTCTCTTTCTCAGACGGAGACCTGCACAACTCCTCGTCTATTCCCATGCTCCTTCCTACTATATTACTGTTATTGGTATTACAGTAACAACTCACGGCCCCAGTCAAGACCAGAGTCCCATTGTGCTAGGCAGGGCCACAAAGTGATTTTGTGGGGCCTGGGAGAAAATCAGAAATGGAGTCTTCCTATCCTTCCAAAAAGTTACCGCTGAGGCAAGGAGAGCTGGGGGAAGGGTTGGAGAGGAAACCTGCCTTGCACTCACCCCACAGCGGGCTCCTGTCCCACAGAGCTGGGCCTGGCTCCCCACTCCAGCCATTGTGACCTGGCCACAGTGTCGCAGCGTTGCTCAGGTTTGGCCCTGCCACATCTCCAACATGACAGAGGGCAGCTGGGCCAAACCTGAATGGCATGGCAAGCTGGTGCACTAGGTCAACAATGTCACTCCCTCAAATGTGACCTGGCCTCCCCTCCATCATGACTGAGGGGTGATCAGACCAAACCTGAGCAGTGCTGCAACTCAGATTACAGTGACTCACTCAGTTTTGGCCCGCTCACCCTCCCCTCCATCATGACAGAAGGTCACCGGGTCAAACCTGAGTGGTGCTGTGACCCTGTACACCAGGCTGAAATGCTACTAGGGGGCCTTCTCAAATGGGGGCCCCATGGCAAACTACCCCCCTATCACCAGCAGCCCAGGTGCTAATTACTGTACATAGTACACACTACAGGACACCTAGTAAGAGACGGTGCCTGCTTCCCCGCCAAAAATCTTGATTATTAACGCCTTAAAGGCAAAAAGTGGGAGAAAGGAGAATCATTATCCCCATTTTTCACATGGGGAATGGACATACAAAGAGACTAAATGATTTGCCCAAGGTCATGCAGGAAGTCTGTGGCAGAGCTGAGAACTGAATGCCTGAGTCTCAATCCAGCGCCATAACCACAAGAGAGCTCTATCCCCCTTTTCCCTGGCTTCTTTTGCTTCACTGAGCCCTTTTATAAATTCATAGATTCCAACGCCATAAGAGACCACTGGGAACACCCAGTCTGACATCCTGTGGAGCATAAAACTTCCCCAAAATAATTTCTAGACTTTTAGGAAAACATCCAACCTTGATTTAAAAATTGCCAGTAATGGAAAACCCTTGGTAAATTGTGTTTTACAAGCATTCCAACACTCCCACATCAGTAATGTTTCACTAAAATAACTCACCCTCACTTAAGGTATACTCGTGATACGGAGGAAGGAATAAGCCACACTTATTAAATCTACATGTGCTGCTGTTAATATCACTGATATAAAAGGACCTGGAGCCATTAGAAAGAAGCTCATTTTACCCCCTACAGTGGACGGGCTAATTACACTCAGTTAAATTTACGCCTTATTTTCAACCTGAATCTGTCTAGCTTCAATTTCAGCCATTGGATTGTGTTCTACTGTAGAGCCCATTATCAAATAGTTGTTCCCCATGTAGGTATTTTTGAATCCTCTCCCACCATTATTTTTAGGAATTTTTCCATGCTGTCCTTTATGCCTGGAAATCCCACCTAATACAAAAAGCCATTTCCTCAACTCCTTCTTGCCACTCATACCAAGCAAAACATGCATGTCAGTGGCCGATGAGCGTGCTCTGCACATCCCAGGAGGCACTCAGCACCTTTCAGCACCAGGTCCAATGACAAAACTATGCTCTGGGTCATCCACTGAATTTTGTGTCTAAGTTCCTGCATCTTGGCAGAAGATTAGACTAGGTGACCCTTGCTGTCTCTATGGCTCCAAACACATTCTGAGTGCTTTAATAAATAATAATTGAACCAGCATCACGGGATGTATCAGACAGCATATGTGGTGTTTCTGCCACAAACACCTCATCACTGAAACATTTAAACAATTATCTGCCAATCAGAATGGGAGATAAACACATACACTCTTTTTTGGATGCCACTTCTGGTTTCCATAGTAACCATTTTAAACCTCATCATCTCTCAATTAAAACCTTTTATAATTTCTCTATCCTTATGGGATCATTTCTGGTTCCCATGGTAATCACTGAAACCTCATGATCTCTGAGCCAGAGCCCCTCAATCAGGGGCTCCAGCCAGTAGCGATGTCCTACTGCTGGAACTGTCAAAAGCCCAGTTCTGCTCCCGTTGAAGTCAATAACAAAACTCCCATGTAATTCATGATTCAGTGCCACATAAGAGAATGCCTCACACATCTTTGTCTTCCTCAACTGTCCTCTGCTCCTGATTCCATCTATCTGAGACTCATTCCAACATTGCATACCATTCAGAACTCTCGGGCTTCTTTTTCTTTTTAAATCAACCTGCCACAGAAATTATTCCTCCCTCACCCTACAGATGTGGACATTCCCCCTCAAAATTATATTGGTCCAAGCCCTGAATTGGCAGGATATAGTCTTGGATGTGAAAACACCACCCATAAATTATGGATTTTATGAATAATGTTATGTATTGGTGATTATACAGGCTTAGCTTCTGTTTGCTATACAAGAAGTCCATTTCCATGAGTCGCCTTCTTGTTAAAATGTGTTGCGTTTCCAATTAATGGCTAGTTCACACAGAGAATTATAGTTTACTAATGTTACCAGCCAATGGGGCTACGCCATGAGTTCAAACAGAGGAGGTCTGCACTGCAGTGGTGAAGATCTTTGGCTTTAAAGCTTGCTAATGAGCCATGCAGAGAGTGCTACATATGCTTCACATAAAGATCAGTTTTCAGGTTGAGAAATTAGATTCCAAACCACTGGCCTACCAGAAAGTTTCTTCTTTCTGAGGCTGGCTAAAATAAGAGATTCCTCCTCTCAAAAGAGAGGTCAGGTTATTATTTTATTAAACATTACTCATAGACTTAAACCTTTTTTACTTTGGTCTTTGACTTAAGATGGGACAGGTTGAAGAGTTTCCCATCTGATCTTGTGTGGAAATACACTCCACCTTTCATGTCCTTAAACACAAGAGTTGAAGAGTACCGGGAAGATTCCAAAGAGTTTAGGGGCAAGAATGCATCCTTGCCTCACTCCGCTTTTCATCTCAGAGCTGTCCAAAGTGGATAGTTGCTTTCATGTTGTTGTGGAATGAACATATAAGACTTACCAGGGTCGTTGGGCATCCTATATTTTCTAGTGTTAAAAATAGACCTGCTCTGCTGACTGTGTCAAATGCTTTGGTTAGGTCCACAAAGGTGATGTACAATGGTCGGTTTTGCTCTTCACACTTTTCTTGGAGTTGTTGCAGAGAAAATATCATGTCTATAGTTGATCTTCCAGCCCTGAATCCGCACTGTGATTCAGGGTACACATGATTAGCCAGCTGTTTTGGGCACACTAAGATGACTTTTGCGAAAGCTTTTCCTGCTACACTTAGTAGCGAGATACCCCTGCAGTTGTTGCAGTTGCCCTTTTTGCCTTTATTTTTATACAAAGTGATGATGTTTGCATCACGCATCTCTTATGGTACCTCACCCTCTTTCCAGCATTTGAGTAACAGCTGATGAAGATATGGTAATAGGCTGTCTTTCCCGCCCTTGAGGATTTCTGCTGGGATGCCATCTTTTCCAGGAGTCCTGCCACTTGATAGCAAATCAATGGTCTTGCTTAGCTCTTCTACAGTGGGCTCCACATCTTGCTCTGGCATGACCTGTGGAGTTGGTATTTGGTCCAGTGATTCACTGGTGATGTTTCTTTCTTGTGCGTATAGCTCTGAATAGTGTTCAGCCCAAAGAAACAACTGCTTGTTTTTATCTGAAATGATTCCACTGCTGTGCAATTTGAGAGGGGCAACCTTGTTGACAGTGGGACCTAGAGCTTTCTTCAGGCCGTCATACATGACTTTGAGGTTTCCTGTGTCTGAGGCTGTCTGTATCTCTTCACAAAGCTTGCTCCAGTAATGATTTGCACAGCATCTGCTTGCTTGCTGAACCTCAGTTGGTGCTAATCAGGGAACTTCTATTTGCTGATTATGCTGCCCCCATAGCTCACAGTGAAGATCTACTACAAGAACTCATGGACTGCCTTTCAAGTGCCTGTCCAGCATTTACTCTCACCATCAGCATCAAGAAAACTGTTCTATTAGGACAGGTGGTTCCACAAGATCCTTCAATTACCTTAAATGCAAACCAGCTAGAAGTAGTCCAAAAGTTCAGCTATTTAGGTTCTACAGTGACCACCAACCTCTCACTGGATGAAGAACTAAATGTTCACTTTGGAAAGGCTGCCACCACCTTTAGCAGACTCACTAAAAGAGCATGGAACAACTCAAAGCTTACCATCAAGGCCAAATGCTAGTGTACCAAGCTTGCGTCCTCAGCACTCTCATGTACGGTGGGGAAACATGGGCAACTTATGCTTATCAGGAGAAAAGGTTAAACAGTTTCCACTTACACTGTTTACGCTGCATACTCAACACCAAATGGCAAGATAAAGTCACCAATGCAGAGGTTCTTCAAAGGGCAAATTTACCAAGTGTGACAGCCCTGCTCAAGCAAAGACGACTGTGCTGGCTGGGCCCTCTGAGTAGGTTGGAAGACGGACACGTACCCAAGGACATGCTATGCAGGGAGCTATCAGAGGGAACAAGAACAGGATGTCCCAAGCTTCGCTATAAAGACACATGATATGAAGGAATCTGGAATTGCTCCTGACCAATGGGAAGTCTTGGCAAGTGATTGTAACAAGTGGCACCATCATCTCTATCAGGGTATCAAAGTCCATGACAGGAGCTGGCTCCTACAGCTTGAAGAGAAAAGAGCCTGTTGGAAGCAAACAGCTCCCAGTCAAGACACATACATTTGCAACAACTGCCAAAGATCTTACAAATCTTGAATTGGACTATTCAGTCACATGAGACATTGCAAACCAGCTACATCATAGGCTGCAATTCCCACCGTCTCTCGCAGATGAAATGATGCCAACATAGACTCAAAGACTTTAAGGTCAGAAGGGACCATCATGATCATCTAGTCTGACCACCTGTTATGAACCCCTAACCTCTACAATACAGCTGGTGGGTTTAAGGAACTGTTTAATATTACTACTACTAAGCAGAGTATCATTTTATGTTGTAGTTTTATAGAGATTTGAAACGATAAAGAGCTAAAGTTATTTTAAAAATTCCAAACAGAGCCCGGTGGTGTAACAATGTCAGAACCTGAAGTGAAGTTCTGTTGCTAAGACCACGTCTACACTACCACGAACATTGGCAAAACTTATGTCGCTCAGGGGTGTTAAAAATACATATGTGGTAGTGAGAACAATGCTCTGTCTGCAGGAGAGCATCTCCCACCAACATAGCTACCGCCACTCATTGGGGGTGGTTTAATTATGTCGGTGGGAGAACACTCTTACAGCGATGCAGCTGCGTCCGTACAGCTGTGCCACTGTAAGCTCTCTAGGGTAGACTTAGCTGAAGTACTTATAACCACAAGGTATCAAGAAAGTCTCTGAGTTTTTTAAATACTAAACGGGTTAGGAAGTAATTGAATATTTGATAATCATTAACTGAATACTAGGATCTATGGTATATCAAAGGAACTGAATATTTGGGATCTACGTTATATCAAAGACTGATGGAAACATTTAATTTCTATTTTGAAACCCCACGGTGAAATAAAAATCTTCAAGGGAAATCCAATCAAAGTATCAGAAGGAAAAGAACAACCACAGAGGCTTGTTAGCAGCTTGATTATACAAGAGATCCCAGCTTAAAAGTGAAATAAGGGCAATCAACAATACTAAACAGGTGCTCGTGCACCAAAGAGGAAAAAATTTAAGTGTGCCAGCCGAGTGCAGCAAACACCACAAAATTACACACTTTACAAAAACGGTACACCTCCTGAAGAGCCCAAACATTAGAATGTCTGCAAATGAAGCGGTAAGCCATCTATCTCGGGAACCTATATAGCTACGGTTGCCACCCTTCTGAGTTTTACCTGGACAGTCCAGTTTTTGGCTTCTGTGTCCGGGTGTCATTTAGGGTTGTCAGGTGCTCAGTTTTTGATCAGAAGGTCTGGTCGAAACGGGAACTTGGCAGTGTCTGGTCAGATGTACTGACCAGACACCAAAAGTCCGGTTATCGCAGGGTGCGGGGAGGCGCCAGGTCACTAACCAGCGCCAGCCACTGCTCAGCCGGGGCTGCCTCCTACCCGTAGACATGCTCCTTGTCAGGCTGCAGCAGCTCCCATCCCAGCCCCAGAGCATAGGAAGGTGGGGTGGGAGGAGGGAGATGGAGATGTTCCAGCAAGCAACAGGGCATGTGTGGGGCGAGGAGTGAGAGATGGGGGTGGGGCTTTGAGAGAAGAGGCAGGGAAGGGGTGGGGCCTCAAGGGTCCAGTTACCAGCAATTAGAAACGTGGCAACCCTATATATGGCTCCCATCTGAACACCTCACAGTTTTACTATATTTATAATCACAACACCCCTGTGATGTAGAGAAGGGCTATTATCCCCATTTTACAGATGGGTAACAAAGACACAAGTGACTTTCACCAGGTTAAAAAAGTCTTTAGCAGAAGAGAGACTTGAACCCTTCTCTTTCAAGTCCCTAGTTACTGCCCTGACCACTACACCACTCTTGTGCTCACCTCAGCCTACTGCCATATAACCCTTCATCCCTCAGTCTCACCCCACTTTAACTTTACCCCCTGAAAAATACTTCTCAACCTGATGGAAAAAAAAGGGGGAAGAAAAAGAAAAAGACAATTTTTCAGATCACATCTCAAACTCCAGTTGAATGTTTGTTTCTTAAATTGCCTGTGCTTAGCAATGTTTGCATTTTAAATGGTCCCCAGCTAGGCTTTGAAATAAGAACTGATTGAGGTGAATAAGGTGGTAGAATTTACACCTCATTGACATAAATGGGCTATTAGGGAATAGAATTCACCCTTTTCCTTGATGCTGTTTAGCCTGAGGTAAACTTCAGGAAGGCTGAGTTAACAGGAAAATCACACATTGACTTAATTACTTCGGGAGTTTTGCTCTGAGCCCACTTTTGGGAACTTTCTACAAAGGTCAATTCCTGCTCAACTTGCTCTCCATGGGTAGAAACACTGAAGTCAATGGGACCCATGCAGCACTGTAAACCTTATCTACACTGGGAGTTTAGCCACCATAGCTGCACTGATGCAAACTCCCAGTGTAGACACAGTTTACACCAGTATTGTGTGGTTTGGATCAATGCAGCTTACTCCAGTTTGAAAAGTGAGCTGCACTGGCACAAATCACATTTACATTAGGGGTTTGTTCCAGTTTAGCTGTGTCAAGGTTCCTCCCCCACTCTGAACTCTAGGCTACAGATGTGGGGATCTGCATGAAAACCTCCTAAGCTTACTTTTACCAGCTTAGGTTAAAACTTCCCCAAGGTACAAATTAATTTTATCCTTTGTCCTTGGAATATCCACTGCCACCACCAAACTCTAACTGGGTTTACTGGGAAACGTAGTTTGGACACGTCTTTCCCCCCAAAATCCTCCCAACCCTTGCACCCCACTTCCTGGGAAAGGGTGAGGATTTTTACCAAACAATTTGCATAGGTGACCACAGACCCAAACCCTTGGATCTGAGAACAATGAAAAAGCATTCAGTTTTCTTACAAGAAGACTTTTAATAGAAATAGAAGTAAATAGAAGTAAAGGAATCACCCCTGTAAAATCAGGATGGTAGATACCTTACAGGGTAATTAGATTCAAAACATAGAGAATCTCTCTAGGCAAAACCTTAAGTTACAAAAAAGACACACAGACAGAAATAGTCATTCTATTCAGCACAATTCTTTTCTCAGCCATTTAAAGAAATCATAATCTAACACATACCTAGCTAGATTACTTACTAAAAGTTCTAAGACTCCATTCCTGTTCTATCCCCGGCAAGAGCAGCATATAGACAGACACAGACCCTTTGTTTCTCTCCCTCCTCCCAGCTTTTGAAAGTATCTTGTCTCCTCATTGGTCATTTTGGTCAGGTGCCAGGGAGGTTACCTTTAGCTTCTTAACCCTTTACAGGTGAGAGGATTTTTCCTCTGGCCAGGAGGGATTTTAAAGGGATTTTACCCTTCCCTTTATATTTATGACAAGCTGCACCTGTGGTTAAAATACCCGTGTGTTTGTAGACAAGGCCTGAGTTTTAATTCCAATTTCCAGGACTCTTTTTCTTATCAAAAGTGGGACAGATTCTGATCTTTGTTACCCAGGTCACTTGACTGACATCTGTGTCAGTGAGGTCAGAATCTAGGTCAACTTTTCCTGCTTTTTGTAGTGCTTAGCAAAAATGTTCACAGTTTAGCTAGATCTGCCTTATAAACCACCTTGACAATTCTCATAATTCAACATAATAGGGCTCTTTACAGAAAGAATTCAGTTACAAGTGATGCAAGGGGATGGATTTGATAACCTAAGAGGGCCTAATATCTATGAAAAATTCAAATTCTTGACCCCTTTTTTATTCATCTGCAATTCCGTTCATTCAGGAGGAGTTATACCCTGAGCTTCTGGGAGATTTCTCTCCGGTAACTCAGATCTCTTTGCTAGTCAGTATGCTGCAGCATTTTCCTAGTTAGCATATTCCTTCTTTATATTCTTTGCTTCAAGACTCATTATTCTACATTTATCTGCACTGAACTGATTTTGTCATCTTTTTTGCCCAATTACTTAAACGATCTAAGACCTTTTGTGTCTAACTGCATTGTTCTTCATTATTTACCTTTCCTCCCAATATACTGTCACCTGGAACTCTTGATTTCAATACCATCCAAGTCATGTCTATAAATAACAAAACACTTAAATATACCAAGGCATTATACTTGTCTTGAAATGCCTCGCCAGTTTAGACAGGTAAAATAAACACCATTTCTGTATGTTTTACACACCTTCATATGATGCCTTAATGTCACTTTCCGGTACCGTCATCGCTGGCACATATTGAAGTTGCCAGCGCAAATGTGAATTTATGAGCTGACTGTCTTAGCTGCACGGATGAAAGGAATGTTTATCCTTCTAACTGGACCCACTAGGAACAGGTTGAAAACTAACCTTACGCTTATGTTGATGTGAGTGACTCTTCTTGCGAGCTAGGTCCTCCTTTTCCATTCTGTGGCTGCTTTCTGTTCCACAATATACAGACCCAAAGCCCTGCTGATCAGTTCAGTAACCTATTCCACAAGTCCGTTTTTATTTACAGAAAAACCCTTCTGCCATGTGTGGTCGGCAGCAACAAGGCCTGGGTTCAAATGTCTACAGGTTCCTCTTAAAATTGTGGGGTGCCCTGGCTCACCACCTCTCCCCCCAGTTGTTGGGACGGGGGGTTTTCCAGCTGTTCACATCTGTCTGGAGCATCTGAAATCCTAGCTCTGCGCACCTACTCTCCCCTGATAGAGCATGATGGGGCAGAGGGATATTGGCTCCAGGGGCATCTCTCAAAGTTTAGAAATGGGTCCTGAGCCCAAAGAGGTTGGAAACCAATGTTCTAGAGCCACAGGCTTTACACGTAGATTCCAGAAAAGGAAAGAATATACCTTAGTTAATCTGTAATTTTTCTTCTTCAAAACATTTTAAAGGAGACTTTGGAAGGGAACCAGACTTACAGTTGTAGAGGTTAGAAATGGAAAAGGCCTATTAGGCCACCTAAACCCAATCTCCTGCAACTCAGGATTGATCAGTATAATATATTTTCTAGTGCCTTTTCTGGTGTAGTTTTCAGTGTCGGAGCTTCCACCTCTTCCCCTGCAATCTTCCGAGTGTTGTACAGAAAGAGATCATCACCTCTTTCCATCTGTCATAATGGCCTAGGAGATCATACAATAGACATCTTCCCAGATAGACCATTTTTCCGCAGCAGAGATCCTGTACTGCACAGGATGTTACTCAACCCTACCCCCTTTACCATCACATGGTTTTGTCTCTATCTTCAGATATGTTCAGATGGAAATTACAGATGGAGAAGAATCACCAAGACACATACATGATGAAACAATGTCACCACAGGATCTGACCACTGTAGCCCTTGCCCTTCCTTAGACACAAAAAATCCTGCATCTTGGCAGGGGTTAAACTAGATGACCCTTGCGGTCCCTTGTAACACTATGGTTCTTTGATTCCCTCTATTTGCTACTCTCACTTACTGGATCACATTCAAATTAGGTTGCAAGGCCTTCCAGGGTAGGGCCTAGATGTCATATCTATTTATTCTCTCTCTCTCAAGTATCTAAGCTAATTGTGTGCTGTTTAAATAGCAAGTAAATAATCATCATGAATACCTGTGAAGGCTGAGGGCAAACAACACCTTCAGTAGAGAACAGTAGATGCTGGAGACACGTTCTTCACTTGGGGTGATCAATAAGTCGGAATCTTTCATTATCCACTTCAGTCTCGACTCCTCCTTGTGCTTCTAAGTCTCTGGTGCTGCTGGGGAAGTGCACCTAGAATGTGGAGGGATCCACAAGGAAGCATGGACCCTGCCCATTCCTTGTGGGACATCATGCTCAGCATAAATTCCACCAAGCCATGTTAATCAGCGATAAGGAGAAGCAGCGTTATAATGACTACATTACTGTAAGCTATTGGTGAAATCTGTTTAGTCTTCTTGAAATGTGATGCCTGGTACTAGCAAGTAGCAGAAGTATTGAGCCACACACTTTGGAGGTTTCAGAGTAACAGCCGTGTTAGTCTGTATTCGTAAAAAGAAAAGGAGTACTTGTGGCACCTTAGAGACTAACCAGTTTATTTGAGCATGAGCTTTCGTGAGCTACAGCTCACTTCATCGGATGCATAGCATATCGTGGAAACTGCAGAAGACATTATATACACACAGAGACCATGAAACAAAACTTCCTCCCACCCCACTCTCCTAAAGATAAGCTGTTACCAGCAGGAGAGTGGGGTGGGAGGAAGTTTTGTTTCATGGTCTCTGTGTGTATATAATGTCTTCTGCAGTTTCCACGATATGCTATGCATCCGATGAAGTGAGCTGTAGCTCACGAAAGCTCATGCTCAAATAAACTGGTTAGTCTCTAAGGTGCCACAAGTCCTCCTTTTCTTTTTACACTTTGGAGGAAGCCTATTAGTGGGCTTAAGTTCCTTCTTCCATATTTTGTCAGGGCCAGGTTGTGTATAGGATCACAAGGGCAGGAAGTACAAGGAGCCTCACAGCACCTTGTATTTCCATTCAACAAACAGGCACAAGTGCAGAACCTTCTTCCCAACACTCCCCCTGGGTGCTAGCCAGCCCAAAAGAGATGGGGAGTACTGGAAAGAAAGTGAGAACAAGGCCCTCTCTTCCCTCCCTCTTACCCTACGCACACCAGCCACAAAGCTGGAAGAGCCTGCAGGGGGAGAGTACTATAGCCTATTAAGGGTTGTAGCAGCAAGCATGCTCTCCATGAACACCAGGGATTGTCACATAGGTGTTGCAATGATTTCAACTCAGCAGCTCTACAGCCCAGAAATTTCTGGATGAGCAGGTCTCAGCAGCAGCCCCCAGGACACTTCTTGGCAGTCTGAGCTGATGACCTTGGAAAGCTGTTCCCACCTGCCACCGCCACAGGTTGCCGTTTCCAGTCTCACTCTAGGCTGTAGTCGTGGGCATATGCAGACAGACACTATGGTCATAGCAACACTAGAATCTGGGACCTTCAGCACTACAAATGCAGGCAAGAGGAGACTGAGGGAATGACAAGCAGCACCCTGGGGAGAGTAAAGGGCACATGACAGGAGACTAGGGCTGTTGCTGACCAAGTCTCTTGCTCCCACACAGCCCAAGGATTTTTCAGACTCCTGTACTCATCTGCAGGAAACTCCCTGCCTGACTGGCCGCCTTTCACCATTCCCCTAACTCCTGAGAAGGGTGACCAATCAGAGCTGCTCCATGCACCGAGGGAGCAGGCAGAGTTTCCAATCCCACCTCTACGGTGATGGGCCGGGAGTGCTTCTCTGTGCCGCTGCCCGTATCTTCCATTGCTGTAAACACAACAGGGGCAGCTCTGGCTCCCTGCTGGGAGGAGGGGAGAACATCCTCCCTGTGCTGCCCCCTCCCCTTGGGCGTATAAATGTGAGAGGTTGGGGTGGGGGTAGAATGAAAATGGTGCATTTTGGAGGGAAGAGGGTGGTAACCTCCCTGCACCCGTAGGGTCCTGGAGCTCCCTGCCCGACCACTCCCCACTAGGCATTCGCTGCTCAGGGTCTAGCACACTTTGAGTCCCAGAACTGCCTGTAATCACAGCACTCTGCCCAGGATAACCCAAACACCCCCCCACCTCCGTCACCCATTCCTCCCAAATGCCACGGCATCGTCCCCTCCTGAGCAAGATGAACAGGTGCAGCAGCTGGTTCATCCCGCTACCCTCTGCTCACCGCCACTGCTCAGGGTGTCTAACCGGAGACTGTGGGGGCGGGATTGGAAGAGGGGGAAGTTTAGTTTCTTAAAAACGAAAATTGGCAGGTAAGCGCGCGCGCACGTGCGCACACACACGCACACACACACACAGAGCTGCTTCCCTTAGCTGTAATTCCTGACTTGGAATGCTCCTGGGACAATGCATCAGCACGCCACCTTTGACCATGGGCTGCGTCCTGGGAACATGGTCTAGCTTTTCAGCAGCAAAACAAGTGACCTGTTTTTCAGAGGTGCTGAGCATCAACAGCTCCCATGGATCTCCAATTTGAAAAGTTGGCCCTAAATTATAAGACCACGACCACCAAGTCCATGCCAAAGGCCCATCATCAATTTTAAAAAACAAGGCAGCTCTTTCCTTTGTTCATTTTTCTTTCCTGTCAAGTCACAGCTACTGTAATGGTAATTTTTTCTTAAACGCCCACAAACACAAAATCAATAAAGGAGACTATTGAAAATGCACCTTTTCCCTTTCACTGTGTACAAGACTCCTGCAGAAATCAACAGTGTGGTTCTTAATAAACAAGCTACTTTGCTAACTGGGCATAGTCAAATAGAAAAAGTGGAGGCACTGACCGGCTGCAAGTTACAGCACCAGCATCCAGTCTGTTTCAAGCCTTGATTTTTTGAGTTCTGAACTTTTCGTGTTTGTTTGTTTGTTCTTTCACGGCCAGTGAAACAAGTTAATGGGGCTAGAAAATGAAAAGCCATTTTTCTATTCTGTGTTTTAATAATTTAAGGGCCCCTCTAACGACCAAAACAAATATATTTATCATCGCACACAAAGCCTCTAGGCATGGACTCTAAAAAGGCACATTAGTGGCAGTGCAGCTGGGGCCCTGTCACTTTGCAGTTTAATTTAACTCCTGCTTTTCTTTCATTTAACACCTGTAGTTCTAACGTTGCTGAATCTTTGCAGAAAAATGAAATAAGACATATATTGAGGCAAGTCCTCCCCGGGTGAAATTCTATGGCCTGCGTTATGCAGAAGCTCAGACTAGATGCTCATAATGGATCTTTATGCAATAACAAAACCCTCTCTTCAACCAGAATCCTATTGACAGCGGGACTGGGCTGTTTCATCCACTAAAAGATAGATCCAAGACACCATGTGCTACTAAAGGCATATCCTAATATGTTGTCAGTATAAGAAATTACATGTAGCAGGAGGCAGCCCTGCAGACTACGGAACTGGCACAGTTATAGCAGAACAGAGTGCAGAGATACCTCATCGTATAAGAATTCTCTCAGGCTTTATCCCTTCAAAAGAAGCCTTTTGCAGTGGAATTTTGTTACAAGAATGGGTTTGGGCAGCTCTTCCTTTGGATCATTGTGTCTAAAGGAGCAATACATGGAGAGGCACCAAATCGTGACGCAAGCATCAGATGTCATAAAATGGAATCAAACTAGCATTTTTATACAGAAGCACTTTACATGTTAGCAGGAAACCTCCAGTGGTTTTCAAACTTTATAGGCTGCGTGGCCCTTTCCAAATAATGTAGTGTAGTGTGTAGCCCCATCTGAGACAGGGTCTTGCTATAGCTATGATTAGATTGCCAAGTCTTACTAAGTATAATGCGTTGTCTGACGTTACAGGATTTTTCTCACATACCCCCTGACAAGAGCTCACATACCCCCTATGGGTACGCATACCCCAGTTTGAAAACCACTGCTAGAAGGTAGGTTAGTAAGCATTATTAATCCCATTTCAAAGATAGGGAAAATGAGGCAGGGAATTTCAGAGATTTGCCCACCGTCACACAGTGAAGCAGTGTTCAAGTCAGGATTAGAACGCACCAGTTCCTCGCTCCCAGAGCCATGCTTAGACGATTGGCTCAAACCACTCTCTTTGGCAGGAAGCAAAACTTCCATCTCACAAGGACAAAATGAGTTTCTCTGGCTATTTTAATGCCTCACTGGGCTAATCAGGATATAATTGGCTTTAGCTGCACACCGTAAGCTATGATGTAATTTACTGTACCTGCAGACAAATGGTACGCAGAAAGGAGTGAGCACTCTAGCTGCTTTCAAATACATCAAAAAGATCTCATCCAGATCCATAGAATTGGTCCCCACTGAGCAGCATAAGGAAGAGGACAAATACATCAACATCGGTGGGAACTAGCTTTGCAAATTATGTGTTCATCTGCAAAGCAAAATGATCACAACAAACAGTGATAAGTCCTAGATCCTCCGTGTCTAATATAGGTTGTTAGCAAACTCAGGACAATGTAGGTTTAGATACATGAAATGACTTGGGAGCCTGATTATGCTGTTCATTACCCCAGTTTCACACTGGTGTAACTTCCTTGGCATCATCCCTTGTTTACACAGGGGTGAAAGCAGAATCAAGCCCTAGGTCCATCAATGGCTATTAGCCAGGATGGGCAGGGATGGTGTCCCTAGCCTCTGTTTGCCAGAAGCTGGGAATGGATCACTTGATGATTACCTGTTCTGTTTGTTGTCAGAAGCTACTGGTGTGGTGCTCTGCTCGTGTTCGGTGATGATAACAGTCAGCTGCATGCGTGTTCCCCCTGTGTACTGTCCCAGCTCTGCGCAGATAGCTAACACAGCAGACCCCGAGAGAACCCCCAATGACCACAGACTCTAGTAAGGTACGAAGGCACGTCGGACAGGTTTATTGCTCAAACAAAGCACAGTGATAGTTCCCCATAGGCTCTACAGGGCATACTACGAATTTGTGCTCCCTGGCAATGGACTCAGCTCAGTCAGTGGCAGGACTTTCCACTGCCCCCCAGGCCGGACAAAGACACCACCCCAGGGATGCATTGTTATACACAGGTACAAACAAGTTACACAACGCCCTTGACATATTGAGGTGCAACCCCTTTACGTAACTATGCACCACCCTTCTACGTAGTGAGGTGCCGCCTCTCACCTTGTATATGTTGGTTCGAACAAAACAACTTATCCATCATACTAGCCTTTTGCCCCTGTCCTTGTTATCTGTGTGGACGGTATAGGAATGTTCTTGTACCATTTGTATACAGTTCTGGTATCCAATACACTTTAGATATATGTTTATGCAACATCAGCCTTCTCCTTGCCAGCTTCTGTGAGCAGGGCCTGCCTCTGGCTCACAGCTTAACTTTGCTTAACGTTAGCAAAGTCTTGACCATTACTTTAGCTCAGGCCTTAGGTCTCATACCGGGCCTCTGATACAAGGGTTTATGTTTCAGGGCCTCATCTTACTACAGTCCCCCACTTTTTGTCTTTTTACGGGGAGGATGTTTACCCATCGTCCCGGAAAAGCGTAATGCATGGACGAAAGATAACTCCAGTGGGCTAAACACTCTGATGTGGTTACCTTATTTTTCCATCCATACACTCATGCCCCATCCGTCCCTTCGTCTGCACATTCCCTTGTACGACTGGTAGACAGATTTTATCCAATTATTATCTTGTAGTCCCTTATGGTGGGACTGGGAATGTTAGGCCCGGGACCATGGCTGAGGAATGTAGTATTGTGATTGAGCCTTAGAGGCACTCCCAAATAATTAATATATATGAATAATATGGATATGGCATATATATTTGTAGCATATATGGGCATATATGTATAGTATGTATGTGTACATATAACAGCACTTTATATCCAAGCATAACAATTCTTTTCCAATCTGGTGTTGTAGTTTGGCCCTTGTGGTACTGCATATAGCAACCCACTTTTATTAGGGCAATTACAGTTACCATCTGTATCATTATTAGCAGTAGGCTGAGTGTTTTGAAATACTGGGCTAGGGATTGTGATTGTGTGTCCCACGATGCTATGTATATGAGAAGTAAAGCAGAAATTTGGAGTAGTGATACTACCACTGAGGCCATTATATGTAAATATATTGTAATTAGTTAATACACAGTACTGTCCATCCATGTTACAGATTACCCTTACTGCTGGTTGTCATGCTCTGGTAAGCTTCGCTGGGCAGGAAACAGAATTGGCTAGCTTCTCTGATCCATTGGTTGAACTGCACTGTGAGGCACCAGTAGTTGATGTAGATCCAATTGTTGCTGATGGCTGCTGTCTTCCAGATAACCACCTGGATGGGCAGTAACCAATTTATCAAATAGTGCGGTGTCAGGATGCAGTGCTGGTACCCAGACACTGAGCAAGATTGTTTTGAATAACAGGTGCCTTAGTTAGGAGGCAGCGTCAGCAACCCAAATTATGACTGGTACTAACAGGGAATTTGTTTACCCAATTTGTAGTTACTGTGTAACTTAATTTCTTTACCAATTTGTTTTAACTGCCTTCATGTTGTTTGCTGCCGTTCATTTGTTACTGTTTACCTGTGTGTTGGTTAAACAGTTGAGCACGGTTGGGCACATTGTAAATGTTGTACAGCAATAATAAAACAGTACAGTGATAATACAGCAACAATACGGTTGTTTTTACACAGTAACTAAGTTGAAATCAAATGACAGTTTATCCTGGTCCAGCTGATGGTTTTTAGCTGATTGTTAACTTAATTGTCCATATATGGTAGAGGGAGGTGTATTTGACCAGTCTCTTATTTATAAAGCACTTCATTTTTCTTTTCTTGATGCTTGGGGATTTCTTCGCTGTATACTGATATTTTCTGGTGTCTTCAGGCTGTGATATTTTCTCGTGTCTTTGGTCTGTGGGATGCAACTTAAAACAACTTTCATTAGTTCACATAGTAAAGTTTTTTGTTTGTTTTCCTTTTTTGTTTTTGTTTTCAGTAACCCAAATTTAATACAAAGTTTAACTTAGTTTGTTTACAATGTAATAGGGACCGAGACTTTGATAACACAAGCTATCCTTTTGCAATTGTTGTGTCGAGATTCATTTTCATTTGAGTTGCCTTACTAATATTTTATACTAAATGTAATGCTTAACTGCTAAAATAAATGCTTTTTTTCTCCCTGAACCTTCTGTGTTAGCAAAAGAGTCAATAACATAATTTTTACCAAGCTTTTCAGAGTTAATTTGCTTGTGATACCAATTTCATTCTTGTTAACTGTTTAGAAGCACAAACTTTAACAACCACGGCTTCCCATTAACATAACATATCAAAAGAAGAGCGTATAAAATTAAACCAACTATAAAATTAAACCAAAATAAATTTAAATACAGGTCCATGCAAATACTTTGAGGGCATGATGCTTTGTTGTGTTTGGAAGCCAAAGGTGGAAACCTGTTGACATTGTTTGGTTAGCTTTATGCATAAATTGTTATTTTAAAATATTTCTGCTATCACATTCCTCTAATTATATTTAAAAGTGCAAACAAGTTTATAAAAACCCAAACAAGTAATTGACATTTTGTTAATATTATCTTTACCTTAATGTTGAGGTTTCCCCTTATATTTTTTTCTTTGAATAACAAATAAAAAACTTAAAAAACAAAACAAAACTGCATTTAATAGAAGAGAATTATTTTTGTTTGCAATTGCATTATTTGTTGAGGCAGAAATGTATGTACATATATTTATAACTGAGACCTTGTTGAACTTTGAAAAAAAATTGTATTAATAATATTCACAGAATCATAGAATATCAGGGTTGGAGGGACCTCAGGAGGTCATCTAGTCCAATCCCCTGCTCAAAGCAGGACCGATCCCAAATTATAATATTAAATAGTGTGGTACCATTTATATATATATTTTTAAAAGGGTATAAAATTGATTTTTGTTGCAACAAAATAAAAATAATAAAAAATAGTCATGTGACACACACAACATACAACACAGGACAACACACATGACATACAGGACAAACTTACAATTAAAAACAAATGGCGCCAGAATTCTATACATAACTATACAAAATAAGGAAACAAAAATAAAAAGGATTAAATATTTGAATAAACAAGTTATTACCTTATTTTAAAACTTTTAACAAAAATTGGTAATTATTTTTTTTAATATTTGCCAAATGTATTGTATTAATTTGGTAACAAGGAATTTTGCATTACTTTATATTTAACATTATTTTAAAACTCTGCGATATGGAAATAGGAAACGCCCATGCTTCAAATATTAGTGAGTGGTTAGGATTAGAAGCAGCGTGTGCATTTCTGTTGCTTGGCAAGCATATCTTCAAGAAAGTTAGGAATAATTCCACCTGTTGCCTTCCTGAAGGCTTAAAATAATTAATTTACTGGATTGATTTAAAGTTTTTACTTTGTTTTCTTTTTGTTTCTTGTTTTGGTCTGTTTTCACTTGCTTTATCTTTTGGAGGTTTCTGTAAAAACTATAACTTTTAACACAGAGAGAGAGAGCCAAAGTGAGGAGAGGTAGGGAAAAGGGGGTTACCCTAGGAAGCAACCTAGGAAGGTAGGGAGACCTGAGCCAAGAAAGATTAACTCTGTCAAGGTATTTGAAAGTACAGGAAGCAGCAGCAAATTCAGCAAACTGAGAAGGCATAGAAAGGAAAAACTTAACTGGTAGGTAAAAATATTTGAGAAAGAAGGTTGTCTTTTCAGATAGGAGCGCGGAGTGTGGTTCCATGGGTTAAAGTAATTCGGAACCTGCACAGTTGGGAAGTGCGCCCTTGGTTTTTCTCCTGGCTCTGAGATGAGAGTGGGAGTCGTTACCTCCTCTTGTAAAACCTGAATTTGTTCCCCCAGTGTCTGTTGCTTTTGTGTGCATGCCAAATGGATGGCAGGAGTGCCCTTTTTTGCGGCAGTTAACTGTTTTTAGGCAACTCCATGTGTTAATGCATCAGTTCTAGGTGTTAACCTGCTCAGTTTTAGTTTTTGACTTTGAAATTCGTTTTTATTCACTCCCCTGCGATCGAGTTGCAGCTCCTGTCTCCTAATGTGCTCTGTGAACTGTTCCATTTTTTCCTTCATCTGATTTACCAATTCAGTGAAAGTATTGTGTGCTACTTTTCCCATCTGTGCACTTACTTGTCCCGTTCTGACAGGCACAGTCTAGGTCCCGGTTTAGGTTTTACCAGAACCTGGCTTTTATCAGAAGCTAGTGGTTGCACTGTAGTGGACCCCGTTTCATCTTTCACTTTTACTAGGGCCACCTTTTTCCACTTCTGTCCCCATTTTTCAGGCACAGGGGAGCTACCTGAAGCCTGCTGTTTACCAGCAGTATTTATAACAGAGGACGGCACATCTCTTTTTTGTGGGTTCCTTGCAGCTGTTTCCAGTGTTTTATTCTGTTCCTGTGGTGGCTGTCTCTGGGCTGCTTGCCACCCTGCAAGGGGGTGGGGACATTCCAGGGCTGTGTAGCTTCCTTGGATTCTTTTAACTCATTCTTTGTTACTGTTACTTGCCCCGCCAATTTTGTGGCATGCTGTTTAAGCCATCTTACTGCCATAGACATTAATTGTAAAATCCTAGCTTTTTTACTTTTATTATTATTCTTAAGAGCCTCAGTTTCTACCGTCGCTCTACATATGCCAGTCCACGTTTCCCCACTTTCTTTTCTAAATCCATATGGACCCCCCTTACTGGCAATCCAGTGGGTCCAGGAGTTATCAAACTCAGTGGGAATATGAAGGGAGGAGATAAGGGGGTTCCCTAGCTCGGGGTTTTCTGTCATGTTAGATCGCGATTCCTACAGCTCGCTTACTCACCAGATCAGCGGTCAGGGTCACCAATGTTGTCAGAAGCTACCGGTGTGGTGCTCTGCTCGTGTTTGGTGATGACAACAGTCAGCTGCGTGCGTGTTCCCCCTGTGTACTGTCCCAGCTCTGCGCAGATAGCTAACACAGCAGACCCCGAGAGAACCCCCAATGACCACAGACTCTAGCAAGGTACGAAGGCATGTCGGCCAGGTTTATTGCTCAAACAAAGCACAGTGATAGTTCCCCATAGGCTCTACAGGGCATACTACGAATTTGTGCTCCCTGGCAATGGACTCAGCTCAGTCAGTGGCGGGACTTTCCACTGCCCCCCAGGCCGGACAAAGACATCACCCCAGGGATGCATTGTTATACACAGGTACAAACAAGTTACACAACGCTCTTGACGTGTTGAGGTGCAACCCCTTTACGTAACTATGCACCACCCTTCTACGTAGTGAGGTGCCGCCTCTCACCTTGTACATGTTGGTTGGAACAAAACAACTCTATCCATCATACTAGCCTTTTGCCCCTGTCCTTGTTATCTGTGTGGACGGTATAGGAATGTTCTTGTACCATTTGTATACAGTTCTGGTATCCAATACACTTTAGATATATGTTTATGCAACATCAGCCTTCTCCTTGCCAGCTTCTGTGAGCAGGGCCTGCCTCTGGCTCACAGCTTAACTTTGCTTAACGTTAGCAAAGTCTTGACCATTACTTTAGCTCAGGCCTTAGGTCTCATACCGGGCCTCTGATACCAAGGGTTTATGTTTCAGGGCCTCATCTTACTACACTGTGCATTCCCTCTGGGGCACCTGGCATTGGCCACTGTTGGCAGACAGGATACTGGGCTGGATGGACCTTTGGTCTGACCCAGTATGACCGTTCTTATGTTCTTATGACATTTTTTGTTTTTATACTTGGCCTCTTCTTGAGAATGAGCCAGCGTATGGGGGATTTAGGTGGTACAGTGAGGTTATACAACAACCTTTTCAAGTCCGTATACCTATATTCAAATCCAGCTTAGATCATGGCAGAGGCTTTGGTGTCTTTACGCTAATCTTTACAGTGGCTGTGGAGTGGAGTGCCAGCTCACAACTGAGCATAATTATCAATCTCTTCTCAAAGAAAGACCCTGGGTAGGAATGCCAGAGATGCTGAAGGTCAGGAGGAGTAAGGTACATTGGCAGCACATTACACATCCAGCTTGCATTATTCTGGGTTCTGGCCAATGTTATCAGTCTCTCGCCAAAAAGGAATTGCTATTGTGGAATTGATTTTCTGCCATAGGAGTAGGAGGCTGGCTTCTAGTTAAATGCAACACGAACAAGTGCTTTAGCTTGTTACTGTAAAAAGTGTTGCCTTTTACGCTCTAATGCCCATGAGATGTTCTAGCCCATTTGCAAGGCCGGCATACATGTAGTAATTAGAAGGAACCTGTCGGAATGACCAGAAGGAAAACAGCAGATTTTATAAAGTATTAAAAATTAAATCCCAGCTACCAAGGCATCCCAGTGCAGCTACAAAAAAAAATTGTGAGAAAGCCAATAACTTCTGTTGCAACCCTAGAACTTAACTGCAGGTTTTACACGGGAGAATATATCATCAGAAATCAACAAGGCCACATCACGCCAATGATTTTTAAGCATGATTTTTTAGAAAAAAAGATGGTGTGAAATGGCCCTAAGTTACTATCTTGTCAGTGGAAATAATGTGGAGAGCTCAAAAGCAAGTGCCTTTTTGAAACTCTAATGAACAGAGGTGGGTAAATAGCAAATGAGCAAAGCACCCAGCAGTTGCTAAGTCTAGCTGGATCACTTGGCCTTTGAGAAGATGATCTCTCACAAGATTTCCAGTACTGTCTCTGGGATAGATGGAAATATGCCAGCATTGGAGGGGTTTATTGGCATTTCCTTTCCTGGCTTTGGCCAGAACACAGAAGTGAAGAGATGAAGGGGAAAATGAAGGACAATGAGGGGTGGGGAAGGTATCCAAACATTCCTAACCCACAAAAGAGCATCTCTTTGGGTTCTGTTTGAGCAGAGGGGTGAAGGATCAGAATCAGAGATGGACAGAGATGACATTTTCCATGTTTGAAAATGCATCTGAATTAATTAGTTTCTGCCCCCAAGTAGCTTAATCCTTTTAAAAAGATTGTTTATTGTAAAATTTGAAGGGTTTTTTGGTGTTTGTGGAAGATGCTGGGTAGATGATCTTGAAACCAAACCACAGAACTGGAAGAAGCAGAAGCAGAAGCAGCACACACTGCACCAAACTCCCTCTGCCCTTGTTTACAGGATTTGTCTTAGGCCTGGAGAAAGGGAGCTCCATCGCCAGGGCCCATTCAGTCCTCGGCTTCTCTACTGAGCTGTTGTCTGGAAACAGGGCCAGCTCCAGCTTTTTTGCCACCCCAAGCGGCGAAGGAAAAAAAAAAAGAAAAACCAGATTGAGCTGCCGCCGAAGAGGAAGACAGCGAATGAGGACTTGCCGCCGAAGACCCGGACGTGCCGCCCCAATAACGCAGGGAGCGCTGCCCTTTCTATTTGCCGCCCCAGGCACCTGCTTCCTTCGCTGGTGCCTGGAGCCGGCCCTGTCAGGATAGCACCAATTGTGATGTATATTATTTATTTTGGTAACACGGATACTTTCTTCCAGAGGCTGAAGCCACCACCAAGTTAAATTTGGACCAATTAACAGTTTGCTGCTGATCATCATTTTCAGTCACTATTGACCTGCAGCAGATTTGAGCTGGTACCCTAGCCCCCAAACTGAGACTGCCTGCATGGGACAGGTCACAGTATCTAGGGCCCTGATGGTGGAAGGAAACCTTGCTGCTCAATGCCTGAGCCGTCCTGGCCTTCACCCAACATGTAGTCATCGCTTTCTAAAGCAGTCAGGCAGCTGGTACATATCTGAACTGTTCACAAAGAAAATACAAGTAAAACATGGGCATATGAATACCTGATACAGCATCTCTTCTGGGTGGCTTTGTCCAGGAAGCATAAATTAAGGTTCCCTTAGTTGTTTTTATTGTCTTTCATCTGATCGTTCTGGCGGCTCAAGACAAGTTGTTTGCACATGTTCCGAGTTGCTTATCTCTTTGGAATGAATTTCAGTTCAGGTTCTCATCTCCTGCTTCCAGTTCTATTCTCCTATTGCTATGCCTCTGGTACTCTCCCCACCTAGACTGGGAATGAGACTTCTGAACAAGGGACTGTAACCGAGGACATGTCTGAAAGAAAGATCTTATTAAGCATTTAGGTCTAGAGTGTGCCCCACCTTGCATGAAAAGGCACACCAAACAATGTGCCCCCTCGCCTTCCACCACTGGGTGGGAGCTGGGCGAGAAATGGAGGGCCTCTCTCACGCTAAAACTTTGAACCTCCTCCAAGGAAATAGGGTGAGGTGGGGACCATGACCCTGCTCCCCACGCATGGGCAAGCTCCATTGGCTTGGCAACAGGGGGGAGCCCACACTGCCCCCTTTCAAAGGGTAGCGCAGCTGCCATTTCAGACTCAGCCTGTGCAGCTCCTTTGCACCTCCAGTCCCAAGAACATGCACCACGGTTTAACCGCCATAATCTGACCCTCGGGTTGTATTAGGAATGTGTTCTGGGGATTAAAATGTCCTGGAAATCAAGTCCACACAGTGCACCCTTGCAAATGGTGGAGCCACTGCCACACCTCCCTTGTGTTCCAGAACATATCGTGCTTACTTGGAGCACAATACCTGCCAGAGCTACCTCTGAAGACCCCCAATTTGGGGATGTGCCTTAAAGTCACAATAGGGCCTGCTCTGTGTTTGAAATGTGCTTTGTGACCCCATGAAGGGCTACAGTGTGTATGTAACCCACTGCTACACATGTGACATGTTCCCCTTTGTGCCCAATCCACAGAGGATAGAAGTCTATCATAATCCCACTTACAATAGCCGGATCTTTAGCTCAAGCTGTTGACTCCTGCTTTTAGCTCTGTAGGTCCCCAAGTATGTCAACCAAGATGGCCACCATCACATATACATGCAAAATATTATTCCATTAATCTGGATACACCATCATGGAGGGAGGTGGATGGGTGGGTGGATGGATGTGCCTGGGATTTATGGAAATCAGTATTAGTTTTTCCAGTGGTAAGTTTTGTAGCCCACTGTGGCCACCATGAATTCCAGTTCATTGACAACCTGCACATATCAACAACAACAATGCTCACAGCTGCCATTAGCATCAGCACTCAGTTACTATCCTGACTGGTAGATGAGAGTGAACGCATCACACAACACAGGATCCCACGAAAACTCACTAGCGGCCAGTCTGCAGTGGTTGCAATGCCATGGAGTAAGGCCCCAGTTCAGCAGTTCATCCATGCGCAGCAAAGTGTTTAAGCACTTGCTTCATTTAACCGCATGCCTAAAAGTGATCATGTGCATAATTCTTTACTAAATAGGGATGGGCTTCAGCATGTGATTAAATGCTGTGCTGAACTGGGGACTGCCTGTAAATCATGCTACTGTGGGAATGAACCCGCACCCTGAATCACACTCCCAAATACACTTTCCACGCCATCCCTGAATAATTTCTATTTGCTCCTGTGTGGAGCAGAGATCGTCAAGAGCCTTGGTGTAGGATGGATAAGGACATCCCTGAGCAGCTAGTTACTTTGTAAAAGTATTATAACGTAAGGCATTTCCTAGATCCCTGTATAATGAGCAATACACTAATCTTATTAAAATGGACTTAAAGAACATGACCAGCTGTCTTCGGTGTCAAGCATGACAGCCCTTAGATGTGCTTAGTCACATTTTGACTCTGATATTATTTTGAAAGCCCATATTTAAGTCACACAGAAATGTGTCTTTTCATCAGATCCTGCATTGAGTAGAAGCACATTTAACCCTGAAAGTCCCAGACAAGCAAAGAGGCAGAAGCTGCCTCTCCTTCCATTTTTGCAAGAGACACAGACTGACATGGTTTTCTCTATGTTTAATTGTCTTCATAATTTCTATCATTAGGGTCAAATTTTCAGTGGACTTCACCTTGGTGTGCTATCAGGAGAATTGTCCTTGTGAGGAGAGAAAGAAGCGAAAGAAACCAGGAGAATGGAGTTGGGGTGAGGGGGAGAAATGGAAGAGAGGTAAGGCAGGGTAGAGATTCCTGGTTCTGCTACCAACCCATTGGGTGACCTTGAGAAAGTCATTTCATCTCTCTGTGATTCTCTTTCTTCTCCCTCACTTTGTCTGTCTATTTAGATTGTGAGCTCTTCAGGGCAGGGACAGTCTCTCTATGTGTATGTACAGGCCCTAGCGCAACAGGGCTCTGATCTTGGGCAGGGTCTCTAGGTGCTATTGCAATATAAATAATAATAATCATAGAATCATAGAACTGGAGGGGACATCTAGAAGTCATCTAGTCCAGTTCCCTGCACTCATGGCAGGACTAAGTATTATCTAGGCCATCCCTGACAGGTGTTTATCTAACCTGCTCTTAAAAATCTACAACGATGGAGACTCCACAACCTCCCTAGGCAATTTATTCCAGTGCTTAACCAGCCTGACAATCAGGAAGTTTTTCCTAATGTCCAACTTAAACTGCCTTTGCTTCAATTTAAGCCCATTGCTTATTTCTACCCTTGAGTTTTTAGTTCCTCTAACTACCATGATTGCAACGTTTAGCATGGACTGGGCACAAACATTTGTTGCTAGTCGTTTTTACCCGTAGCATTCAGTCTCATTAGACACAACTAGAAACAGACATGTATTGTTCTGGAACAATTGTGCAGCATCTTCTCTAGAATTTGCAATCATGTGAGCTGACACATGTTAAAACACCACTGGGAACAAAGTCAAGCATAGATGTACTCACCACGAGAAGTGGAAGGGATCTGGAAGAGTGGCACAGAGAAGATGGGGTGAGTGACAAGAGAGAGGGGACTGGAGAGAAAATGAAGCGGGAGAAAAAATGGAGAGAGGCTGATTACTAAGGGCTTCCAAGAGAGGCAGAAAAAGAGAGGTGGGAACTGGAAGGAAATTATTGGAGGTGGAAATAGGAATAAAAATATGGACAGCAAGATGGCAAAAATACGTAGAAAGGAGATAGAAAATGAAAGAAGAAACAGAAAAAGTAGGGAGAGAGAGAGAGAGAGAGAGAATGGACAAAAGAGGAAGTTAATGGTAGCTGAGCACCTAACTCCCATTAGTGCCTTTGAAAATATTTACGAAATTAAGGCCTAATCCAAAGCCCAATGAAGTCAATGGGAATCTTTCTAGTGACTTCAATAGACTTTTAGTCAGGTCTATGGGGGGGGAATATGAAGACAGTTATGAACAACAAACACATTCTAGAACTTCATTGCCTCTAAGCAGAAAAAAAATGCACCAAAATCCGTTAATGATTCATTATGGATTATTAACTCTGCTTTCAAGAATGACATGACATAAAAACATGGCAGCACCTAATGGTTTGGAGTATTTGGAAGGGGGATAAATCAAGGAGATCAGCTAGCAACATTAAAAGTTTGCCTCTCATCAAAACAATCTGTACAGCTGTAGGTCCAGTTTAAATCAGAATAGTATCTGCATAACACCGCCGAAAAAATAGCTTTCAGATTAGTATAGCCTCTGCTGCAGGCTTCAGAGTTTATTGCTTGCAGCATGAAATCTAATGAGGCAATGAAAATCTCAGACCTTTTATAAGCAGCCAGACTCACAGCCCTAGAGATCAAAGTCCACTATCAATTCACAGAGCCGGTATAACAAGGAAGTACATAAACATCTCCACTCAGCTCTGCCCATGTTCTTCAACCTTGTTCTAATGGGGCCACCTATAGGCTAACAGGGTAATTGTATCCAGGTCCAATCACATTTTACATTTTGAATTCATGCCCTAGAAGTGAAAGGCCCATTTTCACTTTCCTGAGCCATCCAGTGTCTTTGTGTGGAGGAGTCATGATGAGACATTAAAGGGAAGGAATAACACACAAAGGATAAACTTCTGGGACATTGCCTTTGGGTCATTTTCTCTCCTGGGATTGACCTGGAGCCCAATGAAATCAATGGGAGTCTTTCCACTGATCACAGTAGGCTTTGGATCAGGCCCCAAGTGCCCGAACTAGACCTCTGGGTGCCTAGCGACACCTCTGGGGGTAGGGACCACCGGCTTCACATTTCTCACACAGCCAAATACCAGGCTGTCATTCAGAAACATTGGCATATCCTTCTTGCAGCAAGGAGACAGGGTAATGTTCTCCCTGAAGGTGACAGACAGTAATTTTCCCATTGAATAAATGAACAAAAGCCTTGATTTCTTAATTTAATTGGGTGTTTAGTAACAAGTTGGGCTACCAAAGTGAAGTCTCACAGAACACAAATATTAAACATTTAACTCTGCATCACTTCAACTTCCTAGAAAGGTTTGGTGACACTATCCTATTGTCTGACCCAACCTGCCCTGCACAGTTGAACGATCATAGTTCTTTCTTTGTGAGCACAGCACAGGCCTGCCAGTGAGCAGTTTAAATGCATTCTCGGTGATTTCTCATCCTGCATTTCCAGGAAACACATCTCATGTTCACAAGGTCTTGTCCTCAGCTGATTCTACAACAGCATCAAAATATATAAGGGTGAAGAAAAAAGGTTTCTTCCACCTTTGCACAAGAAGGTCCTCTGAAGATTGTGGCCCAGATTCTATGTTGTGGCCACTTTGCTCTGCAATTCTGCTGTAAAATGACATTAAAGCTGGGGTAGCAGGTCACTGGAGGATCAGTGTAAGAAGATCACCTAGTGGCATGGAGCCAGCATAATGGGTCCTACAAGGCTCCCCAGCTTATCAGCAATTGCTGTATCAGTCACTTGGGACCTTTTGCAGCTAGAGTAAATTAGAGATTACACTAGGCTGCTCTAAATTATATTCAGGAACCAACCATCCACAAAGCAGCCCCAGGATTGAGGGAGGGCAAAGGGGAGCTTTCTGACGCCCTTGATCTCTCATGTGATCTGTGCACATGCCTCGAATGCGGTTGGGAATCTAACCAGATATTCTTCTAGCCTGTGTAAATCTTTGCTGTTTTTAACTTTGTGTGTGTGATGGTGTTTCACCGAAAAATCTCTGATAAATCTTTTATCACACAGCACAAGATGAGTCAGAATATGGCCCTAAAACACCACTGTTGCCGTCTCAGATGTCTGGTTGTTTGAAGTTGTTGAGCATTATGTAGGAGTAATGAGGTAGGAGCTGCCCCTGCTGACACCCACCCTATTATCTCATGCAATACCGTAAGTAAGACTCTGAGCTGCCTTGTAACCTTGCAGAGGCCTCTGTTGATAGTGATTCTTTATTTGAAAGGATTTGTTGAGAATTACATCTGCCTTCTCTCTTCAGCTCCATTCTGCAGCCACTTAAGATTGTGGAGGAAATAGTTTTGAAAAGAGTCTTCTGACTTTGAAAAAAAAAACAAGAAAAGTAAAAGGAAAGATCAAGACTATCAGAGCGGCTCATCTCCCTGTGAAGAAGAACAAAATGATACTCTCTGGTTTCTTAGCCCTCACGCAATTAACGTAGTCTGAAATCTGTTGATATTTAGATGGCTGTACCATTAGGTCATTACGTGATTCTCAATTATGGCTCTGGATTTATTTCACTGATCCCAGCAGACTTCTAAATCCCTGACAGTAGCTGATATACACATGTCTCTTCAACACTGTGCTGCATGGTGATCGCAAAGAACTGAGCCACTGAAATATGTCTGTCATGTTTCCATCGAGTGGGAGTCCGTTCAGTATCTGCACATTGTCGGCCATGCAACCCAACCATCCCATGCTGAGGTATATGATGATCTAAAAATCCCTTGATCAAGTATGAAACTCAGTAGTTGGTTGGAATCTCCTACTGTAGCAGATTATATGATAGATTATTTCCTGCTGCAAGTCATTGTTACTGTGGAGCTCTATGGTTTATTATTGTTCTGTTGTTTAGCTCTTTTTCAATGTAATGTTACTTACTCTAGGATATGGAATATTGAAATGTATAGTAAAAACAAAATTTACCCTTGATTGAACCTCAGATAAAATAGTTTGGGGGTCCAAATCCTCAGCTGGCATGAATCTGTGAAGTACTATTAACTGTAGTGGAACTGTACCAATTTACACTAGCTGAAGATATTGTCTTGGAGATTTGACTGAAACTTCTCAAAACATTTCTAATGTGGACATGGGGCTGATAATTTCCTGAGAGGAGGCTCTCATTATATTTCCAGTACATCGTGCTTCTGGTTAGGCCAGAAGTAATCCTAATTATTGTTTATTATTTTAATGACATCCAAAAATGCACCAGGCCCCTCACAATGCAAATACAAAGACATGATCTTGGCCCCAAAGACCTTGCAAACTAATTTCAGACAATTCAAGAGGGCAAAAAGACTGCTGGGAGAGGCAGAAGAGGGCAACATCAATATGATTACCTGGCTATTTGGTGGAGATAAACACATTAAAGAACATAAACAAATAGAACATAGCTAATTTTTGTAGGCACCAGAACAAAAGAGTTTTCAGAAGGACCTTAATTACAGAAAGGATCGTGGTCTGAAGATGAGCTCATGAAAAGTTTTGCAGACATAGAGGATAGTACAAAGAAAGCACAGAGATAACTGTAGACAAATGAGATTCCAGGTCTGGGGGGAGGGATAGCTCAGTGGTTTGAGCACTGCCTGCTAAACCTGGGGTTGTGAGTTCAATCCTTGAGGGGGCCATTTGGGATCAGGGCAAAAATTGGGGATTGGTCCTGCTCTGAGCAGGGGGTTGGACTAGATGACCTCCTGAGGTCCCTTCCAACCCTGGTATTCTATGATTCTGGAATTAATGGAGTGGAGGGGCAAGAGATAAGGACAAGGGTGGCCAAGCTAGGGAAGGTTCTTGAACTTGATAGAGAAAGGGTAACCAATGGTGATGTGATGCACAAGGAAGGTGTCCTGTGCTTTATGTGGATGGGAGGAGAGGAGATAATGTCATGGAGGCCAGAGAGGGGGAGGTTACAATATTCAAGACAAGAGATAATGTTGGCCTGAATGAAAAGTTAGTAGTGTGAGCAGAGACAAAAGCTCTGTCCTTAGAAATGTTCTATATGAAGACGGAACAAAAATTGGGCTGGCCTAGTTGTAAGGATGAGGGAGTGGGAGGAGTTGAAGGAGCTGCCCAGGTTTTGGGCCTGAGTGAGGTAGAGGATGGTGGTGTATTCAACCCTGACAGGGAGTGGAGGGGCAAATGGGGTAGCAGACAGAGATAAGGAATTCTGTTCCTGACATGTTAATTTGAAGTTGATGTCTGCATCTAGGATTTGATGTCAGGGAAATGGGTCTAGGATTGCACCAATGAACTGAGAGGGACAGGTCAAGAGTGGAGGGTTGGATTTGTGAACTGCCAAGATAGAGACCATAGCTGACTCCACGTTAGCAGATGAGGTCACTGAGTGGGCATAGAGTGAGAAAAGGATGCAGCCAGCCCTATGGGGCACCCATGAAAAATGGGAGAGGAGAGGAGGACAGTCTATCAAAGGAGATGCCAAAGGAATAGCCAGAGAAGTTGGGAGAGAACTAGGAGAAGGCAGTGCTATGAAAACCAAGCGGGCGAACCAGGTGACCCTTGGATGATAAGTAGGGTGTGGAATGTATGCAAGAGAGAGGCTGCCTTGTGAGAGAAAGAGGCTGTGGAGAGAGCACCCAGTGGGGATACCTAGGTTTATATGAGAGACAATGGATGGAATTGGGGGCTCCAAAGGGAACAGGAGGGGAAAGGGCTTGTAAAGGAATGTGACCAGAGGTCTGAAGAGAGCCAACTGAGCAAGGAGATGGTGAGATATTTGCTCAGTGATAAATTCGATGACAAGTGACTAGGGAGTGAAAGAGGAAATAACACTAGGAGAGCATTTCTCAGAGCATTTTGACATTCCTGCTCCTCGGCACAAACGAAGAGCCAAGACGGTCCAGAAAATGCAAAATAATGGAGTGTCAAAAGTTAACTGCAAAACAAACTTTATTAGAATTGTGGATGTCTGGTCACAGTTGAGGGTTAATTTTCATGCTTCCTTAATCTCCTGGGTCAGCCCAAGAGTTGGAGCACTAAGCATTTGCAAGAACTGATAAACCACCCACTGCCTTTCTCAGGCGCAGTGCAGAGTATGTGAATGGAGCTCAGTTTATCTAATCTTAGACCAGGCAAAGCACATGGAGCAACATACACCCTTTTCTGTTAGTGGGATACCTTAATGCTAGCAGCCTACTAGCTTCAATGCATCTTTGACAGTGCCACTGATTTTAAAGAAAATCAGCTAAGAGAGAGAACAGCTGCTAATTGCTTTGCCCAGTCTTTTATTTCTTTCCTCCTCGTGAGTTCTTACCTCTGAGAGGGACCTGCACCTTATGGATGAAGCAGCCCTTTGACTTCCAGGTGTCACTTCCCGGGTTCCAGTTCTTTTCTGACAGTTAAACTGTTAGTAACCAAGCAGAAATCCAATAGACACTTATTACCACCTGAATCTCATTTGCCCTCTCTGAGGTATTTAGGACAAGATTCCATTCTCACAAGAATGATCTCGCATTCACACACAAAAATTACCTCCGTTTCATGTAATTGTCAGCTTAACGCCAGCAGATTTTCAGAAATACATCCTGTGCCATTTCAACAGTTGATTCAAAACCATCTCCTGACTGGTCCAAGACCCAGTTTCTAGACACATACATGTAACACCTTCTCGAGATGGCAACTATTCTGTTATCCTCTAATCTCAGCCCTTCAGGCAAATGGAAGTTATTCTGAGAAGTTTCTTGCTTTATCGACTCTCCCAGGTCTTGGCTTGCGAAAAAGCCTAACTAGTTTTCTCTGATGACTTTCCCTGCTGTCAGTGACCGGGGTGTGGGTGGCCGTGCCTATAGCATTAGTGATAGTCAGGAATCAGAGCCCAGAGGCCAGTGCCAGAGCTAAGGATCAGAGTCCAAGTCAGGAATCAGATCCAATGATCAGAGGCCAAAGGTCAGATCCGAAGTCAGAAATCAGAGCTGAGGGTAAGGGCTGTGTTACTTGGAGTGAGCATGGATTGAACTCCTCAGCCATCTTAAGTCTCATCTATGACCTTTCCCCTGGCAGACATCATCCTGGTACCGAGGGATAGCTGTCGAGAGCAGGACAGGGGTAAGGCTGGGGTCGAGGCAAGAGCAGGGCTGGAACAAGACTGGAGCAAAGCTGAGAACAAGCAGGCACAGGAGCCACCACAGCCGTGGGTGCTTGCTCTGAGCAAAAACTGAACTGCTGCTGGGCTTCCAGCCACTCAGGCAGTGTAGCCAGCCAGGCAGCCTACTGCAGGTTGGCTGTGCTTGTGTGGTTGCCCAGAGATCGACTCTGCTGCAGGCTCTGATTCCGGACACCAGATCAACAAAACATGTTAGCATGGGAAAGCAATGGATAAAGCACTGGATCCGAGGTCAGGAGTTCTGAGCTATATTACTGGTTGTGCCATGGATTCCCAGTGTGAACATAAGCATGTCACATAACTTGTCTGGGCTTCCGTCTCCCCACCTAGAGACTAAGGATAATCATGCTGACGTGCCTTTGCAACGTGCTTTGCGGCATACTGATGAAGAGAGCTGTGCAAGTGATAAGTATTATTGTTATTATTTTGCTAAGTCATAGTATTATTGCTGTTAACGAGCTCTTGTTCTTCTAATGCTATGGGATTCAAAGACCAGAAGTGGCTGGTAATTATTCAAAGTGGGTAGCTGAGGTGAAACCCCCCCACCCCATCCTTTCCCTTTAAATTTTGGGCATCACACCAAATTACCTGCTATTCTTCTTCAAGTGATTTCACCTGTGCGTTTCACTCTTGGTGTCAGTGCGCAGCTATGGGATACTTTTTCCCTCAGCAGTACCCCCTGGATGGCTCAAACTCACCCTGCTGCCACACATCACAGCGCAGAACCACACACCCTCCCAGCTCCCCCTCAGTTCCTTCTTACCACCTGCGATGATCGTTGGCCTCTGCTCAATACCAGAACTGTTCTCTCTCTCTCAGCCTTTGTAAATATAGGTTGTGTGTATATATATATATTCACAACCTATATTTATATATATAGTTAGTCTAGTCTTCAGTATAATTAGAATAGTTAGTTTTTGTTGTGTTAAACTAAACTTCAGTGAGAGGCGCGCCTCCAGCCTTAGCAGATTCCTGGCACTGTTCTCCCTCACCCGTACTGAGGAGGAAATACAGAGCTTTTAAAATTTGGTAAGAGGGGTTAGGAGGAGTGGAGTAGAGAGCATCGGAAACTTAGGCACAAATTTGGAGGAGGAGTGTGTGATGGGTTGCTTCCCCCCTTTCTGGGGTGCCACCTGATGTACTGGGGTCCCACTGAGCCCACCTGTTCCACCAGCCTGGGCTCCCCCTCTCTGTGTCCTGCTGTGCCAGGCCCTCAAGCTTCCTCTAGTACACACACAGGTAGGGCCACACCCAGCTGCAAAAGGACACGGACACTGAGATCAGCTCCATGTGGGAAGACAGCTTGGGGATTGCCCAGCATTCAAGTGCACACCCCCTCCGGAGTGTAAACCCAAAATTGTCTGGTCTTGTGCTGCACAGAAATCTATACAGCTCATGAAATCCATCCCCTCCCTCAATGTGGAGGAAGATATGCGCAGCTTTTTGCCCCACCAGGTATAAATTACACAAACTGGTTTGAGAATAAACAAAAAATAAGTTTATTAACTACAAAGGTAGATTGTAAGTGATTATAAGGGATAGCAAACAGAATAAAGCAGATTACTGAGCAAATAAAACAAACACGCCAGTGATTCAACCTCCAGTACCAAATTTTCCTGCTTCCCCGACAGCCGGCGCTCGGTACCATCTATGATGGCGTCGCTCCACCCATTGCCAGGCTCTTGGCACTGGTTCCCAGCACTGACAGATCAGCCCCTCCATGGTCAGAGGACGGCAAATCTTCATTGCTGGAGTCACAGGTAGGATCTTACATCTAACAACACTGAAGCAGGGCCTACCAGTCTGCTCAAAGAGCGTCTTCCCCAACCTACCCCCATGACCCTTCAATGGGACCTGTCCTGGGAATGTGGGAATGCCCTGCCCCATACCAGTGGGTGTTTTGGAACCCTTGGGGTTTTCCCCAGCTTTCAGATCTTCCCCACACCGTGCGTACTTAGTATCCTCATCTAGAGGGCAGAGTCTATGCACAGAGCAACTCCGTCCCCAGAGTCCAGTGCCAGGCCTGGTACCGAGCATCAAAACAGCAGCAAAAGCTGGTAGAAGAGATTCTACCTGCTCCAGTCTTGGATTCCTCTTCGTCCTCTCTAGATGAGGCTGTTTCATCCAGGACAAATTCACCCACTCCTGATGATTTTAAAGTTTATCAGGAGTTGTTAAAGAGAGTAACTGCAGACTTAGGTGTATAGGTGGAAGAGGTCAGGTAGTCCTCACATTGCCTAGTGGACCTTTTTTCATCAGTGTATCTCTCCAGCATACCTCTGCCAATTAATGAGGCAGTACTAGATCCGATAAAGGCTTTATGGCAGACTCCATCTTCTTTTCCTCCCACCTGTAAAAGGGCAGAAAGAAAGCACTATGTACTCTCCGAAGGTTTTGAGTACATGTACATATATGAGTTTATATTCACTCACCTCCAGGCTCATTAGTCATCATAGTGGCCAATGAGAGTGACAGGGCACCAGGCTTCCATCCCAAAATCAAAAGACTATAAGAGGCTAGACTTATTTGGCAGAAAGATTTATTCAACGGGGATCTGCAGCTGCATATCACTAATGGGATGATACAATTTCAATTTGTGGGACCCTATGGAAAAGTTCAGAGAGCTGTTTTCGGGGAATGCTAGGCAGGAGTTCTCTTCCCTGGTCAATGAGAGCAGATTAGTCATGAGAACTTTACGGCAAGCGGGGCTGGACACACCTGACTCAGCAGCTAGAATCATGTGCCTCCTCAGTGGCCATGTGTAGATCATCCTGGTTGCAGACTTCTGGTCTTCCCCAGTAAGTCCGGAGTACTATCCAGGACTTGCCATTCAATGGTCCTTCTCTAGTTTTGAACCAAATGGACAGCAAGCTCCATGGACTTAACCTATGGATTTCAAGGTGGCTCTAGAGACCTGTATACCCACGTGCCATGCTTAGGAAGCACTATCGGCCATAGGAGACACACTGATATTCCACATCTCCTTCTCAGCAGGACCTGCCAAAAAACAGGTCTATGGGTTAGGCATAGGTCTCCCCATCCTGCTGCTTTGGCTCTAGCTCCAGGCCCTTCAAGGCACCTGGGAAATGCAAAGAAGGCAATTTGATGCCATACCAGTCTTCATCTCTCCAGACCTGAACTCCCTCACTAGTAAACTATCTATTCCACTCCCACAGTGCTTGGTCCTGAATTACTTCAGACCAGTGGGTCTTGAGCACTGTGGAAGTGGGATATGCTCTCCAGTTTGCTTCTACCCCTCCCGGTCCCTCTTCAGAGACCACTCTTACAAGAAACTCTTTATTCATGAAGTACAATCGCTCCTTCTCTTCGGAGCCATAGAGGAGGTTCCATGTGGTCTCAGAGAGACCAGTGTTATTCCCAGTGTTTCCTAATTCCAAATGCAAATGGGGATGTTCAGACCAATTTTAGACCAGTGTCATCTCAGCAAATTCTTAAAAAAGATAAAGTTTTCCATGGTCACCCTAGCTTCTATTATCCCTTCCCTGGATGCTGGGGACTAGTATGTTTCCTTTGACTTAAAAGTTGTCTATTTCCAAGTGGCAATCAATCAGTCTCACAGGAAGTACCTCTGATTTCTGGTAAATCAAAATCTTGACCAGTTCACTCTACTACCTTTTGACTTGTCAGCAGCTCCCAGGGTCTTTACAAAGATCATGGCAGTAGTCGCTGCATTCCTCGGGAGTACAGATTTGCCACTACCTTGGTGACTGGCTTGTCAACGGCCAATCCAAACTGTACGTGCAGAACAGTGTTGCCCTGATCCAGCCAATGTTAAACGCTCTGGGACGGTTAAACAAATCTCTCTTCTCCAGGTTCCAGGCAATCTGACCAATTGTTACAAGTTTGAAGGCTCACCTGCTCACAGCAGCACAAAACTGTTTGAGGCTTCTGGGTCACATGGCCTCTTTCACCTCCATGGTTCAATATGCCAGACTGCACCTCAGAACTCTGCAGAGCTAGCTGGCATCAGTCTACTCACCAAGCATCATCAGTTAGACTCGGTGATAAGACTGCTCTCCTACGTCCTCACTTCCCTAGATTGGTGGACAAACCCATCCAGTGTATGTGCAGCTGTCCCATTTGCTTGCCTGCAGCTGACATTCATGCTAGCGACAGATGCTTTTGCTCTGGGATAGGGAGCCCAGCTGGGTTCTCTACAGGGTCTATGGTCCTTAACTTTACAGATCGATGTCAGAGAACTGAAAGCTGTCAGACTGACATGCCAAGTATTTCTATTGCGGATCAGGGGAAGCAGCCTGTTAGTCCTCACAGACAAGATAGCGGGGGAGAGCCCACTCTTCTTCACTCTGTCAAGAAGTGACTCTACTCTGGGAGCTCTGTATGGCCAACTGGATAGATCTAGAAGCGTCTTACTGGCCAGGCGTACAGAATGAACTAGCAGATCACCTGAGAAGATTGTTTACAAGTCACCACAAGTGGTCTCTTCACCCAAACAGATCTTCCATCAGTGGGGATTTCCCCAGTGGACTTGTTTGTGACAAAGACCAATAGCAAGAGTCAGCAGCTCTGCTCCCTGTGTGATCACAGCCCAGGTCCCGTAACAGAGGCCTTTTTACTGATGTGGTCAGGCAGGCTTCTCCATGCTTTCCCACCAATCCTGCTCATTTACAGGATATCTCTAAAGATAAGACAGGACCAGGCCGGCCCATCAGCACTGGTTCCCCACTCTCCTGGCAGTGTCAGTGAAACCTCCAATTTCACTTCCACCTGGCTCAGACCTAATCTCCAGGATCAGTCACCTACTCCATCCGAGCCTACAATCCCTTCACTTAACTGCATAGATGCTCCATGGCTAGACATTAGAGAGCAGGCTTGCTTGAAAGACATTCAAGAGGTCCTGCTAAATAGTAGAAAGTCTTCTACAAGAGCTACTTACCTCTCTAAATGGAAGCATTTTTTTCCATCTGGTCTTGTCAGTTTGGAGTATCATTAACCAGTTCTTCAGTTCAACATGTTCTAGACTACCTGTTATACCTGAAACACCAAGGTATGGTGGTTAGTTCCATCAAGGTACATCTGGCAACTATTTCAGCTTTCCACCTTAAAGCAGACAATCGCTCTGTTTTCTCAAGTGACAGGTCCATAAGGTTTTTAAGAGACTTAGTCAGGTGCAAGACCCAGTTCTACCATGGGATCTAAACTTCATTTTGTCAAGACTTATGGGTTCTCCATTTGGGAAGTTGGCTACCTGCTGTCTGCTGCATCCATCAATGAAGGTGGAATTTTTGGTAGCCATTACCTTGTTCAGAAGTGTAGGGTTGCTATGGGCATTAATGTTGGGGCCTCCGTATATGATCTTTCTGAAGGACAAGGCTTACCTGCATCTTCATCCAAAGTTCATCCCAAAGGCGGTTTCTTCCTTCCACGTCAACCAGCCACTTTATTTGCCCATTTTATATTCAAAGCCACATATGGGGAGGGAGGAACAGCGTTTCCATACCGTGGATGTCAGGAGTGCCATACCGTTTTACTAGGATAGAACCAGACACTTTCATCCTCCCAGCTGTTCATACCAGTGGTGGATAGAATAAGTCAATCAGTCTCCATCCAGAAAATGTCTTCCTGGATCACATCCTGCACATGCATGTGCTACGATTTGGCTAATGTCACTCCACCTGACAGAGTCACAGCTTATTTGATGAGGTCACAGTTGGCCTCAGCAGCCTTTCTGACAATTGCAATTGCAGACATTTGTAGTGTAGTAACTTGATCCTCGGTCCACACATTTGCCCTCCATTACTCTGTGGCTGAAGACTCCAGGGACAGTGGTAGATTTAGAAGTGTTGTTCTCCAATCTGCATTGAAATAGACGCCAATCCCATCTCCTGTTCTTATGGCTTTAGAGTCACCAAGAGTGGAGTGCACATGTGCAATCACTCGAAGAAGAGAAAACAGTTACTAACCTATTCCATAACTGTTGTTGTTCTTCAAGATGTGTTGCATATGCCCATTCCACAATCCACCCGCCTACCCAGCAAGACATTCCGGCAAGAAGAACTGGGGTGGGGGGTCGTCTCTTCCCTTTATACCTGCACAAAGTAGCATATGGCAGGAGGGGCATTCGAGTCACCCAACAGGTACAGCTGAGGGGAAAAGTTTCCAACAGCCATGTGCTGGGCACGCTGACACACCAAAGTGGAAAGGACGTTCAACACATCTCGACAAACAACAGTTACAGAACGGGCTAATAACTGCTCTTTTCTCCCTGTTCTATCTTTCAAATTTTTTGTAAACCTGAAGTGCAGTGTCATTTCTTTTAGCTATACAAAGATCTGCAGACTAAATCAGTATTCCCTTATATATCTCAGTCAGCTTAACTCACTCCTTTTACAATAGATGTGACTGCACAGCAGCCCTGAGCGCTGCAAAAATGGCATTTTAATCAGGAGCTATTGTTTGGTAATACCAGAGCACCAAGAACATCCTTACCTAGAGGCTACATTTGCCTTTCAGCTCCTCTGCAGCAGGTTTTCTTTTGAATCTGCTTCTATTCAAGTCCTTGCAGGTTCACAATCAAATCACCAAAGATGTGTTAAACAACATAATCAGTTCATGAACACAATTTAAGGGATAAATAGCTCACACTCAACATTAGTCACCCAACATGGCCCTGCTTGGGCACAGAGGTCCAAGGACTCTTTTTGATCTAAACTAGAAGGTGCTATATTTCCTCCTGAAAACAGTAGCCTTCAACAGGATCAAATAGGACTTTTTCTAACATCTAATGTGTTAACCTCACAATAGAATTGACAGAGCTGCTAATAACAGCATTTAAAAATTATTACTCTTACCAAAGGCCTAAAGGATTTTATAGCACTAAGGCAATTGCCCCAGACTCTAATGATAAAAATGCACTCTTCAAATCATGTTATAGGTATATCATTGCCATTACTTCGCTTATTGGTTTCTTTAACTATAAAATATATCAAGGAGGAGAGACTGTTTTTTGCAGTCATATTTCCTGAAAAACATCTCATTAACCATGCCCCATTGTGGGCTATTAAATCGATGGGTTTAAAAATAGGTGCAGGGGGGTGGGCAGTGGCTTTTTGCAGACTATTTGCTGATCAATATGTTCTGAAATTGCCCAATATTTATTTCCACGTTGAGCTACAAATCCCAGCCCCCCCACCCCTCTTTTGTATTTCCTTGTATTCTGCTCGCCATCATTTACTATTCTCCAATACATTTTTGAGAACTGCGCCTGGCAGATTGCGACTGCTGTACAAATGTTCTCACATGAGCCCAAACTCCGATTTGTCGCAGCACATGGGGGAGAAAAATAATCTTTAAAAATAGGTCCTCGTTTCTTTTCTTAGATTGCAAAACTCCAAGCTGCCATGCACTCCCCCGTTCGTCTGAAAGTGATTAGCTGGCAAGAATAGAACTTTGGTTTCCAAGGTGCAGTGAGAGAATGCAGAGGCAGCAGAGGATATAGGCTAAATAGACAGTTATCTTGGGTGCCACAGCTCAGGGGATGTAGCCAGGACAGCATTAGGACTAGAGTCAGTCACACACAACTCGTAGCACTTTTATGTAGTGCTTTATGCTTCCAGACTGATGTACAAACATTAATCACCCGAGCAAGGCAGGTATGTATGTCCTGTATTATCCTCAGTTTACCAGTGGAGAAACTCAGGCATGACAAGGCTCAGAAATTATTTATCAAATGATCAACCAAAATGATGAAAACACCTTGCTCTGATGAAATGCTCATATGTGTCAAAGTCAGATTCAAGACTCACTGAATTTGTCTGACCTCTCTGTTTATGAGCAAAGCGCTTTGCCAATGCACCCAGATATATGTGAGCCTCCTGCAAAAGCTCGAGCTAACTTATTTATTCAGATAAGCCAAAGCCAATTTAACATAGGAGACAAAAGGAAGCAGAAACTGACAAATATACATACATATCTTATTTGCATACTAACGTTTACCAATCTCCTAGCTCAGTAGGAGCTCTAAGTTAATTAGTTTGAGGACCCATTGTCTCACACTCCTTAATATTTCTCTTCCTGACAACTATATTTCAACAAACCTTTCAAGCAGCATTTCTTTAATGAATTATAATTTCAATATAATTCATTCTACTTTCACATATGCGTAGCTCAGGGTTACTCAGATGCTGTATGACACATCGGCCTGTACTCCGAAGACTGCCCCGGCTTCCAAGGCATTTCTGCAGATTTGCCAGCTCTACCAGTTTTCAGACCCTCCTACAGTACTCCTAGAGTATCCCTGTCTGATTGGCTGCACTCCCCTGAATTCTAGGGAAGGGCAGCCAATCGGAGCAGCTGCATTTACTGAGAGAGAGCCCCCAGTAGCTGAACTTTCCTCTTCCCTCACTGAGAACACAGGGCTAGAGCAATCCTGAAGTCCCCTAGCCCTGAGTTCTCACAGCTGGCTGGGGAACTGGCACTCCCTGCCCGTCCTGCAACTCCCATGGCTAACCGTGTCCCCAGGCCTGGGAGGGGGATGGTGAAGTGGCTTATGCTGAAATGCAGGGTTCTAAGGTTGAGTTGTACATGAGCTCATAGCTAGAACCAGCACACGCTGTAAACAGAAACCAATAGAGCCCTTTGCATCCCCATTTTGCAGATGGGGAAACTGAGGCCCAGAGAGATCAAACGATTCACCGAAGGCCACACAGGCAAAACTAGGATTAAAAGTCAAGAGATAGTGGCTTCTGTTATTCCATGTTTCTATTACAGTGGCATCCACAGGCTTCCTTCAGGTTCAGGGCCCCATTAGAGTAGGCGCCGTACAAACACAAGAGACACAGACGAAGTCCAGAGCTCATGCCCACCTGGCCTCTGCTCTGCAGGTGCCCCCACTTCTGCTCAGTCATGTTTTCCTCAGTTTTGGCTCCAGGGTCTTTTGCACAATGGTGCTTCCTTTGCAGCACTGTTTTAGTTCACCCCTTACTTAGTGGAAATTAGGCCAACTTTTTTAGAGGATCAAATGACAGAAGTAGGAGATTGGGAGAGTTGTTAGACTGGTAAGACAGAAGGAGGGAGAAATATGGGTACTGAGAAGGAGATAGCCCTAAATACTATTTTCCCCATGGGGGTCAATGCACCTAAGGGCAACCTCCATCTGCTCCAGTTGCAAGTGTGATTTTTTTGCTTTGGTTTGTTTAATATCATGTGGACCCAGAAGACCCCCTGAGCTTCTGATCTCTCTTTTTCTGCTAAGTCCTTTCTCCAGAGGTGTCTTTAGCATGGAGTAATTGCTTTGTCTACCAGGCTATTTACTACAGATGCTTTTACACTTCTAGGGATATGCCCTGTAAATCAATGCACTGTAGAGACTAATCATTGGTTCATTTCTTTTCAATGAATGATGTTTATTGCATTTCCAGGAACCATAGCTCTCTGCTCTTCCTCATTAGGAGGGGCACCTCGCGTCATAGATTTTCCATCCCACAGAGACCCACTGAGATTTCACCTTGATTTTCATCAGTTATTTACATCATGGAGGCAGACTCCGTGGCACTGAGATTACCGGAATGTGTGACAGCTGTATAGGAGAGAAAGGTGAACCCATCAGTGACGGGGTGCTCCACTCACCGGTCAGATAGCACCTCCTCCTGGTCATTCTGGGGAATAGCTCACAAGGTCAATGCCCCTTCCTGCAGTTGCACGCCATCTTCTGCCTCTCTGTCTGGGTCTGCGGCCCCATTCTCGCTCCACGAGTGGCTGCTGCCTCTTTGTGACTTGGCAGTCCGGCCAGGTCACCAAATGCTTTCCCCTTCCGGGGCTGGAAAATCTCGTTCCCAGAAACAGGCTCAGGCAGTCTTCCTAGTCACTGCCTCGCTGGTGCCATTTCCCAAGTGGCTGGTTGGGGAACCCAGGCCTGCCCTATACTCCAGGTTCCAGCCAGCAGTCAAGGTTTGTTCCATCCCCGACCCTGCTGCATTTTCCTGAGCGCTTTCCTAACAACCCAGCTCTCCCTTCCTTCTCTGGATCTGCCAGCTTCACCACTCCCTCTTCCCAGGGAGCAACTGCAGGCTGCATGGCTCTGTAGCCTTCAAACACACCTCCCTCCTCCCAGGAAACGACTGCAGCCTTTCCCAACATCCCTCCTTTCTGCTGCCAATGTCCTGTCTTTATCAATCCAGCCCTACTTGTTCCTTCCCAGCTGGGCTCCCTCCCTCAGTACAGGGATTATTTAGCCACCTGATTCTCTCCGTGGCCCGTTGAGTTAATTAGCCCCCTTCTTAGACTTCATTAAACCTTTCCGGGCAAGTGTGGGGTAAACAACGCATCACACCATCCAAAAGAAAATCATGATACTTACCACTTCCAGAGCTCTTGTCCTTCCGCCTGCAGCTCTCAAAGCACCATTCAATTGCCTTTTTATATGAGGAAACCTTAGATGCCCAGAGCTAAAACCCTTTGCCTTTTCTGGAATGAACCATCTAGAAAACTCTAGAGCATTCAATTATTTTTCTTCCCATTCTAGAGCCCTTTACATCTACTCTGATCATATTCTTCCCAAATCAGACAAAAGGGATGGAGGGCATGTAGAAAAGAAGAGAGAAAGTGAGGTTCAGATCTACCCTTAGCCAAGTGTACTACATTAATGGCCACAACCTGCACTAAGTCTCTTGTCAGCTGTCTCGTTTTGGGTTATGACTTTACTCTTTTTCATAAGAGTAACAAGAAAGTCCAGTAACTTACAGTTGAAGTGACATTATGTACGTTTGTTGCTTTGCCACACACAAAGCACAAACAGGTTTCTTCAGTCCAGATGGCCTTTGGATTCACAGGCTAACAAAATAAGAAAGAACAAATCAAAAGTTTCCACAAGACAGCACACATTGCACTCCCCCCCCATCTAACTGTCTATGCTGTAAAATGGCTGCCTATGACTGTAGAGAGAGGATTCCTTATGGATTTAAAGGTACAGTAAATGTAAAACAAATGCGTAACAGGGCCATAGCTAGATTTACCACAGTAACCCTTAGTCTTCACTCCACCCACCCACGCCATTTTCTGGTTCTCTTCACTTGTTGTGTTAGGCCTTATTTAATTTATAAGCTCTTTGGGGTAGGCAACCTGCCTTCCTACATTTCTACAAAGCACCTATGGCGGGGTGGGGGGGTGTATATAAATATTACTTTTTGCACTTTCCCTTCCCCCCAGAGCCCAGATATGGAGCCACAGTTCAGAGCTGAGGCCTGGATTTGGGCCCTGATTCTAAGCATTGTCCAGTCTTCCTGTTGCTTCCCCCAACCTCTCAGCATCACCATAACTGTGCATCAGTTGGCTTGCTCTCATCCACAAGGCAGGCTCACTCTGATGCTCAGTGAGGTGCTCAGCAGCACTGTATCTCATCTGACCAACCCAAATTCAGAGCAGAGCGTCATCAGGCTACTGTCAACACTGCAGCCTGTGTCTCCATATACAAAGCAAACAGAACGGGAGGCCAAAAGTACCCCTTTTTGACAGTTGCATTAATTTAGGTGGACTATATGGACTAACGTAACCCAGTCGCTGTCCAACATTAAACAGTGTTAAACAACATCTGGGGCTTGGTACACAGTGACCTCCGCCTGCTTAGCAGCATGGCAAACACACCATTAAAAAATCCTTTTAAAGATACAGAAAAGAAGGAAACACAGTGAAATCATTTGCAAAGTCAAGTATTAAATAAGGCTTTTGTTTTTCACAACAGCTCTTGTTCTCTTGAGCTGTAGCTAGTTTTTAGAAGGAAAACGCCCCTCTTGTTTGACAGTCTCTTAGATGGGATTAAAGATGGTCATAATCATCCTTTGGGGAAAACAAGAAGAAGTTACTTGAGCTGGGCTGAAGATGCCATTGCTGCTGTTTTTGTCAAAGGCCAGTCTTAAAGGGAAAAAGAAAAGGAGTACTTGTGGCACCTTAGAGACTAACCAGTTTATTTGAGCATGAGCTTTCGTGAGCTACAGCTCACTTCATCGGATGCATAGCATATCGTGGAAACTGCAGAAGACCTATATATGCATAGCATATTTCCACGATATGCTATGCATCCGATGAAGTGAGCTGTAGCTCACGAAAGCTCATGCTCAAATAAACTGGTTAGTCTCTAAGGTGCCACAAGTACTCCTTTTCTTTTTACGAATACAGACTAACACGGCTGTTACTCTGAAACCTGTCTTAAAGGGAAAGGCTCCCTTGCCTGACAGTCTCTTAGATGGTCTCAATGCTGGTAGTAACGGTCATCCTAGGTGGTGGTTGGGATTCAGATGGAGCTGGTAGGGGTGGCCATGCCATTTGGGTCCCTCTCTCTGGCCTGGTCTGGTCAGGGCACCCCTCAGAATCAGGATGATGAAGGTCCGGGGTCCCAACAAAGGGTGGGGATGGCAGCCAGGCTTGCGCCGGTAGCCTCTGTCTGTTCTTTCGTTTCCCCACAAAGTCTCTCTTTAAGGCCCCCCAAAAGAGAGCTGATGTGTGGCATAGCCCATCGCCACACTATTGTGTCCACCAATTATCCCTAATATCCGACATACCAATTTTGGCTCATTAACTTCCGGCTCCACAGCTCCTGTTTTTAACCAGCATAATTTCAACATAGTCCTTGAATCATATCAACCTGGCCTTTCTGTCTAGCCTAATTTGGTTCTTTTGTCTCCCTTTTGTACCGTTTCCCATCGACACTTGCTATTATAGGTTATTATGGCCTTTTCGTGAACATTTACATAGTATTTACAGGTGGGCTCAAGATTTCAGTAAATTTGTAGCGCCAATTGTCACAACAGGACTCCACGCAAAGGGCCCCTTAGCAATGATGCGAGCTAGTTTTATGCTTCCCCCTTGATGCTCTGAAGCTGTCTGGTTTGTTGTGTGCAGTTAGCGTTCCCTCGATCTGGCACATACACAACAGCAACAGGGTGATTTACAGACGTTATTGGGAGGGGCCTAATGCTAACACCATTTGTTTTTGAAGTTCCTGTTGTTCCTAATGAACATATAGTTACTACAGAGCCCCTGCTGAATACTGCTCAGCATTTTACAAAGAGAACTGTGCCTGTGTGAAGCGCCGACAGGAAAGTGTGTACCATCTACTTGATGGATTATTTCCCTTTAATAAACCTTTCCTAAATGGAACTTCTTTTCTCCCCCTCCCGGCCCTAGTTCTTCAAATAAAGGCTTTTCTGATTAGATATATAGGGAACAATCCATCATTGCATTGTAGTGTCTTACACCCTTCTTGGTATGTGTCCTTTGAAGTGCCTAAATATGTATGAAGAATTTCATAAAGCAGAATTGTTCACACAGCACCTAGGTGCAGAACTTTGCAGGCTATTTATAAATGCAACAAACTCTTTGTTGTATAGTTAAATCTGCTCTTCTTTACTATCTGGTTTAATTTACTTCCAGTGCAAACGGATCACAGCCCCAGCTGCTTTTTGTGTTGTTCCCCCCGCCTCCGTAACCAGTAGCCACTCTTGTTTCATAAGCGCACAGCTTCGAGCTGAAAGCTCTGCTTTCTAGGACATGTTTATTGATTTGCACAGCTAATATATTGGGCTGGTTGAATAGTTTATTAATTTTAGGTGAGTTACATAGGCGTCAGATATAATTTAGGTTTTGTCAATGCTTGTGCATTCAGCCTTTTTTATGCGTGCACATTGTTTATTGCTTTGTCTATGAATGATATTAGGAAAAGCCTATAATATATTAGTTATATGTCAAAGAATACAGAGGCATGTGTCCAGCATATTGATTTTTGTCTGCATTAAAAGTTAGAGGCTCCGACCAAGATTTGGCCCACATTGTGCAAGGTGTTATTCAAAGACATAGTGAAAGAGAGGCCCAATCTAAGAGCTTCCAACCTAAATAGACATGACAGGCAAAGAGTATCAATGACATTAGGCTTAGATCAGGTCTCGTGACCACCCCCACCCCCACTCCCCGAGCAAGTGCGCTAACCACTAGAGAAGACAACCTCTCACTGTATACCTTACACTGTTATACCATGCGCAGAACGGCCAGTTGAGCTCACTGAATGCGGCTGTGAGGGAATATCCCTGAAGTAGGGAGGTCTGTACTATGGGCTGCCCTCTGTTGGATGGAATGTTGCCCTCAAGCGGCTGTATCTACACAGAATACCTGTTCTAAGGAGTCAGAGGGTAGGTGATACATAAGAGACTCACATACCAAGTGGGCCACAGACCGCACCTGCTTATGAAGAAAGATTTGAATTCTGTCAACCAGGCTGCTAGTGCTAGTCACTAAACTCTGGTGGCCTTTGCTTCAACACAATTATGTCTCTTCCTTTCCTGCTCCCGGATGGTAGGAGCGAGGGTTATCTCTGTTTTCTGCAACGTGGGAATCCTATGGCAAGCAATGACACTGCACGTCGTCGGGATGTTTTTCAAGCAGGATTGATGTGAATGCTGAGCTTTTAAATTAACACACATTAATGAAAATGGATCTGTGATAACTATTCTAGGAGCCCTTGCACATTGAACAGCCTCATTAAGCTGATCTCTTTTTGTCTCCAAATCCATTCAAATTGTGTGTTCTCGTTGTTATTGTACCCCTGAGCAGCATCTGCAGGTATGTGTGTACTGCCCCTGGTATTTCGGAAAGGCTAATGGTGTTATTGTATCACACTAGCGTCTTTTTAGAGGAAGACAAGTGAGGGCTTATAAGAACATTTTCCCTAGGATAAAGTGTTTTCACGTCTCCAAAACCCCTGGGTATTTTTAATGCAAATGCAGGGTTTACCTAAAATGAGAGAAGCGCTTTCTTTTGTTAAAAAGAACAACAATGCAGTTTGCAGCAGCGAATGTGCTGCCTTGCACACATTTGGGACGATATCAAACAAGATAAAAATGGAATCGTGTGTGGAGCCGCCAAGAATGCTGCAGCGGCTTCAATCTCTAGCATATATTATGGTGAGCTTACTCGCAATGTGGAGACCGTTCAAGACATAGCTGATGCATCGTCAGACTCAGGCAGCCCATGAAATATGCATTTTCATAAAGCAACCACTTCAGTTTGACTGAATCAACCATTCATTCCTTAGCACTTCTGCTGAACTTCTTGTGTATGGGGGTTTTTTTTTGGTCTGTGTATCCTGTATATTAGTTCATTATTCAGTACTCTGGAAGCAACCTAAGTTAGGGGGCCAGATCCTTGGCACCTGACCCAGATGCTTTGTGCTGCTAAGGCAAAATAGCGGCAAATGATCCTTCTGACAGAAGGGAATCCTAGAGAAAGTTTAACTGACTTTACACCATCTACTCGCACACCTCCCCCCCCCCCAACTTCTATGCAGAGGGCATTTTTGGGACAGGGCACATCATACCTCACCTGCTTCTTAGCTGCCACGACAGTCCTTATGGAACCACAGCACCCAACATAATTTAGAGCAGCTTAAAGGCTGTTCTAAGTTTTATGGGGGAGTGAGGGGCAGGGGCAGGTAAAGGCTGTCTTTGTCCTGGCTGGCTCAAGATCATGGGAGGAGAAAAGTGGTTTTAGAGCCATTTTCCTTCCTCCTGTCTTCAGCTGTGCCAAGCTTAGCTCACGTGAAGATTGGGTCTGGAATGTTAAATTGGCACTTTGTTATAGGGGTGATATGCCCACTTGAGGCTCAAGTGTAGAATTGGGGGGCCCTAAGTTAGGAGATTTCTTAGTGCCTTGACTGATTTCCATGATCAATTCCCCATTGCTGTGGCATCAGACCTCTGTAGCTGTAGTATTCCCTGCTGGCTATGGGAATGGTTCCTGGCACACACACTGTAAGTCATTCATAGATTCTAAGGCCAGAGGGCCCATCACGATCAACTAGTCTGACCTCCCGTATGTCACAGGCCATAGAACAGCCCCCAAATAATTCTCAAAGCAGATCTTGATTAAAAATTTGTCTGTGATGGAGAAAAATATCCAATCTTGATTAAAAATTGTCCGTGATGGAGAATCTACGACAAACCTTGGTAAATTGTTCACATGGTTAATTACGCTCATGGTTAAAAATGTATGCCTTGTTTCCAGCCTGAATTTGCCTAGTTGCAACTTCCAGCCATTGGCTTGGGTTGTACCTCTCTCTGCTAGACTGAAGAGCCCATCATCAAATATTTGTTCCTCTTGTAGGTACTTATAGACTGTGATCAAGGCATTCCTTGACCTTCTCTTTGTTAAGCTAAATAGATTGAGCTTTTTGAGTCTATCACTATAAGACAGGTTTTTCTAAACCTTTACTCAGTCTCGTGGCTTGTCTCTGAACCCGCTTCAATTTATCAACATCCTTCTTGACTTGTGGGCACCAGAACTGGACAGTGTTCCAGCAGTAGTCATAGAAGTGCCAAATACAGAGATGAAATAACCTCTCTACTTTTACTCAAGAGTCCCTTGTTTATGCATCCCATGACCACATGAGCTCTTTTGGGCACAGTGTCATAATGGGACTGCTGAGCAAAGAGACCTTAGGATGAGAACTGCTAGGATCCACCCCTATTCCCCCAGGAAAAGGAGCCACTGAGATCCTCCTTCCCAAGAGCTGCAAGACAGGAGAGAAAAGAGAAACGCTGGTAATAGCGTCACAGAAAAACCACAAAACGATTCCGAGGCACTGACCTGAGTTGGCGAGGGAGCAGTTTGTGCTGTGATGTTGCAACGTGTGACAGTGTGGCTGGCATGATACATGTAAACGCCAGTAAAATGCCAGTTTACCATACTAATTTTGTGGTGCTCAAGCAAACTTTTTTGGTAACAACGAAATGTCTCTCCAGCTTTTCAAGGAGGCAAGTCTTTGCTCTGTAGTATTGAAAGTGCGGTCAACGTGGAGCCCAGAGACATGGCGTTTAGCAACTCCTAATTTCTGCCTGCATAAGGCAACAGCATTTTGTAGTTAATAATTTACATGCAGCACTGGAATGTCTTAAGATGATCTTGTCACTGAACAACAGCGGTTCTGCACAGCTAATAAAGTTGTAGGTTTTCCTGCTCAATACATACTATTCTATTGTTGTTAGAAACTGGTGGGAGTATTGGAAAATCAGGGAATGAGAGGAGAGAAGGTGACCACTGGATTTGTGAACTCATTCAAAATGGCTGCGACAGCTCTATAGGTCTTGCTGAGATCACAGGTAGCCTGCATTCATCTCTGCTGAATGTATGAAATGCCGAAGGTAGGGGAGCGAGTCGGCCCAAAGCTACTTGGAGTGAGTGTGCCAATGCACTAGAAAGCAGTGCTCGTGCACTGGGATTTGGTCCCCATCTCCAGTACTTTCCCCTTACCCCTATGAACTCTGAGGCAGAGGATTAGAGGGGAGAGGACAAAATACCACAGACTAACTGTAAAAAAATAACCCACATAAAGTAAAGAAGCTTACACCGAAAAAGAGATTACAAAAAATCTGATGTAGGATAAAATTTTGTTCCATTAAACTAAAATCAGAAGAAGGGAAAGGAGGTTTGTGCTGTAAATTCTCCATGGAGAGTACAGATCTAACAAACAGCCACAGCGCGGGACCAGGCTAATCTCGTTTTTCAGTTTGAACACTGACATCTGTTTGGTCTGCACCTGACAGCTCTGCAAACTGCTGCACTTCTTGTTGCCATCAAAGCAGCCAGCTGATGTCAATAGTTCAATAAGCAGAGGCAAGTTAAAAAACAATAATGGTGATGGGTGACATATTTCCATTAATGTACTAGATATGCACACAGATACATCACTAGATACCAGCTGCCAAAACAATGCAGTGTTATCTACAGCGCAGGGAAAGGCACTGGAAACAAGCGAGAAAGTGAGAGGAAATAGAACAGTGGGCAATGCAATAACATATTTATTTTTTCAATGCTGGGTCAGCTCGCAGCTCATTCGCACAAAGCACTGATAGACCAAACACACCTCTTTTGCCCAGACTTTCCACATCCGTAGTTTAGCTGCTACCAGGAGGGTTGCATTTCCCCATAATGTGGCCTCTGTATAATCACTGCATTAAGTCCGGTTCCAGCAAGGTCATTCCACACCTGGCTACTCATATTAGGTAAGTGTTAGTAACAATCGCCAGGCAGCTTCAAAGTCAGCCCCCCCCCCCCCAATCTTTTGGTAAACAAACATTTAAACTTAACAGAGACCATTTAAACAGTATTTGAAAAAAGTTTAAACCAAAACAAGCTGGTGGTAAATCTACCACTATGTCCCCTTACGCGCACACGGACACACAAACCCTCTCTTTTCCCTGTGCTTGTCTATTAGAGATGATTTCTCTGTCTCTATATGTCCAACCAAAACCTCCCTTGTGGCTATAAAATGTGGCACGTGTGATTTTTTTCTTCAGACCTACAGTGTCACTCAGCCCTTTTCCAAACACTTGTTAGCAAAATAAAGTCTGGGATTCGGAACAGCATTCTAGTCCTTTGATTAATGGTTGACTGGTCTCCTCATTTTCTGATAAAATAGGAACTCTATAGTCTGTATCCAAAGTGGTACAGATATTAAGAACCAGTCCTGACAGTGCACACAGTTCTTGGTTCTATGTTGATCAGCCATTGCATACAGAAAGCTGTCTTTGACTCTTTTATTTATAACCTCCCCACTTTCCCAAGATCTGATTGGCTCAGTTCTCAGGCAGTGGATGTCTGGGTTGGAAGCAAGACTGTCTGTCCTTCACTGAAGCTCTAGTAATTACCACACCCTTTTTCTGGATAAGTCTGGAGCCTTTTAACTGAGTTGGCCTGCTCTGCTCTCTGCACAGTTGCAGAGCCACAGATGCTTTCAGCAAAAATCCTTGCCACCTCCCCACTGCTTCGCTTGCCATCTTTGGAATTAAATCAAATACTTGTTATCCCTTTTGACCCGGGCAATTACCCAATACTTGGAGTCTAGTGGATTGTTTCCATTAGGATGAGAAATTGCTGACTGAACTAGATGTTTCTTTGACACAATCTTATTTACAAAAGAATATACACAAAAATCCTGTTTCCCTGAACATAGCAGGAATCAAACAACAGGACAAGCTTCTTTGCTCACAGTTCCAAGCCTCTTTCCAGATAGCACTCTGTGCAAAAGCGCGCACTCTCTCTCAGCTTTTCTCATTTTCATAGAATCACAGGACTGGAAGGGACCTTCAGAGCTCATCTAGGCCAGTCCTTTGCGCTCTTGGCAGGACTAAGTATTATCTAGACCATCCCTGACAGGTGTTTGTCTAACCTGCTCTTAAAAATCTCCAGTGATGGGGATTCCACAACATCCCTAGGCAATTTATTCCAGTGCTTAACCACCCTGATAGTTAATAAGTTTTTCCTAATGTCCAACCTAAACCACCCTTGCTGCAATTTAAGCTCATTGCTTCTTGTCCTACCCCCAGAGGTTAAGGAGAACAATTTTTCTCCCTCCCCCTTGTAACAACCTTTTATGTACTTGAAAACTGTTGTGTCCCCTCTCAGTCTTCTCGTCTCCAGACTAGACCAATCCATTTTTTTCAATATTCCCTTGTAGGTCATGTTGTCTAGACCTTTAATCATTTTTGTTGCTCTTCTTCGGACTTTCTCCAATTTGTCCACATCTTTCCTGAAATGTGATGCCCAGAACTGGACACAATACTCCAGTTGAGGCATAATCAGCATGGAGTAGAGTGGAAGAATTACTTCTCGTGCCTTGCTTACAACACTCCTGCTAATACATCCCAGAATGTTTGCTTTTTTTGCAACAGGGTTACACTGTTCACTCATATTTAGATTGTGATCTACTATGACCCCCAGATCCCTTTCCGCAGTACTCCTTCCTAGGCAGTCATTTCCCATTTTGTATGCATGCAACTGATTGTTCCTTCCTGAGTGGAGTACTGTACTTTGCATTTGTCCTTGATGAATTTCATCCTATTTACTTCAGACGCTTTCTCCAGTTGTCGAGATCATTTTGAATTTGAATCCTATCCTCCAAAGCGCTTGTGTCATAAATATAATGGGAAGGGTAAACACCTTTAAATTCCTCCTGGCCAGAGGAAAAACCCTTTCACCTGTAAAGGGTTAAGAAGCTAAGACAACCTTGCTGGCACCTGAGCAAAATGACCTATGAGGAGACAAGATACTTTCAAAGCTGGGGGGAGGGGGGGAACAAAGGGTTCTCTCTGTCTGTGTGTTGTTTTTGCCGGGACCAGAGCAGGAATGCAGGTCAGAACTCCTGTAAAGAATTAATAAGCAATCTAGTTAGATATGCGTTAGATTCTGTTTTGTTTAAATAGCTGATAAGTTGTGCTGGATGAAATGTATATTCCTGTTTTTGTGTCTTTTTGTAACTTAAGGTTTTGCCTAGAGGGATTCTCTATGTTTTGAATCTGATTACCCTGTAAGGTATTTACCATCCTGATTTTACAGAGGTGATTCTTTTACTTTTTCTTCAATTAAAATTCTTCTTTTAAGAACCTGATTGCTTTTTCATTGTTCTTAAGATCCAAGGGTTTGGGTCTGTGTTCACCTATGCAAATTGGTGAGGATTTTTATCAAGCCTTCCCCAGGAAAGGGGGTGTAGGGCTTGGGGGGATATTGGGGGGAAAGACGTTTCCAAGCGGTCTCTTTCCCTGTTATATATTTGTTAGACGCTTGGTGGTGGCAGCAATAAAGTCCAAGGGAAAAAGGTAAAATAGTTTGTACCTTGGGGAAGTTTTAACCTAAGCTGGTAAAAATAAGCTTAGGGGGTTTTTCATGCAGGTCCCCACATCTGTACCCTAGAGTTCAGAGTGGGGAAGGGACCTTGACAGCTTGCAACCCCTCCCAGCTTGGTATCATCAGCAAACTTTAGAAGTGTACTCTCTATGCTATTATCTAAATCATTGATGAAGATATTGAACAGAACCAGACCCAGAACTGATCCCTGCAGGACCCCACTCAATATGCCCTTCCAACTTGACTGTGAACCACTGATAACTGTTTTCTGGGAATGATTTTCTGACCCGTTACGCACCCACCTTATAGTAGCTCCAGCTAGGTTGCCTTTGTTTATGAGAAGGTCATGCGAGACAGTATCAAACAATCATGCTATAAGTGTGTCACTGGGGCTTCTTTGCGTGTTTCTGCTGCTTCTCTCTCTCACACACAGAGCTCTGTCAAACACTACCCAATGCCTGCATTTATCCCCCAGTGAAACAGAGCACACCTTGCTGACCAGGCTTGCATGTGACCTGTGTTTTAGGTGGTGGCACCTATTTATTCCATAAATGAGCTAAATTCCTTTTTACAGGTATCCAGTTACATCCAGCGGCTTCAGTGAGGTTTCACTCAACCCCCAGCATAACATGCGGCCTTATATGGTGTGTGGATTACATTATTATTCTGGTCTGGTACCTTTGTGCGTGCAGTTTGTGCAGGAGTAAGTGCCAACACAAAGACTCTGTGTATTTCTCTCCAAAAGTCCTGAAAAGCTAGAATTCTGGCGAGTGCTTCAGCAAGGAGTTAAGCTGAGGTGTAGAAAAGGGGACAGTAATCATAGCTATACGGCATTTACTCCCATCACTTGTTACAATAACGCCTCTGGGCTCTCTTTGGTATGCTCCATTGCCTGCCTTGAATGGCTGTGTTCTGCATGGGGAGCTGTGTGTGCGTTATGATGGGCAGAGGTGTGACTGCTATGTCCTTCACACTGACACTGGCAGGAGTCAGCAGCTCCCCACACCCTCTACCTGATCACCCACGCCCCAAGAAACCCAGGGTCTAGTAGGATGGGGATCATCGCCACTGGAAGTCAATGCTCATGGAGGCTGGAGGTTATTATTTTCATTCATTGACTCAATAATTTGTGTAAGTTTAATTTTGCTGTTGTTCTGTTCTTGGCTTTTAGCAGCACTAGACTTCTTTCTCATGTTTCCCTCTAGCATCCAGAATCAAGAGCCATGTAAGGCATGACCTGGTATCCGTCTGGACCCCTCCATAGAGCCCATTCACTTTCCTTCATCTGCTCCTTCCCCTCCTACTGCAGTGGGACATAGCAATCCCTGGGGGGGCAATGAGTGGATGCTGAAACGTCACAGTGAGCTAGGAGGGTTTGTTTGGGAGCACGGGGCACAATTCCTGTGTAACCTCTAACTAAAGTGTCTTTCAGCATTTCTTTTTTCACATCTCTAGCATCTGGGAGATGGTGCTGTGGTAGTCCCCAGTACAGTAAGTGTATCAGGACAGAGGGGTATGATGCAGCTGCTATTTAACAAGGGATTTTTGTCTTTCTGTGGTTTTTCAGGAGAAACAAAAATTTTATAAAGTCCCACGTTTCACACTTTTAAGGTCACACTTTATATTTAGGGTCCATTCATAAATGCTTAATAGCTGTTTAAATCAAGTGTTTTATATTGTTATTGACCTGTTGCTCTCTAGAGTTGTTACTTGCAATCAGTAACACCCTCTATTAATGTGTTTATAACCATCTGTAGCACACACTACTTATGTTTATAACATGCTTATAACAACTATCATTTATTAATGCTTTGTCTTGTTTCCAGGTATAAATACTTTATAAAGTGTAAACCATTTTAATACAATTTTATGTTTTTGTTTTGTGTCTTTCACTTCAGCCCTGGGGATTGGGGTGTTGCAGGGAATGGGACCATGGAGAGCCGACAAAAGATGAATACCAACCCAGCTGCTCTCAGGCTTGCCCAGGAAGCAGGATGACTGCAAGAAAAGGAATCCCAGCTAGGCAAGGTAGGGGCAGCATCCCTCCTAGCATGGAGTTAATGTAATTGTGGTCATAGCCTTTTGGTATAAGTTGATTTCCCAGCCAAATTTATTAATGTGCTTTACACCCATAAACCTTCATGACTATGGCTGATGTGTGTACATGAAGGGGGTACAAGACACCTTCACCTGGAGAATGAAAAAATTAACCCTCAGAATATAAAAAATGGCAAGGCCATCACTACTGGCACCATCACAAACAGTGTCAGGTTCTGCCTCGGATAATCAGGTCTAGTGGTTGAAGTGTGTGTTACAGCTAGTTATAGGGTTGGGCCTGAGCCAAGAGTGGTTCTGGAATCGAGGTCTGGGGACAGACTGGCGTCAAAATGGAGCTCAGAATCCATAGCCAAACCAGAATCAGAACTGTAGCCAGAGTCCAAAGCAGGGTGGTCAGAGTCCACAGACAAGCCAAGTTGATACTGAAGCTGGAGTCCAGATACAGGCCAAAGGTTGAATCTGGATAGTCAGCCTGAGAGTTGGGGGTGGGGGGGAGGGAAGATCAGGAGGCAGAGGCAAGGCTAGAGTGGGTCAGTGACGAGGCTGGAGCGAGGCTAGAGCAAGGCAAGGATGATACTGGGACAGGGCTTAGACAAGGAGCAGGAGCCAGAGCAGGAGCAGGCTGGGAGTCGCTGGATTCTGGTGCACCCCGAGGTTTCCTGGTGGGGTAGTGCTGTTGCTCAGACTGATCTGCAGCTCTGCTGGGGTTGTGGACACACGCGTGCCCAGGCTCTGCTCAGGGGTAGGTTGTTGCTGAATGCCTGAGGGCTGACACACGACAGGCTCTATTGACTCACCGCAGCACCTGTTAAGACTCTGGGGGTGGGCGGGCGCAAGCCACTGGACTCAGGCGTCAAAAGACTGACTCACCACAGCAGCAGAGTGAGCAGCCCTGGTTTGGCCGCAAGTTTGCCTCTCACTTGGAGCCAATGGTGTCAGGGGAAGTGGCTGGCCCATGAGCTCAGTAATGGGACATGTGCTCTTTTATCCCCAAGATCACTGTTTCAAATACAGCCCACACATTTAGGTGCTGGTTCAACAAGGCGCCTAACTTTAAATAACCGAGTGTTCCCACTGAAGGCCATGGGACTACTCACATGGTTAGAGTTAGGCACGTCCTTAAGTACCTTGCTGAACCAGGGCCATAGTGACAAAGTTATTGACATCCGACAGCTGCCTGGCAGCCTATCTGAAATGAGCTGATGGTTTCAGTATATTGTCTAATGAAGAGCTATCCGTCCCCACCACAAAAATCCCCCTCAGGCTGGCCCTACTATTTAACAGCCAACTCAGCAGTCTCGGTTGACAGGCTGAGGATGGAATGGGTATGGAGATGGAAGGAACCTCTCACCTCTAAAGGTCTTCCCTCCAATTTAGGGTTAAGGTGCATTGGCAAGGCAGTGTTAGGAAACTTGGACTGCTACCGTTCATGCGGTACCTGCTTTATGGAGAGACAAACAGGAACAGCACTGTGAATCTGGCACCTTTGATTAGCACTAAATTTACCTCAGAAGACAAAGATAAATCACTAAGTGTGGTCATATCAGATTTACAGTTGTGTAACAAAGCACTGTTTGGCTCATTATGTTTGAATTAATAGCTGGATGTTTCAAGGAGAAGTAAAATCAGCTTGCGTTTCCAGCAAAGGACAGCAGATCAGATAAGCACAGTCCTTTACTCGAACCACTGGATGTACCAATTCTGACGGGTGTAATTTTCTATTTTAAACTCAAAAAATGAGCTCCGGCATTCTCGTTCTGAATACATTCCCACAAAACAACACCACCACTTAACTTTCGTCACAGGTAAGCCTCAGCATTAAGAATCTACACTACAGTGTGACATTTCAGCTCTCTTACCCTGACAGGTAAATGTGTAAGAAAGTTGGGAAAGACATTAGAAGTGCCAAAGTTAACAAGTGGCAGGGTATTTTTATATATATATATATATATAAAAGCGTATGTTAGTGAGCACATACTGCAAAATTAAAATGCCATTTTGGAAGCCAAGGTTGAGAGACATGCAGCTTTCTTTTATTACAATGACAGCTGTTAGAGCTTGAGTCAAAGCCCATTGAATTCGACAGGAGTGTTTCCAATTACTTCAATGGTCTTTGGCTTAGCCCCTTAATGGTAAAAGGGTGCTGTTTCCCTGGTCATTATAACAGAGGATTGCACAGCAGAACAGGTTTCACAGTACAACATCCTCTACTCAAAGAGAAAATCTTCCATTAATGGTCTCAGAGCTCGGCAATCCATCAATATTTTTGTCTCATAAATGTGGTCCTCATAAAGCCTTAGCTTTATTCCTAGCAGCGACTGTAGCACAAAGAATATCTTTTGGGGATTACTGAATTAATCTCAATTTAGAGTGTGGTGGTACAGTAATATTATTGTATCACATTATGCAGCATGGGCGCATGCAAGAAAAGCAAAGCCTTTCTGGAGAAACTGAATTCCCGCTCTCCTCAGTTCTTCCCTTAACGCCCATATAGGCATGCGATGGTATGCAGTAAATTTGGCCCCACTGCACAGCTCTGTTCGATGGAGCTCTGCCAACGTAAAGAGGGTCCCAAGCTCGAGTCACTCAGAGGCTCTTCCCTCTCAGGCTTTCCTGCCCTAAGAAGAGCAGTACAAAGCTGTGGAACTATTTCTGCTGTCACAGGGCACTGCACCCCTTTGCAGCTGACAGAAGAATTTGTAGTTCCAAATAAGCCTTTTAGACAGTCATTTGAACTTCAGAGATCTTTCCCTCTGAAATTCTAAAGCTCTAGATAGATGTTTCCTCCAACTCAAAAGCGAACGTTGACTGTCTTGTGACAAACAAATTTTAGAGCAAAAGGCATCACTGCTTCTTGAATGTACTGGAAATGTAGATACTATAGCCTGAAGCAAAAGTTCCTTTATGCTTAGACACTACCGTTCAAGTGGGAATATTTTCGCATTATTGCCATTCAAAAACTGCAGTATTCATCATTCAGTTGAGCCTGGGCAGGATTGTGTTTCCACTGAAGACAATGAGAATTTTGCCAGTAGGAGTGGGCTGTATAGCTATCATAGCTGAATAAAATACGCATTTGGTTATTTGCATGTTTAGACATAAACATGACTCACACGGCAAAGAAAAATTCACATACAGATCAGACACCTTCAGTGCTTCATCTAGGGTAAGCCTCGGTCTCTTTATTCAAAGCTTCTATGTAAAAGACAACACAATAAAGCAAATTTACAGTACATTTGGCAGCGATAGCCACAGTGAAGTAACTTACAGCAGTTATTCCATAACATTTTATTTTATTCATTCGACAAAGAAAAGAAGAAACTATCATAGTCTAGCTTGGCCTGTCTAATTCTGATTAGTACACGTTTGGAAACAATTTCTTGTGAAAAGCTTTAAAGACTATCAGCAGATTCAACTTGGTGGCATTTTAAGGGGTCTGCAAATGCTTGAAATGGCTCCCAACTGCCATGAAATAGGCCTGTGGCACTCTGACCTCATAGGTTAACCCACAGGCAGGCAAATATTTGGCTTCTCTCCTTTCTGGCAGGAATAGAAACATTTCTGTCTGTCTTGCCTTCCTTCTCGTCTCGTTTACGGATGCACAAAGGGAAGTAACTGCACTGTGACCAAGGAGGGGCGGAGAGCTCCTTTGGGGGTCATGCCTGTTCTAACAACAAGAACTAGAGACACCAGCACTGCTATTTCCTGCAATAAGTAACACATTAAAAGGCACTACTGCTGCTGCGTTCCTTAGAATCTGGTGGGAAAGACAAAGACAGCTGCTCTGCTATTGCACGGCTGACATTTATTCAGAGTTAGAAAGACACCAATACACCCGGCAAACAAAGGGTTTAGGAACAAGCACAGGAAGAAACTGACTGAGAAAACAGGTCCCAAACGGTGTGTTCAGTATCGTGGTGGTGGTAATTTAGTGGAGAAACACAACTCTTGTTGAAGTGCTGACGATATATCCTTAGGTATCGTTCAGGTTGGAGCTAAGGCCTTCAAGCTCATGGCTAAATTCAGCTTTCACATACACCCCTGCAAATCCACTGATATCAATGGGGAGGCATGGCTATCAGGAAGAGCTGAATTTTTCCGTTAGTGGCTACCAAAGGCTTTTTTTGGGGGGGGGGGGGGGGAGGGGGAGGGAATCCAGTACATTATATTCCATCACTCCTTTCCACATAAGCAAAGGCAGCTGCCCAAATGACTTCAGCCAATTCTAAGTGTTCAGCTGTGCCTCTAAAGAAAGCCTGTGGTCTGGGGTTGGAAAGAAACGAAGTGGGGTCAAGCAGAGGACATGTCAAGTGTTTCTGTGCACCGTGGCTAATCCAATATCATATGGTACATTTACAGTTTAGTTTGGATCACAGGCTCCACAGCACGAATGTGAACACTGGGCAGGCAGAACCAAGAAAGAGGAAGCTCCCTGCTGGAGTTGTCTTCGTGAAACTTGATGTTCAGGTAAAAATCGCCTGTATAGAGAAAGAGCAGGGCTCCAAAGCACACAGAATTTTTGGTTGGTTTCACCTGAAAAAGAAAGGGTGGAAGTTAGCTGAATAAAACAAATGTGGTAAATAATAATAAATTATAGTAATACTTTGCCATTCTATAACTTTTACATCTAAGGACCCCAAAGTGCTCTAGAAATATTTGTGAACTAAACCTCACAAACCCCCTTCACCTCCACCCTAAGGAAGTAAATGTGCTATCCCCTTTTTACTGATGGTGACACTGATGTAATGAGAATGAAGTTAAATGAGTTTTCCCCAAGCCCTGCAGCACGTCTCTGGCAGAGGTCTGACTAGAACACAGATCGCTTGAATCTACCAGAATGTAGCTGTCTTTGGCAGAAGCCATCAGAGGCTTCCTGAACACCCAGGAAAATCTAACTCTTGACCCTTATTTAGCAACTTGTATATTAAAAGACTGGTTCTTAGAATTTCACACCTATTAAACACCTCGCTAAACACCATTTAACCACTTGGCAATAGCTAAATTCATCCCCATGAAGTAGCATTTACGGTAATATTGTCCAAATAAGCAGCACACTTCACCATCATTGGGCTAAATGAGTTTAGTGGGAGACATCCCAGTAAGACAGCCATCCTAAATTAGCACAACCCAATTAAGTATAGTATATTGAAGTATTATTTCACCATTTATATAGAGCCTTTCATCACACAGCAATTCAAATTATATACACAAACACACACACACAAAAACAGTAACTCAACAAAGCACTTAAATATGCGCTTAACTTTAATTATGTGACTAATCCCATCCCTCCTCGGCAAAGCATTTAAGCCCAGGCTTAAATTTAAGCTCATGAATAGTGACAGTGACTGCAAGCGGGGCCTCTTACATACCTAAAATTAACTACGTGCTTTGCTGAACTGGGCTGGTATTAGTCACATGCTTTGCTCAATTGGAGCCATAAACACTGAACAGATGTCACTGAAACGTCTCCACAAATTTCACCTCTGTTTCAAAAAGTCGAAGGAAACTGAATGGTGAGGTCCAGAAAGAAAGGTTACTTTCCAATGAATGTTGTTCTGCAGCAAGCAGAGTGCTGCCAAGACATGCTGAAGTCAATTTGGGGTGGAAGATTATCAGCATCTTGCAGGATCAGACTTATGCAAAGCCATTCGGTAGGAGTCATGTGACAGGGCATATGATTTAGGGAGGGATCTGCAGAGGCAGTGTTACGGAAAGGATGCAACACCAAGCATGGTGATCCTTACCACTCCCAATACAATACCCAGGAAACAGGGACCTGAACAAATGCTCAAGTAAAAAAAAAATATTTTTCATTGTTGTTTATTACTTTTCTTTTAAAGTGAACTTAGTGTTTGTCATAAATATCAAGAGAAGGGTAAACACCTTTCTGTATACAGTGCTATAAAATCCCTCCTGGCCAGAGGCAAAATCCTTTCACCTGCAAAGGGTTAAGAAGCTAAGGTAACCCCGCTGGCAACTGACCCAAAATGGCCAATGAGGGGACAAGATTCTTTCAAATCTGGAGAAGGGGGGGACAAAGGGTTTGGACTGTCTGTGTGATGCTTTTGCCAGGAACAGATCAGGAATGCAGCCTTACAACTCCTGTAAAGTTAGTAAGTAATCTAGCTAGAAAATGCGTTAGATTTTCTTTTGTTTAATGGCTTGTAAAATAAGCTGTGCTGGAGGGAATGTATATTCCTGTTTTTGTGTCTTTTTGTAACTTAAGGTTTTGCCTAAAGGAATTCTCTATGTTTTGAATCTGATTACCCTGTAAAGTATTTACCATCCTGATTTTACAGAGGTGATTCTTTTACCTTTTCTTTAAATAAAATTCTTCTTCTAAGAACCTGATTGATTTTTCATTGTTTGTAAGATCCAAGGGTTTGGGTCTGTGTTCACCTGTACCAATTGGTGAGGATTATTATCAAGACTTCCCCAGGAAAGAGGGTGTAGGGCTTGGGGGGATATTTTGGGGGAAGATGTCTCCAAGTGGGCTCTTTCCCTGCTCTTTGTTTAAAACGCTTGGTGGTGGCAGCATACTGTTCAAGGCCAAGGCAAAGTTTGTACCTTGGGGAAGTTTTTAACCTAAGCTGGTAAGAATAAGCTTAGGGGATCGTGCATGCAGGTCCCCACATCTGTACGCTAGAGTTCAGAGTGGGGAAGGAACTTTGACAGTGTTTGTGAAAGGTGCAATATAGACAGCACGTGAGAACACAACACTCTGTTTAACCACACATTTGAGCTAACACAGGCAAGCTACAGTGCCAACTTGCCCTTGCTGCCTGCTGTCATCTAGGGGTCAGAGTGTAAATACAGTCTCCAGTCCTATTCAGTCCATGGCACCTTGCTATTAAGGGCAACATTTGTACTGGTGGGTTTTGTGAAGTAGATATTTGATGGCTATGAACTTATTAATAGTATTTATTTGTACTACTGTCATATTTAGACGCCCCAGTCAGGAACTCAGCCTCCATTGTGGTATGCACTGTGCAGATAGATGAAAGATGGGCTCTGCCCCAAAGAGTATACATTTGAAGTAAAACTGCACTGATGCTCCTCACTTGTTTCACACAGGACTCCAAGGAGCTGTCAAAGAGTTGTTGATCGTTATTCCTTGGCTGATTCAAAATAACTATCAACCACAATGAAATGTTTTTTCCCCATTACCAATCCCCTAGTCCAGGGGTAGTCAATTAATTTTTTGTCAAGGTCCAAATTCTTGGTCAAGGTATAGTCACAGTCCAGGCTCCAGAGAAAATAATAATAAATAATAATAATGATAATAAGAAGTAAATAAAAAGATTCTGGAGTCCAGTCAAAAGTGTCTGGTGGTCTGAATTTGCCCTCAGTCTGCTTATTGACTACCTCCGCCCTAAACCATGTACTAAAAACACATTCAAACATACACACTCTGAAAACAATACTGGTAATCACAGAGAACACAAGGAAACATGAATTGCTGATAGTTACAGAAATTTCCAGGGCAGTTAGATTTTTTTTTGCTTTTAATTTGGCAAGTATCAGCTTGGTCTGAGCAACTAATCAGATAAAACATTGGTAAGAGCTGGAGGAGTATTACTAAAGTGGTTAGGTTTAAGGTGGCCAAGATACATCCAAAAGAAATCTCAATCAATGCAAAAGTATTTTAATCAATTAGGCTGTTATCTCACTTCTCAAATTCCTACATCTGGTAATATGTATCACAATCTTGCTGATTACTAATAAACTCATCTTTCTTTTGTGTTTTAAAGGGACAGTGTCAAGTAGTTTTAACCCAGACTAAAAGTTAAGTGTCAAAAAGAAATATTTTGCATAACTTAAAATCCATAGCAATGTTTTAATGATTAAAAAACCCAATAAAACAGTTTGTTTTTTAATATAGATAAATCTCTGCATTGTTCGAAACTGAAGGACCCAAACACAACTTCATTACAGAGAATGAAAAAGTGAACATGGACTTTCAACTCCAAGGGAAACTGACCATTCTCCATTCTTTATGGAGTGAAATGAAAAATCACAAGTTTTGTCTTTTAAAGTAATAATTCAAACACTTTTTGTGTGCTGCATAACAAAGAGTATGCGATGAAATGTGTGCGTTTGTCTGTGTGTCTGTCTAACCCCACTCTGCTCCAGATATGTCCAGAAACAAATTCAAGTGTAGTCTGAAAACTAAAAAGATTTTCCAGGAGTGAACTTTTAGGAGTCTGGCTTGGTAAGAAGTTAAGGTAGAGGATAGCAGTTTGGTCCAGAAAGGTAAACTCAGTTCAGCATTGATGACCAACCCATTTCTGTGTCAATGTAATAATGGGCAACACTCTGCTAGTAAAAACTGGCTGCTTTACACCAGTTGAGAATCTAGTCTGATGTATCAGTCAGTTTATAAAAAGATAATACAGATTCACTGAACTCTTTCAATCTCTGACCTAAGGTCTTATTGAAGTTTGGCTTGGACCTTGATCATAATTCTGGGTAGCACTCATTTCTTCCCACAGTATCCATACCCAAAATACAAAAACGAGGTACCGGTTTCTGAAATTTACTTTTTGCCATTGATTAATGAGTCAATATGGGAGGATGAGAGAAACTCTGATAACATCAGATATACTGTCTGAGGAAATTTCCTTCTGTGATCAGTATTCGGAGCCCTGAGGAAGTATGACAATATGTTATCTTTGGGATTTACTGTAGGAAAAGCCCTGATACCAATACCACACAATAGAATACTTTTTGTCTCAGAAAGTTCACATTTTTCCCCTTGGCCTTTTTTGAGTTAGAATTTGGACAAATTAACAAAAAAACAACCCCCCATTACCTTAATAAGGGATTGTACAATAGTGTTTACAATACAACAGCAGGGGGAATGCTGAAATTGCACCTCAGGTATTCACGGGGGAGATAACCCCTTGGCTTCTCTCCTCATGGGAGACCCAATCACAAGGCAGAATATATTACACAGACTTCTGCCTTCTCCCTTGCTAACCTCATGTGCAAGACTCTTCCACAACTGGGTACCTAAGTACTGGAATTCTGATTCAAAATCAACATTGTCAGAATGATAGCCCCAGGTCAAGAAATCCCTCTCTTGATGATTTCTGTTGGCACATTTAAACTGAAATTATTCAGCAAACAATACCGTTAGCATCCATTAAAATTCAGGCTGATGATAAATTCTGTACACGCTAGCTTTAAAAAAACCTATTTTCTGCATATGTTGTATAGTTGAAAACATATGCACATTGAGTCTCCAGTGGTTAACCTTTAATTTCGCTCCAGCTCAGATTCACTTAAATATTCAGTTTTGACAGTCATATTTTACTGGATAACTTAAGACCTGACCTAAGTAAAGACCTGACCATATACTCACTCTCTCTTCATGTTTATTTAATATGCTACCAGAATCAGAGCATTCCTGACAACATCTTTCAGTATTTGTCCTCTATTTTTCACTCCTCTTTGATTTTTTGTATCTTCAAATAATCTTCAGTGTTTTGCCTCAGGAACAAAAATCTCTCTGACTTGAAATCTCTAGAAGTGAACTTGAGAGAAAGATCACCTCTTCTTAGTAGGGACACTCAACATTTTTTGCCTGGTTTTAACACTGATTTTTTTAAAAACTGAAAAATCAAAATGATGAGATCAGCCTTTATAAATGTGTTAAGTGACAACTGAATGCACATGCTCATCTTATTGGACTTTAATGTTTATCTCATTTTCTCTATTTCAGGCTGTAGCGTTTCCTCATAGCCTGACTAAAAGTTGTTTGCAGTTTCTTTGTTCAGCCTGGAGGATATTGCCATTACCTTGCAGAAAAAGTTCTTTAAACTCTAAATGCTGGTGGGGTTGAATGGCTCAGGGGACTGGCAATATTGTATCAAACCTTTTATCAATGGTACTAACTCAGATTTTGCCAGCTTGGTAGTGACCAAAAGCTATTAACACTCGAGTGGCCTGTGTCAGAGGAATTAGTGATCCCCTAGACCATTACATGGAAATGATTTTCTACATCACAGAACCCAACACCATCTATTGGCACCAGCTGGGACACCATCAGTACTTTTGGAAAATCAGGCCTCTTTAAAGTGTGCACCCAAATACTGAAGTTCCCAAAATCACAAGCTACTTATGAAACTCACAGCCCTTGTTGGCAATATCAGTGAAAGATCAAGGATTCAATAGGCACGAAGCTGAATTCCCCTTTGGGGTGGACCCCTTTAGGTCATGGTTAAGAAACTCTGTTAGGCCAGTATGGAGAAGTTTGCATGGCTGCCGCCTATTCTATACCTTTTGAATGAATAAATAAAAGAGTTCAGTCTCCAGGGCTGTCAATCCCTCATCTCCAGTAGAATTCACTAATATAAAGCTGCATACGTTGGCATCCTGTTTTGGAGTACCAATTTTAATGCATGTGTCATGCAGATGAGTGGACTATGAAAAAGAAGGACTCACTGAATCAATATAAAAGGTGTTGGATCCAACAAAGGTGATGGCATCATGGAGCTCGTAGTTGTGCACTCCATTTTGGTAATCCTGGTATGGGATCACCGTTAGAGCAAACGGGCCCACACTGTGTTTGCTCCAGTTGGTCAGCTTCACCTCCAATGCGATGGGGTCCCCGACTTTGCAGTCTACTACAATATCACAGTCACAGACCTTTCCATCCACCAAGACATCTGCAATACAAGAAATGAATTTCACATTTTTAGGACTTTTGCTGTAGGAACAGCACTAAAATTGGTCTCCATGAGAATCCTGAAAGATGCACAGCAACAATACACAGCAGTTTAGGCTATGGAATAAAGACATACACTGTGTAGCTACCTCAGAAGGCATTCTAGCAGGTATAATGTAATTATGAAAATTAAAATTTAGCGAGGATCCTAGGGTTTACATCTTGTCTCTTGCAAAAAATGCCATGGAGTCTTTAATGACAATGAAGGAGACATCCAGTAAGAAACCCATGAATTACTTCCATTGACCAGTTGAACATTGTGACCTATTACCTGTCAGCGGCTAATTGTCCACCTCTATAAGAGGTAAAAACATTTGTTACATTTTTCCATACACAAAGAACAACAGATACTTTCCGGGTGAATAGCTGCCAACCCCATTCTACTGGCTGGTGTGCTAAAGCTACAGACTTATACTCACCCTGCCTCCTCCGGGGATGTTAGCACAGCCAGTGGTGCTATTTGGAGCCATCCTTGAGCTTGGAGAGACTAGCCCTATGCAGAGGTGGAGGAGGCGGCAGCTCCTTGCACCCTCATGCAGTGCAAACCATAATCTGGCCCTATGTGAGCTGAATTCCACCTGCTCTTTATGCATAAGTATTGAGCAAAAAGAACCAGGTAGTCAGCTAGGGGAGTGGGCAGGGGTGCTATACACAATTCTTAAATACAAACTGTAACTGGTGATAGATCCTGTTCTGGATGCCCACATGTCCATGTGTCATAGCCAGAAATAAATCTCCCTGTTAATAAGGTGACCTTTTAAAGCAGGGCAGTCTCTGTTGGGGTTTGCAATGTGATATATCTCTATCACATACAGTACACTAATATCCAGCAATAAGAAAAAATGGGATTTCAAAATGTTACAGGGGTAATAAAGCTTGTCTACTTATTGCACTTTATTTCATTCTGAGATTCTTATTTTTTACTTTACAGTTTTCATTTATTTCTTTTTTCTCACAGAGACAGCAGTAAATATAATGCCTCTAAACTGATTCTGCTGGGCCAAACTGCAATCAAAGTAAGTGTGCCCAGTAACACTGCCTATTTGGTTGTACAGCAGTGAAATGATTCATTGCCTATACAATATGAAATTGCTACTATAATTCCCCACTCTGAAAGGGTTTCCAGTTGTGCATTATCAGTGTACTTCACAGACTAAATTTATCTCTGATGCACTGTAGATACTATAGTATTTCTATTTCACAACAGGCTCTTGTTCAGAGACAGGGAAAAGCTTTGAGCACATGTGAGAGAGACCATTCGGAGTGGATACATACATTCAGGATATCTCACATTCATGGGGCTGTTCAGTTCCATTACTCCAACCTCCTCCCATATTACTGCCATTGTGGGATTTGCATTGTTACTTTTCTCCAAAGAAGGTTTGAGTTGTATTAATCAGAACGTGCCCTATTTTCTTACAGATATTATTTCCTATTCTCCAGGAACGTTCAGACATGCTCGGCTCGGAGAGAGAATATTTCTCACAGGAGCGAGTTTTTGATTTTTTGCATTGTTGGCTCAGAACCAGAATATGATCTAGGCTTCTGTAATGCCCATTGAGCCTGGCAAACTGAACAAACATTGATGCACCGACGAAGAAAACAGCTAGCAAGAACGAAGACACAAGTTCAGAAATTAACATTTTCTGACAGATCCATTCAGCAAACGACAGGCTGATCAGTCAAAGGCGGTGATCTCTAAACTTCCCTTCAGCCACAGCTGCCACGTCACAGCACAAGGAGCAGATACACGACACAAGAGGTACAACCGTCAGAGCAGACATGACGCGGACACCAATTCCCAAACTGCTGGTGTTATATATGTCATTTTTTAGAAACATTCCAGTGGTACGGTTGAAAATGAGGCCTATTTAAGCAAAACATTTCCATTTCAAATAGGATGTACAGTTTATGGGATTAGAAGGAACACACTTCACAATCAACCTGAGCATTTTGGGGAGGGCTTGAGAGAAACTATTTTTGTACCACCGCACTCAAATGTAATGGTTTTTGCACAGCACGATCACACTACTTTCTACAGTAGTGGTTCTCAAACCTATCTGATCCCCCCCGGTGTTTTGTCTGTAGTAGTTTATGCCACCAATGGCTGCCCAGAAGTAAGGGTGGCGTGGTATGGCATTGTCACCCTTACTTCTCTGCTGCTGCTGGTGGTGCTGCCTTCAGAGCTTGGCACCCGGCCAGCAGCCACCACGCTCCCCCTGCCCAGCTCTGAAGGCAGTGCCATTCCATGCCACGTTTACTTCTATGCTGCAGTTGGCAGTGGTGCTGTCTTCAGAGCCGGGTGTCTGGCCTGCAGCTGCTGCTCTCCGGATGCCCAGCTCTGAATGCACGCAGTAAGTTTTTTCCCCTCTAAAGCTTCTCACACACCCACAGAATATATTCCACACACACCCCCTCCAGTTTGAGACCCCCAGTTCTATAGGACTGTCTAAGGACTTCAGGGTAGGCTAGCAAGACGGTCGTTGGGGATATATTCCAAGCTTAACTGACTGATTTCTCACACAAAAATGTGTGTGTATATATATATAAACTTAAGGTTCTCCAGCCACCTGCTGCAGAAGTGGAGACCAACTGCTCTATTTGTTTTCATGGCTCTCTCGGAGGAAGTGCTTTCATTCTTAAAAAATTACCCTTTACTTTGGTTGCTTCGTACCATGGGGCCTTGCAGCCGTGAGCTTTCCTGGCCCCAAAGACTGCCTCTGACTCACATGAACCTTCAGAAATATTCAACGAGCTAAGTGCATAAGTCTTTATTTTAAAGCTACTCATCTATTTGCCATTAGGTTTTCAACTCCATGGTCTACTTCAGGAATTATGGATGAAACTTTTGCTCGCTGTCCCCATCGTGTAATAACGGTTCAGACTATTGCTCCACAACATCTTTAAATGAAAATATTAAATCCACAAGAAGGTGAGGAAATTATACCCACCTCCAACAAATCAGTTTTCTTTGATATTCCTGAAAATCAGTTCACTAAACATTGATTTAGAAAGAGACACAAAGAAGAGAGGAGTGTTGTGTGTCTGCCTGTCGGTAGATGGACTAATTATTTCCTGTCCTCACAGCAGTAGGCTGTACATTTGTAGTTATAAAGCCAACTATCTCAATAACATGACAAATGACAAAACACGTGCATCTGTGCTGTAGAATACTACAGTAAGCAGTGTTTAGAAACAATTATGTTTCATCAGAGAAAGCCTCTTGATCTGACATGCAGTTTCACGCCCTTCCTGACTCAGAAAGCGCCTACTATACCATATGGATCCGCTTACATATTTTAATCCATGGACAGAGGAAAAGCCATGTGTATAGGGTCCATTTTCTGTGGATTCAGCTTACTAACACAGATGGCATATAAAAGCTGCGATTGCTCACACCACTGCTTTGCAAGTGAATCATTACTGGCTTCAATACATGCTTGCTCTGAGTCATATGAAACAGCAGACAGTGGCAGTATCTAAATCGTGCTTGTCATAAATATAAAGGGAAGGGTAAACACCTTTAAAATCCCTCTTGGCCAGAGGAAAAACCCTTTAACCTGTAAAGGGTTAAGAAACTAGGATAACCTTGCTGGCACCTGACCAAAATGACCAATGAGGACACAAGATACTTTCAAAAGCTGGAGGGGGGAGAAACAAAGTCTCTGTCTGTGTGTGTGATGCATTTGCCGGGAACAGAAAGGAATGGAGTCTTAGAACTTAGTAAGTAATCTAGCTAGATGTGCATTAGATTCTGTTCGTTTAAATGGCTGAGAAAATAAGCTGTGCTCAATGGAATGGATATTCCTGTTTTTGTGTCTTTTTGTAAGTTAAGGTTTTGCCTAGAGGGATTCTCTATGTTTTGAATCTAATTACCCTGTAAAGTATTTACCATCCTGATTTTACAGAGGTGATTCTTTTACTTTTTCTTTGGCTGCTTGTGCATCCATCTCCATCTGTCTGAGTTCTACCCGTCTTTCATGTTCCTTTTGTCTTTCCTCAGCCTCAAATCTGGCTAATTCCAGCTTCTGTAGAACAGTGCAGTCTGTCATCCTAACCTCTCTGTTTTTAACTAACTTTACACCCGAGAGTTAGAAAGAAAACAAACAAAAAAAAACCTGGCTTGTAAAATTTTGCTGTGCTGTCCAGATACCTATGTTCTCTGAGAGTGATTGTCAGCCTACAGAAAAATCCTTAAAAAAAAACCTAACACCTTTGTCTCCAGGTAAATAGGCAGAAAACCCCTCTAGTTGCTATTAGGAAAAAAAAACTTCTTCAGGTCTGTGAAGACTTATGAATTTCCCTGCAGGAGGTTAACGACCCTGCCTTTAGGTATAGAAAACTCCAGCTCACAAAAGACTATTTCCTTTCGTCTCTGCTCTGGCCCCAAAGCAGAGAAAAAAACAAACTCTAACTGCTTTCAGCCGAAAACCTGCTTTTCAGCAGCCCAAAGGAAAAAAAACCTTCCTTTTTAAGATCTGTGCTTCTTGTTCAAAAAATCAAAATCCTTAAAAAAACCCCCAAAACTAACACCTTTGTCTCCAGGCAAATAGACAGAAACCCCCCCAGTTGCTCTTTGGTAAAAAACAACTTCAGGTCTCTTGAAGACTTGTGAATTTCCCTGCAGGAGGTTAACTACCCTGCCTTTAGGTAGAGAAAACTCCAGCTCACAAAAGACAATCCCCTTTTGTCTCTGCTCTGGCCCCCAAGCAGAGAAAAAAAAAACTCTGCTTTCAGCTTAAAACCTGCTTTCCAGCAGCTCAAAGGAAAAGAAAAATATTTCCTTTTAAAATCTGTGCTTCTGGTTCAAAAAATCTCAAATTAATCTCAAATGATTTCAAGTTAATCCCACCGCTCTGCCACCATGTCAAGGTTCCTTCCCCACTCTGAACTCTAGGGTACAGATGTGGGGACCTGCATGAAGACCTCCTAAGCTTATTTTTACCAGCTTAGGTTAAAACTTCCCCAAGGTACAAACTATTTTACTTTTGTCCCTGGACCTTATTGCTGCCACCACCAAGTGTCTAACAGATATATAACCGGGAAAGAGCCCGCTTGGAAACATCTTTCCCCCCAAAATCCTCCCCAAACCCTACACCCCCTTTCCTGGGGAAGGTTTGATAAAAATCCTCACCAATTTGCATAGGTGAACACAGACCCAAACCCTTGGATCTTAAGAACAATGAAAAAGCAATCAGGTTCTTAAAAGAAGAATTTTAATTGAAGAAAAAGTAAAAGAATCACCTCTGTAAAATCAGGATGGTAAATACCTTACAGGGTAATTAGATTCAAAACATTGGGAATCCCTCTAGGCAAAACCTTAACTTACAAAAAGACATAAAACCAGGAATATCCATTCCATTCAGCACAGCTTATTTTCTCAGCCATTTAAACAAACAGAAACTAATACATATCTACCTAGATTACTTACTAAGTTCTAAGACTCCATTCCTTTCTGTTCCCGGCAAAAGCATCACACAGACAGAGAGAGCCTTTGTTTCTCCCCCCGCTCCAGCTTTGAAAGTATCTTGTGTCCTCATTGGTCATTTTGGTCAGGTGCCAGGGAGGTTATCCTAGCTTCTTAACCCTTTACAGGTTAAAGGGTTTTTCCTCTGGCCAAGAGGGATTTTAAAGGTGTTTACCCTTCCCTTTATATTTATGACAGTGCTAGAATTCAGATAAAAGATAATCAGTGTTTCAGAAAATTAGAAGACGAGTCTAATGCAAGCATTGATACAAAATATAATAGGTGCAGGGGAAAGTCAAGCTGTCAGGGAAGAAACATGAAGGTTTGGATGTCTGCTACTGGAGGAGAGTTTCATGCTTTATTCCTAGATATTAAAATAAAGCAATGGAATAAGTCCTTGTTCTTTTCTCTCTTTACTTTTCATGTACCCCTTATATTTCATTTACTTGCACCTCCCTGGTGCAGAAAATATCTTCATGTGCTTTACCGCAATACATTGCAATGCTAGAAATTAAAGAAGGGAAAGCCCTAGAGGGCATCTTGTCTGTCCTGCATCACCAAACTGATGCTGGATTGCTCTATATAAGTGCAATATATTTATTATTATTACATACGCTACTGAGACAGGAACCATTGGCTAGTGGTTAGAACCCAGGATGGAAGGTACTGAATTAGCACAATATAAGAAATTAGGTGAATAGATAGAATCAGGAGCCCTGGCCCTCCTACTGATTCCCTGATTTAGGCAAGGAATTTAACCTCTGTGTGAGTTCATCCTTTTGTTACCTACCTTACACACTAGATTAATGTATACCACAGGGAAGCTGAGAGATTTAATTATGAATAATAGTAAAAAATATTTCAGAATTCATATAACATCTTTCTTCCATTCTTTTAATGTGCTTTACAAAGGCAAACGAATGTTTCTAAAGTGCTTTAAGATTCTAAGATGAAAGATACTGTATCAGTGAAAAATGTTATTTAGCGTCTGCAAGGTGAGACTGTCAGAATCACATGGTGAAAACTTGCACTTGTAAATAAATACCAATTACTATTAACTTCTGTCTCAAAATCAATATCTAAATATATTAATATAAAATAAGTAGAATACTTTACATACTCTTGCTATTTTCCCACTTCCAATATAGTTTCTGTAGGAGCTTTGGCAACTCAGAGCTATAATTCCAAACTTGTGTGCTGAAAGTTCTACATACATATACGGTCATGGTTAATTGGATTTGTGCACAGAACTCCCTATGCACCAATGTGAAAATTTAGCTTGGAAACAGCATACCAATGGGACTCTGAATGTTTATCCTCAATGAAAATACATATTCTGGCAATGTTTACACTCATCTTCCAAAGTTTATACTGATTTTGAGATACATACTGTACTGTGTGGGTGATTTGTACTATTCCTCATATTGAGGGAAAGAGAGTTTTCAATCAGATATTTGCCATTAAAGACCAGGGGCCATATCATCCATTGGTGTAGCTGCACTGACTTCAATTCTCTCTCTCAAACAGTTTACACCAGCTGAGAATCTGGTCTGGGACTTTTAATAAATCTTAGACAGAGCTTAATTTATTCAAATGAGAAGGTTAACAAAATTTAAAGTAGCAGATGGCTAGAGGAGTAAATAAACTCACTCACTTGACAGATACAAACTGATCTTCAAGCCCACAAACACAGACCGTAACCAGCTGCAGTGTGATAGTTGCAGGGGGTTCTTAAGATAGGCTTTTTAAAAATGTTGTTATAACTGTGCAAGGGAGGTTAGTTTTGCTAATCTGCATATTTGAGAGAGCAACACTAAGGCTTTGTCTGCACTAGGGTTTAACAGACAAAAAGGCCGGTGTGGATGCTCTTCCGCCGACATATCTACTGCAGCTCATAGGGGGTGGTTTAATTATGCCGGTGGGAGACTGGCTACATAGAAGACCTTACAGTGGTGCAGCTGTGTGGTGTAAGGTCCGTAGTGTAGACATAACCAGTTTGATGAGGAACAGCAATAACACTGAAATCTCTAGATAAGATGCATCAGATACTTGGTTGGAGAAAAGCTAAAGAAAGAGAGCCCAAGCAGGAATTACTGCAGTGACATAGTGTTACAGAATGATTCAGTTATTTTGTGTACACACAGTATAAAGTGATGATTAAAAGCCTTAGCCACGCCAGTTTGGCTTTCAGTTTTGCTAGCAGAGCAATCTAAGGGCCAGAAATGCTGTTTGGAACTGCTTCAACTTTCTCTTTTCCTGAGTGGTAACGTTCGTTCAGGTTTTTATAGGGAACGCTCAGGAGCACAGAGAGCAAAAATCAGCAAACGTTACCATTTGCAAATACATTGAACAATCCAGTTTGACCCTGGTTATATATATTTTTTTAAAAAAAACAAACGGCGAAATCTCAGGATGGAGAGAAATCATCCCACCACAAACAAACCCGCCGTTTGATTCAAGCTGATTCTCTTGTCTGGCAGTTTTAGATTTAGCAAGTACCTTGTCCCTTCTTTTATGCATCAAGTCAGAAACAGTTTCTGGCAGCCTTGTATTTCATTTTGAGTAAGCAGTTTTCATAGAGGAGTGTTCAGTTCTGCGCAGTATTCTTCCAACATACCAAGCTCTTTTGAACTCCGTTAAATACCTTATTCAACAACCAAACCCAAACATTGTTTCTGTCTCCCTAGTCCTCCTTTATTCTTTCTTGTGCAGAGCATTTCCCCTTCATTTTCCAAAAGGATGGTGCAGATTATTTACACATTGGGAAATAGGGTTGGTTATGTTTGTTTGTCCATTATGAGGCCTACAGTATTTTCACAGCTGGATAAATCCAAACAAAAGATATTCATAAAAACGTATTGCATCTATGTTCCTGGTCGTGCTCATCAAGCACTGGCCAAATGGTTATTTAATAACACGAAAGCATCACATGTATTTACATAAATTCTACTGTATGTCTTTGAGATCAGTTTCTCATACCAAGCCCAACCATTTTAACTTGGAGCAACATCGCTTGGTTCATTCACTGTAATGCAGAAAAAATATTGAGCTAAATTCATCCATAACATTACTCCATTGGAGCCAATAACTATACCGTGTATAAACACGCATAGCTATTTACATAGTAATATTTTAAAACTGTGCTAGGATTTTATACTTAGAGTCGACCATTCTAAGCCTTATGCTGTAAGGTGCTGAATGTTCTCAGCTCCCACTGAAGTCAGAGCAACTACAAAGGTGCTCAGTACGTCTTTAGATCAGATCTTTTGAGATGGGATGATTCTAAAGCATAGATAAAACCAATCTAACTTTCTGGAAATACCAACAACTGAGCCAGAGTCCTTCAAGTAACGTAACAGTCACACTTCTGCAAACATACAATGTGGAGAACAGGGGATTAGATATAGTAAATAAATGATAAAACGCTAAGATGAACTACTGAAACAGCCAACCCAATTTCATAATCCTTCCTAGCTGCCTGATTTCTGGCAATCTTTCTCATACACAAAACATTTTAAAATTGAATTAGTCATTTTATTTCTTCCACAAGCAATTAAAAAGAAATACACCATTAAAACCAAAGTAAGCAGTGAGGAATCTTTGATACTTGTCAGTATTTTTCTATTTAATCAGTCATCCACAGTGGCTGGTATTCTAAAGATCGATCTTGACTGGTCTGATTACAGTTATCCCAGATACATTCTCGGTTTGTATCTGTTATTTGCTCTATGCTGACAATGGATGAAGGCAGCCTTTATGTCCCCTGTGGGCTCTGTTTCAAAAGGATTGCTTTATTTTTCAAACTCGTTCACTTGGACGGAGTAAGCTTTCTTCCCCCTCATCACTATAATGCTAATGTTCAATTTAATTCCCAAGTTTACCCATAACAGATACGTGATCAGCCTTCAGTTTCAGTGCTGTTCGATCTCTGACTATTATAAACATTTGGATGTAGTAAAATCTTCTTCAAGTAAAGCTAAACACCAGGGTCATGCTCGCTGGAAAGAAAAGCACTAACAAAACTTGTGTTCTGGGTGCTAGTTGGCTCCAACTTTTAACTGGAAATTTAGATAAATCTGACCACGTATGAACCACAGATTTCTTTTAAGAAACTAGTTTATTCCTTCTGTTTAATCTTTAGGTATTGGGTGGTGGTGATGTTTATGCATTCTGTAATGTACCTTTCTCATCTAGATGAAATTTCTGGCAAGCTGATCACACTCCCTTCTTCTCTGGCAGCCAGGATGACTTGTCGTTTGATGGTTTGCCAGAAATTTAATCTAGATGAGCAAGGTATTTGCTATCGAAGTGAAAATCAGTTGAGTTTTACTGCTTGTGTCAAGTCGTAATCTAAAGGCTCAAAAGCAGATCCCTTTAATTTTAAAGCACTTTTTTTTTCTAATTGAGTCTAAACTTCTTTTGACTAGTTTCTGTGGCACAGTCCCAGTTTGTTTAAATAATCCTGACATCTGAATGTAGGCCAATCACTTGTATCTGCTCATCGCAAGCAGGTTTGCAGTCAAGATCTTTTGATCAACTGCTACACAGGTCAAGCTAACAGATAATATGCCCATGTTTTGAAAATTTCTTATCTTATGATTCACATATGCTTTAAGGCCTTTGAAAACATTATTCCTGTAGCTTGCTTATGGCAGAGCTACTTCTTTTCATTGATTCCTTGCACCGTTTTACAAAAAAAACCAAAACAGGTGCTAAGTACTAGACCAAGTAAACTCACACTGTGATGCATTGGATTGCGCTGTATATTATTATTCTGTATAGCACTAGCATAAAAGATTTCTTTTGTACAAGAAATATTCTAGGAATAAGCCCATAATGCGGTAGAATATGGCTTAAAATATTACTTAAACTGTAGGTTATTCAAAAGAAAACACTATGATTTCTCTCCAAAGGCTATGTAATCATATACAGTAAAAGCTTCATTATCTGGCATGTTGGGGGAAAGGGGGGGGTGCCAATTAGTCAAAAATTCCCGTCAACTAAGAGTTATACTTACCAATGGATTACCAATATTCAAAGAATTAGAATACAATAAAATGAATAAACATTTCTATTCTCGCCCTTTTCAAGACATGAACAAATATCTATTTTCTGTTTTAATGTCAACGCAACTCTATTACGCTCTCCTTTGCTTTTTGCTGGTATTTTGGATGCCATAATGGTAAGGTGGTGTTAATATTTTACGATAAACACGGGAAAATACACCGAGTAATAAACGGACCAATCACAATGGTGGATACAAACAGAAAGAACGGCATTCGGCTCTTCACGGCGAACTTGAAGTTCTCCTTCCAACTGCTCTCGGAAATTCCGGGGTCCTGAATAGGCATGTAAATATCAGTTTAAAAAGTTAGCCAGTTAAATGATAGATGGAACATTTTATGTCTAAGCCTCTCTGTGAAATGCAAGGAAACTTCATTAAGAATGCCTAGATATTTCTTTAAAATACACACAGTAAATACCATAAATGGCCTCTCTATTCTTGAGTAGTTCTGGGTTATAGACCTTAGCCATGTGTAATCTGGTAACCACATGCCCCATCTTACCTTTTTTAAAGTGCTGAGATAGGACGATTTGTCCCTGAATAAAACCCTTTATTATCTCCAATTAATTCCAGCTTGTTGAGTTTCAATCATGGCTGGGCTAAACTAGCCCCATGAGGGCCAGTTTAACCAGTTAACCATTAACCGATGTCGCTCTGGCGGCAGGCTGGCGTGGGGCGGCAGCATTGCTGTCCTGCTGGCCCAGCGTGGCTGGGGCTGGGATTGCAGGGCTGCTCAGGTGCGGCAGGGGCCAGGGTCCCACTGGCTCGCCCACCGCGGCCGGAGCTGGTGTCCTGCCGGCATGGCACGACCAGCGCTGGTTAACCATTTAACCTTTTACATCCCTTGTCCCAAATAGCTTCGGCATCTATTCCAGTTAGCTACGGCATTGATCCTGGTTATTAGATTGAAGATTTGCACTGGGAGCTATCAAAAATGCCAGTTTCTAGAGCATTCCAGTTGGTAAAGTGCTGGATAACACAGCTTTTACTGTACACGACTTTCGCCCTCTTTGTGTATCTCCACAATGATGGTGGCGAGGTGCGACGCTGACTGGCCCTAGAGAGGAGAACCATAACATTCTCCTGTGATAAGTGTGGGTGGCATGCCTTTTGTAACCAAATGCAGAACTAAACGGTCTGCAGCCATACCGCGTTATGCTGAAAGCCTATCTGATCTCTAAGAAGAATTGGTCAGGGTAGTATTTTGATTGGAGACCTCCAAGAAACCCTTAGGTGCTTCAGGAAACAGTGATAGTGATGCAGAAAGTGATGCATTTCTGTGCATACTGTGCATCGGATGCATACTGTGGCAGTTTCCACAGTATGCATCCGATGAAGTGAGCTGTAGCTCACGAAAGCTCATGCTCAAATAAATTGGTTAGTCTCTAAGGTGCCACAAGTACTCCTTTTCTTTTTGCATTTCCTCTGAGTCAGTACTCAACACCAGCAACATAGCAGATACTATACAGCAGGAGGGGCTGTCTTACAGATGAGACATACAGCTGAGCTTTTTGTATGTGCAAAAAGAAAGGACGTTACTCCCAGTGTTCAGGTCTAAATTCTACCTCTGGTCATTACATTGTAAACATTACATTACCTACCTAAACTCTCCCTAGATATAGTAATTTCAAGTGGATACAGTAATCTTCATTATCAGATTTCAACTGCAGTGTACTATTGCTATGTGCTCTTTACATAGATGTTGCATTGTATGCCACAAGTCACTATTTTTCATTTAATTTGTTATTTTGGGATCCTTTGGGATGGAAAGTCCCTGTGTAATCTGGAATTGGCCAAAGTGGGAAGGACTTCAAGAATACATGGAGAAGGACGGAAGAACAGAGATATCTGTGCATAGACATGCAGAAACACATGGTAAGAATGTTTTAAGAAAGCATTATAGTGATAGTGAACACGTTAACAAAGGGTCAGTAGATGTTCCTGAAGATGCATTTTGTGTGTGTGTTACAGGGCAGCCAGGAAATACTAGATCAGACGTCAAGGTTGCAAGAAAATTTTACCCTAACACAGCAGCCTTTTTCCAGAGCCCTGTTAAAGGTAATACATAACTCCCTATTAACAGGCAGGTATTTGATTTGCTGCCTCTCAATGACTGTGTAAATATGAGCACTAAGACACCAAGCCTCATGGGGCTAGTTTAGCCCAGCCATGATTGAAACTCAACGAGCTGGAATTAACTGGAGATATTAAAGGGTTTTATTCAGGGACAAATCGTCCTATCTCAGCACTTTAAAAAAGGTAAGGTGGGGCATGTGGTTACCAGATTACACATGGCAAAGGTCCATAACCCAGAACTACTCAAGAAGAGAGAGGCCATTTATGGTATTTACTGTGTGTATTTTAAACAAATGTCTAGGCATTCTTAATGCAGTTTCCTTGCATTTCACAGAGAGGCTTACACATAAAATGTGCCATCTCCTAATTCTAAATTGTTCGAGGTCTCACTTAGTGGATTCAGTTAAATTCTTTCATGTTTTTGTTACTGCTGTTGCACCAACACATCACCTAGTAAATCCAGGCAGACATGTCTGGAAAGTTATCAGACCATAATTTCTGAGGCATTACTATTTCTTGGATCTGACCAAACTGTATCATCCTTTGCTTTTAAAACCTGACCTTCCTTCAAACCCATTTCAAATCCACTTACCAACAGCACTATGATTTCTTGCAGGACTACACCATAGCCACACAGCTAAAAGAATCCTCATCTCTACCAGAATGGCTAGCACACTTCTTCTGAAGAGTAAACCAGCTAGTCAACCTGCATTATTTAACCAAATACTATAGCCAAGCAGTGACTGCTGAGAACAGCTTTAATCTTAGTTACAGAAGAGTACAACTGAATAAAAGACAAAAACTTGTTAGAACAGAAAATTCCAAATCCAATCAAATAAAGCAAGAAACTGCCCAGCCACCTGATTGAGTTTCGTCCCATTAGACACCTGCACGTCTACCTATGTGATATATGCCATCATGTGCCAGCAATGCCCCTCTGCCACGTACACTGGCCAAACTGGACAGTCCCTATATAAAAGAATAAATGGACACAAATCAGACATCAGGAATGCTAACATACAAAAGCCAGTAGGAGAACACTTCAATCTTCCTGGACATTCTAAAACAGATTTAAAAGTAGCTATACTTGAACAAAAGAACTTCAGAAACAGACTTCAAAGAGAAACAGCAGAACTAAAATTCATCTGCAAATTTAACACCATTAATTTGGGCTTGAATAGGCACTGGGAGTGGCTGGCTCATACAAAAGCAGCTTTATCTCTCCTGGAATTGACACCTCCTCATCTATAGTTGGGAGTGGACTACATCCATGCTGATTGATTTGGCCCTGTCAACACTGGTTCTCCACTTGTGAGGTAACTCCCTTCCCTTCATGTGTCATTATATAATGCCTGCATCTGTAATTTTCACTCTATGCATCTGAAGAAGTGGTGTTTTACCCAAGAAAGCTTATGCTCAAATAAATCTGTTAGTCTTTAAGGTGCCACCAGACTCCTTGTTGTTTTTGTGGATACAGACTAACACCGCTACCCCCTGATAAATGAAGCATTAGAATGCCTGAGAAAGATTGGGGTCTCCATTTGTGAAATGGATCCATGTTCCTCATGGCTGGTAAGAGCCAGTGAAGAACAACTGAACCCACTGGTAACAGAAAATCTCTATGACAAATCTATCTTGCTATTCCGGACCTTTCTCCTTCTACCAAAATTAACATTTTGGCCTGTCTTTCTATCATCATCTTGCTGATGTCAAGCCATCAACTGGAACTTGACATTCCCAAAACTGAGCTACTGAACTTTTCCCTGGAGCCCTTTCCTCTCCCTCCACTTTCTCTACCGTGGGGACAGCATCGCCACCCTCCGTGTCTCTCAAGACTGTAATCTTGGCTTCCTCTTCCCTTGTCCCCCTCTTATGACTCACATTTCCAGGCTGTATCTAAACCTTGAGTTTCTCAATCTCAGACCACACATTAGCAATACTTTATATAGAGACACAAATGTTTAAAATACCCAGTGAGAGTGAGATGTGAACCTGACTCCTGAAGGAGATCAATGCTTATTATATTGTAGGGCAATGTGTTCCACTCCCAAGTTGGCTGCAATTCCCCCCCACCCTTCATTCTTAATTGTCAACTTTTCAAATCTCCATGTTGGTTCATAATGGGTCATTTCAATCTGCTAGCTTTTGTTACCAGCAGCTCCTTACAGTATCAAGCCCAATGCAGAACTAAAGGTAAAAGCTGGGGATTTATAAGACACACACCAAGGAGGAGGAAAGGTTAAAAAGAAATCCAGCCTTAACAAAAAATAAATTGGAATACACACAATGCTATTAAAAGAAAGAGAACTCTTTGATAAGAGAGTTAAAGCCTTTCTTCCCAGCACTCAAGGGCTCAGATCTGAGCTTGGTGAAATATAGAAAGAATGAAAAGTTTGGGTTTAAATAAGTTGACAAATTAAATACATCAGGATAAAAAAATTCAGCCTAGCTATGGAGAGTAGAGAATTAAATCCTCTCTGAACTCAGAGGCTGCTGTACATGCCTTCAGCTTCACCCACCTAGTGTTGCAAATCATTCCAGCATACTTCTCTATTTTTAATTGGCCAGCTGGGTGGCAAAATCATTTCCAGCTAAAATTTAAAACTCGGTTTCTTCCAGAGAAACCAGTGGAACAAAACGAGGAAAGAACAAGTATCAAATTCTGTCCTTTTATCATTGGCTTTTAAATGGCAGATACAATTATGTGCAAATCAGTGTGGTGTGGTGGTTCATTAGGTCTCTTTTCTAAGAATTATTTGTGCAGTACTTGGTGGGCGGACAGGACAAGGATATCAGCTTATCTGCAGAAACACAATATTGTGTCTGTTGTACCTGCTAGAGGGACACAGATGCATAATCAGAGAACACAGAGACTATTAACCCTTGCCAATCCACAGCAGATGAAATAGACAAAATGCAACAGTCAGCAACACAAAGATTAGAAATGTTGTCTTAGGTCTGATATAAAAAGTGGTCTTTCAGAAATTTAAATTGTTCACTTCTGTCAAATATATGTGGAAATGAAGCTCATAAGAAATGGAGAAGAGAATTTCTAAAATGCAGAAAGTTACAGAAAACTGAGATTAAAATGCTTCAGAAACCAAACTCTGGAAAGATTTAATGATCAACTCATAACATCTTTCTGGACTAGCGTGTCACTTTGTCAAATAACCTACACTTTGTTACTGATTAAACAGGGCATACACACTTATTTTTACTTCATCTGAAAAACATGCACTCTCTCTACACCTAATTCTCCAAATTCTCAGTGGGTGTAAACTGGTGCAGCTCTGTAAAAGTCAATTGAACATCAGTGATTTGTACTATCTGAGGATCTGCAATGAGGCACTTAACAGGCTTCAGAACTGTGACTGGAGGACAGCCCAAGAGGAATGAGTTTTAATAAGGAACATAAATTCTTACTCGAGTAGTGTCCCTATGGGTGCTCCTCTGCAGGTGTCCGTGCATCGCTTGAGCCCTTGATCAGAGATTTCAAGCTAGCAGTGTCCGTCTGGCTCACGCATGAGCCCTATGCCTCCTTGTGGCAGACACTGAGGTTATATAGGGATGCATGGGCAAACCACCAGCTTAGCCTGAGATAGAACCCTAGTGAGTCTGTCTAGAGTGTCCTCAGCCTTCTGTTTTCATTGCAGTTAGGTAGTTTATAGTTGTAGGTTATTGTTTAGTATAGTTAGTTTTAGGTGAGAGGATTGTTTTTCCCTCTTTTCACTCTGAGAGGCTTGTCTTCTCCTGGCGGGGCATGCCTGGCTCACCAAGTTTCAAACACTTCCTTTCTTCCACCAGAATTAGTACACTTCTGTGTAGTCTTAGAGAGAGACCAAGAATCGAATGCTATGGAGACTCAGGGTATGTCTACATTGCCTCACGGTTCAGATTACAGGTGTGTGAAGTGCAGCATGTACCTCAGTGCGGAGCTGTAACTCCCCTGTGTGGATGCAGCAGGCATGACCTTAAAGGTATGTCGTTTGCATTGATGTAGTCCTCTTCAAACAGAGCCACATTCGTGCAAACTAGGGACCTTTAAGTTCATGCCTGCTGGATCTGCATGGAGCAGTTTATACCCCCGTAGCCCAAACGGCGGGGAAGTGTAGACACGCCCTTAGTCACCCTCTCAGCCCCAGAAATGGTTCTTCCTCAGCAGGCACACTGGTAGGCAGTGTTGAAAATGGCACTGCTGCCATTCAAGTGGGACCTGCCCTTAGGATGAGAGAGGATTTTCGTCTCCAGGACTGCAAATCTGGGATCACATGTAAACTAAAAAGAGAGTTCAACCTGCAGTTTCATATTGTAAAAAGTCATTTTGTTGGCGGTCTGGTCCTTCCTAAAGTGAAAAATGTTTTCAGTCTAATGGTGTTTTGTTCTGCTACCTAATGGCCTCTAATACAAGTTCAGGTTATGTTCTTACATAACTACTGTTGAAATTAGACAGTGAAGGCAAGTCTGTGACCTGGTTAGAAAGCATGTAAAATGAACAGTAACATATTGGAAAAAGTTCCCAAGAGCATTTCTGATTTCACAGAGTGCAGGGCGCCTTGGCAGTTAACCATTCTATTGTGTGGTTTGTCTTTTCCAAGATTAATTTGTGGAAAAGCCTGCCCTTCGCCCACTTGTGATACAAACAAGAGACTGAATTAAAAGAACTAAGCATGCAGTCAATTGTGGGATGATAGAGACTCCGTGAGAATGCTACTGGTAATCTATATTCACACTTTACTGTGCTGACTGACCCAGAATGAAATGAGGCCAATGTCTTTTCTAAAGCTCTATATAGCAAAATAAGTTTTCTCTAACCCATTTCCATCACTGGCTTTGTCGTGGTTAGTGGCAAAGGAAAGTACCTGAATTGCAAACATAATTTTCAAGATCACAGAAGAGCATAATAATGTGACAAACAACTCAGAAGTGGTAGGTTTTCAGAATGTAACAAATCACAATAAAAGTGAAATATTTTTCAAGCCTACATAAAGTTGCTAAACAGACATTGCAGTCTACATAGCAAAACAGGGCCTCTGTCTCAGCTCACGGATACAGTAAATGCAGACGGTATGGGAGTTTTAGCTAAAAACCCCAAAGTTTTGGAACTGATTTCAAATGTCCAGATGGCAGCAAGAAAAAAACAATTCCTAAGTCATACCATAGACAAGAACCTCGCTCTATTGGATAGGGAGAGAATAAAGCCACCTAAAACACTCAGGCCTTGCATAGGATCTACACTGAGGTCCACATGCTCTAACCCTAATGCTCCTCAAGAATGGTCTTTGTGCTGGCATCAAAACAGTCTACGCAGATGGTTATACCGGAGAAGGGCTGTTGATATGGGTTTATGCAGAACCAGTGGAGCCAGTATTCAGGGTTGCAAATGCTGTTCCAGCGAACCATGAGAATAGGCATAATCCTCCTTGCTAAATAAAGATGGAAAAAGACGTTTATTGCCACTTCTAGTATATATGTGTATGTCTAGCACCAGTAAAGATCCAAGAAAACTGCAAATATAGGATCTATATTTAAGAAAGGGGAACAAAGTGACCTTTAAGAAAGGTCCTTTAGTTTGACCTCAATTGTATGCTTAGAACACATTTTGAAAGAGAGAGTAATTAAGGATATAGAGGTAAATGGTAATGGGGATAAAATACAACACAGTGTTACAAAGGGTAGATCGTGCCTGAGCTGTCTGATCCCTTTCTTTGAGAAGATAACTGATTTTTCTAGACAAAGCAAATGCAGTAGCTCTAATCTATCTGGATTTCAGTAAAGGATTTGATACAGTTTCACTTATTGGATAAGATGGGGATTAATATGATAATCAAAAGATGGGTAAGAAACTGGTTAAAGGGAGACTTCAATGGTTCATGCTGAAAGGTGAACTGGCTGGCTGGAGGGAGGTTACTAGTGGAGTTCCTCAGGGATCAGTCTTGGGACCATTCTTATTTAACATTTTCATTAATGGTTTTGGCACAAAAAGTAGGAGTGTGCTAATAAAATTTGCAGATGACACAAAGTTGGGAGTTAATGTCAATATGGAGGAGGACAGGAATATCAGGATGATTTAGTTGGGGATTGGTCCTGCTTTGAGCAGGGGGCTGGACTAGATGACCTCCTGAGGCCCCTTCCAACCCTGATATTCTTATGATCATATAAGAAGATTTGGATGACCTTGAAAACTGGAGTAATAGAAATGCGATTAAATTTGATAGTGCAAAGTGCAAGGACATGCACAACAAAATTTTTTGCTCTAAACTGGGGACTTACCAGAGGAGGAAGCAACAGGAAGAGGAGAAAGACCTGGGTGTATTGATCAAGTACAAAATGACTATGAGTCGCCAATGTGATGCGGCTGTGTAAAGGGCTAATGCAATCCTGGGCAATCAGATGAACTATTTTTAGTAGAGGTAGTGAAGTGTTAGTACCATTATACAAAGGCATGGGTGACACCGCATCTGGACTACTGTTTTCAATTCTCGTTCCCCATGTTTAGGAAAAATTAATTCAAACTGAAACAGGAGCAGAGAAGGGCTAGTAGGATGATCAGAGGAATGGAGAACCTATCTTACCAGAGGAGACTTAAGGAGCTTGGCTTATTTAGCCTAACAAAACGAAGGCTGAGGAGAGATATGATTGCTCTCTATAAATACATTCAAGGGATAAACATCAGGGAGAGGGAAGAGTTATTTAAGTTAAGGGCCAGTGTTGGCACAAGAACAAATAGATATAAACTGGCCATCAATAATTTTAGGCTTGAAATGAGACAAAGGTTACTAACCATCAGAGGAGTGAAGTTCTGGAACAGCTTTCCAAGGGGAGGAGTGGGGGCAAAAATCCTAACGTGTTTCAAGACTGAGACTGATAAATTTATGACATGGATGGTATGATGAGGTTGCCTACAATGGCAAATGGCCAATCTGTGACTGCTATTAGCAAATATCTCCAATGGCCAGAGATGAGAAACTAGATGCGGAAGGCTGAGTTACTACAGAGAATTCTTTCACAGGTGCCTGGCTGTGGGTTTTGCCGAAATGATCAGGGTCTAACTGATCACTGTATTTGCAGTCAGGAAGGAATTTTCCCCCATGTCAGATTAGCAAACACCCTGTTATTGTTTTGTTTTTTGCCTTCCTCTGCAGTGTTGGGCACAGGTCAATTGCTGGTTTGAATTAGAGTAAATGGTGGGTTCCATGTAACTTGAGGTCTTTAAATCAAGATTTGAGAACTTCCGTAACTCAGCCAGAGGTTATGGGCCTACTACAGGAGTGGGTAGGTAAGGTTCTGTGGTCTGCAATGTGCAGGAGGTCAGACTAGATGATAACTATGATCCCTTCTGGCCTTAAAGTCTATGAGATCTGTCACTATGCACCACCTGGATGTTAAGGGCAGGTGCCTCTGGTGAGGAGAGAGGAATGACTAGAACCAATTTCAGATGGCTACATCCACTCCCGGTAAGTCTTACAGGTGAGTCAGCACCACCTTACGATTAGCAGTGTCAAAGATCATTGGCAGAATGTGACATATAAGCATAGATGTTTTCCCCCCATCCATGGCCATAACCAGGTGAAGTACTAGTGGCGCTTCTATGCCATAATTTACACCAAAACCTCATTGGGAAGGGTCTAGTATATTCATCACGACCTTCTCAATAACCTGGCTCGAGAAGTGAATGATGGACACAGGAAGGTAAGTTGTTACAATCATTGGCATTGAGTGATGCTTCTTTAAGAATCAGCTGAAATATCATAAAAAGAAAAGGAGTACTTGTGGCACCTTAGAGACTAACCAATTTATTTGAGCATAAGCTTTCGTGAGCTACAGCTCACTTCATCGGACGCATACTGTGGAAAGTGTAGAAGATCTTATTATATACACACAAAGCATGAAAAAATACCTCCTCCCACCCCACTCTCCTGCTGGTAATAGCTTATCTAAAGTGATCACTCTCCTTACAATGTGTATGATAATCAAGTTGGGCCATTTCCAGCACAAATCCAGGTTTTCTCACACCCCTCCCCCTCCACAAACTCACTCTCCTGCTGGTAATAGCTTATCTAAAGTGACCACTCTCCTTACAATGTGTATGATAATCAAGGTGGGCCATTTCCAGCACAAATCCAGGTTTTCTCACACCCCTCCCCCTCCACAAACTCACTCTCCTGCTGGTAATAGCTTATCTAAAGTGACCACTCTCCTTACAATGTGTATGATAATCAAGGTGGGCCATTTCCAACACAAATCCAGGTTTTCTCACCCCCCCCCCCCCACAAACTCACTCTCCTGCTGGACACTACAGTGCTAATAAACAACGGTCACATAAACTCCACCCTATACCGGAAACCTACTGACCGCTATTCCTACCTACATGCCTCCAGCTTTCACCCTGACCACACCACACGATCCATCGTCTACAGCCAAGCTCTGCGATACAACCGCATTTGCTCCAACCCCTCAGACAGAGACAGACACCTACAAGATCTCTATCAAGCATTCTTACAACTACAATACCCACCTGCGGAAGTGAAGAAACAGATTGATAGAGCCAGAAGAGTTCCCAGAAGTCACCTACTACAGGACAGGCCTAACAAAGAAAATAACAGAACGCCACTAGCCGTCACCTTCAGCCCCCAACTAAAACCCCTCCAACGCATTATTAAGGATCTACAACTATCCTGAAGGATGACCCAACACTCTCACAAATCTTGGGAGACAGGCCAGTCCTTGCCTACAGACAGCCCCCCAACCTGAAGCAAATACTCACCAGCAACCACATACCATACAACAGAACCACTAACCCAGGAACCTATCCTTGCAACAAAGCCCGTTGCCAACCGTGCCCACATATCTATTCAGGGGACACCATCACAGGGCCTAATAACATCAGCCACACTATCAGAGGCTCGTTCACCTGCACATCCACCAATGTTATATATGCCATCATGTACCAGCAATGCCCCTCTGCCATGTACATTGGTCAAACTGGACAGTCTCTACGTAAAAGAGTAAATGGACACAAATCAGATGTCAAGAATTATAACATTCATAAACCAGTCGGAGAACACTTCAATCTCTCTGGTCACGCGATTACAGACATGAAAGTCGCTTTTTTACAACAAAAAAACTTCAAATCCAGACTCCAGCGAGAAACTGCTGAATGGAATTCATTTGCAAATTGGATACAATTAACTTAGGCTTGAATAGAGACTGGGAGTGGCTTAGTCATTATGCAAGGTAGCCTATTTCCCCTTGTTTTTTCCTCCCTCCCTCCCTCCCCCCCCCCCGACGTTCTTGTTAAACCCTGGATTTGTGCTGGAAATGGCCCACCTTGATTATCATACACAATGTAAGGAGAGTGGTCACTTTGGATAAGCTATTACCAGCAGGAGAGTGAGTTTGTGGGGGGGGGGGGCGGGGGGGTGAGAAAACCTGGATTTGTGTTGGAAATGGCCCACCTTGATTATCATACACATTGTAAGGAGAGTGGTCACTTTAGATAAGCTATTACCAGCAGGAGAGTGAGTTTGGGGGGGGGGGGGTTGAGAAAACCTGGGTTTGTGCTGGAAATGGCCCAACTTGATTATCATACACATTGTAAGGAGAGTGATCACTTTAGATAAGCTATTACCAGCAGGAGAGTGGGGTGGGAGGAGGTATTTTTTCATGCTTTGTGTGTATATAATAAGATCTTCTACACTTTCCACAGTATGCATCCGATGAAGTGAGCTGTAGCTCAAATAAATTGGTTAGTCTCTAAGGTGCCACAAGTCCTCCTTTTCTTTTTGCGAATACAGACTAACATGGCTGTTACTCTGAAACCTGAAATATCATGAGCAACAAGGTGGCCAGCAGATTGCCCTCTGGGCAAGGAACTGATGCCCCTTGATGAAGAGTGGGATAAGGGGCTCTCCCACTTGTTTTCACAAGGCAAGAGGCACACGGTTAATTCTGCATTTAATCGGTCAGATTTCCCTTAGTGCTTTCAAACCTCTATTTGCGCGTAACTGGGTCACCCTTTATCACAGATGGCAGCGATAAGCCAGTTATTAGCCTGTTCATTATTCAGAACACTTCTGCTAGTCAAAATTTTGCCAACTGTGTAGTGGAGAAGATTCTTTGTCATTCTCTTCACAGAGGTGACACTGTCAACTGGGTTCAGAGTCAGTTTTATGTCACTAACTTTCCATTCTTCTATCTGCCTGCTTCACTTCACATACCTCATCTGGGGATAAAAGCAGAGGTTAAGGCACAAGACAGGGAGTCAGGAGACCTAGGTTCTCTTCTTAGCTATAATTCTTCTGTGATCTTAGGCAAATCAATTTTCTCTGTCTCGGTTTATCCCTCTGTAAAAAGAGTACATTAATACCCTGTCTCATGGTGTGTGTGCACAGCATGTGAAAGAGAAAGATTAACTTTTTCTTGTGGTGAGAAATTAGGATAGAAAAATGCTATGTAAGTGCAAGTTATTAAATATAACACTTTGTTTCTAGAATTCTAGACTCTCATTCAGTAACTTGGTCATAAATTTAGTTTGTGAAACAGGGGCTGACATTATGACCAGATTTCATGAAAGTCAAGCTCCAAGATGGTTCATGGAACATTCTGAATCGTAAAAAAAATGAAAATCACAGGTGAAAGTGTTTTGTTCATCTACATCACGAACCTGGTTTTGAAAGTGTTTTACAAGAAATAGCAGATATAGCCAAACCATACAATGGGGTCTGAAAATCTGGGAAAGTTCATGCTCCAAATCAAGTTCCCCAATATGCAAATTCAAATTTTTTGAAAAATGATAGAAATGAATATTTAGAGACGTAAAAGCACTTCTCATCCTTTTCTGCTCTCTCTTCTTCCCTTCTCGATCTCACCTTTCACTGCATTACCACTTCTTTACTCTCTCCTCTGCATATATTATACTTATTCATTTGCTACTGGTAGCAGCCACAGTGTGCTAGGTACAAACAGAAAAGAAACTACAATTCCTGGCCCAAAATGATCACACTCTTTCACATAATTTTATAAATTACTGTACATTCCTCCCACCCTGCACCAGAGCGCTTCTTCTACTCCATTTGTGATTCACCCCAACAAGAGCACAGCTTTAATTCCAAACAGGTGCTGCATAGGGGCCCTGCTGGCCAGTGAGGGGATAGGCAGAATAGTTGCCCCTTCCATTCCTGTCCAGCGACATGTACTTTTTTAGCAGTGTTAGCTTTGTACTGCCTGCCTCCTGACAGAAGGGAGGTTACAGTTCCCATTCTTGGTTGACCAAGGCCTCAGATGAATCTCACTCTCAGTGTTCATCAAATGGAAAAGATGAGACCTTGTGCTGAAGTAAATGCTATTTTCACGTTTCCTGGTGGAGCCTACAAGCAACAAAACAATACAAACAAAAACTGAAAACCTATACTAAAAGCAGTGGAGTGTATCCTTTGACCAGAAGGGTCAGTTCCAGATAACAGCCTTGCCAAGCTGTAGCCATAAAAAAAAACCAACCCCCCCCCCCCACCTTTGCCAATTGTCATTCCTAGTTAGACTCTAATTTTAAACTCTGCTGCATGGTTGCTTGGTGGAAAACTGTTTTGTAAGAGCAAAGGTCAACTTCCTCTGACACTTATCGTTGAGCCCTGATTTATAAGAATATCATCTCTTCCTCTGGTGGCCTGGAGGCTTCCCTCTAAAACGTACAGTAAAAACCAATATAACTGTTAATTACTGGAAGTCAGGCAAGTTTGGCCTACTGCTACTTAATTTAAGGATTTGTCCAGGAAAAGAAGTCAGTATCGGCTACAGTATATTGCCTCAGACACCTAGTACCGACAATATTGTGGAAAGTAAGCTTCCTGAAAAGGGAATGTTAGTAGTGGAACTGAGTATTCTCCCATAACAAAGAGTGACTGATGGTATAGCCCAGTTGGAGATGTGTCCGTACTTAAGATGACATTCTTCCGTCCTCCCTCCCCCCAGAGTTTCAAAACTACTCTCTCCTAGACTGCCCTCCTTAACATTCAAAACCACATCAGTGCATTAAAAAACCATGTCCCACTAACAGGAAAATGTGATTTAAAAATTCAGTTGTTCACATAAGTTAGAACAAATCCTAACAGGTTATCCAGTGCACTTTTCCCCCACCCTGTACTATGCCAACAGACCCATATTAATTAACTGGAAGCTCTAGTTATCTGTCCCCAGAGTAAAACTGCAGGAAACCTGGCCAGGAATTCATGGAGGGAAATTTTGATAAGGGATCCTTACATCAGTCCTGCTTACAGTCCGCCAAAGCATATGGATGGAACATCTTTCAGATGAAATGTACAACACATCTGGCATTGTAACCGACAGGGATTTATCATCAAAAGGCAAGCCTGATGCATGTGAGGTGGGGAGCTGCGTGAGTTTTTTTGTGTTCATTGGCCATTTGAAAGGTCTGTATTTTTATTTCGTATTAGCTCCCTGATATAACTCATGATAGTTATTACTCCTGACTGCAACCAGCATGTAGAAAATTAGATCCCAGGCCAGTAACAGCTTTTCTATACATAAAAATATTATTGCTTAATATATTTTGGATTATTTCTAATTGACACAGAGACACAAAAGTTACAGACGGGAAAAAGCCGATAGTAGTTTACCTAGCCTTTCCCCCTGCCAGTGCAAGAATCTTCCATACAGCAAATTTTCTAGAGCATTGAGCACCCATGCAATCACAATAAATCCAACAATAAAATAAAATATTTGAATGCCAGTATGACATTCACTTTGGAAAACACATCTGAGATCACTGCAAGACTCAGTTCCATGCTTTGCACTGAAATATTTAAACAAATCCTTACTCTGAGCAAACTGCATTTGCCTGGTAATGTTACTACACTTGGCAACATCACACATTCTATAACACTGAAAGTTCTATCAACAGAATCATAAATACTTAAATCTTCCACAAGAGTATGTGCTTTTAGGGGGTGGGGATAGTAATCTTCTGACATCACTTATTAACAGAGCCCTTTACTACTGATCTCTGGGCCAGGCTTTAGAATACGCCCAGCCCTCAAACCAAATAAAATGTTGTTTCCTTCTCCTCCTCCACAAATCCTGGGGAAAAAAGGAAGAACATGGTACAGACTTTATTTACAGCTCTGGACAACCACCTGCCATTTCCGACTTTGACTGCTGAACAGTTTCTGCTGGGCAATGACACAGATGGCCTTTCTGCTGAGATTTCCAAGGGAGAGCAACACTGCTGTTAATTAATAAAATAGCTAAAGTTTGGCTGCAGGCTGCTTGCAATAATGAGCAGAGTTGGTATTATAATGATGGTTGCTTTTCAAGTCACTAAGCCCCCTAGGAGAAAGAGAATTGTTGCAAACAAGGTAATAGTGGAGAAGAGAACTGAGTCCTAATAGCTCTGAAAGAGCTCTCTCTCACAGACTGCAAAATAAAAATTTCAGAATTCCTCTTCTCTCCAAAGGCTAAACATTTGTTTATTTGTCTGACTGGATTGTCTGACTCCATTATCCACAGGACAATGCTATCACAGTTCCATTTAGTTGGCAGCACTTAAATTAATGCTGCAAAAAATTTTTCCTATTTAAAGCAGATACTACATAACAGTATTTAACATATGGACACCAGTGGCCAGTGAAGTCAGTAGCCAGTGAACACGTGCTGAGGAAAAGACCAATAGAGCTTAGCTGAATTCTCAAAAATTCTCACTAAAAGATAATGGCTAGGAAGATGACCATTAGATATTTCTGTTCTTTATTTTATTTGGCCAATATATAGACACATGTCCCTGCTGGTTTTCCCTCCCCAATTTGTACCCATTGTTTGTTATACCCAGTTGGTTGCATCTTGTCTTAACTAGACTGTAAGTTCTTTGGGGCATGGACCATCTTTTAGTTTGTGTTTGTACAGTGTCTAGCACCATGGGCTCCAAATCCTGACTGGTGTCTCTGGGTGCCACCGTAATGCATATTAATCATAATAACTATACTAATAAAGGCTGCTAATGAGCACTAAGTTACATATTAAGGACCTGTCTCTCAAGTTAAGTATCAAAGTTCCATTGCATCACATTTTTAATTATAACGTATTGACATCTTAGCCATTATATAACAAAGTTAAAGGTAGAACTTCGAATGAATGCAGAATCTTTTATCTTTTCCTTCTGAAAAATAGTATTACTGTAAATAAGAAAGTTTTTAGTTTTCACCAGTTACTTGAGTGCCAGCCAGAGTGTGGCTGTGGTCCTCTTTTCCATCACGTGGAGACAGGAGAAATTCAGAGTCTTGATTCTTAAGTGTTCATAGAATATCACAGTTGGAAGGGACATCAGAGGTCATCTAGTCCAACCCCCTGCTCAAAGCAGGACCAATCCCCAACTAAATCATCCCAGCCAGGGCTTTGTCAAGCCTGATCTTAAAAACTTCTAAGGAAGGAGATTCTCATTCCAGTGCTTCACCAGTCTCCTAGTGAAAAAGTTTTTCCTAATATCCAACCTAAACCTCCCACACTGCAACTTGAGACCATTACTCCTTGTTCTGTCATCTGCTACCACTGATATCCATCCTCTTTGGAACCCCCTTTCAGGTACTTGAAAGCAGCCATCAAATCCCCCCTCATTCTTCTCTTCTGCAGATGAAATAATCCCAGTTCCCTCAGCCTCTCCCCATAAATCATGTGCTCCAGCCCCCTAATCATTTTTGTTGCCCTCCGCTGGACTCTTTCCCATTTTTCCACATCCTTCTTGTAGTGTGGGGCCCAAAACTGGACAGGGTACTCCAGATGAGGCCTCACCAATGCTGAATAGAGGGGAATGATCACGTGCCTCGATCTGCTGGCAATGCTCCTACTTATACAGCCCAGAATGCCTTTAGCCTTCTTGTTAGATAATCCTAACTTTTACTGTAATTTCTTTTCTACTCTGTACGTTTTTTTCAGTTCCACTGATGGATCTGGGCAGAGAGAGGAGAAGAGATGGATAACACCTAGATAGATCAGACAGTTACAAACTAGAACTGCTATATGGAGCTACAAATGCAAGATTGCTTCATATATAGTAATATTTCTAATGTCTTCTCCGGTCCTGTTTTAAATGTCTCAAATGATGAGTCTTTCACCATTTCCATTAGGAAATGATTCCACAGTCTAACATATCTTATTGTCAAAGGTTTCTTGATACTCAGTTTAAATGTTCTTTTCTACATTATTTCCCACCACTCTTAGTTATAGCCCGTAGTTCTATACTCAGAATAATCCCTCTCCTTGCTTGGTGTTTACATCCCTTTAATATATGTAGCTTCACTTCCCCCTGGCATAAGGAGGCATTAGAAAAATACACTTAGTTAAAATTAAAATTGTCACACAAACCAACGAAAGCCAGATCATTCTGAGATAAATAGGATTATAGCAGATAGAAATGAAAAAAGTCATATTAGATCACTAAGTCCGTCCCCCAATACAGGATGTTTCACAATAAACTGATGCTACACGTGATCGAAGCCAAAAAGCCAAGAATAAGCTTATACGCCTTCCTTAATTTTGCATTTCCTGGCTTTTGTACTATTTGTATTCTACACAAGACTAACATATTTGTGTCTATCTCTGTGTGAATTTTTATTACTCATCACATTAAGTCATTTTCCCTTCTCTCCCTCAAACAGGTCGTTTATTATGGTAACATATCTCCAGTTTGAGGATGCTGAACAGGGCTTCTCTCAAGTACCTGTCATGGTAGTCCCTAATTTTGGCCAGAATCATGTAAGGTTCCACATTCTGAGCGGAAAGGGTAGCGTGGCTTTGTTTGTCTGCAGTCAGGTACAATTGTACTTCTGCTACAATCCAACCTCATTTGAGCTGCACTTTCCCCAAGAACACATGGGATTTGGGAGCTGGAAGAATATTTAATATTTTTGTTTACCAGGAGCGTAACTGCCAGACACAGAACTAATGAATCTCGATTTCTAACAACAGCCAGGTCTAGGACAGGAGTTATTTTTACAACAAACACCATTCCAGAGGAGCAGGAGACAGCTGGCCCAAATGCAACTGCAATAAGGCCTTCAAAATCTTTGACTTGTAAACTCTCAGTTATTTTATGGGATTTTATAGTCTGATACGTATATTTCAAAATTCTGAAAGAGATGGCAACATTGTTTTTTTATCTTAGCCGAGAGGGCTGCAACTGGGCACTCAAAGCTCCTACTTCCAGAATATTTTTAAGTATGGAGTATGTGAATGATTCAGTATAGAACCATTAGAGGAAGCATGTATTAGTAGTTAAGGCAGATGACTGGGAGATCTGGGTTCTTCTCATGACCATACAACACACTTACCATGTGACCTTGGACAAACTGCTTACTCCCTCCATGTCTCAGTCTTCTCTTCTTTAAATTGGGACTAACCACCTCACTCACATGTGATGCTTAAATTAATTGATGCTTGTAAACACTTTGAGACACTTGGATGAAAAGTGCTATGGAAGTATCTACCTATGTATTTCTAAAACAGTGTTATCAGTGTGCACAAAGAAAAAAAGCACTCTTTTTACTGAAAGGTTTCAGAGTAACAGCCGTGTTAGTCTGTATTCGCAAAAAGAAAAGGAGTACGCTCAAATAAATTGGTTAGTCTCTAAGGTGCCACAAGTACTCCTTTGCTTTTTACTGAAAGCGTTGTACTATTCATTTCTTCAGTGAATCTGCCATTTCTTACCAAGACTTTGTCCCCTTTGACTTTGCTGGAGAAAATTTTGCCACATTTTGCAGTAGCCATTTTTGCTGGAAGGGCTTGTGTAAAGATGAGTCTTGTGGTGCAAGGGGTTAGTACTAGAGACCTTTGGAAACCTTATATTATCTAGAAAATCAGAGCAATTATTTCTGTTTTCTGAATCTTCCCACTTCCAAAGCAGTTCATTTGGCTCTAACTTAATAAATCTGTTTAACTGAGTTCAAAGGGAAGATGATAAGTGAAAACTGAACGAAAACATAGAATTGTTTTAAGCATAAAGATTCTTCTGTGGTATTGTATGCTTACCTTTTTCTTGAGGCACTAGTCTTTTTTTCCCTTGTAATGCAAATTTTTAAATAAAATGTTGAAAAAAATGTCAATCCATAAGGATGGCCATACTGGGTCAGATCAATTGTCCATCTAGCCCAGCATCCTGTCTCTGACAGTGGCCAGTGCTAGATGCTTCAGAGGGAATGAACAGTACAGTGAAATTTTGAGTGATCTATCCTCTGTTATCCAGTTCCAGCTTCTGGCTGTTGGAGATTTAGGGACACCCAGAGCCTGGGGTTGCATCCCTGCCCATCTTGGTGACCTACCCTCCATGAACTTATCTAATTCTTTTTTGAACCCAGTTATACTTTTGGCCTTCACAACATCCCACGGCAATGAGCTCCATGGGAAGTTACTGCGCTGTGCGAAGGAGTACTTCCTTAAATCTGTTTTAAACCTGCTGCCTATTAATTTCATCAGATGAAAAATGAAAAAGTTATTGTGTTATGTGAAGGAGTAAACAACACTTCCCTATTCACTTTCTCCACACCATTCATGAACTTATAGACCTCTATCATATCCCTCCTTAATTGTCCCTTTTCTAAGATGAACACTCTTGGTCTTTTTAATCTCTCCTTGTATGGAAGCTATTCCAGATACTTAATAATTGTTGTTGCCCTTCTCTGTACCTTGTCCAATTCTCCTATCATCTTTTTTGAGATGACACAACCAGAACAGCAACTAATATTCAAGATACAGGCATACCATGGAGTTATAAAGAGGCTTATGATATTTTCTGTCTTTTTATCTATCCCTTTCCTAATGGTTCCTAACACTGTCAGTTTTTTTGACTGCTGCTAGACACTGAGTGGATTTTTCAGGGAACTATCCACAATGACTCCAAGATCTCTTTCTTGAGTGGTAACAGTTAATTTAAACCCCATCATTTCGTATGTGTAGTTGGGATTATGTTTTCCAGTGTGCATTATTTTGTACTTAACATTGAATTTCATCTGCCATTCTGTTGCCCAGTCACCCAGTTTTGTGAGATCCCTTTGTACTCTCTTCACAGTCAGCTTTGACTTAACTAACTTGAGTAATTTACTATCATCTACAAATTTTGCCTCCTCATTGTTCACCACCTTTAACAGATCATTTATTAATATGTTGAACAGCACAAGTTCCAGTACAGATCCTTGGGGGACCCTGCTATTTTTCTTTCTCCATTTTGAAAACTCACCATTTATTCCTACCCTTTGTTTCCTATCTTTTAGCCATATACTGATCTGTGACAGGACCTTCCCTCTTATCCCAGGACTGCTTAGTTTGCTTAACATAAGAACATAACATAAGAATGGTCATACTGGGTCAAACTAATGGTCCATCTAGCCCAATATCCTGTCTAGTGGCGTTCTGTTATTTTCTTTGTTAGGCCTGTCCTGTAGTAGGTGACTTCTGGGAACTCTTCTGGCTCTATCAATCTGTTTCTTCACTTTAGCCGTCACCTTCAGCCCCCAACTAAAACCCCTCCAACGCATTATTAAGGATCTACAACCTATCCTGAAGGATGACCCAACACTCTCACAAATCTTGGGAGAAACGCCAGTCCTTGCCTACAGACAGCCCCCCAACCTGAAGCGAATACTCACCAACAACCACATACCACACAACAGAACCACTAGCCCAGGAACCTACCCTTGCAACAAAGCCCGTTGCCAACTGTGCCCACATATCTATTCAGGGGACACCATCACAGGGCCTAACAACATCAGCCACACTATCAGAGGCTCGTTCACCTGCACATCCACCAATGTGATATATGCCATCATGTGCCAGCAATGCCCCTCTGCCATGTACATTGGTCAAACTGGACAGTCTCTATGTAAAAGAATAAATGGACACAAATCAGATGTCAAGAATTATAACATTCATAAACCAGTCGGAGAACACTTCAATCTCTCTGGTCACGCAATCACAGACATGAGGGTCGCTATCTTAAAGCAAAAAAACTTCAAATCCAGACTCCAGCGAGAAACTGCTGAATTGGAATTCATTTGCAAATTGGATACTATTAATTTGGGCTTGAATAGAGACTGGGAGTGGCTAAGTCATTATGCAAGGTAGCCTGTCTCCCCTTGTTTTTTTCCTGCAAAACCCCCCCCCAAGACGTTCTGGTTAAACTTGGATTATTGCTGTGCACATTGTAAGATGAGCTGTTGCCAGCAGGAGAATGAGTTTGTGTGTGTGGTTTTTGAAAAAAAAAAAAAAGGGGTGGGGGTGGGGGGGGTGAGAAAACCTGGATTAGTGCTGGAGGTGACCCACCTTGATTATCATGCGCATTATAAAGAGGGGTTTCAACGGGGGATGGGCTGTGGCCAGCAGGAGAGTGAGTTTGTATGTGTGTGTGTGGGGGGGGGGGGGGGAAGGGTGAGAAAACCTGGATTTGTGCTGGAAATGGCTCTACTTGAGGATCACTTTAGATAAGCTGTTGCCAGCGGGGGAGTGAGGGGGGAGGAAGTTTTGTTTCATGGTCTCTGTGTGTATATAATGTCTTCTGCAGTTTCCACGATATGCTATGCATCCGATGAAGTGAGCTGTAGCTCACGAAAGCTCATGCTCAAATAAACTGGTTAGTCTCTAAGGTGCCACAAGTACTCCTTTTCTTTTTACGAATACAGACTAACACGGCTGTTACTCTGAAACTTGGTACAGAAGCTGTTCCATAGCCCTCATCATTTTTGTTGCCTCCCTCTGTACCTTTTTCCAATTCCAATATATCTTTTTTTGGGTGGGGTGACCGGGTCTGCAGACAGTATTCAAGGTGTGGTCATACCATGGATTTACATAGAGGCAACATGATATTTTTTGTCTTGTTATCTATCCCTTTCCTAATGATTCCCAACATTCTATTAGCTTTTTCACTGCTGTTGCACATTAACAGCCTTAACAGCTTTTGGCGAGAGACCTTGTTAAAGGCTTTCTGAAAGTACACTATATTGACTGGATCATCCTTGCTCCCATACTTATTGACTCCCGCAAAGAATTCTAATTGATTGGTGAGGGCATGATTTCCCTTTACAAAAGCTGTGTTGACTCTTCCCCAACATATCCACATTTTCCTTCTCTGTGACTTCTGGGTAAAACAAAAAGCAGGGATCTGTAAATTGTAATGATTCTTAAATATTCAGCATGAGTACCAAGAAACTGCTTCAGAAATACCAGACATTTATATATCAGATAGCTGAGTACAGGAGTGAGCTCCCCTAGGTTTGAGTAGACTGAAATGAAAAATCGTAATTCAGGGAGAAATGTCCTTGCAATAAAATTTCCTTAATTCTGGATTCAGTACAAATAAAAGGTTAATCTAGGAGAGAGCAGGCCTTTCTTGACTTTGTAGCAACCTCTCTTGCAAGACAGAAAGTAAGAGAAATTGGGTGGCGTCATGGTTGATGGGTGAAAGACAAATATAAAGTTTCTAGCCTTTCTAATTTACTTTGTTTAATTTAAATACTAACCTTCTCATATCAGCGTTATGATACTCTCTGATGCTGTTAAGTGATTTAGGATGCTTTAAAAGTCTACCAAAATGCACTTGGAAAATTATTTAATTATCTGTGGAAGAAAGATGTGGTTCAAATCTTCATGTTGGCTTGCTCTTACAAGATTGGATGTAATATATGTTCATAGTTAAGGTTTGGAGCTTATCCTCCTCTTTTCCCATGAGTGATGGCTAGGAAACTTAACTTTCCTCCCAACCACTCAAAACGTAGAAAATACAACTACTGTACCTGGGGAGCATTTCCAACTCTGAGTGAAAATACATATATCTTGAAGAAACCATCCTTCTGTTATGTCTTAAATTTTTCCACCCCTTGATTAAACAAAAGTATACCGGAAGAGGCCAGGCACTAGAATATTATTTTTCTGTTCTTTTAAAGAAGATTGCATTGGCTACTATCTTAATTATGACAATCCTTAGTTGAGGAATGCAAGGGAAAAAGATCTGACACAGGTATGGCAAAAAGGTTTTTCAGATCTTATTGTTATAGGAAGTCTCTTTTATTTACAGCAATAGAGAGAACATCTGAAAAAAGGATATAAGTGCTTCAGGTTCATTTGTCCTCAAGGGTATTGCTAGAAATACATGCCAAAATTCCAAATTATTTTTACTGCCTCTTTTTCTAGGGCACTGGTTCTAACATCCACCAGTTTTTGTAAGATGAACGTACTAATTCTGATGTCATGAGTCCTGATGAGGGGGTCAACAATTTTTAACCGGCTCTTGGATGAATCTGAGGTGAATTGGTATAGGTTTAATAGATTTGTGGGAATTACTTCAATTATCAAGCTGCACAACATCCTGGCACTTGGGGACATCCTAAAAGGGCAACATAAGTTATTACCATTCGCTGTAGAAGCACTTCCTGGAGAGGTACTCTTAGCCCTTGATACATACAGTTGAAATGTGTACAATGGACTAGGCACTAGGAGAGACTTTGTCTTGACCACAAGGTGCTTAAGAGAGTCTCCATGTATCCAGGTGATAATACAGAATCTCAGAAGAATCTCACTGGGGAGAACTCTGAGGACTGGCAACACATCTATGAAGGAGGAATAATCAAGTTGGAAGTCTCCTTTAAAATTATATTTTTTAGGATGCTGAAAATCTTTATCTGGTCTTCTGCTGGGTGATGTTGAGCTAGGTTCTGAATTGTTTAATATTCTTATATAAATCATGTCCTGAGACAGAACAAAAGTTCCCTGTTAGTATACAAAAAAAATCCATCCTACATATCATGGGGAATGATTTCTGTCTGTGATAAGTGATATGTTGCATGACATACAGACAGACAAACAATTAACCTCTTCATCATCTTAGCTGAGTACACCTCATTAAAAAAATAATAATTCATGTTGTACTTATCTGTGGATTAGGAGTCACACAATCATGTTTAGACCACACAAGCAGGCACTTCCACTGAACAGCTCATCAGCTCAGAGATTTAAAGACTTCTACAATCTGGGTATTTAAAGTCCATTCCAGAGTTACATGACCAGTCTTCGCTGTATATTATCTCAGCAGAAAAGTTTTATCTGGTATAATTACTATTATTTAAAAATACACAATACTGTACAACTAATTCTTCTTTCTTTTCCTGTCTGATCCCTTTTCCAGCTAGTAGTTATTACCTACCAATGATCAGCTATAAATGCCACAGTTCATTTTGTAGTTCCATTATAAACTATAATTCATAGCTGTGATTTTTTTCAGACCTTTCTTCTAGGAAAGAAACTATTGGTTAGCTCTGGAGCAATACCACTTTGGGTTATAAACTCATCAGAAATCACAAATCAAACAGTGCTGGGCCTGGGCAATATTTGAATAGGAGGCCTCTCAGAAAAACCCAGATGCTGCAAGGAGTAGCACTGGTGATTCTGTAGATGTCACTTTCCCCTTTGAGTAAGTACTTAACGAATGCCCAAATATGGTATGGGGGTGTGTGAATGGAGGGGTCACAGACTGTTGGAGGTGACAATTTTAGATGAGATGTAAATGTGCTGACCACTTCCAGTCATGAAAGAGCCCATTGTACTTTTCATAAGGTTGTAGCTCTCTAGCCAAATTACAGTATGATGGGCTGCATGTGACCATCTACCTAAACTTTCAATTGGATAAGATATACTTCACTTCCTGTCACGATCTGCTGTGTAGCATAGTGTGTAACACTATTAAATATCTGCCTTATTCCTCCCAGAGGCAGCTACATTTCAGTGGTGCTTAAAATGCACAGCAGCACTCAGAGGGCAGGCTGTATCACAGACCCACTGGCTATAGCTCCCAGCCCAGGCCAGAGAAAGCATCCCCACTCATAAAGTGGTTGAGGGAAATTGAGATAGAAGGGGGGATCTCTTAACATACCAGGCAAGAAGGAGGGAGTACTCTCCCTTTACTTTTAGCAGTACCAGGCATGGAAGAGAGGAGACTCTCTCCCTATTTTTAGCAGAAGAGGAGGAGCTGCACTCCAGCAGCATCCCCCCTTCTCTTATTCACTGTATTTGTAACCCCCAGGATGGTGACAAGCTGACTTTTTAATGACAGGTTTCAGAGTAGCAGCCGTGTTAGTCTGTATCCGCAAAAAGAAAAGGAGTACTTGTGGCACCTTAGAGACTAACAAATTTATTTGAGCATAAGCTTTCGTGAGCTACAGCTCACCTCATCGGATGCATGCAGTGGAAAATACAGTAGGGGGATTTTATATACACAGAGAACATGAAACAATGGGTGTTACCATACACACTGTAACAAGAGTGATCAGGTAAGGTGAGCTATTACTAGCAGGAGAGAGAAAAGACGAAAACAAAAAACCCCCCACCCTTTAGTAGTGATAATCAAGGTGGGCCATTTCCAGCAGTTTACAAGAACGTATGAGGAACATTAGGGGGGAAAAATAAACAGGGGGAAATAGTTTTACTTTGTGTAATGACCCATCCACTCCCAGTGTTTATTCAAGCCTAATTTAATGGTGTCCAGTTTGCAAATTAATTCCAATTTATTAACTGAATAAAACTGAAGGAAAGATGTATGTACAGCAGAAGTACAATAGGCTGGTATACGGTTTATAAATATAGCTCCCCAAAATGAAAATTCGATGTCCTATTTATCCCTTATCTTCCACTCCCCCACAAACACCAACACATACACTTCTCAAGGCCCCATTCAGAGATTTTTGAAAAGTATATTGGAACCAAAATTGTTCTGGATTTGAGAAACACTTGTATAATCCTTGAGTCATTTTGCCAACCACTGATTAAAGCTTTCAAATATGTACAGATTTATACCCCGAGGTTTTGCTGTTGCTTAGCCAAACTATACAGATATTTAGGTCTTTCAGCTCAGATACCTAGTCTAGGATGTAGCATAAGAACCTGACTAGAATAGAACAGAATAGAATTTTAAGCTTTCCTCATTTTCCTCAACTTTAAAAGAAAACTCACTTTAATTGCTCTAGGGACTCTGCCATTTCTCATTAAATACCACAACTTCTACACTTCTTGCAATGCGTTTAAAGAACTGATGTGCAAAACTTTAGTTGCACAAACTACAAGCTGCACAACTCATAATTACTGAGATCTGAAGGAGATGAGCATCTGTGGACAGCCTCTCTGAAACGTCACGGTAAACACTGCTTGATCTAATTAGGAATCAGTCAACATCTCTATGGCAATTACCGCAGAAAGTAATTATGACATGACCCGCCTTCCTTCAGATGGAGGAGCAACAGAAAATGATAGGAAACAGAACTCAGCCAGGAGCTAATAAAACAGCCTTTGACACAGGCAAGGGAAGTGGCCGATTACAGGAAAAAAAGGTACAATTGTGGAAGAAGAGGAAGTAGCAGCAAACTGCACTGCAAGCTATTAATATTTAAAGAATCAGTTTAGCCAACCTGGAATAAATGAGTCCTAGACTCATCATAATAAAGCACAAGTTATGCTTACAAACAAATGTCTATTATAATCTACTATAGGCAAAGACCCTAGCTGCAGTGCTATGCTTTGTGGCTGACCTACTGTCACGTATCTGGAATCAAGTGACACTACATGATAATTCATTAGCAAGCCTACATTTATTAATGTTATGAATTAATTTTTTCAACATAATTTAAAGCACTGACAATATTTTCAATTTCCCAAAGGAGTGTGGTCCTGTGGGTAGAGCAGAAAGAACAGGGAATCACTACTCACTGATTCTATTTGCAGACTGACCAATGACTTGTTGTGTGGCTTTAGTAAAATCATGTAACCTTTTTGCCTCAGTTTACTAAGCTGTATAATTATTAATGCTCAATTCTGTATTGACCTAAATATAGAAAACACTTTATAAAACAATGAATATGATCAGTACAGTATTTGTTTATGTAACAAGGATGGTATGAGTCTTTAATTAATCTTTGTAAAATGCTTTAAGATCCTTAAATAGATTGTACTACAGAAATATAAAGTACTTTTAATTACATTGATTTTGCAAAGATGTGTGAATATGTGATTATTGTTATTTTTCCCACACAGATTTATATGTAGCAAGATTTGGGCAGAACAAAATTAAATCTCTTTTTTTCTGCAGTGCAAATTAATTATTTGAATTGCATACCAACATAAGGACTATTGTAATTCATTTTTAAAACAGATAGTAAATTACATAGAAAAATTAAGTATTCTAAAAGTTAGTTTTGTAACCTATCGTTATTAAAAAAGAGTCCTACAAAAAGTGGAAACTAGGTCAAATTAAAAGGATGAATATAAACAAACAACACAAGTATGTAGGGACAAAATTAAAAAGGCCAAGGCACAAAACAAGATCAAACTAGCTAGGGACATAAAGCATAACAAGCACACATTCTACAAATACATTAGAAGCAAGAGGAAGACCAAGGCCTGTTACTCAATGAGGTGGGAAAAATAATAACAAAAAATGTTGAAATGGCAGAGGTGCTTAATGACTTACTTGTTTTGGTTTTCACCAAGAAGGCTGGTGGTGATTGGTCGTCTAACATAGTGAATAACAGTGAAAATGACGTAGGATCAGAAGAAGTTAAAATAGGAAAAGAATAAGTTAAAAATTACTTAGACAAGTTAGATGTCTTCAGGTCACCAGGACCTGATGAAATGCATCCTAGAATACTCAAGGTGCTGACTGAAGAGATATCTGAGCCATTACTGATTATCTTTGAAATGTCATGGAAATAGGAGAGATTCCAGAAGAGTGGAAAAGGGCAAATATAGTGCCAATCTATAAAAAGGGAAATAAGGACAACCCAGGGAATTACAGACCAGTCAGCTTAACTTCAGTACCTGGAAAGATAATGCAGCAAATAATTAAGCAGTCAATTTGCAAATATCTAGAAGACAATAAGGTGATAAGTAACAGTGAACATGGATTTGTCAAGAACAAATCGTGTCAAACCAAACTGATAGCTTTCTTTGACAGTGTAACAAGCCTTGTGGATGGGGGAGAAGAGGTAGATGTGGTATATCTTGACTTTAGTAAAGCTTTTGATACTGTCTCGCATGACCTTCTCATAAACAAACTAGGGAACTGCAACCTAGATGGAGCTCCTATAAGGTGGGTGCAAAACTGGTTGGAAAACCGTTCCCTAAGAATAGTTATCAGTGGTTCACAGTCGTGCAGGAAGGGCATAACGAGTGGGGTCCCACAAAGTTCAGTTCTGGATCCGGTTCTTTTCAATATCTTCATCAATGATTTAGATAATGGCATAGAGAGTACACTTATAAAGTTTGCAGATGATACCAAACTGGGAGAGGTTGCAAGTGCTTTGGAGGATAGGTTCAAAATTTAAAATGATCTGGACAAAATGGAGAAATGGTCTGCAGTAAATAGGTTGAATTTCAATAAGGACAAATGCAAAGTACTTCACTTAAGAAGGAATAATCAGTTGCACACATACAAAATGGGAAATGACTGCTTAGGAAGGAGTACAGTAGAAAGGGATTGGGGGGGGTCACAGTGTATTATAAGTGAAATAGGAGTATGTATAGCAAAACATCATTCTGGGATGTATTAGCAGGAGTGTTGTAAGCAATACATGAGAAGCAATTCTTTCACTCTGCTCCATGCTGATTAGGCCTCAACTGGCGTATTGTGTCCAGTTCTGGGTGCCATGTTTCAGGAAAGATGTGGGCAAATTGGAGAAAGTCCAGAGAAGAGCAACAAAAATGATTAAAGGTCTAGAAAACATGACCTATGAGGGAAGATTGAAAAAAAATAGTTTGTTTAGTCTGGAGAAGAGAAGACTGAGGGGAGACATAACAACAATTGTCAAGTACATGAAAGGCTGTTACAAGGAGGAGGGAGAAAAACCGTCGTTCTTTACCTGTTAGGCTAGGACAAGAAGTAATGGGCTTAAATAGTAGCAACAGCAGTTTTGTTTGGAAAAACTTCCTAACTGTCAGCGTGGTTAAGCACTGAAATAAATTGCTCAGGGAGGTTGTGGAATCTCCATCATTGGAGATCTTTAAGAGCAAGTTAGACAAACAACTGTCAGGGATGGTCTAGATAATATTTAGTCCTGCCATGAGTGCAGGGGACTGGAGTAGATGACCGCTCGAGGTCCCTTCCAGTCCTGTGATTTAAATCAGCTTCAGTACCAAATGACTGGAGGATAGCTAATGTGATGCCAATTTTTAAAAAGGGCTCCAGAGGTGATACCAGCACTTATAGGCTGGTAAGCCTGACTTCAGTACCGGAAAAACTTGTTGAAACTACAGTAAAGAACAAAATTGTCAGACACATAGATGGACACAATTTGTTGGGGGAAGAACTAGCATGGTTTTTCTAAAGGGAAATCATGTTTCACCTCACCAATCTACTAGAATTCTTTGAGGGGATCAACAAGCATGTGGACAACGGGGATCCAGTGGATATAGTGTACTTAGATTTTCAGAAAGCCTTTGACAAGGTCCCTCACCAAAGGCTCTTAAGCAAAGTAAGCTGTCCTGGGATAAGAGGGAAGGTCTTCTCATGGATCTGTAACTGATTAAAAGATAGGAAACAAAGGGTAGGAATAAATGATCAGCTTTCAGAATGGAGAGAGGTAAATAGTGGTGTCTCCCAGGGGTCTGTACTGGGCCCAGTTCTATTCAACATATTCATAAATGATCTGGAGAAAGGGGTAAACAGTGAGGTGGCAAAATCTGTGGATGATACAAAACTACTCGAGATAGTTAAATCCCAGGAAGACTGCAAAGAGCTACAAAAGGATCTCTCAAAACTGGGTGACTGGGCAACAAAATGCCAGATGAAATTTAATGTTGATAAATGCAAAGTAATGCACATAGGAAAACATAATCCCAACTATACATATAAAATGATGGGGGTCTAAATTAGCTGTTACCACTCAAGAAAGAGATCTTGGAGTCATTGTGGATAGTTCTCTGAAAACATCCACTCAATGTGCAGCGGCAGTCAAAAAAGCGAACAGAATGCTTGGAATAATTAAGAAAGGGATAGATAATAAGACAGAAAATATCATATTGCCTCTATAGAAATCCATGGTATGCCCACATCTTGACTACTGCATGCAGATGTGGTCGCCCCATCTCAAAAAAGATATATTAGAATTGGAAAAGGTTCAGAAAAGGGCAACAAAAATGATTAGGGGTATGGAACAGCTTCCATATGAGGATAGATTAATAAGACTGGGGCTTTTCAGCTTTGAAAAGAGACAATAAGATAGAGGTCTATAAAGTCATGACTGGTGTGGAGAAAGTAAATAAGGAAATGTTATTTACTCCTTCTCATAACAGAAGAAACATGGGGGTCACCTAATGAAATTAATAGGCAGTAGGTTTAAAACAAACAAAAGGAAGTGTTTCTTCACACAATGCACAGTCAACCTGTGGAACTCTTTGCCAGAGGATGTTGTGAAGTCCAAGACATAACAGGGTTCAATAAAGACCTAGATAAGTTCATGAAGGATAGGTCCATCGATAGCTATTAGTCAGGATGGGCAGGGATGGTTGTTGGGTCGCCCTCAAAGTTATATAAGTATGATACACTTATAATTATGTAGTAGTAGAAATAAAGATAGACAAAAGAGTATATAGGTATTGTAAAAAGGTATGAACATCAGTTCCATGCTGTTGAATTTCATTCTGTAGCAAATGCAAGGCCAAAGTGCTAATTATTTCAGGCCGCTACAGGACAAAGAGTCTGTGCTGGAAAGTGATAAGAACTTTGAGGAAACAATGCTGTTCTTTAAAACAACACCCTGATGCTCTTCCCCCGCGGGGGCCCCTTGTCATGCCTATGTAAATCTTAGTAACCAAAGAGGGAAAAACAGATAGTGGGATAAAACTTGTTAAATGAATCAAGAGTCATAGATTGTGTTGTTAAGTAAAAGAATGAATGATGAGTGCATGGAATTGAGAGCCGAAAGCAGGGAAATAATAGGTTAGTAAATGGTGCCAGCCTAACCTAAGAATTTCAACCTTGATATCTATGGGCCGAAGAATATGCAAAGTGGAGATAACTGGATGACCCCTGGAGGGCGAACCGGAATCCACCCAAAACGCATCAAGGAAGAACAAGAAGATAACACCTAGCCATCACGGAGCCGTCATGGATGTACCACCTGCTGATTGATGGTCACCTCAGTTGTAAATTCAGCAGGATGAAGCAACTTCCAGAGACTTGTATTGAACCAGAGACCTATAAAAATTGGGTCCAGGGACTCTGTTCTTTGAGTCTGGTTCTACGACCACCCTCCAGGAGCATCGGATGCGCATCTGACAACGACTCGGCTCCACTCTTGTGTCCAGGCCACCTGGCCAGTGACCTGGCATGAGCAACATCTAGGCTGGTAACTATAACAACCTTTATGTAGAACCTGTGTGTCAATGTCTGTGTGTGTGTGAATGGATCTATATAGGAATATTTTGTTGTATTTACAATAAACGTGGTAATTTGCCTTGTCCCTCTTACAAGATCCTGTTGGTATCATTTTTATTAGTGTAACATGGTGTCCCTCGTCTCTGTTTGCCAGAAGCTAAAAATGGGCAACAGGGGATGGATCACTTGATGATTACCTGTTTTGTTCATTCCCTCTGGGGCACCTGGCATTGGCCACTGTTGGAAGACAGGATACTGGGCTAGATGGACCTTTGGTCTGACCCAGTATGGCCGTTCTTATGTTGAATTAAAATGATGTGTGCAAAACTATTTATAAATAAGTAATGTATAGTGAATATTATAACATCACGCAACTCATGTTTTCATATCGCTTGTTTACTATTTCAGCTATAATTTCCTCCGTATTTTGATTATCTTGATATATTCTAATAATGAAAGAGAGTTATACATTTTAAAGCGACATGATAGACCGATAGGCTGGGGATCAAGTTTCCAAAGACAATTTAAATTATTTATTAAAAATTAAATTACTTTTTTCTAAATGTAAAAAGAAAAGGAGTACTTGTGGCACCTTAGAGACTAACAAATTTATTTGAGCATAAGCTTTCGTGAGCTACAGCTCACTTCATCGGATGCGTTCAGTGGAAAATACAGTGGGGAGATTTATATGCACAGAGAATATGAAACAATGGGTGTTACCATTCACACTGTAAGGAGAGTGATCAGGTAAGGTGAGCTATTACCAGCAGGAGAGCGGCGGGGGGGCGGGAAGGAGGAAACCTTTTGTAGCGATAATCAAGGTGGGCCATTTCCAGCAGTTGACAAGAGCGTCTGAAGAACAGTGGGGGGGACGGGAGGGGAGACGGGCGGAAGGGGGGGAATAAACATGGGGAAATAGTTTTACTTTGTGTAATGACCCATCCATTCCCAGTCTTTATTCAAGCCTAAGTTGAATAAAGACTGGGAGTGGATGGGTCATTACACAAAGTAAAACTATTTGCCCATATTTATTCCTCCCCTTCCGCCCCCCATCCCCCCCACTGTTCCTCAGATGTTCTTGTCAACTGCTGGAAATGGCCAAAAAGTTCTAGTCGGTCAGGTGGACGAGGGCTGTGCGGTCCAGGGCATTCATCCAGAGACTGATGGCTGAGGCCTGAGACACAAACAGTGGGGGAAATAATGGACACCCTAGTCCTAGAACAATTGCTACCGGGCCTCCCCAAGAGTATCTGAGTCTGGGTCAGGCGACATCAGCCAAGTACAGTTGATGCAGCGGTCAAGCCGATTGAGGAATACACGGAGGCAGATGTACTCTGAAGGGAGGGCCGACCCTATAAAGACAGAGTGGGGGAAGAAACTGAAGGAACCCCTCCCCGGGAAAGGCCCAGAGAGGAAGAAGGAGGAACCCTGAGGAGCTCCCAGTAGAGCTGGTGTGATCATTTGCTGGCAGTGTGGGCAGCCAGGACATAAAAAGGAAGACTCCATATGGGAGTGTGACAGGGTGCTGGCTAAGGAACTCTGAGTCAGGCCTCTGTCATGCCAGCTCCAATCAAGAAAGGGGAATTGGAGCTGGCTGAGTAAGCCCAGGCCTCAGTGGCAAACAGGGAACAGCTGCTGGCCTCCTTAGCCTTATTTCTGGCATTCCTTACCTCTTGAGTGCTTGTGTTTACCACCTTAATGATCTTTTAACATAGTTTTATTGTTTGTGATTTACTGTACATAGTACTGTTAATGTACAGTAAATATGGTGTTTGTCATAACTCAAAATAAAACAGACTCAGAGAACTTACAAAAACACTAGACAGTTGAGGTGTGTGAGAGTGTAGACACATCTTCACATCACTTCACTTTAATTAATTGAACAATAACTCTGTGTGGGAGGTATTTATCCCCGTTTCATATATGGGAACACCGAGGAAGAGAGGCTTTAAGTGACTCTGCCAAAGGCCATAGAAGCAGTCAGCAACAGAGCAAGTACTAGAACTCAGGAGTTCTTGATTCTCAGATTTATGAGCAGGGCACTAATGCATGCCTCTCTATTTGACCTATTTTGACCTGGTGAATGTGGTTTAATAACCAAAACTCAGTAGGAATCTACACATTCAACTATGAGGTTTCTAATGTATACCATCATAGTGGTATCTAGTCATTACTTATAGGAGTATATTAGTTTCACATACAAGATACACAGATAGATATATTTTTCAGGCAAATACTGGTTCCAATTCCGGGATTTCAACCTGACAGCACAGTTTAAATTTTTGCTCACAGAGTTGTGACTAAATAATGTGATTTAGGAGATCTCTAGCAGTGAGTTTGTGGGGTCCATCAAACCCAACGGCAGCAGAAAAAGAATGATAAAAATATATGACACTTGAATACTTAATGATAGACACATGTATGTCCAAACACTTTACAACTACCATATCTAATATCTTAAGGCTGTGAATCAACATGACGAGAGAGAGAGAGATTCTTCTGACCAGCTTCTATTCTGCATGGAGACAGATTTATGACATATCTGACAAATAACAGCTGATTAGAGTGTGACCAGATTACAATATCTTCTGGCCTTTTTTTAGATCGCTTCCAAGCTGTTCCATATTCCACCACTGATAATGATCTACCAGATAGTTTCAGTTATTAGCAACTATACATTAAAGCTGAAAGTTTCATTTTTGGAGAGATTAAGATACTTTGGAGATTGTCAAATCTCATTTCTTTGCAGATGTGATTTGAAATAATCGCTTTTATCCTGAACATTGTATCTTTACTTAAGGTATAATATAGGCACAGTATTAGGGCAGAAGTATAATAGAAACGCAATCTAGTCAAAGAACTAACTTCCACTGTGAAACGGCAGTCATTTGTTTTGGAATCTATGTCTTGGAACATACTGCATACTATTCCTCCATTTTGATGGGCCTATCTAGAAAAATTGAAACAACTTCCAATGCAACAACAATTGTACACATTTCTCAGTGATGGAATGTTTCAGGAGTTCTAATCTATGAGTAACTTATTGTTTGTATCCTGACAAGTGATGCACCTTGTTTGTTAAAATGTAAAGTACTATCAGGTGAGACCTCTAGCAGAATGGACATCAATTTCAATTTGAAGCTCATTTAAACTCTTAATGGTTTAGACTCCATGTGCATTCACTCCTTGGCCTGTCTGCTTAGATGGCTAATACGGTAAACAACAGTTGTGACATGGATACCTGTCCGCTAAGATCTGAACAGAAATCACCAGCTAGTAGCCAGATGATAATTATTTTCAGTCACACATGTCTGAGCTGGATACTAACAGATGATGTAAAGGTGAAAGGCTCCACATGCTAATATTAATCCATTGGGTCATCCAGCCAACTCAGGCAAATGTATTTGAAATCTTCTTTCATTACAATTCCTCTCAAGAGTCCCCAGTTTTTAGTTATTTACAAAACTCTGTTTTGTCAGTTTCTATTACTTTTATTTAGTTGAGTTACAAAAGCTACCTACCTACCTGAGGGGTAAATTTGCTATGAAGTGCATTAGTTACACTAACCCATACATCTCCTCAAAAATGTGCCAAATAGTGGACAAATACCTTATCATAGAATCATAGAATATCAGGGTTGGAAGGGACCTCAGGAGGTCATCTAGTCCAACCCCCTGCTCAAAGCAGGACCAATCCCCAATTAAATCATCCCAGCCAGGGCTTTGTCAAGCCTGATCTTAAAAACTTCTAAGGAAGGAGATTCCACCACCTCCCTAGGTAACGCATTCCAGTGTTTCACCACCCTCCTCGTGAAAAAGTTTTTCCTAATATCCAACCTAAATCTCCCCCACTGCAACTTGAGACCATTACTCCTTGTTCTGTCATTTGCTACCACTGAGAACAGTCTAGAGCCATCCTCTTTGGAACCCCCTTTCAGGTAGTTGAAAGCAGCTATCAAATCCCCCCTCATTCTTCTCTTCCATAGACTAAACATGCCCAGTTCCCTCAGCCTCTCCTCATAACTCATGTGTTCCAGTCCCCTAATCATTTTTGTTGCCCTCCGCTGGACTCTTTCCAATTTTTCCACATCCTTCTTGTAGTGTGGGGCCCAAAACTGGACACAGTACTCCAGATGAGGCCTCACCAGTGTCGAATAGAGGGGAACGATCACGTCCCTCGATCTGCTGGCAATGCCCCTACTTATACATCCCAAAATGCCATTGGTCTTCTTGGCAACAAGGGCACACTGTTGACTCATATCCAGCTTCTCGTCCACTGTAACCCCTAGGTCCTTTTCTGCAGAACTGCTGCCGAGCCATTCGGTCCCTAGTCTGTAGCGGTGCATTGGATTCTTCCGTCCTAAGTGCAGGACTCTGCACTTGTCCTTGTTGAACCTCATCAGGTTTCTTTTGGCCCAATCCTCCAATTTGTCTAGGTCCCTCTGTATCCTATCCCTACCTTCCAACGTATCTACCTCTCCTCCCATATAATTGTCAGGTTATATTAAGAATTATTCCTCGATCTTGTACCTAACGCTTCTTGAATACATGTACAATAAGAGCAATTTTTGCACACCTACATATAGAACATCTTTGTATACAGCTGTATCCGAATGTAAATAGTAATTCAGAAAATAAAATGGATTTTCATGCTAAACTAGTTGTCTCTGCAGCAGGGCTACCCTCAATAAATGTCTTAAAAGACCCAACCCACAGATAACAGCTGTGATGGCAATCTCATTACAGTATTTTCAGAGGGACTGAGTCTGTGCTATCCAGTGCAGTTATAGATATAAACAGCTCAAAGCTAAATTGTCTCTGAAGAAATTAAATTACACCTGCCTTCAATGTAATACAAATATACCTTGGAGAATTAAAAAGGGGGAAAAGGACTTTTTTCTGTTTTTTATTTTTATTTATTTGCAAACATAGTGTATCCCTACTAGAGCCACTATCCTTGAAGCTAATTGTAAGGCTCCTTGCAATGTCTAAAAGCCTCACAAAACTGATAGCAATACTATGTGTCTAGATACACCTCACTTTCTTTGGGGTCTGATCAGGTGAGCTGTAATAGTTCTATCTTCCAGATTAACATTTTTTTTTAATTTAAAAATTATAAGAAGAGTGGAAGGGAAGAGAACAAAAGATCTTCCTTGTCCATTTGCACAATCTGCAAAACAGAGCATTGCAATTTAGACTGGGCAAAGTGTACTAGAAAGGCAGACAGCAATATCACAAGTCATCATCAATCAGTTAATGAATGTTTGAGATATATGGCTGAATTCTCTCCTTGGATGCAGGTATCTGTCTCCCATAAACTATGATGTGAACCCTATATGTGCCACTAAGACTAATAATAATAATAATAATACCTAGCTCTTATACAGCTCTTTTCATTGGTAGATCTCAATGGATGGACAAAAGGAGTTAGGCATCAAAGTCCCTGGTTTAGGCAAATTCCTATTTTGGGACCACTGCAATGCACAAAACTTCTACTGAACCCTGTAGGTGACTAAACTCACTTGGTGCCTAAGTTTTTGCAGTAAGAAGTTCCTTTGATGTTTATGTTTCTGCCTCTGAGCACATGGCCTGTGGCCTCAGTCTAAGGATCTGGCTGCTTCTCTCCTGCCTAAGCGCTAGAATGAGTCACAAACTAGGGGAAAATAGGTGTTCAACTACCGAAGTCATGTGAGGGGCTCAACCTAGCAGGTGCCCTCTGACCACGCCTGATGGACTGGGGCCCTCAGGCAACTTCTCACAAAACAGCAGGAGGAAGAGGGAAAAGGAGGAGGACCTGCCTCATAACTTTGAGCCCAGTGGTTAGGATACTTAACTGGGATGTTGGAGAGACTGAGGAGGACAAAGGAAGTGGTGAGAGTGAAGAATTTAATACCTGGTAAGGGATAGGATCTAGCAGGCAGGGGCTGGGGTTTGAGGTAGAAAGCAAGCGATATACCTCAGAGTTAGTGACAGAGGTGAGGAGACGATGTTGGATGAGGAGGGGAGGACAGAAAGAGATCATGTCAATCTTTTTTTTAAGGTCAGCAAGATATTACCCAGAGAATGAGCAAAGGGTAAGAGTGGGGAGGGTTTTAGGAGGGAGCCAAAGGTTATAAATAAGCAGCTGGGATTGTGGGAGTGGGTACTGATGGGGGAGAGGGGAAGAGAAGTAATGCTGTTTGGCAAAGGATGCTGTAGCTACATGGTAAATTCACTAAGTTTTAATTACACTACGCAGAATTATATAATGTAAACATCCAGTTGACCTTGAAATTGATCCTGAGGTTCCAACCAATACGGAACATGGTACTCAAGCATTGCTTCCTTGGCATAGGGGCAAAGAATAGCTAATGTGCATGCTCTGTGATCTACATCAGTTACGGATAAACCGATCAAAAATTCATTTCAAGATTTTGCTGACAGTCTATAAAAGCATTAATAATAATTCAGCTCTGAGGCATATTAGTGATCACCTATCCTACTATCCTGCTCCTGGCCAGTTGTTTGGCCGAGTTTTCCAACATCCTAAAATACCATCTGGATGGAGTCATTCAGAGGCAGGAGTTTCTTGATCCGGAGACCTCATCTATCAAACTCTCTCCCTGAGGCTTTCTTCTCATGTTGGTACAAGTTATCTTTGACCATTTGGCTTATCCTTTATAACTATATCAGCTTTTCAAAAAACATTTTCTTCTGCCATTTGTTTGAAAGTTTGATGTCTCTAGGCACTGTGCCTAGCTTGCTTTAATTTTTGTTTAATCATATACAACCTAGCAGCTACTGGAGTCAGGGCATTTAACAAATAAAAAATATTTAATACAGACTGGTAATAGAAAGGCATGAATAAGTCATGCATTTTGTATTCCCTTCCTGCTGAAGTCAAGCAATGAGTTGTTCAGAATTCCACAAATATTACTGTAATAAAAGGGCCTATGATTCTCTGGCAATCATGATTCTGTGAATTGCTGCTTTCCTTCTGTCATACTTAGCTGAGATTCAGAAAGCTGCCATACAATTTCCACAGTTTTATTCCCTTTCCTAACTGATGTTCCCTGCTCCATATTGCAAGGGCACAGCAACACTTCATCTCTACCAATTGTATTGATAGCCTAAGGCCTAATTCTCTTTTGGAAGGCATCCAGTTCTTTAAGAAAACAGATTGTAATGTACCACTAATTGCAGCTAAAAAGAATAGATGGCTTGAGTGTCTGTTATTTATCCACCAGGCATTCTTAAGTATAAATTTAGTATACCTACAGTTTCAACAAAGCTTCAGCAAAGCGTAAACTTGCATATATTATTTGTTCCCTGTAATTTGGGGGTCAAGGTTGTGGTTTCTTTTATTGCCAATAATTAACCAATTCAAGGTGGATGTTTTCCTTTAACAGCTTACAAAGATTTAGACTGCTCTAAATGAATGCATTCCATTTCTACCGACTCCTCCATATGTGCTCAACACACGATTAGAAATCTAGTACATCAGTCCCCATTTCTCCATGTTGGTTTGTTAATGTGAGGGAAGAGAAGAGATAAAACTCAGCATTTCTGAACAGTATGGTGCAAACAGACAATGCAGTTCTGACATAAGCCAGGCACCAAGCCAAGCTGCATTCATGTGTGAAGCCATAAACCTGCCATTAACCTTCCTGTATGGACAGATTACTACATTATTGTCCACCATGCTTTTTCTACTGAAAGATTTGGTACTGGTATGGTTCCAGACTAGATGGACCACTGGCCTCTTAGCTAATATTGCAATCCCCATGTTTCAGGTCTGGCTCTGACGCTACGTTTATGCCCATAACCCAAATGAAACCCAGCTGAGGATATTGACCAGCAGCAGGGCAGATGGAAAATCATGCTGTGACATGGTACTTCTCATGACATATTAATGGAGATAAGAAAGCTGAGTTAAAGTGTCAAGTTCTCCTAGAAATCAAAGCACAGAAATCTGCTCAGTGGAACAAGCATTCTGCACCTTAAATACTGACACAGTGTTCACTGACTTCAGTGGGAAGGATTCACCTACAATATTGTGAAGCTATTTGGGAGTGGGGCTGAAAGCCCTTGTTATTTACAATATGAGGTGATATATTACAGATTGAGAAGTGTTTTTCCACACTTCAAAACAAAAGGAAAGTATACAAAGGGCCGGCTCCAGGCACCAGCTAAGGAAGCACGTGCTTGGGGTGGCCCCTGTGAAGGGGCGGCATTTCAGCCATTCTTGGGGCGGCGTTTCGGCGTTTCTCCAGCCGCCTTTTTTTTGCTTTGGCACGCTGGGTGGCTTTTTGAATTGATTGATAGAAAGAGGATCATTCCAGCTTGCTTTGAAGAGTTTAGCAATCCAGCTTACATTGTCATTAACCCAAGGAGCAGAGATGCTGCAATACCAGTTGCAAAATTATACCTGTCAAATAAAAAGCTGCTCCTTTGTGTTCTATATTCTTTTACATCAATCAACATGTTGGGGTCTGATTCTATCTTAGAATTTCATATTGCTGCCAATCACTATAGCATCTGAGCACCTTCCACATAAAATCAATAGCATAAACGAAGTCCCTAGTGGACAGCACAGAGTTTCTGACACTGTTCCCTGTTTGGGAAAATATTTTTGGTTTAGATTTATTTATTCCCCTTTTTTTGTTGTTGTGCAGAAAGGCTGTCAGCGTTAATGTCATTCTTATGGTAAAAAGGCTTTTTCGAAGAGGAAGGTTTTGCAGTGTTCCTAAACACCATCAGACTCTGGCTTCACCTGATTTCCTTTGTTTGTTTGTTCCATTGCCAGATCCCGTCAACCATGAACACTTTATTCCCAGCTCTCATGTGCCTTGTTCAGAGTTTTGCAAACTGCATTGTCCTGGAAGAGCACAAAATCTCCTCTCATTTACAGTGGGGTAAATTCATTCCTTTCAGATCAATGGAATTACACTACTGTACAACAGAATCACGCAGGCTTTTTGTGTGTAGCTGAAACATGGGTGGATCAGAGAGCAAAAGTACTAGGCATGGCCCCACGACCAATCCTACATTCATTGAAACACTTAGTGAAGATGAGATGTGGTGTTCTCCATGTCTCCCTGTTCCCATCCTCCCACCCAGCTCAGTAAACCACTCAAATCCCTTCCTCCCGTAAAAAGGGATTCTTTTTTCTGCTCAAATGAATGCAACAGATGTTTTTCATTTCCAGGCAGAATGGTCAGGTCAGATCTGGTCTGTTGGCAGGTGACCACAGTAGTCCCAGTACCCTGTTAATGCACTCGTGGAAGCAGGAACCTAGCTGGCCACAGACTTACCATAGGCTTTATCTAAAACCCATTGAAGACATTGGAAAGACTCCCATTGACTTCAATGGGCTTTGGATCAGGCATCAGACCCAACGCTGGCCCTGTCAGAGACAAGTAAAAAACAGGACTGTACAGAGGTGGCTCATTCCACAGAGTCACTCTTGACCTGAAGCATCCATTTTTCTTCCATCATTTGCCTCTCTCTCATCTTTCTCCTTTCCAAGAGTTTTTCTCTCTTCATCATCAAAGGTAACAAGCATTATTGTATACAACTCCAAGCACAGCAGATCAGATCACGCAAAAAATCTAACCGCAAAAAAGAATATAATGCCTTCATATCTGGACTACTAAAGTCGGTTTATTATTATTAGTGTATTTGTATTAGAAATACAAATAATAAATATAAGAACAACCATACCTAATGGTTCATCTAGACCAGTAACCTGTCTTCTGACACTGGCCAACGCCAGGTGCTTCAGAGGGAATGAACAGAACAGGGCAATTATTGAGTGATCCATCCCCTGTTGTCCACTCCCAACTTCTGGCAGTCAGAGGCTAGGTACACCCAGAGCATGGGGTTGTGTCCCTGACCATTTTGGCTAATAACCATTGACGCATCTGTTGGTGACACTGGGCACTACTCTACGTAACTCGGGAGGGTGGAAGACCATGAGTGTCGATGAAGCCCTCTTGCTCTAGGCCCAGGCAAACTGAAGCCCCTCCGTTCCTTGAACTTTCTGTAACCCTGCAAAACTATGAGGAAGCTAGCACACAAACAGACAGGTTTGCACACGGCTCGCTAGCCAAAACCAGCTTCGGCCGGGGAAACGTATAGATAAGGAAGAAATGTTTAGCAAAAACTAGTAACAAATATAACCAAATAAGGCAAGGCTCAAGCCATGCTAATGAGGAAAAACATAACTGGCTGCTTTAGCTGATTGGCTACGTTATTGTATGGGGCAACAGGTAATTGGTTGTATATGCTTGTGTAGTTAAGTAGAAAAAAGGTATAAATTGTATAATGTAATCTGCATTCGGGGCTGCAGGATTTGAGACAGTTCAGTCTCCCTGCACCATATCTGAAGCTTCAAATAAAACTCTCTGCTTCTCCACCCCATTGTGGTCATTGGCACGACGCACACCGGGCAACGAACCCAACTGTTGCTTGCCTCAGACACTCTGTGCCGGCAACACATCTATCCTCCATGAACTTATCTAATTCTTATTTGAACCCAGTCATATTTTGGCCTTCAAAATATTCCCTGGCAACACGTTTCACAAGGTGACTGGGTACTGTGTGAAGAAGTACTTCCTTACATTTGTTTTAAATCTACTACCAATACATTTCACAAGGGGAAACCAGGTTCTTGTCTTATGTGAAGGGATAAATAACAGTTTCCTATTCACTTTCTCCACACCAGTCATGATTTTATAAACCACTATCATATCCTCCTTAGTTGTCTCTTTCTAAGATGAACAGTTCCAGTCTTTTTAGTCTCTCCTCACACGGAAGCAGTTCCATACCCCTTATCATTTTTGTTGTCCTCCTCTGTACCTTCAATTCTAACCATTTTTTTAATATGGGGTGACCAGAACTGCACACAGCATTCAAGGTGTGAGTGATACCATGGATTTATAAAGAGGCATTATGATATTTTCTGCCTTATTATCTATCCCTTTCCTAATGGTTCCTAACACTGTTAGCTTTTTTGACTGCCGCTGCACATTGAATGGATGTTTTCAGAGAACTATCCACAATGACTCCAAGATCTCTTTCTTGTGTGATAACAGCTAATTTAGACCCCCATCTTTTTGTATGTGTAGTTGGGATTATATTTTCCAGTATTTATTACTTTGTATTTATCAACACTGAACTTCATCTGTCATTTTGCTGCCCAGTCATCCACTTTTGTGAGATCCCTTTGTAACTCTTCACAGCCAGCTTTGGACTTAAGTATCTCAAGTAATTTTATATAGTCTATAAACTTCACCAGCTCACTGATTACCCCTTTTTCCAGATCATTTATGAATATGTGGAACAGTACTGGTCCCAATACAGAGCTGTGGGGGACTCCACTATTTACCTCGCCCCTTTATGAAAACTGACCATTTATTCCTACCCTCTGATTCCTATTTGTTAAGCAGTTACAGATCCCTGAGACAACTTTCACTCTTATCTCATGACTTCTTACTTTGCTTAAGAGCCTTTTGTGTGGGATCTTGTCAAAGGCTTTCCAACAGTCCAAGTCCACTGTATCAACTAGATCACCCTTGCCCCTGTGCTGACTGACTCCCTCAAAGAATTCTAATAGATTGGCGAGACATGATTTCCTTTTACAAAAGTTGTTCTGACTCTTCCCAAACATACCGTGTTCATCTATGTGTTTGGTAATTCTGTTCTTTATTGTAGTTTCAACCAATCTATGTTGTACTGAAGTTAGGCTTACTAGCCTGTAATTGCCAGGATTATCCCTGGAGCCTTCCTTAAAAAAGAGCATCATATTAGCTATCCTCCAGTCATCTGGTACTGAGGCTGATTTAAACAATAGGTTACACACCACCGTGAATAGTTCTGCAATTTCGTATCTGAGTTCCTTTAGAACTCAAGTGAGTACCATCTAATCCTGGTAACTTATTATTGTTTAATTCATCTAATTGTTCCAAAACAAAATCATGACTGGTATGGAGAAAGTAAATAAGGAAGTGTTATTTACTCCTTCTCATAGCACAAGCACTAGGGGTCACCAAATGAAATTAATAGGCAACAGGTTTAAAAGAAACAAAAAGAAGTATTTCTTTACACAATACACAGTCAACCTGTGGAACTCTTTGCCAGAGGATGTTGTGAAGGCCAAGACTATAACAGGGTTCAAAAAAGAACTAGATAAGTTCATGAAGGATTATTCCATCGATGGCTATTAGCCAGGATCGGAAAGCGATGGTGGCCCTAGCCTCTGTTTGCCAGAAGCTTGGAATGGGCGACAGGGGATGGATCTCTCGATGATTTCCTATTCTGTTCATTCTCTCTGAAGCACCTGGCATTGGCCACTGTTGGAAGACAGGATCCTGGGCTAGATGAACCTTTGATCTGACCAAGTTTGGCCATTCTTATGTTCTTAACCTCCTCTATTGCCACCTCAGTCTGGGACCGTTCCTTAGATTTGTCACCTAAAAAAAAATTGCCCAGGTGTGGGAATCTCCCTCATCATCCTCTACAGCGATGATTGATACAAATAATTAATTTGGCTTCTCCACAATGGCTTTGTCTTCCTTGAATGCTCCTTTAGCACCCTGATTGTCAAGTGGCCCCAGTCACTGCTTGACAGGCTTCCTGCTTCTGATGTACTTAAAAAAATGTTGCTGTTAGTGTTTGTTTCTTTTTCTAGTTGCTCTTCGTATTCTTTTTTGACCTGCCTAATTATACTTTTATACTTGCACAGTTTATGCTCCTTTCTAGGATTTGGCTTCTGTGCTGATTATTCAAACATGGAATTTGCATCCATAGAGATTCTATAGTAAAGTTTGTGTCAAGGTTCCTTCCCCACTCTGAACTCTAGGGTACAGATGTTGGGGCCTGCATGAAAACCCCCCTAAGCTTATTTTTACCAGCTTAGGTTAAAACTTCCCCAAGGTACAAACTATTTTACCTTTTTCCCTTGGACTTTATTGCTGCCGCCACCAAGCGTCTAACAAATATATAACAGGGAAAGAGCCCGCCTGGAAACGTCTTTCCCCCACAAAAATCCTCCGAAACCCTACACCCCCTTTCCTGGGGAAGGCTTCATAAAAATCCTCACCAATTTGCATAGGTGAACACAGACCCAAACCCTTGGATCTTAAGAACAATGAAAAAGCAATCAGGTTCTTAAAAAAAGAATTGTAATTGAAGAAAAAGTAAAAAGAATCACCTCTGTAAGATCAGGATGGTAAATACCTTACAGGGTAATCAGATTCAAAACATGGGGAATCCCTCTAGGCAAAACCTTAAGTTACAAAAAGACACAAAAACAAGAATATACATTCCATTCAGCACAGCTTATTTTATCAGCCATTTAAACAAAACAGAATCTAACGCATATCTAGCTAGATTACTTACTAAGTTCTAAGACTCCATTCCTTTTCTGTTCCCGGCAAAAGCATCACACAGACAGAGAGGACCTTTGTTTCTCCCCCCCTCCAGCTTTGAAAGTATCTTGTCTCCTTATTGGTCATTTTGGTCAGGTGCCAGCGAGGTTATCTTAGCTTCTTCACTCTTTACAGGTGAAAGGGTTTTTCCTCTGGCCAGGAGGGATTTAAAGGTGTTTACCCTTCCCTTTATATTTATGACAGTTTGTTTCAAAATTTAAGATTTTTACTATATTTGACTCTATGCTTTCTTTGAAATAATAATTTAAATTTGAAAGGAAAACACATTCTTTTTTCCTTGTATTCAGATAGTATTTTCTCCCTCCCTCTATTCTTATTTATCTCTGATATTATATTATTTAATCCTGGAAATAATTTTCACATACAGCTTGTATGGAAGATGCTTTACAAAATTATTGGATTGTATTTTCTTTGAAGCAATTCAGAAAATATTGATTAGCAGAACAGACAAGCCTCACAGTGTAAAAGACTGTGAAAGCCAATTGCCTTTCAGCATGATGGGCACATTCTCTTATTCAAACCACATTCTCCATTTGCCTAAGTCCTATTTTTAGCACATCTCTAACCTGTCTTTTAGATGAGTTTACTATTAATTCATTTGTCTATTTCCCGCTTACTAGTCTTCAGGGTAGCCAAAGCAGATGTAATTGTGGGGCCTGATATGTGAATTTGGTGTACAATCCCAAGACTTGCAAGAATTTTAGGGTCTATTTCTGAAAACCTTTACACTCAGGAATAATCTTTACTCACACAAGTGGTCCCATACAAATAAAAACTACTCACGTGAGTGTTTGCAGGATCAGACCTCATAAATGTAATTTCTTCACTTATTCAAACACAGCTACACAAACAGGCAGTCAGATTAAATATGGCTTCCATTCTATATATATCCAATCCTGTACCATTTAAATCAATGAGAATTTTGTTATAGATTTCAATGGGGGCAGAATCAGGGTCATGGTGGTTCTACATACTGTGACAAAGTTCCTGCTCTACCTTGGTGGGTCTTGCACTTATTGGCGGATTTGCTTGCCTTGGAGCTTCACGGCAGCCCTCAGCTTGGCCGTTTTTCTGAATTCACAGTCCAGGTTGACTCCTCCTGTGTCTGACCAGGAGTAGGGAGGATTTGGGGGGAACGCAGTCCCACCGTTTACTCCGGGTTCCAGCCCAGGGCCCTGTGGAATGCAGCTGTCTAGAGTGCCTCCTGGAACAGCTGTGCGACAGCTACAACTCCCTGGGCTACTTCCCCCTGGCCTTCTCCCAACACCTTCCTCCTGGTGTCTGATAATGCTTGTACACTTCAGTCCTCTAACAGTCCGCGTTCTCACTCTCAGCTCCTAGTGCCTCTTGCTCCCAGCTCCTCACACGCACACCACAAACTGAAGTGAACTCCTTTTTAAAACCCAGGTGCCCTGATTAGCCTGTCTTAATTGATTCTAGCAGCTTCTTGATTGGCTGCAGGTGTTCTAATCAGCCTGTCTTAATTGTCTCCAGAAGGTTTCTGATTGTTCTGGAACCTTCCCTGTTACCTTACCCAGAGAAAAGGGACCTACTTAGCCTGGGGCTAATATATCTGCCTTCTATTACTCTCCTATAGCTCCTATATATTCTGGTCCGACCGTGTCACAATACCCACACTCTTGGAGTCATGTGCAAAGATTGAGGCACCCAGCCAGGATAATTTTGAAAAAAAAAAAAAAAGATGAATTTTAACATAAAAATTCTTGCACCGGAGAGTAGAAGAGAGAAACAAATGTCAGACTCTAGTGATGTCACTCCTTGTGCTACTGGAAGGTGCTCAGATTCTACAGTAATGGGTGAAGTATAAGAACCTAAGTAAAACAGAAGAGAAGAGAATTGATCCTAATAGTTGTAGGTCCACATGGGAATTTGATGAGCGTGTAGACATGCTCATGGTAAGGTGTTAATGCTTTTATTAATAACAATAATTTGCACACATATAGCATCTTTTATCCATAGATGATTATGATGATTTATTTGTATTACTGCAGTATCTAGTAGCCCTAGCCCTGGAGCAGGACCCCATTGTGCTAAGGGGCCTACAAACACAGAACAAAAAGACAGTCCCCGGCCCAAGAGTTTACAATCTAAATATAAGACAAGAGACAACAGATGGATCCAGATGGGGAAATGAGGCAGTATTGGTCAGCATGATAGTTCGTGACCTCAGCACACCAGAAACCTAACCAAGGATCTCAGAATGCTTTACAAACATTAATTAAGACTTAGAACACCTCTACGAGGCAGATAAATATTTATACCCATTTTTTACAGGTGGAAAAACTGTCACACAGAGTGACTCACAAAAGATCACAAACTGAGTCAGCAGCACAGTGGGAAATAGAACCCAGGAATCCTGATTCCCAGTCTGCTGTGATAATCATTAGACAATGCTCCCAATCCTCCTCATGATCATTCAGTCCTTGGGAGCAGAGTAAGGTCCCTTATCTAAAGCATAAAATCAGAGTAGATTTTTGACTCTCTCTCTTTCCCTCTCACATTTAGCACTACAGTACCCAGAACGATGCATCTAATTTTGTCAGGCACAAAATCTCTCTTGAAAATGCTGCAGTGTTTATGGTACAACACATAAAACTGACTTTGTAAAATACGCTCTAGAAACAGAAAAGGAGATTGAAAATATGCTGCACAGGAAGGCTTCCGTAGGCTGTGAGAAAAAGAAAAGAATGTTGCTAACCTTGTTCTATTTTTCCCCATAGCCTAAGGGAGGCCCTACAGCAGAGCTATTATTTTAATCTTATATTCTCTTTCCAGCATGTATTTTATTTACTTCCTTCCGCTAACAATACCCCTGCCTCTGATTAACTTCTGAATTCAAACACTTTAGAAGAAGATATTCCAGGATAAGACTTTTCTGTGTTGGATGTGCAAAGGTTTAGAAACTGCCTGAGTATTCTCTGTGCTAGCTACGAGTTAGCAGTGAGAGGTTTCTCAAAGGGAATATTGCAGCAGTGACAGTGTCAGGTTGCAATCCAGTTTGTTTAGCAAGCATGAACCTCTCTGGCTTACCGGTACAACTACAAAATGGAAATATTTAAAAAAAAATGTAATTAAAGGGATATTATGAAGATAATACATTGTATGGAAATGGCTAGTGTGGATATATATAGGACCTGTGGCATCACTCAAGCAGGGTCTTACTGATAAATGCCTTCTCTACTTTATTCATAACAGACCCAGCATATATGAGAGAAATCTGAAATATCCTTTCTTCTACCACCTTGCCTCTCCAAGTATTTCTCAGTAGGAGTCAAGTGGGTTTGTCAGAAGAGGCATTGTCTAACATCAGAAAGATTTACATTCTCTTTGGAGAATCATCTTAATAGGTATCTTCAAACCTGCTATTAAGTGCAATTGTCTCCCCAGTTCACCTATTCCATATGGAGTCATCTTCCAGGCAAATCACCCAAAACAATATGTACAGACCTTTTGAGAGAGACACCACACTTACAGGATTCCACCAGTGTGACGTCTGAGTCTTCGCAGTTTAACGGGTACCAAGATTGATGGGAAGAACAGAAAGAGGTGGGCATTGCACATGGGGAATGTCCCATCCCCACACACTTCAACCACTTTTCTTACCAAATCCATTCACTTCTTTCCCATTATAACTGCTTCATGAAACAAATACCATTAAAAATAACTTATAGTTAGATAGTCACTGTATGATGAGACCCCTATAAGTACCTAAGATAGACAGTTATTCAGTAACTCCTACAAGCACAGCAGTAAAGTAATTCATTGGGATGTCTTTTTTTAGCTCTCTTGCAAGTTATAGTTATCACTATTTTGAAAGCACATTTTTAATGCCAAATCCATTTTTAGCTAATGCAGGTGTGAAAAACAGTTGAGAAATATGTAGGTGTTCACAAGCGTAAGTGGGGTTTCTATAATCCACTGGATTGCACATAGATAGTGGAGATAAATATCAACATATGGAAATACTATTGTAACTGGTTCATCTGACATCTAATTTATGGCTTACTGGCACAAACAACAACAACATGGTGTTATTTTCCCTAAGTAGTAAACAGTATAAAAAATACATAAGGATGATGAGCTGCTATAAACCTCCTGTAAGGCAAAGGGGCTAGTGGAATCAGTTGGTTTAATGATAACACAATGTTGTATTTACACAAAAGAAAAAATAATCCTTGTTTTCCTAACCTCTCAGTCAGCTGTTTTCTCAGCTATCGCTCCATTATAAATTCATATATACCTTTGTCAACACCAGAAGCAGAAGTAAGAGAGAAATAAATCATGCTAAAAAATTAATCTCAAAGCCTACAGAAGTTTTTTTCCCAGCTTCCAGTAGTGCCGGTTTGTTGACATGTTGACAAGCTGCTTCTCACACTTGCGCTTTGGCATGTTGGAAGGATGCCTGGCCAAGGACGGTGCCGCCCCTCAGTTCTTTGGTGGCTCTCTTGTCAATTTAATTTAAAATAACTATTTTAGAAATGGTCTTGAACCAAAACCTCAGATCATAATATGCCCAAATCTGCAGGAAGTTTGTAAACGGTTCTGAGGATATGCAGCTTAGGGCTATCTCTACTTTATTGGCATGATGTTGTGCAGATATGGTTTCCAAAAGCTAACACCCCAGTGGTGAAATCCTGGCCCCACTGAAGGCAATGGGAGTTTTGCACTGACTTTAATGGGGACAGGGTGTCACCCCAAGTATCTATCTATGGCTTTTTCATTTGTGGACCCCTGAAAAATTTCAAATGGAGATGCGGAAACCTTTGGAAATCTTAGACATAGACTCCTGGGAGTCCATAGACCACAGGCTGAAAACTACTGTTCTATGGTAATGACAACATTTCACGGATCCCTTAGACAGAGTCTGCAGACCCCAGATTGAAAACCACTGATCTATGGGAACGGTTTCACTGGATTAATGGGGTAGGATGGATTTTATACGCAGGGCCTTATTTTGATCTCACACCACTATTACATGGGTATAACTTCATTGACTCTATGGCATTGGTGATGTAACAGAACAGATCCAGGCCATGAAGTTCCATCTTGTATTCATCCATGTTTGCCTGAGTAACTCTGAGAATAGACTGCTCTCTCAGCAAGGGATCGACTGATAGGATGACACTGAGTGGAAGTGGAAAGAGAGATGGTAAAAACATGTTGACAAGTCGGTACCATCGTCAACATCATACGAAAAATTAGAGTTTGAAAAGATTTTGAACAATGCAAAGCAGTAAGCTTTTCAAATTTAGTCTACTTATCATGCACGTTTATGAAGTACACAACAACTTCAAATGTATTTCCAACTATTTCATACAGTATTTCCCCAAGGGATTTAAGGAAAAAAGGTTAATTAAATAAAAAAAAACTACTGCAAAAATAAAAATGAAGGTTTTTGACAGTAAGTGATTTCTTCTTTAGACCTGGAAACTGAATGTACTTGGGTCTGTCATGTAGCGTGCACAGCAATGACTAGGTACACCAAGATAGTCCCAACCCAGAGTATTTTTCACCTCAAATCTCAGTCCTGTTGTTAATGGACAAGTATCAATATTACAAATTCAGAAGCACAACTGGTACTCTTGAGGCCAAAGACTGAATGGGCAGTGTTCTCTGACCCCCTAGAGGCATTCCTTCCAGTCAGTGCTGGAACATCTTTGGAAGGATGGTTTGGGAAAGCTTGCATCACTGTTGCCCTGTAGTAGCAATTTTGTGTAGAGAGCAATTTAGTCTCCAGGGCTGTCAATCCGGCACATTGCATCAGGACCAAATTCATGAGAGTTTTTTGTTTTAAATTACCGATTCTGCAAAGAGCACATTACCATAACCAAGCATATTGATGACAAATGACTGCACCACACCTTTAAGCGGGGCAGATTTTGTCCGGCTGGCCAAATGAAGGGAACAGTGCTTTACTGCAGAAGGGGTAGGGAAGAGAGGTCAGAAACTGCTGCAAAAGGGGAGGAGGGGTCAACGTGGTCACTGACTCTTCCCCTGGGAACCGGAAGGGCAGCGGGGTTTAAAAGGAGCAGCCTCTGGCAGTGAGGCCCCTTTTACACAGAACAGGCTAAGGCTATACTCACCCTCCCTTTAGATGGTGAAATGGCTGGCTTGGTCAAGACCTGCTGTGGGCCTTGCACTAGCCACTCCTTTTCAGGGGGGCTGGGAAGGAATTTATCCCTCACCACCAGATTGGTCTAGGTGGAGTGGGTTTTTTTCCGCCTTCTCCACAGGAGGCTCGGGGTGGGCTTTGTTGATGTTTGGCATGAAGGGGTTAGGCAAACTCACAACTCATTATGTAAATGTGGGGCGGATATCCAGTGCAGGTACTCCAGAGGGAAGGTCTACAGTGACCGGATAAATGGCTTGGAAAAGGACTTAAAAAGGAAGTGTTGGTTAAACGAACTGAATGGGGGAAGGGTGCTGGGCTCCTATGAATGGTACGGCAGAGATCCACCCACCCTCCTCTTTCTTATAGCCCACCTTAACCCTCCTACAAGAGAGGGTGGATGGTAAGGTTCCAGCAATGGGTAGGCTGAAGGATGTGGATGGAAAAAAGAAGGGGAGCTGGCAGAATCCCCCAGCGAATTATTGAATGAACATGAGGTTACCTGCACTGTACACTTTTATCTGCCGGGTAATCCCAGGCATTTAATAAAAAAAGTCGCAGCCTAATTAAAACCAAATGAAGTGTCTGCTGTCCTCCTTTCAGTATAGCTGGACAACGCATGAATTTATCATTGAGAGAGATTTGTGTATAAAAATACAAATCTCCTTTAGGAACTTGTTTCGGCTTGTCAAATAAGGTTTTTGCAATATTTTGCCATATATATAGTACCACTGTTACTAATTTCTATTGCCTGTTATAGAATTTTACAGCTGTTTAATCTGGTCTGTACATTAGAAGACAGAGAAAACCTGTACATAAAATTCAAATATACACTGACAAGCGCGTGATATATTTAGAGAGAGAACCATTTAACAGAGATGCTACGCTTGTGAGGCTATTTAATACAATCCCTTAACCTCCGGATTGCATGTGTCATAAAACTGCAGCCGAGTTTCCTTTTATGCAGTTTAAAATTAATGTGTTGCACAACCCAGTCCAAATGAGACATCTTGGTTAATTTACACGTACTTGCCAATGTTGTGTCATTAAGAGGAAACAGGAGTATTAATGCTTTTTCAGACTGTATCTTGATGAATTTAGTGAAAAGATGAAGGATAATTATACAAATTCTATTTACATTTAGTCTGAATTAGTCTCAGATTAAAAAGCAGGCTTGATGATTTTTCCACATGTATGAATTATTTTCATTTCTTTTATATTATTTCAGAAAATCATTGCTGGATAATGTTTAATTTGGTGGTTATCAGTCTCCAATAAATTAAGCATTTAGAGGTTAAATTCATTAAATGGATCACAAAAATTCAATGGACTTTACTGCAAATATAAAATATAAGAGACAAACTAGAAGGAAATAAAACTGAGCATGAGACACAACGTTCAGATCTGATTTGAATCCAACTTCTCTCAGAAGTCAGGGAGTTTAAGAGCGGCCTTACTGGGTCAGATCAAAGGTCCATCTAGCCCAGTATCCTGTCTTCCGACAGAGGCCAATGCCGGGTGCCCCAGAGGGAATGAAAACAGGTAAACGTCAAGTGATCCATCCCATCGCCCATTCCCAGCTTCTGGCAAACAGAGGCTAGGGACACCATCCGTGTCCATCCTGGCTAATAGTCATTGATGGACCTATCCTCAATGAACTTATCTAGTTCTTTTTTGAACCCTGTTATAGTCTTGGCCTTCACAACATCCTCTGGCAAGGCGTTCCACAGGTTGACTGTCTATTAATTTCATTTGGTGACCCCCATATTTCTTGTGTTATGAGAAGGAGCAAATAATACTTCCTTATTTACTTTCTCCACACCAGTTATGATTTTATAGACCTCTATCATATCCTCCCTTAGTTAACTCTTTTCCAAGCTGAAAAGTCCCAGTCTTGTTAATCTCTCCTCATATGGTAGCCGTTCCATACCCCTAATAATTTTTGTTCCCCTTTTCTGAACCTTTTCCAATTCCAATACATCTTTTTGAGATGGGGCAACCACATCTGCACGTAGTATTCAAGATGTGGGTGTACCATGGAATTATATAGAGGCAATATGATATTTTCTGTCTTATTATCTATCCCTTTCTTAATTATTCCAAACATTCTGTTCGCTTTTTTGACTGCCGCTGCACATTGAGTGGATGTTTTCAGAGAACTATCCACAATGACTCCAAGATCTCTTTCTTGAGTGGTAACAGCTAATTTAAGCCTCATCATTTTATATGTATAGTTGGGATTATGGTTTCCAATGTGCATTACTTTGCATTTATCAACACTGAATTTTATCTGCCATGTTGTTGCCCGGTCACCCAATTTTGAGAGATCCTTTTGTAGTTCTTCACAGTCTGCCTGGAACTTAACTATCTTGAGTAGTTTTGTATCATCCGCAAATTTTGCCATCTCACTGTTTACCCCTTTTCCCAGATCATTTATGTACCAAGCCATGGGGGACACCCCTATTTAACTCTGTCCATTCTGAAAACTTGCCGTTTATTCCTACCATTTGTCTCCTATCTTTTAACCAGTTACCAATCCATAAAAGGACCTTTCCTGCAAGCCTCCCATAATAAATAAATAAATAAATTTCACAATTAAAGAACATTTTCCATTTCCAAAGCACTTTGTTGACACAAATTAATTAAAAATGCTATAACACCTCTGTGAGATAGGAAAACATTATTATACCCATTTTCACACATGGAGAAACTAAGGCAGAAAATGAATTTCCAAGGGCCAAAGATAGGAGTCATTGCCAGAGCTGGAAATAGTACTCAGCATCTCTTGATTTTCTGTCCTGTGTTTAGACCAATACAGTTGATTACACCTCTCTTTTTATATTTTGCAGATAAGCATATAAACATTTGTACATTGCCTCCTTTCCACATTGCCTCAATGCTATTTAAAATCATTCAGAAGTTATTTCCCCAACAAAATTTGCTCAAAGATCAGATAGTTGGTTGAGGTAGGAATGGGCTGCAAAGTGGACTGAACAGAAAATAGGCTCTTTATTGATATTCACAGTGCTTCCCGCTTCCAGCTGGGACAGAAATACAAAGACAACAGCCTATTCTATGGTATTTCATCACCTGCATTTCTATTTCTGGCCAAAATCTGTCAGTGAGCAAATGCCTAAAAATGAAGATCATCAAGGAGAAAAAGTTATCCAGAGTTTTTCAAATGTCGACAAAGGTTTGGGTAGAGATTTTGATGAAGGTTGAAGCTGTTCTTTCACGCAGACCAATTCACTTATCCCTCATTTTAAATTATATGGTTCTTAATTTAGCATTGAGAGAAGCCTGCTTTACATTTTTCTTTACTTCAAGCCAAGCAAGACTATTAAAATTTGGAATTATGCTCAAGTTTTCCTTGTGATTGCCCATATGAGGATGAATTTACTCCTCTGCTTAATAAGAGTGTAACAGAGAAAGAAACAAAATTAGGGGAAAAAAGATTGTTTCACAAAAAAATTATATTGTGACACCCACAACAAATCCTTCAATTTCAAACCCTTTCAATAAAAGAAACCCACACAGCAGGTTTTAGGGAACTATGTCCTATCCTCAGGATCACTGATATAGCCAGTGGCAATATTTTTGATGATGGAATGCTTCTAAATTTGTTCGTAATTAGTTTATTGTATTACCATATAATATCCTTAATGGAATTTTGGATGGGTAGAAATTCTCTGATATCAGTCAGAATTAGTTATCTCCAGCATGGAGAAGATTTTCTTCTCCTATTCATGAAAATAAATTAATCCCCCTTAATAAACACATTGTTAATGTTCTAACTCACCTTAGGACTCAAGGGTGGTGCTGTTACTTCAGATGTAACAAACATTCTAAGCAGAATGGCATTAGATACACTAATAGGACTCAAACCACACCATGCATTTATTACCTCCAGATAGTCTGTTTCACGTAGATGGCATTTAAATTCAAGTTCCCTGACAGACATAAATTTCCCTTGATCATATAAATTTTTAATGCACTTCCATTATTAAACCAAATTTTATTCCAAAGAGGTTTGTTTTTAAAATTAATGAAAGGATTTTGTCATACTTCAGATGAAGCAAATATAGAATTCCAGGAACCTAATATAGAAGCCAAGTTTCTAAAAATGACCTGAGGCCTGTGTAGAGTATGATTTGCTTTAAGTTAAGTGTGTAGGTCACGTCTCATAATCTCTCTCAGTTGATAAGGATCAGCCAGGAGTTGCTCTAAAGGCAACCCAAAAAGGAGAGCAAATAGCTTGGTTCAGAACAGAGCTCAGAAATCTGCACTGATATGCTAAGTGATAGCAGCAACTACAGGGAATGTGGAAATATTTCTACACTTTTAAGAACTAGGCTAGAGATTTGCCTTTTTATTATTTCACAACCAAATACTAAAAATAAGTTGTTTGAAGGGAATACTTGGGGCCCAGTTCTCCCCCCATACAGAAATGTATCCTCCAAAAAAGGGAAAACATCTGTCGAGGTCTTTCCACAAATTAATTCCTGGTAGCAACAGGAATATTTTGCATAAAGGAGTGCAATTGGGGGCCACATCTGGGGCCATAGATATAAAAAAATATGGACTGTGTCCTAGAGCTCTCCTCTATACTGGAGAGGGCTCACAAAACAACTGCAGAAGGGCAGTCCTCAAGTTTGAAAGACCCAGAATTGAAGCAGAAAACCCTTTATGTATGGGTTTACTGGCAGGAACCAATACACAGTGCATTGTACTGAAATAAGTAATAAAGCTGTCCCAGAGATGAGGTTAGCCTGTACTGCTCTTCCTGCTTGTCATTAATAAAGTTAATTCAAGCCTGTCCGTGCTTCATACAATCATAGAATATCAGGGTTGGAAGGGACCTCAGGAGGTCATCTAGTCCAACCCCCTGCTCAAATCAGGACCAATCCCCAATTTTTGCCCCAGATCCCTAAATGGCCCCCTCAAGGATTGAGCTCACAACTCTGAGTTTAGCAGGCCAATGCTCAAACCACTGAGTTATCCCTCCCCCTTGTGTGTGTGCCTCACACTGCAGCTTCTCCTGAGTGTCTGAAAATGCCACCACATTCCACTGCAGTAATTTGCCCATTGGTATATGGTAGAATACTGGAGATAAATTACTAATTAAACACAGAATGAGCTATATTTAATGATATCCCAGCTCTCCCTCAGAGGGGAAGAAATTTTGTACAAGAGTCCATCTTTGTCATTAATTATTTATACCGGGGGAATGCTGCCCCTTAAATCAAACTTGCTAACTGCAAGATCTGAAGCAATCACTTCTTGGCCACATATGTATTAAGACCAATTGACAGCCTCCAGCACAATCTGGAGTATACTACTTCATTTTCAGAAATGCAGGAAGATGTTACATGCTGTAATACGCAGGGTTCATTTCTAAAATTTACCTTAGTGGAACCATCCCCAACCTATGATAAAAAATAAGGTACACATTTCTAAAAATTTTAACATGATGTCAGATGATCCTGGCCCACATATATTACTATAAGACAAAACTACAAAATATATGTTTGATATCAACACTGTACCTCTCTTTCAGCTAGCCACAGAGAACTAATGCTGTCTTACAAAGGCCACTTTTCTTAAAATAGGCACCTAGGATCAACTACAGAGAAGTCAATGACAGGGAAACTATGATGTCCTGAGATCTCATATCAGATATGGCCATGAGTATGTCATCACAAAGGTCACAACACGTAAATCAATTCTACTTCATACCTACATTAAATGATGTGGAAAATTTGACAGTAACACAGATGTGAAACTTGCTATGAAAACAAAATGAAGAAAAGCTTCTAAACATGACTATATATATGTTATTTTAAATGCCCACGGCTACATTCTAAATCTTTTTTGTTTAGTTTTGTTTGAGTTTCAACAAATACTTTGTTCTGGGAAAGGAGGATGGTTTTGTGATAAAGACACAGAATTTGGAGTCCAGACCCCCATTTCTGCCATATAGACCTTGGGCAAATCATTTAGTTCCTTTATTCATAACGGGACTAGACATGGATTAATGTGCTGCTCAGCATGAGTAAGAATACCAGAATCTGCTGTTTAATCTTTCTGCGAATCAGTTCCTTCATCTGTAAAACAGCTATTTGTGCTACTCCATGTTTTGCAGTTTCATTCATTAATATTGTAAAGTGCTTTGAAATCCTTCAGTGGAAGATGGGGTATAAATGCAAATTATTTTATTATTAGTTTGTTCCTCCTATGTTTTAAAATTAACGCACACATAAAATAAACAATGGGCTGAGTATGGCGGTGCGAACTGCAGAGGGACACTATTAAGGAAGACTGTGGTCTGAATGCACTGGCTAGCTTTCAGTTAGGAAGGATATTTTTCATTTCTTTGAAGTGGGCAGGAAATTGATAGCTCATATTTCATGTTGCAGTTATGCGTACTGCACCACTGGACACTACAGCAACAGCTCAGAATCCTCATTCCTATTTGTACTGTAAGTGGCAATAATTGCAGAAGTCCTCTGAACATGGCAGTGGATAGCTTTGATTGGGAAATACAGTTGTGAACACTGTACAAATAAAATAATAACCAAAGATAACGCTTCATAGACATTACACCTTTTGCATACAAATATATGTAAAATGTGTCTACTAAATTTTTGGAGAAAATATTTTACTTCTCTTATCTTAACAAAAGGAATCTCCCCAGATCAGGTACTACTAACCATCAAAACAACTATAATATGGGACTTCTGAATCTCTTGGAGTGATTACCACTGTGACAATTTAGATCTTTAAAAATCACATGAAAAGAATACTTTTTACTAGCAGAGCCTTTTGACATCCACCAGAAACACTACAGAATTCTGTTTTGTTTTGCAATACCATACATAGGGTCAGGATCTACATTCACAGACAAATGAGATGAGGAAAGGCATTTATCTTCTTGAAAAAATATTAGCATACAGACTATTTGGACAGTGTCTCACCTGCCCACTATAGAAAAAAGCTTTGGTCCACATTTAGGCAAGTCTGGCATCTTTGTAACACTGTTGCAAAAACACCTGGAGTGCCTTTGACAGGAAGGGCCTAATTCTGTCCTCACTTATACTCTGTGCACACCCAGTAAACTAAAGCGGATTGCAAGGGATGTGAAGGCAGAATGACCACACCACACTTTAAGCAAGGGAGATGTTGCCGGGCTTGCCAGGGGACGGGGATTCCTCTTTAAGGGCAGAGAGGCACAGATGTGCTGCAGACACAGAGTGGGTCAGCATGGGGATACTGACTCGTACCCCAGGGTGACTGGAACAGAGGGGAGATTATAGAAGTACAAACTGAGTGGGGAGAAGCCCTCTTTCACCTGGACCAAGCAGAGCAGCACCCACCCTCTCACCCTTGAAAGTGATGAAATACCAGGTCAGTATCTGCGGTGGGCATTGTGCTAGCCGCTCCTTTCTCTTAGGGCTGAGAAGGAATTTCTACCTCACCAACAGACTGGCCAAAGCAGAGTGGAGGGGCGGGTTCACCTTCCCCACAGAAGGTTCGAGAATGAAGTGTTCTTTTACGTAGAGACTGTCCAGTTTGACCAGTGTACATGGCAGAGGAGCCCTGGACAGTCTCTACGTAAAAGAATAAATGGACACAAATCAGACGTCAAGAATTATAACATTCAAAAACCAGTTAGAGAACACTTCAATCTCTTTGGTCACTCGATTACACACCTAAAAGTTGCAATTCTTCAACAAAAAAACTTCAAAACCAGACTCCAATGAGAGACTGCTGAATTGGAATTAATTTGCAAACTGGATACAATTAACTTAGGCTTGAATAGAGACTGGGAATGGATGGGTCGTTACACAAAGTAAAACTATTCCCCCCCCGCGCCCACTGTTCCTCAGACGTTCTTGTCAACTGCTAGAAATGGCCCACCTTGATTACCACTACAAACAGTTCCCCCTCCACCCCCGCTCTCCTGCTGGTAATAGCTCACCTTAAGTGATCACTCTGGTTACAGTGTGTATGGTAACACCCATTGTTTCATGTTCTCTATGTATATAAATCTCCCCACTGTATTTTCCACTGAATGCATTCGATGAAGTGAGCTGTAGCTCACGAAAGCTTATGCTCAGATAAATTTGTTAGTCTCTAAGGTGCCACAAGTACTCCTTTTCTTTTTACAGTATATGGTATATATTTAATGATTTCCACTTTCTGTTCAAGAACGTGTTTCATCATACACTACAGGTGTTTAAAGAAAAGTTTATTGAGCTTTTTTGACAGCAATGATGCCTCCTTGGAGATAACTGAGGACTGAAGTCCTAGGACCTACACAAAATAGAAAACACCTCCATTCCTCTATTATCTATCCCTCACACATAACATGAGGCACGTACAGTGTTTGTACAGGAAAAATATAGGATGGCTTTTTCTATATGGTTCATTTATAACTTTATATTTCCAGACCAATCTCCCCATCCTGCATGACCAGGGATGTTTTTTAGGTGGACAGAATACAAAATTTCTATTTCCATTTGCCCTAGCTAAAACAATTGCAAGCACAGAATTGGCCACAGGAACCTTGTGTGGCTTGAATGCATCTGAAGGGGGTCAGAAATTTGTTCCATGAAATTCTACACAGAGAAGTGAACAAAGACATTTTTGACCAATGAATGGGGGTGGGGAAGGGAAGACAGAGAGAGAGAATCACAAGATAGGTAGGCTCTCATATTTCCTGTCTCCTAAAATATACAAATAAGAAGCCATTCAGTAAAACTAAAAGACAAATTATTGATAGAGATGAAAGAAAGCACTTTTCTATTCCAACTACAATTAAGCTGGGGAACTCACCGCCGTATCACTGAAAAAAGTAGGTTTTGCTCATTTCAAGTAGCATTTGATTTTTATATGAGTAAAAGTCAGGTTCACATAGGTTAAAAATGACTGCATAACCTTGTGATCCAGAGCGGGGGTCTCCAAACTATGGCCCACGGGCCGGATCCAGCCCGGGGCTTCCATTTGTCCGGCCCTCCAACCAACAGGGGAGAAGCGAACAGCTGAGTAGGCACGCGGAGCAGACAGTGCGAGGGGCCACCGGTAGCAGCTCACTCGGGGCAGCAGCACAGCTGAGCTGTGCAGAGGGGTGAGTGCCTCTGGGAGCCAGTGTCCCCCCCAAAAGGGGAGCCAACTTTGGGGAGAGTCATTGCTGCAGCCAAGCAGGTACAGGGAGAAGCAAACAGGCAGGTTGCAGCTGAGTAGGCACGCCGAGCAGGCAGGGAGAGGGGCTGCCGGCAGCAGCTCACGCGGATGGGGGGTAACTCAGCTGAGCTGTGCACAGGGATGAGTGCCTCTGGGAGCCAGTGTCCCCCCAAAAGGGGAGCCAACTTAGGGGAGAGTTGCTGCTGCAGCCAAGCAGGCATGGACCCCTGCCTTAAAGCAAAAATACAAGCCAGATGCTTAATTACATCTCCAATAAATGGAGTAAAGAAGATAGAAATTAACAATTTCATAATGGTTAAATTTTAACTACAGCACTAATAGAACCAAACAGTCCCAACCAACAATGGAAACCTGGAGCTTCTCTTACCAAAGTACAGCCAAACTTTCAATCCTTTGTCATTTTCTTCAGCCGAGTAGGCACAGGGAGAAGGGAGCAGGCTTGGGGCAGAGCAGACCCAAAAAGGGGAGCCAACTTACAGTACCTGCATCGATTAACTTTTATACCCGATTTAGAATTCAATGGAACACTGACACAGTAGAGTAGTGTTGGTTTTTTTAATGAGTTTGCATATATTTAATTTCTTTCACAGTTGCTTCGGCCCGCGAAGCCCCTTCAAAAATCTAACATGGCCCTAGTCTCAAAGTTTGGAGATCCCTGATCCAGAGGGTAAACGGATCACCATCTGTGGCATGGAAGATGGCCACATATTTTATCATAACTGCATACTGTTCTGCTACTGGCATGATGTGGTTGATTATTGCACATCTGCATTTGCCCACTTCTCTGTAAAGCAACCACTATCAGCCACTGTTAGAACAGGATATCAAACTAGGAGCCTGATCCTGCAAAGCCTTACTGATGTACGCATTGCGCCCATTGACTTCAATGGGTGAATCATGGGTATGGATTAATCGTGAGAGTAGACGTTTGCAGGTTCAGGGGATGAGTGACTGGACTGACCATTGGTCTGTTCTGGAACTACAAATCCTATGTTTGTATGATCAGCCAGGTTTTACGAATGCATTTTATAATGCAGAGAGCAAAGAAGCTTGAAATGCCAAGTTTCATTAACATTCTCTAGTGGCTGCAGTAAAAGGAATTAGCATGAGAAGCAGAGCACAAAGCTATCCAAGGCACACTGTACAAGTGAACAGAAATTGAAGAAAAATTAGCTCCTTGTGAAATATTGCAATGATTTCTTTAAGCAATAAAGATATGGTTTGTTAAATAATAGAGTAGACAAAGTCAAATAAAATAAAAACTGTCAAAGTCCCCCACTCTTTTTTAAGGTGTTGCATAATATTTCAATTTTGCTTTCATTATCGAGACATAACAGTTGATCAGATCTAATTGCCATCTTGTCTGGAAAAAAACTTAGCAGCATTTAAATACATCAGAAAATGACAGAAACCCGGAGGAGCAACACATAATAAAATTACTGTATTCTGAAAGCAACCTGCACACAAAATTCATAAAGTCACTTTACAGTACTGCTCAGATACAGTGAGAAAGGACCAAGAATGGAAAGACTGTTTGCATCTACGGCCAGATACAAACAACTTGCCCAAGACACGTCCTTGACCCCCCGCCCCTCTTCCCTGCACATGGAACCAAATGATGTTAGATAACAGTGCAAAACCTGTTTTATTGTCCAACCAGGATTCAGGTTCAGTCCACCTAGGATTCAGTTATAATAGCAAAACTGGAACCTTGCCCTAAATTAACTCAGGAATGGTGGTGTCACAGTTTCAGGGTAACTTCACCTGTATTCTCCATCTATGGTCCAACAAGGGCACCCACTTTAGACTTCTGGCTCCCAGCTGTCACCTCTCTTGGATGGAGACTCTCATCTCACTCCCCCCTGACAAGGGATTTTAAGGCTGCACAGTTCCTTGTCTTACACTGTGATGCCCCCCACAAGTCAGAATGCCTAAAAAGGCTGATAGTCTTTGTTGTGTTTTCTCTCCAGGGGCGATAACTAGTGTATTGCCTGCTGTTATAAGTTACCAGATAGCTCCTCCTAAGCAAGCACATTTATTCTTAAGGTAAAAGCATTACAGAGAAAACACACAAAAAACAATAAAAGTTCCTACACACCATGACCTTCAGAGCCCGTTTATATGCCAATTGGCTAAGGGAACATTGTTATATAACAGTAAATCCCAGAAGCTCTGACATACTCACTACACTCAAAAAACTGTTGTCCGAATATTTATCCAAACAGTGCCTTGTAAGGTATTTTGTGAACACTGGTGACATACTGCTCATACATATCACTGTGTGATGATACATTCATGTTTTTAAAATAAGTTTTGGAGGCAGTTGACAAACAAGCTTGCCCTAGACAAAGGAATGTGGGTTTACCTGTCTGCATACACCAAGCTAACAGGCAGATGAGAAAACAGCATGGCTTGATTACAACCAAAGGACACTGAAAGTACAATTGCCTCTAAGGTAAACAAAGTGCTCAAGCTAACTGAAAAAAAATTCACTAGCGGGTAAAGAAGGGGTTTGGAGCCTGCACCCCAAAGAACAAACAGCAGGGGAGAGGACTCTGTCTCGGCTTACTTTAGAAAGAACACATTTCAAAGGTTTTCTGGACTACCAAAGGAAGAAAGGGGATTCCTCTGGTATCCATCACTTAAGGGACAAAGGGGGCCAGAGCTCTTGTAATCTGTGAAAGGTGGATCTCCCCAGCCATGTGGGTTGAGGACGCTGAGAACTGACTGTAGCTGAGAACTTGCCTGAGACCAGGATTGTAATCTGTTAAATTTTAGAAAGTGTGTTTTATTTTGTTTTATTGGCAACCATTTTCTTTTTCTATTTTCTCTTCTTAGTATCACTTAAACCTCTGTTCTTTATTACTGAACATGCTTAGTTTTACTATAAACTATCTCAGTGCTGCATATTAAGGTAAAGAGCATGTCCTCAGTTGTGCTAATAGACTGGTATGTATACTATCCTTTTGGAGACAGTGAATTTTGCAATTTCTGTGAGTGTCTAGTGATAGGGGTTGGACACCACAGAGAAAAACTCTTCCAAGGGGTGATGGGAGCTGGATTTCACTGAATGTTACCTGCTAGGCGAAATCAAGTCTGGCAGAGTCTCCAGGAGATTGCCGGTGAGGCAGACAGACTAGTGTGGCAGGGAGCTGACAAACAGCTTAAACTCCAGCAAAGCTGTCACTTGTTGAAGCAGAGTGGTAACACAGCGACTTATGGTTCAGGGTGCGCCGAGACAGCATCACACATGCATGCAAAAAAGCTCATTAGAGGTCACTCCCAACTCTGACCTAGGGCTCCAGTGGGTTTTAGTCCTTCAAGACCCACAATTGGTTTTTCCCCATAGTTATATCCATCTTATATCCAGAACCAGAATCACAGAATATGAGGAGTTCCTAAACAGTCAGGTTCAGGAAACACCAGTAGCTTCAAGGAAGAATGGAGCTGGCCACCAAGAAAATGGAGAGAAAGGAAGTCAGAGAGGAGGCCTGGCAGTTTGTAACCACCAAATGCAGGAGGTCATGGTGGCATTCGGGTAGTCTGTGGCCACCAGAGAGAAAAGGGCCAGGAAGAGTTCCACACAGTTAGAAGTTTCAAATCAATACCAGGTCCGCAACATGGAAACTTTGGAAGATACCTCTCAAGATCCAGTAAGCCAAAGGGAATGGAGAGATGTATGGGATATATGTGTGAATAGCAGCTTGGCCCAACCTGTAAGAAAATGAAGCATGCCCACAAAGAATGTTCTAACGGTCCAAAGAAGACAGACAATCCTTGTTGTAAATTCAGTACTCAGAAGAATTGAGAGAAAATTCTGCAAGGGACAGCAGCTTACAGGAGAGTGTGCTGCCTTCCCAGAGCCAAGACATGATATGTCACTCTGAGATTGGATAGGCATTTCAAGTTGATGGGAAAGGATCCACTGGTGATAGTTCATATTGGCACTAATGAACCCTGCACTGCTGGATAACTCACAAATAGTGGATGACTTCAAGGAACTGGGAAGCATGCTGAAGAAGAACAATGTCCAAGGAATCTTGTATGATATCCTTCCTGTCCGAAGAGTGAAGGAAAACAGAAGGCAGAACATTCTGGAAGTGAACTGTTGGTTACGTAACTGATTTGGTTTTGTGGAACATTGGTCCACCTTCTGTGCAGAGAGGGGGCTGTATAGTTTGGATGACCTGCACCTCAGAAGCAGGGGAACTGAAGGACATGAACAGAAGAAATTCTTGAATTGCCTATACACCAACGTTATGAGCCTGGGTAATAAATAAGAGGAACTGGAATGGGTACAAATTCGATCTAGTTGGTATTAATGAAACCTGGTGGGATGATTCATAACCATCAGACTATTAAAATCAATGATTATAACCCATTTAGGAAAGATGAGGTGGGCAAAAGGGGAGGGGGAATGGTACTCTGTTAAAAATGGCATTACCTGTTTCTGAGTCACAGATAAGAAGGAAGAAAATGATCTTAAATGCTTATGGATCAATGTCCTAATAGATAAAGCACAAGATGGGGTACTAGTTGGTGTTTGCTACACACCATCAAACCACACTAGGGAATGGGATGACTGCCTCCTTATGCACTTATCTATAATATGCAGGAGAAAAATGGCATGATCATGGGGGACTTCACAATTTGAGTGACATATGCTGGAGATCTCATGCCAGTACTAAAAGATTCTTGAAATTTCTAAACATTATAGAATACAATTTCCTAATTCAAAAAGTATTCTTTATTACATCTTTCCTACAAGATAAAAAGGAATTGATCACTGAAGCAAAAATTAATGGTAGCTCAGGTGCAAGTGATTACAACTTGATCACACTTATAATGTGCAAGCAGAATAAAATCCAGATCAGCAATATATATAGTTGGCTTCAATAGAACCAATTTCACAAAGCTTAAAACAATTATGAACCAAATCAGGTGTGAGGAAGAATTTAATCAGAAAAATGTGAATGATAATTGGTAATCATTTAAGAACTCCTTACTAGATACCCAAGAAACCACAATCCCATAATTGAGGAAGAAGGCTATGCTGACTAAAAAACAACCTGATTTATAGGGGAAGTTAAGGCAGATATAAAAAATAATACATAGCAAATGCTAGAGAGGAGAATTTGATAGTACTGAATACAAATTGGAAGTTAGGAAATGTAGAAAATTGATAAGGGAAGAAAAGGGACACAGAGAGAACTAACTCCATACCCAGCAGAGTTAAGGACAGTAAACAGGAGTCTTTTAAAAATGTATTAAAAACAAAAAGAACTCTGACCAGTAGTACTGGTCCATTACTAGATGGAAATGGTAGACTTATCAACAATAATGCAGAAAAGGCAGAAGTACTCAATACATATTTCTGTTCTAAATTTGGGGAAAAAAACAGATGATAGTCTCATCATATGGTGACGATAACACTCTTTCTATTTCACTAGAATCTCTGGAAGATGTTAAACAGAAGCTACTAAAGTTAGATATTTTTAAATCTGTGGGTCCAATTAACCTGTATCCAAGAGTTTTAAAAGATCTGGTTGAGGAGCTTGCTGGACCATCAGTGTTGCCTTTCAATAAGTCTCAGAGCACTGGGGAAATTCCAAAAGACTGGAAGAAAGCAAATGTTGTGCCAATTTTTAAAATGAGTAAATGGGATGACCTGGGTAATTATAGGCCTGTCAGCTTGACATCAATTCTAGGCAAGATAATGAAACAGCTGATACAGGACTTGATTAATAAAGAATGAAAAGAGAATAATGTAATTACTGCACATCAATATAAGTTTATGGAAAATATATCCTATCAAACTAACCTGATATCTTTTTTTAGGAAATTACAAGTTTAGTTGATAAAGATAATAGTCTTGATGTAATATACTTAGACTTCTGTAAGGTGTTTGACTTGGTACCATACAACATTTTGATTAAAAAACTAGAACAATATAAAATTAACACTGCACACATTAAATGGATTAAAAACAGGCAAACTGATAGGTCTCAAAATGTAACTAACAGGGGAATTGTCAGTAAGCAGGTGTGTTTTCAGTGTGGTCCTGCTGGGATCAGTTCTTGGCCCTATGCCATTTATCATTTTTATCAATGATTTGAAAAAAAAAAACAAAATAATCACTGATAAGATTTACAGATGACACAGAAACTGGGGGAGTGGTAAACAATGAAGATGACAAGTAACTAGTACAGAGCGATTTAAATTCCTTGCAATCTGGGTACAAGCAAACAATATGAGTTTTAATACCGCTAAATATAAATGTATCCACCTATGAATAATGAATGTGGGCCATACTTAAAGAATGAGACACTCTATCCTGGGAAGCAGTGACTCTGAAAAAGATTTGGGGAGGATGATGGATAATCAGCTGAACAGGGGCTCCCAATATGAAGCTGTGGCCAAAAAAGCTAATGTGATCCTGGTATGCATAAACAGAATCTCAAATGGGAGAGGTTATTTTACCTCTGTATTTGGCACTGATGCAACCGCTACTGGAATATTGTATCCAGCTCTGGTGCCCAAAATTCAAGAAGGATGTTGATAAATTGGAGAAAGTTAAGAGAAGAGCAATGAGAATGACTGAAGGATTAGAAAACATATCTTATCGTGGTAGACTAAAAGAGCTCAATCTATTAATCTTATCAAAAAGAACATTAAGGGGTGACTTGATTACAGTCTATAAGTATCTATATGGGGAACAAATATTTAATAATTGGCTTTTAAGTCTAGAAGAGAAAGGCATAACATGATCCAATGGCTGAAAATTGAAATGAGACAAAATCAGATGGGAAATAAGGAATAAATTTTTGACACAGTAGTTAACCATGGGAACAATTTACCAAAGGTGATGCTGGATTCTCCATTAATAGGGCCCTACCAAATTCACGGTCCATTTTGGTCAATTTCACAGTCATAGGATTTTTTAAAAAGTAAATTTCATGATTTCAGATACTTAAATCTGAAATTTCATGGTGTTGTAACTGTAGGGGGTCCTGACCTAAAAGGGGGTTATGGGGAGTCACAAGATTATTGTAGGGGGGTTGCGGTACTGCTACCAATACATCTGCGCTGCACTGCCTTCATAATTGGGCAGCTGGAAAGTGGGGGCTGCTGCCCAGGAGCCCAGCTCTAAAGGCAGTGCTGCCGCCCGCAGCAGTGCAGAAGTAAGGATGGCCTGGTATGGTATTGCCATCCTTACTTCTGTGCTGTTGCTTTCAGAGCTGGGCCCTCGGCCAGCTTCCGCCACTCTCCAGCCGCCCAGCTCAGAAGGCAGCAGCGCAGAAGTAAGGGCGGCAATGCCACAATCCCCCTACAATAACTTTGCAATCCCCCACAACTCCCTTTTGGGTTGGGAGCCCCAGTTTGAGAAATGCTGGTCTCCCCCATGGAACCTATATAGTATAGGGTAAAAGTACACAAAAGACCAGATTTCATGGTCCATGACACATTTTTCACAGCCGTGAATTTGGTAGGCCCTATCCACTACTGACCATTTTAAAATTCAGATTGGATGTTTTTCTAAAAGATATGCTCTAGTAATTATTTTGGGGAAGTTCTATGGCTATACTTGAGGTCAGACTAAATGATCACAGTAGCCTTTTGTGGCGTTGGAATCTATGACTCTGTAAACCAGGGCATAGCTTCAAAACACTGGCCCAATCCCGGCCCACTTTAATACATAAAAATTAATATAATAAGGTCTTCCTAGGATATTGCAGGAAATTGCCATATCTGTCACAGGTGATTACTTTGCTAATTAATTAATTAATGCATTAGTTAGCATCACCCAAAGGAAAGACCCAAACAACCTGTCCTATTGCAAGAAAGCAGATGAAGCCAGTGGAATGAGACGCAAGCATCTTGAATCAGACTTATACCTCGGACAATCTATTCCTGACTCATCTCCCCACAGCCTAAGGCCCAACCCAGCAACCAAGCCCTCCACGGAGTCTCCACATCCACAGAACAGGGCAGTGTTATTTCCCCCCCTCTTGCTTACTCTGAAGTGTTCATTAAAGCAATGCAGCTTCAGCATCTGAATAAGGACTTCCAAAGCAAACTACGAGGGCTATATAAGCAATATAGCCTCCCACCCTAATTGCCACATAAAATCCACTCTCTAACTCCCAAACTTCTTCAGTCTCTGCAGGTAAAAAACACCAACCCTTGACGCTTTTGAGTCTTTCATTCCCATGGGAATAGGTACAACAATTCTCACCTGGGCCCTCTGCCACTCAGAGCAGAAGAATACCTCATAAAACAATGGGCATTGATCAAGTAAAGAATAGGATGATCATCACCTAAGTGTACTTATACTGGGACTACAAATATCAGTTAAAACTTTTAACTTCCCATTTGGCAAATAGTTATGATCACCCTAATGGGGCAGGGCAGCAACTTTCTCAAAGCCCAATACCACTGAGTTTTTAAAAGAGCTACTGCTCTTTTCTCTGCTGGTTGTTGTCCTGATGGACAGGGGGAGTTGGGGCCTGGATAACAAAGAAAGTTTAGGAGCAACTTGGTCACGAGTGATATGTACCTACACAGGGAGAAGATAATAGATACTAGAGGGCTCTTTATTCTAGAAGAGAAAGAGATAATGACATGCAGTGGCTGGAAGCTGAGGCCTGAGGCTAACAAAATTAAAACTAACAATAAGGTGCAATCTTTTAGTAGTGATGACAATTAACATTCGGAACAGATTAGTGAGGGATGTGATAAATTCTACATCACTCGTAGACCTTAAATAAAGGTTGAATGTATTTCTAAAAGATACAATCACAATAAATTTTGAATGGCGGTATGGACTTCTTTGGAAATCTTAGACAGTCTGCAGTCCACAGGCTGAAAACCACTGGACTAGTTTATCACAATCATCCCTTCAGGTCTTAAAATGTATATATCTGTGAATTGCAGAAGGATGGATGGGAAGCCTTAAATGACTCAGTTATTTTAGTTCATGTCCTGGTGCAGGAGTTGGGCTGTGGCTCATGCAAAGAGACTCTAAATGCTTTACATTCTCTTTACAAGTAGAGATTTTGAACTGTTTTGCATTTCCCCTCTTCCATTCTGAAGGTAGTGCATGAGAAATCCAATAGGAGCATCAAACCCATGTAACCACCTGTAATCTGTGAATTCCAAATCTAAAATAAATAAATAAATCATGTTACTTTCTAAACTATGAGGTTCACACACTAAGGCAGATATTTGCTTAAATAATTAAACACCTTAGCCAAATCACGGCAAAACCTCTTGTAGGAAAAAATAAAATAAAAGCTCATTAATGTCACCTGCTGAATTCTTTTAATCTTTTCCTGGAGCTCTCCTGCATAATTTTAGGATAACAAAAATTACATTACAAAGTACATCTTAGGTTTTGTTAGTGAAATATGAGCTCCGGATTTTTTTTAGAGTTGGTTTCTAACAAGGAACGCAGCCTTTACTGCCAGCCTCTGATCCAGAGAGAACAGAAAGAACTTTACTTGCATGGATAATCTACAAGTCAATTGTTGGAAGTAGATTTCAGGGAGGGGTAGAGGACACATTACTTACTGAGAACTACTCTGCAGGATTACAGGCAAGGTTATAGTAAAGTCCTATAAAATAGGACAGATAATGTATCCATTCACTAACTGCCAATATTCTTATTCTCCTGCCATGTTACCTCATTTTAATCAGCTCTTTTATAATATGCTATTCATGTGCAAATAAGGATAAAAACTCCCCCACAAAGGTTAGACTACATACAGTACACAACTTTATTCTGCATAATTTCTTTCATACAAATTGTATCTTAAAATAATGTGCAGAGTTTAGAAAGAAAGAAAGAAAGAAAGAAAGAAAGAAAGAAAGAAAGAAAGAAAGAAAGAAAGGCAGGCATGGATAAGGGACAAAAGGGACAGCAGCTGTCTCATCTGTATTGATGATTAACTGAATTATGTTAAAACTAGCCGTATATATTTCTGTAGTCATCATATGTAGAACACTCCCTTCAGCTGCATTATTTTGCACTTCATTTTACATTCAAAATGAAGGGCCAAATTTTTCCCTTGGATGCTGGTGCCCAGCTACTGGTAAGCTCAATGCCAGCTGCACATGCACATTTAGTCTTAAAAATCATTCATCTAGTTAAATTCAACGCAGGGCCTGAATTGTGCAACAATGGTACACTGATTTTCGTCTGTGCTGACTTTTTTTCAGGCCGGATCGTATCGCTGGCTTCCACCTCCCCTGATTTTTTTTAATTTTTTTTTTTAAATGAAGAAAACCCTCAGACTCCCTCTAGCAATAAGCCTCAATCTACAGTAAAACCAACCAGCAAACCCCAGTTGCCTAGAGAGGTGGCCTTTAGCTAAAGAGGAAATAGAAACAATAAAACCTTTGGGAATATTTTAAAGATGATGCTTAATGTGGAGAGGGAAGAGAGCTGCATATTGAAAGTGGCCATTAGCATAGGCCTCATGGTCTCCAAGAGGGGTTAGCTGAGGACACTGCATAAATGACATTATGGGGTTTCATATTTATTCTCCCAATGAGTCTCATGCCCAATTTGCTCAGTTTACAAACAAAACAAGATTTTTCTTACTGCCTGGTGCCAAAACATCACTCTGACCTTTTCACCATTTGTGGTAGAGCCTCGCCAACCGACACCCACAATAAAGAGCCCAGAATCAAAACTTAGATGGCAATTTTGTTGATACATGAAACACAATAGGAACACAGCTTGATCTTTTGCAGCTACATTGGTTCTGCAGTGCTGACAGTAATGAAAATTTGTATCTGTCAATTTATTAAACTGATCTAACTGTGAATAATCACAGGGAGCAGAGAGCTGCAGTAACAGACAATTTCTAAAGAGTATAATTTCTGACCATAACCACATATAGAAACAGCCCTTTTTTGTTATCCCAAAATACTAACCTCTCTGTGTGCTGAGATTCACTTTATCTCAGTCTCCTGTAATGCTGAGTGCCCTCTGCTCCCAAGGGAGTAGAGAGCAGAAGGTGCTCAGCACTTTGCAGGATCAAGCCATTTGTTAGCAGGTGTAAATCTCTAATCGTCATATATTGCAAGGGAAGAAAACAGCTGGGTTTCACCATGATTTCCAGTATTACATTTAATCTACATTATTTGCAACACTACTTTTTAACGTTAAAAGAAAAGGAGTACTTGTGGCACCTTAGAGACTAACCAATTTATTTGAGCATAAGCTTTCGTGAGCTACACCGCAATTGCATCTGATGAAGTGAGCTGTAACTCATGAAAGCTTATGCTCAAATAAATTGGTTAGTCTCTAAGGTGCCACAAGTACTCCTTTTCTTTTTGCGAATACAGACTAACAGTTACTCTGAAACTTTTTAATGTTAGTAGCTTTTCTTTTTATCCTACAATATTTAACTGAAATATACGAGAAATGGCCAATCATATCAGAGTGCAATTCACTATCAATTTAAATATCAAAAATACAGATGAGATCCTTTTGTGAACTGTATATGCAATATTTTATAGCACAGTTTCATAAAATGCTAGAAAAAATGAAGTTCAGACACAAAACCTTAAACGAGGTTGACAATGGTTTCCTAGTACTTGAACTTCCCCTTTTGAAGGTAAAATATCAGGTGTATTGGTTATTACTCTTCTAATATTTCATGCATGAAAAGAAATCATATGATCATATCCAAAGCAGAATGCTACGGAGTTTGGGCATTTCACAAGTGTCTTACGTATCCAGATTTGTAATTGTGGTCTTGGCTTTGGTTGGGCTGTTATAGGATGAGGTAGGCCACTTGGTTAAGATTTGAACAAGGATGCAAAGGCACAAGTTGGACTTGAAGCTAGCTGGTCACATCATCAAGCTCTATGAAAAAGAAGGAAACAATATTGCTCATTGGAGACCAGATATCACCTCTCTCTTGTTGGTGTTTGTTCTGTTATTTGAGAAGCAGTCTCAGTTCAGGTGGAGCAAGGGGACCAGAATCTGCTGAGAAATAAACAGTAGGGAATTACCCAGGTGAGGGAGAAGTCCCCATGGCATAAAACTAGCTTAGGTGGTTGTACCAGCCATTCTCTCCCCCCTGTACAGAGAATTATTAGGGGAAATGTGGCAGAGTTCTGCTATGACAGTCTGTCCTTCTGTGACACAGGGCTTCCCAGATACCCTATATGCCAGTGGAATAAGTGAGAACAGCCCCTGACCACACTAAATCTTGCTTGAACAACCCTCAGGATGAGGGAACCATAAAGGGCTCCCTGATATCCCATCCTGTGCTGAGCAGATCTCAGCTTGCAGGGTCTTTGGGAAGAGAACGTTCTACTAATGGACAAAATCCCCTCAGGAATAGTGTCTGAAATAGAATCCCATCTGCCACACTGAACGTTTCCCAACTGGAATCAGACAGTGAGGAAGCCAAGGCTCCTTCCTAGGAGTTTGAATGATGCTGTGACAATTTTGCATAATTATTGCTACACCGCAATTGTTAATGGATGACTGCTATGGAATTACTAATTGATTCACTCAGATCACAAAAGACTTTAAAGGAATCCCTGTATCACTTAATTTTAAAGAAATTTGTACGGTTTCAGGAAAGCCATGAAAACTTTTGTGAAGGCGCAAAAGATAATCTCTGAGAGCTGGATTGCGCACTGAAGTCCCAGCCCCGAGCAGCTGCAGAAAGCAAAGGCTCTTCTGAGGTTCAGTTGCTCTGATCTGCAAAATGGACCAATGAGTACGCTGCATTAGCCCATTAACAGATACAGCATACTGCCCCCACCTTGTAACCAGGTAACTCTACTGGCATGGATGAGAGGGAAGAGGTAGAGCCATGACTTTGCTTACTCCCCACCTCTTGCAGGGAGAATATTGGACAATCAGCACCCCCTGCCCTCCCAAGATCTTTGACCCCAGATCTTGTTGGTCCTGTGGGGCCCTTCAGGGCGTGGGGGGCGGGCCTTACTCTCCTGAATGGTTGCAGACATAATCTACTCCATTATGAAGCAAAAACATATAAAACATTACGAAGAGCTTCACAGATTATTGAAGCATCATTGTGACCAAATGAAGGAAACACCCGGCAAACACAGTTGTTTGGGATGCATTTCCAAAGGAAATTATGCATTCAACAAGTAATATTCAAGCTTGATAACTGATTATGGCAAATGGCATTCATGATGAAAAGAACAATGTTTTGTAGCAAAGACAACCCACAGAAACGCTGTCCTGGAGGAGGTATACTGAGGCATAAGGAGGTGAAGTACAGTGTCACAGAATACACATCAAAAGAAGATTTCTGCATAGCTTCCTGGGCCTGAGTTCAGTGTGGCATTCAAGTAGTGACACAGAAAGAAATGAAATTGACCTATGTGAAAAGATTAAGAGCCAAATATGTTGACTATGCAACAATCATGGGAGGAGCATGATACCATTTGCAACTGTTTGAAGGGTACAAGAATCAGTGATGGAGAGAAGCTGGGAATAATATTATGGATAATTGCATGATATTAAGAAAGAGAAAATTTAGGTCATTAGGAAAATCTTCTTGATGCTGTATTAGCCTGTGGAATACTCTTACATGGGAAGAAATATAAATCTCATTGTTTGGAACTTTTAAAACTTAAGACTCTATGCCTCAGTTCCTCATCTGCACAAGAGGCATAAAAATACTTCCCTACCTCACAGATGATTTATTAATGTATGCAAGGTGTTCGGATACTGTAATGATGAGTGCCATAGAAAAGCCTACAAGCAATATACACACTTACTCTGGTTTCATTCAGAATAAGATAATTTCTATACCTGGGGGGGTGGGGGAGGGGGCGAAGTAAAGGAAGTGGTTTAACATCTGCTCTAAAACTGGAGTTTCAAACTTGAATATGTAAAACCTTTGAATTTGAACAGAAAACAGTTCTCTGAAAGGCACTCTCATATTTTGTGTCAGGGATCTGTTCTGGGCTATCTCTTTGGAAAACTGAAATAAGAAAATATACAGGGGTGCATTTTCAACACAGTGCACAGAAAATTATAGGTTAATTGCTCTTCATAATAGTAATTGTGGATCTACTCTACTAACTGTCACCCCAGCTGCATATCCTGTTACACAGTATAAGCTCATCCTACAGCATTAGTGTTTTAATACCCAATTACATTGGAGAGGCATTCCTAGTTTTCAAATACCTGCCCCCTGCCAGCCAATCCTGTTCTTTTATTTTCCAGAAAAAGGTGACAGATTCTAAGAGTTATAAGTGGGAGAAGGTTTTATTAGAAAGAAGAAATAAACCATTCCTGATCCCAAATGTAGCACAAATGAAAAAGTGTATCGTCGTTTTATTTATGGTACTACAGATTGCAATTTCAGCACAAGGTAAAGTTGTGCAAACAATGTCTCTGCTAAAAGAAAAGGAGTACTTGTGGCACCTTAGAGACTAACCAATTTATTTGAGCATAAGCTTTTGTGAGCTACAGCTCGCTCAAATAAATTGGTTAGTCTCTAAGGTGCCACAAGTACTCCTTTTCTTTTTGCGGATACAGACTAACATGGCTGCTACTCTGAAAAATGCCTCTGCTAGTATCTCAGGCTTTAAAAGAACATCACTTATTACACTGTACTTTTAAATTTCAGAAATCCAGTCTTTACAGGACAAATACTATTGCTGAGTTGACAGTTCTTTGACTATCAAAGGGAAAAGGTCTACTTTGACATCAGAACTAGAGCACAAAGAGAAAAGACGTACTGTGAAAGTATATACAAGCATCTAGGATCAGAGGAAAACATTAAACTTTCTGTGAGTGTCTAAAATGTTAAATCCTGTCTCTCCATAACTAAACAGATTAGTGTCATAATGACCTCTACAGAGATTTTAAAAAATTTAAGTTCGGTAAGTCAGAACGCTGTCTTTCTTAAATGAGATCTAGTGATACAACATATGAATTCCTTTAAAATCCACGCTGGTTACACCAAAAACAATATGGAAATTGTCATTGCTAAGTTACTAGAAAATATGGATCTATGACTGCCTAGGCTGTTCAGGAAAGGGCAGTTATTTATATATTTCTGTCCAAACTTCTCCAAATCTTTTTGAATGCTTCAGGAAGTTACTTCAGGTGGGCAAAATAAAATGAAAGCTGACCTTCTCACCACGTAGTTATTGATATACCATGAAAAGAACAACCCTCATGTTATTTTGGCCCCATAAATAGTTCTTGGAGGCTACACTGATCCATGCAAAAATATAAACACAAATATTTTAAATAAAACTACTAAACCCTGTATACAATCCCAATATCCAGGCAACTTGAGACCCAACATTTCCAATAATCCTTTATATGATGACAAAAATAAGAGATATTGTGGGGAAAAAAATACTTTTTTTTTTTTACATTGTGAGCAATTTGGAGCAGCAACCATATCCAGGTTTAAGTTTCTATAGTGCCCAACAGATACAGATCAGGGCCTGTGGGTGGTAAGAATATTGTGTTTATTTGGGTATACTCAAATACTGAAATAGTCTGGTTCCAAACCACAGCCCTATTGGACTTAGGTACACCTCAGATTTTTCTCAGATAACCAGAGCTATTTCTTCTACTTTTTGAAATTTTGTTCAAGTAAAGCTTGGACAGTCTGCATTACTTCAGCAATGCAAATTAACTTGTAATACCATGTTTTAGAAACAGGACTTAAAAATATAAACAATTTCAAATACTGACAAATATAAATTCAGAAGGAAAAATTAAAACACATCTTTTTTTAACCTTGTATTATTATTCATCATAGAAGCAGAAAATTAATAGTAGGTGATTGAATTAACAGCTGCATTTCTTCACAATATTCCCCCTTACCTCCCTGCTTTCATTTTCTGATATGATATCCTGACTTCAACACCAGGATCAAAGAAAATCTCTCAATTTGATTACAGATGGGACAAAGCAAAATTGTAGACCTAAACAGGCTCAGATCTGGATCCAAACGTTGCAGCTGAAGCCCATATCCATTCTTGACCGACTACAAAGCGTCATATGTAGAGCTGGCCTTCCCTGTAGGGATCCCTATTAAAAGGCTACCTAAACAGAGGCAGACTGCAAACATATGTAAAACCCCACTTTTCAATCGCATGCCCAGAATGGTTATTTCTATTAGCTAGTAGAAATTAGCAGAAAAATTGAAATATACAAATGAAATAAAAAGACGAGAAAAGATTCTGGTTTTATATTGTGTGTACTCAAAGTATCACACGCTGCTTTACTGATTGTGATTGGTAAATCAGAGAAAGATAGTGCAGTGGCTACATAGACAAACCTGCTACACCATTTAATTGGGGTTTTTTTATTAGACACTGAATTAGCCAAGTCACTGGAGTTTATCCCCTGCACTTTTTAAAAGATGCTATGGGAACTTAAACTACCGCTCAGTACAAGAAACACTTTATCGTCTCATCTGCAGGATGACACCTCCAATAATGCATCTTCTTGGTAGGGCTATGCAATATCAACATGAGCTATGAACTCAGGAAGAAAGAGAACAAGGAAGAGAACAATAGTGTATCCAATGATTTTTAAAACTTTGAGACTAAAGACAGACGGAGCCATACCGTCCTACACAACTGACACTAAAACAATAACAACATTTCCCTTATGTTGTCCTGGATATTTAAATAAATTAAAAAACAGGTACAGAGGTAAACACAGCAATACTTTGACCATTCTTGCTCATCTGTTCTTTCTTCAATATATTAATAGCCAAGAAATGTGATGGTTTTCTTCTAAATTGAGTGATTACAAACCCGTAAGGAATGACTGTTAGTTAATAAAGGGACAGGATTTGCAGAAGTAAGCCTGTCATTATTAATCTTAGAAATGCCAGCTGGCTTCAGTTACACATGTAGGTTCCTTTTGACAGACCTCTATTTCAGAGTTAGGAGGATGCACCCACTTACTAACATGATCAGACAGGACAGTTTACATCAAAGCTATAAAAAGTAACGACATTTTAAAAAACAGAAGAGCTTTTAATTTTTCCAAGAGCTAAAATAGGTCTCATAGACTTCGTGGTCAGAAGAGAGCATGATGATTGTCTAGTCTGACCACCTGCACTTTGCAGGTCACAGAACCTCACCCACCCATTCCTGTAACAGTTCCCTAACTTCTGGCTGAGTTGTCAAAGCCCTCAAATAATGGTTTAAAGCATTGGTGGGCAACCTGTGGCCGGCCCGTCAGGGTAATCCGCTGGTGGGCCACGAGATAGTCTGTTTACACTGATCATCTGCAGGCACGGCTGCCCGCAGTTCGCCGTTCCCAGACAATGGGAGCTGCGGGAAGCGGCGTGGGCCACAGGGACGTGCTGGCCACCACTTCCTGCAGCTCCCATTGACCAGGAACGGCGAACCGCAGCCATTGGGAGCTGCAGGCAGCCATGCCTGTGGACGGTCAAGGTAAACAAACTGTTTCACGGCCCTCCAGCGGATCACCTTGATGAGCTGCGTGCAGCATACTGGTTTAGTGACTAAGTTACAGAGAATTCACCATTTACACTAGTTTAAACCTGCAAGTGTCCAATGCCCCATACTGCAAAGGAAGGCGAAACCCCCCCCACTCAGAGTCTCCGCCAATCTTCCCAACCCCCAATATGGTGATCAGTTAGACCCTGAGCATGTGGGCAAGACCCACCAGCCAGACACCTCAGAAATAATTCTCTGTAGTAACTCAGAGCCTTCCCCATCTAATGTTCCATCACTGACCATTGCAATCACAGATTGGCTACATACCATTGTAGGTAGTCTCATCATAACATCCCCTCCATAAACTTATCAAGCTGTCTTGAAGCCAGTTAGGTTTTTTACCCCCATTGCTCCCCTTGAAAGGCTGTTCCAGAATTTAACTCCTCTGATGGTTAGAAATCTTCATTTAATTTCAACCCTAAACTTATTGATGGCCAGTTTCTAGCCATTTGTTCTTGTATGCACATTGGCAAGTAACTTAAATCTTAACTCCTCTCCCTCTCTGGTATTTATCCCTCTGATGTACTTATAGAGAGCCCTCATATCTCCCCCCAGCCTTCTTTTGGTTAGACTAAACAAGCCAAACTCTTTGAGTTTCCTCTCATAAGGCAGGTTTTCCAATCCTCAGATCATCCTAGCAGCCCTTCTCTGCACCTGTTCCGGTTTGAATTCAGCTTTCTTAAACATGGGAGACCAGAATTACCCACAATATTCCAGATGAGATCTCACCAGTGCCTTGAATAATGGTACTAACACTCCTGATCTGTACTAGAAATACCTTACCTGATGCATGCTAGGACTGTGTTAGCCTTTTTCAAGACTGTATCACATTGGTGGCTCATAGTCATCATGTGATCAACCATCATGTGATCAACCCAGTTCTTTCTTCTCCTCTGTCACTTCCAACTGATACATCCCCAGCTTATAGCAAAAATTCTTGATGTTAGTTCCTAAATGCATGAGTTTGCACATTAAATTTCATCCCATTTCTATTTATTCCAGTTTACAAGGTCATCCAGATCTTCTTGTATGATATTCCAGGCTGACTCCATATTGGCAGTACCTCCCAACTTTGTGTCACCCACAAATTTTATTAGTGCACACTCAACTTTTTGTGCAAAAGTCAGTAATAAAAATATTAAATCTGATTGGTCCCAAGAGAAATCCCTGAGGAACTACACTAGTAACCCCCCTCCAGCCTGACAGTTCACCTTTCAGTATGACCTGTTGTAGTTTACCCTTTAACCAGTTCCTATCCACTTTCAACTCTCATATTAATCTCCATCATCTCCAATTTAACTAACAACTTCCCATGTGGAACTGTATCAAATGCCTTACTGAAATCCAGGTAGAATAGATGTACTGCATTTCCTTTGCCTAAAAAATCAGTTACCTTCCCTAAGAAGGAGATCAGGTTGATCTGGCAAAACTACCTTTTGTAAAAGCATGTTGTACTTTATCCCAATTATCATTAACCTCTATGTCCTTAACTATTTTCTCTTTCAAAATTTGTTCCAAGACCTTGCATACAATGGAGGTCAAACTAATAGGCCTGCAGTTTCCCAGATCATTTCCCCCCTTTATTAAAAATAGGAACTATCTTAGCAATTCTCCAGTCATAGGGTATGACCCCGAGTTTACAGATTCATTAAAAATCTTTGCTATTGGGCTTGCAATTTCTTGTGCCTTTGAAGCATTTCCCAAAATCAGATTCAGTAGGCATAATTTTAATCTGAAGTGCTCCTGGCCCCTACAATGTACCCATAATATTAAGAAGTGAACCCTGAAAATAAGAGTAATAGTTAGCATTGCATGGAAAAACTTGACAAGGCTCTGTGTAAAAATAAAAATAATAAAAAAATCATTTTATAACGGAGATGAAATTTTAGGAAGCAAAATTTCTTCTCTGGATTTCCTGTAGAATTAATTCTCCAAAGGCAATCTGCTTGCCCTTTGGGTGGCCTTTCAGCTGTTACATTTTGCTGGCTGCCCTTGAGGAGGGTTTTTTTAATATCTTGTGAAATGGGGGGAATGGAAACTCTCAATGAACAAAACACTCCAAAACGGAGGCACTTCTGCTTCAGTAAATACTTCGAGGATATATAAACTTCAGAAAAGGATCTCTTAGTTTCATTTCCAAAGGCCAAGCATATTTATAGAGCACTTTCCAACAATGCTTCAGGAAATCAGTTCTTACACAGTAAAAGAAAATCTAACTAGGGAGAACATTGAGTATTGTATATCTTTGTCAAGGGGGAAAACACTATTATATTAAATATTAGTTTAAAAGAACTAATGACCAATACTTCAAAGTCTTTAAAAGGAAATTTTACATTTAATTAGGATTTCAGAATCCAATATGAGAGACTCCATCATCAGATACTAAAACTGGATTATCAGTGTGGATGTTTTCAAAGTATCTATGAAAAACATGCTGATCTTAGACACCTGCAATATGGTAAAATCGGTAAAATCATTTTTTCAGTGGACACACTATTGTTCTCTTTCTCACTCTTCCTACAGTGAGGACCATCACTTAGTTTCCCACTTAACAGTGGCATTTTCAATCTCACCTTTAGAGCGATGCCACCAACTTGAAAATCACATTTTTCTGAAAATTTTGTACCGACTATTGTTACAAGTGACACCAAAAATTACTGTCTCTGAAAGAGGAAAAAGCTCTCTATACTTTTCACATTTGACATCAATGCATATAGTTAGTTTCATTTCCCTTGTGCAGTCAGCCATTTTCCGAAAAGACTTATAAACATCAACCGGGGAACAGAAAAACCTTTACGTTTTCAAAGGGAATTTTAAAAGAAAAATGTCGGGCTTGGGCTCTAACATTTAAATGGTGTTCTTATCAAAAACGACTTGAGAACAAGTAGTCAAAAAATCAAGTTGACTTTTGTGCATTTAATAGAGACTTTGAATACCCTAGAGGCACCTCATACTCATTTCTGATCTGCTGGGTCCTAGCAGAGTGCCATATATAGTTGCTTCTGCTCATATACTGTAGAAATGGAAGCTATCAAGTTAGAAGTGGTTTTGTTTTTTTTAAAAGTGAATTAAAAAAATAATTTCCCCACAAACCATCCAAGGGTTGGGGATGGGTTTACTACATTTGCACCAATGAAATGGATACTTCGGAACAGGAAGCTTGGAAGTAAATTTTTCTCGTGGGGAATGAGCCCCTACACCCAGCAATACTTAACAAGCAAGAGCCTTTTGTGTAGAGGCCCCTATGTCTTCCTACCTCTGTTTCCCTGCCACGGTGGTTTCTCTGCACTGGCATGAATGGCACCCTAAAGGCATTAAACCTTAAAAAGACTATTTTCAGCCTGGTGATACAGTTTCTGACAGGCACTATGCAACCATATTCCTCTTCAAACAGCCTAGAAAGGGCTCAGCTGATGCACCAGTTTTATTAAAAATTAATCTCTTTCTTTTGGTCATGCTCTGAGACATTCAGTGAACAATTTGCTATGAATAGTCTTGGATTCTCAAGGAAATTTTTACTGAAAAGCATCCTGTTTCTTAAAGTGCATTATATGAGTACACCTATCAAACAAAGCTTTAGACTCTATTTCATGTTTCCATTTATTTGGACACTGGCACTTCTAGCCTTAGCGCCGAAGCATCTTGTTGGGATTGTGAAAAGTACCAATAGTTAAAGGATGGGTTCCCTTAAAAAAGACAAGAGACTGGTAGAGCTACTGTAGCTTGCCAGAGGAGCTGGTCAAATAATGAAAAAAAAATCAATTATTTGCCACTAATTTATCTAATGAAGTGGGTTCTAGCCCACGAAAGCTTATGCCCAAATAAATGCGTTAGTCTCTAAGGTGCCACAAGGACTCCTCATTGTTTTTACAGAAAAAAACAGCCAACTAAATAGTTGAATTAATATTATTAGCCATATATTGATTTGGGTGAGTAATGACAGATGTATTTGAGAATAATTTATTGAAAAAAACCCCTAAAATTAATCAGATAAGTTATTTGCAACAAATAATTTGTACAACCTGATAACTAGAGACATGAAAAGAATAGTCAACAAAATCACATGAAACTTGCCTTTTCTAAGGGTTCATTACAAACTTGTAGCTCAAATTGTTGAAAGGTTCTCAGACTGTCTGAATTAATGTTGAATCATTCTGAAGCACACTAAGCTGGCTTTTTGTTATTTTAAAACTCTGTGACATCACCACTGTTGCATGGTTTGAATGTGAAATCAAGAGAAACTCAGCTGTTTTGACTGAGCTTCAAGTAGAGATTTTGGGTTAAGCACAACTCAAACGCAAATTGAAAGCAAAACTCAGGGAAGCACAAACACACATTAACTAAAGCCAAGCTGCTTATCTGCACAAACCCTGTGAAGTAAAACTAGTCAGTATCTTTTACCCACAAGTAAGAAGTGGTCTTCCAGATTTTTCAGATTGCACATTGCCTTTCCTTTACTCCGAAAGGGCTTTTGATGTAAAGTGATTTAAAGTGCTATACAGAGCCTTGTACAAGTATCTCTGCACAGAGTAAGTTTCATTTGATAGGCTTGGAAATATTAGATTTTTACTGGTAAATGTCAACAAACATCCATTTCCTCGTATAAACTAACGTAAAAATATTTTCATCGACAGTAATCAAAATGTACAGATAGGCACAGTAAGGAAAATTCTGCTTGAAAACTTATTAGAGTTTGATCTCACTACTGAAAATGGACCACAAACAGTCAAAGAAGGGGTGCACTGCGTAGCTGCTAGTAGAGTTTGATTTAAGGCTATTTACTTTGTATATTTTGATATACGATGTTGACAATTTGTGACTTGCAGTGCAGTTGTAGCCGTGTCAGACCCAGGATATTAGAGAGAGAAGGTGGGAGAGGTACTATCTTTTATTGGACCAACTTCTGCTCATGGGAGAGACAAGCTTTTGTGCCACAGAAGAGCTCTGTGTGGCTCGAAGGCTTGTCACTCTCACCAACAGTCGTTGGTTCAATAAAAGATATTACCTTACCCCCATGTCTTTACAGTTACAAAGCTTTAACTTTTTGAATCTCAAGATCGACTGTCATTAAATAATTATTGTCGGCTCCCCCATTGTCTGAACCCCTCCCCACAATTTCCAGCAAGCGCAAACATTTAAAATAGAAAAAAAAATGCTTAAAAATAAATATTGATATTATCTGTCAAAATTATATAAAAAGATGCTGTGATTGTACCACGTGTAGGTATACTCATATGAGCTTTAATCTAGCTAGCACAAGTAACAACAGTAGGGCAGACATGGTGGCACGGGCTTCAGTACAGGCTTGCTGCCTGAGTACAAACCCGCCAGGGACCCTGGGTCGTACCCAGGAGGATAGTGTTGGCTAAAGTCTGTGCCACCATGTCTACACTGCTGTTACTCCTGCTAGCTATATTAAAGCTAAGATGGGTAGGCATACCCATCTGCAATCACTCCTTCACCTGCACTGTAGGCATAACCACAGAGACTACAGCATAATGTTTTACCACAAGTGCTTAATTACCTCTGCTTCATGGTTTAAAAACTATGCTGGCTTCCACATCAGAAAAGTTTGTGTTTCCTGGAACACTGGTGGGACTATTTGAGCTTCAAGATAGCTTTTTTTTGTGAACGTCTGAGTCTCTTCATGAAATATATGCCTCTCGGTAAAGAGTAGATTTGCAGGACTTGTTTGCACACCTCTCCGCTTTAATTAGTACTCAGAAATAGTCAAAAGAGTGGCAGAAATGGCACTCCAATAGTTCCTTTTGTCGTGTCATCTTTCAATCTGTTTATTCTTTAGGACCACTTCTGCAAGTATGTCCTAGTAACACGTAGATGGAAAAATGCCCCTCCTGATCTATGGAACTTTTCCATGACCAAAAATCATTGTGCTGTCAATAGGTTGTTTTGTGACTATCCTATCACACACTGATAAAAATGAGATCACAACTGAAAAGGTGCTAAATGCTGCTTATTTCCTTATTCTGAAGCTGTCACAGAAACTATACCCTTTTTTATAGGACAGATGTTATCTAAAATCTCTAAGCTATAGCTGTCAGTACCTCTCTGATTTTGTAAGTGACTGTCAACATTATAGACTCAGGTTACGATTCTAAGGGTATTAAAAGTGTGACTTGACATGTAAGGAAATTTATGTTTTCTTAACAAAAAATAACATGCCAACATTGTTCTAAACCTGAAGCTCAAGAAACATACTGTATTTAAGCCATTAATGTGCTGCTCACACACCAGCAAGGTTCCTGGCAGTTTTGAAGCCATGAAGTATGAAGAGATATTTACCCTGCATTATGTAAGCAATGACGTGAAAGAAACTAAACAGACTTTGGAAGGACCTCGCTCATCATTCAAATGGGCATTTAGGCAAATTCTTTTTCTGAGCTTCCACAAAACCTATGGGTAAAATTCTGCTACGTGAGTTCTACTCCATGCAATGTCAATGAGAGTGGGGAAAAAATGTAAATGAGAGCAGACTTTGACCCCAAGCTTTAAATATACAGTACCCTGTTTAGTTTCACCTGACACAATGAAATTGATAAGACTTTACAAAGTAAGGGAATTCTGAATAATCCTGCCATACCTGTTCTGTGCCTAATAGAGTTTTTCAGGTTCCAGAGCTACCACCCTTGCACTTTTACATTCACTTTAAAAATGTTAACACAATAACAAACAAACAAACATTGTTTCTGTCAGGGAATAATGATAAAACTATTCCTTTAAAAGCCAACAGTATTTCCAATTCAGAAGTTCAAAGAACTATGTTTATATTGAAGTACATTTGCCATTGTTAAGCACATTTTAAAGACGGCTAAAACGAGGTAGAGAGAGTTAAGTTACTTGCCCAAGCTCACACAGGCAGTAAATGGCAGAACCAAGAACGAAACTCAGGAGTCCTGACTTGTAATCCACTGTTTCACATGGTCTCCGTATGCTTATCTCACTACTGAAAATGGACCACAAACAGTCAAAGAAGGGGTGCACTGCGTAGCTGCTGCTAGAGTACAAACAGAAATGAGTCAAAAGGCATTAGGCACTGCCTCTGAAAAGATTAATATGGTACACTGTGTTTAGACTGGACAATTCAACAGCTCATTTTTTAAAGATCTATTTAGAGAGTTTATTTTGTCTTCATTTTAAGGCAGAGAAAAACACAGTAAAATGCAATTTAGAGAATGGGGAGCACCCACAGGAATTCATATAAACAAGCCTCAGTTAATGAAATTTATTGCTGGTGGTAGGGAGGAAGAAGGGAAGTAGAAAGCCAGAAGATGATTTATGAGATTAGGTATCCAAAACACACAATAGATTCCTACTGAAAACAAAACTTTCCCCCCACAGGATAATCTTTCAATAATGTATGACAATATTAATAAAAAATCAATTCTGCACTTGAGCTACAGAATTTGTTTTCAATCTCAAGTGATTTTTGTCTAGTTACAGCTAGTTTCTGGTCACTGCAAGGTTGTTATAAAATAAATAACTCCTCTATATTTTTTCTTAATAATCAGAATGTCCAATTTAGCCTAACTTTCCTTCCCATCAAACATATGTGCCTTCTATACAAATACTCCTCGGCAATTTATGAGGCTTGCCCTAGAGGAGAAATCTGAATCTTAAAAAAAGTTGTTACCAAACACATTAATGACCTACTCTTTCCTAAAAGAGATCATTCCTTAACCACAAATAGGAAACCTGCCAGTTAACTGGAACCGACTGGGGCATCCATAAATAAAGAAGAATTCTATTGTTCCTGACCTTCAGCCTCAATTTTATTGCATTAATTGAAAGAAAACAAACTGGAGATGAATTAACAAGATGTGTATAAGCATCTCTAGTGACCTTCCACTGTAACTCTCATCCTCCATTACAGCACACTACAATCCAGTATTTGAAAAGTGAAAAGGAAGAAAAAGAAACTGCCATGCATCGTATCTGCTGTGAATCCCTACGTGCATAGAGTTCCACTGAAATCAATGGGGCTGTGGATGGGTGCAGGGTTTGCCGATGTGGAGGAACTTGTAGATCCAGGATTATAGATTTGTAAGGAAGATGGCTTAAAGTCTCTACTGATGTGCTGTGTTTCAGGCAGACTGCTTTCTTCCTGGATAGGCAACTAGGTCATAACATTTTGTCCCCTCTAAACTTAACAAGTTTTGCTTTCTCAATATCCCATTACATTGCTCACAGACAGGTAAGAGATTCTTCTAACACTGCATAATACCACCATCTGCCATCTAATGGACAGTTATATTCTTTATCTAAAATTAATTTGTATTTCAGCTACAATTTACAACTTTCCCTGAACTAAAGTAACACAATCCTGCAAACTTTTACTCATGGGAATAATCCCTATTCATGGGAGTAGTCCCACAGAAGTCATTTGGCACCCAAATATCAATGCTAGGCAGCTGATAAACAGTAGTAAGAGTGCATTACATTATCATAACTGTCTCACTGTTACCTTATCACTACCACCTTCTGTATGTGGTATCCAGGTGTTATCTTTCATCTTATATAAGATTTTAAGCTCTGTGGGACAGGGACGTCTTTTTTGTTACGTGTGGGTACAGAGCCTACTACAATGTTGCCACAAATTGTACTCACTGCCACAATATAATAATAATGCTAGACAAACATGATCATTAGAATGGGACAACCTGAGTAAGCTTTACTCGCATTTCGCATTGCAGGACAGCTCATAATTATCCCTAATATAGTGCTTTCATCAACAAATATGTTCTATGTGCAGAACACTGCTGATTGCTACCTGTTTTTTACTCCTTTCTCACTCCATAATAGGACTGCTCGCTCTGTGAATGTTCTTTCACTCTTTATTACAGTAAAAACAATGTCCTTCCAAACAGAAGAATATCAGAAAGGAGCAATAATTAATAACATTACTGATGCTGGGAATGTTGCTTGGAAGTTAAACTACTCTCTCACTAGAGGTGATACCTTCGGTCGGGAAGAAAGCACATTGGCAGAGCTTGCATCTCCCCTGCCCATACTGTCCATGGATAGAAGAGTTCACTTTATTTATTCTATGGATAGAAGACTTAACTTTCCTGGCCTGTGAGTACAATACCTTTCCTCTGTACTAAAATGCAGTTAAAACATATATTAAAAATAGAATAGTCACCACGTTAATCATATCAAACACCATTATTTTCAATTCTAAAAGTGTCTTAGATAATGAAATGGATAGTGAAGACACGCCAGTGGTGGATTAGCCACTGGACCAATGGGGCCCATGCCTAGGGGCCCCAGCCAATTGGGGGCCTCCAGAAAAATGGGCACTCCCACACCCCGACCCACTCCGCCTGCCCGGCACTCCTGCCAGGGAGCAGGGAAAGCCCCCATGCCCTGACCCTGCTCCCTGGCAGGAGCGCCTGGCAGGGCAGGGGGGGGGGGGGACTGCAGGCCGAAGGTATGGGGAGGGGCCCCCACTTGCTCTGGCCTAGGGCCCTATAAAACGGTAATCTGCCTCTGAGACAGGCCCATCTCTTCCAGCATAAGAAAACAGCAGTGTGCCTGAGGAATGACAGGCTCCTAGAAGGGCACAAGGTCAGACTGGAGTCAGTTCAATGAGAGTGGGGCTAGCCCTATTGCAAACGGGTGCATCCGTACTTGAGAGGGAGCATGAGAAGGGAGTGGAGCAGAAAAGCAGTCACTGAAAGGAAAGACCTCAATGGCAGCTGAGTGGGAGCAAGTGAGGATCAGGGGGAAGGACATCTTTTTGGGGAGGAGATTATTTTACAGAGCGCTGGCTTCATCAGATATGGGAGATCAGGAGTGTTTTGGGGAATCTGAGGAGTCTTTCTAGTTTATTTCTGGGAGAGGCGCTCCATCTATGACAGGGCAGACGGAATAGTAAAGCCGAGTTGGATTAGCCACATGATATGAAACATGTACATATTCCTTTTAGACTTTTTCTGTCTTACGCAAAGCTGCAAAGGTGAAATGAGTGACCTTTGATAATGCTGACAAATTCGTATCTCATCCACGGCTTCTTTTTCTAGCTTTTACTGACTGGGCAATCTGGCTGTTTTCTAAAAATATATTAGCAGCTACTATGTCTTGAAGAGGGTCTTTAGCAAAATGAAGAGTTGAAGACAAAGCATTGTGGTAGTAAATGCGGACAGGTCAGAAAAAGATCACTTTCTCTGCTCGCCATCTGTCAGATGGTTATAATGCTGAATATTTAAATGTGGTGATGATAATGACTTTCGCTGTATGTGAAGGGAAGAATTACTATACATTTGTAAAACTAAAGTACAAGTCTGACCACTGGTAACAGGAGTGCAAGAAAAAATGCTGCCCTGATCCCAAGCAGTGGCTGATTTGAATGAAGGAGAATTGGCCTTTCATGGCTGATGGGAGCAGAGGCAGCAGTTAGTCCGATGACTTTCCTTTGAAGAATGTGCACATTTCAATGCTCATTCGTTATGATATGGTGCCTGAGGCTGCCCTTTCAGCGTAAGTGTCCTCTGAAGATGTTTTTCCCCTTAAGTGTATTTTTTTTTAATTAAGAATCAGCACAAAATAGATGTTGCTTGAGGCGAAACTGTGTCGACTCACATGGCTTCTTCTCTGTGACTTAATTCATATATTTTAAGGCCAGAAGGGACCATTATGATCATCTAATCTGACCTCAAACCTCTCCGTGATTTAGGCCTTGTCTACACGAAGAAATTGACTATATACAGATATACTGTAATAGTTCCCCATGTGGACACTATTCCAGAATAAGAGACACTTAATTCCAGAATAATTACTCGGCCCACAAAGCACAGTAATTATTGTAATAAAGTGGTTTCAGAGTAACAGCCGTGTTAGTCTGTATTCGCAAAAAGAAAAGGAGTACTTGTGGCACCTTAGAGACTGCTACAGCTCACTTCATCGGATGCATCCGATGAAGTGAGCTGTAGCTCACGAAAGCTCATGCTCAAATAAATTGGTTAGTCTCTAAGGTGCCACAAGTACTCCTTTTCTTTTTGTAATAAAGTGATTTTTATTCTTGAACAGTGTCCACACAGAGTGTCAATTTCTCTGTGCAGACACTGCCTTAGTTTCCCATCTGGAAAACAGAACACCGAGCTACCTCACAGGTTAATAATTAAGCCTGTAAAGTGCTTTGAGGTCCTTGGATGCGAGGTTCTATGTAAGTATTATTACTGTTAATATGTAAGTATTAATACTGTTTTAAAACTGACAGCGTTGAAATGCCAGTTCAATTTTCCTACTCAACACAGATCTGAAAGTCAAGTTGTGATCTTTACATTTTAATATTATCCCCACTAATATCCAACAGATTTCTCTCTCTCCCAAGTACCAGCTGCAGATATCTGAAACCTCTGACTGCTCTGTACTCCCAGGCGACTGGATGCCACTCAGTTTCTAGGAGGGTTCTATCATATCTTTGGGGCTTCTTTGAATAATTGTTTCAGGGCCCTGCTCTTCACCAGGGGTCCCTGGGTGCTTCTCCTCTGTCTCAATAGCTGTTTTTCCCCCATAGGTAGGGCAAGACTCCACACTGAGGTATCTTCCATTCTTCAGATGGAGTTTCCAACTATAGGAAACCCTGTGCTTTTTATCTCATAGCTTCAACAGAGCAACAAATCAGCTGAAAAGAGCTCTTAGTCATCAGAGACTTAAGAACATGGCACTTTCCATTTTGCATGAAGTTGGGACCAGCTCAGGTCTCCAGCATGTTTAGGACTAGATCTCCTTCTAAAATTCAAAAAGGAACCCAAAATGTAAATTCCAACGGCTGTTTACTAACGTATATGGAATAAGATGGTGATTCCACCTAGTTGCTAGTGCAGAGATGTCCATGTAAATATATATTTATCAATACAACTATTTTGTAGGACCTCCCAAAAGAGACAAAAGGACATAATCCTTGCTCCAATGAGGAACTAACATAAAATATGATCTAATGATGGGTGATGGAATAGTAGGCTGGGAAAGGAGGTTGGGTTATAACAGTTAGCTAATGTAGTAATTCAGCCAGGGTTAGTGCATAGAAGGGTGGAGTTGGTGTTTTTTTCTTGTTTTGTTTTGATGGAATAAAAGCAATACATGTCTAAACTGGCTAATTTATTGTAGGTCATTTTCATACCCTGCAGTCTACCAACTATGGGCTGGGAGATTGTTCAGTGATTACTTCATTCCTTCACGTTGACACCTGCAGTGATAGAGACCCACTGCTGGTCACCAGTGTAATGTCCAAGGACACCATCTCTCCATGGTAACAACTCCCGGCTTCCTGGGGATAGACAGGTAGGATACTTTCAGAGGATGGAAGTTGATCACACAGAAGAATAAATGTGCAGAGTGGTCTCAAATAGAGGCTTACACATGCAGCCAGTTTGAAAATAAATATCCTTAGTCTCAGAAGGGAGCATCTTCTCAGCACTGATTTGTACTGATTCTTACTGTGGGAACAGGAGGAGCTGGACTGGCAATGCTGCCTGAGACACATACAGAGCCCAAGGTGTTGGGCAGAGTCTTTGAAGTGTCACGAACCCTGGAGGGGAAGCAGGACCACTGAGAAGAACAAGACCAACAGAGAGCTTATTTGGGACATCTTAGAGGATGTGCTGCATGCCCTGTGAGGGAGGTGGAGTGGGAGCACAGCTCTTTATGTTGGTTTCCAGGTAAAGAAATGGGCAGAGGCGGAAGGACTTGTCACATAAATCCAAAACCTCTTAGTCTGCGGTTGCTGCCGTGGGCCTTGCTGCTAGAAGCCCGATGGCCTGCTCTGGAAGGGGAGGGAGACTTAGAGTCTGGGCCTGTTCCAGTTATTCTCAAGAGGGAGTGAGCAGGACATCTCTACTGTGGCACCACAAAGCCACACCTGTAGCATTTGCTGCCCAATCAGCTTCTTGACTGCTCTGTGAGAAGCTGAAGATGTCTGCCTGGGGCTGAGGCAGGTGACAAACTGGAGAAAGTCACAGCAGAGGGAAATCAATTGGTTCAGACTGTCAAATTAGTAGGAACAGAATGCTGCATTTTAAAGCTGTTATTTTCCCCCTCAGCTGGACACCCTCACCTCACAACACACATACATCTGAACGTCTTTTCCTTTGAAAGAAAAAACTCTATCCCCTCTAAAGCCCGTATAAGAACTGGCAGAGTAGGCCATGACAAAACTGGAGGTACAGACTCCTGAGGTTATGAATGATTAGGTTTCCTCCTGTTTCTTTTCCTTCCCAGCACTTAGAAATGCTACCAATTAGGGGCTAAATTTATAATGGATGCAGTTTTTGTTAAAAAAAAATTACCCAGCATTTCTCACTTGTAATGTGATTATTCTTTCTCTTGTACCCTAGAGGGTTTTACAAAATTAAACACTACAGTCAGCTCCAAGCCTCTAGTAGCTATTTAGGAAATACTGATGCCTATTCTACACAGAATTGCGTGAATTACTTTATATACAATTCATTTAATAAGTCAAAGCTAATGGTGGTAGCCCCTCATGCTTCCAAATAAATAATAAATAGCTGAATTTAGGAACATGATGTAACCAAATTATCAGCTGCCTGTGTTACTCTAAGAGATTTTAATAATATTTTGGTATCATTTAAAAAGAGGGGAGGCCTTTGGCATTACCCTGTGAAGAATGAACAGTTTCTCTGAGTGTGTGTGGGGGAGGTAGACGGTTGGATAGTGCCTGTTTTAAAAGCCTACACAGCTGGCCCAGATTAACACAGATTCAAACAGAGCACTTGTACAAAAACCAACACCCTCCTCCCTCTTTAAACAAGGAGAAGGTGACTGGGAGGGGGAGTCACGATATGTCTGAGCCCGTATTTTCAGATAATAAATATTATATTTAACTGCACTGGTTGACAACGAGAAACTTTAAAACAGTTTTTTAGTATGATCTTCCTCAGAAGACACTACTACATTTACACTATGAATAGTTAACAATGAGATTGATCCTCAGAGCACCTGTTTTTACCTTGTTGTGTCACTTACAAGACTTTTATGCACACGCAAACAGAATTAGATATCTGTATTTTTCTCTCTTTCTTTTCATTTAATATTTAGGAGAAACTATATTTACCTCTAGAAATGCCTATAAATATAATTTGATATAGTAAGAGTGTCTGATGTTACAACAACACTGGATGCACGTTGATAGAACACTATTTTTATTTAATATATAACTAGATCACTTGATTATATCAACAAACACAATAAAACGATAATACAAAACAGGTGGAAATCCTTATTTATACTGGACAGGGCCCTACAAAAATATGGATTCAAATTAAGTAATTTTATTATAATAAATAATACTTGCTAATGATATAGTGCTTTTTATTCAAAGATCTCAAATCATTCTACAGTGGTATGTAGGAAAGTATCATTCTATTCATTTTACAGCTGGGAAACTAAGGTACTGAGAAACTCAATCACCTTCCCAAGGTTATGGAGCAAGTCATTGCAAGAATGGGGAAGGCAGATCTCCTGCCACCCAGTCCCATGAACTACCCACTGGAACATATTACCTTCCTTTTTAATTACAGGAGACCAAAGATTTGTTGAAACTGACAAAGGAACTGTGGGTGGCACAGAGTATGCTTATGGTTAGACTTTAGGGGAAACCTCATTGACTCACATAGGCCTCTTCTCTGTGATGTAATTAATAAACTATAAGACTAAAGAGGCCCATTAGGATCATCTAGTCTGACCTCCAATCTCTCTCTATTTTAGTTTCCCACCTATAAAACTGATGAAAACGTAATATTGACCTACCTCACAGGTTAATTAAGGTTGAAAAATGCTTTGAGATCCTTGCATACAAGCTTCTATATCAGTATTAGTAATAGTAGTCATTACTATTATGAAACTGTGTGGAAATGACAGGCTGTGTTACTCACCGCATACCAGAAAGTCAAGCTATGATTTTAACACTAATATCCAGCAAACCTCTGGGCTTCGAATGTACAACCCTCTAGCCTGCTGCACACTAACTGGCCATGTGGACCCAGATATTGTGTACTAGAAGTTCCATAATGCACTTTGATCTACTGCTATTTTGAACACCCTGTTGTTGCTCCTGTCTCAGGAGTTGCTTCTCTTCTCCACACTAGGCTGGGGAAGACTCCCCATTCAAGTCTCTTCCACCCATCATATGGGGTTCCCATCTATTGGAACACGTATATGATTTTTATGTCACTGCTTCAACAACAGGCTAATGTATGAGGTGGATTCTATACTGTGCTTCTCTCAATGCCCTTGCTCTGGTGTCTGCATAAACTTATTTGAGCCAATAGTCTCTACTATTACCATACTTGTAAACTTTCTACTGTCCCTTACCTTCTCTCCCAGAAAGGTGCATTCAGATTAGACTGAGAATTTTTACAAAGCCAAGGCTAAGCAGTAACAACTTTATTCCCTGCAGGTTTCAATTTAATCAGGCTTTTCTGTTGTAATAGAATATAGATGTGAATTACCTTGAATTTTCACTGTAAGAATATCTTTAGGGCAGTAGAGTACATTGTGGGTGGGTTTCTTTTTTAAACTATCATTAGCATCATTTTAAAAATACCATTTTGTGAAATGTTCTTGGTTTAAAAGGACAGACTAACTCATCTGAGAGGGTGCCTTTGTGCGAGTGTTTGATGCAGTCAAGTAGAGACAAGATTTGCTTTCCGTTTTATTCAGCAAGGAGTATAATTATGATATTCACTATAGAAGTCAATATCTGCATAAAATCATGCTACTGACTAACTATTCTAACCATTAAAATGTAGCTTGGTAATTTATATGGCTAAGCAACTATTTTACATATAGGAAGAAAAAATAGTAATGACAAAAATGGTGCATCAATTAGTTGCAGTTATAAAAGGATCCTGATCAGCTTCTCTAAAAGAAAAACATTAATATGTAGGGTAAGGCCTATTAAGTATAACAAATTTAAACACTACTTTGAAAGATCCATAAGCAGCTCATTACACACATTAATACTATTTGGCTAATCCTGTTTAAGTGCCTTAAGGTTACAATATATAACTAATTAGGTGACAATGTATGTTACTGCTTAGTAACACCTACTGAGACTGTGAAGCTGCCTGGAAAAAAAATATTCAGCCTTAAAAAGAAAGTCCCAGGAAAAAAACCCAAAACATTATGCAGAAATATTATTTGAGAATAGGTTTGCTGCCTCTCATTTCAGAGAGATGATGGACTTAAACACAATGCAGGGAGCATGAAAGGCTTTGGGAAGCACATAATTCAGACTTCTCTACAGTACTACATTAGATTAGGCCACCAGCTATCTCTCCATATTGCCACCAGCAAGGATCATTCAGTTAGAGCTTGTTGGAGAAATTCAGAAGAGACAGTTTTTCACTGAAATTTACCAATTCATTGAAATTTAAACATTCCACAGAGAGGGTTTGAATCTAACAAAGCTCCTCTGGAACCAAATGTTATTTATCCCTTCACCTAACACAAGAAGCAGGGGTCACCCAATGAAATTAATGGGCAGCAGGTTTAAAACAAGCATAAGGAAGTACTTCTTCACACAATGCAGTCAACCTGTGGAACTTATTATGAAGGCCAAAAGTATAACTGGGTTCAAAAAGAATTAAATACATTCATGGAGGATAGGTCCATCAGTGGCTATTAGTCAAGATGGTCAGGGATGCAACCCCATGATCTTGGTGTCCCTAAACCTCTGACTGCCAGAAACTGGGATTGGACGACAGAGGATGGATCACTTGATAAATGCCCTATTCTGTTCATTTCCTCTGAAGCATCTGGCTTTGGCCAGTGACAGAAGACAGGATACTGGGCTAGATTGACCACTGGTCCGACCCAGTATGGCCAGTCTTACATTCTTACGATAGAATTCAAAATTATAGAATCATAGGGCTGGAAGAAACCTCGAAAAGTCATCAAATCCGGTGCCATGTGCTGTGGCAAGACCAAGTAAACCTAGACAGGTGTTTGCTCAACTTGATTTTGAAAGCTTGCAATGATGGGGAGTCCACGACCTCCCTTAGAAGCCTATTGTGTAGCTTAACTACCCTTATAATTAGAAAGTTTTTCTTAGTATCTAACCTAAATCTCGCTTGTGGCAGTTTAAGACCATTACTTCTTGTCCTACCGCTGGTGGACATGGAGAACAATTGATCAGTGTCCTCTTTATAACAATCCTTAACATATTGGAAGAGTTATCAAGCCACCCCTCCGTCTTCTTTTCTCAAGACTAAACATTCCCATGTTTTTCAAACCTTTCCTCACACCTCCGGTTTTCTGAACCTCACCATTTTTTGCTCTCCTCTTGACTCTTTCAAATTTGTCCACATCCTTCCTAAATGGTGGTGCCCAGAATTGGACACAGTACTCCAGCTGGTATTGACAAATTGGAAAATTGGTCTAAATTCAACAAGATAAAATTTAGTAAAGACTAGTGCAAAGTACTTACTTAGAAAGGAAAAATCAAATGCACAAAATGGGGAATAACTGGCTAGGTGGTAGTACTGCTGAAAAGATTCTGGGGCATTATAGTGGAGCACAAATTGAACAGGAGTCAGCAATGTGATGCAGTTGTGATAAAGGCTATTAGTGCTCTGGCATGTATTAACTGGATAGAAGAGACAGGAGGTAATTGTCCCGCTGTATTCGGAACTAGTGAGGCCTCAGCTGGAGTTCTGTGGCCAATTCTGCGTACCACACTTTAGGAAAGATATGGAAAAACAGAAGAGAGTCCAGAGAGCAGCAACAAAAACGATCAAAAGGTCAGAAAACCTGACCTATGAAAAAAAGGTTAAAAAACTTGGCATGTTTAGTCTTGCGAAAAGAAGACTGGTGGCGAGGAGGTGGGGGGAAAGGACCTGATAATAGTCTTCAGATATGTTGAGGGCTGTTATACAGAGGACTATGATCAATTGTTTTCCATGTCCACCAAAGATAGGGAAAGTAGTAATTGGTTTAATCTGCAGCAGGGGAGATTTAGGTTTGACATTTGAAAAAAAACTTTCTAACTACAAGAATAGTTAAGCTCTGGAAAAGGCTTCCAATCCCCATCATTGCAGGTTTTTAAAAACAGGTTGGACAAACATCTGTGAGGGATGACCTACGTTAACTTGGTCCTGCCACACACAGGGGCTTGACTTGATGACTTCTTGAGGTCGCCACTAGCCTTATATTTCTATAATTCTACGACTGGAATGATGAAGGTTGGTAATGACCACCAGGGAAAGAAGGTCCAGGGTGCTAGACAGGGACTTAAGTTCAATTCCTGCTTTGGCAGACTTCCTGTGTGACCTTGGGTAAATCACTTAGGGCCAGATTTTTAAAAGTTATTTATCCGCCTGAATATGCAGATAGGCACCTAATAGGATTTTCAAAAGCACTTAGATGCCTAATTCTCACATCACTGAAATCAACGTGAATACAGGCAGTCCTCGACTTTATGACATTCAACTTATGACAAACGGCACTTATGACGTTTCGGAATTGACACCCTGATTCTATTTATGACAATTGCTTTCGACTTTACAATGCTTGGTCCCGCAATGGATTACGGTTCCGAGTTCCGACGTTTCGACTTGCGATGCAATTTTCAGGAACCAATTGTGCCGTAGTCCGAGGACTGCCTGTAAGGCACCTAGACACTGGAAATTCCAATTAAATACCTATCTGCATCTTTAGGCACGTAGATACCTTTACCAATCTTGCTCTTAGTTCCTCTGTCCCTCAGTTATCCACCTATAAAACAGGGATACATAGTACTTCCCTACCTCACATGGGTGTTGTGAAGATAAATACATTCATGACTATGGGGTGCTGAGATACTATGGTAATGAGGCCCATATAGGTATCTGTGATAGACTGATAGATACAGAAGGCATGGACAAACATTTTAACTATAAAATAATAATAGGAGGAACAGATTTTTGAAATGTCATGGATATAGAATCAATTAAAAAAAGGGTGCTTTTGGAGCAGTGCTGAGATTAGTGACACTGGTCCAAGAACCGAAAATTAAACTGGGTCAAAGTAGCCCTTTGAAAAGAGAAACAGAGATGCTTACAGAACAGAAGAGACCATTTCCCGGCTAAACTATATTGCTTTATAAAGAGGCACAAAATACATATTTTCCTCACATCCAGTGTATAATAAGGGGGTAGATCCGATCAGATGTTAGGAGGAAATAAGCACTTTTTCATCTTTTCAGACAACAGGGCTTTTATAAAACTGATTCATTCATGTATTTACTCATTTGGCAGACTAGTTTCCCCAAAAGGCTATTTCAATTCAGCAGTGTTTGCACATCAGAGACAAAAGCTGACAAACTGGGGACAATGGCTGTTCAGTAATATAATAAAGTGTGAGAATGGAAAAGCAAACAGCTCATCTAGATTTATCCAAAATAAACAGACAAAGAATATAAAATACTCAGCAGTGAAGAAGAAAGCAGGCAGTAGAGAAAAACAAATGGGAGTTAAAGAAAGCAAGGGAGGGCAAGCTGAGATGAGTGCACAGTTAGAGCTGATGGCTGGTGCAGGGAGATTTTTGTGAATACAATGATGGCAGTTTCCTACCTACTGACTAAGTAGCACCGCTCAGGTGCCTGCAGATACTTGTAAATGCCTGGAATAAATTTATGCTTTGATTTTACAATGAATATGAAATGGGTTCCCCTTCTGAAACTCTCTCAGAAGAAACAGGGTTTGTGTGTCTTACTGTGTTTGAGAATTCCCAATGTTCAGATTGAAATTCAGATATTAATTCTTTTCAGTGTTATCCATGAACTCAAACAACAGACACACTGTGATTTCCCTTAAGTCTTGCCAGATACTACTCCTGAGTGCATTCTGAGCCAAAAATAAAAAAAGAAATTCTGCACACAATATTTTAAAATTCTGCAAAATTCTGCAAATTTTATTTGTCATATAAATGTGGAAACTCCAGCATGGCATTGGGGAGCACAGGCCACTGGCTGCACAGAAGTGGGAGATCACTCTGCACCCAACCCTGACATAGTGCAAGGACCGGGCTTGCCCCAGAAACACTCCAGGACCTTGCCCCACTGTGCCAAGTGCACCAGGTGTGGGCAGGGAGGCTCAGCCCAGCAGGATCCAAGTGTGGAGGGGCTTAATGTGCGGGGGGTTCCAGGTGTCGGTTGAGAGGGTTCTGTGTGGGGCAATTTGGGTGTGGGCAGCTCGGTGGAGGACCCAGGTGCAGAAGGGATTGGATGCACAGGGGCTTGTTGGGGGGTTCTGGGTGCAATGGTAATGGGACTCTGCAGGGGGATCCAGGTGACAGTGGTTGGAGTGCAAAAGAAAGAAAAAAAATTAAAGTTGCACTGAAAAAATATTGCTCAAAGAGCCATAGATGGAAATTTTTGTGACTACTGATATATTGGAGCCTCGCTGCTGCTCTTGTGAATGGTCCATTATCTTTGCGAGTGTCCTTTTGCTGTTGAGTCTTTTCAGCTTAGATCTGTATTTTTCTAGGATCAACACAGCTAAAAGAATTCCCATTAATTTTGTATTTTCCATTTGGTTCAAGAGGTTATGCAAATAAAGTGTTTTTATGGCTTTTTGTCCCCCTAAAAACCATTCAGTGACTTTAAGATCCACTACATGCTGTTTCTAGCCCCATCCAAAGAATGTAGGGCATAATTACAGGATAAGAACACAAGAATGGCTATACTGGGTCAGATCAAAGGTCCATCTATCCCTGTGTCCTGTCTTCCGACAGTGGTCAATGCCAGGTGCTTCAGAGGGAATGAACAGAGCAGACAATCATCAAGTGATCCATCCCCTATTGCCCATTCATATCTTCAGGATGGGGGACTTGGGAAGCAGTGACTCTGAAAAAGATTTGGGCATGGGAGTGGATAATGAGCTGAACTTGAGCTCCCACAGTGATGCTCAAAAGGGCTAATATGATCCTGAAATGCATAAACAGGTGCATCTCTAATAGGAGAAGAGAGGTTATTTTACCTCTGTACTTGGCACTGGTGTGAACACTAGTGGAATACTGTGTCTAGTTCTGGTGTCCACAATTCAAGAAGGATGTTGCTAAATTGGAGAGGGGTCAGAGAAGAGCCACAAGAATGATTAAAGGATTAGAAAATAAGGCCTTATCATGATAGGCTCAAAGAGCTCAATCTATTTAGCTTAATAAAGAGAAGTCTAGGTGACTAGAGGGTGACTTGATTAGAGGCTTTAAGTATCTGCATGGGGAACAAATATTTAATAATGTGCTCTTCAATCTAGCCGTGAAAGGTACAACATGATCCAATGGCTGGAAGACGAAGTTAGACAAATTCAGGCTAGAAATAAGTGTACAATTTTGAAAGTGAAACTAATTAACCACTGGAACAATCTAACAAAGGTTGTAGATTCTCCACCACAGGCAATTTTTAGATCAAGATTGGATGTTTTTCTAAAAGATCTGCTCTAGGAATTCTTTTGGGGAAATTCTATGCCCTGTATTATACTGGAGGTCAGACTAGATGATAACAATGGTCCCTTCTAGCCTTGGAATCTATTAACCAGGCATTTGGAGAGTTAGAGTGCCAGACTCTCCTCCCACGCTGCGGTAAATCTTGCATAACTCCCCTACAGTCAATGGAGTTATGACGGTTATGATCCGTCAGATCCAGAGTGTTTGTTAAAAACATGGAATTTAGAAAGAGGTGATATTGCAGTAAAAGTACACCAGACGTTCTGCCAGAGAGTACGACAACAATATAGTTAATGAAATTAGAGTACATTAAGTGTGAATTGTTACTGGTGTCTAAGATCTTATCATAGATACATATTACTTTAAAAATATAAATATCAATGGAGTAAGTTATGATATCATGTATTATATCATCTAAATTAGGCTTAGATTGCTTTATGCAGTCGAGTTGTAGCCATGTCAATCCCAGGATATTAGAGAGAAAAGGTGGGTGAGGTATTATCTTTAATTGGATCAACTTTTGTTGGTGAGAGAGACAAGCTTTTGAGCCACACTTCAGGTCCTGAAGAGAGCTCTGTGTGGCTCAATTGCTTGTCTCTCTCTCACCAACAAAAGTTGGTCCAATAAAAGATATTATTTCACCTACCTTTTCTCGCCTAGATTGTTGTCATTTTTCCCATCAACATCTCCCCTGCTTTCACGGAACAAGAACTTAATATTTTGATAATTAAATTTTGCCTTTAAACCTTAACAGGAAATTTAATTTTCAATCCTTACCTTCAGAAAAGGCACTGAAAAGTCCAAGGAGAAATCTGGGAAGTAAGAGTATTTGCCCCTGGTTGACTTCTAAATGTTTTGGTTCAAATGAGCAAACTGAATAAGATGAAGAAGCCATCTTATCTGACCATCTGTGAAAAAGGCCTAGAATAACTCCTACTAACGCAACACAAGCAGGAGAATGCATTCAGTAGGAAAAGATATAAATCACTGAAATGGGGACAGGAAAAGTCAGGAAAACATATTCACTTAGAAAAGAGCAAACAGACAAAGTGGAACTGGAAGAGGCAGTGAGAAGTGTCAATAATGCCCTGACACTGGTACCAACAATGCCCTGACATTGGTATCAATTAAGAGAGAGGAGAAAATATGTTACAACAGACAGCTGGAAACAGTTACAATTAGGCATTCACTTAGGAAGTCTTACTGAAAAGTTAAGATACTGTGAGCTCAGAAACAAAGTACATCTGTGATTAAAGAGAACACCGGAAATCTTGTTAAGCAGGGAGCCTTAAGAACCTTAAGAGGCTTTTCTAAAGCTTTACACCTGGAGACTGGAAATCATTGTGTTGTTATAATAGCTTACAGAAAGGTATTCCGTATCCTAATCTCACCCGTGAATACATTATCAGAGACAAAGAAGATTTATAAATGCTCCCAGCTAAAGGCCAAAATTCTAGAAGAAAGGTGGCTAGGGTGCCAGCCTGTGACTTGGGAGACCTGGGTTCAATTCCTTGCTCTGCCATAGCCTTCCTGTGTGTCGTGGGGTAAGTGACTTGTCTCTCACTGTCACTGGGAGGAGAGGTAGATATGCTGGAGGGTAGGGATAGGATACAGAGGGACCTAGACAAATTAGAGGATTGAGCCAAAAGAAATCTGATGAGGTTCAACAAGGACAAGTGCAGAGTCCTGCACTTAGGACGGAAGAATCCCATGCACAGCTACAGATTAGGGACCAAATGGCTAGGCAGCAGTTCTGCAGAAAAGGACCTAGGGGTTACAGTGGACGAGAAACTGGATATGAGTCAACAGTGTGCCCTTGTTGCCAAGAAGGCCAATGGCATTTTGGGATGTATAAGTAGGGGCACTGCCAGCAGATCGAGGGACGTGATTGTTCCCCTCTATTCAACATTGGTGAGGCCTCATCTGGAGTACTGTGTCCAGTTTTGGGCCCCACACTACAAGAAGGATGTGGAAAAATTGGAAAACATCCAGCAAAGGGCGACAAAAATGATTAGGGAACTGGAACACATTGTTCCCCAACACATCATTGGGGATTGGTCCTGCTCTGGGCAAGGGGTTGGACTAGATGACCTCCAGAGGTCCCTTCCAACTCTGATATTCTATGATTCTATGAACACATGACTGACGACGAGAGGATGAGGGAACTGGGATTGTTTAGTCCGCGGAAGAGAAGAATGAGGGGGGATTTGATAGCTGCTTTCAACTACCTGAAAGGGGATTCCAAAAAGGATGGATCTAGACTGTTCTCAGTGGTAGCAGATGACAGAACGAGGAGTAATGGTCTCAAGTTGTAGTGGGGGAGGTTTAGGTTAGATATTAGGAAAAACTTTTTCACTCGGAGGGTGGTGAAACACTGGAATGCATTACCTAGGGAGGTGGTGGAATCTCCTTCCTTTGAAGTTTTTAAGGTCAGGCTTGACAAAGCCCTGGCTGGGATGATTTAGTTGGGGATTGGTCCTGCTTTGAGCAGGGGGTTGGACTAGATGACCTCCTGAGGTCCCTTCCAACCCTGATATTCTATGATTCTATTATGGAAAAGTGTATGCTCAATATAAAGGAGTAAGTTACAGGATAGTTTCCCTAGCAACGTAGTGGGAAGCCCATCACTTGGCATTCTGAAAAGTAGATTGAACAAACCAACACAGCCCAAAGATCCGAGCAAAAACAAGTCACACAGTGCAGTGTAACACACAGCATCTTTTCTTGCACTCTTGTGAAGGGGAGCATGTCCCTTGGAAGACTCTCTCCTTTCTGCTGTTTTCAGCTGTTTTCAGCCCCTTTGTACTGTCATCTGTCCTCCTCTACCTTGTAGCACATTAGAGACATCCATCTGGTTTTGTTCTCAGCCTTCTTTTATCTCTTTGGGCTGATGCTGCCTGCGATCTCACCCCAGTCTCACCTTCTCTTACATACCCAGCGCTTGATTGTAGCCTTGAGACACTGGGCTGCAGTTGGGTCAATACAAAACTGCACTATACCTTTGGAAACTCAGTTCCTCCTCCATAAAATGGGGATAACAGTACTGTGACACCTCACTCAGGTACCCGGTACCGTGAGCTCCTGTATTACCCGCAAGTGAGAAGTGAGAGCTTTGCTGCTGCTGTGCTCTGTCAGCAGCCAGACGCACCAACTTGTCTGCCCTGCCATCATTCAGGACTCTGTCAGTCCAGACCTTGCCTTGCAGGTAACAATCAATGAACCCCAACTCCTGAGTTCCTGAGACACATTTCTCTGTACTGTCCAGTCCCGCTCACTGGACACACTGAAGTTATTAAGTTCGCAGCCTCCAAAGAGGTAGAACACATGCCAGCCTGGCTAGCTGAGGGCTCACCTTCCAGTTTAATACACAGCACTGAGATGGTTTTGTAATAAAACAAGACTAAGTTTATCAACAAAAGGAAAAATATAAGTGATACTAAGCAAGAATAAAAGAAACAGGTATGATTATAAACCAAACCAAACCATGCTTTCTAGTGACCAACATGTAATTTCAACAAGTTACAATCTTTGTCTGAGCAAGTTTCACATTTACATTAAGTCTCCAGCAACTCTTGGCTTTGAGGCCAAGAGGATTCAGCTTTCATAAGCTCAAAGGATGCTGTATCCTCTTGTCCCCGAAGTGAAGGACAATTCAAATGTTTCTTTGCTGCTCTTGTATGGCTCAAAGTCTCATTTCCCTGTTTCAAGAACCAGGAAGGTTTCCTGGGATGCAGATTCTGTCCCCTGGTGTGATCGTTAAACTGTCTTCTCCACCACTTGTTAACTTGATGGCTTGTTTACCTTATATGTAAATGTACTTCCATTGTCCTCTGCCCATGACTAAGTCGGTCAGACAATTAAATACACATTCCTTTGCCAAAGACAGGTTGGGGCTTATGCACTATGACACAGTTTAAGAACATATTTCCAGCACACTCCTGTAAAACTTAGTGCACAACCCATACATACATCGCACAATGATTTTCGGGACCAGAGTGCAACCAGTTTACTTGATACCTTACCTGACACCTTTGAGATATATATTATGACAACAGTATGTTCGGGCAATGTGTGTGTCGGGCCTGGTGTGAGTTTCAGAATGGTGGGGCCCTCTGCCAGTTGGCATCAGTGGGCTCCCAGGGTCACAAGTATTTCCCTACCTTACAGTGGTGTTGTGAGGCAATTATTTTGAGATGCCCAGACACTGTGGTGGTTGGGTTCATATAAGTATGTAAGACAGGTAGATTCAACAAACATTCCTATTCAGGACAGCAAAAACACATGCTTAATTTCAAGCACTTAGTTAAGTCCCGCTGAAATCCAGGGGTCTTAAGCACATACTTAAATTCAACATGTTTCAAGTGCTGGCCTGAACAGAGATAGACTCAGGCATGCGCTCAAAGGCTTTCCTGAATTGGGACTAAAGTTTGTTCATTATGATCCCTGAAGGTATACGATGACTGAAGAAGCAAGTACTTGAGATGTAAGCTGAGACACCAACTGCACCGAAGAACCAGTCTTAGGAAGCAGAAGCCTAATTTCCAGAGTACACGAGTATGATCTAGACAACACAACAGAAATGTGACCAGACTTGAACGCTTGAGATTTCAGCCATATGTCTATTATTATAATTCATAGTGTCTTCTACACTGTCATGAACTAACTATGATGAGAGGCCTTTAACTCATCTTAAGATGTAGAACACGGACACCTGACACTTAATGCAAACCATAAGCAAACGTAACCTGACAATATTTAGTATTACTGTGCCTTAGCTGAGAGAACAAAAGATAGGACACTCAGATTAAGTTTTCTAAAATGCCAAGACATCAAAACCAGTAATTTGCTTGAATCACTTTCTGAAAGATAGCAGCAGTGTCCATATCAGTCATTTGGGGCTGTTTCTTAAATTTGTTTTTGTATATATACATGTACTCTGAAATGATATATTCCCTGAAGAAGGTATGAGAAATGCTTTGCCTAATTTTCTAATGGTTTACCTGTCTGAACATTCAGCTAGCCATAGTCAGAGACAAATATTTAATTGATTTAAAGCGTTTATTGCACTAATTTATACATCTACATATATTAAATTTCAAGGTGTTCATATTTAACTACTCTGTTATTTTACAACTGTCGTTTTACATTATTTCAGATACTAATTTACTCTTATGATCCAGTTAGCACTGCTACTTTTTAAAACCCTTAACAGTGGCATACATAGGCTGTAGCTACATTGGAGACCTCTTTCTTGATCCTCTTCCTGACAGACATCTGGACTTAAACAGTACCAATCTTTGTGTGGCAAAGAAATCTAAACTGAGCTCCTAGGCTGCATGCATCTGCGGGAACGGTTCACAGCCATTTTGGTACTTTATAGGTCAAAAAGAATGCCATAAACTCTATCTGGAATCCAACAGGCAGCCAGTGCAGATCATAGACAGCTGGTACGTGTTCACCGCAAGATATATCACTTTACAAGTGGGCTGCAACAGACTGAAACAGTTTCAGTTTCTGGATGGATCTAGGGTGTGGCCTCATGAGGACTGCATGGCAGTAGCCTAATCTCAAGGTGATAAAGGAACAGAACCTACTAGTGCATCCAAACACAGTCGCTTCAACCTCTATCAGGTGTGGATAAAAATCATCTCTGTCACGGCTGCTGCATGATCACCGAACAGCAGCTGGGAATCTAAGAACCAAACTGCAAAGCAGAGTAACAAATGTTAGCCACACACCAGCAATTACAGGGGAAGATAAAATCGTTGCCACATCTTCCAATTGCTTTCCTTAACCTTCAGCATTGGTTCAAATTTCAGCCAGATTGAGCCTCAGCCAGAAGGTCTTCCCCCAGGTACCAGTCTCAGCCAGACACTAGATAAGTATTTTGATTAATTGACTGGAGCACAATGAGATGGGGAGGGAGAGAGAAAAGAACCCAAACTTCTACATTGTTGTAAGATAATATGTCCTTGCTGTAGAGGCCATGCATTGTCTTTGTATAGTGCCAAGCACACTACTAGCACTCAATAAACAAACTCTGTATTGTCATAATACAGTGCCATAATTCTGGTATCTAAAACCAAAACATTTTTTTACTTATATAAAGAAAGGAAGAGAGACACAGAGAATGCGAGGCTGGAGCTCCCTTTTGTTAATCTTCCACAGTTACTAGAAAACACACAGCCCAGGTAGAGAGGTACTAACCATGCCCAAGTAAAGGCCACTTTATCCTGTCCAGCAAATTCTGTTAACATTTTTCTTCTTTCCTTGGCTCAGGATCCTCTTATTTTACGCCAATCAGCCATTGGTGATATTGCACTCAATGTAATTCATATCCTCTTGAACATTTCTTGTCAGCTCTGGTGAGTTACTGGCATGTAAGAAAAGTTCACTGCAGCGACTGACATCACCATTATTATTCTGTCTTGTAGGAAAGATAATGGTACATTCTTGGTGGACCGCTCTGTCAGTGAATATTCATTTGTATGTGTGATATCTGGCCATTTCCTCTGGACACAGCCCCCTCTTTATGTTATGCTTTTCATTTAATATAATGGGCATGGTTCTTACTAACAAGGAGCTTGCAGCATTTGATTTGAATATTCAGAGTCCTCATGAAAGAGATTTTGTGATGGACAAGCTTCAGTTCCTAATTTATAGTAGTTACTTGTCAAGGTGTTCCATTTACACTAGAGGTGACAATGCTATTTACAATTTAAGTGCTAATATACTAAACTAGAAACTGTAGATAAAATTTTCATGCCCCTACTCTAAGAACACGAAAACAGAAACCAAAAATCAACGAAGCAAAATAACCTTCTAGTAAACAATTAAAAGAAAAATCTTTCAATCAAGTAGCAGTTTTCTTACATTTTCTAAAAACTATCAAACACTTTGACTAAACCAAAACCCAGCCCATTATGTTAGGAGAGATACCCCCCAAATCTACAAAGCAGCGAAGAAAAGTATTCAGAAGATTAGTGTGAAGGAAATATGTGAAAGGAGGGATCATAAGAGGAAAACCTACAATTACAATGCAACGAACAAAATAAAAGCTATGGAACATATCAAAACTTGGGTCGAACAATTCCAAAAGCAGTCTGACGAGTAAGAATCTCAGTCTAAAAACTACATCTTGCCATATCTGGAAGGAAATCAATTTCTCTGACTTGAGCCAGGCAGTTCAGGCTCATGGAGGAGACAGCGGGAGTATGGAGGGAGTAAGAAACAGAAATATCCACTCTTCTTCCCAGGAGAAAGAGGAGTGAAGATGTCCCTTCTCACTTTGCCAGACACAGAGGGGGCAAAATCATTCCATCAAATACTACAGGAATGAGCAGGCTTGCTGCCCAACTTTAAAATCTATAGAAGGGGATGTGGATTTACCAGATGCTCCCTAAGAACAATGGAGGGATACAAACTCTGCCTCTGCACCTCCCCCCCCCCCGCCCCCGATGCCCCACAGAAGAAAAGAGAGGAAGGGAGGAGGCAGTCCTGCGTAGAGAAAATAACGGGTCACAGGGCCTGATGAAAAGATGGGGTATTGAGGACAGAAGGTTCAGGGCCTGCCTTTTAGGGACCTCTACTGGCTAAAATAGACATCTGGGGTGAAATTCTGGCCCCATTTAAATTGACGGCAAAATTCCCATTGACTTTTAGTGAGGCCAGGATTTCACCTCTGAACTCTGGAACCTTTGGAGGTTTCCTCATTGCTAGTTTTTGGAATATATTCTTGCAATGCTGTTTGTAAGCTTTCAGAGGTTTGGTGCATCTGTTTCTGCAGCGTTACTAGTTTTGGGCATGCATTTAAATTTTTTGTAATGTTTCTATTGAGTTTTTAATAATATTTATGTCCCTTCAGGCCTATGTACAATGCAATAAATATTTGGGGGTGGGGGAGGGAGGAGGAAGATTATATTTTAATTTAAGATCCCAGAAAGAGTGAGGAAAATCTTGTAAAAAATATTCCATATTCCCATAAACTATAGGCACAACCAAACCTGCCCGGGCTTGCACATCTGTATTATGGATTATTTCTTCCTATCGTGGCATTTCTAAGGCACCGCTCACCATGGTATCTAAATGCCAAGACAAATATCAACAAATCATGTTCTCTGTTTACGAGCAGATGTTCCCCACAAAAACAACAAGAAACAATTTAGAATCACACAGAAATACTAACTGATTGCCTAATCTCAATGTTTTGCCTCTGACCTGCAGCATGAAAAGGTCATATTGAAAAATGCTTGCTAATGTAACTTTATGACGGCTGGCAAACAATGCTTCCTTCTTCTAATGCCTGTAGTTCTGGACTCTGCAATTTGCAATAACATCTAACCTTAAACTAATTAGCAATGTAATGAAACATTTTATCCTGGAATCCACTTTAAGGATGAAAAATCTTATTTCCAAGTTAAAGAAAAATACCTATGTATGCTGATAATGAATTCAATTCTAACACCCAGTTCATACAATAGCATTTATACTAAGCACTGGGGATTAAGTGTCTTTAATACTGTCTGTGCTAAGCTACAGGCATTGTAGTGTTTAAACTACTTTAAATCAAGTGTATTCAGAGGTAGAAATCTGGGTCAATAAAGCAAGATTGGCCCTTTTCACTTAATCATATTTTACAATTAGAGAGCTAGTAGTTAACTCTTTCAGGGAGGGTCCTGTAGCCCAGTTAAAGTGATTATCAAGCCATCATTTTATTTTCCATGAAAATCAAGTTATTTACACACAGCAGACAAAATGGCTAAGCACTTCATTGATTTCCACTGAAAACAAATTCCTCCAGCCATTAAGGTCAGCAGGGATTTTTGCACAGATGAAGACTGCAGGACTAGGTCCATATTATGTTGTTTCTAAATTTTCTTCTTTTCTTTTTTTTCTTTTTGTTTTTCAAGTGGAGGCAGAAGGGTAGTGAGTTGTTCTAGTGTAGTTAGCATTGGAAGTGACTAAAAAAAATTAGCGCCCTACAAAGTACTTTCACAGCCAAGAATAAATTGCCCAACTTTCCCCATTGCATGAAAAACAAAATTCTTCCGCCTGCAACATTCAAGTCTCAAGAAATCCTTGTACCTTAGTAGTCATGTGAGTATACAGCACTGTGTCCTTTCCAGAAGGGAATGAGGTACTGGCAGATAGGGCCTAACAACTCTACCTTGCTCCACAAGTCCTGGGCTGAATTCTGCTGCGCAGCCAGCCATAAGGGGAATAGAAAGAATGGAGGATCGGAGTCCAAAAGATCAAAGCCTATATCCAAGCTAAACTTTTCTATACAGACCTGGACATCTAAGTAAATAGAAACTGATCAAGATACCTTATCTGTCAAATCAATGGCTATACAAATCTAAGACACCAGAAAGCGTTTTGATTTCCCTTTGACATCACCTACAATTGATGAGTTTCATCATGCTTGAGGACCCAGGGAATAAAGAATGGCTGTTTCAGTTTAAATAAAATGCAACATTACACTGCCTTAGTATACTTAATAACCAAGGAACAAGCTCCCAGAGGGCGTCTTCTGGCTAATGATGTGACTAGTAGACTGGCTGTATCCAAAAAGCATGGTACAGTTCATATCTGAAGAAACTTCACTAACCCCACATAAAATATTTACTTACATATTTGGGGAAGTTATTGAATTATGCTAAAATGTAAAATTGAAAAAAAAAGATATATATGAGACTGACAGAGCAAGACAGATTATTGTATTTTCTCTCGTTGTTCATTTCTTTTAAAATAAACTTATTTCCTTTAAAGATAGAGTTCACAGAAGAATCATTTCCAGCAAATTACAGGTTTAATCCTGCACTAATGAAATCAATGGGAGGTTTGTTATTGACCTCAATGGGAGCAGGTTACTAAGGAGCTAATGCTGGAGTCACAAGGATCCCCCTTCATGTCAGAGTCTCTAAACGTTCACCATGTGGTCTCATGCATTTTTACTTATCGCTCAGAAAGCCTTCATCATGGACTGTTTTGTGTACTTCTGCTATTTAAATGGATCTCTATCAAAGCTCTGACAGTTTTTAGATAGGAACCAGTGCTTTTTAATGCCTTAGGTTCTTCTTACACTTGTACTGATTTAAATCTTTTGTAAAATACCCTTTAATTAAGCCAGGATATAATTCACTGAAGAACTAAAATGCATCATTAATCATGATAAACCAAAAGAAACTGAGAAATAAAATATGTGCTTCCCTTAGAAACAGTCAGTGAAATCAAATGATCTCCAAGATCATGGACCAAATCCTGAAATTCCGAGCTTTTACATGCTCCTTATTTAGGCAAATTCCTATTGACGTGAATGAGTAAAGTGAAACCTGAGTGTGTGCTTTAGGATTGAACCCCATGTGTCCTGGGGATGATGAAATTTCTGTCCTTTGGGAAATGGTGATTGGGAAGGCTATTCTGTTTTGGAAAAGCAAAAGAACGTAAGAGGCACCACTGTGTTAATTTTTTCAGACATGTTCACAATACAAGTTGATGGGAAGTAATTAACTACACAGCAACTAGCACAGTTTGTTGCGGTGTTTTAAAATTGTCATTTGACAACAGTAGCAAAATCAGGTCATTTTTTTTTAAAAAAGGGTACTTCACAGGAAAAGGATTTGATAATATGAATGACATTAAACAAGTAGCAATTCTCCCCCAACACGGAATCTATCATTGCCTACATTTTTAAGAATGCAGACCTCTCCATGTCTTCGGGTTCTCTGTGTGGAAATAGCAGTCTAGACAAATAGTTAGTTTTAATGCTTTGGTTTGTTTTCAATTCCTGGAAACTCCACAAGGTGCTATTATAATTGCAGTTCTCATTGCCTTCTGATGTGATAGGCTGGGAGCAGAACATCTGCAAAGGCCCATGTAACAATTTCCCGTAAAAAAAAAAAAAAAAAAAAACCAGAAGGATCTGCTCAGTGTAATTGAGTCTTTTTAATCAGCTCAGCTTGGCTTTGGTTACACAAAAACAGAAATGTCACAAGACACTGCTGCCAGCCCTTATCATGGATTGACCATTTTCAAGATTAAATTGCAATTTTTAAAAAGGCTTTGCCTTTTGCTCTACTAATTGGAATGAGGGTCCTCTAGTCGCAACCGCAAATTACAACTACTAATATTGTTATTATACCCTGCCACTACTGAAAAGATTTCAAAGTATTTTACACAGGTGAGTTTTTTCCATTTTGCTGATGGGGGTAACAGAGGCAGAAAAGTGAAGTGAGTTGCCCACGGTCGCACAGTAAGATAATGGCATTAGGGAACAGAACCCATGAGTATGATTCCCAGCACTCTACTCTAACCATTAGACAAAATGCTATATGATAAGTATCGTAAGCTGTACTAACATGATTTTACATTCCCAACCAAACTCATAAACCTACGGACCAAATGTAGCAGGCAAATATGGCTCATAGCTCCAGCTCCTGAGTTTGAGGAAGTTTTTCCCCTGTTACAGAAGTAATATTCTTCACTGAAATAATTCTCTAAAACTCGAGTGTGTCCAAAAATGCCATTCCAGCTATGCCATCACATTTCCGTGGCATCTCTCCAGAGGCAACAGTCAGAATCCACACCACCTGTTTGCAGCATTATGAGCACCTTCTCTAGAGCAATTCATTGATAAAATGTGGCACAGCATAGCCTCTTCAGTGCCATAAATGAAATTCCTGCAGTTGGCAGCAGTTATTGAGACAGCACCTGATGCTCCCAAAGGCAAACCCTTGCCACCCCAATTGTTAAATTCTGCAAACACCACTGAAGAAATCTTGGGCAATGTAGGCAACTTCTGTAGAAGATTTCAGTTTGTTTTATAAAAGGTTGAGGACAAACATTGAGATTTGCACTTAAATGCTTCCTTTTATCCACTGATCTCGGTGCTTTGCAAAGATGGGTAAATGTTACCATCCACATTTTGTACAGATGAGAAATTCAGATACTTGAGTGATTAAGGGACTTGCCCAAGGTGAAAAAGCAATTTAATGGCAAAATCTGAATAGACTCTCAGCCTTGTTTTCCCACTTGTGAGATCACAGCTGCAACGGGGAGTCTTTCCCCTTCTCACCCAGATTCCCAAGCAAGGAGGAATGGCGAATATCTTTGATTTTCTGTAACTACTGTCCAGTTCATTTTGTTTCTAATCACTGCCCATTCTGTATTTTCATTCTTTTAATTTAAGTGCTGACAATGAGGTAACGAGACAATACACTAAAGGATGAAATCCTGGCTCTAGTTAAGTTGATGGAAGTTTTGCTACTGACTTCAATGAGATCAGGATATTACCAGAGTCAGTACTTCCAAAACGTGATGATAAATATATTATCTTATGGGGTGGCCAAATTGTGGCTCTTTTACAGTTAAAGAGCCCCTCACCTCCCACCCCCATTCTCCATGTACCAGATTGGAGGGGGAGCTCAGAGCTTCTTCCCTGTGGCAGGGTGGTGGGGTAGGGGCTTCTACCCAGCAGGGAAGGGGGTCTTGGGGCTTCAGCCCTGTGGGAGGTGCCTGCCAAGGCTTGGGGCTTCAGCAGGAGCAGGACTGAAGCCCCGAGCCCTGGCAGGTGCGGCTGGCTCTCGAACTTCTGAAGATTATCATATGCGGCTCAGAGGATCAGTAAATTTGGCCACCCCATTATGTTATATAAAACATTAGTCCTGCATTTCATTACATCCCACCACACTTTCACCTCCTAAGACTAGATGATGCAATGCAACATATCAAATGTAATGCAAACAAATGAAAAAAAAAACCCGCTTGTTTTTGAGATCCAATTTTCGCAGACGTAAGCAACTCGAGAAGGCGTGCTTGTCTTCAAAAAAGGGAAGAATAATAGATTATCCAGCTCCAAAAATAGCTGAAATTACATCCGATGAAGTGAGCTGTAGCTCACGAAAGCTTATGCTCAAATAAATTGGTTAGCCTCTGAGGTGCCACTAGTACTCCTTTTCTTTTTGTGAATACAGACTAACACGGCTGCTACTCTGAAATTTGTCAATAGTTTTCAGTGATTCATTTTCTAACTGTGCATGCCTGACACCCTTTTCCTTTACCCAATGTTTTCAGAATTCATTAGCTCAGCGGTATCTGTGTTTTACAGTAATAATTAGCATCTTGGGGAGTCAGCCATGGATAACAAAAAAACATAACTGAAGTAGAGCTAATCAAGAGTAAATTTAAAAATAAGGAGGAGCTTGTGTAATCACAGTAGATTTTTTTTTAAACAACAGCAGAGTTAAGTCAAGCAATCGCCTTTGGCATAGCTTATTCTGTGGAAGTTCTATGTTTCTTGTAACAAGAGATCAGAAGGTTAAACATGCCTCTGTTTCCTTAAGGACATAAGAAATTAATGGAAGCTAAGTAAAATAAAATGAAATAAGATAATAATGACAGTGTAGCCTGGCTAATAATGCTTCTGACATTATAATCATCTCACTACTTAGACTCCAGGAAATTATCTGAAAAGCTTTAATTTTAACACCCTGAAGAAGCCCATTTTAACTCATCATCACAAATGCTAAACTAGGGCAGAATGAACAATAGCTTAAGCAAAATGCTTTCTTGGAATGGAATCCAAAAAACATGGCTTTTCCTGTTCCTTGGATGTAGAATCATAGAATATTGGGATTGGAACTGACCTCAGGAGGTCATCTAGTCCAACCCCCTGCTCCAAGCAGGACCAACACCAACTAAATCATCCCAGCCAGGGCTTTGTCAAGCCGAGCCTTAAAAACCTCTAAGGATGGAGATTCTGCCACCTCCCTAGGTAATGCATTCCAGTGCTTCACCACCCTCCTAGTGAAATAGTGTTTCCTAATATCCAACCTAGACCTCCCCCACTGCAACTTGAAACCATTGCTTCTTGTTCTGTCATCTGCCACCATTGAGAACAGCCTAGCTCCATCCTCTTTGGAACCCCCTTTCAGGTAGTTGAAGGCTGCTATCAAATCCCCCCTCATTCTTCTCTTCTGCAGACTAAATAACCCCAGTTCCCTCAGCCGCTCCTTGTAAGTCATGTGCTCCAGCCCCCTAATTATTTTTGTTGCCCTCCGCTGGACTCTCTCCAATTTGTTCACATCCCTTCTGTAGTGGGGGAACCAAAACTGGACGCAATACTCCAGGTGTGGCCTCACCAGAGGGGAATAATCACTTCCCTCAGTCTGTTGGCATTGCTCCTACTAATACAGCCCAATATGCAGTTGGCCTTCTTGGCAACAAGGGCACACTGCTGACTCATATCCAGTTTCTCGTCCACTGTAATCCCCAGGTCCTTTTCTGTAGGGATATATGAAGGAAGTCCTACCCATAGCACATCACAGAATTAGATTATCTAATCAACAGTAAGATCAAAACCAGCCTGTCTATTATTTATCATCCGCAATATGGAACCAGACTATATGTGACAGCACAACAGAATACTACAGGTCTCCTCATCTACTTACCGAGGCTTGCACATAATAAAATGGAACAGTAGGATATCTTGATCCATCATAATGCTTTTTGTATATTGCCTCAGCATCCACACCAGAGTAACACCTCATTCGCGCGTTCTGAAAAAAGGAACCAGGCTATATCTGTCAAATCAAGGCCTGTTTGTTTGAGTGTACTTTTTTAGGAGAGGTCACTTACTTTTCCTCACAGTTAAAATCATTATAACAGGTACTATGACAGGATTTAGCGGATGAATGGACCAGTATATACCTAGGTTGCCTGTGCTACATTATAAGAGTCATGATATACATGAATCGCAACTGCATGCTGATGCTCAGATACCACAGTGACAAGCACAAGGGAAGAGATTTCCGAAAGCACAAATGGCAGGTAGGTGCTTAACTCCCATCTCGATATAAATATGTAGACAAACAACAGGATGAGCGGTAATGGTGTCATATTGTAGACACACAATGAGTATTATGGGAGGCACAAGGTCAGAAGCACTTGTGTTTATATGGCATTCTATTTTCAACTCAGTCTACACTGTATTTATGCTACATTTAAACCGATTATTCTATTTTAACCATTCACATTAGTACAGATATAATCACATTCTACGGTTCACAGTCTCTGACAATTAATAAGACTGCCATGCTCTTTAGGGACAACGTAGTTCACAAAGTCCAGAACGAAGCACATCAGAGCAGGAGATAATATGTTTTTGGTCAAGGAGGTTCAGCTGTACAATGAGCTCTCCGAGGAGACCAGATTAATCTAGAGTCTGACCACCTTAAAGGCATAGTGTAACATTTTTATTTTTATATAAAAACAAAGAATAAAAAATGCAACGAGATAAATGATTTATAGCTTGTATATGTTTCTGAATATTGTACACTTCATAGGATCTCCAAAAGTCATGCAATTATGCAATTTTACAACACAAAGCTGCAAAACCAGATGGTACAAAACCAAACAATACAACACAGAATCATAGAAGATAAGGGTTGGAAGAGACCTCAGGAGGTCATCTAGTCCAACCCCTGCTCAAAGCAGGACACAGACATAACACAAGGTGGTGGTGGTGGGGGGGGAGTTTACAGCTGTAAAATAGGAGAAAACATACATAAATGGGAAAAGATGGGAAGGAGGGGTCTAGGGAGGAGAAGGAAAACGAGGAGCGGTTAGAAAGCTTTCCCTTATCTAGAATGTTATTTAAAATATACTGTTATGTGATTATATATATTTAACCCAAGTACCTATTCAGGGAGCAGGAAGTGCAGAAAACTTCATTAACTGCATTAGGAGCTTTACTGTTTAAGTCTAATTTACCTGTGAAGCACAGAGATATTTTGGTGATTACCAGTACAGAAACCCCTATAAACGACAGATGAGATTGAATCATCTAAGTCTCCTCAAAGGGCACAGAATATATTCTAGGGCCCTGACCTGGCAAACACAGATCTTCTACACAAGTAATCCCACTGACTTTAACGGGAATATTCACATGCATAAAGTTACTCACATCCTGAAGCGTTTGCAAGCTCAGGCTAATACCGATGAGATAAAAGTTGCTTTACAGCTATCTTTAAAAACTGTTTCCTGATTTCTTAAGATCCCCGCTAAAAGACATGATACCACACAAGTACAAATCATTATTACTATTACATTTGTGACATAAGCCGTTGCACTTCAGGCTGTTCTAGAATCACTGGATTTAGAGATGGCAAAGTCCTATTAAATTATCTACTTCATCCCCTGAAAGCACACAGAACAATTCCATAACAACAACAGTAGTAATAGAAACAGTTTAAAAAAGGCAGCGCTTCTATAGCATTTTATATGTTCAAGTACTCACAATACTCCTGGAGGGTAGGTTATAACCATTATCCCCATGTGACAGATGGCCAAATGAGATTTGTTTCCCTAATAAAGGTTAAAGGAGTTGCCCAAGGCCACACAGCAATTCAGTCTCAGAGACAAAAGCACCTTATTTGCCTCAATCTTTTAGGTCACAGCAGGCATTATCAGATATTAAACTGAAACTAATATATTTGATCTAACCAAAGAGATTATTCTATATTTGTCTGTACTGATGCAGCTTGATACATTGGAAACTTTTCTGCTTTGTAAAATACCAAAATTAGATTAAAAACAAACACAATTATCTATAAAATGAATCCTGAGCACCACACTATAGAAATCATCAGTTTACCTCTAAATTGTGTGTTACTGTTCAGTCACACATGTTGCTTCCTTAGTTTTAAAGGTAGGGCCACTTATTCAGTCACTAGCTAGCTAAGAAATAGGTCCTTGTGCCAATGGAGAGACCTCATGCCTTCATGAATGTGAACAATACTGAATCACCTTAGAATACAATCAATGATAAGAATCCTAAAGCTAAGCCTTGCAAACTGAGGAAATGGTTTAAGGACTTTCATAGCTTCTGATAAGGAGGTCTTTCTGCCACTTAGCAAGCTAACATATAGCAACGGATCAATATACAGTAATAAGAGTTTCTGTAGTTGACAAAGGAGATTTAAAAAAATTATTCAGTGTGTTTCTTTGTTTTAATTTAACCAATTTAAAATTCTCTAAATTTTTCCAGTCTGCTGCATCTCGTCCATCATCTCCATACAATAATTCAGTTAATATGCTCTAGTTTATCCAAATATTTGCCATGTTGTATTAATTGCCTACCTTATGCCCGATCTGTTTCTTAACAAGGGTGTTTAAAGGATAGTTGTAAGCAAAAACAAATTTAAATAGAGCAATAAATCCAGGCCATTCATGAATCAGGGCTTCAATTTCTCAGGGATTTATAGTGACTAGGTCTTGAAAATACAATCCTGGCAGCACCTTGTCATATAAAATCTCAGCCTGGGTGCAAATTGACTGGTTTTAGGGAATACAAATTCACAACAACAAAATAATTTGTCAGGGACTTGGCCTTTATCCGATTCTTTCCCCCACTTCTAAGAGGCATTTGTCCTATCTGTCCCTTTGCAAAGCCCTGCTGTGCTGGGATAAGGCTCTCCGCCTCTGCTCTCTGGAACTACCGTCCCGAATCTTTTCACAGCATTCAGGCCCCCAGTTAATATTTAAAATCTCTGCCAAAAATCTCAAAAATATTTATATTGTATATCGGTTTGAAAATCTACTTGACGAAGATCTAGAAGACTGTGGAATATGCTACCAAGGGAAATGGTAGAAGCCCCATCTTTGGGGTATTTCAACACTTGCAAATATATCGTATGGAACAACCTTGTGTAACTCAGTGGTCATTGTATGCTATGTGTCCCTTTACTATGCTTGATCCACAGAGGATGTGAGTCTGTTATAGCCCCTAGTTCATAACTCAAGCTCCAGAGACTCGTGCTCTCAATTCCGGAGTCTCTGGTTCAAATCTGGATTTCTTGGCTGAGATGGTGGCCATCAAAACTGCACTGACAGGGAGATGGATTATGAGACCTTGCAGGTTTTTTCCATCACTAAGATATGAAAACATATGTCTTGTCTCTACGTCTTAATTTCTCTGTCCTTCTCCTGTTATATTTATTTTAACCCTAAAAAGATTATTTAATTCCAGAAATTGTTTTGGAGAAACAGTTTGTATGAATGAAGTCCATTAATGTTAACGTAACTACCAGCAGAATACGGACCCTGGACTTCAGAAAAGCAGACTTTGACTACCTCAGGGAACTGATGGGCAGGATCCCCTGGGAGAATAACATGAGGGGGAAAGGAGTCCAGGAGAGCTGGCTGTATTTTAAAGAATCCTTACTGAAGTTACAGGGACAAACCATCCCAATGTGTAGAAAGAATAGTAAATATGGCAGGCGACCAGCTTGGCTTAACAGTGAAATCCTTGCCGATCTTAAACACAAAAAAGAAGCTGACAAGAAGTGGAAGATTGGACAAATGACCAGGGAAGAGTATAAAAATATTGCTCGGGCATGCAGGAGTGAAATCAGGAAGGCCAAATCACACCTGGAGTTGCAGCTAGCAAGAGATGTTAAGAGTAACAAGAAGGCTTTCTTCAGGCATGTTAGCAACAAGAAGAAAGTCAAGGAAAGTGTGGGTCCCTTACTGAATGAGGGAGGCAAGCCGGTGATAGAGGATGTGGAAAAAGCTAATGTACTAATTGCTTTTTTTTGCCTTTGTCTTCACGAACAAGGTCAGCTCCCAGACTGCTGCACTGGGCAGCACAGCATGGGGAGGAGGTGACCAGCCCTCTGTGGAGAAAGAAGTGGTTCGGAACTATTTAGAAAAGCTGGACGAGCACAAGTCCATGGGGCCAGATGCGCTGCATCCGAGAGTGCTAAAGGAGTTTGCGGATATGACTGCAGAGCCATTAGCCATTATCTTTGAAAACTCATGGCGATCGGGGAAGTCCCGGATGACTGGAAAAAGGCTAATGTAGTGCCCATCTTTAAAAAAGGGAAGGAGGAGGATCCTTGGAACTACAGGCCAGTCAGCCTCACCTCAGTCCCTGGAAAAATCATGGAGCAGGTCCTCAAGGAATCAATTCTGAAGCACTTAGAGGAGAGGAAAGTGATCAGGAACAGTTAGCATGGATTCACCAAGGACAAGTCATGCCTGACTAATCTAATTGCCTTCTATGACGAGATAACTGGCTCTGTGCATGAGGGGAAAGCGGTGGACGTGTTGTTCCTTGACTTTAGCAAAGCTTTTGACACGGTCTCCCACAGTATTCTTGCCAGCAAGTTAAAGAAGTATGGGCTGGATGAATGGACTTTAAGGTGGATAGAAAGTTGGCTAGATTGTAGGGCTCAACGGGTAGTGATCAATGGCTCCATGTCTAGTTGGCAGCCGGTATCAAGTGGAGTGCCCCACGGGTCGGTCCTGGGGCCGGTTTTGTTCAATATCTTCATAAATAATCTGGAGGATGATGTGGATTGCACCCTCAGCAAGCTTGCAGATGACACTAAACTGGGAGGAGAGGTAGATACGCTGGAGGGTAGGGATAGGATACAGAGGGACCTAGACAAATGAGAGGATTGGGCCAAAAGAAATCTGATGAGGTTCAAGAAGGACAAGTGCAGAGTCCTGCACTTACGACGGAAGAATCCCATGCACCGCTACAGACTAGGGACCGAATGGCTCGGCAGCAGTTCTGCAGAAAAGGACCCAGGGGTTACAGTGGACGAGAAGCTGGATATGAGTCAATAGTGTGCCCGTGTTGTCAAGAAGGCCAATGGCATTTTGGGATGTATACGTAGGGGCATTGCCAGCAGATTGAGGGACGTGATCGTTCCCCTCTATTTAACATTGGTGAGGCCTCATCTGGAGTACTGTGTCCAGTTTTGGGCCCCACACTACAACAAGGATGTGGAAAAATTGGAAAGAGTCCAGCGGAGGGCAACAAAAATGATTAGGGGACTGGAACACATGACTAATGAGGAGAGACTGAGGGAACTGGGATTGTTTAGTCTGCAGAAGAGAAGAATGAGGGGGGATTTGATAGCTGCTTTCAACTACCTGAAAGGGGGTTCCAAAGAGGATGGATCTAGCCTGTTCTCAGTGGTAGCAGATGACAGAACGAGGAGTAATGGTCTCAAGTTGCAGTGGGGGAGGTTTAGGTTGGACATTAGCAAAAACTTTTTCACTAGGAGGGTGGTGAAACACTGGAATGTGTTACCTAGGGAGGTGGTGGAATCTCCTTCCTTAGATATTTTTTAGGTCAGGCTTGACAAAGCCCTGTCTGGGATGATTTAGTTGGGGATTGGTCCTGCTTTGAGCAGGGGGTTGGACTAGATGACTTCCAGAGGTCCCTTCCAACCCTGATACTCTATGATTCTACCTTCAAGAGTAATGCAGGAAACTGTCAGCATACAAATGTTTACAAAACCTAGTAATTTAATTAATGAGATACAAAAGATCACCAATAATAGGTTTTAGCTTGCATTTCATTAGTGATTTCTTTTGGACCACCAGCAACGCCTAGAGAAGGAACTGATGCATGTCCACTTGTTTGATGGTATCTCTAACTAGCAAAAACATAGCACAGAGCAGTTCACAACTCCTGGGTCCCCAGAGACACTTAAAACAACTTCTCGATGCATTACTCATGCTATATGTACAACAGCAGCCCAAAATACACTGTCACAAGCATACTGGATTCATGCCAAACTAAACACAGACAGGAAAGGGGTTTCTAAAGCACTTATTTGAAAGAAGAACCTTATAATAGCACTACCCAACATTCTACACTACTAAGGAACCTTCTGCATAATGCAAGAGAGATGAACACACTTTTTAGTTAACAGGATAAGAAGCTATTCTGACCCCCATTTTGGACTACGTAGGGATGAGTATGCAATCTTTGGGTCTGAACCTTGAGAGGTGCTGATCACTCAACTCCCACTGAATTTCATCCCCAGTGGGAATAGGAGGCACTCTCATAAAGAGAACTTCTCCCCAGATAGCTAAATGTCATCATGAACCCTCAGAATCCTTGGATTACTAGTTAACCCTCCTGGTGTTTCTTTGGGAGCATGCCCTGTATGAGAACGCCTTGTGACATTTTCATCCCTACCAGGGATTTTTCCTCAGGAGGGGGCAATCTGGGCTACCATTATTTTATATCCATTGGGATGAGGAGGGGAGAGAGAGAACAGAGAGAGGCAGGACTCCTGCTACATGCTTATTTCAAATTAATTATCTACCACAAGGTCCTCTCCCTGTCAGACATAATGCCAACTCCAGTATGTGACAATTTTCACCTGAGAGAGAAAGAGGCATGGCAACCTGAGATTGGATTTGTCTTTCCACATGGTATAGATTGAGCATATGCATCTGATTAGATAGAACATAAGGAGGACAAGCACAGATTAAATGTGTCATTATTTCACTGGTCTCTGTTCACTAAACATGCCTTCCATACCCTCTCTACACCCTGGATAAGATTTTGTATTGTACCTCTCAGAGTCCTCCCAAGTCTGGACTGTTCTGCAGCTGCTGGGGTTACACAGACAGCTCTGGGGACCTGTATAAAATACAGCAATCTACCCCCATCTGTCCATGGGACACAGTGCTGCCCACATGATCAGCAGTGCTGGTGTCACACAGCCCTGTACCTGACATGCCCCTCTTACCACCCCCAGCACCACCCCTACTGCAGGACTTGCAAGGGGGTGACTAGAGGACAGCTTTATGGATGTCTTACTCAGTTCCTGCACTAAGGAACTTTCTCCAGGCAGATCTGAGGCTTTCAGAGACCCTTTATGCTGCTCCACCTGTTTTACATGGTATAAAGTGGCTGGATTGGGGTATTCTCTTTTTATGAACACCTGCTTCCAATTTAAGTCACCCATTTGCAATGGTTTTTGTTCTAATTGGACTGCAGGGAAATTTTTCTTTTTACAAATCTTAACCAGACCCCTTAGCCTCCCATTTTAAATATATGTATGAATGAACCACTTATTTCTGATAGTTCGACTGGACATTTGGAGTGGGACAGGTGACGTTTTTTGTTTTTATGTACTTATTGGAGTATAAACATATTGAATATAGCAGCAATGGAATTATGTTTCTGCTATTTCTAATATGTGGATTAGCTCCATGTTATTTTAGCAGCAGTTTAATTAATTTAGTACAAGAACTCTGAAGGAACTGATTTGCCCCTAATTGTTAAACTTCATTCAGGAGCTCAAATATCCTTTGTATACTTGATGCACACCATGTAGTACAAAGATTGCAATCAATATGCTCTTCTTGGCACTGTCCTATTAGCAGTAGAGAGAATTTTTGCATACATGCTGAGGGTAGAGTAGATGCTGCTTTCGAGAATCACAGACTTCACTTTGGTCCACTTGGTAGGTTTAATTAACATATGGTCCCTCAGGCTGTGTGTTTGTGCCTTTTTAGACCAGTAGTTTTTATTTGTTAGACTATACTGGAGTCTGATCTAAATAAAGTTGAAAACTCTCACTTACGGCCATTCTTGTAACACTGCCAATTCTCTTTTTAAGCTGAGCAGTTTTCCTCTGCTTCCGAGTGTAAAGCAAACCTGTATTTACCATTACTGTGCCAATGAATTTGAACAAGGTTGCATTTCTTTTATGAGATCTAAATGCAAAGGATCCAAAATGCTGAGATGCAATAAATTCAGGTAATGTGTATTTGGCAAACAATTTCCTTTCCTACCATACCAAATAAACAAAATATGCCCCTCCTTGACAACTGCATTTGTTAGAGATGATGTAGAATGAATAAAACAGTAAGTCATTCACTTATATTTTTGCAAGGTACAGTACATTGGCATATCAGGAGTTTCTCTGCAATGGCAACAGCATGGGATATCAGCCAGACAAATAACTTTTTACCTTTTTTTGTGGAGAAATATCACCCTGCAGAACAATTCAAATCAAGAAGAATTTTGTCACTTCTAAGCATTTTGTCAATTTCAAGGATCCCCGTCAATGATGGAAACCGAATAGCTCTCTAGCGGTTAACTGCTATAATTGGAAGCTGCTGACTAACTTGAGCTGAGCACCTTTTCCATTTCTGCTTCCCCTCATATCATTGCATCCATTGTTATGACATTTAATTAAATATAGTCTTGAACCAAGTCACTATTTCTTTTCTGTGGTCCCCTGGAGGTTGTACTCTACACAGGTGACATAGGCTGAATAGTCTCAGCTCAGTTGTTCACATCACAAAGCCTATCACGTACAACTATGCAGAGAATTCAACGTGATTAGAAAGGCCTTGATCAAACAAGGCATAGGGATGAACAAGAAAGCAGCATAAATTGCAAGTCTTGGCCATGGGGAAAAAGTTCTCTCCTGACAGTGTGCTTTCATGCATTGGGAAGAGATTGTGTGGAAATGTCATTGTACAGATTAAATCCCCAAGCTATCTGAGTATTCATGCCAGAGTAACATGATTTTTTATACTGTAAGATCCACTGTATTTTATGGCCCTGAAACTCTGGCTCTTAAGCACTTCCGGGCCAGTTACCACAACAAGTCCAAGAGCACAGAGACATGCCAGAAGAGTCTGAAGTATTTCTGTTTGTGACAGGGATATCATGCAGCTGTCTACATATTAAACTCTCACAGAATCTGCTGTGGGCTACCGAATTCACGGTGCCATCATCTGATATTCAATAGTCACTAAGCAATGTATTTACTGCTTTTAAGTGCACTTGAATATAGAGCGTACAGAGGTCAGTGGCAATGGACATTAGGACACAATACACACTTCCAGAGAAGGGGGGAAAAAATCAGAGTTTTCTCTACCTACCTGAATGGCAAGACCAATATTAGATACTTAGGTCTAGTCTATACTAAAAAGGTCCACCAGTGTAGCTATACCAGCAAACCCCTCCCCAGTGTAGACACAATGTACTTTTTTTTTTTCAAAAACAAAAGCTCTTTGCCAGTATAATTGAGTCTACACTAGAATTTTTGCTGATATAAAAATGTCATAAAAAGCAACACCCTAACCAATATTATTATAGTGAGAAAAAAAAGTTTCTAGTGTAGACCTGGCCTGAGTTAGATGAACACTGAAGAGGAAATTTAAGATCAAACTATCAGCTGGATCTGTTTAGTGAGGTGTTAGCAGTGATTTTTATGGATCCTGTTAAACTGTACAGTAGATTAGAAACAAGTAAAAAGGGTTTGTCTGGAAGTAACTAGGCAGAAATATTTGAATATGGTATAATTACATTTTTATACTATTTACCTTGCTCCCTGCATATTCTCTCGCTCTCTCTCACTTACACACACTCTCTCACGAGGGTATAAATATGGAAAGTTTTCCATCATTCTTCTGTTGCCTACATGCAGTAGAAAAACTACTCTGTGCACACAATAGCATTCCAAACAGTGTTTATTCCCAGAGCTCACACATCAAGGGCCAAATTCAACTTTGGTGTAATTCCACTGACTTCAGTGGTGTTGCATCTGCTTAATTTGGCTCAGTCATTCAGTCTAAAAAAGCTGTGAGTTGGATAGCTTACACCCATTTCTTGAATGGTAACAAACCTTAGAATCTGCACAAAGCCATGGTTGCTGGACTAAAGAAAGTACTTTTCCTAAATATCTGAGCATGGTACCATTATGACACATTTCAAGATCTGTGTTCCATTTGATATTTGAGAGCATTGCATAACTACCACTGTAGCAAATGGATCTAATTCTCAAAAGGTCTCTGGACATCCTTAATTTTAAACATAAAGAACCCCCAACAACCTGGACTCAGGCTCTCTACACAAGAGAGGTTTATTTAATAAAAAAAAATCTTGGTGATTATTTAATAAATTTTCACCACAAATGCAGTTTCTCATGGGTCTCATAACCAAGCAAAAACTACACGACTGTGGGATTTATTAGGCAAATAGGTTCTTCTGAAGTGTAAAACAGAGTCTTACCCTGCATTTACTTTTGCAGACGTTCTGCTTAAGTGAAGTACTGAAAATGATTCATTCCCTTATATATCCACCAGGCAGATTTCCAAATGAACTCTTGTTGTCTTCCTAGTACTCATCACCCACATTAATGTGCATAATCTTCTCTTATAGGTCCCCACCATCCCCACTCCGTGTACTCATCAATGCCCTACAAAGCAATACATTGAGCAGAATAGTCTGGTAACATCTTAAGCTCTTCTGACAAAAGACATAATTGGCAAACTATAAAACATAATCATAAAGAGGATCAGGCTCAACTCAGTTTTGTGGAAACTTCCTTTACAAAAAAGAGCCAGATTTCTTAGCTTTCATTCATACCCATAGGACATCAGCTGGCTGCAAACCAATGAATGCCACTATGATACCTATTTTCAAGTGAATTTCGTATCAATATTGCATCCTAATTACTTGGGGCCATTAAAGAGTCCATCACACTTTATGCCACAGTAGGGGAGTTTACACCACTATCTGGGTCAAATTTTTATTCATACATCAGAGTTTAAGGCCAGATGGGACTAAAGTATAACTTGTATTTGGCTAAAGCATTAAAAAATATATATGCTTTTTCTGAGACAGAGAAGGGGGAGCAAGGCAGACCAGTTGAAAATGTGAGTGAAGATAAAGGGAAAAAACCATGAGTAATGTCATGGTAGTGGTCTACTGTGGACTACCAAATCAGGAGGAGAAGGTAGATGAGCCATTTCTAGAACAAGTAACAGAAATATCCAAAATACAAGACCCGGTAATAATGGGGGACTTGAACTAACGAGATCTATTAGAAAATTATATGGCAAAACACAAAATGTCCAATAATTTTTAGGAAGTACTGGAAACTACTTTTTGTTTCAGATGGTGGAGGAAGTAAGCAGGGGGACAGCCATGTTAGGATTAACAGTAAGGAACTGGTTGTGAATCTGAATGTTGAAAGGGAATCTGGATGAAAGGGATCATGAAATAATAGATTTCATGATTCCGAGGAAAGAAAGGAGTAAGAGTAGCAGAATAAGGACAATGGACTTCAAAAAAAGCAGACTTTAACAAACTCAGAGAACTGGTAGGTAAGGTCCCACAGGAAGAAAATCTAAGAGAAAAAGGAGTTCAGGATAGCTGGCGGTTTCTCAAGGAGACAATATTAAAGGCATACCAGCAAAATACCTTGATATGAAGGAAAGATAGGTAGAACAATAAGAGGCCAATATGGCTCTACCTGAACATCAAAAAGGAATCCTACACAAAGTGAAAACGGACAAATTCATATGGATTAATACAAAAAAGTAGCACAAACGTGTAGGGACAAAATCAGAAAGGCTAAGGCAGAAAATCAGTTATAGCAAGTAAGGGACATAAAAAGCAATTAAGAAGAGTTTCTATAAATACAATAGGAGCAAGAGAAAGATGAAGAAAAGTGTAGGTCCTCTACTTAGCAGGAAAGGAGATCTAATAACACATGACATCAAGAAAAGGTGTTTAATGACAATTTTGCTTCAGTCTTGACTAACAAGGTAACTTGTAACTGAATACCTATTGCAATTAACGTTAACAACAAGGGGGGAAGAAACGCATATCAAAATAGGGAAAGAACAAACTAAAAAAATATTTAGATACGTTAGATAAAGTCTCTGCTTTCCAGGATAAAGTCTCCCATTCTGTAGGTTTGACCTGCATTCCTTGTTCCTAGCAGTATAACTTTTTCATTTAGCTGCATTAAAATGCTTTTTATTTCAATAAGAGAAGCTTATCAAATGATCCAGATTTCTCTATACAACTGCATTGGACCTAGCAGTGATGCTTGCAAAACTCTACTAGAAACACCCCTATCTGATGATGATTCCTCATTGACAACTACTTTTTGAGATCTGTCAGTTAGCCAGTTTTTAGTTCATTTAAGATGTGCTTTATTAGTTATGTGTAGTGCTAGCTTTGTAATAAGACTGTCACGCAGTGCTAAACCAAATACCTCACAAAAGTCCAGTATACCTACGCAAAAAGAAAAGGAGTACTTGTGGCACCTTCGAGACTAACAAATTTATTTGAGCATAAGCTTTCGTGAGCTACAGCTTACTTCATCGAATGCATGCAGTGGATAATACAGCGGGGAGATTTGTATACACAGAGAACATGAAACAATGGGTGTTACCATACACACTGTAATAAGAGTGATCAGGTAAGGTGAGCTATTACCAGCAGGAGAGCGGGGGAAAAAAACCTTTTGTAGTGATAATCAAGGTGGGCCATTTCCCGCAGTTGACAAGAACGTGTGAGGAACAGTGGCAGAGGGGCATTGCTGGCACATGATGGCATATATCACATTGGTAGATGCGCAGATCAACGAGCCGCTGACAGTGTGGCTGATGTGATTAGATCACATCACATAGATCACCCTATGATGGTGTCCCCTGAATAGATATTTTTGTTGTGTGCCAGCAATGCCCCTCTGCCATGTACGTTGGCCAAACTGGACAGTCTCTACATACAAGAATAAATGGACACAAATCAAACGTCAAGAATTATAACATTCAAAAACCAGTCGGAGAACACTTCAAACTCTTTGGTCATTCGATTACAGACCTAAAAGTGGCAATTCTTCAACAAAAAAACTTCAAAAACAGACTCCAACGAGAGACTGCTGAATTGGAATTAATTTGCAAACTGGATACAATTAACTTAGGCTTGAATAAAGACTGGGAGTGGATGTGTCATTACACAAAGTAAAACTATTTCCCCATGTTTATTTTCCCCCCACCCCCACTGTTCCTCACACGTTCTTGTCAACTGCGGGAAATGGCCCACCTTGATTATCACTACAAAAGGTTTTTTTCCCCCGCTCTCCTGCTGGTAATAGCTCACCTTACCTGATCACTCTTGTTACAGTGTGTATGATAATACCCATTGTTTCACGTTCTCTGTTTGTATAAATCTCCGCACTGTATTTTCCACTGCATGCATCCGATGAAGTGAGCTGTAGCTCACGAAAGCTTATGCTCAAATAAATTGGTTAGTCTCTAAGGTGCCACAAGTCCTCCTTTTCTTTTTGCGGATACAGACTAACACGGCTGCTACTCTGAAATATATCTATGCAGTTATCTTTATCCAGCAAAGTTGTATCTCATCAAAAAATGAAATCAGGTTTGTTTCATAAAACCTACTTTCCATAAAACAATGTCGTGACCAGCATTAATGGGATTCCTATCTTTTCATTCTTTATTAATTGAGTCCTGTTACAGCTTTTCCATTACTTTGCCGGGGACTGATGTCAGGCTAACAAGCTTAGAGTTACCCGGGTTATCCCATTGGCCTTTCTGAAGATTGGCAGAATACCATTAGCACTCTTCTGGAATTCTCCCGGTATTCCAAGATTTATTAAAATTGATCATCATCAGGCCAGAGATCTCTTCAGCTGGCTCTGTTAGGACTCTTCTTGGGTGTAATTATCCAACACTTGCTGATTTAAAAACATTCATCTCTAGTAGATGTTGTTTAACATCCTCCTTGGTTACTGACTGACTTGAAGGTTCTTCTCTTCCTCATGTGATACAGATCAAAAATATGTATTGAATTCTTATGCCTTGTTTGCATCATTATCATCAATATTGATTGCTATATATTTCCCCTTTTTCCTATTTGTTATATATAGCTTCTTTATTTCTAATTGCTGCCTTCTCTTCCCCACTAAACCTAGATGTGATTTTAGCCAAAGTTGTCTTCTTTCTTGATTGTGGAATCATGGCTTTTCGGACATCTAACAAACTCTTCTTAAAGAGCTTCCAATTTTTATTCATATTTTTTGTCTATATTTTTCCCCGCAATCAATTTTGCTTATAATTTTCCTTAACATTGAGACATTAGCCATTTTGAAGCATCAGGGGAGTGTGTGTATTTTACTGGTTGGGATGGCTCTCTGTTTCCCCATATTGAATGTAATCATGTCCTAGGCAACCACCAACTTCCTGTCCAGTGATTAGTTCATATTTACCCATTACAGAGTCACAGAATTTAAGGCCAGAAGAGACCACCAAAATCATAATGAGGTTCAAAACAGAGTCTTCTAAATTGAAGTCTCCCATAACAACATAATTTTTCTTTATACATTACAAACAGGCTCTCAAGGAGTAACCCATCCTTTTCTTTAGTTTGATTCAATGTTCCGTAACAGATCTCCACTAGTACCCCCTACTGTTAGTTTACACATTGATACACATGGTCTATTCAAACTGTAGCCATATGAGCCCCAGGAATAAAAACTAACAACCAACAGACTGAACACACCGCTCACCATGTCCCTTTATCTCTAAGCACAGTTACACCCTTCAAAACTCCCATTTGCTGCCTACTGTTCAGATAACCATATTCTGCCTCCATAAATTCTCTGTGCAGTTTCAACTGGATATTCTCCTCATTTTCATACTCTATTCAAGACTGTTCTTTGTCATTTCTTTTTAACATCTTACATGCTTCACACCAGAAGTGGTGGGTGTAAAGATTTCTACAATATATAAGTAGTTTAAAGAAATAATTTGTAAAGCACTTTGAATTCCATCTGGATGAAAGCTGATATACACACACACACACACACACACACACACACACCTAAGACATTGTCATTCAAGATTATAAATTCCATTAGAAAGCTATCTTCAGAATGTGTTCAGTTTTAATGTTAAGCATTCAAAAGTCAGGAATTGACAATGTTAAGTTTGCAGTCACAATCTTCGCTCTGCCCCCTTGTATATATGGATTACGATTTCTCAAATACAATACGTCACACATTTTTCTGCTGCGTTAGGTACATGTATGCAGGATCTAGTAATGGTTTCCATTCTTGTATACTTTCATTGAATCCATTATCATAATGACCCTGTCTGTCTTAAATGACTAAGGATAAAGTTTTCAAAAGCGCCTACATGACTAAGGAGCCTACGATACATTTTCAAAAGTTACTTAGGGTCTGATTTTCAAAGGTATTTAGATGCCTAGTTGGTTTTTCAAAAGTGCCTAAGCCAGTTAGGTACCTAACCTGCTTAGACGCTTTCGAAAATTCAACGAATACTTTGCATCTTTAGGTACCTAAAAACCTTTGAAAATCATGCCCTTAACAGCCTATATCTCTTTGAAAGTTACCAGGGCATAGGATCCGAAGGATATACCTACACATAAACCACTAGAGTGGCACAGCTGCACTGCTGTAGCATAGAACACACTATCCTTCCTGTTGGTGTAGGTACTCCACCTCCCTGAGAGGCAGTAGCCAGGTTGACAGGAGAATTCTCCTATTGACCTAGTGCAGCTACACTGGGGATTAGGTCAGTTTAATTGCATCGCTCGGGGGTGTTGATTTTTCACACCCCTGAGCGACATAGTTATACTGACCTGATTTCTTAGTGTAGACCCCAGGTTTGAAAATGAGATTTAGGCTTCTAAGTTACTTAAATACTTTTGAAAAACTTACCGTAAGGCTGCTATCCTGCAGATGGAACTCCACTGAAGGCAATTGAGGTATGTCCATATGAGTGCAGTTTAGGTCCAGGGCTTTAAATTTTTTGTATTATGGGCCAAATACTTGGCTGGTGTAAACTCTCAGAACTCCATTGATTTCGGCCCAATAACTTTACTTATCTTTATCGTAATTTAATAATTTTGCAAGCACATGAGAAATGTACATTTTTTTCAGCCGTCACCATACTTCGCTTTAGGTGCACTCCAGGGGATGAAACATGAAAATAAAAAGCTAACATAGCACCATACATATATTCACTATAGCCTTCTTTAGGTGTAAGCCAAGGGATGAGGCAGATCGCTACAGAACTAGTTCAGCTGTAAATTTAGGAGGGATACCTATCTCAACAAATGTTCACCAACACTGTGTTGCAACAATTTGTTTTTATTACGAGGAAAACATTTTTTCCCCCAACTCTTCTCATACTTCAAAAGCAGCTGAACAATTTTTAGTCAAACTTTTTAAAAAATTTAACCATCAGGCAGAAAACAGGACTGAAAAATTTCAAACTCACAGGAAAGTCTCAGAAAGTTATAAAGTTTTCAGTCAAGCACTTAGAATAGAAATACTTATACACCCTTAACTATAGAGATTGTTCCCACTCCTGTTATAAATGCACAGGTCATGAAACACCAACTCCGCTGGGCTGGCCACTGTGTATATATGCCTGACACTCGCCTCCCGAAGCAAGTACTCTTCTCTCAGGGCTTGGCTACACTTGCACGTTACAGCGTAATAAAGTTGCCCCGTGCGCACTAGCTCACTACCTGTCCACACTGGCAAGGCATGTAGAGTGCTCTGACTCTGCGGCTACAGCGCTGCTCGTACTCCACCTCAGCGAGTGGAATAACGTTTGCTGCGCCCCCCGCTGGAGCGTTAAGGCGCCAATGTGAACGAGGTGTTGCTTTACTGCGCTCTGATCAGCCTCCGGAAACGTCTCATAATCCCCTTCAGTCAAGTGGCCACTCTTGTCATTGTTTGGAATTGGCTGTAGAAATGCGGAAATGCCCTTTGAAAGCTCCGTTTCTGACAGCCGGCTGCTTATCTGCTCCGAGACAAAGCAACCATTAGTGTGGAATGCTGTGTGTGAGAGAGAGAGGTAGGGGGATGGGGGGGTCTGCTGCTGTCTGTACTTACAAGACGGCATGCTGACATGCTCTCAGCCCCCCAAAAACCCACTCTCTCTCCCCCCACATACACACAATACACTCCCCGTCACATTCCACCCCACCCCATTTGAAAAGCACGTTGCAGCCACTTGCATGCTGGGATAGCTGCTCATAATGCACCGCGCCCAATGCCGCTGCAAGTGCCGCAAATGTGGCCAAGCCAGTGTGCTTGAAGCTTTCAGTGTGGACAGATTGCAGCGCTTTCCCTCCTGCACTCTTCGAAGGCTGGTTTAACTCAAAGGTCTCTACATCTGCAAGTGTAGTCATGTCCTCAGTTAAGTCAGGGAAGAAGGGCTGATGGAGGGCAGTGGAAGCACTTCAAAGACATACTGAAAGTACACCTTAAAAAGGGAGGCATCAACCCAATAAGCTGGGAGGACTCGGCGTGGAACAGAACACGGTGGTGCCACACCATACACCAAGCCACAGCTCGCTTAGAGGAGAACAGACATGCTCACAAGACAGAGAAGCAACGACAGAGGAAAGGGCGCAACACTCCAGCCAGCAACTATGTCTCCTCCAAGATTATACCTGTCACTTCTGTGGGAAAATCTAAAGGGCACGAATTGGGATCCTCAGCCATCTAAAAACCCACCAATGAACCTCTTTGGCAGACATCATCCTTGCATCAAGGAACAGCCAAATATAAATTTTAACATAGTTCTGTAATTTACCACAATGGCCTCATTTTCATGAGAGCTTTGGGGAGGTCATATATACTGAAGATAAGTGAAGGGTTTAGGGGCTGACCAACAGGCACTGTTAATGAAAAATCTTCCAGTCTGAAGTGCATGGAGCACATGCACACCTTGAGTGGACTATAGCTAGGAACCATCACTCGAAGAGATTACATCAGACACAGAAGGCAACATAATTGGATATAAGTAATAAGAGAAAGTGAAAATTCAGTTTATTCAAATGACTCTTGCTCAGCCTACAAACCAGGGTCATTTCTTAAGATACGCAGAATCTCCTTTGTTAGGGCCCTGTCCATACTAGAATTCAAATGGTAAGGTGATAGTTTTTTTAAACATGATTCTTGCCTACAAAATGCTAATGCTGTTTCTCTAGCTGACACAGATGAATTGTGGTATAAAGTACTCAGTAAAACAGTGCTCTGTAGTGCTATGTTAGCTTCTTGGTTTCATGCTTCATCCCCAGGAGTGCATCTAAAGAGAGCTATGCTGAAAGCTGAAAAAATGGTTTATAGCGTGCCTTTGTAACATAGTTTATGGCACAATTCATCTCTAGACACGGAACCGGCAAAGCACTTTAGTACTTGGCTTGGAAGAACCATGAGTACACAATTCTTTGTCTAATGTCGTTTTAATTCTCTCATGAAAGGATTAAAAAGAAACCTTCCCTGTAACTTATGGAACATATCAAGTCAAATTTAGCCCAAAGTTTAGCTTTTTTACAAATAAGTTTATACTAAATTTAAGAGCCATGTAAATGTGTCCATTAAAAAAAAAACACCAAATAGGAACAGTTATTAAGCAAAGATCCTCCAATAGAAAATGTGTAGATTTGAGAGGAACATTTTCTATTTTCGAAGTAAAATATTTATCATTTTCCACTTCAGCCTTCCAAAACTATTTTCTAGTCAAATATCTCTCAAACTATTTAAAAGGTGGGTATGTATTTTCCTCCTTCACAATCCCTATTTTTATCCTTTAAATGTTGCCAAGGTTGTGGGAATTATTAGGATATACAACTTGGAGTAAAAGAGATGTAAAAGAGGAAAAGTTTAGAATGCTGTTTCTGGTGCCAGTTTCCCACTGATGGTATATTTTAGCCTGTAGAATCAAATTACAGAAGTGATAAAATTTTGATTGCTAAGGACTTTCGAATATACTGGAAATAAATACTAGAAAAAGTAGTATCGAGTATGTGTACACACCGCATTGTAAACCCAGATCTGTGGGACCTGAACTTGTGGACTTGATGCTTCCAAGCCCATGCTTGAGCATCCACATTGTATTGTAAACCTGGGTTTAAAATTTGAGGACCCAGGTCTCACAGTTGTGCTCATGCATACATACTGCACTATGCAGACAGTAATAGGGCGATCTGACCCTTAATAGCCTGGCGGTGGGACTAACATGGAACCCAGAGAGGAGCCCAGCAGACAGGTGCTGGGAATCAGCTGACACAGCTCATCAGCAGCTCATGACTGGCCCACACTCTCAGCTCAAATATAAAGGAGAGCGTAGCCATGAAGAAGGGGGAAGTCAAGAGAGACGATCCTCTGTTAAACAGAGCAGGAGGCTGCAGGCAGTCAAGCAGGCCCTGTAGAGAGCCCCAGGGTCAGAAAGGGCCCTACCCGGTAGCTACTGGAAGCCAGAGGCCCCAGTCCAAAACCCTAACCAGACTGTTATTGGTGTTGCTTTTTATATATTTTTCTTGCTTTGTTTGGGAAGACAAAAAACTAATCCCTGAAGAAAGGGACAGAAATCTAATCTGGGCATGGCTATCCATCTATCCCCAACAAGTGACTAGGACCACCAGCGTACACTGACCTTCTGAATTGGGTCTGTCACTTGAGCTGCGTCCACACTGCAAAATGACAGGGTTTGGGCCTGAGTCATAATCGGACTCAGACTTGGACCTGCATCTCCCATAGGTGGGTCCTAGAACCCAGGTCCTAAGTGCTTGCTGATCCATGTCAGAAAGATGTGTGCATGCATGGTAGGTGGTGTTGGCCTCAAACCTGACTCTGAGCATGGGTTTACAATGCAGCGTAGATATACCCACAGAGAACAATCCTACACTGAGAGGGAGATATACCGGATGACTGAGTAGCTATTTCTATTTCTATCTTATAAAGAGTCTATGCAGCAGCCCAAACAAAAGAACCTAAAACTAATTTCAAATAAATTGAATAAAAACAGTGTGTTTCCGTTGTCCAAAACTGAGAGAAATGCAAAAACTAAACAGAGCATAAATAGTGAAAATTATCTTTAAAAAATCATTTCATATTTTCAACTTCAACGTTTAGACTGCATTCAGCATGGATTCACCAAGGGCAAGTCATGCCTGACTAATCTAGTTGCCTTCTATGATGAGATAACTGGCTCTCTGGATGAGGGGAAAGCAGTGGACGTGTTATTCCTTGACTTTAGCAAAGCTTTTGATACAATCTCCCACAGTATTCTTGCCAGCAAGTTAAAGAAGTATGGGCTGGATGAATGGACTCCAAGGTGGATAGAAAGCTGGCTAGATTGTCGGGCTCAACGGGTAATGATCAATGGCTCCATGTCTAGTTGGCAGCCGGTATCAAGCGGAGTGCCCCAAGGATCGGTCTTGTTCAATATCTTCATTAACTATCTGGACGACGGCGTGGACTACACCCTCAGCAAGTTTGCAGATGACACTAAACTGGGAGGAGTGGTAGATATGCTGGAGGGTACGGATAGGATACAGAGGGGCCTAGACAAATGAGAGGATTGGACCAAAAGAAATCTGATGAGGTTCAACAAGGACAAGTGCAGAGACCTGCACTTAGGTCGGAAGAATCCCATGCACAGCTACAGACTAGGGACCGAATGGCTAGGTAGCAGTTCTGCAGAAAAGGACCTAGGGGTTACAGTGGACGAGAAGCTGGATATGAGTCAACAGTGTGCCCTTGCTGCCAAGAAGGCTAATGGCATGTTGGGATGTATAAGTAGGGGCTTTGCCAGCAGATCAAGGGACGTGATCATTCCTCTCTATTCGACATTGTTGAGGCCTCATCTGGAGTACTGTGTCCAGTTTTGGGCCCCCCACTACAAGAAGGATGTGGAAAAACTGGAAAACGTCCAGCGGAGGGCAACAAAAATGATTAGGGGACTGGAACACATGACTTATGAGGAGAGGCTGAGGGAACTGGGATTGTTTAGTGTGCGGAAGAGAAGAATGAGGGAGGATTTCATAGCTGCTTTCAGCTATCTGAAAGGGGGTTCCAAAGAGGATGGATCTAGCCTGTTCTCAGTGGTAGCAGATGACAGAACAAGGAGTAATGGTCTCAAGTTGCAGTGGGGGAGGTTTAGGTTGGATATTAGGAAAAACTTTTTCACCAGGAGGGTGGTGAAGCACTGGAATGGGTAACCTAGGGAGGAGGTGGAATCTCCTTCCTTTCAGGTTTTTAAGGTCAGGCTTGACAAAGCCCTGGCTGGCATGATTTAGTTGGCTTTGGTCCTGCTTTGAGCAGGGGGTTGAACTAGATGACCTCCTGAGGTCCCTTCTAACCCTGATATTCTATGATTCTATGATTCTCCTCTGGGTAAGGACTTTATTGTACCGTCTCAATCATGTATAATTATTAACAACTAATGGTAATTTTAATAATCTAACATGTTAACATTTTTGTTTAAATTTGTGCATCTATTTTAAATATATAGTGTCTCTAAGAAATGGGACGGCATGTGGGCTAGCAACTTATTTCATATTTTAGCATGTTAGCCTCATGACAACAAGAGATGTGTTCAACTATGATACTGGTTCACATGGATAACCCAGTCTGACTACTACCTAATGCACCTCCCCAAAGAGTATGAAACAAACTTGTGTGATTCTGTGCATGCATGCAACGTGCACACAATTATTCTCAGGGAAGGTGCACATATTTCTATCCACATCCTTAACTGCTGCTGACAGAGGACAGAGCTTTATTCATTAACAAGCTTAATGACTGAAACATTAACACATAGACCACACAGCATATGCTGCAGTATTTCTCTAGTACATTTAGAAAGATAACTAAAATAGGAGGCCTGGACTAAAGCTATAGTTACTGCCAAACAAACACTGCATGCATAGTACACATTTCTGCCTGCTAAATGCATAAAGGTGCAAAAAGAAATGTTTTATCTTTTAACTTTTGCCCTTGCCAGTGACAAGGTTGTATAACCATGATGGTCTAAAAGGCAAGGCAAAATACTCAAATAAAAAGCCCTTTATATCACACCTTTCCTCCTCAAGGGTTCCAACCTAGGCATATAGGAATTGCTTGATGCATCAGTGAAACGTAGCTGCCTCTGTTATGTTGGCATTGTGGTCTCTAGCTGTCCCCAAAGGTTTAAGCAGCAGAAAACTAAGCAAATCTCGAAAGCTTGTAAGTGGCACTGAGCCTACAGTGTAAAGTGGAGGGTTTGTGACCCAGAGAAGGAACCATAAGAAGAGAGGGGGAAGCATAGGAGTAGTCCTTGTACCCAACTTCCTTCTTTTTCCTTTGTTCTCTTCTCCACTGGCTTTTGCCTTCCCTTTCCCCCTTTAAGTTCACTTGGGACCTTGAAGGTCTAAGACATTTGAAAGTTACACCAGTCTGTTAATTCATGGGAGAAATTAAAATTTTGCTACTTCTGATAAAATTGTACAGCTGTCCCTACCAATCTTCCTGTCCCTCCTTCTAGATGTTTTTCTCCTACTCACAGGTTTTTCCTTTGTCTACTTCCTAAGGAGTGTGGGCTGTAGGGCTAAAAATTGTAGTGTAGACATCTACACTGCGCTTTTACAGCCCCACAGCCCAAGCCAGCTGACTTGGGCCAGCTGCACCGGTGGCATGGGTCTTTTATCACAGTCTAGTCGTACCGTACGTTGTCTTGGGGCCCAGAGAAGATGAAGCTCATTGAACCAGCATGGTTTCTAGGTAACCAGTAGTTTTCAAGATGTCTGTTTTTTCTAATGAACAGTAGAACCTCAGAGTTACAAACACAAGGGTTACAAACTGACCAGTCAACCACACACCTCATTTGGAACTGGAAGTACACAGTCAGGCAGGAACAGAGACAAAAAAAGAAAAAAAGCCAACCACCCACCCAAATAACATAAGAACTGGGTCAGACCAAAGGTCCATCTAGCCCAGTATCCTGTCTTCCAACAGTGGCCAGTGCAGTGGCTGGTGCCCCAGGCCCTTTAAATTGCCTCCAGAGCCCCGCTGCTGGAGCCCTGGGGTAGGGGCTGCAGGGCTCCGGCAGCTATTTAAAGGGCTCAGGGCTCCCCTGCTTCTACTATACCGGTCCTTTAAATAGCCGCCGGAGCCCTGCTGCCGCTACTCCAGGGCTCCAGGGGCTATTTAAAGGGCTGGGGCAGTAGAAGCAGGGGAGCCCCGGGCCCTTTAAACAGCCCCCAGAGCCCTGGGAGGGGGGGCCTCCAGGGGCTATTTAAAGGGCCGGGGCTCCAGCTGCCTCTGCAGCCCCGGTCTTTTAAATAGCCGCTGGAGCCCTGCCACTTCCACAGGGCTCTGTCAGCTATTTAAAGGGCCAGGGCGGTAGAAGAGGGGAGCCCCGGGTTGGGCTGGGGCTGGCTCTGACCCCCTCAACCCCGCCCCTTCTGCCCTAGGCCCTGCCCCTTCCGGGGGCTAGAGCTGGCCCCAGCATACTGGTAAGTTGAGTGACTTACTTTCACCCCTGAGTACAGTACTGTGTTAAACGAACTACTAAAAAAATAAAGGGAAAGCAGCATTTTTCTTCTGCATGGTTTGTTTCAAAGCTGTATTAAGTCAATGTTCAGTTGTAAACTTTTGAAAGAACCACCATAATGTTTTGTTCAAAGTTACGAACATTTCAGAGTTACAAACAACCTCCATTCCCAAAGTGTTTGTAAGTCTGAGGTTCTAATGCATTGTAATCTACAAATTCCAAATAAAATCTTTAAACACAAAAGATGTAAGGATTTGAAATTGATTTGACTGTCTGCCATCTAATATTTTAGATACAATGAAACTGAAAGGCAGCAAATTTAAATTGATCAAAGGGAACACTTTATTTCTTTTTTTAACATAATGCCCAAGTAGTCAGTGGAACAAACTGCCACAGGGAAATATTGAAGTCAAGAGTTAAGTAAATTCAGAGAAGGACTGAACGTTTCTAAAAAAACATTAGACCATCTAGAGTTATATTAGGAAGGATAAAACAGTTTTGGAAGGGATATACATTTTTGTTATTCAGGGCATAAATCAGCCTCTGAGGGGGTCTGAAAGAAACTGCAGATATTTCTGTACCTCTGACAGCGTGTCAACCATACAGATAAGGGTAGCCTAGAATTCCTCCTTACCTGTAAGGAGTTAAGAAGCTCAAATAACCTGGTTGGCATCTGACCAAAAGGACCAATGGGGAGAGAAGATACTTTCAAATTGGGGAGGGGAGGGAGGTTTTGTGTGTGTGTTCTCTTGGGAAGCAGAGAAGCATCAGGTCAGAAAACTCCTTCTCCTATAAACCAATCCTGAACCAGTCTCTAATATTACAAAAATAGTAAGTAAAGCCAGGCAAGGCATGTTAGAGTATCTTTTGTTTTTGCTTGTGAATTTTCCCTTTGCTAGAGGGAGGTTTATTCCTGTTTTCTGTAACTTTGAACTAAGCCTAGAGGGAGTTCCTCTGTGTTTGTGAATCTTTTGTTACCCTGTAAAGTTATCTTCCATCCTGATTTTACAGAGGTGATTCTTTTAGCTTTTCTTTAAATAAAATTCTTCTTTTAAGAACCTGATTGATTTTCAGTGTCCTAAGACCCGGGGGGGTGGGGGGGTGTTGATCTGTGCTCACTATGTAACCGATTGGTTAGGATATTATTCTCAAGCCTCCCCAGGAAAGAGGGTGTAAGGGCTTGGGGGGATATTTTGGGGGGAGATAGGGCTCCAAGTGGCCCTCCCTGAATATTTGTTTAAATCACTTGGTGGTGGCGGCATACCATCCAAGGACAAAAGGGATTTGTGCCTAGGGGAATTTTTAACCTAAGCTGGTAGAAATAAGTTTAGGGGGTTGTTCATGCGGGTCCCCACATCTGTACCCCAGAATTCAGAGTGGGGAGGGAACCCTGACACAGGGGTATTTACATCTTATCCTGAAACATGTGGTACTGACCACTGCTGGAGGCAGGACTAAATGGATCATAGGGCTGACCCAATATAGCAATGCTTATGTTCCTATTTTAATAACCCCACCAAAACTAATGTCACCAGCCACCTAAAACCAAAGGAGAGTCCACCAGCAAAGAGCAAGACAGGTTTGTCTGAGTTAGAAGAGAAAATAGAGCTGCAGTTTGTGCAAGTTTATTGCCTAAATATTACTTCTGAGTTTTGGGCTAACAGACAATATAAAAATGGGATGTTTTTATTTATGGAGGGGATACTGTACTTTGCATAACACTACAATAAACTAATAGACTCAAAAAATCAGGAAACAAAAATTAAAAGTAAGCCTCTCAATCTTAAAAATGGGATGGCTACAAAAACAGTTTTGTGGATACTTTCTATTGTTGTCATGGATAATAGAGGTATCTATTTTCTCTAGCTGTGAAGTGCCTTCTGTATTGCAGAATGCAAATACAACAGCCATCATAAGGAACTTCTGAAAGTTAGTGGCTTTTAAAATTAGCAGTCCATTTACAAATTAACATTTCATACAAGTGTATGTGAATATGTGAGCAATTTCAGTCATACTTCGCTTCTAAAATACTAGTTTTCTGTCCCAGACATTTCATTTTATGCAGAAATTTTTTTGCTCAAGTTACAAAAAATAGGGGATATAGTAGATCTAATAGTCTGCACCTGAACTTTAGGAAAGCACTTACTACAGTGTCTCATTAGATTTGAAATAAAAAAATAATTGAAAGTGGTTTTATATAAACTCTGATACAGATTGAAAATTGGTGGAAGGACCACAAACAAATGGAGTGTATCCTGCTCAAATAAAGCACAAGTATGAATGCTGGGAGGCAGATGATAACATTTGCTACTTTGAAACCAAGTCCATCATTCCAGAGTGACAGTAATCAATTGTCATTCGACATTTTAAGAAGCTGCATAGGAGTTTTCCCTGCACTTTACATTGAATAAAAACAACCAGGAGTCTGGTGGCACCTTAAAGACTAACAGATTTATTTGGGCATCTGAAGAAGTGGTTTTTTACCCATGAAAGCTTATGCCCAAATAAATCTGTTAGTCTTTAAGGTGCCACCGGACTCCTCGTTGCTGTTGTGGATACAGACTAACATGGCTACCCCTCTGATACTTTACACTGAATAGCTGGTGCAATTTTAGACTACAATCCAGTATAATCCACTTGACTGGCATCTCGATAAATGGCTTACTCGCTTAACTGAAATTCCCAGGAACAAATACAGTGCATTTCTATGATACTAAACAATGGTGCATTAAATCCATTAAAATTCCTGCAAGCTTATTTACAGCAACTTAGTGGTATGACTTTGATGTTCCTTGGTAAAGCCCATCCTAGGAAAACTATGTACTCACACATGAGGTACTCTTGATCATAGCACTACTTTGGGGCCAGAGTGCTGAGTTATATTTTTCTTTTTCATAAATGAAGACGATGAAAGGGCAGAAACCAGTAAGAGCCTCGTAGTGGTGGTGGAAATTAAAGAAACCAGCATCTTCCTGGGCAACTCCTGCTGCATCTCTAAAAACACATAACACTGGCATTGTTTCCTGACATAAATTCCCCACTATGTAGACCTTTGTTCACCTCAGATTGTTTTCTTACTCTATCCATGGCTGGTAAGTGAATCACTCTTTAATATAGGTTTATGTAATGTGTAAGATGTTTTGTAAAATGCTTCTTTTTAACACTATTCTAGTGAATATGTCTTCAGTCACAATATACTTCTAAAATCATGATAACTGGCCAGATTACTAAATTGGCATTCATCTGCGCTCAATGAGTTTTGTGCTAAGAGGCCACTAAAATCCAGTGCAACTTTCTGAAACCACGGTTCAGGAAAATAGCATCCCTGAGGTACGCCTCTGAGGACCAACCAGTTAGTATCTTGTTACCAGATTAAAGAGAAATGGATGTACCCCTCCATTCAACATGATCCCCGTTGACCAGGAGCAAAAAACTCAGATGGCAAGATTAAACTGTAACGATGACTGACTAGTCATAGAACAGAGTTATTTAAAGTAGCTTTTGATCTTATTAAGAATACATTAGCAAGATTGCGAATAAAAGAATGACAAATAAATTCCTATTGGCGCTCTGAAATCATAAAATATGTAAATAGCTCATTTCTCCTAAATCCTAAGCCAATTAACAGTCATAAAACCCCAGGATCCTGCAAGTTAAAAGCAGTTCTCTTCAGGCAATGGACTTTATCATCCTGATCATTTAATTCATCTGACAAAGTTAGAAGCAAAACAAGTTCTGCTCTATTAAGATTTGTTTAATTTTGTTTGCTCTTAACTACTAATATGGGCATTTCTATTCAAGTCCACCGTCTTTCCTGGAGAGAAACCAGTAAAAACGGGAACATCTTTCCCAGAGAGAAGTTAGGCAGAAACATTAGACCTGCAGGGCCTTTGTAACTGAGCAGCAATATAGATCCGCATTAACAACCAATCAATACTTTATTTAACAAGGTTAGTCCACAGAGAATAGCATCTCTTTTACAAGAGAGACCTGGTTATCGAGTTCTACAGTCTACTTTAAATCTTTGGCCTAATTCTATCAAAGTTTATCTTTTAATTCAAAACTACATTTTCAGTCGTGAAGTGACACGAACAAAAGTAGATCTGGACAACTGAAAAAAAAACTTGATGATTATGGTATTACATGTCTGCTCTGAAGATTCCTACATTATAAGCAGTTACCATGGAGCTCAACTGTTTAATCTTTTCCTGTCACATGTGTGGCAGTAGATAGCCTTTGTCAGGTTAAACCAGTAATACTCAGACTGAGGCTTCAAAGCTTCAAGTGGCTCTTTAATGTATCTCCTGTGGTTCTTTGTAGCACATGATATTAAAACACTGTGATTTAATTATTAAGCCACTAAGTTATTAGCAATCAGGATGCTTTTACTATGTTATGAACCAACTGTAGTTGATAAAATAATAATAGTTGGTCAGTCATTTTGCTATGAGAATAATATATATATATATGCACATACACATAAATAAACTAAATATTTCCCTGTCATGCTGATTTAATATGAATATACAGTACTACAGTAAATGAAATAATGAATTCACACCACTGTGGCTCTTTTGAGTAACGCTGATTGCGAATTGGGCTCCTGAACCACTGAGGTCTGAGTATCACTAGGCTAAACATTAGCTTAGACACTGAACAAGTATCCTTCCTTGTTATCTCCAAGATGAGATAACTTTGATGCCAAGATGTTTTTGAAAACTAGCTGCTCTATTTCACAGGACAATTTACAAATACCTTAAAGAATAAATTATTCAATGCCATGCACAAGAAATAAAGAGCATGGCCCTCATTTCTGCTGCTTGTGACTATTTCCCTATGCATAGAGCTGAAATGTCTGCTAAATTAGAGAGGATTTTCCTGTGATTAAAAATTATACATACCTTTAAGTAGACTAATATTTATGTTAAACTAAGATACTTTCTGTAAGTATAGTGAGAAATGTAATTCTACCCTTTGAAGAAAACTGCAATTAGAAAATGAATTAAAACAAAATTATTTTTTCCCTAGCTCACTTAAATAGTAATTATGAAATCCATAAGGGAGAAGTTTAAATAAAAAATAAGTTACAAATGCAAGCTAACAAAGGAAATGAAAATTATGAAAGTTGGGGTAATGTATATCTTGATTAACAACAAAAATTCTTTACTTGAGATCAATGCCTATTATTTGGGGCTCATCTACTCTAGACATATTTTGCTCGTACAGCTATACCAGCAAAGTCCTCTAGCATAGATGGAGGTGTACAGACAGAAGGAGTTTTTTTCTGTCTATATAGCAACACCACCTCTCTCAACGACATTAGCTATGTCATCAGAAGCACTTTTCTGTTGGCATAGCTATGTCTGCACTGGGGGTTTTGCTGATATCGCTATGTCAGCTAGGGGATGTGGGTTTTTTTACATCCCTGACTGACATTGCTATGCCAACAAAACTTTGCAGCATAGATCTGGCCTTGCACTGCAGTAATTTGGACTTATCCATCTAGCACAGAGCAGAAAAACATTCTTATAAGCTTGGAAATATTTGTATTAGGTACCCTGCCATTTCAAAAAAGGCATTCCTATAATTGAACTTATATATTCAAAACTCTCAGATCTTTTAAAGTATTGAACAATAACTACATGGCAAATTTTTGCATTATTTTGCAACTAAAAGAAGAAAGGGCCTTGGAAAAGCCACTAGTGATCATGCTATTTTTCCTCTTTTGCCAAAGCAGCAATGAAAAAACCCAATCATGTACAATTTGTTATTTTTGTTTTCTTCTTTGTCTTGTATTCAGTGGCAAAGGTAGCAGTATATTGCTAGATAGTCTTAGTAAGCTTCCATCCCCCAATTCCTTGAATGTCTCTAATAGACTACATCAGACACCCACTTAGAAGATAAAAGTTGTATAGTCAGTGAAAATATTTGCTCATCTGTAATATTTGAAAGGATGAGATAAAAGAAACTTGGATTATCACTAATCATAGCAATATGCTCACCCTAGACAGGACAGGGTTTCGTTGGGTTTTTGTTTTGTTTTTTCTTTAAGAGCAAGGTTTAGTACGCTCTTTGTGGAACTTTACCAAATGTACCTGGTCGAGTGCAGTAAATATGGGGTTGGGAGTTAGGTAGTTCTGAGTCCAAGCTCTGCCATTGACTCACCGTGTGCTTTTAGACAACACAGTTAGTCTAACTTTCCAATGTATGGAATGGAGATAGCAGTAATCAAATTGCAATCAAAAGGGTGTTCTGAGGGTTAGTTTATGTCAGAAAGTGCACTGAACAAGCAAAGTGCTACATAAGTGGCAATAACTATTATTTATTATTATTAAAGTCTAAAATGAATACAAGGAGTTCCCCATTATCTACATATTTGTTTCATCCACCTGCTATGTCTTGTCAGTAATGCAGATTGTGTGTTCTGTAGCCTATAGGGCAGGGGTAAGCAATCTGCGGCATGCGAGCTGATTTTCAACGGCACTCACACTGCCAGGGTCTTGGCCACCAGTCTGGGGGGCTCTGCATTTTAATTTCATTTTAAATGAAGCTTCTTAAACATTTTCAAAACCTTATTTCCTTTACATACAAAAATAGTTTAGTTATATATTATAGACTTATAGAGAGAGACCTTCTAAAAAAAGTTAAAATGTATTACTGGTATGCAAAACCTTAAATTAGAGTGAGTAAATGAAGACTCGGCACACCACTTCTGAAAGGTTGCTGACCCCTGCTATAGGGCTAGCTTGTTTGCTTGCCTATATATATATTTTCATATGGATTTCTTATTTTCTTATGGGTTTGATTATTTGTTTTATTAGAATAGATTTATATTAAAGTATTTTGGCAGTAATATAAGGGACCTACAGGCCACATTTTGTATGTTGAGCTAAGGCAAAGTTAGCATACATATGTCTGGGACCTTTCACCCAGGGAGCAAAGTTAGCATACATATGTTCAGGACCTTTCACCTACATAGGTGGTGATGAGCTAAAGCATAAGGTCCATATATGGCTGCAACCTTTAACATAGATAGATAAAGGATGCATTGAAGCAGGTTGGCATAGGGGGCTTCCTAAGTTCATACCCTTTGTAAACTTAACAGGTAAACCACAAGGAAAGAACCAAAATAACGGGGTAGGACAGAAATTACAAACATGAGAATGAGCTAATGTCATTCAGTTGTATGTATATGTCATCAATATGTACAAACATACCAGCCTATGCAGTAAGTGTACCCTGACATTTTGTAGATGAGGAAACTAACTTTGCGCATAGAAGGAGGGATCAAGTACTCAAGCTATGTAAGAGAGGTGACCCACCTTGCCAAGGAAGCTTCTAAGCTTCAGGGTTTCTAAGCTTTGAGCTTCAAGTTTCAAGGCTTCTTTGCTTATTAGTCTATTAGTCTGTTAGTTTTTAATGGTAAGTTTTAAGTCAGTTAGTTAAGCAAAACTCTAAGCTCTTTAGCTTCTCCTAAGCTCTACACCTCCTCTCAAGAATTGAGGAACCTGGACCTGAACCCTCTTGGCATACCAGAGGTGAAGCTGGTCCTTTGTCTCTTACCACCAGGTTATCAAGGAAGGGTGTGAGCATATTAATCAAAAGCTTTATAGCATATAATATCATATGAATTTTTAGAATAATAGTATTGCATTTGTAACTCTGATTATTTTACTATTTGAGTACTATTCCATTTATCTCAATAAAAGTCTTTAAGGCTATATTTGTCTCAGTGTGAACGTCCTTGTCATACCCCCGAGGGTCCTTGGAAATGCTGTGTAGCCTGATTCTGGGAAAAGAACCTTATTATCTTCTGATCAGATTAATTGGCGAGCCTATAACCCATATCTAAATTAATAATATTAACCTCCTAAAATCAAGCAACAGTTCTTTGGAGCAGGGGCTACCTTTTCATTACTTGTTTGTATAGTGTGAAGAGGCCAAAGGCTCCAAATAATTTGCATGGAATTGTCCATACTGCATGGAATCATCCATACTGCACCTGCTCTCATCTTAACTATGGAGGTCCAGTCTACAGAGACTTGATGCAAGTGGCTGTCACATGCTCCTTTTATAAAATGCTTATCTATGCCACATAATTATGCACATTGGCAGCTGCCTCTCAAGTGAAATGGGTGGCAGAGAGGGGGAAATAGTAAGAGTTTTCTAGTCAATACTAATAAAGGAGAAGGTACCATAGGCTGAGTCCTTGTAGACAAAGAAAACTGGCTATATTTAATTATTTCTCAGGAAAGGAACAACTGATACAGTAGTTATGGCCAGCTCAGAGAATGATCACCACATTTGAGCTTTTATATTATGCCTTAGGCAGCCAACATGAGTACATGACATAAAAACTTGAGAACATGGATAAGCCAGCAGGCTGAGTGAACAAAAATCTGATTACATTAGATTGTATTCTCCTTCATTGTCAAGTACCCTAATTTAACAGTTTAAAGTCCAGAAATAGAAAACAATGATTTCCAAGAGATCATGTAGTTTTAACAAGTGGATTAATAGACACTACCTCATTTTCTGCTTACATATAAGATGGGGAGGTAACTGGGTACAATCTATTTCAAGTGGTTCTTGTGATTCAAATTAACATTTTAAGTAGCTATGCTAGGTATCTAAATTGCTCCTTCTCTCTAAGGCATTCCTATATAATCCTCCTTTCTTTTTTATAGCTGCAATATTTAAAATGATCCTTGAGCTGCTGTATTGTGTACAATATGAGAAAGTCACCAGTTCTTTCATATATATTGATTATCCAGTCCTTTTCTAATACTTTCCAGTACCATATAAAGAGCTCACGGAGTTAGGGATAGGGTGGGTAGACACAGAGAACTTTTAACCAATCAAACATTCCCCAGTCAGCAGGACCCAGAGGCTTAGCAATATATTCACGAAAAACTTCAAAAGGTTTAGACGGCATTGAAACATGTTCACCGCTTCTTTTTTGCTTGGGAGGCACTGGTCATTTCAAGGATTATCAGCAGAAGTCAAAACACAAATCCTTGGAGGCAGAATGGACACAGAACAATGCAACCTAACTGCAAAACTTCATTATGAATTGATCATTTCACTTAGATGCTTCCAGTGACCTCCTTCACCCTATTTATTGTCACATGAGCCAATTCAGTTGTTATACTCTAGTTTAGATAATTCACATGCTGTTCTGCAAATATTAGTAGGCTTGATTTTCAGGTCTTTGTGGAACTGCAGTCCTTTATTTCTTTTTTGGAAGTCTCCTGAAATATATTTCTTCAGATGTGGATCATAATTTGTAAGTAGAGAATATATTACTCTGGAGACTGCTTAGATATATGCTATTATATGACACAGAATCATAGAATATCAGGGTTGGAAGGGACCTCAGGAGGTCATCTAGTCCAACCCCCTGCTCAAAGCAGGATCAATCCCCAACTAAATCAACATGGTTAGAGATAATATGTAAGTTCATACATTTTTAAAAAGCTACGAACTCCTTTACAAAATTTCAAAATAATTCATTGCAGCTACCCACAATACTAATGATTTATGCATTCATATACTAAATATACCTTTTCCAAAATATAATGCTGCTGAATAGCCAAATTTATGTTTTTCCTCTTATATCCTCCTTGAAAATCCTTGTTAAAACCCTTCTTTGCCTTGAAGCTTACAAAAAACTTGACAATGGTCTTGCTGTTGCTGTGTTAAGACCACAGCCTGTCATGTTTCCTTGTACTCCCCCATCTGTCTGTATCCATCTGTTGTCTCTTGTCTTTTACTTAAATTATAAGCTCTTTGGGGCAGTCGTCTTTTTGCTCTGAACTTGTGCAGTGCCTACCATAGTGGGGCCCTGGACCATGAGTATGGCTCCTAGGCACTACAAATCATAAATAATAATAGGGAACTAAAGAAACCCATTCACCTATTAATTCTCCCCTTAACAACATTGACACCAGAGTCAAATAAATATATTTGTATTAGAGTTTTGTTTAGAATTGTTTTTTTAAAAAACCTCAACCTTTTGCAAAGATTTATTACGTTAATTTACAATAGATGTTGGAAAGGAATAAATGAACACTGTGTTATTTATTACCACATACCTTCAGTATCAAGTTTAGATGACTAATCAGTTGCGGAGGAGGTAGATAAATGAAAATCCATACACTTTTGGGAAGTTTATGCTTGAATAAGATATAAAACATTGTAAAGCTGCTAAATGTATTCATTAACCAACTTCAAAAGTTGTGGAAAAGGGACCACAAATAAAATCAGAGCTGTACATATTGACTTTATTTTGTCATTTGCTTTGTAAACTCTTTGGGGCAACAATTAAGATGTCTTGTACAGTGCTAAGCACATTATGGGTTTATAACAATGATGCATCTTGAGCAGAATTTGGCCCCATAGTTGTATCTCTGCTGTTGGATTTTTTATCACTTAAGAGAGGAAAAACGCTATATGCAATTGTTTTAATGTCCCACTAATACCAGATGCAAGTGAGCTGGATAACTAGGTACAGGTATTGGCAAACACATCTGAAAGATTATTTAACACACTTTCTAAAGTGGGCAAGTATTATTGCTGTTTTGCAGCTGAGGAAACGAAAGCACAGGACTGCAGTAATTTAAAAGCCACAAAGGAAGTAAGTGACAGACTCTCAATCTCATGCTCTACCTACTGACTAACTCTGATCCTCTGTAGAGAATCTGAAAAACAAAGGTTTTGTTTTACAAGAAAATTGTTATTTTTCCATAACTTAAAATATCATAAATTAAGATCATTTCCTTTTATATGCCCAATCCAATATTTTATCTTTCCTCCCTTAGAGAGAAATCCTAATTATAGTATCTATATTTCCAGACACTAAACATGGGAATACATTTTCTTGCTGTATTTCTTTATTAGCTTCCTTGAAGCTGAGCTTAGGATGTACAGCTGGGTAGTAAAAAAACAAAAAGAAAAAGACATAACTAGGATAATTCTTTCCTGGAAAATGAATTAAAAATGTTAAAGAGGAACCATGCAGACACCTTATTGATTTTCATGACAATTATATCATCCCAAAGGTGTTTATCTGAGGAAAGTTTCCCCTACAACAAATAATGGTTTGAAAATCTATAGCATCTTTAATCAGAAGTTCTCAATTCATTTTACATTCATTAATTAAATAGGCTGCAAGAAGCACTGTGTACTTGAGGCAATTATTATATACCCCTATTTTGCAAATGGGAAAACTGGAGAGAAACAGATACTTTAATGGTCAAAGGGAAGATTTTCAAAGGGTTTTAAATGGGGCTTTCGTGTGTGTGTCTAACTTTGCATACAAATATTTGCATGCACATTATCTGCATACATTGGGTCTATTACTCATGAGCAGGTGACAGAATATGCAGACACAAATGGGGTTTATGTGCACAGGTGAGACATTCTTATCAATTATACATGCAGGAGATAGGGTTCGAAAAACATGTGCACCAAGGCTGACATATACAAAATGAGATCTTTTATTGATAAATAGGCCCATGTGAATTGCCCAAGGCTACTCAGAGCCAATGGCAAGTTAGGGAATTGAACCTAAGGAGTTCTGATTCCCAGTTTCCTAGCAACTTACCGGTAAAGCCTATTGCCTCACAAAAGCTCTGTTTTCCAAACTTGCACATTCTATGAAAGCTGCAGTAATGGCTGAAACTTGAAATTAGCATCACTTACGTAATGGGTTGCATTTTGAAATTAAGGAAAGTGCTTTTGGCTAGAGTGATTCATGCTCTTCTTGGGTAACGTTTCAGGATCATCACGGTTTCAAACACTGCATACATGTAATTCTATAAGTATACCTTTTATTAGACAGCAATCATCATACCTACCTATCATTGACAGTATATAGGGTTAGAATGAGTCAGACAGCACCAGCATTTTCAAAAGGCCTACTTTCTTTCAAACAATTCAAGGAAATATTCTCTCTATATGTCCTCTTAATGCAGTGTAAAAATAACTGTACCGTCAGAAGATCCTATAAAAGTTCCATGTATAAAATAAGGAAGCTGTAACTCTTGATGTAAATAGCTGTTATTTCACTTTAAGAGCTGGAACTTCGTCACAAGCCAGAAATAAAAGAAAAGAAACAGACAAGGCAGATCCCTTTGCCTCCAAGCCAGTATTTCAGGGGTCTCAACCTGAATAAGCAGAAAAGCTTCTGCTGAACATATAAGTATTATAAATGTATTATAGAGAAGTCATGGAGACACAATGGGTTACATACAATGTAATAGCTCTTTCAATTCAGGAAGCTAAGATTCAGGATACAAGTAAAATTAATTTGATGGCCTCAGTTCAGAACTAATGGACACTAATTAACATTCCTAAACCATTTTAGAAACAGTACTTCAGTAATTTCTTAAATAACACCCAGGACTAAATATCAGTGTGAAGCACGAGGTGCATGATTATATCTTTTCACATGAGTAAATGCAGTCAAATGTTAATAATTTTGAGGAACAGAATTCCTCCAGGAGTAGAATTTGGACAAGTCACTTTACCTCTTTGTGCTTCTGATTTCTTATCTGAAAAATGGGGATAGTGACATCCAACTTCGTAAAGCGTTTTGATGGATGCTATGGATGAGCAATGCTATGTAAATGCTAAATATTATGCTATTATTATAAAGTTGGATAACTATAAAAAACCCTTTGCAAGCAGATTCCAAACCAGAACCAGACCTGAACATGTTGGCAGAACAGTACAATATAGCAGAACCCTTATTTTATGAACTAAGTGAGAACTGAGGGATTCATAAAATGGAAAAGTTAATACAATTGAACATCTCAAAATTACAGAAGGTGCAGTACATAAGTTGCAATAAATGCACTGCATTGCTTTCTTCTTGTCCTTCAAACCACTGCAAGGTAGTTTCCAGTGCACTGAAGGACTGGAATGTGAAAGGATGCAAACTTGTTCTTCATTGACATCATTTTCACTACACGATTTTTTTTCCATGAGGAAAAAATGGTTCATATAACCAGTCACCAGTAAGGTTGGTGTTCGTAAATTTGAGGTTTTACTGTACCTCAATATCCATTGTTGCAAGAATCAACAGTAGAGAAGAGCACCAAGGCAAATCCAATGTCTACTGTGGTACTGCTCTGTGTACATGTTCGTGTTCTTCGTATCTTGGGATGAGAGCCATTCCTGGCAAGATCTGAGTGCCTTTTGTCTGCATCTGCCACTCATGATCCCAAGAACACAATGGAGTTAGTGTGTTCCCTTCATGCAAAAACTATGATTGAACATTTTAGGTATTTTATTTCCTAGGTTCCATCCACTCTAGAGTTCAGTGCAATATGATATTTTTCCAAGATGTGGCTTCCAATCGCAAAAAAAAAAAAGCACATAGGATGAAAGCCAATATAATAAAAATATCCCATTTCCCTTTCCCTCACCCAATATTAGAAGATGTTTGGAACTGATGTCCTCTGAACTACCGTGACACAGTTATGTTATGTGACCATACAGATAGTGCACCAAAGATGATAAAATATCAGAGGCTGTACAGGTAAATACCCTGATTCACCCACTAACTCAACTTATTTAATTACAGTAAGGGAGTGTTGCTAGTGGACTGAGCACTGGACTCATCTTAGGAGACACGGATTCTATTCCTGGCTCTGCTACTACTTCACCGATATAGTCCTCAGCTTCCCTATCTATAAAACGGGGTTAATGTTTCTTCCCTCCTTTAAGAGGTGCTTTGAGATCTACAGGCAAAAAGCACTATATAAGAACTAGGTGGTTTTATTATTACTCTGAGGATGCTCTGTACATTCCTCATCAAAGGAAAATATTAAATCAAGATGATCATTTCTTCTCTTTTAGAATAAGGAAATAGAGGTCAGAATATAGGAGAGAAGGACTCTTTTTAGTGAAATGAAAAAGAAGCTTCTTAAAATTAGAAAAAACAAATCTAAACAAACCCTATGCTAGTAATTGCCCTCCTGACAGCATGAAGCCAGACCATACTGATCAGAACTCTAGTTCACAGAAATTTTTAAAAGATATCATAGGAGGTTCTACTTGTGTGACTTTGATACCAACTAATTAGCTATTCAGAGATTAGACTGAAAGTGAAACCCAGTTAGAGCTGGAGTGCATTTACTAGACAGAGTGCAATCCAGTCCTATATCTTAAGGTAGCCATTTTGTGTGTATGCGTCCCAATTTGTGTTTTCAAAGTGGACGGAGTCGCCAAAATACCACATGCTGCCTCTTCAACTACTAACTAAGATTTCTATGTCCTTTGAAATTATTTTATTTCAAGGTCCCTCTTCTAGACCAGGGTACAACAGGCCCCAAAGAAAGAGGGAGATGTAAAAGAATTTTTGCCTCTGTAAATTCAACGGTATGAAACTTAAAAGTTTTGTGCATGCATTTTCCCACCAAACAGCAGCATTCATGCTTTTTATAGAACTGCCTAACGTGGCTTTCTCACTTCAGTGATACCCACTTAGTGCAGTATCAAAGACACTCATAACTCTGTTGATTACTGTTTTGGTTCCATTGTGTTGAACTGCATTATTCAGGGAAATTGACTGCAAAAACAAGATGATGACAAGCTACTCCTCTGTATACCAGCAAATGCATTGTCACAAACACTTCTATTGTATAGTGCAGGGGCATGCATGTGAAGGCAGCATGAGATTTTATGTTCATTATGGTGCAGATACCTCAACTGTTTGAAAGACACAAGAAGTCTGTTTGAGAAAGCTAATAAATTGCTCTCCTTATAGGCCCTCATTAGGTTTATTGATGTTACTGTACAGAGTGCAGTAATAAATTAGATCATCATTCTGACAACAACAAAATAAGCTCTCTGAAGAACACTATGTGTGGAAAGAAAAGTAATATAGCAGATCGTTTTAGTCCAATGATAATTACAGACCAAATTAATCCTGTAAATTAAGAAACTGTATTTAAGAAAAAAAACCCTTGAACACAATGTTACCTTAGTTCAAAGTCACCTACAGGCTTTAAGTATAAAGTTAAAGCATGTCTTTCAGATGTCACAAACACTTAAAGAAGAATCAGACTGTTTAATGACCCTGACTCCTGAAAAATCTCACACAAATGCTGAGTTTGAACTGCCATTTTTTATTTCAACTGTACTGTATTTTCCAGATTCTTAGGCAATGCTCAGAACTACTGACTTTCTTTTCTTTTCTAAGTTTCTTATTTCAGGGAAACTGAGTAGGGATAGGCTTGAGTCTAAAGATGAAATAGTAACCATATTTGTCTCTCTATATTATGTATTTACGTAATATAAATTATAATCCTGCCACCTAACACTATCATTAAAGACTGGTCAAAATGTCCATTTTCAACCATTTTTCATTTCAGAGGTTTATAAAACTCTTGCAAAAATTGTTCCAGCCTAAAACTTTGCATATAAAGATTTTAGATTTGTTCAGCTGTTTTGGTTTTTGCTAAATTAAAGGAAAGAATAGTGCATGGGTTTCACAGTTTCAAGCCCTATTTTGTTGAACATTCTCTAAACTGTCTGTGTCTTTCAAAATAAAATTGTCTCAGGCATAAGTGCATTATAGCCCCTAAGGATATGTCTACACTGCAATCCGAGGTGTGACTGCAGCTTGGGTAGACATACCCCTGCTACCTTTCCCCTCTCATTGCTAAAATTAGCAGTGTAGATGCTGCGGCAAGGGGTTTGGGACAGACATTAGACGCATGCCAGGGACCTTAAGTACATACGCGCATTTCTAGATGGTGCTGCAGCCCATGCTGCCATACCTACCCTGGTATTTTTAGCAATTCTAGCATGGGTCTGTCTACCTGAGATGTGATCACACCTCGGCTTGAGTATATACATATCCTAAAAAAACTTCTGGCATTAAACAAACATAAGGACAAGAACATCTTTGAATTAGATAGGCAGCAGCTGCACATGTGCGCCAGTGGCCTTGTTTAAGAAATTCTATGATGATTTTAGGAACAATTACTATGTCATACTGGATGAGATCCAAGGTCTACCTAGTCCAGTGTACTGTCTCTGATGGTGGAAGGTGCAAGACCTTCCTTTTCTGTAAAAATACCATGGGATCCTTCTGTCTGTTCCATGGGTCCTGATAATTAAGGAAACCTGACACAGCAGAGGGACAGAAAAATAGTACTATAACTTTCCAAAGCTCTCCAATAACTGTCTATAAGATATGAGGTGATGAGCTATCTGCCAAATCCTTCCCCACTCCAATGATCATGTCCTTTCATTCTGAACAACACTGACTCAACATCCTGACAAGTGTCTAAACCATCCCTCAGCACCATTGCTTGTCCCCTTTCTTCCTTCCCCCTCCCAACCAAAGGAAAGAAGCTACTGAGCTCCCTTCTAGGGGAGGAGGGTCCTTCTCCCCACAGCCAAGGCACAAATCGGGATCCTCACTTATCCACATGCATCAAATTTACAAGGCCAGACAAGAAGGGAGCCCCTCCCTCTGGGTGCGCCAGTAGGAAGTGCTTGGAAGTAGTTAGAGGAGGCTACAGGGAGTCAGGATTCCTGTCTGCTGGAAATTACCTTGTACATCTCTTATGGGTTCCAGTGTGAAGTAATTACTTAATTCTTCCTCAGGCAAAACTCCTATGTAGTTTTGCCTGAGAAAGAGCCTGAGTAAAGACGTCAGAATAGGGCCCAAATGTGAACCTCTGCAAGCTTTAAATCACCTTACACTATGAACTTAAGACAGTCTTTTCCCAGAAGGAGTTTGCACTTATTTTTGAAGCCAAGCACTGCGAAAAAGATAAATAATACTAATCCCTTTCAGAAACGACAGAGTGCCTTTTAAAAATGTGAACAAAATAAGATCAATGCTCTGAGAAATGACACTTCTTTTTCACATATGGCTCTATATTTGTAAACAAGAACCAGTGATAACTTTTACAGATGATTAAAATCAAGCGGAAAACAAAACAATAACTATGCTCCTGAAGTAGAAAAGCCTACAAAAGAAAAATATTTTGAACACACACACATTAATGACACAAATATGTATTTAGTCCATTTGTTTTTCCAAGTGTGAGTGAGAATAATCAGTATCTTTTGCTCCCTGCAGCACCCAGCCTCATGATGTCAGTTTCCTGGCCAGGATCAAAACATCTAAATCCAGATCATAAAATGGTCTATTGGAGTCAATTGAGCTAATCTGGTTTATGCCATTTGAGAGTATGGACCTAGATGTTTTGGTGTTTGAGGCAGGTTTAAGGCTATTTGGGTGGTGTACATCAGGTATGACGACAGTAACTGATGAAGGATGATTGTATGGTAATGGCAATTGACTGGATCCGTTAACTGTTTCTTTCCAGACATAACTGTATGTTAGGTTGTGTTTTCAGAATGTGTGTGTGTGTGTGTGGTAGAATTTTTGTAAAGAAAGTGTAATTTGTTTTTGGAGTTTCACTTTTAACCTTAACTATTTATTAGCTAAGACTTTTATTTAGGACTTTTATTAAAAACCTCATCAGAACCTTAACTATGGAATTATTAGAGTGCCTCCATAATTACTGTACAAGTACACCATAAGTGCCTTTCACCATATAAGGGTGTGCAGATCTACTGACCACAAAGGTTATGTACCTGAATTTGGAGTACTTCAGTGACATAAAGAGAGAAATTATACAACTATAAATAAACAAATCCTATATTTCAAATTATAAATGCCACTGATGCAACAGTGTTTTACAGATAACCCACACAATAACAACTGACAGAGTCAGAGCTGATGCGAAATTTGATTCCAAAGAACTGCATTGGGTTGGATTCAAAATCCATCTTTTAGAGTCTTTGAATAAAAGATCTTGACAGTTTACACTGTTAAATAATTAGATGTCATATAACTGTCATATTTTAGTAAACATTCATTTAATTATCACCTGTGCTGAGGTAATCCAATAAAATACACTCTGTTCAACATGTTCTAACAGAAGCACAAACCCAAGAATACAGAGTTTTTTTTTTAAAAAATGCCAATATATCTAGTAATGTGCCTGACCCTGGGACACCATTGGTTCCTGCTACTCTGCTAATCACTCCTCCTGGACTTCAGGTTAACTAGAATGCACTCTACATGGGAATGCTTCATAGAAGGATAACAACTACCAGAATTAATTAGGGTTTAAAAAACTGTAAGAACTGTTAAATAAAGTAAGATAGATAAAAAATGGATTAAATCCCAGTCCTTTAATATGAACCTCTACAAAGAGGTTATTTTCCCCTTGCTGCAGTTACCCACCATTTGCCATGCTCTGTCATTGTGGTTATGCTGGAACTCCAAGTTCCAACATGCACTCATAGTAAACCAAGCTCCTCTAGTTCCAGCAATGGCATTTTAAGGTGATAGTATAGTTGTCACCTTAAAAAAGTCAATATTTAATAAGATTAGGTATTTGAGTTAGTAACACAGTGGTATGTGGCAAATTTAGGATAGGAAATAATTAAAGCAGGGGTGGCCAACCTGTGGCTCCGGAGCCACATGCGGCTCTTCAGAAGTTAATATGTGGCTCCTTGTCTTGGCACTGACTCCAGGGCTGGAGCTACAGACGCCAACTTTCCAGTGTGCTGCCACAGGCCTTGCCCCCACTCCACCCCTTCCCGCTCCCTCCCCTTAGCCTGCAGTGCCCTCGCTCCTCCCCCCTCCCACCCCAGAGCCTCCTGCACGCCACGAAACAGCTGATTAGGAGGTGTGGGGAGGGAGGAGGAGGTGCTGATTGGCGGGGCTGCCGGTGGGTGGGGTGAGGGAGCTGATGGGGGGGCTGCTGACGTATTACTGTGGCTCTTTGGCAATGTACATTGTTAAATTCTGGCTTCTTCTCAGGCTCAGGTTGGCCACCCCTGAATTAGAGTATAACATAGCTAAGTACTTCAGGTAGTATTATGTACTAAATGTCTTTTTGGTCATAGGCGAGGAGAGGTGAAGTTGCCCCTAAGAGACCGCTTTTATTTTATCACTGATATTTTCACTAACTTTAAGGTATTTTTAAAGTGGGAAAAGAGTGTAGGACCATGGAATAATCTTTTTCACCCTAGTGATGGAGGCTATCAAGCAAGGATCGGCAACCTTAGGCACGCGGCCCGCCAGGGTAAGCCCCCTAGCGGTCCGGGCCAGTTTGTTTACCTGCCACGTCTGCAGGTTCGGCCGATTGTGGCTCGCCGCTCCAGGCCAATGGGGGCTGCGGGAAGTGGCATGAGCCGAGGAATGTGCTGGCTGCTGCTTCCCACAGCCCCCATTGGCCTGGAGCAGCGAACCGCAGCCAGTGGGAGCCACGATCGGCCAAACCTGCGGACGTGGCACGTAAACAAATCGGCCCGGCCTGCCAGGGGGCTGGCCCTCGCGGGCCATTTGCCAAAGGTTGCCGATCCCTGCTATAAAGTTTTACATTGTTTTATTTTTGAATGCAGGTTTTTTTTGTACATAATTCTACATTTGAAAGTTCAACTTCCATGGTAAAGAAATTGCACTACAGTACTTGTACGAGGTGAATTGAAAAATAATTTTTGTTTGTTTTTTTACAGTGCAAATATTTGTAATAAAATTAAATATAAAGTGAGCACTGTACAGTTTGTATTTTGTGTTGTAACTGAAATTAATATATTTGAAAATGTAGTAAACATCCAAAAATATTTAAAATAAATGGTATTCTATTGTTGTTTAACAGTGCGATTAATCGTGATTACTTTTTTTAATCACTTGACAGCCCTATCTGAAATATTAGCTCTTGACTTCCTAGGTTTTGCTGGAAGGCAGTAGAATTGGGATGTGATAGTGACATCTCAACACATACTTAGATATTATGATGAACGGGGCACATAAGAACCTACACAGGATGAATAGCAAAGGTTAAAATCTGAGGTGCAGTTTCTTCAGCACTGAATTGAGTGAGAGTTATGTTTTAGACAGTCTTAAATTGTCTCTAGGCTGGGAAAGCTGCAGGTTTCAGCCTATTATGATATCGATATTCCACATCATTTCTCCCATTATCCAATATATTTTATGTATATGTCCATCTCTCCATATTTATTATAGAGAGACAGACAAAATTTAGAGGCCTTCCTTTTACATCACAAAGGAGTATTTAATAATGCATTACATTAAATATATCACTTGCCCTTGATTTCTGTTTCTTTGGTATGGTTAATAATTTAGAAGTAATGTCATGTCAAATATAAAATATTCTACTAAAAACCACAATCTGACTGCTGCAGCCTAGCCATCTAAAATATAATGTAGCAAAGAAACTCAAGCATTATTCTGTGCTGGTTATTTAAAACCAGTACTCTACTTAATTTTACAAGACAGGATATGGGAACAACCACTATTATTATAAAAAAGAGAGATGTTTTGTATAGGTGTGACATATCAGGAGTTTGAGGCAGAAAGCTGAAATTTGGTAGGGGCATAGGCCTTATGACACAGATCTGATTTTTAGTGGTTTGGTCAAAAAGTGGCTGTAATTTGTGAAAGTTAAAGGGGATTTTAAAAGGACTTTGTGCATTTACACTAGATTTTGAAAAATCTCAATGGTTATCAAGGTTCTACTGGTTCTGACCAGGCATGAATACCTTAGGAAAATTTAAAGGTCATCCTGCCTTCTTCTCTTAGCTCATTTCAGATATGCACAGAAGTAAACAGGGCCCTGAATTAAAGTGCACACAAAATGAACAAAAAAATTTAGGGTGGAATTGTCAAAGGGTGACTAAAGGAACCCAATTCTCATTGAAACTGGAAACTAACTTCCTTAGGCACCTTTGAAAAATCCAACCTTAGGCATTAAGCTTGTCCTGTAATAATAGCAAACTTTAGCATAGCAGCTTAAATTCTAAGCCATGCAATGATGTGTTGCTGTGATAATCTTTTATTTAGCTGTGATACTCTTAGTCCCTTTCCCAGACCTGAAGAAGAGCTCTGTGTAGCTAGAAAGATTGTCTCTGTCACCAACAGAAGTTGGTCCAATAAAAGATATTACCTCACCTACCTTGTCTCTCTAATATGATTCTTACTCAGTTTGACTGTTTAATGGAAATTATTTAAATCAATTAACACTAGTTGTCAGTGTCACAAGTAACTGTTCATAACTCTGCGTGCCAACAGGAATACCCTGAAAATAATCAACAACCCAACTGATGATAGCATACATTTTGTTTTGTAGGGTTAGTATGTGATTGTATTGGAGTATGCAAAATAAATATTTGGAGGTATTAGGAAAGAAAAGGACCCGTTCGTATTGTGTCAAAATTTGAGATGGCTCTAACCCCCCAAATCCACGATCTGAAGCCAGAATTGGATCAAAGTTCTCATCTTAAATTTATCTCACTCCTCATTTTGGAAAAGTCTATCCATTTAGATGCTTTTATAACAACACATCACAATTGGCCGGTTTGGATTTTGAATCCTTAAGTTCAGGAGTGTGTGGATCCATTGTTCTGGTTTGATCCATTACAGAATTGTGAAATTCAGAGTAGCGTTTTGGCTCAGACCCATCACTAATCATTGTTCTGCTCTGATTAGACAGGGCTCATTCATAAGCTGGGTTCAACACATACCATTTTTTTTCTCCTGGAGAAAAACTATTCTAAACCAGAGTTAGGCATATATCATACCCTGAATTCCTGAACATAAAACCAAAACATAACTGAAATTACAGGGATCTGTTAAAAAGTGAATGGCAAATTGCCCTAATTGTTTCCACTTAAGAAATTAGCTTTGAAGAAGCTTTTTATTATATATCAAAGATGAATGAAGTTCAATTAAGGAGGACAACTCTTTACACCGATTGGAAAAACTGTGTAGTATCCCCTTCTTCAGACTCTTTTCAGTTTTTTTATAGCTTGTTCTAAAACTACAGTAATTTATAATCTCTAACACTTACACCTCTATACAGACAATATATGAAGGATTATTTGATGATTTCCTGGTGTTGAAATATTCTGTTTCCCTTAGATGATAATTGCATGATTGGAAGTTAAAAGGGCTTGTACTTTATATCAGAATTATTTGTTAAAATATCAAAAGCAACATATGTTTGTAAAATAGCTTTAGAACGGCAGACATAAATAGGACTTTCCAACTGTCACTCTAATAACTAATTGCCAGTAAAAATAAATGATTAACTAGGTAATAATTAGTTAATAGGTTAATTGAGTGCTATGTCCTGATTCTCTCCACGAAAATCTACAGTCTTGGAATTGCATGCTGTTCTGCGTACACAGTGTTGTTAACAGGAGTTAGATTAGCTTAGATCTATGTGCCACGACAGAAATATTCCATATGGTGTTGATACCGTACTCATAAAAAGTTTTTAATGAATTTTGACATCATGTCATCACCTGAGGAGCACAACGATAGCATGGAAATGCACTGCCTGTCATATTTTGTTGCTTAATTAACTTGTAAGCAACTAAAGACAAGATAACACCTGATTTAAAACTCTGACATGTTCAACGGTGCACATTTTCTAAATTATTCTCCAACCCTAGTTTTTACTAGCCAGACAAGAATGAAAACCAGATATTAGATTTTAGGGATCTCTTTATTCCTGCAGTTATTCCTCTCCGTCAAAGTCAGAAATCTGTGCCACTGCAATTGTTTGCTGTGAAAAGTATTAGATGCCACAAACAGAACTTTATGACTACAAATAGGAAATAGACATTGGGAATAGAGAAGATCTTAAAAGCTTTTCTTGAGATAATAGATTTTTAATGTTAAATATCAGTGCATTTATATCTATGTCTAAAGATGGGCCTACTAGGTCCTCACCAGGATGCACAGGAAGGAATGAGGAAAAACAGTGCTATTTTAGGTTGCTGGAAGAATCACTTATAGTAAACAGCTTCTCAGTAACTGATAAAAATTCCAAGGTGTGCCAGATCCTTTCAATGACATAAAGACAGCAATTCTATGCACAGTAAAAGAGAGACCCATGCAAACTCTGGAAAAAAATAATATAAATTAGAGATGCAAAAAACTTAATAAAGCATCCACTACATCTCCCTGTTCGGTTAATGCAAGATTCCTCCCTATCGTGAAAGCCAGTAGAATTTCACATAAGGCATACTGAATTCTGTGGAAGGGAACTGAAATTCTGCTGTCCATTTCCATAGTTACCAAAACCCAATAACAGAGAGAACTTAAAAATTAACAAGGGCTATTTAAAAAATAAAATTCCTCCCTGGGCTCATGTATGTCTTCTCTCTCGTTTTTAGCCCACAAGAAATGCTTTCACCTGCAGGCCCCTGCCACTCACATATGAACTTGCCGCTTTCTGGGTGCCTGAATAGAGAATTTTTTTTAGCTGCTACCTGTGTCTATAATGTTGCATGACCAGATTTGTTGTGTGCCATTTTACATGACTTAACACATGATCAAATGAGTCACAGCAGCCATTCTGAATAAGAGGAAAGATTTAAAAAAAACCCCAAAAACTAGCCTTACAAGTGAACTAAAACAATAGAGGTGTTTTTTTTAAATGTTCTATTTTCTGATAGGGAGCAGACTCTGTAGTTGCAGAAACATGGAACACAACAAGCTCAATCTACAGTACATTTTCCACTGCTTTTCCAAGTAGCTTTCTATGTCTGCAATGATGGAACTTCTACCACTTCTCTTGGGAGAAAATGCAGTCTACAATGTCTCACCCAAATATGTTTCTGATATCCAGCATGGATCTTCCTTTTTCCTTCTTTCTTTATTTTAATTTAGTTAAATGCCCTTGTACCACATAAAAACCGTTGAGTGTCTTCACTATATTGAGAAAGGCAGAATTATAACAATAAAAAGCAGTCATTGCAAAGGGTCTGAAGGCAAAGGTTTTTTTAATGAAATATGATATTTAATTTTTAGAAATACAGTTGACTCTTGCAAAGTTCTGGAATAAGACTTATTGTGCTGTCAGCAGTGACGTACATTGTGATGCCTTACCTGTAAGATGTCCCTTTCCTTCTCTCACAGCACCATCAAATTTCTAGGTTACAATTTAAAATAGAGCATTTTAGGGAAAGTCACTCCGGTTTAAGTCTGGAGTAACATAAAAGCCTTGAATGAAGCTTCAACTAACATCAACAACTTAGCAGCCCTTTTTCACTTTCTTTCACATCTTCTGCAAACAAATCAATGTTATAATGTTCTCTCGGCAAGCTACGGTGAGAAAAAGACTGCCAGCCGTCCTGGATTGGGTCCGATTCAATAAACTTGCAGGCATCCTTCAAACCCAACAGGCCATAGTTTTCAGCATGAAAGTAACTCCAGTAAAATAGTATGTGTTCCATTCTTCCTTCTCACCAAATCTGAATTTCATCTTTGATGTGAAGACACTACAACCAACAGTAGTGCTCTAATACAATTGCAAGTATCTCACCATCTGCCCAAACAAATAGTATGTAGTTTCTCTTGGTGTTCTGGGATTCCAAAAACAGGTTCCCCTGTAAAACTTTAACTCAGTCTATTGACATCCACTGAATGTGTTTAACTGAAAATCAGTTAACGTTCTCTAAATTATATAGCAAATTTCCTCTATGTGGTAGACACTTCAAAAGATCCACTGGCAGGTTAATCAGTCCTGAGTGTCATAGCCATTTCAGACAGACAGAGAAATAGCATCACGGGCACTTTCTGCTTCCTGTCTTTTGTATGGTCCCATGGAGTAGAGCGAAAGGTGGGATGGCATGTAGCAGAAACATTGCCCCTCTTTGCGAGAGAGCATATATCACCTCAAGTCCCAGGTTCTGACATATGGAGAAGGCCTCTGGACCCTTTACTGCTGTTTCCAGATGCAAAGAGGTCAACTATCAGCCCATCAACTTGACTTAACATGAGGTGAAGTGGGAGTACTAATCTTTATGTCCCCTTTGGGAGTTTCTTCCTATGACTCATAAATTCATAGCTTTGAAGGCCGTAAGGAATCATCAGATCATCTAGTCTGACCTCCTGTATGACATAGGCCATAGAAATTTATCCAGTCCCTCTGCAGAGAGTTCATTAATTTGTGTTTGATTATGATCCTGCTTCAGAGGGATGAGAAAAATTAGGCTAAGAGATTGTTCCAAAAATATTTTAAATGACTCTCTGCCCTCAAAGAGGCTGGGCTAATTGTCTTCCCTCTCCAATAGAGCCCCACCTGGGTCTCTCAGGGAAAGTTCTCGAAGGGACTTCTCAGAAGTTCTACCCTCTTCTACTGTATTGGATCCTCACAGGCCAGGTGGTTCTGTGTTTCTCATGGAAAATCAGTAGGGATCACTGAGGAGGCCTGTTATAGAGGATACAGCAGCGGGAGGGTGATGGGCACTCTCAGGCACTGGCAATGTCTATCATCTGTCCAGTGCCCTCCATCCACACTGGGGGAGTGGGAGTGGAAGGGGGATGGAGAGAGGCAGCTGAGTGGCATTCCTGGTATGTGTTCAAGGGACTTAAGTATAATCTTCCATTTGGTGAACTGCCCACCTGGCATCACGCCCTTCAGGTAGATGGAGGGCTGAAGTGGAGGGAGAGTTGCTTGCTTCTGAAGCTGGCTAGTTCAGTCCTGCCTGCCTCTTTTCTTGCCTAAGAGAGGTGGGCCGAGGTGAGACACAATAAGAAGCTGAAATAGGAGCTAGAAACCTTTCCCTTTGCTTTTCATGGTATAGCTCTCTCCCTGAAGCCTCAGCGGAGACACCACTTGCAGCAAGCACCTCAGAGGGGAGGCAGTGCTGAGAACAATCTTCCCAGAAAGCAAATGCAGCCCTAGGACACAGCTGGGATTTAGACTGGACACATTATAGCCAAATTGTTAGTCAGAAATTTTATATAAAGTTTGGAATTTCCCTCTGAAAAGCTCAGCAGCCAGGAGGGCTGGGACAGCCACTGGCCATTGGGGAGGTAGATAAAACTGAACAGAACTTCAGGGTAGAGGTCTGTTCTGAATTTTTTCTTGGCTCTGCCACTACTCAACACACGACCTTGGGCACGTCACCTAAACTGTCTGTGTCAGTGTATTCCAGCTGTAAAATAGATAAAAGACTAATCACCGAACTCACAGGAGTGCTATGAAGTTCAATTAACCACCTCCCCCACAAAAAAACAAACAAACCAAATTGTGATTCTGCATGTGGTCAGTCTAGGCAACCATTCACACATACAGTTTTTAACCTCTCCTTCCAATTGTTCTATAACCAGTTGTTCAATTGCTGCTTAAATTTAATGGTAAGATCTACAGATGAGGGGAATTTCACTATTGGTCTGCACAGCATCTCAGAGGAAAGGCCTGTTTGGGGGTTGTGAGCATGAGTGTAATGCATAATTAACATTATAATTAACTTATTTATATTTGTAAAGCATCTATATATTCTCAGATACAAGGTAATGAAAAATTGTGCAATAATAATAAAAGACAGGGATTCTATACAGCAAACTGTAACATGTTTCCACCTCTGTAGGAAAAGTAGTACTGAATAAAAACGAGTTTAGATCCAAATTTGCTTGTTCACATAACTTCTGGCCTATTAGTGATCAAGCCGACAAAAGTACGATCAACAGTAGTCAACAACATAATCTTTTAAAATGAGTGTCATATGGCAAAATGAAGTGAAAAGAAAAACAGAAGGAAGGGTGAGAGACAGTTTAAGTAGTCTATTGTATAAACTGGCTCTTCCACAGTCAGTTCCATCATTTAACATCACTAATTTCACTTACGTATGTTCACAGCAGTCTAAGCAAGAATAGCACAGTTACATTTTAAAAATTTGCATAGATCTTCATTCTCAGAGGCAACTGAGCAGTATGTACAGTACTACCAGGGCCGATTATTTTACAAAACGCGCTGTAATACATTCAATTATTAAACACCACCATATGTCATTTTCCTCCAGCTCAAAAAACAACAGTGTTGTCTTATTGCAAAAGCAAAGTCAGGTGGAGGAGAGAATATTAGATGCAACTAAAAGATTCTCTTTGCTGCAAGATGACTTTTTTTTTGGTTAACCTTTTCATTAAAAGTTTTAGGAAGGTTTCCTCTCCTCTTCAATTGTTCTTTCAGCATCTCTTTTGGTTCTCTTCCTCCTCCTCCTTTCTGCAAGTCCCATATGGTTGTGTCCTTAGTCCTCTCTCCTCTACCCCTTATCCTCGGGTGACCTCATTCATTCACACACATATGACTGTCATTACTACACTGAGTCACAAATCTACCTCTGGATGCCTGATCTGTCTCCATCAATCCACTCCTGCACATCTAATTCTCTAGCCATTGCCCGGAAGGCACACTGCCAGATCAAGCTAATCATGGACCAAATTGAGCTGCATATTTTCCCTTCTGCATCTTCATTTCTCCTTTTCTGTGGACAAGACCATTGTGCTTTTGCAAATCTCACTATGCACTTAAATACCTTTAAAAATCAAGCCCTATGTCTTACCGCTTCCTTCTTCCACAACATATTCAAAAAGCAGAAACTTCCCTTTCTACCCAAATAGCTAAAACATCCATCCATCCATGCCCAGGTCATCTACTGATTTGATTACTGAAGCAACCTCCTGTCTGGTATCTGATTCCCACCTTGCTGCTCTCCAGTTCATCCAATCTGCACCTGCTAAAATTATCTTCTTTGCCCATTGTTTTCTGGACATATCACTCCCCTGTGGAATCCCTCCACTAGTCTCCTTTGCCCAACATTTAAACTTCTTACGCTCAAATTCAGGGCCCTGCACAGCTCCACCTTGGCCTACACATCATGTATCTTGCTTCTTATGATGGCCTCATTCTCCCTCTTCAATCAAACAACCTCGCTGCCTTTAGTTCGTTCACCCATTCCTGTTTTTCTACTTTCTTGTATAATGTCCCTTATGACAGGAACGATTTCTCAGTGCTAGTGCACCATGCCCTTTCCCCAGTCAAATTATTTCTAATAAGGCATTTCTTCCACAATGCTGACAAATATTAACTTATATCAGTGAGATGTGTTATATAAGAAAAGAAGTGTGAGACACTATAGAAAAAACAAGTGAAAATTACTTAGACAAGTTACAAGTCTTCAAGTTGCCAGGGCCTGATGAAATACACCCCAGAATATTCAAGGAGCCCACTAAGGAGATATCTGAGCCTTTAGCGGTTATCTTCAAAAAGTCATGGAAGACGGGAGAGATTCCAGAGGACTGGAAAAGGGCAAATATAGTGACAATCTATAAAAAGGTGAATAAAGACAACCCAGGGAATTACAGACCAGTCAGTTTAACTCCAGTACCCAGAAAGATAATGAAGCAAATAATTAAGCAATCAGTTTGCAAACACCTAGAAGATAATAAGGTGATAAGTAACACTCAACACAGATTTGCCAAAAATAAATCATGTCAAACCAACCTAATAGCTTTCTCTTACAGGGTAACAAGCCTTGTGGATAGGAGAGAAGTGGTAGATGTGGTATATCTTGACATTAGTAGGGGCTTTTAATATTGTCTCATGTGAATGTTGGAAGCATGCCTATATTAATAATTAAAAGGTCGACTGCTACTGTTCCAGGTTTAAATTTGTCAATGGTACATCCATTTTACCCACCCTAATCTTTTTGGCTTGCACAAAAAAAAAAACGGGGGGGGGGTATTCGAGAAAATTGCAGGTTAGGACCATCCATATTAATTCATCACAAGAGAATCATTATAAACTAACCAATCCCATTAGTTAACCACAAAAAAAAAAGACCAGCATATAAATAAAATTCATTTAAATAACTAGGCAGAAGGACAGTTGGAGAAAATTGATATTTATTTAATTACAAAATAGACATGTATTAAGTTTGCATATGGAAGTTCAGTTAATTAGCCAGGTTAGATCTCCTCAAAGTGGCTGGCTAGTGCTACAGAAGCAGCATGTTCAGCAGCTGTGGGTAAAGGGTGACTCCTATCGTTCTTGGGAAACCCCATGAATATCTGTCTCTCTCTCCTCCACGTTTCATATTAACCAGCTTCCTAGACAGCTGTCAGGGCAGGGATCAATGTACTTTTATTTGTTTCTAGCACAACAGAGCACCCAAATATGTCTGAGGTTCCTAGGTGCTATATAAGTATTAATAATGTCTGCAGGTGAGTAAGACAACCCATACAAATGAGTGTTTATAATGCCAACAAGGAATTTGACACTTATTTTAATCATGTCACCTGCTTCAGCTCCTTATGCCTAGAATTCTGTACTTTAGAAAAATGGTATGCTGCTGCTGTTGCCTTTTTTTTCCTCTAGAAGTAGTTACATTTGTAAATTGCTGGGGGTGGAGGTCTTCTTCTTTAAGATTCCTCTGTCCTTCCCCACCTTTTCTCCCCACGGAACTAGAGGTCCCAAATCATAGTGACCCTTCTTCTGGCCACGGAAGGCTGTATGTAGCTTCAATGGCTCCATCTAAATTGTGTAAATACTTTTCTGAATGCAGTGCAGAGCAGGTGATCCTGGAACAATGGGACAAGCCCCCTACCCACAGTTGCTGAAGATGCTGCTTCCAAAGCACTGCTAACCAGCCACATTGGGGAGATCTAAACCAGAAGTTAGATCCTTTACAAGTAGACAAACTGGAGTTTCACCAAGGCACAAGGGCTAACACCCCTATTCATGAATGGAATCTTTGATGACAAAAAGTGATCGGGACTTGGGTTTTGCATTTCATCTGAAAGAGGGCAACACTTAGACCCCTAGTTTCATGCTGTGGCACTGATTCAGTCTGACTTGGAATAAAGTCAGTCGACTTGCAAGTTAATGATAGTCATAACCCAAATCATGACTTCTTCTAATCACACCCTCTGGCACCACTACCCATGCTAGACATCATTGGGAATGATCAGTTTCCCAGAACAGCAAGCCAGCTGGAACCACCCGTATCACGTCTCATGAATATGAAAAACATGGAGGGTTTTCTTTTGCTTCCACTAACTTGCATTTTTGGAAGTTTACCATATGACAGAAGACAATGGCAAGTACTAGCAAAATCTCATACTTGCTGCTTAATATTACAGGACATATTTTACGTGAGTCACAAATACATTTGGACATGACAAGAAACACGACTGCATAACAGATATGTTACACCAGGCAAGTTTTTCCAGCCTATCTGAAATTGACTCCAAGCCTTGGTGCTGTGTGTTGAAAAGCAATCTATTTCACCCTATATCTGTACCTCTGCTGCAACAGTTAAGATGTAAAAGTTTATTGCACTGCCTATGGCAAAACAAGGCTCTCTGATAATGCTTTCAAACAGTAATCTTGTTCTCATAAAAAAAAAAAGCACATCCCTCGGACAGAAGTATTTTGATAGGCACCATTTACCCAGTGCAAATATGCATAATTTTAAGGGTTACCTCTAGGCATAAAATGAGTCAGCTAATAGTGACAATTTTTTCTGTAAGAACTTAATTATGCTCTATGGCCTGGATACTAGATGTCACAGTCAGTCTGCTTATCCAGGTCCTATGGAAGTCTAAATGCTGCTAAAGGCTCTAGATTTAGCTAGCATATCCAGGAGACCTATACATAAATCTAGTTTATTAAGCCAATGGATCTAGACTGTTCTCAGTGGTAGCTGATGACAGAACAAGGAGTAATCGTCTCAAGTTGCAGTGGAGGAGGTTTAGGTTGGATATTAGGAAAAAAATTTTCACTAGGAGGGTGGTGAAGCACTGGAATGCATTACCAGGAGGTGGTGGAGTCTCCTTCCTTAGATATTTTTAAGGTCAGGCTTGACAAATCCCTGGCTGGGATGATTTAGTTGGGGATTGGTCCTGCTTTGAGCAGGGGGTTGGACTAGATGACCTCCTGAGGTCCCTTCCAACCCTGATATTCTATGATTCTATGAACGAAAGGTGGTTTAAAATTTTCACTTCTTCACCATTATTCCCCCTTCCAAGTCATGGGAAAGCCACATAAAGCTTGACATTTGGATTATTCTCAAAGCTGCTCTATGAATGGCCAACAGGGACGCTCTATAACAAACTCCTTCTACAGCCCGATGAACCCAGGATTTATCAACCTATGCAATAAGAAAGTCTACTGCAGCCCTCCAGCCTATCCTCCCCCTGCACAACAGTCACATCTAGTGTGATCACTTTGCAATTGTGTTAGCTTTTGTGTGAGGGATACATCAGAGCTAGGTGAATTTATAATCAGAAGTTTTCTGGTAACTTTTATGTTAACTGGAGCAGAGAGCAAGGCAGTTATATTTTAAAGGCTGGGGAAAAATCCTTCCAGCTCAAAGCAATGGAAATAGAATGAATTCGATAAAAAGTCTGATCCATTTTCCAAGGCACTAACATCTGCACAAACCCAAATATTTTAACTGAATTTGAATCTAACTTATGAGCATTAAATAGTACTAAATATGTGCAAAAGTTATCCAAATAATAATAATAATCATGTTTTAAATATCTGGGCTGCAACATACATTAGCAGCTGTACAAATATAAAGAGCAACAACACAACAGGGTTTAGGGCACAGAAATGAGGAGTATTTATATCCAGTTGAAAATGCACAGAGAACTGCAGTACAAGGAATGAGAAGTGGAACCTGGCCAAGACATCATCCTCCACTCATCTGAAAAGTTCCAGAAGATCCTTTATACCACAATGTCTGTTTCATGTCTCATCTAAAAAACAGCACAACTTCTAAATACACCTTAACTAGACCATTAAATACACCATTCTAGATAATTCTAAATACACCTTAAATATACCATTCTGGATCATTACTGAATCATCAGCACCATTTCCTGTTGGACCTCGTTGTTCCTTGGTATTCTCCCATCCACTTACTTATCTGGCCTGCCAGTGCCTAACAGGATGACAATCCAAGAAGCTTGGCCACGATGCATTTTTAATGACTGAGCCATTGTTTATATTAGGGATATTTACACTGATGTGGGTGTACCAGAGTAAATTCCAAATGTAGATCTCATGCACTGGTGCATGTTGTAGGCCTGGATTTACCTGAGTAATTAAACACGGGGGAGGTCTCATTTTTTTGGAAGGCAGGAGTAGGAAGGTAACTAGATCAGCAGGCTGAAAATGGAATGTTTTAACTTACTGACCCATTTACTTATCTTAGCACAAAGACACAATGTCTGGGCTAGCTAAGATAAAGGGGGAACACCCACGGAACCATTTCCTAAGAATAAGATAAGATAACAATGGACAAGAGAAATCGGAAGCATAAAGGTGAGGTAAAGAGTAAAGTTGAACATAGACAGTGATGGAAAGAGCAAGCTGTACATGGATTGGTTCCTGCAAATAACCAAGCCAATCCTAAAACATATGATGCAATGTGATGTGCAAATGTAAAAAAGAAAGGGGGTTTCTGTATAATGCCCAATAGCCATGCCTTTCACGTCAGTCTGATCAACTCAGCGTACCTTTGCTGTATGCCAAATAAAGGAACCTGAGTGATGAGACTGGAGCCAAACTGAGTTCTTCGGGGACCGAGTGGAAGAGGTCTTGGGGGAAACCCAACATGGCGCCATGACTGGGATTCGATTTGTCTGGAGCAGGTAACACACAATTTATTACTCATGTAGCTTTACTGTCAAGGACTGCAACCCAGTGGTTTGGCATTAGCAGTGGAAAGGTTAAATATAAGGAAGTTACTACCATGCTGGAAACATGGGTTAAATCTATGAGCTCCCCAGAGAAGTATTAGGGGAGGACTGGGACTGGGTGAAAAAGGAACTCCAGAGAGTGGTATTAGATTTTAAAAAAAGAAAAGAAGAATGCTTGGCAAAGTACAGGAGAGGTCTATTAAATGTCACTGAAATGTTAAAAAAAAAAAAAAAAGACCCATTGGCAGCCACAAAAAGAATAGTATCTAGGGTTTTTTCCCCTCCCCCCTAAGACAAGGAAAGCCAAAATCAAGGTAGAAGTTTCACAAAGATTATTTTGGGTGACTAAAACTTTACAAACAAAATGTGCCACCTTGAGGAATGAATGCAAAAAGCAGAGAGAGCAAATCTAAGTTGTAGAAAGAAAAAAAAACTAAATAGAAAAAAAATCCTGAAAGGTCAGGGAGAAAACCATATGTTACCTATTTGCATAAAACCAAAGTAAAAAGCAGCTATCCTTCAAGGACTGTATTTAGTGAGTACAGCTTTGCAGGCAAAGTGTACTAAGTTAAGAAATAAGTGTAAAAAAACTCATAAAAGATATGCTTAAAGCCACCAAGGAAAAGTCAGCTGAGAAATGAGTTATTCTAAGAAATAAGATAGAAGAGTTATGGTCCCAGAATATAGCAGCTAATAAAGTCTTAGGAAGTGTCTTAAACAATGAAACACTGAAATAAGTTATATTTTTTAAAGTGTGTGCAGTTAAAAGGAGCCTTTGCACAAATTAAGACTGCAGAGCTCAGAGGGGACTACATCGTCAGCAGTAGTGCAAGTAATAAAGTGTTAAATCTGAAAGTGTTAAAAGAAAAACAGAATGCTTGGTTTAATAATAAAACCCAGTTCTAGTAATGTGCAGTCGTGCCTGGTTAAATCCTTAGTAATCCAAGAAATTATGCAAAGAGGAAGTCGGGTGCTGACAATTACTACCACTATGCTTTTTTATTTTTCTCCTGAGAAGCCTTTACGGCCATTCTGAAGGAAATGGGCAATAAATGTCTCTAAATAATCAACTATGCTGGCTACTGCAAGTACAAAGACAATCTGATTTAAATTGTTTGACTATGGACAATTTACTTTAAATCATTAAAGAAAATAGAGATTTCTATAAGGCTTTACTGGTTCCAAATGTATTAGTAGGGATGTAACCTGGGCACAAAAAAACAAACAAACCCATAATAAATTGTAGTGCTAAATTGAAGGAAAAAATAAATGAAACAGCAGCTATAACGCTGCATCAGAATGACTGCACCGCACCTTTAAGTGGGAAGGTATTTGGCTGGCTAGCCGAATGAAGGGAACAGTGCTTTATGGCTGGAGTAAAAGGGGGGTGAAAACTGCTGCAAAACAGTCAGCGTGGTCGCTGACTCATCCCGCAGAAATGCAGAGTTTAAAAGGGGCAGCTCTTTGCCTGAAGCCTCCCTTTTACATGGAGCAGGCTGAGGCAGGACCCACCCTCTTTCCCCTTTAGGTGCTAAAATACCAGGCTTGGTCTAGACCTGCTGTGGGCATTACGCTAGTCACCCCCTTTTTTTAGGGGGACTGGGAAGGAATTTTTCCCCTCACCACCATATTGGCCTAGGTGCAGTTGAGGCTTTTTCGCCTTCCCCGCAGAGGGTTCAGGAAGGGCTCTGTTCATGCATGGCATGACGGGCGGTAGGCTGTATGTCGCAACTCATTATTTAAGTGTAGGGCGGATGTCCAGTGCAGGTACTCCATAGGGAAGGTATACAGTGACTGGATAAATGGCTTGGAAAAGGACTTAAAAAGAGAGGTCATTAAAGGAATGAACAGGGGGCGGTTGGGGACTCCCATGATTGGTACGGCAGGGAGCCAACCCCCTCATTCTTATAGCCCACCTTACCCCCCCCATGAGGGGGGCGGGGGATGGTAAGGTCCCAGCAATGGATTTGCTGGAGAAACCTGGCTGGTAAAGAGGGGAAGCTAGTGGAAGCCCCCTAGGTAATTACGGAATAAGCATGGGTTTACCTGCACTGTACACTTTTATCTGCCGGATAGTCCCAGATATCAAATAATAAAGTTGCGACCTAATTAAACCCACGTCAAATGTTTCCTGTCCTTTTTTCGATATAGCCAGACAAAAAATTAAGTGTAACATTAAGCTTACTACAGTCTCAGATAACTTTTTTGGCCTGGGCTCTAATAATTGCTGTATTTTAGCAATTATTTTTTTACTGATGTTTTCACGTCCTTATTTTTCTTCTGTATCTTAGTTATGTCATCTATAAAAAAAGTATTTAAAAATTAAATATAAAAATAATATGCAGTTTAAAAATGTACACAGTTTCAATGTATCATCCGATGAAGTGAGCTGTAGCTCACGAAAGCTCATGCTCAAATAAATTGGTTAGTCTCTAAGGTGCCACAAGTACTCCTTTTCTTTTTACGAATACAGACTAACACGGCTGTTACTCCTAATTTACAGTTTACAAAAAGAAAACTTCAAGAGTATAAAACCATTTTAGGAAAGGAAAAAAATTTCAAAAGCTCAACTAGTAAAGCTAAGCCAAGAAAGTTTAAAATATTTATTTGGTCTCTTGAAATAAACTGCTTACAACATAGAAAAAGGACTGCAGTTTTTCTTAAAACACCTATATATATATAAAAAAAACCTGATGTGTAAAATAAATTGGCTGTTAAAAAAAATCCACTAAATCCATCCAGATCTTTCATTAAAGATTGTAAAGCTAACACACACTCTTTGGGCAGCAGCCAACGTCTCCTGACAGTCTTAACTTTGTTAGTTAACCCTTCGACCGTCTTAATGCTGTTACAAAGTTTAATTAAAAAAAAATTAGGTTATAAATATTAACCATAAATTAGTAAATAAAAATAGACACTAAAAGGGTGGCCAGAACCAAAATAATAGAAAAAGACTCTAAATCCCCTTTTCAGTAATAAAGCAACAGCTAAAACAGGTGCAAAATAATAATAATAATAATTCAATGAATATGAATTATATAATGGTATAATAAATAAAAAGTAATAGTTAAATAATAAAAGTGTGCATTCCTATAAAACATGCAGTATAAACAGTAAAAAAGAGTAAAACAGTGTAAACAAAACATGCTACTTAATTCAAATCCTGTAAGGGCTCCAGAAAAGAACCACAAGAAGTTGTGTTTTCCTTTTCAAATGGCAGTGTGCTTTAAAAGCAAAAACCAACCCAGCATCAGTTTAGCCCCACTATATACTAGTGCAAGGCATCTAACATCAAGGGGCTGCAGTGGTGAAACTATATCTGTGTAGTTATACAAGCTGGGAGTTCTAATATATTCAAGACCTAAGTTGAAGCACAGGTAAGGCAGGAAATATTAAGAACAGGTGACTCTTCCAAAAGTTGGGACTTCAGGAAACATTCAGAATAAGATATCTTGTCTCCTGCTTATAAAGCAAAGACCTGAAATCTACTCATTAGAATAATATTCAACAAACCTTGCTTGTATATAAATAACATTTCACATTTTCCCCTGATATAAAAGTAACAAAAGCACAAAAATCTACAATGTTGAAATGAAGCTGTGTAGCTGGCTTAAGCTGTTGCCAGCATTAGCATTAGTTTAGCTCGGAGCTAAACATTTTTTATTTTTAAACTTATCAGTGCCGACTGCTACAGGGGCACTGTACAAATAATCACATAAATCAGGAGCAGTGACAAACTTCAACAGCAAAAGCTGCTAAATTGACCTATAAATATAAGACACTGCAGTGCATATGCTGGCGTTGCCTCTTTTTTCAGAACTTGGGGGGAAATTAGAATACGAGTCTCATTTACTTTCTTAAATTTCTTTACGTGAGGATGACATCAATATTCTGAACTTAAGCCAGGGAAACCAATCACACGTAAACACTGTTCATCTAAATTGTACTTGGAAAATGCACTGCAATCTGAAATAAGGCTGTAGGATTTTATATTGCCCCGTTAATCTTCTCTGATACTTCTGAAGCAACAGTTTTCTTCTTTGACAACTGCACTTACCATTATCCTAATATCATTTTTACCCCCCAAACCAGCAGCTCCACACAGTCAATTTCCTTTGAACCTCATTTCCTTTTCATTTGGGGGAGTAGGGTGGGAATGGGCAGAATTTAACATGAATGATCCCTGTTCTTCTAAGGAAGAATCTGTCACTCTTCTGACACACAATACTAGGTCCATTCTTTCTGATAATTTAGTTTCTTTTGTTCCTACAAGTTAGTGAAGAAAAGAGTTACTCATCTTCATATATAATCTTGATTTTTAATTAAACCAATTTACTGAATATATCAAATGTTTGTTATTTTCAAAGCAGGACCAATATTACGCTGTTATTAGTAAAGATTATTTATGTTATTCTGTATTATATTTTACAGCCTAGGTACCTACAACACTATCCTTATGCTGTGTTCCTTTGCATTAACAGAATAATTTATTATGTTGTAGATACTGTATTTTATTCACTTACCTATGCAGCCAGCAGCACAAGCATAAATTACATTTCAAAGCACAGTAATGGTTCCTTATGGTAAATACACGCAAACAAATAGAGCTCATAATAACTTATATATACTTTCTTCTCCCCCATCCTCCTTGACTTAGTTCCAGTAGTGCATTTTATAAGGCTCTTCTCATGCAAACTTACACACCTCAGTGGGACTGCTCATGTGCTTAAAGCTAAGTTCATATGAAGGTGTTTGCAGCATTGGGGCCCTACATTAGCTGAAAAGGTTTTGTTTTATTTGCATTTCCAGTAAAAGCACATGACATGAAGGACAGTGGAGACTGCAGAGTGAAAATTTAAAATGTGGTTCTTCTCTGAAAAATGACCCTATAAAATGGTATTGTGGGATTTCATCGTAAATTATCTCTCAATCATCACATATCTGACGCACTTGATTTTCAAGTCACAACCTCCCACTCTCCGCCAACTGTCAGTCCTACTTGCTCAACCTGGGCTCTGAAAGTCAAGCTCTTATTTTCTTCTTGCACATCTCTGGTAATAAACATCCTGTAGCCAAATTGTGCCCTCATTTACACCTATGAAATCCCATTGTCTTTAATGTGCTTAATAGCTTGGCCAGGGATACATAAAATATCACCTAAAGCTCTGGGATGAAGACTGATCAACAACCGTGGCACAATGGAACTATCTAGCCCAAGGGTAAAGATCATTCATGAAGGAGAGACAGCTTTCTGAGGGATTGGTCCAAGACTGTGAAACAAACGCCAGCTGGATCTAAGAACTACCACAAACCACCACTTTCCCTTCTGAACATAAGGTGAACTTCTGAAAGCTTGCCTTTGCTAGTAAAAAGTACACAGCACAGCATTCATAAATATTTATTTTAAACAAAAATAACACATAATTTTCCCTCTGGGGAGAAGGTGGCAATAACAAAGTTAGTCATATTGCTTGATATGCTAGAGTAAAAAGCACTCAGATACCACGTAAAGGGCATGGTATAAGAAACTGAATGGAACAGGAGAGAAAAGTATGGTCTTAATGACCCCATGCAACTATATTTAAATCAATGTTTTTTTGCATAAGTGTAAAAAACTCTCATTTGTGATAACAAAAAGGAATATCTTCTAGCTCCCTCCCTCTTAGCTAAATTAGCTCTTCAGGACTGTCAGAAGTCAAAAGCAGTAAAACGATTTTTGTAACTCGGAAGTCATAACTACATGAAAAGCAGATGTGCTGAGTAAGATTATAAAACTGGCTCAAAGTCACTTTTCAGGGTAGAACTGCATTTTAGCTGAAATTATTCAGTTGTCATTTAATGTTATTGCTCTTATGAAGTACTGCAATTTTCACAATTAGATTAATTTTCTTCCCAGAAATACTTAGTCAAATCACACTCCCTTAGTACATAAATATCTGCATCGCCATTAAAACTGAATGTCTACCAGTCACTAAAACTTCCTGTTGCTACTGGGATCTGGAACAGCCATATGGCACATAACCTAAAGTCACAAAGCATGCTGATTCTAACCAAAGTAGTTGAAGAATCCAAGGGCTATGAAGGGATGTTAATATTATCAAACTCCTTAAGATAGGGCCTGTCTTTCTGTTCTGTGTTTGCACAGCACCTACCACAGAGGGGTCTTGGTCCATCACTAGGGTTTCTCGGTATTAAATAAAAATAACAACTGAGCCTAGGCTCAAATTTTATCTTTAATTTAAAATAGAATTTTACAAAACAAAAAATTAATAGATGTTTCCTAGG